>NC_135956.1:21378088-22611422 GCF_053455715.1 Rhinoraja longicauda | reverse complement strand
TCTTCCCATTCACATATTGACCTTTCTGCCCTGGACGTCCTCCGTTGTCCGAATGAGGCCATACACAAACTGGAGGAACAACACCTCTTATTCAGCTTGGGCAGCTTACAACCCAATGGTATGAGCATTGAATTCTCCAATTTTAGGTAACCTCTATAACCCTGCACCTCCACTCCCCCAACAACCCCACCCCTTTCTCGCCCCTCCTCTCCCCTGCACCCCCACATATTTCTCCCTCTTGCCCGCCCTCCACTAAGTTCCACCCTCTGGCTACACAATTTGCAGCTCTTCAATTCCTTCTCACATCTTTTGGTTTTATCTCTGGCCATTGTTCCAGCCATCTGCCTATAAAAAGCCCACCCCGCCTGTGTTCACCTGCCACGCTTTGACCTGCCTCTCTCCTCTTACAGCTTTATTTTCCCAGCCCCCACAATCACTCTGAAGAAGAGTCGACATGAAACCTCACCTAACCATGTTCTTCAGAGACGCTGCCTGACCTGCTGAGTTACGTCAGCATTTTTTGTTCTTTTGTGTATTAGTCAACATCTGCAGTTCCTTGTTTGTACAATATTCTACTTTTACATTGGGGCCCTCCATGGCCCTATTCCATCTGCCCAAAATATATTACTTAATATTTGATTCAATTTTGCCACTTTCTTTCCCAAATGAATAGGCCATCTCGATCTTTCTGCAATTTAAAGCCTTCGTCTTTATTGTCAACCACATGTATAATTTTTCTACTATCTGCATCTTTCTAATGCCCCTACATTTAGGCCTTTATCATTTATACATGGCAAGGAACTAAGTATTGAACTCTTCGTCACTCCACTCCAAATAGCTTTACAGTCACAAAACACCCATCAAACTATTAGCCCTTCTTGCCGATGAGCAAGATTTGAATTTAATTGGCTACTTGCCCTTGGATCCCATGCATTTTATGTTTTGAATGAACCTTGTTAAAAAATGTGAAAGTAAAATGATATCATTAATAGGTTAACTTTAGTTTAAGGAAGGATATACAGTAGAATAATATCCAAATCTGGAGTAATGTTTTATTTTTATTCAAAGGGCCAGCAGATCTCAGCGTGAAGAAATCGCTTGCATCACACTCCGGATCCTCCAACATTAACAATTCCAAAACGCCACCAGCTCAGCTGAGTCCCACTGAAATAAATGCAGTACGACAGCTTGTAGCAGGATATAGAGAGTCAGCAGCCTTTTTACTCCGCTCAGCAGATGAGCTAGAAAACCTGATTTTGCAGCAGAATTAACTCCAGCCAAGCTGCTCACTCCTATTGGTATTATATCTCTGGGGAAGACATTTCTCTGTTACTGTACAGGACCACGAGATAAAGGCTGTCATAGTCTACCGTCGTGCCCCTGAATGTGAAACACATATTGGACCACCTTTGGTCTTTAATGAGGAACCATTACATTTGCAGAGTTAAATTTCAGTCTGTTCCACTTCATATTTTCTAATTGAAGAAGCAAACAGATATGACCACAAATGTTTAAACATCTTCAATGACTGACACCAAGTAAAAATGGCAGCATCAATATCGTCTTACTTTCCAAGTGCAATATGAGTTTAAGGTGCTACTAATTGTTTACTTTGGAGAACTGCAGAGATGAATTTAAGGAGGCTTTATACCTGTGGATAAGAAACGGGTTACAGAAGGTGCTGAGCAGCTTATGGGAATTCGATTCATGATTTAGAGTGATGGTAGCAGGTTTAATGATGATAAGAGCATGAGAGGGGTGTTTACAAAGCCCATATTATTTATCAAATTGGGTTTATGCCTCAATCGCAGTTAATCACCATCGTTTGTCTCCCTTGTGTTCAGGTAAATTGAAATTCTGATCACTAGTATGGTGCCTGTGTAAAATGCATTGAAAGCAAAATAGACATGTTGTTTTTTAGATTGATTTAAACCTAAAGTTTGTCAGAAAAATAAAACAAAAAACCTTGTGGGATGTATTTCACTGTAGGTTGTATATTTTGCAAGTAACAATCTGAAAACTTTGTACAGTTTCATTTTAGAGAATTCTATTACAAGGATGTCTTGGGACACCTTTTACTGTGGGATGTATTTTGCTGTAGGTTGTATATTTTGCAAGTAACAATGTGAAATCTTTGTACAGTTCCATTTTACAGAATTCTATGAAAGGAAGCCAGGAGACATTATTTTGATGTGATGTGCAAGGTGTGCAGTTTACTGCGATTCTTTGTTGTTCCCTAAAGCCTGTACTGACTGGATGCAGTTCTCTCACAATTACCGTGGGTGTACTTATATTCTGTCAATTATTTTGTAAATTATTAATTATACATACATTGGTGTTAATTTCAGTTGTTTAAGACTATTTTCTGTACCTCTTGGGGAAATTGCTTTTCCTTTTCATGTTAGAATATCATTTAAATTTTGTACTTCTGCTGTGCACTTAGTGAAGAGGTATGTTGGGTTTCCCTGTATAGTTTCTACACTTGTGAATTCCTTACAAACTGTCTCATTCATGTTGATTCCCATTTATCTTTTGATAATTGTATTTAATGAATTGGTAACATTTTGAGTATATGTGAATTAATGTTTTTCAATTTATTAACAACTCCTGACTGTGATTGTGAACTGCGTTACGTGCACTTCGTTCTATAGTAATTGGACAGCACTGACATCTAAGCTTTTTGTAATGTTTATTTGAGTGATTGATTGATTGATATATTGTTTAACAAAGTCAAAATGGTTGGTATTGTAGGTGAATATAAATGTGGAAAACAGTCACTGCTATAATCCAAATACTTGTGGATTTTTCCTTCTCTTGCAGCATATACCTCCAATAGAAAGCTGGAACCAATAAATATTGAACAAAATTAGTTTTGAAACATCTTAACAGATAATGCCAAAATATATTTGTAGTGCAATGTAAGTGCCTTTTCTTTCTGGTTGAACAACTAATTCTAATGGATTCATTACCAAGAGAAAAAGGCATCTTTAATGGCATCAGTTGTTCACTGGTTTCTTTTTAAAGAGGTATCACTGTTGCACTGCAAATTCATGGTTCCAAAAAAATATATAAATTTTCATCAATTTTTCCCAAGGCCCTAGATGTTAATTGATTTTTTTTTTCAATATTATACATGCAAACCATTTCTAAAGAAATATGTTGTAATTATTCTACGTGAATGAATTACAGTGTACAGAAGCATAAAGGTGTTCTTGTTCTATTCAAAATAGAAGTTTACATGAACTCTAATAATCAGGTTAATGGGAACCATCATTTTGACTGTATATGAGAGCCTAATGATGTGATGTGCAATGGGTCAGCTACTCTCAGTCAATTTACTTGAACATCAGTGAGGTTAGGGAACCGTTTACTGAGTTCATTTTCCTTATAAAGGCTTAACAAATCACATGTAGCCTGGAACTACAAATATCCAATACTGTTTATTTCAATGGTGTACCAATGAAAATCGACATTTCTCTGTGTCAATAACCAATAGACAATAGACAATGGGTGCAGGAGGAGGCCATTCGGCCCTTCGAGCCAGCACCACCATTCAATGTGATCATGGCTGATCATTCTCAATCAGTACCCCGTTCCTGCCTTCTCCCCATAGCCCCTGACTCCGCTATCCTTAAGAGCTCTATCCAGCTCTCTCTTGAATGCATTCAGAGAATTGGCATCCACTGCCTTCTGAGACAGAGAATTCCACAGATTCACAACTCTGACTGAAAAAGTTTTTCCTCATCTCAGTTCTAAATGGCCTACCCCTTATTCTTAAACTGTGGCCCCTTGTTCTGGACTCCCCCAACATTGGGAACATGTTTCCTGCCTCTAACGTGTCCAACCCCTTGACCCCTTGAAGAGTCTGAAGAAGGGTCTCGACCCGAAACGTGCCTCTAACGTGTCCAACCCCTTGACCCCTTGAAGAGTCTGAAGAAGGGTCTCGACCCGAAACGTCACCCATTCCTTCTCTCCCGAGATGCTGCCTGACCTGCTGAGTTACTCCAGCATTTTGTGAATAAATCGATTTGTACCAGCATCTGCAGTTATTTTCTTATACCCTTGATAATCTTATACGTTTCGATAAGATCTCCTCTCATCCTTCTAAATTCCAGTGTCATTTTGTTATGACCACTATTTCCAAATCATTCCTTGCCATTGGGGAAATGCAACCAAGAATTTCACAGAATGACTCACACTTACATGAATGATGTATTGCAGACAACGAGGTGCACCCAAGGGCATTATTTGTCACTTGAAACCATGTTTTAAGTGTTGCTGGGTGTTTCAGTATCTTTTTTCCAAATATTACTAATTATTTGTCCATCGCAATCCCATCAGGCTATCTTTGCAGCTGTGTAATTTGAAGGAACACCTGCACTCTTGCAACTTCAGCAGACTACTGCAAAACACGCTGAAGGTTGCTTATTCTGAACTAGGCTTGTAATCACCATGGAGACTTCCAATGCCATTTTAGAACTTGGACACCCCTTACAATGTACACTTGAATGTGCTCCTGCCGATTTGTGATTAAAATATAGGAACTGGATCTCAGGCCCATTGGAAAGCTAAGGAGAAACTCACTACCCAAAGATCGTATCCTTCCTCTGATCTACAAACATCCATGCTTCTGTTTCAGCCTCTGTGATAAAATTTCTGTGGAAGATATGTTTACTTCTGTCTCAGAGATCTGCAGCCTATTATGTGGTCCCACTCCTCACCTTCCATTCTTAAGATTCTAGTATCTGCAGCCTTTTGCTCTCCACTTGCCACCTCCCAGCCTCTGTTGTTATCTCATATAAACATAGAAAATAGGTGGAGGAGGAGGCCGTTTGGCCATTCGAGCCAGCACCGCCATTCATTGTGATCATGGCTGATCATCTACAATCAGTAACCTGTACCTGCCTTCTCTCCCCATATTCCTTGATTCCACTAGCCCCTAGAGCTCTACAGAATACCTTTATTGTCATTCGATACCGAACAAAATTCATTTGCCAGCAGTCACAGAGCAAAAAAAAAACACAAGACACACAACCCCAACACAAACATCCATCACAGTGACTCCAAACACCCCCTCACTGATGGAAGGCAAAAAAACTTCCTCTCTCTTCCCCCATGCCCCTCCCACGGACTCTCTATCTCTCTTTTAAATCCAACCAGTGAATTGGTCTCCACTGCCTTCAGTGGCAGAGAATTCCACAAATTCACAACTCTGGGTCAAAAAGTTTCTTACCTCAGTTTTAAATGCCCTCCCCTTTATTCTTAGACTGTGTCCCCTGGTTCTGGACTCCTCCAACATTGCGAACATTTTTCCTGCATCTAGCTTTTATAATTTTATCTGTCTCTATAAGATCCCCTCTCATCCTTCTAAACTCCAGTGAATACAAGCCTAGTCTTTCCAATCCTTTCCTCATAGGACAGCCCCTCCATCCCAGGGATTAACCTCATGAACCTATGCTGCACTGCCTCAATAGCAAGGATGTCCTTCCTCAAATTAGGAGACCAAAACTGCACACAATACTCCAGACGTGGTCTCATCAGGGTCCTATACAACTGCAGAAGGACTTTGCTCCTGCACTAATCCTCTCGTTATGAAGGCCAACATGCCATTAGCTTTCTTCACTGCCTGCTGTACCTGCACGCTTACTTTCTCCATCCTTCCCTCCCCCTTTTGTTACCTGCTAATCAACCCCTCCTCACCTGTATTTACAGACCACTTTCCACGCTTTCAGTCCAGATGAAGGGTGTCAATCCGAAACGTCAACTATCCAGTTCCCCCCACAGATGTTGCCTGACCCATTCCTCCAGCAGTTTGTTCATTGCTCAAGATTCTAGCATTTGCAGTCTCGAGTTTCCGGGTGAGAGTCCTGGTGCCTGGTGTTGCAGGCTATAGGAGAAGAGCTCTCACCTGCAAATACCTTCTGGTGCCATGATTCTTCCTGCATTACTCGAGGTTTCAGGGTGTCGCACTTCTGCAGGGAAATCCTGCTGGCATCCTGCCTCTCCTGGCAGAGTACAGTGGATCTCTTCCATCTGGTCTCTGTCACAGAAGCCGGGTCCTGCTATCACCATTCTCCTGCCACTCTGTGCCATTTTATGTATAACACCATTGTTCCCCTTAAGAACAGGAGCCCTGATGCACAGTTACACTGCTAAGTGCCATCAAATGCAGGAAACTCAACGTGAGATTTTCTATAACACATTTTCTGAAAGGAACTCACTGAGAAAATAATCCTTCTGTAATACCAATTATATGCCCCATGTTAAAGGAATATAAATGCAACATTGTTTTAATGCTTTTGGAATATAAATGAATTTCTAGGCCTGCATGCTTTCCTTTGATTCGTCCACTTCTGATGATCTGCCCACTGAGCCGGAAGTATTCCTTTAGTAATTGAGCTACATTCAATAAAAAAAAACACATTTTTAATTTGCTAGGTGAAATAACTCCTAAAATTCCTTTGATGGCTTAACAAGGTTTTCCTGTTGTAGTGCGGATATCTGGAGCAGGAAAATACCATGATCATTATCTCTATTGTGCTGAGCTAGATTGCCTTAGAGCAGCCAATTGATGTCAGCAATTCTGTGTTAGGCAGGAACCAATTGGTCAAAGTTGTTCAAATGAATCGCTCGAACATCCAAGCTGAGCAGTGAAAAACTAGGTGATGGAGTGGTCTACTAACTCTTACTGCCTTGCCTGGATAATGTCTCCCTTGTAACGAGCTGGACGATGCCTGGGACCTATAAATGAATGGAGTTAAAAGCCTCACAGTTTCCGATTCATTACTTGCACAAATCTGTTAGTCCTAAAGATAGGCCTAACACATTCTTTTCTATTACCTCTTTTTTTTCTAGTTCAATACAAAATATTGGCCCAAAAGTGCAAACTGTTCGTGTTCATTGCTGAACTATTGAAGAAAAAAAACCTCACATTGTATGGTTCTCTACTTGCTGGAAAGAAGGTACCAATAAATGAAAGTAACTGAAAAAATTGACAGAGAGCCTTTGTCGAGGGCCATTGCAAAGGAATGGTATTGCATCATGTTCGGGCTGATTGTCAGTGGGGCTTCAGATGGAGTTGTACCTCTAAGGTGACATGTTGTGAAGAGTGATACACTGAAATGGGCATGAGGAGCCAGAATGAGGTATCAATGAGTGGTATAATTATAAGAGTCTAGGTCAGTGTATCATTGTACTCATCTTTCCTGACATGTAATCCTTTTAGGTTAATGTACCATTTTCAGCACTGAATCCAGAAGCACATCATTGTACTCCAGCTACCCATTTCTGTGACGATTTCCAGTAGTGCCTGCCTGGCCTCACTGGCAGAGTTTCTCCCTTCTGCAGGGAATTAATTGTGCAACCTGATGACTCTGAGCAGAGCATCATTAAAACCTTGGAATGCCTAGACCATATCGTTTCTGTTGACTGCTTCTCCCATGAACTCCACAGTCAACCAAATGCATGGTTACCAGACCTTTTAAATAGTGAGTTTGAGATGAATTTACAGATTTTATTATCACTGCTGTTCCACCAAATTGGTTGGGAAAAGACAGCACTACTCAAACCAGACTGTGCCATCTCAGTGGGAGATGCATTGTATTCCCAGGGCATACAAGTGGAGTCTGGAGCTGGTTTATTTGGGAGAGATTCAAAATTAGCACAATACGAGGGAATTGACCATGGAATTCTGAAACTGAATGTTTTTGTACAGAAAGTAGAAAGGAGGATAAATAGTTTATTTCAGGATGAGGCGAGAAGCCCTCCAACAAACACTTAGAAATGACTGAAAGAAGATAGTTCTGAGGTCAATGTAAAATTAATTGAGTCCCACAGACCTGGATCAGGTGTTGCAAGTTCAAGACTTCAAATTTGTGGTCAAGGTGAGTCAAATGACGCATCCTACCATCGATACCAAAATCCACAGTTCAATGCCTCACCTACTGATAATCTCTTAATTAGGACCTGTATCTGGTTAATGGCCCTTCACCTCCACTCTGACACATTTAGCATTGCTGAGTCCTAAAGAGATACAATTACAATACTGGAACAGGCACTTCAACTCTGCGCCCACATGGTCAATTAATAACCCATTTAATGTAATCCTACATTAATCTCCATTTCTTACTCCCCCAGCCCTCACATTCTCCAACTCACCCCAGATTCTACACCTACACACTACAGACAATTTACAGAGGCCAATTAATTTAGCAGCCTGCACATCATTGGGATGTGCACCGGGAGGAAACCCATGCGGCCGCAGGGAGGCCATGCAAACTCCACACAGACAGCACCCAAGGTCAGAATTAAATTTGAGTCTGATGCTGTGAGATAGTGGCTATAAATACTGCACCATTGTGCCACCTACTGGTAGTCCCACAACCACGTCTAAGAATGTAAAGACACTGCCAGTTATTCTGTGAGCTGCATCAACTAAACAGATTGGATGACACTGACGCTTGTCACTTGCTCTTGTATGTATGTCCAGCTCCTGCAACAGCTAACTAGTGGACAGCAGCTGAAACTGCAAAGGTCATTAGTAAGTCTGAGGTCAGTGATAGAGCAGGAATCATGGAAAATATCTTATACCTAGTCGTTTAAATTCCCCTTCCCCTTTGCTCACAATGTATTGACCTCAGAGATATGCCCTCTAGTCTTTGATAGTCTCTGAGAAAATGATACTGTCTATTCTATCTGTGCCTCTCAAAATGTTATAAACTTCTATCAGATTTCCCCTTAGTCTCCAAACAAATCAAAACACAAAGTGCTGGAGGAACTCAGCGGGACAGTCGGCATCTGTGAAAGGAATGGACAGATGGTGTTTTGTGTCAGGATCCTTAAGTTAGCTGAGTTCCAGCACTTTGTATTTTGCTCAAAATTCCAGCATCTGGATTTTTTTTGTCTCCAAACAAATTAGTTTGATACAACTCACACTATCTCAATATTTAGTGCAACAAACCTATGAAGCTTCCTTCACAACCAAGCACAGTAAAATAAACATTTGAATGCCTGCATCTGGAACTTCAAGTCCCAATCTTATTTTCTGGTGGGGGAGAGGTAATCCTTTCAATCAAACTTTAGGCACATTCTGCTCAAGAGGTTCTATACCATTTTTTCTCCTCTTGTAACTGATTTTAGAAGTATTTGTGAACAGTATAAAAAAACAAAATATTGGTGTCTTGCTTAATAAAAAAATCAATTCCTTACCATTGTTTTTGCAGTCTCACCACCTCAGTACAGTGTGATGTAATATACACAAAATAATATTTACCTCATTTCTGTTGCTAATTGCAAATGTAGAATAGAAAACATTGGTCTGCTGAGTAGAATTTTATAAAGTATGATGTGTAAATTCAAATCGATGGATGTCATTTGCAATCATTTGATGTTGAACAAAACCTCAGGAGCCTGGCATTAATGTTTGTGTTGGAGAAAGGGTGAAAACTGGCATATTGTTGGGGTGCGCTAATAATTAGTGATTAGTTAAAAGCCTTCCTTTGGTCTGCACTTTGGCAGGTAAATAATTCATAATGATGATATGAATTTATCTCAGTGTTCTAAACAAGATACCTGCAGTTTTAGCGTGACCTTTGATGAGGAAAAAATAAGAACATAAAAAAATTAGCAGCAGGAGCTTCTATTTGCCACTTGGCCCTCGAACATAATGGCTAAATAGGCTTTTCAGCTAAAATGTTGTTTGCTAACAGCCCTTATATCAAGCAAGCAGGCTCACTTAGAAAAAACAATTAGCTGCTTAGAAAAATAATTTTGCCCACTGGTCCTCATATCATGCAGCTACAAGGACATATATAGTTAGACAAGAGAGGGTTTTCTCCCCAGAGACATCTGAGATTAGTTCAATTTCCGACATAATAAATAACTCTTGTTTTCAGTATTAGGGAGGATGGCTAGTTTTAAACCATAATTGACTGTTGTGTGTAGATTAGGGAAGAAGCACAGGTTTATTGATTATATAAATACATGCTACGTGTGAGCTGCTGAACCTCTCCAGGGGCCAAGAACCAAAACGTGACAGGACCCTCAATCTCTCCAGGCCTAACCATCGTCAGGGGTTCCCGATGTGCAATTGGAGGGTGCATGAGGCTGGTTATTTAATTTTTTAAAAATGTTTTCATAAATAGTTCATTTTTAATCCTATATGGTTGAAGTTTCATCATTTGATCTGAATCCTCAAACCCTGTTTGAAATGTTACATTTTGGCATAGTCGGCGGGATTCGGTGTAAGACGACCAAAGGGGTGAAATCCGAGACCTCTCGCATCCCAGGATGGACAGACAACTCTGAGGGATTTGATAGCATGGCTAATATGTTGAGTAAATGGGGATCATGGGCATTGGTGAGACCACACCTGGAGTATTGCGTACAGTTTTGGTCTCCTAATCTGAGGAAAGACATTCTTGCCATAGAGGGAGTACAGAGAAGGTTCACCAGATAGATTCCTGGGATGGCAGGACTTTCATATGAAGAAAGACTGGATAGACTCGACTTGTACTCGCTGGAATTTAGAAGATTGAGGGGGGATCTTATAGAAACTTACAAAATTCTTAAGGGGTTGGACAGGCTAGATGCAGGAAGATTGTTCCCGATGTTGGGGAAGTCCAGAACAAGGGGTCACAATTTAAGGATAAGGGGGAAGTCTTTTAGGACCGAGATGAGAACGTTTTTTTTCACACAGAGAGTGGTGAATCTGTGGAATTCTCTGCCACAGAAGGTAGTTGAGGCCAGTTCATTGGCTATATTTAAGAGGGAGTTAGATGTGGCCCTTGTGGCTAAAGGGATCAGGGGGTATGGAGAGAAGGCAGGTATGGGATACTGAGTTGGATGATCAGCCATGATCATATTGAATGGCGGTACAGGCTCGAAGGGCCGAATGGCCTACTCCTGCACCTATTTTCTATGTTTTCTATGTATTTGGAGAGGGAGCTGAAGGATGTCAGAAAAGCTGCCATACTTGATTATTACATTTTTTGGAAGGAGGTTTCCCAAAAAGAAAATGGACCTCCCATAAGTGTGATGGATATTTGCCTCTGCACTTAGACAGCAGTGTGTCACAAACAAAAAAATTGAAACTGAAAGAGTAAAAAAGGAGTTGCTCACCCTGGAAAAACATTGTGTGACCTTGACTGAGACAGCAAACGCTGTACAGAGATTTGCAGACATGATAGAAATGGAACAATTCAATATCGTCTATTGAACTTAGCTACTGTTCAACGACAAAAGGATGTATGGTACTGAGTTGAGTCAGACAAAGAATGGACGTAGGGGTAGAAGAGGATGACAAACCAGTCGTAGGAGCATGATCCTTAGACCAAACCACAAGTTAAACTGAATAGAGAGATGATGAACAATTAGCTCAGCTAGATCCTCTGACTGAAACCAGAGTAACTATTGTCCGGGATTATGGTAAACATAATCATAATCATAATAGTAATTTATTAGCCAAGTATGTTTTGCAACATTCGAGGTATTTGATTTGCCATTCAGTCAGACCAATAAAGAGCAACAAGACACCCAAATAAATTTTAAACATGAACATCCACCACAGTGACTCCCCCACATTCCTCACTGTGATGGAAGGCAAAAAAAGTTCAATCTCCTTCCCTTCTTTGTTCTCCCGCGGTCGGGGCACTCAAACCTTCCGTTGTCGGGGTGATCCTGGCTCCCACAGCGGGCGGTCGAGCCCTCTGCGTCGGGGCGATCATGTACCCACATCGGGGGATCTCAGCTCCTCCGCACCGGCCGAACGGACCCCGGGTCGGGGATGGTCGAACCTCGTGTGGCTTGGAGCTTCCCGACAGCAGTCTCTACCCGAGACTGCGATCTCCTCCATGTTGAAATCCGTGGCCATGGCCCCGCGGTGGGGCTCAAAGCCAGTCTCGAGCAAGGCCTTCAACTCCACGATGTTAGGCCGCAGAGCAACCGCAGATACGATCCGGAAAACAATCGCATCTCCGGCAAGGTAAGAGATTGAAAAAAGTTTCCCTCGACCCCCTCTCCCACCCCCACATAAAACAAACCAGAGAACATTACAACATACTTTTAAAACACACTAAAAATAACAAAAAAAGATGAAAAGACAGACTGACTGTTGACGAGGTCTTGAACCACAGAATTATAAGAGTTAGGAGCCTAAATGACATCCATTTGGCAAACCATTGGTTTATTTGTCTGTGGGATCAGGGTGCTGGTCAGATGAATTTAGGGGAAAATGAAATAGGCCTCATGGGTGCCTTAATTACAGACCAGCTTGTAGAGGCTGCAATACGCACCCATAACGGGATGCATTGTCTTTGGTTTTGGATCACCCACGCCCTTAGAGACCAGTCAAGGTTAAGAACAAAACTGTTGATATAGCAATGCTCATGAGTAAACAAGAGACTCAGTGGTTTGTTGGGCTACTCGGTTACTGGAGGCATCACATACCATGTTCAACAACCCTATTGCAGACTCCGTACGCTCTCTCCATGTATGCCTGGTGCCCCATTTCAACTACAAGCCTCAGTGAACTCAGATCCTGCTGCCTGCAATAACAAAGTGGCCAGACAGTGCCTATCGAGCTTCTGGTCACACACAAGAGCAGATACAGCCACTCGTTACATGCCTTTTGAGAAGCAGTTATTGGGTGTTGGTGGAAACAGAAGGACAGACAATGGATAACAAGGTCCTACTGCAACCAGACATGCCATTCTTTCAGAGACCACCCATCGAGTGGGAAGGGCACAGGGCTCTATTGTTAAATGGAAATGGTATGTTGCTGAAAGAGCAGCTTGGTGTCGGACCGTATCAGCAAACCATATGAGCAACTCGTTAAAATCTCTCTGCCCACAGTTACTGACCCAGCTTCAGCCCCCACCTTGCCTGACTTGCCTATCGAATGGAGACACCAGTGAACAAGCTGTCCATTGCTCAATGACGACACGCATGGTTCACTGCTGGCTCTGCTGCTTAGAAGAATGGACAACAATGTTGGAAAGCAATGACTTTTAACCCTGATGCACAGTGAAAGCTTCCTGCCAATATGCAGAACTGGCTGTGATCCAACTGGTATTGAAAGAAGACAAGGAAACATCTCTACCCCAACTCCTGGGCTGTCTCCAATGACATGGCTGTTTGGCTACCAAAGTGAAGAAGGGTGACTGGAATATTGAAGGATAGTTCTTTCGGGGCAACCCCATCTGGCTAGAAAGAAGCACAATGCATGACCATTACTGTTCTATGTTCTATGTTTAATACTGGCAGTTGTCATTCAATTCATGATAAATTATCCTGGAATATAGCAAAAATTAAGAACAAATATAGAATAATCTATTGATTTCCAGTATCATGTGAACAATGAGAGACCATGGATGTAAACAGCTTTTATAATCCACACTGGTAGTTATCTCCTTCAAGTTCAGCTTGTCACTGCTGGGAGAGGTGGTTAATTTCAATGCCAGACAGCGGAATGAAGTGCCACCTCTTACTCAGTCTTAGAGGCAATTTAATTGAGAATCAGAGTCTTAGTAATCCTCAGGGTGTCTGATTAGTGTGCACTTAAATTCCTTTGCCGAGATGACGTTTTGAGTTAAAAGCAGCCTAACTAGACTCGGTAGCTTAAGAAACCACCAAGCCCACTTCTGAAATCAGTGTCAAAAATACCAGTATTGTGGTAGATAAAGTAGCCCCAGGCAAGAATTTGCCAACAATATTAAACTGCTGTTGTTATCAGTTAAATGAGCTTTGGCCAGTCATCGTTTTTCTGTATTTTTTTGGATCAGTGATCAGGACTAGAGAGAATGTCAATCTGAGTTACTCAATTAAATATTTTTAATGAATGATAAGGAACCAACTAACAGGCGAAAGATAAACTAATTGTCATTTAAACATGCTTTCCATTTGGTCTGGAATTGCAAACCTTGAAACTTTTTATTTGTTAAAAGTACCTACATTTTTGAAATAACATTTGATTTAAAACAAATTACTTTGAAATTAGATCATTTGTTCTAAGACAATTAAGACAAGCAAGCATGCAACAGGACCTGGACAACACTCAGGCCTGGTCTGGTAGGTAGCAAATAATATTTGTGCACTCAAGTGACTGGGAAGTGCTAACAAAACAGAGTCAAACTCTCTCTCCCTTACATTCGAGAGCATTATCATCACTGAATCCCTCACCAACAAATTCCAAACTGGTTGTGAGAACAGTTCAGTTTCAGTTTAGTTTATTGTCACGTGTACCGAGGTGCAGTGAAAAGCTTTTGTCGCATGCTAACCAATCAGCAGAAAGACAATACATGATTACAATCGATCCATTTACAGTTTATAGATACATGATAAGGGAATAAGATTTAGTGCAAGGTAAAGCCAGGAAATTCTGATCAAGGATAGTCCGAGATAGATAGTAGTTCAGCACTGCTCTCTGGTTGTGGTAGGATGATTCAAGTGCCTGATAACAGCTGGGAAAAAACTGTCCCCGAATCTGGTGGTGTGCGTTTTCACACGTTTTTTAAACCTTTTGCCTGATGGGAGAGGGGAGAAGAGGGAGTGGCCAGGGTGCGACTTGTCCTTGATTTTGCTGCTGGCCTTGCCGCGGCAGCTTGAGGTATAAATGGAGTCAATAGAAGGGAGGTTGGTTTGTGTGATGGTCTGAGCTGTTCTACAATTCGCTGTAATTTCTTGTTGAGCTGTTCCCAAACCAAACTGTGATGCATCCTGATAAAAGGCTTTCTATGGTACATCTGCAGAAGTTGGTGAGTGTTGTCGGGGACATGCCAAACTTCCTAAGCCTTCTAAGGAAGTAGAGGCGTTGGTGTGCTTTCTTGGTCGTTTCTTCAATACGGGTGGTCCAGGAGAAGTTGTTGGTGATATTGATTCCGAGGAATTTGAGGTTTAAAGTTTTCAGCCAGCATGCGAGATAGCATGTGGGAAAGGCATAATCAACCGTGCCAAAAACATAAGGTAAGTGAAGAGGGCACACGAGATATCTATCTTCATTAGCCAAGGTAAAGAGCATAACAGTGGAAGCTATGGAACAACTTTACAAAACATTGGTTAGGCCAAATCTAGAGTACTGTGTGCATTTGTGGTAATCACACTATGGCAGGAGTTTCACCTGGATGGAATGTTTCAGTGATGAGGAGATACTAGTTAGGCCTGGTTTGTTTTCCTTTGTGTAGAGGAAGCCAAGGGGAGACCTGATAAAGGTATATAAAACTATGAGGGGAATAGATGGGGTAAAGAGTAGGAAACTTTTCCCCAGAACAGAAATGACTAAAAGAGATAGGTGTATGTAAAGGATAAGAGGTTTAGAGGGAATGCAAGAAAAGATTGTTTTAACCAGTGAGTGGCTGAAACCTGGACTGCACTGCTTGAGTAGGTGGTGGAAGCAGGTACTCCCATAATATTTAACTATTTAGACAAAATCTCAAATCACCAAAGCATTGCAGGCTGCAGATCAAGTGCTGGAAAATGGGTTAGTATAGATGATGGTTGCAAAGGACATGGTGGGCCAAAGTGCCTGTTTCTGTGCTGTGCGATTCTATGGCTCCATAACTACAGCAGTCAACTAGACAACAGAAGCATTTCTTATGATGAATAACTTATCCACTGAATCCCCAAAGCCTTTCTACCTTCTGCAAGGAGCAAGTTAATGGTTCTTTATTATTATGTGTACAGCCGTGCAGTGAAATACTTTTATTGCATACAGTTCAATAAAGTATTGCCATACTTAAGCACAGTCCCTGATGGTACAAAGAGCATAGAAATAGTCCACTGAGACCGCGTGCAAGAGGCGCCAGGTTTTGATGCCATTTTTAAAGTCCAGTCTGGTCCGCACGCTCGGTCTTCTGGAGCAGTGCCTGATCCATTCGTGAATTATTCTTCACTGGTTTCAACAACTCTCAAGAAGCTTCGTACAATGTGGCTGCAGTGTGTACCATCTATTTGATAAACCACAGCGACTTGTCGTCGTCACAGCACCTTTCACATTGACAACCTCTACCACCGCGGAAGGGCAGCAGGCACATAGAAGCACCGTTACCTCTAGGTTCCCCTTCTTGTCACGTACCTTCCTGAAAATGCATCATTGTTTCTTCAGCACTGCTGAGTGAAAATCCTGGAACATATGGGGGTTGCCTTCACCACATGCAGTGTTCCAGGTAGTAGATCACCAGTGGTGTTTCAGAGGCAAACAGGTTTGAGCAACATACGTTGGTTGGTCTTCCCAGCAGCTCTGCAGCCTGTGGGTAAATAAAAATAAATATATGGAAAACTGCTAACAATCCAAATCGTTCTTCAGATTATATTTCAGGAGCAGCTTCCTACAAAACCTTGAACTCATCAATTTAAATAGTGACATTTCATTTTGTTTAGCAGTTGCATTTTCCATTGAATTTGCAATGCTACTTAAATCAACCATGCCTTTAGCGGGAAGAGGTTGCATTAACCAAATGTACAGTTAGATGCAAAGCAAAATCCTGCCAAAATCTGCTCCAAATAATGATGTGAAATCAATTGTAGCTGCTCTTGTTCACACTGACTGCTTCATAGGTTGTAATAACGACAGCGTGTGCAGTGCCTGGATAAATGCCAGCAGAGTGGTGTTGTGTATCACAGACATTACCTTCTCAGCATCCGTTGCCAGGCAATTTCAGTCTGCTTGGAAAGAGATTTGGCTTCAGGCAGGAAAATAGTTTCCATTATTCCATCCTTGCAGTCATGCTAGTTAATTTGTCAATATCCCTCTGCTCTTAGCAGGCATACACAACAGTATTATGGAGTTTTTATTTGAAGGCAAATCCCCATTATTCCAAATTTTCAAAAAAGACAGTCGCTCAGAATTTCTCCATAAGATGTCCTCTTTACCCATTCTCATTCCCCCTTGATCACTCCCTTCTAAATTGATTGCCCTCAGTCCTCTCCTCCCCTCAGACCAGGCCTCCCAAAGATCCATTCACAGTCATATAATATTGCTTTACCATCTGGCAATGCCCTGCAAGTATCTATATTGAAAATTGAATACCATATAACATACATTACTAATTATGTTTATTTAATATTAAGAACTTCAGTAATCAATGGCTGTCAAAAGATAAGCATATTCTTTTTAGTTATTTTACCAAGAATAACAATTCACGCAAAAATGATACTGGCTCAGAATTTAGTCTAATTCCCTAATTGTTCATCATCATATCATATATCATATATATACAGCCGGAAACAGGCCTTTTCGGCCCACCAAGTCCGTGCCGCCCAGTGATCCCCGTACATTAACACTATCCTACACCCACTAGGGACAATTTTTACATTTACCCAGCCAATTAACCTACATACCTGTACGTCTTTGGAGTGTGGGAGGAAACCGAAGATCTCGGAGAAAACCCACGCAGGTCCGGAGAACGTACAAACGCCATACAGTGCAGCACCCGTAGTCAGGATCGAACCTGAGTCTCCGGCGCTGCATTCGCTGTAAAGCAGCAACTCTACCGCTGCGCTACCGTGCCGCCCTAATTGTTATTAATCTAATTGTGACAAGAGGCATCCTTATTACCCAATACTGTTCATTTAAAAAAATAATATATAAGGTACCAAATACAATGAAAGGGACGACAAAAAGAAGGAAAATAATAATGAATTGTCAGAAATGTATCACTGACATAAGCAGGTGTTAGTGTTAAATATCTCTCTCTCTCTCGACACACACCCAACCAGGCTGCACCTGGCAACATGACGGTGAATAACAAGTCCTTGTGACTGCTCCAACGCACCAGCTGGCAGCCACATTAAACAAACAACAGGTCCTCCACCTGCTGGAGACAGCTCTGATTTGGTTGTAATCCAATTGTAATCCATTTGGATAACATCTCTGTCCATCGCTGTAATACATTGACCTTAAAATTGATTACTTTTCTCAGAACAGTAGCTGCAACATAAACCTGGCACATTTCGACTTTCTCCGCATTCAAGGACGGTGCACTGAAATGTTCTATTGTTCCAGTGCAAAGTGTGGCTTCAGCAGATTAGACGTGTATTTCTGCTCTGCATGAGAGAGAATAGTCTCTCTGTAAAATGCTTCATAAAATTGTCGAAAAGCTGTTATGCAGAAAGCTATTTTGGCCCATTGCATTGTTCTTTGACTGGCCCATTCCACCTGGATCAGTCGCATCTGATCCTGGGCCCTGATATTCCTCTCAACTGCACCTGCGGCTTGCTGTCAGCCTAATCCCATTCCAACTCTACCCCCAGCAGGTGCTAGTGTTGAGGACATCTGGACAGACACAGAGTGCTGGAGTAACTCAATGGGTCAGGCAGCATCTCTGGAGAAAAAGGATGGGCGATATTTCAGGTTCAGCTGAATTTTTAAACATTTACCATTTGACATGTTATCAAAGATCAAATTCAAAATCTGTAATGCATGTCATCGCGTTTCAAAATGTGGTCAAATTTTAAAGCAAAATAAATATCTTGCTAGTAGCATGTTTTAAATTCATAAACATGATTTATTGTAAGAAAATAACTGCAGATGCTGGTACAAATCGAAGGTATTTATTTCACAAAATGCTGGAGTAACTCAGCAGGTCAGGCAGCATCTCAGGAGAGAAGGAATGGGTGACGTGACGTTTCGGGTCGAGATCCTTCTTCAGACTGATTTATTAATGTTTTATTAATAATGTTTTATTAATAAACATGATTTATTAATGCTTGACCTAAATTGCAACATTGCAGATTCCACAACATTGGACCTCTACCACAAAGGCCAAATCACCCTACCTGCTCCTCCACTGCTGCTGCTCCTCAGATCTATGACTTGCTTCATACATACTTCTGGGGTCTCTGATTCCTCTCTCAGACCCTCCTGGGGTTGCCATCAGCCCACCCATACCTTGCCCGAGACTCACCAGGTTCTGCAACAGACGCCAGGTCTGTGACATCATGGCTCTGGATTGGAGCAATGACCTGCAGGTCACTGAGGGATGCACATGGAAAGACAAGTGTACGGTGATTTTAATGGCATGTTCTAAATGTTTTTCAAAGAAGTACAAAAAGTATTTAGAAAGGATGTGTGTGCAGATGCTGGTATGTACCGAAGATAGACACAAAGTATTGGAGTAACTTATCGGGTCAGGTAGCATCTCAGAAGAAAAGGGATGGGTGATGTTCTGAAGGATTCCAGTCTGAAGAAGGGTCTCGACCTGAAACGTCACCCAACCTTTTTCTTCAGAGTTGCTGCATGACCCGCTAAGTTACTCCAGCACTTTGGCTCCATCTACAAAAAGTGTTTGCTTTTTTCAATTGCTTTATGCCATACAAACAAATATGCCTACAGACCTCTGAAAATTACTGCAATTATTAAAAGTAAATATTACTTTTATACAATATTGTCTTTCTTGCCTGTAAGTCAGCCACAATTCTTTTAACATCATTTGTTAATTTAGTTGGGTCTGATTGTTCATTATATTAAACTAATTATGTTTGATTAAAAAGTTTTCACTTACAATGAAGATAAACATTGTCATGAGCCAACACTTCCATAATTGCCACTATGAACTCTAATTATGACTCAATGAGTTGCAATAAAATTGTATTTGTATAGCTTCCATGAAGAACATTCTTCATTATTTTTAAAGGCTGCACGTGACTGGCCTAAGGCCTTGTAAGATTGTAAAATATATTTATATAACTTCTTTAAGACTGCACAAAATGTTGGAGTAACTGGAGGAGATATTTCCGGTTGGAATCCTTCTTCAGACCGATTGTAGGGGGTGTGGGGGAAGAAAGCTGGAAGAGAGGAGGGGCGGGACAGAGCCTGGCAAGTAATAGGTTGATACAGGTGAGAGGGGTTTTCGAGGCAGATGGTGGACAAAGGCCCGAGATGATAAGACAGAAGGTGTGAGACAAAAGGACTGAAGAGTTGTGAATTGTGAAGCTAGAAGAAGGGGAGAGGAGAAATAAATGCGAGTCCAGGTGGTTCAAAGTGGAGGGGGAAAGGAGAGAGAGGTTAGGGGGAAGAAGAGAGAGGGGGAGAGTTTTGTAATTAACTAAAATTGGAGAATTCAATGCTCATACTGTTGGGTTGTTCCTCCAGTGTGTGTGTGACCTCACTCTGGCAATGGAAGAGACCCTGGATAGAAAGGCCAGCATGGGAATGGGAAGAGGAGTTAAAATGGGCAGCGACCGGGTGATCCTGGAGGCCTTGATGAACCAAGTGCTGTTGTTCACGGTCATGCTGAGTACCTTGGTCTCGCCGATGTACAGGAAGCCACATCGGGAACACTAGATGCAGTAGATGAGGTAGGAGGAGGTGCACCTCTGTCTCACCTGGAATGGCTGCTGGGGACCCTGGATGCAGGTAAGGGAGGAGGTATAAGGAAAGGTGTTACATCTCCTGCAGTTGCAGGGGAAAGTACCTGGGGATACAGTGGTTTTGGGTGGGAAGGGATGAGTGAACTAAGGCCATGCAGAGGGAGTGGTCTCTGAGGAAGGCAAAAAGAGGTGGGGACGGGAAGATGTGACTGGTGGTAGGATCACATTGGAGGTGTTGAAAATGTCGCAGAATGATGTGTTAGATGCAGAACCCACTGGTGGGTTGAAAGTCGAGGACCATGTATAGATATATATAGATAAGAAATGTCACCACTGTTGGGAGCAGATATTCTAGAAAGTTCAACTATTGAGCCTGTATGGGTTGAATTGAGTAACAGAATAAGGTCATTTGTTGTGGATGTACGTGAAGTAGATAGAAAGTGAAATATTTAGAGGAGGTGCAAAAATAACATGGGCATTATAGTTGGGGACTTCAGTTGGTTCAACATTAATTGGGACAATAACAGATTGGGAGTTATAAAAGAGTATGTCCAAAATGCAATGAAGAAAACTATCAAGATCCCTTTGCCCAAACTCAACAAGAGAAGACCCTCACTCCATCTAACTATATGTTGGTGCCCGCCTCCCATATTATTAACTTATGTCTTTATATCAATAAATTTAGTCACAGTATAATTAGTTCCTTCAAGCAAGTCATTAGTATCGATTGTAGATAATTGATGCTCAAACTTATCAAAACATATAAGATTATTAAGGGGTTGGACACGTTAGAGGCAGGAAACATGTTCCCAATGTTGGGGGAGTCCAGAACAAGGGGCCACAGTTTACGAATAAGGGGTAGGCCATTTAGAACTGAGATGAGGAAAAACGTTTTCAGTCAGAGAATTGTGAATCTGTGGAATTCTCTGCCTCAGAAGGCAGTGGAGGCCAATTCTCTGAATGCATTCAAGAGAGAGCTGGATAGAGCTCTTAAGGATAGCGGAGTCAGGAGGTATGGGGAGAAGGCAGGAACGGGGTACTGATTGAGAATGATCAGCCATGATCACATTGAATGGCGGTGCTGGCTCGAAAGGCCGAATGGCCTCTTCCAGCACCTATTGTCTATTGTCTAAACATCAACCTCTGTAGAAAGCCACCAGTTACTGGCTGCGTCCAAAGATGACTCATTAATCCTATTGCAATATATCACCCAATGTTTCAGGGAAGATTGCTCCAGATAAATGTCTCAAATACATTTCATGACTCTGCTGCTAATGTTATATGCTCATTCTATTAATATTAAACTCCCTCATGATTGTTGCTTTAATTTCATTACAAATCTATTGTTTTTTAATTTAATAGCCAGTCCAACAACTTAGTTATTGTTGGAGGCCTTCTTATTATTCATTTTCATAAGATCATAAGTGATAGAAGTAGAATTAGGCCATTCGACCCATCATGTCTACTCCGCCATTCAATCATGGCTGATCTATCTCTCCCTCCTAACCCCATTCTCCTGCCTTCTCCCCAAAACCTCTGACACCCGTACTAGTCAAAAATCTATCTACCTCTGCCTTAAATATATTCACTGACTTTGCCTCCACAGCCTTCTGTGGCAACGAATTCCACAGATTCACCACCCTCTGACTAAAGAAATTCCTCCTCATCTCCTTCATAAAAGAACGCCCTTTAAATCTGAGGCTGACCTCGAGTCCCATACTCTCCCACTAATGGAGACATCCTCTCCACATCTACTCTATCCAGGCTTTTCACTATTATATATCATATCATATCATATCATATATCTACAGCCGGAAACAGGCCTTTTCGACCCTCCAAGTCCGTGCCGCCCAGTGATCCCCGTACATTAACACTATCCTACACCCACTAGGGACAATTTTTACATTATCCAGCCAATTAACCTACATACCTGTACGTCTTTGGAGTGTGGGAGGAAACCGAAGATCTCGGAGAAAACCCACGCAGGTCACGGGGAGAACGTACAAACTCCTTACAGTGCAGCACCCGTAGTCAGGATCGAACCTGTGTCTCCGGCGCTGCATTCGCTGTAAAGCAGCAACTCTACCGCTGCGCTACCGTGCCGCACTTTCTGTATTTTCTTTGATGAAGCTGATTCTACTCCCTGAACCTCTCAGTCTTATCTCTTTCATTCTTTCTTTCTGAGATGTTAAATAACTTGGAATAATCAGGTTACGTAAAGTCTTTTGAAATGGCTTCTAGATCAAACCCATTTATTTCTATTTGTGCCATTAAATGCTTTGTGCATTTGGATAAAGTGCTTTTGATTCTGGTGTTTTTCTTGTCTTCCCACTGCAGAATATCTGCCAACAGGATCCTCCCACTGTCGTGTAGACGAGATGTTCTTAACTTTGTCATTGAGTAGACAACACACCAGTCAGGAATCTTAGTCATAATTGCAGAGAACAGTATCTATCCCCTGCGCATTATAGCTTTCACATGCCTTTGTTGAATTATCTTGTGTAAAATGGTGCTGCAATCAGATTACTCATAGGCCCTGTGAATTCAACATCTGCTTGGCCACCAAATACAATGCAGCATTTGAACTTGAGTGCTCTCGTATCACTATTACCTGCTTGGAGTCATTTTCCTATGTCCTTGACCACTGCTCAAATCCAGGCTGCTACTGGAGTTAATGGCGTGAATGCCTCCTTGATTGAATTTTCCAAGAACCTTTTGGCTACTGTGATGCGTTGTAGTATCTGCAAACTTACCATTAGCTTTGTATATAACCCCATAGTTTATGTGTTGAAAGGAACTGCAGATGCTGGTTTAAACCGAAGATAGACACAAAAAGCTGCAGTAACTCAGCGGGACAGGCAGCATCTCTGAAGAGAAGGAATGGATGACATTTTCAGTCGAGACCCTTCTTCAGACTGCTTTTAAAAGTGGGAGCTTGGAAAGCGGAAGTCATTAAAGAGATGAACACAGGTCGGGAGTGACCCAGACTCAAGAAGGGTCTCGACCCGAAATGTCACCCATTCCAGAGATGCTGCCAGTCCCGCTGAATTACTCCAGCTTTTTGTGTCTAACCAAATAGTTTCTGCGGGATACGAGTCAAATTGAAACATTTAATAATAATAATAATGCATTACATTTATATAGCGCTTTTCAAACACTCAAAGACGCTTTACTGCTTGAAGCCAGCACAAACATTATATGAAGTGGAGACACAAGATGTCATTTTCTTTCCTATCCCATGCTTAGCAACTTCCTAACTTTGAACTCTGTTCCGTCTGCAGGCACTATCACAACATTTATAAGACATTTGGACAGGTACATGGATAGGATAGGTTTAGAGGTATATAGGCTAAATGCTGGTAGGTGGGACTAGTGTAGATTGGCCATCTTGGTCAGCGTGGGCAAGTTGGGCCTAAGGGTCTGTTTCCATGCTGTATGACTCCGGGACTCTATGCACATTGTAATCCAATCCCCTACACCAAGAGCTACCGGAGCTGTTTAGATGTATCTGGATTTCATCTTGCTGTGCTTTCTGCCTGCAGCAACATCTCGAATCTGATGAAACTCATATTTGCTGGGGCACAATGCGGGTATAAACTGAAACAACTTCAGTAATGGAAGATATTGCCATGGCAATACAGTGGTCTGGTCCGTTAACTATTTGAAGAAACTCTTCTTGAAAGGAACTGATCATTTATTTTGATGCAGATTCCCATGGTACAGAGGTGATGCTTACTAAATTCACTTGTGAATTGTGGATGACAGTGGATGCTTTTGCAAGTCTGATATTGCAGTCTGTTCTTGTATTATTTCTGAATAGTCTCACCATCTCACCTCCAGCTCATCCCTGACTTCTCTATTACAATACATGGACATAGAAACATAGAAAATGGGTGCAGGAGTAGGCCATTCGGCCCTTCGAGCCTGCACCGCCATTCAATATGATCATGGCTGATCATCCAGCTCAGTAACCTGTACCTGCCTTCTCTCCATACCCCCTGATCCCTTTAGCCACAAGCGCCACACCTAACTCCCTCTTAAATATAGCCAATGAACTGGCCTCAACTACCTTCTGTGGCAGAGAATTCCACAGACTCACCACTCTCTGTGTGAAGAAATGTTTTCTCATCTTGGTCCTCAAAGACTTCCCCCTTATCCTTAAGCTGTGACCCCTGGTTCTGGACTTCCCCAACATCGGGAACAATCTTCCCGCATCTAGCCTCTCCAACCCCTTAAGAATTTTATATGTTTCTATAAGATCCCCCCTCAGTCTTCTAAATTCCAGCGAGTATAAGCCTAGTCTATCCAGTCTTTCTTCATATGAAAGTCCTCCCATCCCAGGGATCAATCTGGTGAACCTTCTCTGTACTCTCTCTAAGGCTAGAATGTCTTTCCTCAGATTAGGAGACCAAAACTGTACACAATACTCCAGGTGCGGTCTCACCAAGGCCCTGTACAACTGCAGCAGAACCTCCCTGCTCCTATACTCAAATCCTCTTGCTATGAATGCCAACATACCATTCGCTTTCTTCACTGCCTGCTGCACCTGCACGCTTGCTTTCAATGACTGGTGCACCATGACACCCAGGTCACGTTGCATCTCCCCTTTTCCTAATTGGCCACCAATCAGGTAATACTCTGCTTTCCTGTTCTTGCCGCCAAAGTGGATAACCTCACATTTATCCACATTATATTGCATCTGCCATGCATTTGCCCACTCACCTAATCTATCCAAGTCACTCTACAGCCTCCTAGCATCCTCCTCACAGCTAACACTGCCCCCCAGCTTCGTGTCATCCGCAAACTTAGAGATGTTGCATTCAATTCCCTCGTCCAAATCATTAATATATGTAAGGGGTTTCTGCGCCGAGCTTTCGCCCGACCTAAGGTCCCGTGCCTTGCTCTGATCCCTTGACCAGGCCGCGCACACTGGTTCCCCGTGAGTGGTTCGACCCACTCACCCCTTACGGTTCTAGACACTGGACTTAGATGCAGGAGCTTTTATAGTGCAGAAAAATTCCACCAGACCAGATTTGAAAACCAGGGTTTAAATGAAAAGGCTTTTATTTAGCGCTTGGGACTATTGTACATGAATACTTATACATTTCTATAAGACATATCCATTAAGACACATACCGAATCACACGAATACTTATAACTATGAATCATTAAACACACACAGTTCCACAGGACATATACCCGAATACCTTTTCCGCTGAATTCTTAAAACACACAGTTCTACAAGACATATACACGAATACCTTTTACTTATGAATTCTTAAACACACAGTTCTACAAGACATATACACGACTGTAAGATGGGGAACGTACGACGCATCGCAACATTGACCAACACATATTTCAATACACACCCAACGTTTATTAACAACCACCCTCCCCTCTACACTAAACTATGTCCAGGATATGCAGGATTTGGAGTACATGCTCACCATGGGGCTATTACTGGGGTTACTGGCTGTTCGTTTTGCAGTATTTCTTCTCGAGTTGCGTGCCTGTTCCTCTCTCTTGCATCTGTTCTTCTTGCCTGTCGTTTCTTCCTCCTGCATTCGTTTGACTTCCTTCTGACTCTCTTCTTGACTTCAGTTGACTTGCCTGCTTATGTTCCTTGCAGGTTTTCTTCTTGAGTTTAAAACCCAAAAGTCATGGCCAGTTATACTATTCTGACCCGTCCTATCTCCCGCCAGATCTTGGAATCTCTTTGTTCAAAAAGATATGTATGAGTTTTCTTCTGATCTGCGCTTATGTTCGGGGATACCGGGGATGGCCAGACGGTGTTAATTGGTATTTCGTTGCGAGGTGATGGGTTTAACTGGTTTCCCATCACCTACCAGGTAGTTTTCTATGGGCTATTGTGCCCCCTCAAGGAGATGAACTGTTTAGGTCGGCTTGGGGCATTGTGAGTATGCTGATGTCAGTGCCCCAGTGTCTGGACTCCGACCTGGTTTCGTAGGTTTCTGCATGGCCAATACCCATCCTTTATTCTGGCCGTGGCTTTGCAGAAACCTAGAGACTGGGTTGTAAGGTTTTTACTTTTTGTGGCTGGTCACGAGGTCCTGCGGCCATTTTAGGACCCACGGATTGTGACATCCTTTGTTAATCTGACCGCAGCCTTTCTCCGCTATCAGCCCCAGTCTCTCGTTTAAAATGTCCAAACTGCAGCTCTTTGGTTTGGTGTTACTTTCCAAATGAGGGAAAACTTCTCAAATCTTACATATATATTGTAAATAACTGGGGTCCCAGCAGTACCCTTGCGGTACCCCACTGGTCACTGCCTGCCATTCCGAAAAGGACCCGTTTATTCCTACTCTTTGCATTGAAGTTCTACGATTCTATAGTTGTTCCTTGTCTTGCAAGGAACCACAATAGAACCATCAGAAGGGGTAAGTGCCTTTCAGCCCATTTTTACTTTAATTCCAGATGCAGGAGTAGTAGAATACACCCAAGATTGCACCCTTACTGCAGAGTGCTTTATCAGCATTCTTACAAGGAAGTTAATGAGCTTGTTACCTTTTATAAAATTCTGCTTTGCTGAATCATTCCCCTTACTTCAAAAGTGGAGTAATTTAATTAACCTATAATTATTTCCTGAGCTCACAGATGTGTCTCCAAACACTGAAAAAGCTGATGATTGCGAACTATTTGTATATTTACTCATTCAGGGCTCTTACATTATCATAATGACCAGTATATTTCTATGGACCAACGATCCAACCTCTTTGTTAACATATTAACGTTTGCATCTAAAATAAGCAAAGGGAATTCTGGAAACACTCAGTTGATCAGATAGCATCAGTGGCATAAAAAAAAAGATTAATGGAAGACGTGCTGTGTTTTTGTTCAATACAATGTGAGTATTTTACACAGATGGTGTTGGGTGCCAGAATGCAGTGCCACGGGTGGTGGTGGAAACTGATATGATAGTGGTGTTTAGGAGACTATTAGACAGACACATGGATTTGCAGTAAATTGAGTGATATGGACCAGTTACAGGCAGGATGAGTCGCACCCCGGCCACTCCCTCCTCTCCCCTCTCCCATCGGGCAAAAGGTATAGAAGTGTGAAAACACACACCTCCAGATTCAGGGACAGTTTCTTCCCAGCTGTTATCAGGCAACTGAATCATACTGCCACAACCAGAGAGCAGTGCTGAACTACTATCTACCTCTTTGGTGACCCTCGGACCATCCTTGATCGGGCTTTGCTAGTTTTACCTTGCACTAAACGTTATTCCCTTATCATGTACCTATACACTGTAAATGGATCGATTGTAAACATGTATTGTCTTTCTGCTGACTGGTTAGCACGCAACAAAAGCTTTTCACTGTACCTCGGTACACGTGACAATAAACTAAACTAAACTAATTGAGATTAGTTTTGGCATCATGTTTGGTGAAGACACTGTGAGTAGAAGTGCTTTGTTCCTGTGCTGTACAATTCCATTAATCTATGACTGTCCAAAGGCTTACCACTGTACTTGTTGAGTTAGTGATCTCACTTTAAAAGACAGAGCACATTGAAACTGAAAGTTGCCATCTGCAGCAAATAGTTATGAAAATAACTGGTGCGTTAGCCTTCATTGCAAGAGATTTTGAGTACTGAACAAATATGACTTACTGTAGTTATGCAGGGTTTTGTTGAGATCACACTTGGAGTACTGTGAGTGGTTTTGTTTTCCTTACCGAAGAAACAATATACTTGCTACAGATGGAGTAAAACAATGGTTCACCAGTGTTATTCAGGCTGGTAGAACTGTGGTATAAGATTCATTGGATGAGGACAATAGACAATAGACAATAGGTGCAGGAGTAGGCCATTCAGCCTTTCGAGCCAGCATGGCTGATCACTCTCAATCAGTACCCCGTTCCTGCCTTCTCCCCATACCCCCTCACTCCGCTATCCATAAGAGCTCTATCCAGCTCTCTCTTGAAAGCATCCAACAAACTGGCCTCCACTGCCTTCTGAGGCAGAGAATTCCACACCTTCACCACTCTCTGACTGAAAAAGTTCTTCCTCATCTCCGTTCTAAATGGCCTACCCCTTATTCTTAAACTGTGGCCCCTTGTTCTGGACTCCCCCAACATTGGGAACATGTTTCCTGCCTCTAATGTGTCCAATCCCCTAATTATCTTATATGTTTCAATAAGATCCCCCCTCATCCTTCTAAATTCCAGTGTACACAAGCCTAATTGCTCCAGCCTTTCAACATACGACAGTCCCGCCATTCCGGGAATTAACCTAGTGAACCTACGCTGCACGCCCTCAATAGCAAGAATATCCTTCCTCAAATTTGGAGACCAAAACTGCACACAGTACTCCAGGTGCGGTCTCACCAGGGCCCGGTACAACTGTAGAAGGACCTCTTTGCTCCTATACTCAACTCCTCTTGTTATGAAGGCCAACATTCCATTGGCTTTCTTCACTGCCTGCTGTACCTGCATGCTTCCTTTCAGTGACTGATGCACTAGGACACCCAGATCTCGTTGAACATCCCCTCTTCCTAACTTGACACCATTCAGATAATAATCTGCCTTTCTATTCTTACTTCCAAAGTGAATAACCTCACACTTATCTACATTAAACTGCATCTGCCATGTATCCGCCCACTCACACAACCTGTCCAAGTCACCCTGCAGCCTTATTGCATCTTCCTCACAATTCACACTACCCCCCAGCTTAGTATCATCTGCAAATTTGCTAATGGTACTTTTAATCCCTTCATCTAAGTCATTAATGTATATCGTAAATAGCTGGGGTCCCAGCACCGAACCTTGCGGTACCCCACTGGTCACTGCCTGCCATTCCGAAAGGGACCCATTTATCCCCACTCTTTGCTTTCTGTCTGTCAACCAATTTTCTATCCATGTCAGTACCCTACCCCCAATACCATGTGCTCAAATTTTGCCCACTAATCTCCTATGTGGGACCTTGTCGAAGGCTTTCTGAAAGTCGAGGTACACCACATCCACTGACTCTCCCCTGTCAATTTTCCTAGTTACATCCTCAAAAAATTCCAGTAGATTTGTCAAGCATGATTTCCCCTTCGTAAATCCATGCTGACTCGGAATGATCCTGTTACTGCTATCCAAATACTCAGCAATTTCGTCTTTTATAATTGACTCCAGCATCTTCCCCACCACTGATGTCAGACTAACTGGTCTATAATTACCCGTTTTCTCTCTCCCTCCTTTCTTAAAAAGTGGGATAACATTTGCTATCCTCCAATACACAGGAACTGATCCTGAATCTATAGAACATTGAAAAATGATCTCCAATGCTTCCACTATTTCTAGAACCACCTCCTTAAGTACCCTGGGATGCAGACCATCAGGCCCTGGGGATTTATCAGCCTTCAGTCCCATCAGTCTACCCAAAACCATTTCCTGCCTAATGTTGATTTCCTTCAGTTCCTCCATCACCCTAGGTTCTCCGGCCCTTAGAACATTTGGGAGATTGTGTGTATCTTCCTCAGTGAAGACAGATCCAAAGTAACGGTTTAACTCGTCTGCCATTTCTTTGTTCCCCATAATGAATTCCCCTGCTTCTGTCTTCAAGGGACCCACATTTGCCTTGACTATTTTTTTCCTCTTCACGTACCTAAAAAAACTTTTGCTATCCTCCTTTATATTATTGGCTAGTTTACCCTCGTACCTCATCTTTTCTCCCCGTATTGCCTTCGAAAGTATAACAGCAGATTGGTTTGGTTTGGAGATACAGCGTGGAAACAAGTCCTGAGGCCCACCAAGTCTATGCTTACCATCGGTCACCCGTTCAAACTAGTTCTATGTTATCCCACTTTGCGGTAATTTACAGAGGCCAATTAATCTGCAAATCTGCACATCTTTGGGATGTGCAAGGAAACCGGAGCACCTAAAGGAAACTCAAGTGGTCACAGGGAGAACCTGCAAACTTCACACAGGCTGCGCTCAAGGTTAGGAACAAAACCGGCTCTCTGGCACCATGGGGCAGCAATTCTACCAGATGCGCCCCCCTAACCAAATTGACATGCAAATCTCTGACAGATTGATGGTCTGGATTATGGACGTGGCTGGTAGCAGGTGAACACAGATGAGGGGGGGTTGATAGGCAGATTGTTCGACAAAGGCCAGAGATGAAAAAAAACATGTGTGAGGTCAAATGATAAAGAATTGTGAATTTTGAAGCTCGAGAACAGAAAAGTTGTGAATTATGAAAATGGAGGAGGGAATGTAGGCGGAGGGGGAGAAACTGGTGCAAGGTCAGCCAGGGTTCAGGAAGGGGATGGAGTTGGGGGGGGGGGGGGGGTGGGGGAGAAAGGAGAGGAGGAAGGGAAGTTATTGTAGAATGTTTGTTTGTTGTTGAATTGTGTTGTTGAATGTTTGTTGAATTTAATGTTCATACCTTTGGGTTGTAAGATGCCAAGCGGAATTAAAGGTGCTGTTCCTCCTGTTGGCATGTGGTATCACACTTGCCTACTTCCCTCTTTTTAACAAAGCATCAAGACTCCCATGGCATTGATTTCATGCTGTTTTGTTGCAGCTTTTCAACAGACAGTGCATACAACAATGACTACAGGAGTGATCAGTGCTGCTCCCTGGGGTTGGGTAAGTATGAAAAATACCATGATCAAGTGGTTTTCTTTAATGCCCATGCATTTTACTCAACAATCTGTCACTTAAACACAAACATGAACCATAAACCTTTCAAGCTCTCTCCATTGCTACTGCCAGGCCTTATCCTGGTTGCTCTGCAGGCGTGACCGTTTGCATTGTTGTGATGGTCCTGAGCCAACAGCAGTGTTTTTTGTTCAACTGCCTGTGCTGCTGACAGCCTCAGCATTGCACCAGTGGGACGTTGCAAATATCGCAGGCCTCCTACCTCTCAGGGCTGGAAGTCTGTCTCTTGAGCCTGAGCCAGGTTTAACCTGGTGGTAGTGCAGTAGTCTTATTCAAGCGAATGGAATAAAAAGGTCTGTCAGAGGAAAGATACATGGAGCTATATAAACATTAATTAACCTAGCTTAAATATTTTAATTTTTAAAAAGTTTGTAATTTCAAAAATAATTTAGCTTTTTAAAATCATTACTTTTCGATAATTCCTGAGTCATTTTTCATGAACATTTGATAACAGGTTTGACATGCAGGGGGCCTGGTTACAAGGCTTCTTGGACAGACAAAGCCCCCTTGGGTTTACAGCTGGCCACCTCTCTGGTCACAGCCTCTCTGCTGCACTATGCCAAGCAAGTGCTGGGAAGTTAACCATCAAGCAAAGGAATGCTGGAAGAAAGAACAAGGCCAAAGGATGGGTGGCCTAGGATCACTTGAGGATTATTTGTTTCTATTAAAAATGAGTATTGTTTGCAGTGCTTGAGTCAAATGAATGTGGTACAATAGTATAGTGGTTAAAATCTAGTGTCTGTTTAGTTTAATTTAGAGATACAGCATGGAAACAGACCCTTCAACCCAGAGTCCATGCTGACCATTGATCACCCGTACAAACTAGTTTGATGTTATCCCACTTTTTTATCCAACTACCTACACACTAGGGGTAATTTATAGAGGGCCAATTAACTTACAAACCCGGATGTCTTTGGGATGTAGGAGGAAACTGGAGCACCTGGAGGAAACCCACACGGCCACAGGGAAAACGTACAAACTCCATACAGACAGTACCCAATGTCAGTATCGAACCAGGGTCCCTGATGCTGTAAGGCAGCAACTCTACCTCTGCACCTCAATGCTGCCCTGTCTCCATCTGGAGCCGAGTTCAAATTCTACCATTTAAGCTGGAGAATTTTCAATGAAAATATAAAAAACACTGTAGGTGTTAGAAATCCAAAATTAAAAAAAACAATGTACTGGAAAGACTCAACAGTGTCAGGAAATACCGGTGAAGGAGAAATAGACTTAATATTTCCTGTAAAGGACCTTTCGTCAGAATTTAAATTCAGGTAATTATAATGAATTATCATTATGCCACCGGATTACTATTAAAACTTGATGCCCTAAATCAGTAAGCTATAATAATTATTTAAACATCCTCAGAATCATTAATTTACCATTAATGTCCTTGAATACTTATTGCTGCAGAATCATTTTACAGCAACCTCAGGAAAACAACCAATATAATCAAGAACAACTTACATTCATCATTCTCTCTTCTCCTCTTTTTCATTGGGCAGAAGATACAAAAGCATCTTCCCTGTTCTTATCAGACTTTTAAAAGGATGTTTAATATGCTAGGGATCCATTTCTTAATATTCCAATCTACTTCATTACAGCCCTTGAACTTTTTTCATCTACACTTTCTCTATAGTGCAACACTATATTCTGCACTGTTTATTTTCTCTTTTCTGAAGAAGAGTCTAAAGAAGGATCATGAACTGAAATGCCGTCTATCCATTTCCTCCACAGATGCTGACCTGCTTAGTTACTCCATCACTTTATTTTTGTTGTGTGTATATATATATATATATATATATATATATATTTTAAAAAAAATTTCTGCGCAAAGATTACATTTATTTTCTGGAACATTTTATGTTATCTTGCAATTTGGAGGCAGTCATCTGTCCATTTCCCTCCAAAGATGCTGCCTGACATGCTGAGTTCCTCCAGTAGTTTGTTTTTTGCTCTTTCTCAAGAGACTAGACTGTCGGGTCTTATCATTGACAGTTTACTTTGTTATTCAACAAACCATCAATTTGAACTTCAAGCAAATAAATTCACACTGCAGAGTTCAGGGCCAACAACACCACAAGAACCCTGACTTTAGCAAGATTTACCTTATTTATCGAGAGATGCTCTCAAACAAGATGCTGGAACTGTTCTACCTTACGTGACAATATTTTGATCCACATCTGTCCTACGCACCTATTGGAACAGCAATATTGTGAAGATAGTGAGTTAATCTTAGTGCTAAAACAATGTCAATTTACGAAAAAAAGTATCTTAAAGTGAAGGAAGCAAATGGGAATACTACAATTAATGGTGTTTTTTCTTTATTTTTTAGTGTTAGAATTTCTGTGCACAATCTAATGTTGAAATTAAGCCCCTGATAAATCAAAATAAAGTTTAGTTTAGTTTATTGTCATGTGTACCGTGAAAAGCTTTTAGAAACATAGAAACATAGAAAATAGGTGCAGGAGTAGGCCATTCGGCCCTTCGAGCCTACACCGCCATTCAATATGATCATGGCTGATCATCCAGCTCAGTAGCCTGTACCTGCCTTCTCTCCATACCCCCTGACCCCTTTAGCAAAAAGGGCCACATCTAACTCCCTCTTAAATATAGCCAATGAACTGGCCTCAACTACCTTCTGTGGCAGAGAATTCCACAGACTCACCACTCTCTGTGTAAAGAAATGTTTTCTCATCTCGGTCCTAAAAGACTTCCCCCTTATCCTTAAGCTGTGACCCCTGGTTCTGGACTCCCCCAACATCGGGAACAATCTTCCCGCATCTAGCCTCTCCAACCCCTTAAGAATTTTATATGTTTCTATAAGATCCCCCCTCAGTCTTCTAAATTCCAGCGAGTACAAGCCCAGTCTATCCAGTCTTTCCTCATATGTAAGTCCCACCATCCCAGGGATCAATCTGGTGAACCTTCTCTGTACTCCCTCTAAGGCAAGAACGTCTTTCCTCAGGTTAGGAGACCAAAACTGCACACAATACTCCAGGTGCGGTCTCACCAAGGCCCTGTACAACTGCAGCAGAACCTCCCTGCTCCTAAACTCAAATCCTCTTGCTATGAATGCCAACATACCATTCGCTTTCTTCACTGCCTGCTGCACCTGCATGCTTGCTTTCAATGACTGGTGCACCATGACACCCAGGTCACATTGCATCTCCCCTTCTCCCAATCGGTCACCAATCAGGTAATACTCTGCTTTCCTGTTCTTGCCGCCAAAGTGGATAACCTCACATTTATCCACATTATATTGCATCTGCCATGCATTTGCCCACTCGCCTAATCTATCCAAGTCACTCTGCAGCCTCCTAGCATCCTCCTCGCAGCTAACACTGCCACCCAGCTTCGTGTCATCCGCAAACTTAGAGATGTTGCATTCAATTCCCTCGTCCAAATCATTAATATACACTGTAAATAACTGGGATCCCAGCACTGAGCCTTGCGGTACCCCACTAGTCACTGCCTGCCATTCCGAAAAGGACCCGTTTATTCCTACTCTTTGCTTCCTGTCCGCCAACCAATTTTCTATCCACATCAACACTGAACCCTCAATACCGTGTGCTTTAAGTTTGTACACCAATCTCCTATGTGGGACCTTGTCGAAGGCCTTCTGAAAGTCCAGATATAACACATCGACTGGTTCTCCCTTATCCACTCTACTAGTTACATCCTCGAAAAATTCTATAAGATTCGTCAGACATGATTTGCCTTTGGTAAATCCATGCTGACTTTGTCCGATGATTTCACCACTTTCCAAATGTAATGCTATCACATCTTTAATAACTGACTCTAGCATTTTCCCCACTACCGATGTTAGGCTAACTGGTCTATAATTCCTCGTTTTCTCTCTCCCTCCCTTTTTAAAAAGTGGGGTTACATTAGCTACCCTCCAGTCCTCAGGAACTACTCCAGAATCTAAAGAGTTTTGAAAAATTATCACTAATGCATCCACTATTTCTGAGGCTACTTCCTTAAGCACTCTGGGATGCAGCCTATCTGGCCCTGGGGATTTATCTGCCTTTAATCCATTTAATTTACCTAACACCACTTCCCGACTAACCTGGATTTCCCTCAGTCCCTCCATCTCATTAGACCCCCGGTCCCCCGCTATTTCCGGCAGACGGTTTATGTCTTCCTTAGTGAAGACAGAACCAAAGTATTTGTTCAATGGTCTGCCATCTCCTTGTTCCCTATGATCAATTCACCTGTTTCCGACTGCAAGGGACCTACATTTGCCTTAACTAATCTTTTTCTCTTGGCATATCTATAAAAGCTTTTGCAGTGGTTTTATGTTCCTTGCCAGTTTTCCCTCATAATCTATTTTCCCTTTCCTAATTAAGCCCTTTGTCCTCCTCTGCTGGACTCTGAATTTCTCCCAGTCCTCTGGTATGCTACTTTTTCTGGCTAATCTGTATGCTTCATCTTTTGTTTTAATACTATCCTTGATTTCCCTTGTTAGCCTTGTTCCCTTGTTTCCCGTGTTAGACCTGGTTTGTTCTTTTGCCAAACTGGGATGAACACTTGTTGTAGTTCATCCATGCGACCTTTAAATGCCTTCCATTGCATGTCCACCGTCAACCCTTTCAGCATCAATCGCCAGTCTATCTTGGACAATTCACGCCTCATACCCTCAAAGTTACCTTTCTTTAAGTTCAGAACACTTGTTTCTGTATCGACTTTGTCACTCTCCATCCTAATGAAGAACTCTACCATATTATGATCAATCTTGCCCAAGGGGTCTCGCACAACAAGACTGCTAACTAACCCTTCCTCATTACTCAATACCCAGTCTAGAATGGCCTGTTCTCTCGTTGGTTCCTCGACATGTTGGTTTAGAAAACCACCTCTCAAACATGTCAAGAAATCCTCTTCCTCAGCACCCCTGCCAGTTTGGTTCACCCAATCTATATGTAGATTGAAGTCACCCATTATAACTGCTGCGCCTTTAGTGCATGCATTTCTAATTTCCTGCTTGATGCCATCCCCAACCTCCCTACTGCTGTTAGGTGGCCTGTACACAACTCCCACTAGCGTTTTCTGCCCCTTAATGTTTCGTAGCTCTACCCATATCGATTCCACTTCCTCCAAGCTAATGTCCTTCCTTTCCACTGCTTTAATCTCCTCTCTAACCAGTAACGCTACCCCACCTCCTTTTCCTTTCTGTCTATCCCGCCTGAATATAGAATATCCCTGGATGTTGAGCTCCCAGCCTTGGTCACCCTGGAGCCATGTCTCCGTAATCCCAACTATATTTGTTGCGTGCTAATCAGTCAGCAAAAAGACAATACATGATTGTATTGCTCCCAGAAATGAAACACTGGTGATTATTGTAGTCCATAAGTAAAGACACATCGCACACTGTTTGCTCAATCTACGAAATAACAATTAAACCATGCCTGGTTATTAATAAGTTGAACATTTTAGTGTAATACCCCACTGCAAACAAAAGGCTTTGTAGAATCACACAACTTGAAATATTTGGCTTAAGAAGATTTACAGAATATCAAATCTGTAATGCCATTTTAATTTTGCTTTAACCTTATTTTCAAGTTATGGCCATATTGTAGTCAGGGCTAAACTCCCAGCACATATCCCAGATTTTGCTGATAAAGGTCTCCAGTTCCACAGCAGACATTTCCTGTCCACACGGTCACTAGAGACCCTCTGGATTCTCTCAATGGAGCGGGATCACACTGAGATTCCCCACCACTTGCACCGCAGAAATCAGCTCTCAGCGCCTGGTTCAAATTATCTTCACAAGGCCATAGTAGAACTGCAGAAAAAACAGAAAATGTATTCCTGTTCTTATAATTATTTGAGGCTGGTTTTATTCTTTTAATTTTAATGTATTTAGTTCATTATTAATTTTAATAGTTTAAATGTAATTTATTTCATTTTTAAAGAAAATATCTCTTGATGTTAAAATTCCCATGAGGTGTGACAGTCAGTAATGTTAGGGAAGGGTTTAAAAGATGTTTCATGGGTAGGCTTAGTTTTGGCCCATCCACTTCACTCTCATCTTTCAGAGCCATGTTTCTTGCCCTTTGTGTCCTCTGTCCCAGCAGGATTGGCTTTAAGGATTGAGGCAAATTTGGGCAAGTTGCAAGTGGCAAGCCTGTGGTAGTGAGATCACATGTTTCAGAATCTGAATAATTGGCTTCCAAAGTGCTAAGCATGACCTCTTCCTCTTGTTACAAAAGACTTGTTCATACAAAACAACTTTTAGTATATTTTTAATCAGGAAAAATACAGAAAGGACACAGACATTTTTTTTAAAGTTCAGGACAGAGTGGAAAATCACTTCATGTGACGATCAAACTAAAAATATAACACAGCTGTAAGTTGTGATTCCCTGAATTTAATACAAAATGAACACTTTTGGTTTACTCATGAAGAGAACAGGACTGGATCAGTCAGTCAATGATAAGCAAGACACAGAAATGGACCAAAAACGAAAAACTGTGGCCTCTTGAGAGGACTTTGTAAACCATTTATGGATTTGTTACCTGATTCAATTACCATTTCTTTGGTAGAAAAGCAGAGGAAGCAAAAAAAGAACAAAATGATTGCTTTAGTACATGTGGTATGGCTGTGTGAGAACATATATAACTGAAATCATATTTATAAACATAAATATAGTTTGGGTCCATGAGATCCCATTAATGCACCAATAATTTAAAAGAACACATCTATTTACATAACCAAAAACTGAGGCATTCCTTAAAAGCAAGCTCTTTAATCAACTCGATCAATGATTTCTAATATCTTGTGAGGGTTGGCAGTGGATTTTGTTTGAAAACAAAACCTACTAAGTGCCATATTAGAAGTACTATATAAATAAAAAATGCTATTCCTGATGCATGGTGCAATTCTTAACGTTAAAAATGAGAGGCACGAGTGAACAACCTTTCTGCATCACTTTAACATGATTATAAAACATAATAAAGATTAAGAAACTAGGATTAATTAATTTATACATACACAAGAATTTTAAAGTCCCAAAGATTGGATCACTGCATCTGTTCTCTCATAATCAAACAGCTCACCAGCCGCTATTTGTTTGTTCATATTCCTCTGCCTTAATTCCTATAATTGTTTTCTTCTGTATTGTGTTATGTTCTAAATATTAAAAGTAGGTGTTGACAGATCTATCTTGAATTAGACATTTGATCACCTTATAGATGTTAAATTATAGATGTTAAATTTCCAAGGTGATTAGAATGGTAAAAATTAAACAAAATGTTTGTTTGTATGTGCAAGTAGTTTTGTGCTAATTTTTAACTTCATGAACTGGATGTAGAGAGAGGCATGCATAATTCACTGACTTTCAAACAAGTAATTAAACTGTAAAACTCCTGTTTCATTATTTTAGTTTTTTATAAAACTATTTTTTCAACTTCCTAAATTTGGAACAACCCAACTACAGAAATTTAGAGACACAAGGAACTGCAGATGCTGGAATTTTACGCAGAACACAAAGTGCTGGAGTAACTGAAGGACATCGATAGGCGATAGTTTGGGTTGAAACTCTTCTTCAGACTCAGGGTCTAAAGAAACATCCTGACCTGAAACGTTGCCTAACCATATGCTCCAGAGATGCTGCCTGGCCTGCTGAGTTATTCCAGCACTTTGTGTTCTGTACAGAAGGTTGGAAGCAGGTCCACAAGTACTCTTCATATTTTATTCTACAAAGCTTTGTTTGTTTTGAAAATTGCATTTATTAAAATTTGAACTATTTTTGTTCTGTACTAAAAACAAGAAAAAGTAAAAAATAAATCTATATTAACATTTTTTTAATCAGAGGAATGGAGCACTTAAGGTAATCAGGGCTTATTAGCAGATTTGAGGAAATAAAACAGTCTGATTCAACGCACCTGATTAACACAATGGATATAATAATGAATAAATAACATCCGGACATTATTTTATTACTCTTGGATAAAGAAATAAAAGCATTTTACCAGACAACTGTGAGTAAAAACCAATCCCTGCATAAAATGATCACAAGTAGGAGAAGGAAATTTCTAAAACTTAAAAATACAAAGCCTTAATTGAATTACCAGGCTTCACGTCAGAAATTTAGAAAACAAAATCCCCAAGCAAACTGCTGCAGATGTTATTAATCTGTACGTGTTACAACCCCTGACAGCTGTGATAAGCAATGTTGGGAATGGATGCTCTATGTCTGCAGCATCCATGTTTACAGAGCTGAAAATAAATCTGTTGCTACTCTTGAATCACATTGGGCTGAGTAGGTTAAGAAAATGCAGTGTGTGCTGAAATTCTGTTAACTGAGGGCATGTGTTAATTAATTTCTATTTCTGGAGGCCAAGCAGCACCTTTTAAGTTTGAGTAGTATGTCTGGATATCATTTTCAGCAATAATAATGTTTAGTTTAGTTTAGTTTAGAGTTACACCTCGGAAACAGGCCCTTCGGCCCATCGAGTCCACGTCGACCAGTGATCCCCGTTACACTACACACAGGGACAATTCTTACTGAAGCCAATTAAGTTTTTGTTGAAGGTGAGTGATCTTTCATCTGTACTGGCCAACTTGAACACTGATAATGAAGTGCTGGTGATCTGAAATGGATTAATTCAACATTGGATCTTGAGGGCTACATCAGATGGCAGATGAGGTGCAATTTCTTGAGCTCACATTGGGCTTTGCTGGAGTACAATAGGAGGCTAAAAATAAAGTCCATGAGATGGAGAATTAAAGTGGCAGACAATTATTAAGACCATTACCCTGGGACATTAACTGTTTCTTGCTACAAAGATGCTGCATGACCTGCTGAGTTTCCCCAGAAATTTCTCTTTTAATTCAGATATCCTCAATCTACAGTTTTTGTCTTTCAGAAAAAAAAATAGGTTCTCAATTAGGCAGACATTCTCAGTAGATAAATAATACATATTTAGATACAATTGGAGAATAAGGTAACAAAGATGCTTCCAGTGCTCCAAGGACTAAACTTTCTGTGATGCAGTTTTTACTTGACTTTCCTTGCCCTTTATAGAGAGGTACATGAAACTGAATTAATACATAAAGATTTTATTGCCATTGACCTGATAACTGATAGAAGGTTTGTGCTCTATTTAAATGTACATAACTTGTATTCCATAACTTGTATTCCATAACATGTATTTCCATAACTTGTAAACTATTTAAATTTCCATTACTTTTATTCCATAACTTGTAAATGTATTTACTGACAATAAAAACATAATGAACTACGAACTTGGGGAACTACAGAGGATTGCTGACTGATCAGTTTTTAAATAGTGAGCTAAACAACCATGTTGGTGCTACCCATGATCCCATATCTGTGCCTTGTTATTTAATGCCAGTTTGCGGGGGCAATGGAAGCATTAGGCTTTTTCTCAGTGCTATGAATGAGAAGTTAAAATCAACCTGCATGTATGTTCCTGATTTTGATCCAGTAACCTCCTCTAAGTTTGTCTGAAGCTACTTGGTTGAGATTAGAAATGCTGTTGATTTGATCTCACATTCCAAGCAGCAATTTACATCCAGATTAGGCATAAAGATTAGGGAACTATAAGTGCTGTGAAGCCTGGATCCACTTATGAATTACTTCATTCTGGATAAGAGGGGAGAAAAGGCACAGAAAAAATGACTTTTGCTTAATAGTCTGCAAATAAAGTGTTATCAAATCAGATGAGGATTGCACTGTCAAGGTCCTGGAAATTCTAAGTAATGTGTTCCACATCAATTCTAAACTTCTAGTGCTCATTACAAATCATCGCAATTCAGACTAGGAATTCCTGTTATATCCTGTTACAACACATCAATTTGTTTATATAGAAAATCAAAATGTCTAAAATCTGACCATGTTGCATTAATTCACAAGTTCAACTCAACAAATCATATTCAATTAATTCTACCGCATATTCTTAAAAAGTGCTATTAAATGCTGAAGTTGAGTAAAAAGATAATGAAAGCAGACTACTCTTTTCCTCAGAAATAGTGTATACCTTGCTTTTTATCCTAACATATAATAAAATAGCTTCCTTTTATACATGTGTAATGCTTGAATGAAATTAAATTAGACAAACTTAATGCCACATTTACACTCATTTGGCTGTAACATACATGCACTTTAACATTATTATTCCCTGTTTTATCTAACGTTGGCAGAATAATTACAGTACAGTGATACAGTTTGGGGCCAAAACAGGCCTGGAAGCAGCTTGTGTGAAACATCAGTGCTTTAAAAAAGTTTAAAAATTTCAAACACTGATAAGACCCAGAAAAGTAAATCTACTGTTATGACTAAACTAAATATTAAAAAAAATATTAAAACAAATTCACATTTGTGTTTCACTCCACGTTGCAGTAACTTTCAAGAATGTGATGCAGATTCATTACAAGACTATAAAATCCATAGTTATAAAACTTTAAAATAGTGCTAAATTGTAACAATGCTTTCCTTTTACATAGCTTATATACAGTGCCCTCCATAATGTTTGGGACAAAGACCCATCATTTATTTATTTGCCTGTGTACTCCGCAATTTGAGATTTGTAATAGAAAAGTTCACATGTGGTTAAAGTGCACATTGTCAGATTTTATTAAAGGGTATTTTTATACATTTTGGTTTCACCATGTAGAAATTACAGCAGTGTTTATACATAGTCCCCCCATTTTAGGGCAACATAATGTTTGGGACACATGGTTTCACAGGTGTTTGTGATTGCTCAGGGGTGTTTAAATGCCTCCTTAATGCAGGTATAAGAGAGCTCTCAGCACCTAGTCTTTCCTCCAGCCTTTCCATCACCGTTGGAAACTTTTATTGCTGTTTATCAACATTGAGGACCCAAGTTGTGCCAATGAAAGTCAAAGAAGCCATTATGAGAGTAAACAAGAATAAAACTGTTAGAGACATCAACCAAACCTTAGGCTTACCAAAATCAACTGTTTGGAATATCATTAAGAGGAAAGAGAGCACTGGTGGGCTTACTAACCGCAAAGGGACTGGCAGGCCAAGGAAGACCTCCACAGCTGATGACAGAAGAATTATCTCTATAATAAAGAATAATCCCCAAACACCTTTCCGACAGATCAGAAACACTCTTCAGGAGTCAGGTATGGATTTGTCAATGACCACTGTCTGCAGAGGTCTTCATGAACAGAAATACAGAGGCTACACTGCAAGATGCAAACTACTGGTTTGCCGCAAAAAAATGGATGGCAAGGTTGCAGTTTGCCAAGAAGTACTTAAAAGAGCAACCCAGTTCTGGAAAAAGGTCTTGTGGACCGATGAGATGAAGATTATATTATATCAAAGTGATGGCAAGAGCAAAGTATGGAGGAGAGAAGGAACTGCCCAAGATCCAAAGCATACCACCTGCGAAACACAGTGGTGGGGGTGTTATGGCCTTGGCATGTATGGCTGCTGAAGGTACTGGCTCACTTATCTTCATTGATGATACAACTGCTGATGGTCAGAGCATAATGAATTCTGAAGTGTATAGGCACATCCTATCTGCTCAAGTTCAAACAAAATGCCTCAAAAAACATTGCCTGGCAGTTAATTCTACAGCAAGACAATGATCCCAAACATACTGCTAAAGCAACAAAGGAGTTTTTCAAAGCTAAAAAATGGTAAATTCATGAGTGGCCAAGTCAATCACCCGATCCAAACCCAATTGAGCATGCCTTTTATATGCTGAAGAGCAAACTCCTCGTATGTTCCAAAACATACTTGGCTAATAAAGTATGATTGTGAGTGAGATTGTGAAACTGAAGGGGACTAGCCCCCAAAACAAGCATAAGCTAAAGATGGCTGCAATACGGGCCTGGCAGAGCATCACCAGAGAAGACACCCAGCAACTGGTGATGTCCATGAATCGCAGACTTCAAGCAGTCATTGCATGCAAAGGATATGCAACAAAATACTAAACATGACTACTTTCATTGGCATGACATTGCTGTGTCCCAAACATTATGGTGCCCTGAAATGTATAAACTATGTATAGACTATGTATAAACACTGCTGTAATTTCTACCTGGTGAAACTAAAATGTATAAAGATGGCCTTTATTAAATTCTGACAATGTGCACTTTAATCGCATGTGATTTTTTTCTATTACAAATCTCAAATTGCAGAGTACAGAGGCAAATAAATAAATGATGGGTCTTTATCCCAAACATTATGGAGGGCACTGTAATATCTCTATTGTAAAAAACACATAACTGGCATGAGTGTTTCAGCATTTGGAGTATGCCAAGTTGGTGCATTCAAGTATTATGGCACATAACTGTAGATTATTCCACTTCTAAACAATTCAAATATAAGGTCAGATCTTCAAAAGAAAATCTATAGAGTTTAGAAGTTTTGTAAAAACAGTAAGAAAAAATGATATACACTGTCGATAAGCGATAAAAAATGTTTTGAAGAATTATTTGTGAAGCATTGAAGAACTCAATACGATGTTTAACTCAGTGAAAGCAGAACACCTTTACAAAGTAAGCATTTCTACAACTAGAATAAAAGATAATGTGTTATCTCATTCTGCTCACTTTTGGACTAATCTCTCCATGTTACTGAGAGCAAGTTTATCACTTGCTCTCATGGATTTGCTCATACCTTATAACCCACTGTCAAGCTGCAGGGAAGAAAGGGCTGTTCTCTTCCTGATTTTCCTGGGAGTATGACGTATGGAATAGCTGGCACAACCTTCTTACCTTCCATCTCACTGAATATGTAATGAAGTAGAGACATAGTACATTTATCTATAACCATCTAAGTCTAATTCTAAAAGTAGAATTTGGCACTTGTTGCAGGGTGTTACTGGAGTAATTGTTGTAATCTTGTAATCTGATGTAGTGCAATGATACAGCCCTTACATCCATCAAGATTCTTTTGAAGGATTAATTATTAACAAAATCTTCCTATAACTGTGCTGTGCATTATGGAAATAATGGTTTATGTGAGGCAACATTTTCTATCTTACTACCAAGCAAGCTACACACAACTTTGAAGGCCCTATACAGTCATCATGGCAGAAGGCTCCACACCCTTTACACATAATCATGGCTTTAAGTCTACAAGAGCATTTCAATTCCAGTTCTGCAGTATTGTTGTTAGAAAACCTGTGAGCTAGAATGGAAGTGTTCTGATTAGATAAACCAATGGCATCATTTCCGCTACTTCCCAGAAAACTTCCAATTGACTGTTTAATAACAGAAGCAGCTTGCTTCAAATTGGTGCCACTGAAATGTATGGTAGAATAATTTCCATAGAGTTGCTGCTGCTGAACAAGTTTCTGAGCGGTAAGGTGTGAGGCTGGCTTAGGAGACTCGGTTGGCAGATGAGAAGAAAAATCAGATTCATTTACTAATTTACCAAAAAAGACATCCATTGTTGGTCCAAAAATCTTTATGTGTTCTTTTGTTTCATCATGATCATTTGAAATATCCTTGACATCCAGTGCACAGCTTTTGCTAAAGGCATCATCACCAGAGAACTGCTCCATTTTGATACCACTAGTATTATTAGCATGTAAATTTAGTCTTTTATTGGTTTCTATGGTAACTATTCCTCTGTTTTGATCAGATGGTGCTTCACACTCGCTAAATGAATTAAGATGCTTTACAGCATTATTTGGGACAGTTTGTATTGCTCTGCAACTGATATCAGTTTGCTTAATTTTAAGACTGCTTGAGCAAACAGTTTCTGTGCTTTCCATTTCAGTGTCCACTGAAGTATCTTCTTGTGCTATAGTGTTAAATGCTGTGCTGCTTCGCTCTAGAGATCGGTTGTATGTAAATGCATTTGTGGTGGCATAGCCCAGAGTGGCTGGTGGAATTGTACGCAGTGAGGTTTCTGCTTCAGCTAATCCTCTCAAAGTAATAGACTTTTGATGAGTGTGCTGTTTCTGTGAGGTAGGGGCTGTGATAATAAAGCTGTTGTTGTTACTGGTTGTTGACAAATTCTGCTCAAAACCACATGCAGGCAATGGTCTCTTGTGCTCTTTAAACTCTGGACTTTTAATGATTTTGTTCTGAATGAAAGTCTTATTAATCCATTCTTGCTTAAATACTGTTTGCCGTTGCCCTGATTGATCCTGATCCATACTGACTGGAGTTTGTGACCACATTTCAACTCCTACAGAAGTGAACTGTTTTGCTTGCTTTAATCTACTTTGTGACTGTTCCTCTATTGACTTAGCCTGCTTCTTACTTACTGGCGTGTCATGAGTGTTGCATTGAATTTCCCATACTGTTCCCCAAGTCTGCCCCTTTGAGGCCTGAGAAAGAGAGTGAGGAATGTTAATAGTGACATCCCTCTCAGCTGCAGACCCTTTTGATTCACCAGAACTTCGAGAGGGCAAAGGAAGCCTATTAATCTCAAGCCTTGTGCCTGACCGTAGCTGAGGCAACACTTTCTCCAGAGGCAAGTTACCTTGCAGCAACTGTGTCACAAGAGGGTTGTTGGCTTCCACTGATGAGAGATGACGATTTGTGCTTCCAGGAGCAGGAACCCTTTCTCGATTTTGCACAGTTGATAATCTGAATGCCTGAGATTGACTTGCACCAAACACTATTTTGGAGCTTGTTGTTTGCAAGTTGCCCACTAATGGATTGATTTTGGGATGATTGGCAATTTCTATTGCTTCATTTTTTACCAGGTGCTCCCCCCGATTAGTTTCAGAGTCATTTGTGCTGGACAAATCTTTTTCCTTTTCCCTGGATGGGTCAGCTCCTGGCTCAGCAAAAGTGTTAACAGATTCGAAATTTATTTGTTTGATGTCTTTAGATTCATGAGGATTGGTATAACTATCCAATTTGTCACTCTTCACTCTACCTTCATCATACTTATTATAGTTATTATCTAAACTGTGGCTTTTGCCACTGTACCCCACCAGCTCATTGTTACTTTGACTTTCATCAGCATGGTAGCTTGATTTACTTTGGTTTGAGATGTTTTGCTCATGGTTATTATGAATCACTTCATCAAAATCTTTTGAGGTTTTCCCTGAAAAACAGTGATTTTCAAGATCAGTAAACTCAAATTGTGGATCTGAAGTGCCTGTCGTTTCATACGGAAGTGGAGATGCTAGTGAGGCTTCAGCAGGAAGTAGTAGACCATCATTCTCTTGTTCTGTTATCACTTTAGAATCATTGTTTCTGCCACTGTACACTGATTGACTTTCACTGTCGGGTTTGGCACAGTTACGAACTAATTCCTGAGATTGTATATGAGAGTTCAAGGCATTTTCTGCTTTAACCATTTCAGTCTGCGGATCCATATCTAAATTTGACAAGTAAGCTCCTGATGCTTTATGTAAATTGACTGCTGTGTAACCAACCTCAGCATTAGAGGTCCCTTCTGTACCAATTAGAGGTTTCAAAGAGCTCGACAGCTGGGCACGTGGAGTACCAATTTCTATCTTGTTTATTATTGTAGATCCTAGTGATTGATCTGCTGAATTTGATTTGGTTGTAATGTTGAAATTGGTTGACATGTGGTTATTGCTGGCAGAGTTCAAAATAATGGCTGTATTGAAATTCAAAACGCCTGTACTGGCAACAGAGTTGGATGATATGGGGTTAACTGCAGGGGAATTCTCAAAGGCATCTTCATTGCTATCGGCTACATTTTCATTATTGCTTAAAGTCACTATGTCTTCGCCATTGCTTGGAGAAGACATTTTATCAGAAGAAACATCGCTGGTACTCTGCGTTGCCAAGACACCATGGTCAGGAAAACATTGCATGGATGTGTTAAGTACAGTCTGTGTTTTGGAAGCTCCACCTTCAGAAGATAGCAAATGTTTACTATTAATAGAACCACTAGAACCTGATACAGTAATTTCATAAGTGCAGTTTGGCTTTGTGCTGCTGGCAGCACTGCTTGATATGACATCCCCATCAGCAGAGCTTGGCATTGCACTTCCATCAGCAGGCCTTGGCATAGAAGCTCTGTTAGCACAATTCTGTTTGCTAGAGTGAGGATGCTTTTCTTCAACACTGGAGTTGGGCACAATAATATTGTCAGTAAAGATGGCTGTAACAAGGCCCACTGAATTTGGTACTGCAATATCACCAGTGCAGTCTAGCCTTGTAGCATTTTTTACACAGCTCGACGCTGGTGTGTGAGGAATGTTTGGCACGGTAGCAATATCAGAGGAGTAATGAATATCACTATTGATGGTATAATCTGACACACTGACATTGTCATCAACTTTGAGTGCTGGAGTAGTTTCAGTACAACACTTTGATGAAGTGTTGTTATCTACTTTAACAACCTCTTCACTCTTTGTGACATTGGCATCCTGTACATCTCCTACTGTGACCGTGCCTTGTTTACAGGAGATTTGCTCATCTAATTGCAGTAATTGTGTTCTAGCCTGATGTTTGGCAAGTAACTTTGCTTTTGTTTGTGCTTTAATGTCTGCCAGTGTTCTGGTCTGCCCTCCGGTTGCTCCTGTGATGCTGATCCCTCCATCTCCCACTGGGCCAGCTGCGGCTGCTGCTGCCGCCGCCTCCCTCTGAGCTCGAGCCTGCTGTGCTCGGGCCTTGATGTCCGCAAGGGTCCTAGCGCCGGTGTTCCTTCCCCCACCCAGTGCCAGACTGGATGATGACTTTGGACAAATCTGGTAGGATGGCTGACTCTGGACAACAAAAGGAAGTTTGATCCTTGACAAGTGAATCTGTCAAAAAGAAAAACACCACGATTAGACCTATGCAAATATTCTGACAAATTGGAATAGATCTATACATTGCATCGTTTGCATCAGAATATTGATTCAAAGCTATATTGGCTTTGCACAATGGGACTGGATCAAGGGCGGTGCTAGTTGTGGTAGTGTTACCCTTAAGAGTCAGTTGGGAATGGGTATTTACCGAGTTGGAGCTCAGCAAATGCTGTTCTTGTAACCGCTGTTAATTAATATCCCAGTGTACAAGGATGTTGCCAGGACTAGAGGGTCTGTGGTGTAGGGGGAGGTTGAGTAAGCTGGGACTCTATACTTTGGAGCGCAGGAGGATGAGGGGTGTACTGATAGAGGTGTATAAAATCATGAGAGGAATAGATCGGGTAGATGCACAGAATCTTTTGCTCAGAGTGGGGGAATCGAGGACCAGAGGACATAAGTTTAAGGTGAAGGGGAAAAGATTTAATTGGAATCCGAGGAGTAACTTTTTCACACAAAGGGTGGTGGGTGTATGGAACAATCTGCCAGAGGAGGTAGTTGAGGCTGGGACTATCCCAACATTTAAGAAACAGTTAGACAGGTACATGGATAGGACAAGTTTGGAGGGATATGGACCAAACGCAGGCAGTTGGGACTAGTGTAGCTGGGACATGTTGGCTGGTGTGGGCAAGTTGGGCCAAAGGGCCTATTTCTATACTGTATCATTCTATGACTCTACTCTACCAACCAATTTTGGTGTCATCTACAAATTAACTAATAATGATAATTACATTGTCATCCAAATTATTGATGGATATAAAACACAGCAGGGGACCCAGCACTGATCCCTGTTCCATGCCACTGGTCACAGGCCTCCAATCAGATGGTTCGAAGGGTTCCAATTCTGGCTCGAAGGGCCGAATGGTCTACCCCTGCACCTATTTTTCTATGCTTCTATGGTTTTCAAAAAACCCTTCACAACTACCCTTTGATTCTGTCCTCCAAGCCAAGTTTAAATCCAATTGGCTAGTGCACCTTGGATTCTATGTGATCTAAGATGGGTAAAATGAAATTAAATGTTTAAAGAAGGATTAAGATTGTAGAATTAGGGCAGACCAAGGTGTAAATGGGTGTCAAGAGTGCCATCACTACAATCTGGACAGGAAAATGGTGGAAAGTATAGAAATGCAGCAAGACAGCATATAGATCGAGAGTAACTTCAAACAACTGTTTCCTTTATGTACATGATATTAATGCAAAATGTCCACAAATAAACGTATTCTTCCATGGTCTTGTTCAGAAGTGAATGAACATTCTGGAGTAATTAAGGAGAGGGGTATAAAAGGTTAATTCACTGGTGGAATCCTCAGCATTAGTACTGGATTGGGTGAAATGGATAGGGGATTAGTCCCAGTGGGCTGACATGCAATTGAGCTGCTTCAGGTTACCCCTCAGATGAAAAATTTGAAAGCAAACCCACAAAGGTTGACACACATTTCCTCTTTACTATGCCTGTCAAATCAATATTCTCTAGGTGGGAGAAAGGAAAATCTGCTGTTTTGTGCTCTTGAATAATGTGGCTATATTACAAATAAAGGAGGGAAGCCAGATTGTTAATCAACAAGAGGGAAGGCGAAGAAAGTCTCTGGAAAGCACTGTCAAAGGTGAGAAAATTGCTTGGATTTAACATTGTAATGTTGAAATATTATCCTTTTCCTTCACAAGCTAAATAAGTTTTAAAACACATTTTAAAGTGATTTTAAAACATACTGTTTAAGAAGCTTGGGCTTCTCTACTAATCTGCGCATTTAATACCCAAGATAGGAAAGAATGCAGGAAGTGAAAGGCTGTGTAAGTTGCATGGGAAATCTCGAGTAAACAACAAACTGCGCAGGAAGATGAAACGGGTGCTTAAAGAAGTATGAACAGGGATGTAGGATGAAGATAATAAACATTTACAAAAAAACCTAGAAAGAGACCGAAAGTTAATCCTATAAAATCAAACAGCTGAGAAGCACAATGAATTATTTGTTAACAGTTGAAATCTCGTTGATAAACTGCGGTCTGAGCTGGTACTCAAGCAGTCCAGTGAGAAAAAGAATGAATTATTTCCTAACTCGATAAGACATGGCTAACATTTCATATTACTGAATAATATTTGAGGCATGGAGAAATTGTCATAGAGAAATGATTCCCAGATGATGCTCGCTGAAAAAGAACAATCTTTCCCCAAATCTCTTTGGCTGCGGTTTGAACTAAGTTGTGTGAAGGTGACAAATGGTGGGAGCCTCAGCTACAGAGCTGATCCATATTTGAGGTATAACAAAATGCTGGAGTAACTCAGTAGTATAAGAAAATAACTGCAGATGGTGGTACAAATCGATTTATTCACCAAATGCTGGAGTAACTCAGCAGGTCAGGCAGCATCTCGGGAGAGAAGGAATGGGTGACGTTTCGGGTCGAGACCCTTCTTCAGACTGAAGAAGGGTCTCGACCCGAAACGTCACCCATTCCTTCTCTCCCGAGATACTGCCTGACCTGCTGAGTTACTCCAGCATTTTGTGAATAAATCGAAATGCTGGAGTAACTCAGCAGGTCAGGTATCCAGCATTTTGTGATACCTTCGATTTGTACCAGCATCTGCAGTTATTTTCCTACACATATTTGAGGTATACATCTCATATATGACCTCTAATGACTTCAGCCTCAGTGGCTGATCAACTGACCACAGTCTTTACTGACATCTGTAATCTCTCAATTCAACAATCTTCTCATCCTATCAGCCTCAAAGAAACCTCCAACATTCCAGTCTCAAAGAAAAATAAAGTGACCTCTCTCAATGAGTGCCTCTCAGTGGTCCTTTTTCCAGTGAAAATTCTTTGCCTCTATTATTCCATTAGCAAAATTGATGTAGTCTTGTAAGTATTCATTTATCCTTCTTTTCGCCCTGCTCCCACTAACCTACGGCACTTCCCAGTCTTTATTTCACCTCTGGCTGAACCTCATTGTCGACAATCCATTCTTTGCAATCTCACCTGCTCCAATTTCAGCATGTTGGACTTCAATCCACAACTGTTTTTATGTCCTTATTTTATTTAGAAAGTTTAAAAAAAAATGTTTCTGAATGAAGTGATGATATGGGATCATTTTCCAATGTTCTCTCGAGTCTGGATCAGTTCCTGTGGACTGGAGGGTAGCTAATTTAACTCCACTTTTTAAGAAAGGAGGGAGAGAGAAAACAGGGAATTGTAGATCAGTTAGCCTTCCATCAGTAGTGGGGAAGATGCCTGAGTCGATTATTAGAGATGTTACAGCAGCGTATTTGGAAAGCCGTGACAGGATTGGTCAAAGTCAGCATGGATTTATGAAGGGGAAATCATGCTTGACTAATCTTTTGGAATTTTCTGAGGATGTAACAAGTAGAATGGATAAGGGAAAGCCAGTGGATGTGGTGTATCTGGACTTTCAAAAAGCCTTTGACAAGGTCCCACACAAGTGATTAGTGTGCAAAATTAGAGCATATGGTATGGGGGTAGGGTATTGACATGGATAGAGAACTGGTTGGCAGACAGGAAGCAAAGAGTAAGAATTAATGGGTCCTTTTGAGAATGGCAGGCAGTGACTAGTGGGGTGTCGCAAGGCTCGGTGCTGGGACCCCAGTAATTTACAATATATATTAATGATTTAGATGAGGGAATTAAATGTGACATCTCCAAGTTTGCGGATGACACAAAGCTGGGTGACAGCGTGAGCTGTGATAAGGATGCTGTGAGGCTGCAAGGTGACTTGGATAGGTTGGGTGAGTGGGCAGATGCATGGCAGATGCAGTATAATGTGGATAAATGTGAAGTTATCCACTTTGGTGGCAAGAACAGGAAGGCAGAAATGCTGGAGTAACTCAGCGGGTCAGGCAGCAGATTAGGAAAAGGGGAGGTGCAATGAGGCAGATTATTATCTGAATGGTAGACACAAAATGCTGGAGTACCTCAGTGGGTCAGGCAGCAGATTAGGAAAAGGGGAGGTGCAATGAGACCTGGGTGTGCTTGTACATCAGTCACTGAAAGTAAGCATGCAGGTACAGCAGTCAGTGAAGAAAGCTAATGGCATGTTGGCCTTTATTGCGAGAGGATTTGAGTTTAGGAGCAAGGAGGTCCTACAGCAGTTGTGCAGGGCCATGGAGAGACCGCACCTGGAGTATTGTGTGCAATTTTGGTCTCCTAATTTGAGGAAGGACATTATTGCTATTGAGGGAGAGCAGTGTAGGTTCACCAGGTTAATTCCCGGGATGGCGGGACTGACATATGATGAAAGAATGGGTCGACTGGGCTTGTATTCAATGGAATATGGAAGGATGAGAGGGGATCTTATAGAAACATATACAATTCTTAAAGAATTGGACAGGCTTGATGCAGGAAAAATGTTCTCGATGTTGGGGGAGTTCAGAACCAGGGGTCACTGTTTAAGAATAAAGGGTAGGCCGTTTAGGACTGAGATAAGGAAAAACTTCTTCACTCATAGAATTGTGAATCTGTGGAATTCTCTGCCACAGAAGGCAGTGGAGGCCAATTCACTGAATGTTTTCAGGAGAGAGTTAGATTTAGCTCAGGGCTAAAGGAATCAAGGGATATGGGGAAAAAGCAGGAACGGTGTACTGATTTTAGATGATCCGCCATGATCATATTGAATGGCGGTGCTGCTCGAAGGGCTGAATGGCCTACTCCTGCACCTATTTTTCTATGTTTCTATGTTTCTAGGGCTTCAGAGATATTTTTTAAAAAACAACAGTGTTGATAGCTGTGCTGCATGACAAAGGTTTTAAGAGAAATTCCAGTGCACCATTTAAAGCATTGCTCCATTAAAGCCTTGACACTGTAGATTGGAAGCATTTGGGTTGCAGGTTCATCCCCCAATATTGAATAAGATTATTACTGCCAATTCCACAATCACCAACATTCATCACTGACCACAAACTCCACAAAAATACTTTGGGTGTATGAGCAGGAGAGAGCTGGGATATTCTGAAGAGAGTGACCCTTCAAAGCCAAATCATTAAAGCTGTGTCTGTGTTACTTTACATTATTGGTTGTAGAAATGTCTCAATACATTGTGACTGTTTGTTGCTAATGTTATGAGTTTTGAAATTGTTGCTGCTGTTCCCTGCTCCCAGCAACAAACTTTATTAAAACATATTAAATTCTACTAAAAGGCCACCAGCTAAAATTTTCAAATATTAAACTGAAATAACCAGAAACCAGCATATGTGGCAGTGAGGACATGTGACAGACAACGCTTTGATTAAGTCTCTGTCCGATGATACGGCACAATTTTGTGTTTGCCCATTACAGTCTTCAAATATTTTGCACTCCGCATCGTAAACTACAGGAAAATTCACACTGGGTAACAAGTGCACTTTAAGTATTTTCTTGGATTAAGTAATCTTAATCAGGGATGCTTTCCTGTCCACATATTAAACAAAACCAGCAAGAGGTTAACTAACATCTTTACTACAGAATTATCATATAAATCTAGGAATTTGGTTCCTAGATGCTGGAAATCTGACATAGAAACAGCAACACTCAGCCTGTCAGGCAGCGTCTGTGGAGAGAGAAGCTATTAATGTTTCAGGCCCTAGGAAACCTAATCTGAGTGTCATTTTGATGAAGGAGCCTGAAACACTACATGGGAACTTTCTTCAATAAAGAATCCAATAATGTGGTACAGATAAAATACTGTGTATTCCATTGATGATTTGGAGTTTTTGGACATGTTTATGATTCACTACGCCAAATTTTAATATCTATTTTAATGCAAAAATATAACATTTCAGATAAACTACTCGGGCAATGATACAAAATTCAAAAAAGACACAAAATGCTGGAGTAAATCAGTGGGTCAGGCAGCATCTCTGGAAGACATGGATCGGCGACTTTTCGGATGGGGACCATTCTTCAGACTAAAGAAGGGTCACCTGTACATGCCCTCCACAGATGCAGCTTGACCCACTGAGTTACAGAACTTTGTGTCTTTTTTAGTTAACCAGCACTTGCAGTTCTTGGTGTTTAGCAGTAAATCAAGGCAATTGAGCATAATGGCTAAAAAACAATTACTGTCTTCAGAAATGTATTATCATAGTTCACTCTACCACACCTTACTAGGCTCCTCTCCTCCATGTAACATACCTTGATTGGTGGAACCTTTGGCTCTTCTTTAGAAGATATTTCTATTTCACTTTGAGATCTGCTGGGCGGAATGGAAATAGACTGGACATTTTCAATTCTAGGTCTTTTCTCATGACAGATCTCTAGAACATGATGCTCTGGTGGTTTTCTCTTGTGGAACTCAAGGTCTTTATTATCTTTTCTAGATCCCTCAGAAGATAATGTTGGAGGGTCTGAATGTGTTGATGTCTGTGGTAGTGGCTGAGGGCTGTCCTGTAACATCCCGAGTTGGTTTTCAGATTCTGTGTTCTCAGTTTCAGAAGGCTCAGACAGTAAAGAGGCTTCAGAGCATGTCGAGGTGAGAGATTGTTGGGATGTGCATTGTGTATTCCCTCCTGGAGAGTTGTGATTATTGTTGATTGCCTCAAGCTCCTCACCATAACTGTCTTCTATGGTATGCTCTTCATTACTTGAATTAGTCGCTGGCTCACACATGTCACTATTCGATGCATCAAAGGAATCAGACAACTGAGAGGGTGTAGAAGTGGAGGTAAGCAGTTGGAAAGAAAGGCCAGATACCTCCAGGGAAGGTGCCTGTGAATCTACAATGCGCACAGATTGGGACTCAAACTCCTTGATACGTTGAGTAATTAGATCAGACTTCAAGTTATCTGGCAATACCACTTGTTCTGCTTTGTCAGGAGTAAGCAAACACGACTGATCAATATCAGACAGATTACATTGGAGAGGTTTGCTTTGATCATGACTTTCAGAAATATGCGGTTCAACTTCTTCTGCTATCTCTTCCTGAATAACAGATTCATCTGAGGTAATATCTGAGCACAAGGATATTGGCATATCCTCTTCCTTTGCAGTTTTGGATGGTTCTTTGGCTGGGGTTTGCTGTATGATGCATTGTGTTTGATGTAGATCTGAATAAGGCACAAGATTTATTTTGCTATCAAATTTACTATCAGATGTGCTCTGACAAGGCTCTGGTGAGATGCTTTGTGGTGAAAATGAAGAGCTGTCTTGATTTTCCGAAGAATGTTTTACTGATTCCAGCTTCATTGCTTCTTCTTGTGTTATTCCCAACCTGAATACAATAGAAGAGATGAATGTAATAATTGTAACAAAGAAGGCAACTTCCCTTTTACTGCTATTTTGAAATTAAAACAGAAGATTATTCATGTCAATAGTTTAGCAGAATATATTAATACAGTCCCCTCCATAATGTTTGGGTCAAAGACCCATCATTTATTTATTTGCTTCTGTACTCCACAAATTGAGATTTGGAATAGAAAAAATCACATGTGGTTAAAGTGCACATTGTCAGATTTTAATAAAGGCCACTTTTATACATTTTGGTTTCACCATGTAGAAATTACAGCTGTGTTTATACATAGTGCCCCCATTTCAGGGCACCATAATGTTTGGGACACATGGCTTCACAGGTGTTTGTAATTGCTCAGGTGTGTTTAAATGCCTCCTTAATGCAGGTATAAGAGAGCTCTCAGCACCTAGTCTTTACTCCAGTCTTTCCATTATCCTTGGAAACTTTTATTGCTGTTTATCAACATGAGTACCAAAGTTTTGCCAATGAAAGTCAAAGAAGCAATTATGAAACTGAGAAACAAGAATAAAACTGTTAGAGACATCAGCCAAACCTTAGGCTTACCAAAATCAACCGTTTGGAATATCATTAAGAAGAAAGAGAGCACTGGTGAGCTTACCAATCGCAAAGGGACTGGCAGGCCAAGGAAGACCTCCACAGCTGATGACAGAAGAATTCTCTCTATAATAAAGAAAAATCCCCAAACACCTGTCCGACAGATCAGAAACACTCTTCAGCAGTCAGGTGTGGATTTGTCAATGATCACTGTCTGCAGAAGAGTTCCTGAACAGAAATACAGAGGCTACACTGCAAGATGCAAACCACTGGTTACGCGCAAAAATAGTATGGCCAGGTTACAGTTTGCCAAGAAGTACTTAAACGAGCAACCTCACTTCTGGAAAAGGTCTTGTGGACAGATGGCACGAAGATTAACTTGTGATGGTAGGAGCAAAGTATGGAGGAGAAAAGGAACTGCCCAAGATCCAAAGCATACCACCTCATCTGTGAAACATGGTGGTGGGGGGTGTTATGGCCTGGGCATGTATGGCTGCTGAAGGCACTGGCTCACTTATCTTCATTGATGATACAACTGCTGATGGTAGTAGCATAATGAATTCTGAAATGTATAGACACATCCTATCTGCTCAAGTTCAAACAAATGCCTCAAAACTCATTGGCCAGAGCAAGACAATGATCCCAAACATACTGCTAAAGCAACAACGGAGTTTTTCAAACATGAACAATGGTAAATTCTTGAGTGGCCAAGTCAATCAAACCGATCTGAACCCAATTGAACCCATGCCTTTTATATGCTGAAGAGAAAACTGACGGGGACTAGCCCCCGAAACAAGCATAAGGTAAAGATGGCTGCAATACAGGCCTGGCAGAGCATCACCAGAGAAGACACCCAGCAACTGGTGATGTCCATGAATCGCAGACTTCAAGCAGTCATTGCATGCAAAGGATATGTAACAAAATACTAAACATGACTACTTTCATTTACATGACATTGCAGTGTCCCAAACATTATGGTGCTGCGAAATGGGGGACTATGTATAAACACTGCTGTAATTTCTACATGGTGAAACCAAAATGTATAAAAATGGCCTTTATTAAAATCTGACAATGTGCTCTTTAACCACATGAGATTTCTTTCTATTACAAATCTCAAATTGTGGAGTACAGAGGCAAATAAATAAATGATGGGTCTTTGTCCCAAACATTGTGGCAGGTACTGTATGTAAAGCAAAATACTCCAATAACGTCCACATTTTCCACTTGGATCTGCCGTCTCTAAAGTACTAAATTAAGAGAAAATGAATTCCCTGATGCACACTGAAACAAGCTTTATGCAACAGCTAAGATGTAAGCCCAAAAGGTCTGCACTGGGTCAACCACAAAGGGCTGGAGTAACTCTGCAGGTTAGGCAGCATCTCTGGAGGATGTGGTGACATTTCAGCTTGGGACCCTTCTGCAGCAGGGGGGAGGGGGAGGGGGGGAGAAAGTCAGTAAAGAGGCTTTCTCCCCCTTTCTGGTCTGGGCTGATAAGACTCCTAAATTAATCTAATTCGCAGCACAGTGGTCCATAGATATCGCAGCTCTCAGGCCAGGACATTTGCTTGCTGTACCTATGCAGTCCATTTAGATCAACCATTTACATTATTTTATTAAATTAAGTCAGTGCATTTAAATGTATTTCATTGCTTTAATTGTATTTGTTTCTTAGAGCTTGAACTTTTTTAAAGGCTACGGGGAGAAAGCAGGAGAATGGGGTTGAGAGGGAAAGATAGACCATCCATGATTGACTGGTAGAGTAGACTGAATGGGCCAAATGGCCTAATTCTGTTCCTATGACTTCTGAACATGAAAAATAAAGTTTATTTTTACATTTTTTTAATGTTGTAGCTTCTCTGTGAATGTTTCTGAATTTGAGAGACTTTCACTTATATTGAGTGACAGATTAAAAAGCCGGTGAGGTTGCAGATGAATCATAGCTGGATGTCAAAGGTTTTCTGGGAGAATAGGTATTGCTCAGTGAGCCTCGGTCGATTCTGTGTTGGACCATTCTGATCAACTGGAAACCAGTAAAAACTGCCTGGAACCACATAGGGAGGGATTATAAGCTGCATATTTATCTTTAATTCTGTAATTTAGGGGAGGATATGAATGACAATAGGCAGCATGGCACTGAATGGACACCACAGCATTTTACAGTGAAGTGCTGCTAAAATGACTGTACCTTGTAACTAAGCAAAATTTCGATTGGGCCCTGTCTGAAAAAGGACTGCCTGCCCTATCAGCAGTAGTTAATAACTAAAGGACGCCAATTAGAGAAGGTTGCGAAAATAGAAAGAATAAAAATATGTGAATTGGTAGACAGAGAAGAACTAATCTTGTAGCAAATTGAAATTGTGCAGAAAACACAGCTGAACACAAATGTACAAGATTTGGCTGCAATAGCAAAGAACCTGTAAAGTTCTTACTTTTCTCCATAATATTGTTCAAAGAACTTTTCCTTCCATTGTTCAACTTTCTTTTCTTTTTCAATTTCTTGTCGAATACGTAACTGCATTTCAGGAGTAAATTCACCTGCACAATGTTTCCAAAAAATTAAATAAAAATAGTATATTCTTTGTTAGAGTGTAACATTAATAAAAACAATTTTTAATGCAGCAGTGGTCCACAATTTAATTCCTGCTTATGGATCTGAGATAGGAACAAAAGTACAAGAGAAAGTCATTCAGTTACTCAAGCATGTTCCCCTATTCAATAATATTTGGAGTATTGCTTGCAGTTTTGGTTGCCCCATTGCAAAAAGGATTTGGAGGCTTTGGAGAGGGTGCAAAGGAGGTTTTCCAGAATGCTGCCTGGATTAGAGGGTGTCAACTACAAGAGAAGCTTGGACAAACTTGGATTGTTTTCTCCAGAAGGTCAGAGGTTGAGGGGAAGCTTGATAAAAGTGTATAATATTATGAAGTATAGATAAGGTAGAAAGTCAGAATCTTTTTCCCCAGGATGGAAATGTCCAATACTAGAGGGCACAGATAGAAGGTGAGAGGGGGAAAGTTTAATGAAAATGTGCGGGGCTAGTTTGTTTTACATATAGAATGGTGGAGGCCTGGAACACATTGTCAGGGCTGGTGGTGGAGGCAGATACAATAGTGATGTTTAAGAAGTTTTTAGATAGGTACGTGGAAGGGCAAGGAATAGAAGGATATGAATCATGTACAGGCAGATGTGATCAGTTTAGGTTGGTATTGTGATCGGCACAAGCATTGTGGGCCGAAAGACCCTTACTGTTCTATGTTACGACTGATTTCTATTCTAAGTTCATTCCCATAATAATTTGGCCTCAAAAATCTCTCACTCACATACTTAAAATCATTAAGTTAGCATTCATGTTTCAATGGGAGAGTTTCCACATTTCCTCTATCTAAATGTCCTCTATCTTTTCTCCTGAATATTATCTATACATCTTTACCAGCAGAAAAAGCTTATTTCTACCAATTCCTTTTGAAATCTTCAATCAATTCACACGTGAACCTTCCATATTTCAAGGAAAACAAGCCTTGAGATTCATACATAACCAATTGTTGAAAATCAAAAGAGAGTGGGTGAACACACATGGCACCACAAAGACTGCTGACAATTTATAGAGACGGGAACTAGAATCAAACCAGACAGACTAGCAATTTTCTTTTCTCTGCTGTCAATCACTAGAACAAACTGCAGAGTTTGACCTTGCAGGAGGAATTTATTTTATATTAATAAGACAATTTAAAACAGGCATGCAGAAAATTCTTCATGAAAAATATCAAGGTACCTTTTAATTATTTGTGCTGTCACATAATTATGGTAAGCTTGAAGATCTTTTTTCTTATACAAAATACTAGAGTAACTCAGTGGGTCAGGCAGAATTTGTGGAAGGAATGGATAGGTGACATTTCACTGGGGACCCTTTGCTCCCGTACACCTCTCTATTAATTCCTTTGTCTTGAAGAACTTTAGTGTTGAGATTGAAGTTCATTATTTTGTATTTCTGAGTTGAGTCAGGACCGAAACCATCACCCATCATATTTTTCACAGATGCTGTCTGGCAAGTTGAGTTACTAGCATCTGCAGTTAAATGTATCTATATAGAACAGTACAGCATAGGAGCACGTCCTTTGGTTCGCAATGTCTGTGCCAACCATAATACTAATTTAAACTCTACATCTGCCTGCACATGATCTATATTCCCTAATTCCCTGCCTGTTCATGTGTTTCTCTAAATGCCTCTTAAATATTGGTATTGTATCACTTCACCTGGCAATATGTTCCAGGCAACTACCCCTTTTCGTGTAAGTAAAATTGTCTCATAACTGGTGCCTGATAATTGTCTCATAAAACGTTCCACCTCTCATCTTAAAGGTCTAGCATTTCACATTTCCTGGGCAAAAGATTCTCATAATCTTATATACTTCTCTCAGATCGCCCCTCAACCTCCAACGTTCCAGAGAAAACAATCCAAGTTTGCCAAACCACTTCTTATTACAAATATTCTCTAATCCAGGCAGCATCCTGGTGAATCTATTCTGCAAACTCGTCATAGCTTCCACATCCTGCCTGTAACGCATAGACCAGAACAGTACAGAACATAACATAGCACAGCACAAGAACAGATCCTTTGGCCCATATGTTGCCAAGACCATCTCTTATCTACCTGCACATAATCCATATCCTTCCATTCCCCGCATATCCATATGCCTATCCAAAGGTATCTTAAATGCCATTATTTGTTCAAAGTAAATTTGAAAAGTAAAAAAAACATAAAAATGAATATTTTAAAAAAATAGGCCATGACAATGTCCAAGAAAGAGTCTAACAATTCTTTTGTAACATCCAATAGCATTATCATGGCCAAGCCCCTGCCATCAATATTCAGTGAAGGGCTGGTGTGGGATGGTTGCAGTGGTTGCCATTCACCAGAAATTCAACCATAAATAACATGACAACAACAACATTTCAGAAGCTGGGTAACTTGCAGCAAGTGACTCATTGAAGTATTTCCATTTTCTGCACAAGTCAGAAGCATGAAGGAATACTTTCCACATGCCTGGCAGAGAGCAGCTCCAACAATGCTCAAGTAGCTCAATACCAGCCAGGACAAAATTGTCTACAGTCTACAAAACACACTGCAATTACTTGCCCTTGCTCTGTCACCAACACCTCCCAATCCTGCAATCTCTACCTCGAGGGCAAGGGACACAGATGCATTGCAACACAATCAATCACTTGCAGGTTTCCCTCCATCCTGACTTGGATATATTTACCATTACTTTATTGCTATGCTGTTTTGCAGTGTGCGTCAATCCAGGAAATCCCCTCGTAGTCGTACTATGGGAATATCACCACCACCATTTCAAAGGCAAGATGAAACTGTTAGCCCTGCCAGTGATGCTCACATCCCCAAAAATATGCTCAATAGATGCTTGATTAAACAGATGATTTCTCACCTTGTGGATTAACTAAGCTGATTTTTTTTAAAGTCTGTGGTGTTCATTTTAAAGGCCCAACTTCCAAACAATCTCCATGGTACACAGTCAGAATACAACAAGATTCCATTATTTGCAGAACATGTTGTTGTTATCCTTGAAGTTATATAGTTACAGCTAAAATTCAAAAATATTTAAAATTCATTTTGTCAAAGAATATTTTGTGCGAGCCCAATACTTCTCTTTCATGAAGTACTATTTTGTTTATAGATAGATGCCAAAGCTTTCTTTGAGACAGTTGTTTGTTTGCGAATATATTAAATGGCTTAAATTGAATACTTCAGTCCCAGTACTCAGCTGCATTACCAGGGCGTGTAAACAAAACAGAGAGTGGTTGGAATTGTCATGACTACTAATTATTTTTAGAAAATGTAAGTTTTCAATCACAGTAAACTATCATGATATATGACGTAGATTGCTTGTTTGTTGTGAGTTGCGATTCCTAGTTTCGGGAGTAATCTTTAGTTTAAGTAAAAAAATTGTGAATCAACTTTGATGGGCCTGTTTTGTAATGATTAGTATCCATGTTGAAATGCAAAGATCACCAATGATAAGCAATAAGAGAGAATGGAATTCTGTCCCATGTTTGAGAACGGCAGACCGTTCTTTTCATTTTTCCAAAAAATGACTGCAGTATTACAGTGAGGATTCTCCAATCACATTCATGCTCTTTGAACATTGATGAAGACCTGGATAGACCACTTACTTTTCTTTGTGGCATTACTCCCGTCTTTAGTGCCCTGCTGTAAGATTCATTTACCCGACCTATTTGGGTCAACCAGAATTTCTTAACCCCCACCATGTTTGAAAGGCATGCCCCAGACTGTTTTAATGAAGGGTATTAACTATGTATTTAAATAGATAAGACCTCTGATAAAATAAAGAACGGAAAAGTATCATGAAATTAATCAGTAATCTACTATGAGCATCAATCATAATTTCCAGTTACTCGTCAAGAGAATTGTTGAAATGCAAAAGTGGAATAGTTCAATTTGTTGAACATCATCTAAACAAGAAGATAGAAGAATATGATTTGGATGGACTCTTCATACAGTTGTAGGGTTCTTTTTAACATCCTTTCAAATACAATTTCTTTTTTAAAATAGCCATTTTTATTAATAAATCATTTTATGTAATGAGTGCATCAGAATCTGGGCTACCAGAATACCCAGCAGAGGACAGACGCCGGTAAAGTTACACTGAAGCAATTATCTATTATACAAATTGTAACTTTACCAGGATATTTCATTTTACATTTAAAGAACAGAATTACATATACTTGAAAAGTATATATTTGAAGCCCCCAAAACCAAAATTTTCTGAGTGTTTACCCAGACATCATTAGAAACTAAATCACTTCAATTTTTCCTTCAGTGATGTTTTAATCAATAATTGTGTATCTTTTCACCATTCCGTAAAAATGAATAATTACCTGCCAGTTAAGTTAAAATAAGCTTTGCAATGCAACTTTTCACAGCATTAATTACAAATGATATTTATTCTCAAGAAAGATTTGTTGAATACTGCAATGATTTCCCCCTATCCTGTTATCATTATAGGTCAGAAATCAACCAGAGGCCATGTTCATTTTGAGATCATTCGTGAAGAGTCCTCAATAAACTGCTTAGTGAACGATAATGCAGACCTTACAGTGACATTCACATTAACTGACCAGAGTGTCTGAAATTTAATGGCATTTGCACCCTGCAAGCATTACTTGGAAGTGCTGTGAATACAGTATAAGCTCCACTTCATGAGACCAGTGAGCAGGGGTCCTCTTTCATTCACCTTGATGTCTGGCTGCCTGCCTGTTAGCTAAAGAATGACGAGGGATACAGTAACAATACCACAAATGCTCAATTACTTTTACTATTTGGAGGAAGAAATATTGAGAAAGATCGCAGAAATGAACATACAGATTAGATACAATGCATTGCAATCCATCTTCGAGGAAAGCATAACATTCCTAATTCTGTTTGTACATTAATGAATTAGACATATCATTGAATTAATTATACCTTCTGCTAATCGTTCCTTCCAACCTTGTGCCGCATAAGCAAAGAATTCATTATTCAGGGCTGAAGAACTGAGGCGGGAAACCCCATCGCACCCAATCTGAAAATAAGATCATTGCAGCATCAGAGGCAGAATTAAATAAATTGTACTTCGTAGAAAATTATTGATCAATCAAGTTTTCAACATAAGTTTTTAATTTTTTACAGAACTATACTCACACAGTGTGCAGCAGGCAGCCACGATTAGATTAATCTATAGGAGTCTGAAGAAGGAAGGTCTCGACCAGAAACGTCACCCATTCCTTCTCTCCAGAGATGCTGCCTGTCCCACTGAGTTACTCCAGCATTTTGTGTCTACATTAGATTAATTTACTTGGCGTACAGAGTGCAGCTGGTGAATTTGCTTCAGGTATAAATCAATACTGAACATCACCCCCAAAATAGACAAAAAATGCTGGAATAACTCAGCGGGACAGGCAACATCTCTGGAGAGAAGGAATTCTAAAGAAGGGTCTTGACCCGAAACGTCACCCATTCATTCCTTCTCTCCAGAGATGCTGCCTGTCTCGCTGAGTTACTCCAGCATTTTGTGTCTACCTTCGGTTTAAACCAGCGTCTGCAGTTCCTTCCTACACATTTCACCTCCAAAATAACTTGTCAAAAAAATTCCTAGGCATAGTGAAACCATTTAGCTCTGTAGAACTGTATAAATTACATCCAATGGCCATAATGTTTCTACCTTGAGCATATCTGATGTGCACTCTGCAAATTCAGTGGACAAGAAAGTAGTGGTTGTGTGTTATATTTCATTTTCTAGTTTTGGTTCCATTTATTTTAATAAAACTTAATTTTGGAAGCACACAGACTGACACCACAGACTGACACTATTTTCTTGAATGTTTACTATAAGTAATTAATCTATTGCCAAGGTACATTTCCAGGAGCAACCCAATTTAACAATGATGGGTGAGCATAAATGTTTGACACTTCTCTCTCAGTGGAAGAAACTTTTATTCTCAGTGGAAGTAACATTGGTGTGAGTCGAGGTACAGCCTGGATCTCTGCTGGTGCTGTGTGCCCTTTTCTGAAATTAGGCGAAGGGCTGTTAACAACAGCAATCCAGGGCAAATATCACATACTACCTGTGTAGGAGGGAACTGTAGATGCTGGTTTAAACCAAAGATAGACACAAATCGAAGGTATTTATTTACAAAGATAGACACAAAATGCTGGAGTAACTCAGCGGGACAGGCAGCATCTATATACACTATAGACCATACACTACCTCTTCCACATCCTCTCAAGTCTCCACATCTATAGAAACTGCACACAAAACATTCAATGGCACAGCCAAAGGAGAAGGTAATCTACTATAATCTTTGATTAATAGTTTAGTAATTACTTACAGACATTAAAATTACACACCAAATATTTTCAAATTTTACGATGAATTCTGAACGCAGTCATGGGTTCAAACATCCAAACAACCTTAAAGTATTTATTCACACATAACTTTACAGGCAGCCAGGTGAGTAAAATCTTCCAAGTAGTGTACTTCAGTGTCCACATGATCATTCCAAATATAGATTACACTTTTATATTTGGGCATGCATTCACAATTAACAATTCGAAACTTCCATGATGTCGTAAGGCAATTTGTAATTTATACAGGAGATCTATTCATGAGGATGAGTCTTGAGAAGATTTGAGTTTAGGAGCAAGGAGGTCCTACTGCCGTTGTACAGGGCCCTGGTGAGACTGCACCTGGAGTATTGTGTGTAATTTTGATCTCCTAATTTGAGGAAGGACATTATTGCCATTGAGGGAGTGAAGCGTAGGTTCACCAGGTTAATTCCCGGAGTGGCAGGACTGGCATATGATGAATGAATGGGTCGACTGGGCTTGTATTCGCTGGAATTTAGAAGGATGAGAGGGGATCTTAGAGAAACATCTAAAATTCTTAGATGCAGGAAAAATGTTCCCGATGTTGGGGGAAGTCCAGAACCAGGGGTCACAGTTTAAGAATAAGGGGTAGGCCATTTAGGACTGAGATGAGGAAAACCTTTTTCACCCAGAGAGTTGTGAATCTGTGGAATTCTCTGCCACAGAAGGCAGTAGAGGCCAATTTACTGGATGTTTTCAAGAGGGAGTTAGATTTAGCTCTTAGGGCTAAGGGAATCAAGGGATATGGAGAAAAAGCCGGAACGGGGTACTGATTTTGGTGGATCAGCCATGATCATATTGAATGGTGGTGCTGGCTCGAAGGGCAGAGTGGCCTACTCCTGCACCTATTTTCTATGTTTCTATGTTGTAATTATATTTCTCAACATACTTCTGGGATATGAAGGAATGGAGACTTGTATACATGAGAATTTCACCAGTCTCATTCAATTCTCTCATTCAAAGAAATGTATAATAAGTCCGTCTAGCACTTCATACATCCTGTCAATAACGGGTAGCAAGATGTTTACAATCTGTTCACCTATTATTCTCTAACTATGCTTGAAAATGAGCCAGTAGTGAGGTCATCAAAACTGCAGCACAAATGCCAGCACTTTTTATTTCTTTCAGTACATCAGTCATCAAACACCTTTTTTTGACCCCATCCCTCATTGTCAGAGAGCACTCAGGTAATTTCTTCTGCTTTGAAAAGCAAAAATAACTGCAGATGCTGAAAATCTAAACAAAAATAGGAAATATTGTAAATGCTCAGAAAGTCGAGAAGCATCAGTTGTGAGAGAAATGGAATTATAAGTGCAAGTTGTTTACCTTTCATCAGAACTAGCTGTCAGAGATCACATAATGAACACCAAATGCAAAACGCTAAATGGGAAGGATTGCAAGCAGTGATTCACTGTACTTTTTCCAGTTCATATTAATGCTGTAGTCTCTTCTGCTTTGGATAAGCCAAATGCAAACTGGCTCTCTACTTTTCAGAACACCTCATTCAGACCACAAGAGTGACTCTGAGCTTCCATTTGCCTGTCACTTAAGTCCCCATTTCACTCCCATTCTGACCTGCCTTGGGCCAAATACACAGTACCGATGATTACTTCCCACCCTCCCCATCCTCAAAGAATAGCTTCTCATCGCCTGACAAGGCATTTATCACCCTCTGGACTTAAGACTGAAGACAACCATTTCAAATAACTAGCTTCTTCAGTTTGTATCAGCTCTGGCTAGTTTTGATGAAACTACTCTCTACACAAATGTAGTCCAGTGAGATGACTTTCCATTTTTCTGTGTTTTTATTTCATGATCCTGTACCGCTTTCTCCTGTTCTCAAATAGTAAATTCATCAGATATGTGTATCTGATGCAAGCAACATGCCAGAAATCATAATGGACCTGGCTACTCATACAATTGAAGGACAGCCATGATGTGTATCGGGTCTTTCTCAAGATTCCAATGCAGGAAGATTCGGTCACGTCAATCCTAGCAGCATGACACTCAAAAAAAGATTTCACTGCTACATATTTCTACAATGACATCAGAATCTAAAAGGAAGCACTAGAATCACACTGTTTCATTACCAACACTGCAGTCACACATTTGCTATACATACATGCTGAATGATATTTAGATTTGAAAGCGATTTGACAATTATAATAAACAGGGGATTTATGCCAAGAATTGAAAATACAGCGAAGATAGACACAAAAAGCTGGTGCAACTCAGCAGGTCAGGCCGTATCTCTGGAGAAAAGGAATAGGTGAAGTTTCGGGTCGAGACCCTTCTTCAGACTGAGAGACAGGTGAAAGGGAAACGAGAGATATAGACGGTGATAAGGAGAGTGGAAATAAAACTCTCTAGATAGGATATTACTTGAATATATGGAAATGATATGGACATACATGTTGATGCAGCGGACAAATATTCATGGAAAGAAAAGAAGGTCAGTGTTCGTTTGGCTCTACATCACCAGTGGCTGGTGTACTTGAAATGTTTGGCATCTTTCATTGATCCTGCTCTTCTCTCAGCCTTGAAAATTCCCAAGGGAAAATTCATTGCTGTTCTCTATCAGCTTTTGTGTAAAAATACCGCACTGTGGCAATTGCTACAAAAGAATGATCAGATAACAGGGAAAAAAAGAAAAACAATAAACTGAAAGATTACCAGACAATCTGAAATAGATTTTTTCTGAACGCTTTAAACTTCATTCATAACTCAGCACAGAGCGCTGAAGGTCTAGTTTGTATTGGAAGGCAATCAAAGCAGCATTAGATTGATTAGTAGGACTAGATGTTACAATCCCTAAGGTTTGCACTACAATTGACTGGTGTTGTTCTTGGGGGTGACCACTAGGTAATGTTGCTACCATTCAGACACATCTTCAGTTGTGTACTAAATTAGAACTTATAGAAACTTGGTTAATTTGTTACTTATGACCTGGACATTTTTTGGAATAGATTGGAATTTACGGGTATAATAGATAGTGAGGTGATTTTCTGGTTGGTTAAGTTTATCATGTATAAAAATGCATAACTTATCTGAAATATCCATCTTATGTGCTTCAAAAGATATATATTACATATTTTTGAAATTGACAAAATTTACCCTTTATGAATGTCATTATGTTCAATGAGAAGATAACACTAAGTTATGGCTTTGATTCGGTGTAGGACAAATTATGGTTTATTATTGTAAAGGATTCCCCATCATGTCTATAGGTATCTGTATGTCTTTCAATTACTTGGTTACTCACAGAATTATGAGATTTAGTGAAGTCTAACAAAGTCTTGTTGGTCTGTCACAGTCTATCAATGGAAATTAATTTATTTGCTTCATTTTCAAATTGATAAGCATTATGCTTCCTCTCTTCATCGTGACAAAGACTACTGTTCAGTACTGTACAGCCACAGCCCTTCTCACCACTGAAAGCATCTAAATGAGGAGGCACCTGTCATCAAGGATTCCACCATTTCCCCCCATCCTCAAACCGGGGACTGCTACTGCTACTGTCAGACAGGAGATACAGATGTCTGAAGTCTCACACCACCAGGTTCAGGGACAACTACTTTCTATAACTATCAAGTTCTTGAACTGATCTGCATCTAATCCCTAATCTTAACTCGGCGAAAGAACACTACGGACCATATGCGTTATGGTTCACTTGCACCTCCACCAACCTCTTCTACTGTATCTGTTGTTCAAGCTGTGGACCCATATACATCGGCGAGACCAAACGCAGAATGGGCGATCGTTTCGCGGAACACCTTCGCTCAGCCTGCGTGAATCAACCTAATCTCCCGGTTGCTTGGCACCTTAACTCTCCTTCCCATTCCTACACTTTCTGTCCTCAGTCTCCTCCATTGTCAGAGTGAGGCTAAATGCAAATTGGAGGAACAGCATCTCATATTTCGCTTTGGGCAGCTTACAGCCCAGTGGTATGACTTTTGATTTCTCTCACTTCAGGTAGCTCTGGCATTCCCTCCCTCTCTATCCCTCCCCCACGCAAGTCACACTAGCTTCTCATTTTCACCCTACAAACAACTTACAATGGCCTGTTTCCTTTATCATCGTTACTTTTTTGCATATCTTTCATTCATTGTTCTTTATCTCTCCACATCACCGTCTATATCTCTCGTTTCCCTATTCCCCAACCAGTCTGAAGGGTCTTGACCCGAAACGTCACCCATTCCTTCTCTCCAGAGATGCTGCCTGTCCCGCTGAGTTACTCCAGCCTTTTGTGTCTATCTTCGATTTAAACCAGCATCTGCAGTTTCTTCTTACACATTTCGTCTGCTCCACTGTAAGGTCTCCTCAAGGTATGTCTACTTTGAAGAGGTTCTCCTCCTCTCTCCAACGAGAGTTCTGCAACATCCTCTCTCGCTGCTCCGCCTCTGTGATTCCTCCTGCTCTCCGACCACGTTTTAACCCAGACTCGCTACCACAGCCATGTGTGTTTTCTCGGTGCTTCTACCTCGTGGATTCCAGCTGCGATTCCAGACATCCCAGTTCGGACCCAACCCAGATTACAGATACCGACAGCCAATCTGCCGCTCTTCGCAGCAGTTCTCCATCCGTGTCCTGCGTTTTACACTGGCTGCGATGCGCCCGCACCAGCAGGCCCTCGCTCTGACTCTCCCGCAGCTCCGGGCCTCACTCACCTACACCTGCAATGGACCCCAACTGTACTTCATTCAATGCCAGATCCATGCCCTCAACAAACGCTTCCTCATCTTCCAGGACTTTACCAAGGATCACAAGCTTGCCCGCCTCCAGACTGGTCCCTCCACCCACACTCCTCGACTCGACCGCCCGCAGGCCTGTGGCCCATCCGCTTGAACCGCGTCGCCTGCCCGACAACCACGAGGCCGAGGTTGCCACCACGAGGAGCAGCACCAACATCCACCACCTCTCCGACCTTCACTATCTTCCCGGCCGATCCCAGGCCCGGACCACCAAAACTGCTGCGGCCGCCGACTCTCACCGCATGCCTGGGGCCACCACTGTTGTCGCTGACTTTCATCACCTCTTATGGACCATCACCGCCGCTGCCACCAACCTTCACTGTCTCCCTGGGGCCACCGATGCTGCTGCGGCCGACCCGTATCTTTACTCCAGTCCCCCACGGGCCTCCATTAGCGACCCCGCCGACCCTTGCCCCTCCACCACTCACCAGTGGGCCGGAGCCACCGCCTCACCCGAGATCCAGACTCAGCACCAGGCCCAGAGCCTCCACGATGCAGCAGCACATGGTCTTACTCTGCTGGGTCCTACTGCTCCCCCCTCCTCAGTAGGGATGGGTCTTCCCCTTCCCCCTCTTTTAACCAGGTTACCCTGACCACACCCCACGCATACAATAGTCCTCATGCCCCGCTCCTCTCTGAACAACCACCATCCCCTAACCAGTAGTATAAGAAAATAACTGCAGATGCTGGTACAAATCGATTTATTCTCAAAATGCTGGACTAACTCAGCAGGTCAGGCAGCATCTTGGGAGAGAAGGAATGGGTGGCGTTTCGGGTCGAGACCCTTCTTCAGACTCAGCAGAAGGGTCCTGACCCGAAACGTCACCCATTCCTTCTCTCCCGAGATGCTGCCTGACCTGCTGAGTTACTCCAGCATTTTGTGAATAAATCCCCTAACCAGATCTCGCCTCGGCCTTTGTCCACTCCCCGGCCCTCCTCCACCCCCACCCTTGTCATGGCTTCACCATCCCTCCTGACCTCCCCCTTTCTGATATGGAACGGTCTATCCTCAACAGAGGCCTCACCTTCATTCCCCTTTGCCCCCACCTCAATGAGTTCCGGGTCCATCACGACGTAGAGCTTTTTATCCGTCGCCTCAGCCTCTGTGCCTTTTTCTATGGGAAGGAGTCTTCGCCACCCAGTGATGACCCTTTCTCCCATCTCCACCGGTCCCCCTCCTCTTGGACTCCCCAGAACGGTAAGTTTTGTGTCTATCTTCGGTTTAAACCAGTTAAACCATCTGCAGTTCTTTCTTACACACTGTGGACCACCTCTTGCACTACCATGGACTTGTTTTTCTAATCGTGTGTTGCACTAATGTCTTGTTTTTCTTTTTACTGTACTGCAGAGTTGAAGTGTGTGATTGATGTATAAATTTGTTTTACTGTGTTGTCTGAGACTATGTCCTGTGATGCTGCTCCAAGAAAAAATTGTCATTGTACTTGCACCTCTCCGTACTTGTGCATATTACAATAAACTCAACTTGAATTGACTTACGAAGGCTTAGTCTTTCATTACTGCCACATGTTGTTTACAGGCCTTACATCTGAAAAACTGACACCAAAGCATTTGCTGAACACTGTTTAAAGTCACTGTGCATATCTGGAAGACCACACTGTATGCCTGGTGGACCCAGAATCAAACTGACTATGTATGAGGACATTGTAGAGAAGGCTTGGGCTTTTTGATTAAATTCCTTTGAACAACGTGAAAAAAATGTACTACATGAAAGAATGTCAAGGCTTTTAAATGGCTTTAAGATGAAAATCCAGCTAGAGCATTTTAATATTCCAACAATGTTTCTCTGAAGAAAATACAGTCACTGTGGATTTGGAAACAACAGGGAAATCTTTGCCAAATGACAACATTTATCATAAATTGAAATTGTCAAGATGAAGCTTGTATGGCATGCATAATACAAGCAGTCTTTCAACAAGCAGTTGGAATGGTGTTTATCTTATAATACTGTTTTTAAGTTAAAATCAAAATGAAGAATCAGTGAGTTCTCAGATCAAATGTTATACATGATTGAAGCCCACTGTTTGGGTAATATATTGGCGCCGTTGAAGGGATTTAAATGCTGTTTTGAAAGATAAATGTTTGTGTAGGAGCCATTTACGCTTAAATTAGTTACCGTTATTATATTATGACTTTATTTAATATTTCTAGTTTCTATTTGTTTATAATTTGGAAGGTGGGATTTGATACGAAGAGGGGCGTGTCTACATCTGAGGAGGCTAGAGTAGCCACAGAGATTGGAGGTCAGTTTAGCCTTGGAGGATGGAGAGAAAACAGTTTTTTACCACACGGTAACGACCACACGGTAACATAGAAACATAGAAAATAGGTGCAGGAGTAGGCCATTCGGCCCTTCGAGCCCGCACCGCCATTCAATATGATCATGGCTGATCATCCAACTCAGTATCCTGTACCTCACTTCTCTCCATACCCCCTGATCCCTTTAGCCACAAGGGCCACATCTAACTCCCTCTTAAATATAGCCAATGAACTGGCCTCAACTACCTTCTGTGGCAGAGAATTCCACAGATTCACCACTCACTGTGTGAAAAAAACCTTTCTCATCTCGGTCCTAAAAGACTTCCCCCTTATCCTTAAACTGTGACCCCTTGTTCTGGACTTCCCCAACATCGGGAACAATCTCCTGCATCTAGATTCAGGATCAGTTACTGTGGATGGAGGGTAGCTAATGTTGTCCCACTTTTTAAGAAAGGAGGGAGAGAGAAAACGGGAAATTATAGACCAGTTAGTCTTATATCCACACGGTAACGACTGTGTTGTTTGAAGAGGAAACAGTTGATAAGAACGATAAGCTACGAATTATTCTTTTGATTTGTGCTACCTTAATAAAGACCAATTAATCAAGAAACAGCGTTTGGAAGATTCATTTTTGCTATCTTAGAGTGTGGCGTGTGCGTAAGCTATATCTCCACCACATCCCCGAGCAGTAATGGCTATTGAAGTTGGACTTTGAGAAGGTATAGAAACTGCGATTACAGTTTGAGTAGTTGGAAGTATGGAGCAGCGAATGACTAGAAAAGCACAGTAATATGATGTCCCCGTAGAAGGACTTGTTGCCCCCAAATAACAGCTCCACATAAGTAGGCAGTGCATGGACGGAGGAAGAGCGGTCTATTGATCCAAAGCCTTCAATCTCGCAATTATCCCAGGGGTTACATTGTTTTGATCTGTATGGCATATCTGAAACATTAGGGATGCATTTGGGATCATGATTGCATAGCAAAACCAAAAAGACATTCTGGCATTTGCTACCTGGCATTTTCATATGTTCAGCATTGTTTTTCTCTCCTTCCATTATATGCACAAACTTTGAGATATGGTAAATGAATGTATTTTCCATCCTGATCTCAACAAGTAAAATTAGGCCATTCGGCCCATCAAGTCTACTCCGCCATTCAATCATGGCTGCTCTATCTCTCCCTCCTAACCCCATTCTCCTGCCTTCTCCCCATAACCTCTGACACTTGTACCAATTAAGAATCTATCTATCTCTGACTCTATCTCTAAAAATATCCACTGACTTGGCCTCCAAAGCCTTCTGTGGCAAAGAATTCCACAGATTCAACATCCTCTGACTATTAACCTACTCATTCCTGGGATAATTCTTGGAAACATTTGTGATTAACGATATTAAAATAATTCTGTTCAGAATCCGACTGGGATGCATAGATATTTTTAATGCCTCCCTTGGCATTTTTTTGCAGGGGGGTCCTTCTTTCTGGAAAAAAACATAGCTAAATGTAACTTTACATTCTACACTGAAGGGTTTTGACCCGAAACGTCACCCATTCCTTATATCCAGAGACGCTGCCTGTCCTGCTGATTTACTCCAGCATTTTGTGCCTATCTTCAGAACATAGTTCTGGTGTGGATTTCTACAGATTTGGATACAGAATTGAATTTCCACAGATATCATTTTCCTGTGCTAGACAAGGGATCTTGAGTCTCCTAATAGCCAGGTTCTTTTATGTGCTATGTTCTACTAGTGGTCATAATTGAAAGATGTATCCTTAATATATCATAGATTCATAGAACCATACGGCCCAGAAACAGGCCATTTTGATCCACCTCATTGATGCGCGACTATGCTCGACCTAATTGCCTGCATTTGGCCCATATCCCTTTCTTCCATTACTATCCCACTACCTGATCAAATGTATTGTAACAGTAATTGTATCTACCTCCACTTCCTTTAGCGGCTCATTCCAGATAATCACAATCCTCTGTATATAAAATGATCCATCAGATTTATTTTGATTACTCCATTCTCATCTGTGCCCTCTAGTTCTATTTTCATCTGCCTAAGAGAAAGATTCTGATTACCTATCATACAATTCTATAAACCTCTAAGGTCAACCTCTATAAGGGCAACCCAGTCTCCTAACTTCCAGCAAGAATAAACGCAACCTATCCAATATCTCTTTATAGCTATAGTCCTTCATTCCATGCAATATCCTGGTGAATCTCTTTTCACTCTCTATTCCTACCACAAACTTCCTAAAATGTGGCAATCAGAACTGTACACAATACTTCAAGTGTGGTCAAACCAGTTTTATATAGCTCAACAGTACATCCAACCTCTCTAATCATTTCCTTTGCCTATGAAGGCAAGAATACAAAATAAAAATTTCACTACCCCATCCACCTGTAATAACTTTTAAGGAGCTATGGGCCAAATGCGGGCAGGTGGGACTAGTGTAGATGGGATATCCTGGTCAGAATGGACAAGTTGGGCCAAAGGGCCTGTTTCTATGTTGTAAAAGTCTATGGACTTGCACCCTAATGTCCCGCTGTAGATCTACATTCCCAAGGTCCATGACAATTACTCAAGATAACCAACCAGAATTTGACTTAAAAAAATCACTTTGCCGCCGCTCCATTCAAGTTTCCAACAGATCTAGATCCGGCTGTACCCTCAGACAACCTTCTTCGTTATCTACGGCTCTGACAAATTATGTGTCATCTGGAAACATACTAATCAAATCACCTACATTTTTATATGAGTAATTCATATATATTACAAACAACAAGGGTTAGGTATTGATCCCTGCAGAATGCCTATTGTTACAAAGTCACAAAAACATCCATCCACCATCACCCTTTGCCTGTCAAAACTGAGCCAATTTTGGAACGAGTCTCCCAACATGCCTCAGATCAGCCTACCTTGTGGGACACTAAGTGCAGTCTGAAGAAGGGTCCCAGGCCAAAATGTCACCTTTCCATGTTCTCCAGGGATGCTGCCTTGACCCGCTGAGTTACTCCAGCACATTGGGTCTTATTTTATAAACCAGCATGTGCAGTTTCTCCACCTTGTGGGACCTTGTCAAAAACCTTACTAAAATTGCTGTAAACTGTGTCTACTGCTTCACCTTCAGTTTTCTTACTGACCTTCTCCAAAAGAGAATCTGATTTACAAGACATGATGACCCCTGCACAGAACCATCTTGACACTTCCCAAACAGTCCATGCCTTTCCGAGTGAAAATAAATGAGATATAAAGAAACAAATTGCAGAGACAAAACAGATTTGAAATTGTTTGGCATTCCATTACAGGCCTGAGTCTTTAGGGTTAATTTACATGGAGTCCCCTCTCTGAAAATTTGATTGATCATTTGAAAATATAGATGACGATAAGAAGTTTTCATTGGATTAGAAAGAGCATTTTGGAACCCCCGATAAATTAAAGATGATATTTTTCTGGATGTTTATTTCAGCAGTTCTTTGAGGGTTGCTGCTTAAATTACTAAACACTAGCCAGTGGAGAAATCTATGCTTACTTTTATTTGGATTTTATATTTGGGGTTTCTGGAATTGACTTGGGGATACAGAAAAGGTTTTCTGCTTTCTCCAAATTGTTCAAAGAAAAAGGTTAGATTCCTGTGATTTGAAAAGTTACATAATTAAAATAAGTTTATGAATTATGTCTCCATTAAAGTTACAGCAGATTCCAGCTGGTAATTGTGCTGAACCTTCTGCAAAACCTTTTTGGAATTTGATTATTTTTGCTATTGAGGTAAATAATTAGGTTTCAAGGATAAAATGTTTGGAGGCAAATGCGAGATGCCCTCATTCTTTAGGGAACGGAGGTTCCCCTCTCCCATCACAGATGAGGGCCTCACTCATGTCTCCTTGGTACCCCGCAGCTCCACCCTTGCTCCCTCTCCCCCTAGTTGCAACAGAGACAGAGTCCCCCTAGTCCTTACCTTCCACCCCATCAGTCGTCGCATACAACACATAATCCTCCGCCACCTCCAACGGAATCCCACCACTAGCCACATTTTCCCGTTCTGCCTTCCTTTCTCCACCCCTTTCCGCCTTCCGCAGAGACCGTTCCCTCCGCAACTCTTTGGTTGACTCATCCCTTCCCACCCAAACCACCCCCTCCCCAGGTACCTTTCCATGCAACCGCAGAAGATGCAACACCTGTCGCTATACCTGCTCCCTCTACTCTGTCCAGGGACCCCCGACAATCCTTTCAGGTTAGGCAGAGGTTCACTTGCACCTCCTCCAACCTCATCTACTGTATCCATTGTTCAAGATGTGGAATCATATACATCGGTGAGACCAAATGCAAACTGGGCGATCGTTTCGCGGAACACCTTCACTCAGCCTGCATGAATCAACCTGATCTCCCGGTTGCTGGACACTTTAATTCTCCTTCCCATTCCTACACAGACCTTTCTGTCCTCGGTCTCCTCCATTGTCAGTGAGGCTAAACGCAAATTGAAGGAACAGCGTCTTATATTTCGCTTGGGCAGCTTACAGCCCAGTGGTATGAATATTGATTTCTCTCACTTCAGGTAGCCCCGGCATTCCCTCTCTATTCCTCCCCCACCCAAGTTGCACTAGCTTCTCATTTTCACCCTAGAAACAACTAACAATGGCCTGTTTCCTTTATCATCGTTACTTTTTTGCATATCTTTCATTCATTGTTCTTTATCTCTCCACATCACCGTCTATATCTCTCGTTTCCCTTATCCCCTACCAGTCTGAAGAAGAGTCTCGACCCGAAACGTCACCCATTCCTTCTCTCCAGAGATGCTACCTGTTCCGCTGAGTTACTCCTGCTTTTTGTGTCTATGGTCGGTTTAAACCAGCATCTGCAGTTCCTTCTTACACAATAAGTTTCTTACACAACTCTTTGCCTCTATTTAAGAAGGAACACAAGGAAACTTTGGACCAATGAGTCTTATATCTGTGTTAGGCAAGTTACTGGAGAGTATTCTGAAGAATAAGATATATATGCATTTGGAAAGATAGGGGTGATTAGGGATAATTAACAAGGTTTTTTAGGTGGGAGATCGTGTCTGGTGAATCTGATTTGAGTTTTTTGAAGATGTCACCAAAAAGGCTGACGAGGGTAAAGCTGTAGATAATGTCTATATGGATTTAAGCAAGTCATATGATGAGGTTCCACATGGTAGGCTGCTTTGGAAGGTTAGATTGCATGGAATCTGAGGAGAGCTAGAGAATTAACTTCATGGAAGGAATTAGAAGGTGATGGTGAAAGGTTGTGTTTTTAAAATGGAGGCCTGTGACTAATGGTGTGCCTTAGGGATTGGTGCTGGGCCCTTTGCTGTTTGTGGTTTATGTCAACAATTAGGATGAGAATGTAGAAGGCATGATTAGTAAATTTGCAGATGATACTGAAGTGGATAGTATCTATAGATGGCGAAGATGGTTATAAAGCTGGGTAAGTGGGTTACGGAGTGGTTAATGGCGTTTAATGTAGACAAGTGCCAAATGTTGCATTTTGGGAAGTCAAACCAGGGTAGGACTTTCACAGTGAATGATGGCCCTGGGTAGTGTTGTAGTGCAGGGCAATCTAGGAGCACAGGTACATAGTTCTTTGAAAGTGCCATCACAGGTAGATAGGGGGTCTAGAGGGCTTTTGGACGTTTCTGTGGAAACCTATTAAAATGACCAGGGTTAATTGGATGCACAACATTTCTGACAGTACGGTACCAATCACTAACATGTCAGAGGACATTTGTGTGTTCTAATCTCTAGCCTGAAGCTCCAGCCCACAGCCTTCAGTAGCAGAACTTCTACCAAGTGAACACAGAGCAGTACAGCGCAGGCCCTTCGGCCCTTGAAATCTGTGCCTATCTTCATCCCGATGTATCAACATGCAATCTCCTTGCATGTTGATTCCATTTCCTGCCTGTTCATGCATCTGTCTAAATGCCTCTTGAACTTTGCCTTTGTATCTTTTTCCACCACATTGGTCTTTCCAATGTTTGCCTTGCGGTTTTCGCTTGTCATAAATGACAACTCACTTATCACCAAGGAACTTGGCAGGCTTCATGAGCTATTTTGTTGCTCAAATTTACTTCAACATCTTTGTCTTTGCACTTAAATGTTCTGCTGCGACTACTTTGAGTACTTTAGATATTTTAACACTGACCGACTTGCTGTTTTGCATGCTGCCATGTGCCGAAACCCTGGAGCTGTCTCCCCAAATTTCCTTGCTTTGCTTCTTTTCCTTCTATTTTTAATTGCCCTAAAATACTTCTCTTTTTTTTTTTTACCTGATCCTGATTCAAAATTCCAAATCTCTCCTTCACCGTCTCCAGTTTTTTACAGGGACAATGCAAAATTTTAAACATCTTTTGTCTGAATGAGAAGCATTACTTTTTGAATGTAAATTGCAATGTATCTTAATGGGAATGCCAAGTACTCGGGGTATATTTCCTACTTAAAACATTGAAAGTGACTTCAGATATAAAAGCTGGGAACACTAAACAAATAAGGCAGTATCAATGGAGGGAACAATTGAATAAATAGGTTAGAATGAACATCTTTCATCATAAGTAAGAATACCTGTTTACACCTGCCAATTCTGATGAAAGGGTAGTTCTTTTTTTTCCACTGATGTGCCTGACAAGTCGAGTATTTCCATTATTTTCTATTTTTATTTATTTTAGACTTCTGGCATCCTCTGTCTTTTACTTAAGCAAATCTCAGAAATTATTTTAAGCAAATAAAATTAGCCGATTGAATTTATTATCTATGCATTAGGCAAAAACCTAGGTTTCTTGGCCCAATTCTACCAGATTCCACGATGCCCATCACCTAAAAATCCAGAGAGACAAAATGCTGGAGTAATTCAGTGGGTCAGGCAGCATCTCTGGAGAAAATGGATAAGTAACGTTTCAGGTCAGGGCTTATTTTCTCCAGAGATGCTGCCTGACCTGCTGAGTTACTCCAGCATTTTGTGTCTGTCTTTGGTATAAAGCAGCATCTGCAGTTCCTTTTTATCACCTAAAAATCCATCTTTATTATCCTTTGCATAAATGCACCCTAATCCATTTCTTTCTTCCTTTTCCAGTTAGCTACATGTGTTATATACAATAATCTTGCATATTCTACTGCTGATAAAATAAGAATTACATTTGTATTCATGAAACATGTTTTTATACTGAAACTAAATCAATATCAGAAAGTTCAAGGCAGAAAATAACAGGAAAATTCTTTAAATTTACATTTGTTTTCTCAGGAGCCATGGAACTGCGGTTGAAATGTGTTTTTGTAAAATTGTTCTTATTTATTCAGTGACCAGTAGGGAAATATCTTTCTATTTTTATGATGCTATAGACTTTTTCTATTCTACTAGAATTTCAACCAACAGTAATTTATTTTCCAAGAACTAAGTCATAGTAATATTACAGAATCACAAAATCCGAGTTTTCAGGATAAACAAGCATGGAATAACCATCAGTTAATGAAAGACAAATGTTTTTCATAACTTTGCAAAATTTGAAAATGCATTTACAGATCCACTACTTTCTGTACTTCTGGGATTTGGAGCAAGATTTATGACTTTGATAAACAACAAAATGTAATTATCAGCAGCAGAATTCACTGACTTCCTCCTAGACTGGAAGAAGTGTTGATAGATAAAGGAGGGAACCAGACAGTACATGCTTTCCTGGACAGAAACATTGCTTAAAACAAAGAAAGGAAAATAAATTTATGTCCATATGTGTGCCCCTCACTTTGTATCTCTGTGTACTTAACGAAACACATACCTATTTGTGTGTCTCTGAACTCATGCCCACTCGTGCACATTAGTTCAGGGACCAACACATAGGTATGTGTTCAGTTAAGTAAATAAGGGTAGAAGGTTGGGTGCAAACATATTACTGTCCCTGTGTGTGTAAGCAAACTCATGCTTGCGCAACAAAACCTATGTTTGTGTTGGTGCACTTGACATTTTGCCAACGTGTAGGGGCTCGAACGCATGCCCAAGTGTGCATGTGGTCCCAAAATATCCATATTCAAGCTCGTCTCTGGGCACATATATTCAAACCTATTCCTGAATATGCTCATGACTGTATATCTGTGTGCACTTGAACTTATGTCTGTGTATATATGACCTTTTGGCTGTGTGCCCATGAACTTGATCCTGTGTGCACATGACCTTGTGCCTATGAGTACATGACCATGCACCTGTGCATACATGACCTTGCCTGTGTGCACACATGGACGTGCTTGCGTATACACCCAAACTTGTGCTTGTATTTCCCAACTTCAGCTTTTCCGGATGCAGGCTCCAATTGTTTCCTTCTGATTGATGTCAAGAAGTGCATGAGCATGAATTGGAGCTATGGCTTACAAACTAAATGGACTCTGGATGAGAACCTCTAAAAAACTCAGAGTTGAAGGTAGGACCTCTTTGTTTGTGGAGGAAAACTTTATGGTTACCAATGAAATAAACCGCAAGGTAATCTGTGTTAGTGATATTAATCAGTAAATTAACACTAACCTGGATTATGCTCTTCATTAAACTTTTTAAGATCACTTGGAAATTCAGATCAGCTCAATGGTTTAATACATTAACCAAAAAGCAGCAGATTTGAAGAGGGAATTAGATTTAGCTCTTAGTGCTAAAGGAATCAAGGGATATGGGGAAAAAGCAGGAACGGGGTACTGATTTTAGATGATCAGCCATGATCATATTGAATGGCGGTGCTGGCTCGAAGGGTCGAATGGCCTACTCCTGCACCTATTTTTCTATTTCTATATTGAAAGCAGCATCTTGGGTAGCAAATGTACTACACAAAGTCATAATCTGATACTTACCTGGAAAGGCTTGGATAGAATGGATGTGGAAATGATGCTTCCACTAGTGGGAGAGTCTAGGACTAGAGGTCAGCCTCAGAATTAAAGGACGTTCTTTTAAGAAGGAGATGAGGAGAAATTTATTTAGTCAGAGGGTGGTGAATCTGAGGAATTCTTTGCCACAGAAGGTTATGGAGGCCATCAGTGGATATTTTTAAGGCAGCATTAGATTCTTGATTGGTACAGGTGTCAGAGATTATGGGGATAAGGCAGGAGAATGGGGTTAGATCAGCCATGATTGAATGGCGGAGGTGACTTGATGGGCCGAATGGTCTAATTCTACTCCTATCCCTTATGACCTTATGATTTCATAGCAGTTCTTTGCTCTATGACAGGAATGTAAGAGGCAAATGTGGTCAAAATGTTGGTGCTTCTGCTTTTATGATGCTATTCTGGTTGGGTCTAAAGGTGTAGGAAAGAACTTCAAATGCTGGTTGGGTCTAATCTACACTACTTGATTCTTGAAATGAGCAATCAAAATTATGATTCCCAGCGTCCTAAACTCCATTTCAAATCACAAATTGATTAAGTATTACTGTTAATTAAATAATTATAAAAATGTTATAAATCTGAAATTCTTGTGTTCTTTTTGATGACAAGGAAACACCTTTGGTAAAGAATAGTTCACACCAACAAATATAAATCATGTAACTAGATTAAATGTTATTGCAGATAAAAGATTTTATTCCAATGTTTGTACTGAAGCAGTACAGTATGTATGCTACCATAATAAATATTTTACTTTGTGATATATCACAGGTTGACTTTAGGTTTGATCTGACTTGATAATACAGAACTGAAAACAATGACACACAGAAAGAAACACTACCAATAATGCAGGGCTTATTTCTGGACAACTTGTAGTTTGAGTTGTTGAATAATCCATCAAACAAGGCTGTTGGACTAAAGTATATTAATGGGTCAAAAGACTAACATGTCTGTCTTTCAGATATTACAATGTAACTGATTATACCTTGCACATTCTGTGATTTCAGGATCTAAATTTACATGGCTCTTGCAAGATGGCATTGAAGTTTGTGCAGCTGGTTAGAGATAGGGAAGATATGGGGTGAATGTCATGGATTGTTGCGTCATTAGTGTTGTTTTTCAAAGCTAGAACATAAAGATATCAGATTAAATCCTGTACTCCAGAGTGCGGGTTTGTAGGTTTATTAGATTCTATAAATTGTCCCTGGTGTGTAGCATTGTGCTAGTGCACCGGTGATCGCTGGTCGGTGCGGACTTGGTGGGCTGAAGGGCCTGTTTCCAAGCTGTACCTCTAAAGTTTAAAGTAAAGTGAATGTTTCCCAGCTCATTCACAGCCGCAATGTGGCGCAGCGGGTAGAGCCACAGCCTTGTAGCGCCAGCGCAGGGTTGGAGTGCTGAGGCTTTATAAGGCACTGGTCAGACCACATTTGGAGTATTATGAGCAGTTTTGGGCCCTATATCTGAGAAGGGATGTACTGCTGTTGAAGAGGGTCCAAAAGCGGTTAACAAGAATGATCCTGAGATGATTGGGTTAACGTCTGATGAGTGTTTGACAGCACTGGTCCTGTAATTACTGGAGTTTAGAAGAAGTTTCATAGAAACTTACTGAATAGTGAAAGAATCCAGGGCCAGAAGGCCTAGCCTCAGAAAAGGACGTACCTTTAGAAAGAAGTTGAGGAGGAATTTCTTCAGCCAGTGGCTGGTGAATCTGTGTAATTCATTAACACATGATGGCAGTGGAAGACAAGTCATTAGGTATTTTTAAAACGGGTGATTGCTGGTCAGTGTGGACTCGATGGTCCGAAGGGCCCGTTTCCACAATGTATCTCTAAACTAAACAAAACTAAACTAAAACGAAAAAGGATTGAGGAATCTTTTGAAGAGGTGAGTTGGTACAAGTGATCAAAACAATGACCAAAGATAATAGAGCAGAGCAAGATAGACCACTCAACCCTAAAAACTGTAGTATGTCATGGCGCCATTTTAGTAGGCAGAAACTTGCAGAAACATTTTAGAAGAAAAATAACAAAAATCTGTGAATTGACAGATGAGATATATTCTGCATTTTTATGGTATCATCGCATACTGTTACCCCAAAGTACTGATTACACTACGAGAGGCATAGCGAACGACGGGTTTTGCCTACTAAAATGGCAGATGTTCCACTCCTTTGCGCACTACACTTCAGTATAGGCAATTTCGACAGAGTGGTTCATCTTGCTCCTCTAGTATCTTTGATAATGACATTGCATGTTGACTGGCTGGTTTTAATAATTATCACACAGCCACAACAACTGGCACCCTGGGGTCAGAGGTTGGAAAATCTGGGGAATCAATAGATTTATATTGAAGATAATAAAATCTGTTTTTTTTAAAGCCATTTTTATTGTAGCAAAGTTGGAGAAGGGTAGCAGAATTATTTATTTTGACGATATAGAAAAGTAGTTTCAATAAATGCTGGGGCCTAGATTTCACATTTATTGCAGCCTTCACTGCAGTGTTCAGTGAAAGCTGCCAACAAAGACTTAGTGAGCGTGGCATAGACTTCCCCTTTGATAATGCAAGGTCTGTCAGTCTTCAGATGCAGCATGTGTTTGACATGCTGTGATGACATCAAGCAGGCTGAGCACCTGTTCATAATGAAAGGTTTTTATTGCCAGCAGACTAAAAATCTCTCATTGTTAAATAAATTAAAAATATCTTATGCGATGGAGGGACATGCAAATAAAAGTATGTTAGAAATTGTAACTTTTATTGACCTAAATCATACGATGATTATATGATTTAAATATCGATTCCATTTATCAATATAAAAAAACACACAAACTAAAACAAATTGCTGGAGTAATTCAGTGAGTCAGCCAGTGCCTCTGGAGGACATGGACAGGTGAGATCTTCTTCACCCTAAGGAAGGGTCCCGATCCTAAACGTCACATATCATTGTCCTACAGAGATGCTGCCTGACCTGCTGAGTTACTCCAGCACTTTGTATTTATTTTGTTAACCAGCATCAGCAGTTCCTTGTGTCTCCATTCATAAATATAGGTTCCTTGTAGAATCTCAAATTATGTGGATCAGAAATATTCCACATTTTCAAGGATTTCAAGGGGTGTGAAAAAAGTTGGTTATTATGAACATATATATGCGGGGGACAGAGGGATATGGATCATGTGCAAGCAGATGAGATTAGTTTATCTTGACATCACCTTTAGCACTGACATTGTGGGCCAAAGGGCCTATTCCCGTGCTGTGCTGTTCCAGGTTCTAATTCAGCAATTTCTGCAGGAACGTCAACAGCACATCGAGAATGAATAGTATATCACTGAGAGCAATTCTGGATTTCCAGGTTGACTTTGCTTGAGCATACTCCAGAAGAAGCTGTTAATTTGATGGTGACATGAATACTGAAAGGTTTGCTGACCTTAAAATCATAAGAAGCACTTATACTGTTCTTACAATTTACCTCAAGTTTGGTACCTAGTTTAAATATTCAGATGGAGGCGACAGAGTAAAATAGTGCAGTCTCCATAGTAATGTTCTTAATTGAAATAGATTATTGAGTGTCCTTATACCTTGCCTATTTTATATATAGTTTTCTGAATAATGCACTGTCTCACCTGGGTTTCAGCTCTGGCCAATTGATAAAGCATACGTGCAGCTTTTCAGTTCATAAGAGAAAAACTATTTAATCATTGTTTTCCTACCTGTATTATGAGACATAATACATAGTTAACACATCATAAAAGAGTCATTTAAACTCTGCTTACCTGCCTGTCTACTTCTGGTAGTAAAATAAGGAGCTGTTGTTGAAAATGATGTGGTAGAGAGGCAAATGTATGCTTATTTATTAAAGCTCGCAGATTGGTGTTCACCAGGATAGAGCCTGGGGTCTCAACGTCGATTTCCTCTCCTCTTGTCCGTTTGAGCTGTCCTGTTTAAAGATATACAAGGATGTCATTCCAAATGGCCAACTGCATCACATTTGTTGTAATATGTTATGGATCTTTAGCAGGAGCTATGGGCATATGGACCTGTGGAATGTTATACCTAATTTAACCACCTTAAGTTAAGACAAATACCCTGCTGAGAAGTTCTTTGGCCTTGTCCTTCAGGTGAAGAAGCAGGAAGGATTTCGAAGATGGCGGCACTGTGATGCAGCGGTAGAGCTGCTGCCTTACAATGCCAGAGACATGGGATCAATCCTGACTATGGGTGTTGTCTGTACGGAGTTTGTACGGTTTCCCTGTGAATTTTCTCCGGGTGCTCCATTTTCTTCCCGCACTCCAAAGACATACAGGTTTGTAGGTTAATTGGCTTCGGTAAAGATTATAAATTGTACCGAGTGTGTAGGATATTGTCCGCTGGCTGGTGTGGACTCGCTGTGCCTTAGGGCCTGTTTCTGCACGGTCTCACTAAAATCTAAAGGCTGTTAGCACATTATTACATGTATGAAGCATTTTTCTTAACGTTAATAAAATGAAAGTGACAAGTAAACAAAATGGAAAACATATTAAGCAATCCCAGGTAGATAGTTGTGGGCCTTAAGAACAATAGAAAGTTCCTTTATTTCACCATGCAAGACCAAATTTATCTTTTGTGGAACAACCTACACCTGCCCAGGTTTATCACTCTCTCATGAGTTACTGCAACTATCCCTCTGAGATGTCACAAGCTTCTTGCATCCTTACTAAACATTAAGTGCATATCAGGTGAAATATCTCTGAACACTGCCCCTCTAAACTACGGATGGAATGGAAGGGAATTCTAACTCCAAAAGGCACATTCCGATAAATGTAACATCGTATGTCAGTATTATAAAATTAGGAAATTTTAATTTTGGATTTTAGAGAAACATTTTGCTTTTAACAATTCCAAGGCACTTAGGGAAGATTTAATTCACAGCATTCAGATAATTTTTCTAATATTCTAGCCTGCAACATTGTGAATCATAGAATTATCAATGAGCCTATTTGGATTAACTTGGACTTTTCATTAAATGACATGACACACAGCTGTTAAAATCACAGACACTGACAATAAACTATTATATTCGACTACACATTTAAAAACATGGCATGAAAAGCTATTTAGTAACTGGGGATATTGCAGATCACAGATTCAGCCCCTGAGTCAGAAGTCTGATTGACAATAATCACCAGTTTTTAAAATGAATTTAAATAATCAATGGAAAACCATAAATACAATGATGATCCCTTCTTATTTGTAGTTTCTTATTTGAGTTTCCACTCCAGTTCTCTGGGTTTTGAGGCAACCGACAAGGCCAATGCAGGACCTGTAGATTCATCCATGGGAGAGGCAGGAGATGCTTGTTGGTATTGGGTGATCCGGGAGGTGGTGTACTCCTAATATTTATTTTGGGCTTCTGTGAGTTTTTTACGTGTTTTAGGCTTACTGTGGATCCCGGGATCATCTCCTCCCCCTTTCTCTCCCTCAAAATTCTTGTTTCCCATTCAACTCACTGTCTGCACTATCGGTTGGGGATTGATGGCTTTCAAGAAAAGTGAAGTCATCAAACTGGCTAATAACTAAATAACCAATCAACCTACAGAATTCTCACAGCTCCAAAATCCAGAAAGTAGAAAGCACAGATTATAAATAACCCATTAATATCTTGCAAAAAAAAATACAGACAAATGGATGAAGGCAAACATTTCATAATATAAATAAAACAAAAATCAAAAGCCTCACAAACAGCAGCACGATTTGATCATATGGCTCACTAAGCCTTCCTCGTCACTTGCAAAGAACAAAGTTGAGCTGCTCGAGCACAATTCTACTGCCTGAATCTATATCCTTTGATTCCCCTTTGTGGTCCAAAATTCTATTCCATCCTCCCTGAATACATTCAGTGACGTAGGGTAGGAAATTTCAGGATTCATGACCTTCTGAAGGAAGAGATTTCAACTCATCTACAACTTAAATGGTTCAGCTCCCCTGTGATGCTGTACCCAGTGGTTTTAAATTCCATCAAGCTGCAGAAGCACGTATATAAAATGTTATCTGCTTTATCATTTAATTTAGATATAAATAAATTTAACAATTTCTTCATGTTTTATGTTTTAATCTTTTTAATATTTTAATACCGCAAATCATTTTAACGTCATTTAATATTTATTAGCTTTTGAACATTTGCAAACATCAGGGATAGCCAGTCTGCTTGAGAGTCAGTGCTTGAGTGGCTGGGGAGCCTAAACCAGCTTTCAAGCAATTCCAAGGAGAGGACCTGTCAGCTGTGATTGTATAGGCCCTGTACTGCAATGGGCCTTGTAAATGAGTTGGCACCCAGCTCACCGGAAGAAGACTGTGTCAGGGATCATTGTTGGCAGCTGACTGGAGTTTGGGCCACGGACTATTCAAAAACAGGTAAATAATGTGTAAAGAGTTAAGTAGAACTGAAAAGAATTAGACGACTGAAATGAAGTGATAGTAACTAGAGACAGTCAAAAGCATAGTTAATTATTAAATCTAAAAGTGAAAGATAGATTGAAAGATAGATAAAGCATTGAAACAGGCCCTTTCAACCACTGAGTCCACGTCAACTATAGATCATCCGTTCACATTTGTTCTAGGTTATCTCGCTGTCAGATCCACTCCCTTCACACCAGGGGAAATTTGCAGAGGCCAATTAATTTATAAACCCGCACAATTTGGGATATGGGAGGAAACTGGAGCTCCCAGTGGAAACACATGAGGTCATGGGGAAAACGTGCAAACTCCACACAGTCAGCATCCCAAGTCAGGATCGAACCTGGGTCTCTGGAACTGTGAGGCAGCAGGTCGACCAGCTGTACCATGGTGTTGACCCAAATTTAAAAAATACCTTTCGAGGCATACAAAATGAATGATACTTATCTAGTCTATTTCCCAAAATATTTAAGGTAATCCCAAGGTTTCACTTATCTCTATTGGAGTCATTGAGTCAGACAGCATGGAAAGAGGCTCTTTGGCCCAACTTGCCAATGCCGACCAAGATGTCCCATCACCACTAGTCCCACCTAACTACGTTTAACCCATATCCTTCACAACCTTTTCTATCCATGTACTTGTCCAAATGCCTCAACTACCTCCTCTGGCAGGTCATTCCATATACCCACCACCCTTTATGTAAAAAAGATTGCCTCTCAGGTTCTTAGTAAATCTTCCCCCTCTCATCTTAAACCCATGTCCTATGATGGTGGCTCGTTTGTTTTCTCGAGAGATGATCTGACCGATCTACTGGGTGCAGACAACATTTTCTGTCTTTACATCATGTCTGCACTGTCTGTGTTTAGAGATACAGAGTGGAAACAGGCCCTTCGACCTATGGAGTTCACGCCGATCATTGATCACCCATGTTATCTCACTTTCAAAACCTACACAGTAAGGGCAATTTACAGAAGCTAATTAACCTATAAACTTGAGCGTCTTTGGAATGTGGGAAGAAACCGAAGCTCTGGAGAAAACCCATGTGGACACAGGGTCAATGTACAAACTCCGCACAGACAGCACCCAGGATTGGGCCCAGGTCTCTGGCGCTCTGAGGAGGCTGCTCTTCCGCTGCACCACTGTGCTTTTTGCTTTTGTTATATTCCATATTCATATTGCTTTTATTATCATCTGTTAAATTCAGCAGTAAGCTATAAGTTATAGAACCAAAAGATAGGCCCATCTATAGTTTTGATGCTACTAATAATCTAGTAAAATCACTGACACATGAAATGAATGAAAAGTTATCACATATTCTGATAAAATACTTATTTCATATCATTGTGCACTATTTAAGGCAGAGTATTTCACAGCTCTACAACCAAGCTGTCATGGCCCCAGGCTGACTTCATCATAGCAGCAGCCTGGGCATCGTAGGATGCAGAGCACATGATTTTTATAAGACTGCATAGCAACCAAATCAGTAACCATGTTATGAGGGGTGTAGGAGAAGTAATCACAAGCCTGATGAAATTCATTTGAAGAACAGTGGAATAATTATTAGTCTGCTATAACAAACAGATTTTCAGTTTAATAGTGTACGATGTTATTTGGTAGATGTTCATTTGGAAAAACTATTAATAGCTGTCTTAAGGCTCTTAAAAATAGCTTCTAAGGGTCCAACTGCTGTAACTGGTGCAAGTGGTGATGGTTAAAATAGGAGGTGTAGTTAAAGCATTTTCAATGCACTTCCACTTCTGCCATCTCTACTGGATTCAGCTGTCTGTTCCAGGCAGTCAGTAGGGGCTTGGCCTCAATGGATTAACTGGCGACCAAATGTCATATTATTACCCTGATCCCATTTTAACTTTGAGTTTGGGATGCTGGTGTAGCAAACCTAACCTCTGATAATGTCCCAGTATCCTTGGACACCTGACCTTACACATGGGCCAACTGCTGACTCCTGCATTGCTCTAGTGTTTTAGTCGAGGGTTAGCTCTGCATTACTGAGATTCAAGGATTCTATTGACCCAGACCCCTGATACAGTCACTCTTTATTAATTGTTTCCAAGTAAAAGATGCTTTCTTATGAAATCTAATTATCTTAGGTATGTGACCTACATTCTATTCTTTATTGTAAGATGCAGGGCAGCACTTTTTGCCTTGATTGAGCTGCTCTGGAAATGCTGATGGTGAGCCATCTTCTTCATTCATTGCAAAACAGATAATGAAGATATTCCATCATACTTTGATGTAGGAAACTCCAAGATCTTCACTGGAGGTAAAAGGGAATTGCAATGCATTTGTGAGGCATAGTTAAACAATCATGACGAGACAAAGTTCAGCAAAGTGCTGGGTGTGATAATCAACCGGAAACCTTATCTTGGAGTACAGTGTAAACGCAAAGTACTGGAATAACTCAGTGGGTCAGGCAGCATCTTGGAGTACTGTGGAGTGTTCAGTTTTGGTCACATTGCTATAGGAAAGATGGCATTAAGCTGGAAAGAATGCAGAGAAGATTTATGAAGATGTTGTCAGGACTTAAAGGCTTGAGCTACAGGGAAAAGTTAGGCAGGTCAGGACGAGATTATCTTGCAGCTCAGGAAGCTGAGAGCTAATCTTATAGAGGTGTATAAAATCATGAGGGGAATTGATAAGGTGAATGCACACTTTTACCTGGGTTCGGGAATCAAGAACCAGAGATTTAAGGTGAGGTTGGCAAGATTTAATAGGAACCTAAGAGGCAACCTTTTCTCTCAGAGGATGGTGGGTATATGGGCTGCCGGAGGAGGTAATTGAGGCAGGTACTATTACAGAATTTAAGAGACACCTGAACAGGTACATGAAAAGGAGCATAGGGATATGGGCAAACATGGGCAAATGGGACAAAGGGGGCATGAACGCTTTGGGCCAAAGAATCTGTATCCATGCTGCATGACACTATGGCTCTATTATTTCTATTTCTCACTGCACATTTTGATTTCAGATTTCCAACATTTGCAGCAATTTGAAAAGGTTCAGATTTCTTTGGCAAACAAAATATGACTGATTGCTTTGAAATCAACATTACAATTAGATTGTCTAATATTATATTGATAGATAATTATTATTTTAATTTTACATTCTTTAAAATAATTGCATCAGCAAATTGTTGTGTTAATTTAGTGGATTTATAAGCTTCCTTAACAGCATATGCAGTCATCCTGTTGAGCCTTCTCTGCATCCTAGCCAATGCAATTACATCCTTCCCTTAGTGTGATGGCCAGAACTACATATGGAACTCCAGCTATGACCCAACCAATGTTTTACAACAATGTTGTACGAAGACCACACAGTTTGTATACTTTATGCCCCTGCTAATGAGGGCAAGTATCCTATTTGCTGTCTTTCATATGGTGCCACTTTCAGCACTCCTTAGACATGTATATCAGGATTCTTTTGTAGAACTTTTGTAGAGTTGTAAGTCTAGTCAACTCGAAACAGTAACCGATTTCTTTTTTCACAGGGGCTGAGTTCTTCCACTATTTATTTTTGTTCAGCACTCCCTAGGATCATAATATTCGTGGCATATGTCCTACCCTTGACACTCCCCAAAATACATCACTTGACATTTTTTAGGATTAAATTTCACCAGTCTTTGCTCTGCGCAACTACCCAACTTATTTATGTCTCATTGTATCTTTAAACAACCTTCTTCATTATCTATGATTCCACCAATTTGGGTGTTGTCTGCAAACGTATTCATCTTATCCCCTACATTCTCATCCAAGTCTGAATCTAGATGCAGAACTGGAAACTATTTAATGCACAGTGTCACGTTCAGTAAATACATCAACAAATTCCAGCATTACACTCTCACATTGCTTCATGCTATACAACTCCACCGCTCATGTAATAAAAATATATCCATTATCCTCACACTGTTACAATATTAATTTCTAATATCAGTTCTATTTCAATTAAGGCAGGCATATTAGCCAAACAAATTGCAAAAAACTTCCCTCTTCTTTACAGGAAATGTGTTACAGAACCACAGCCAGCAATGGCAGACAACAGAAACTGCAGATGCTGGTTCGTACACAAAAGGACACAAAGTGCTGGAGTAATTTAGCAGGTCAGGCAGCATCCCAGGAGAACATAAATAGGTGATGATTCGGGTGGAAACCTTTTTTCAGACTGAAGAAGGCAGACTGCAGTTGCACAGAGTCAGTGCTTAGCAATGGCACAGCGATTGTTGCGGTTGACAATGTGCTCACATTGGTTCCTTCTCTTGGTTTACTTTCCAATCATCCCACAATCTCTTCTGATCTTGAGGAAGCTGATGATATATGATGGACTACTAACATGACTCCTCACCGTGAATATGTATACCGTGGGTTTTTTTTCGTTAAGGTATCCAGAAGCTCACATCAAGCCAGATTGATGTGCTGAGCAAAGTGTCTGTCGGTTATCTTTTTATTTGACCTGAAATTGGCATCCAACAGCATTCCATGCCCAGTGGAGTATACTTCAGATGTGAGACCACCATGTGGTGAATCAATGTGTGTTATCTGTAGGCATGACAAGTAGTGATGATAGCTCAGGTGATAGGTGCTCATAGGTGAGATTGATACATGAAGGTCAATGTACAAGCAGGTCAAAATGTTTAGGTTTACGTTTATTATTGTCATGTTTACTGAGGTACAGCATAAAGCTTTGTTTTGCATGCTATCCAAACAGATCTGGTATTACAATTGGTGGAGCAAAGTGGAAGAGCGCACAATATAGTTCTTAACATTGTGGCGCTTTAATTCCTTAAACAAAACCCAATGTCCCGAATGGGGTAGAGGTGAAACAAACCGTACTCTACCTTATGGAAGGGATACCATTCGGAAGCTTTATAATGGAGGGAATGAAGCTGTTCCTGGGTCTTGTGGTGTGGGCTTTTTAGTTTCTGTACCTACTGCTGGATGAGAGCAGGGAGAAGGAGGAATGATCGGGGTGGGACATCTTTGATTATGGTGGCTGCTTTTCCGAGGCAGTGTGAGGTGTAGATGGAGTCAATGGTGGGACGACTGGCCTGTGTGATTGTGTGATGAACTTGCTTACATCCACAACTCTCTGCAATTTCTTGTGGTCCCGGACAGAACTATTCCCAAACCAAGCTACGATGCACCCAACAGTACCCTTTCTATGGTGCATGTAGAAGTTTGTAAGAGTCACTGGAGACATGACGAATTTCCGTCGTCTCCTCAGGATGTAGAGGTGTTGGTATTCCTTCTTGGCTGTCACAGTAATGTGGTTAGTTCATGACAGATTGTCAGTAATATTAACACCAAGGAAGCTGGAAGGTCTCAACCATTTTCACATTGCAATGTTTAAGAAACATTTAGACAGGTACATGGATAGGACAAGTTGAGAGGGATATAGGCCAAACGCAGGCAGGTGGGAGAAGTGTAGATGGGACATGTTGGTCGGTGTGGGCTAGTTGGGCCTAAGGGCCTGTTTCCATGCTGCAAGACTTATAACTCTATCTGCACCATTATTGCTGATTGGGGCATATACTCTTCCCGCCCCCCTGACATCAGTCTGAAGAAGGGTCTCGACCCGAAACGTCACCCATTCCTTCTCTCCCGAGATGCTGCCTGACCTGCTGAGTTACTCCAGCATTTTGTGAATAAATCGATTTGTACCAGCATCTGCAGTTATTTTCTTATACTCTACTATACATCCTGAATTTTCTTCCCAGCTGTTATCAGGCATTGATCTACCTCATTGGTGACCCTCAGACTATCCTTGATCAGACTTTGCTGGCTTTACCTTGCACTAAACTTTATTCCCTTATCATGTACCTAGACTGAGTAAATGGCTCGATTGTGATCATGTGCTGTCTTTCCGTTGACTGGATAGCGTTCAACAAAAGCTTTTCAGTGTACCTCGTTACACGTGACACTAAACTAAACTGAACTGAAGTCAATAACTAGCTCCTTCATCTTGTTGACATTAAGGGAGAGGTTATTGTCCTGACACCATGTCACAAACTTCTCTATCTCCTTCCTGTACCCAGTCACAGTTTTCATGTAGATCTTTCGGAAAATTTGTGTAAATGTCAAGCTCTCAATGTCTCCAAGCTTGGATTTTGCACAGCATGGAGCCTGGAATCTCTCCTTTTCTTTATGGAAGCTGAACCAGAAAGATGGTTCTGTAAATGCTTCAGTCTGAAAACATCTGCTAACATTTACAAATGATAGAATTCCTTATATCTCCTGCAGAATTTTATCTGACACATTCACTTACATGAAATTACACTGTGGCTGGCACCTTGCCATGCTCTACACACACCATTGCTTCTTACTGAGCCATAAAATGCTGCTTGGCAGCACATTAAAATATAATTTAATTCGCATTACTGAATGTAACTAATTTGGTAATTTCAATGTTCCCCCCAGCAAGCAGTTAGAGGTCATAATGCAAAAAAAACTGCAGATGCTGGAAATCTAAAATAACAGAAACAATGAAGAATATTCAGCAGGTCAGGCAGCAACTGGGAAAGAAAACGGAGTTATCATTTCAGGGTGTTAACCTTTCATTGGGAGTAAGAATCTTGTGGTGGTCATCCATCGACCTCCCATCTTCTCCTCCTTAGCAGACATCCATGGACATCAATAATATTGTTCACTGTATTCACTGAAAATAGTTAAAATCGAGGACCCTAATAGAGATGTTAACTGTGTGCAGGTATTTCAAGTGTCAATTCAGAGATAAGAATGCCTGAAGCCTTTTTAGTTTTCTCTGATATCTTCAAACAAGATGTTTTTGTTGAAGTTTCAACAAGTTTTAAATATTGAAAATGTGGTTTTGATACCAAGGTGGAAGTCAGATGGTCCTCGGGCATTTTTCTATAAATTAAACTTGCAATCTGAAGTCAGGTCAGGACATTTCAAAACTAATTGTCACTAAATAACAAGTGGCCCGACGTAATGTAGAAACGCCCCTGAAGCTAAAAAACGAGAGAAGCAAGACTGAGGTAACAATACGATATCTTTCAAGGTGGGCAGAGGAGCGGCAGGTGAAGGAGTGAGTGCAGGGATTGGCTGAGAAGGTGATTTCTTGGGGAGTTTTTCAGTGTTTTTTCAGGAGTGGGTGATTTAGAAAACAGTCGGGGCCAGCCTGCAACACATACCTTCAAGTTCGGCAGAGGAGTGGCAGGTGAAGGAGTGAGTGCGGGGATTGGCTGAAAAGGTAATCTCTTGGGGAGTTTTGTCATCCAATATAAGCAAGATTTGCTCTAGGGGAATGGCCTGTCGGAGAGCGGCCTTGTTGAAGGAAGTGCCTTGTGAGAAAAGTGCACGTCTTTGGCTCGAGAAGTGCCTTGTGGGAAAAGTTCGAGTCTTTGGCTCGAGAGTCTTCGGCGAGGTGGCTAAGGAAGGAGACTACGCCAAAAGGGTGAGACGCTGTGAAGAAATTACAGGTAAGCTGATTCAGTGTGATGCTTGTAGGATGTGGGTGGTCAGGGACATCGCTGGTGCCACTGGCTGCTATAACTTTGAAAAGTGTGTCCAGGTTCAGATCCTGAAGGACCGTGTTGGTGTGCTGGAGAGGCAACTGAATGACCTCAGGATCATCCAGGAATATGAGAGTTCTCTGGAAAAGACCTACAGCGAGATCCTTACACCGAAGATACCGGAAGCGAGAAGGTGGGTGACAATGACGAAGGGAAGGAAGCTTGGAGTACAGGAGACCCCAGGGGATGTACCCCTTGAAAACAGGTCCATCCTCTCGGGACAGAAGACACTGCCAGTCTGAGCGGCGGCAGGTCTGCAAGTCAAAACGTGGCGCTGAAGCAAAGCCGAAGAGACTGACATCAGGCAGAGCCGTGCTAGTAGGGGAATCCATCGTGAGAGGTACAGTCAGGGGTTTCTGCGGCAACAGGCGGGATTCGACGATGGTGCCAGGGTCCAGATCGTCACAGACCGATTGCAGAGCAGGCTCAAGGGTGAAGGTGAGCAGCGGGATGTCGTAGAGCATGACGTCGGGAAGAGGAAAGAGATTCTGCAGCCTGACTTTACAGAGCTCGGAAGAAGGCTGAAAAGCAGGACCTCCAGTCTGGTTTTCTCCGGTTTGCTTCCAGTTCCTCGTGCTGATGAGGGCAGGAACAGGGAGATAGGGGATCTGAATGTGTGGCTGAGGAGCTGATGCAGGGGGCAGGGATTTAGATTCTTAGACCACTGGGATCTGTTTTGGGATAAGGGTGGATTGTAGAAAAGGGACAGGTTGCACCTCAACAGGTGGGGGACCAGCATTCTGGCAGGCACGTTTGCCACTGCTACATGGGTGGGTTTAAACTAAATAGTGGGGAGGGGAGACAAATGCGATAGACAAGGATGGAGTTAAAGGGAAAGAGAGTATAGGAAAAGTTAAGAAAGGCACCAGAATTAACGGGACAGAAAGCTCACAAAGGGATAGGAGAGTATGGCCAAGTGTAATAGGAATCGATGTGAAAAGTGAGGTGAGTAATGGATTAAAAGTATTATATATGAATGCACGAAGGAGAAGAAGTAAAGTGGATGAGCTTGAGGCTCAGTTAGAGTTTGGTAGATATGACATTGTGGGGATTACAGAGACGTGGCTGCAGGAGGATCGGGATTGGGATCAGGGTTATACGTCCTATAGAAAGGACAGGCAGGTGGGCAGAGGAGGTGGGGTAGCTCTGTTGGTGAGGGATGAAATTCAGTCCCTTGCGAGGGGTGACAGAGGGACTGGCGATGTAGAGTCGCTGTGGATAGAATTGTGGAATTGTAAAGGTAAGAAGACACTAATGGGAGTTATCTAGGCCCCCAAACAGTAGCCTGAATATAGGGTGCAAGTTGCACAGCAGGAGTTAAAATTGGCATGTAAAAAAGGTAATGCTACTGTGGTTATGGGAGATTTCCATATGCAGGTAGACTGGGAAAATCAGGTTTGTTCTGGACTCCAAGAAAGGGAGTTTGTAGATGCCTCCGAGATGGATTCTTAGAGCAGCTTGTACTGGAGCCTACCAGAGAGAAGGAAATTCTGGATTTAGTGTTGTCTGATGAACCAGATTTAATAAGGGAACTTATTAATAAGGTAAAGGAACCGCTTGGAGGTAGTGACCATAATAAGTTTTAATCTGCAATTTGAGAGGGAGAAGGTTAAATCAGAAGTGTCAGTGTTGCAGTTGAACAAAGGGGACTATGAAGGCATGAGAGAGGAGCTGGCCAAGGTCGACTGGAAAAGGATCCTAGCAGGAATGACAGTGGAACAGCAATGGCAGGAATTTCTGGGCATAATCCGGAAGATGCAGGTTCATTCCATTCCAAAGAGGAAGAAAGATTCTGAGGGGAGTAAGAGGCAACCGTGGCTGAAAAGGGACGTTGGGGCTGGAATAAAACTAAAAGAAAAGGTGTATAACATAGCAAAGAGTAATGGAAAGCCAGAGGATTGGGAAACTTTCAAAGGACAACAGAAGGTAACAAAAAGGGCAATACGGGGTGAAAAGAAAAATTACGAGGGTAAGCTGGCCAAGAATATAAAGAAGGATAGTAAAAGCTTCTTTAGGTATGTTAAGAGAAAAAGATTAGTGAAGCCAAATGTTGGTCCCTTGAAGGCAGAAACAGGTGAAATTATTATGGGGAGCAAGGAAATGGCAGAAGAGTTGGACAGGTACTTTGACAATAGACAATAGACAATAGGTGCAGGAGTAGGCCATTCAGCCCTTCGAGCCAGCACCGCCATTCAATGCGATCATGGCTGACACCACTCTCTGACTGAAAAAGTTCTTCCTCATCTCCGTTCTAAATAGCCTACCCCTTATTCTTAAACTGTGGCCCCTTGTTCTGGACTCCCCCAACATTGGGAACATGTTTCCTGCCTCTAATGTGTCCAATCCCCTAATTATCTTATATGTTTCAATAAGATCCCCCCTCATCCTTCTAAATTCCAGTGTATACAAGCCCAATCGCTCCAGCCTTTCAACATACGACAGTCCCGCCATTCCGGGAATTAACCTAGTGAACCTACGCTGCACGCCCTCCATAGCAAGAATATCCTTCCTCAAATTTGGAGACCAAAACTGCACACAGTACTCCAGGTGCGGTCTCACCAGGGCCCGGTACAACTGTAGAAGGACCTCTTTGCTCCTATACTCAACTCCTCTTGTTATGAAGGCCAACATTCCATTGGCTTTCTTCACTGCCTGCTGTACCTGCATGCTTCCTTTCATTGACTGATGCACTAGGACACCCAGATCTCGTTGAACTCCCCCTCCTCCTAACTTGACACCATTCAGATAATAATCTGCCTTTCTATTCTTACTTCCAAAGTGAATAACCTCACACTTATCTACATTAAACTGCATCTGCCATGTATCCGCCCACTCACACAACCTGTCCAAGTCACCCTGCAGCCTTATTGCATCTTCCTCACAATTCACACTACCCCCCAGCTTAGTATCATCTGCAAATTTGCTAATGGTACTTTTAATCCCTTCGTCTAAGTCATTAATGTATATCGTAAATAGCTGGGGTCCCAGCACCGAACCTTGCGGTACCCCACTGGTCACTGCCTGCCATTCCGAAAGGGACCCATTTATCCCTACTCTTTGCTTTCTGTCTGTCAACCAATTTTCTATCCATGTCAGTACCCTACCCCCAATACCATGTGCCCTAATTTTGCCCACTAATCTCCTATGTGGGACCTTGTCGAAGGCTTTCTGAAAGTCGAGGTACACCACATCCATTGACTCTCCCCTGTCAATTTTCCTAGTTACATCCTCAAAAAATTCCAGTAGATTTGTCAAGCATGATTTCCCCTTCGTAAATCCATGCTGACTCGGAATGATCCTGTTACTGCTATCCAAATGCTCAGCAATTTCGTCTTTTATAATTGACTCCAGCATCTTCCCCACCACTGATGTGAGACTAACTGGTCTATAATTACCCGTTTTCTCTCTCCCTCCTTTCTTAAAAAGTGGGATAACATTTGCTATCCTCCAATCCACAGGAACTGATCCTGAATCTATAGAACATTAAAAAATGATCTCCAATGCTTCCACTATTTCTAGAGCCACCTCCTTAAGTACCCTGGGATGCAGACCATCAGGCCCTGGGGATTTATCAGCCTTCAGTCCCATCAGTCTACCCAAAACCATTTCCTGCCTAATGTGGATTTCCTTCAGTTCCTCCATCACCCTAGGTTCTCCGGCCCCTAGAACATTTGGGAGATTGTGTGTATCTTCCTCAGTGAAGACAGATCCAAAGTAACGGTTTAACTCGTCTGCCATTTCTTTGTTCCCCATAATAAATTCCCCTGTTTCTGTCTTCAAGGGATCCACATTTGCCTTGACTATTTTTTTCCTCTTCACGTACCTAAAAAAACTTTTGCTATCCTCCTTTATATTATTGGCTAGTTTACCCTCGTACCTCATCTTTTCTTCCCTTATTGTCTTTTTAGTTAACTTTTGTTGCTCTTTAAAAGAGTCCCAATCCTCTGTCTTCCCACTCTTCTTTGCTATGTTATACTTCCTCTCCTTAATTTTTATGCTGTCCCTGACTTCCCTTGTCAGCCACAGGTGTCTCTTACTCCCCTTAGAGTCTTTCCACCTCTTTGGAATAAATTGATCCTGCAACCTCTGCATTATTCCCAGGAATACCTGCCATTGCTGTTCTACCGTCTTTCCTGCTAGGACCTCCTCCCAGTCAATTTTGGCCAGCTCCTGCCTCATGCCTCTGTAATCCCCTTTGCTATACTGTAATACTGACACTTCCGATTTTCCCTTCTGCCTTTCCATTTGCAGAGTAAAACTTATCATGTTGTGATCACTGCCTCCTAATGGCTCTTTTACCTCTAGTCCCCTTATCAGATCAGGATCATTACACAACACTAAATCCAGAATTGCCTTCTCCCTGGTAGGCTCCAGTACAAGCTGTTCTAAGAATCCATCTCGAAGGCACTCTACAAACTCTCTTTCCTGGGGTCCATTTCCAACCTGATTTTCCCAGTCTACCTGCATGTTGAAATCTCCCATAACCACCGTAGCATTACATTTTTGACACGCCAATTTTATCTCTTGATTCAACTTGCACCCTATGTCGAGGCTACTGTTTGGGGGCCTATAGATAACTCCCATTAGGATCTTTTTACCCTTACAATTTCTCATTTCTATCCATACTAAGGAAGACACAAACAATCTCCCAGATGTACTAGAGGACAGGAGGATCTAGGGAGACAGAGGAACTGAAAGAAATTTGCATTAGGTGATAAATAGTATTGGGTATCACAAAATGCTGGAGTAACTCAGCGGGTCAGACAGCTCTCTGGAGAGAAGGAATGGGTGATGTTTCGGGTCGATACCCTTTTTCAGACTGATGACAGAGGGGGCGGGACAAAGAAAGGACATAGGTGGAGACACATCAGTCTGAAGAAGGGTCTCGACCCGAAACGTCACCCATTCCTTCTCTCCAGAGATGCTGACTGCCCGCTGAGTTACTCCAGCATTTTGTGATACTTTCGAGTTGTACCAGCATCTGCAGTTATTTTACTACATAGTATCGGGTAGACTGATGGGACTGAAGGCTGATAAATCCCCAGGCTCCGATGGTCTGCATCCCAGGGTACTCAAAGAGATGGCTCTGGAAATCGTGGACGCATTGGTGATTATTTTCCAATGTCCTATAGATTCAGGATCAGTTCCTGTGCATTTTCAAGAAAGGAGCGAGAGAAAAAACAGGAAATCATAGACCAGTTAGCCTGACATCGGTGGTGGGGAAGATGTTGGAGTCAATTATTAAAGAAGTAATAACGGCGCATTTGGATACCAGTAAAAGGATTGGTACAAATCAGCATGGATTTATGAAGGGGAAAACCTGCTCAACTAATCTTCTGGAACTTTTTTAAAGGAAGTAAAATGGATGAAGGAGAGCCAGTAGATGTAGGATATCTGGACTTTCAGAAAGCCTTTGATAAGGTCCCACACAGGAGATTAGAGGGCAAAATTAGAGCACATGGTATTGGGGGTAGAATATTGACATGGAGAGAGAATTGGTTGGCTGACAGGAAACAAAGAGGCGGAATAAATGGGTCCCTGTCAGAATGGCAGGCAGTGGCGCGTGGAGTGCCGCAAGGCTCGGTGCTGGGGCCGCAACTATTTACAATATATATTAATGAATTAGATGATGGAATTAAAAGTAACACTAGCAGATCTGCAGATGACACAAACCTGGGTGCCAGTGTGAACTGCGAAGAGGATGCTAGGAGGTTGCAGGGTGACTTGGACAGGTTGAGTGAGTGGGCAGATGCATGGCAGATGCAGAATAATGTAGATAAATGTGAGGTTATCCATTTTGGCGGCAAGAACAAGGAGGCAGATTATTATCTGAATGGTGTCAAATTAGGAAAAGGGGACGTACAACGTGATCTGGGTGTCTTAGTGCATCAGTCACTGAAAGGAAGCATGCAGGTACAGCAGGCAGTGAGGAAAGTTAATGGCATCTTGGCCTTTATAACGAGAGGATTTGAGTATAGGAGTAAAGAGGTCCTTCTGCAGTTGTACAGGGCCCTGGTGAGACCACATCTGGAGTATTGTGTGCAATTTTGGTCTCCTAATTTGAGGAAGGACATTCTTGCTATTGAGGTAGTGCAGCATAGGTTCACGAGGTTAATCCCCAGGATGGCAGGACTGTCATATGAGGAAAGATTGGAAACTGGGCTTGTATTCACTGGAATTTAGAAAGATGAGATGGGATCTTATAGAAACATATAAAATTATAAAAAGACTGGACAAGCTGGATGCAGGAAAAATGTTGCCAATGTTGGGGGAGTCCAGAACCAGGGGCCACAGTCTAAGAATACAGGGGAGACCATTTAAAACTGAGATGAGAAAAAAACATTTTCACCCAGAGAGTTGTGAATGAGTGGAATTCTCTGGTACAGAAGGCAGTAGAGGCCTATTCACTGGATGAATTTAAAAGAGAGTTAGATAGAGCTCTAGGTGCTAGCGGAATTAAGGGATATGGGGTGAAGGCAGGCACGGGTTACTGATTGTGGATGATCAGCCATGATCACAATGAATGGCGGTGCTCGCTCGAAGGGCCAAATGGCCTCCTCCTGCATCTATATTCTATGCCTATATTTCTATCCTTTCAAACTGCTACCACAGAGGATGCTATGGAGAAGGCAGAACTGTTTTTGACTGAATGGTAGTCACTAATCAAATCTACTAGCAAGCGGTTGGAGGTAGCTGAATAAATCGATGCTGTCCTAGAAATGCATTTACTGAACTAATAAACTTTCAAGGAAGACACTTGCTGGACTACCAATGGGTTCCAAGCCATTCATTTTCTGCACTTTTTAACTACTGTGGCTTAAAAAATATTTTATATGTAGTCTAGTTTATGCTTATAACAGCATCACAGAGCGCGCATGCACAGCAAGCTGGAAATCTGTCAGTGCTTCATTGTTGTCGATTATTACGTGGTTTTTTTCTGTGGACTATTAAATTTGGCATGCAATAAATTCTAAGAGGAGTTTCCACTTGGTTAAATGGTTTATTCAGCACAATCTGCCTAAATTCAATCACAAAAGCAGAAAGGCTTACATATTTTAAACATGAACAAAATTTTGTGCAAAGTGAGATTGTGTGATCTTTTGTATTGATGTTTAAAATAAGGCTAATCTAGGTAGGCTCTGCCTACAATTTCACCATACCTCTTGACTGAAGTAATCACCAATGCGAGCTACTTTTAATTATGAAAGATAAATAGGACAAATGTTAGGAGTTATTCTGTTGTCAACGAGGCTTGATCAAAGGTAGACACAAAATGCTGGAGTAACTCAGCGGGACAGGAAGCATCTCTGGAGAGAAAGAATGGGTGACGATTCGGGTCGAGACCCTTCTTCAGGCTCGATCAAAAATTGGAATAGATTGCCAAGCAAGCTGATTAGTTCCTGTTTTAATCAAGTAATTACCCAATAGGTAACAAATTTAATTGTGGTTTAAAGTTGCAATGCAATCATATGAAGCAACAACTAGAAAAATATTTAGCTCACCGCATTGTTAATGAAATGTATGTATTTTTTAAAATAGTAATCGCAGAGACAAATCTGAGCTATTTTAATGAGATGGTCCTCCAAACCTTTATTGAGTTGATTGAGAAATTGAGAGAGACTGCTAGGGTGTAACTGGAGGAAGTTGCAATAAATAAATTGACTCTGTGTCATGTAGATGAAAAATGATAGTGACAATCATAAGGACAAATTGATACTGACTGTCAGTGCTCTCAGACCCAGAAATTAAAATCAGATGATCAATAATCTGATGATACCAAATGAGACATAGATGTCTGCCAAATGCTCTTTGCTTCCTGGAGCACCTTGGATTCTTGTACGGATTTTATGCACTAGAATTAAGAGCTGCACTCTACTTAATGGACTGCACTGGGTTAGGATGTTTGTTTGTTCACATGTCTTATCATAAGAATTACAGTTATAAAGAATCTTGTAATTCTTTCTTCCATGTTAATATGGTGACAATACAGATCATTTAAGAGAATTCTTTATTCTAAATACTGTTAAAATGTGATGAATTTTAGCTTTTCTGTTGGGATTCTATTCTTGGCAGCTGTCATGCCAAAGTTCACTTGTTTGATAGATTTCTGACTTCATCAATTGATGGAGTGAGAATGAAGGTCCTCTCTAATGCATTTCAAGTAATTGATCAAGGGTACACGGAATAACGTGGATGACCTGCTGAGTAGAACTGTTTAGCCCAACTATGCACAATTGTGCATCAAGTGTGGATCTAGGAAATCGCTGAAATCCCAGCTGTCAGAAGGAGCATGGCTTTATCTAGGCTGAAGTACTACAGGGATGATGTTATTTATACGGTAGACCTCGGAGAGATGTTGGGTTAGATATGGATCTATGCAGTCTTCATAGAAACATAGAAAAATAGGTGGAGTAGGCGATTTGGCCCTTCGAGCCAGCACCGCCATTCAATATGATCATGGCTGATCATCTAAAATCAGTACCTATTCCTGCTTTTTCTCCATATCCCTTGATTCCTTTAGCCCTAAGAGCTAAATCTAACTCTCTCTTGAAATCATCCAGTGAATTGGCCTCCACTGCCTTCTGTGGCAGAGAATTCCACAGATTCACAATTCTCTGGGTGAAAAAGTTTTTCCTCATCTCAGTCCGAAATGGCCTACCCCTTATTCTTAAACTGTGAACCCTGGTTCTGGACTCCCCCAACATCGGGAACATGTTTCCTGCACCTAGCATGTCCAATCCTTTAAGAATGTTCTATGTTTCTATAAGATCCCCTTTCATCCTTCTAAATTCCATTGAATACAAGCGCAGTCGACCATTCTTTCATCATTCCTTTCACCAATGTGTTTGATACATTAAATAGGGGCTGGGGGGGTGGGGTTTGTTGTGCATAAGAGAGATTGCTCAAAGAAGTATACATACATCCAAATTATCTGGAGGTCCCATGAATATAAGATAGGGCAAGTGATCTTCACTGGTCACTGTCGTGGTGAAAGAAAGATATATATATTTGCATATATATCTCAGTGTTGTTCAACTTATTGCTTATGTATCCTCAGTCAGAAGGACTACAGGAATTTCAAGCAACTCCATTAACGAAAATTCAAAGTTAGGGTCAAGACTGTCGAGAGATTTTACTTTGAGGCATTTTTTTGCAGATGGCAATGTCCTGATCATTCACAGACATGTCTTTAGGTCAGTGACAGATTTTCTCAAATATCCCAGCTCATGATCAATCTCTCGAGGTCAGGATCGAACCTGGGTCTCTAACACGGTGAAGCAGCAGCTCCACCAGCTGTGCCATGGTGCCACCCATGTGCTGCCACTCTTCCGTCCTATCCTGTGAATGGTCTTCATACTACAGCTTTGAAAGGGGTGCATACCTTTGCAATCAACTATTAAGCAAAATACTGGTTCGAGTTCCATACAGAGTTCTAAGGGTATCCTTCACTGCTGTTAACCTTATCTTCATTTCCTCTAGTTCCAGAGAGGCAAATTGATAAAGAATATGATGATGGTGACAAGAATTTATAATGGAAAACCAAGAAATGGCAGAACAGTTAAAGGAATACTTTGGTTTTGTCTTCACTAAGGAAGACACAATCTACCAGAAATACTAGGGGACCGAGGATTGAGTGGGAGGGAGGAACTGAAAGGAATTCACATTAGTCAGGAAATGGTGTTAGGTAATCTGTTGGGACTGAAGGCAGATAAATCCCCAGGACCTGATGGTCTGCATCCCAGAGTACTCAAGGAGGTGGCCCTAGAAATCGTGGATGTATTGGTGATCGTTTTCCAATGTTCTCCCGACTCCGGATCAGTGCCTGTGGACTGGAGGGTAGCCAATGTAACTCGACTTTTTCAGAAAGAAGGGAGAGAGAAAATGAGGAATTATAGACCAGTTAGCCTTACATCGGTAGAGGGGAAGATGCTTGTCGATTATTAAAGATGTTATAACAGCGCATTTGGAAAGCAGTGATAGGATTGGTCAAGTCAGCATGGATGTATGAAGGGGAAATCGTGTTTGACTAATCTTCTGGAAGTTTTTGAGGAAGTAACAAATAAAATGGATAAGGGAGAGCAGTGGATGTGGTGTATCTGGACTTTCATAAAGCCTTTGACAAGGTCCCACACGACCTTAATGTGCAAAATTAGAGCATATGGTATTGGGGGTAGGGTATTGACATGGATAGAGAACTGGATGGCAGACAGGAAGCAAAGAGTAGGAATTAACAGGTCTTTTTCAGAATGGCAGGCAGTGACTAGTGGGGTGCCGCAAGTCTTGGTGCTGGGACCCCAGTTATTTACAATATATATTAACGATTTAGATGGGGGAATTAAATGTGACATCTCCAAGTTTGTGGATGACACAAAGCTGGGTGGCAGTGTGAGCTGCGATGAGGATGCTATGAGGCTGCAGGGTGACTTGGATAGGTTGGGTGAGTGGTCAGATCCATGGCAGATGCAGTATAATGTGAATAAATGTGAGGTTGTCCACTTTGGTGGCAAGAACAGAAAGGCAGATTATTATTTGTATAGTATCAGATTAGGAAAAGGAGAGGTGCAACGAGACCTGGGTGTGCTGGTACATCAGTCACTGAAAGTAAGCATGCAGCTTACTGCTAATGGCATGTTGGCCTTCATTGCGAGAGGATTTGAATTTAGGGGCAAGGAGGTCCTACTGCAGTTGTACTGGGCCCTAGTGAGACCGCACCTGGAGTATTATGTGCAATTTTGACCTCCTAATTTGAGGGAGGACATTGTTGCTATTGAGGGAGTGCAGCGTAGGTTCACCAGGTTAATTCCCGGGATGGCGGGACTGACATATGATGAAAGAATGGGTCGACTGGGCTTGTATAAGCGAGTTCGGTATCTCAACTGAGCATGCGCCGGTCATAGGTCGCGCGTGCTAAGCTTTTATTTTCAGCTGATCGGCTGCTTGTAAACAAAGCTTCGTTTCATCGTTTTTTCCACTTTTTCTTTGTAGAGGTAAGAAAATAATGTTCTCAAAACTGTTAATTTGGTGTATATATGGTTACTTAGTAAAAACTACCATGATTTTATAGGATTTTAGCTTTATGCAGCGATTTCCCCTCAACTCTCCCCGACTCTTTAACTTGTCCTGGAGCCGTGGAACCGCAGTGGTGGCACGGGGACTGGAGGCAGAAGTTGCCGGCGAATGTTCTCCGGAGAGCGGATCACCACCGACCCAGAGTCGGGACAAGGCGAGAGATCGTAGCGTTCCTTCGCAAATAACAAACTCAAGGAAACTTCCCTCCTCGCTACAACACTTGTGTCTGTTCTTATTTCGCTGTGTTAGAGGGAGACGGGGCCGGGGAAGAGTGTGGAGGGGCGATGCACATCTCGCTGGGGGGGGGGGGGGGGGGGAAGGGGAGAGAGAGAGAGAGAGAGAGGGAGAGAGCGCGAGAGAGAGAGAGAGAGAGAGAGAGAGACAGACCCTCCCCCTCCACGCTCTCACTTGGTGCTCTCTCTCTCTCTCTCTCTCTCTCTCTCTCTCTCTCCCTCCCTCTCCCTCTCCCTCTCTCCCTCCCTCTCCCTCTCCCTCTCCCTCTCCCTCTCTCTCTCTCTCTCTCTCTCTCTCTCTCTCTCTCTCTCTCTCTCTCTCTCTGAGCCAGGGAGATCTGCACCGCTCCTCCACACTCTTCCCCGACCCGTCTCCCTCTAACGCAGCGAAATAAGAACAAACACAAGTGTTGTAGTTGTTGTTCACAAGCCCCACAGTCCCGGGGTGAGCGGCGGCCGTGGCCGCGGCAGCAGCGAGGAGGGAAGTTTCCTTGAGTTTGTTGTTTGTGAGGGAAAACTGTGATCTCTTGCCTTGTATCTCGGCTCTGGGTCAGTGGCGATCCACTCTCTGGAGAACCTTCACCGGCAGCTTCTGCCTCCAGTCCCCGCGGCGGCGACGGCAGTTCCACGGCTCCGGGACAAGTTTAAGAGTCGGGGAGAGTTGAGCGGAACTTGCCGCATAAAGATAAAAACCCTACAAAATCATGGTAGTTTTTACTAATTGACCATATATACACCAAATGAACAGTTTTGAAAACATTATTTTCTTACCTCTACGAAGAAAAAGTGGAAAAAACGATGAAACGATGGTTTGTTTACAAGCAGCCGATCGGCTGAAAAAAAAGCTTGGCACGCGCGACCTATGACTGGCGCATGCTCAGTCGAGATACCGAACTCGTTTATTCACTGGAATTTAGGATAAGAGGGGATCTTATAGAAACATATAAAATTCTTAAAGGATTGGACTGGCTAGATGCAGGAAAAATGTTCCCGATGTTGGGGGAGTCCAGAACCAGGGGTCACAGTTTAAAAAAAAGGGGTAGGCCATTTAGGACTGAGATGAGGAAAAACTTCTTCACCCAGAGAGTTGTGAATCTATGGAATTCTCTGCCACAGAAGGCAATGGAGGCCAATTCACTGGATGCATTCAAGAGAGAGTTAGATTTAGCTCAGGGCTAAAGGAATCGAGGGATATGGGGGAAAAAGCAGGAACGGGGTACTGATTTTAGATGATCAGCCATGATCATGTTGAATGGCGGTGCTGACTCAAAGGGCCGAATGGCCTACTCCTGCACCTTTTTTTCTATGTTTCTAAACAGGAGGGAGGGAAGTCAAATTCATGGACTAGCAGGAAAATAATTCTGACAGAAATTATAACAAAAGGGTTGCGGTCAAGGTGATTGATATTTCTGTTAACTTTATGTCTCGTGCTTTCTGTGACAACCTGTTTCACCTCACCTCTCGTATCACCTGCTTTCTCAATCACCTGCAACATTTCTAGTACCTCCAACTGGGAGCAATTAAATAGAACTAAATGTAAATGTAGCATGACTCACAGAGCACAAGGAAGCTGAGGAGATGTGGAGGAAATGCCTTAGAGGTGAAAAAAATCTGCCTGTGGCCTAAAGTATAGGACCTCGATCTCATGAATATTTGCCTGAAAAGAAAAGTAATTCCTGAAGGACTCTTTTGTGAAGTTTCTGAGATTTATGCTTCAGTCTAAGGATACATGGAAATCACAACACAGAAACAGTTTGTTGATTCAACTAGTCTATGTCAATTGACTCTCTGCCCAAAGAAATAGCCCTAATCACTTCCTATCTTTCCTATTCGTTTAATTCATCTATCCAAAGGGACATTTTGTTGTGTTTGATTCATGCTATAGAAGTCCCAGGAAAGCTCCATGAAAACGAAGCTGGTTACTTCTAAGGATTAAAGCAACATATACCATATTCATCCTAAATTATTCATGGAGTCACAGCATGGAAATAGGTCCTTCAGCTACTGAATCTGTGCTAACCACCAACCATCCATTTACACTAATCCTACATTGATTCCATTTGTTTTATTCTCCCCAATTTTCTGATTAATTCCTCCCAGATTCAACTACTCACTTACACACACGAGGGGCAATTCACAGTGGCCAATTACCCTACCAGCTTGCACAACTTTGGGATGTAGGAGGAAACCAGAGCACCCAGAGGAAACCCACACAGTCATAGGGAGAATGTATAAACTACCCAGACTGCACCTTAGGTCACGATTGAACCCATGCCTCTGTAAGGCAGAGGCTCTACAAGCTGTGCTACAGTGCTGTACTGTTTCTTATAATTGTCCTAACAAAGTTGCCAAGCTAATTGGTGTGTAATTACCCATAATCTATCTTCCTTTCTGTTTTGAAAACTCCAGCACACAATCATATTCAATAGAATCTTGAAATAACATTTCTAGCACCTTGACAATTTTCTCCTTCATCTTTCTCCAGAAACATGGCTGGGGCTTCAGTGTAAGTCTTTCCTTATCCTAAATATATATATCATTTTTCATCTATCTTTTGTAATATTGCCAATCATACTTTTAATTATTTCAACGTTTCCCTCTGTTAACTGAGACTGAGTTTAAGTAATTAATCCCTCCTTGAGTTTAAGAGTTCAAGTAATTAATAGACTGCTGTGGTAACTTACAGGTGTGACTCTAAGGGTTCCAAGCATAATTTTAATTAGAAGTTTGGATTCAGTTTTGTTTTCATTTCAGGCAGATATATAGATTTATTGTATTCAGCAGATACCCATCTACAACAAAAAAAGACTGCAAATTTGGTCACAAATAGGACAACCATTCTCTATTCTGGATTGGGTAAGGCTACAAAATGTTACTTCTCTGGCGTCTGAGGGTTTAATAACAGCCTTTAGATCTCGCAATCTAACTGATGCAGCAGCAGTATAATGGAAACAATTAGAGGTTCCTTATAAAGCCAGCTGTTTCTCAGGACTGCAGTGCATGCCTTCTTTTCAGAACAACATGCTAATATCACATAAGAAGTAACATTCTGCTGCCTGGCAACAATTCCCTTCAAGGAGCAGACTGTCATAAAAGATCCACCTAAGTCACTTGCGCATTACTGGAACAATGGTGACAAAGATTGGGGAGTTGCTGGTTTGGTGCCAAGTTAGATGTAGGGAGTGAAATGTTATTGTCCTGAGAAAGGCACTGAGATTATCAAGCACAGTTAACCTGTTCTCTCTCAGAGTAATTTAAGCATAGTGGTGACTTTATCGGCCAATTGAGGATGATTGTACACCCAGTTGGTGATGACGGAGGGTTATTGATCTGAAATGTTAACTCTCTTTCTCTGCCCTGCACTCTAATTCTTTTTGCTGACGTGGAGATATAACACAAGAAATGCTAAGGTTTATAATTTTCAGAGGTAGCAATGGAAAAGAAGGAAAGAAGGAGAGAGCTAACATATCACACTGGGCCAAGAATTTCTCCAGACATATTCAAAAGGCAGTGCGAACAGACTGCCATGATTTCCAGTCAAGTAGTTTACTGATCACAGAGTGGTCAAGGCAAGTTTATTCATCTTCAGCTGACATCTGCCACCAATTGCACAATGAGCCTGGCCACAAATCTCCAGCTGGGACTTAACTACCCTTTTACAAAGAAGGAACACAGCTTTCTTTCTCATGTATTTTATATTTCAGCATCACTTGTACCTTTTGTTCAACTAGTCCTACCATCTTTGAAAACCTGTACACTCTTCCTACACCCCATTTTAAAATAATGTCATTTTGTTTATGAGAATAGAAGAAAAGTTTGGAATTATTCAGGTCAGTTAAAATATGTGGAAAGAAAAACAGAGTTAATGTTTCAAGTTGATGACCTTTCATCAGAACTGGTGGAGGTTTCTGATGATTAATTCATCAAGCTGAGGCACTTACTATTTCTCTCTCCACAGATCTTGCTTGCCAAGCTTAATATTTCTAGTATTTTATTTCAGTATCTCCAATATGTTGTGTTTAAGCCATTCAGTTTAATTTGTCTCTCCTCAATTTTTCTAATAAAATAAATCAATCCCCTTGTTAAATTTGATCTACCATATGAAGATTTCTTCCAGTATTCTTTTTTTCTGAATTAACTAATTTAAGGTTAATTTTATTCTGCAGATCGCCAACTTTACATCAGTTTGTCTTTGCAATCCCAAACTTTGCTAGCATCGTCTATCCCTGGGTCTGAAATTTATTTTTAGACAAATATACAGTCTCATTCCATCAACTTTCAATTATCGCTGTATTTTCCGTGTGTAGTGTATTTTAGTTTTTGTACTGTCTGTTATGTCCCTCTCATTTTATTTATTTGACCTGATTTTGTTTACTACTACAATTTACGCTTCCTGATTCAGCCTCTGTGCTGAACTTTAATGATTCTTTGAATGTGATTTCCCATTCATGCAGTTTCTAGATGTCCTGTAGAGCAAACTTTGAATGCTTGGTTGATAACAGCTTGATGTGCAAACGAACACTCCTATTTGAATCTGAATTGACAGTACAAAGCAAAATCTGGCCCAATGCTTTTTTAAACTAAATACGGTGCAACTTTGAATATGGTTAGATGACTTCTAAATGACAATGATTAAAACCATCATTATTTGAAGAGTTTTGTAAGACATACCTGAGCTTGATCTCTTCAATCTTTTCAGGTGTTGATCTGATGTCTTAATAGGACTTGGTGAGGATGTTGACCCTTCTTTTAATTCTTTATCAGAACCGTTCAGCTCACCAATATTGTTTGATTCAAATCCTGGAAAAATACATAAAATGTATTTATATTACTGAATAATATTGGTCAACCAGTATTTACTCTGCACATTTACTTCTATCAGTAGTTGGGACTTTATCATAGTAGATGAAGTAAGATTAGATTACATACAAAAATACAATTTGTGGTGTCAACTAAAATAAAATCAAGAGATGACAGTGCACACTCTATTACAGTAGTTCTCCATTTTATAAATTACTGATCTTTCATCATTCGATTTATGCTATCATTGACAACATTCCACTAGGTATTTCCTTGAGTATCTACAGTGCCTTCCATAATGTTTGGGACAAAGACTCATCATTTACTTATTTGCCTCTGTACTCCACAATTTGAGATTTGCAATAGAAAAAAATCACATGTGGTTAAAGTGCACATTATCAGATTTTAATAAAGGCCATTTTTATACATTGTGGTTTCACAATGTAGAAATTACAGCTTTGTTTATACATGGTCCCCCCATTTCAGGGCACCGTAATGTTTGGGACACATGGCTTCACAGGTTCTTGTAATTGCTCAGGTGTGTTTAAATGCTGCCTTAATGTAGTGAGCTCCCAGCACCAGTCTTTCCTACAGTCTTTCCATCACCTTTGGAAACTTTTATTGCTGTTATATGAGGACCAAAGTTGTGCCAATGAAAGTCAAAGAAGCCACTATGAGACTGAGAAACAATAATAAAACTGTTAGAGACATCAGACAAACCTTAAGGGCCTGTTCCAGTTAGGCGATTTTAAGGCGACTGGCGGTGACTAGGCTGTCGCCGGGGTGCGGCAGCATGATTGTGAGGAGTCTTCAAATGAGTTGTAGCGGATCTCGGCGCGTCGTGGAAAAAGTTACCTGCTCGAAAATTTTCGGCGACTGCTGCCTTGTCACCAAGTAGCTTATTGCGGTCACTGTCGCATGCTGTCCCCAGGTTTTGTTAGGTTGTCACCGGTACTGAGGACGGATGAATTTCATTGTCGACTACCAACGTCAACCGGAGACAGGTCAACCGGATCAGGAGAAGGCAAGGTCTGACAGGAACTATCAAAACCCGTTATGACAGCTGACAGAAGTGCAGCTGCACAGCCAGCTGTGGAATGGGGGCGGTGACCGAGATGCTGTCTCTCCTCCGTTATAATTGAATAAGTTGCAGTTTAGTGACACCAGTAATTGGTCAATTTTAAACAATAGAGCGATTATTATCGAATGCTTAACTACATAAACTTGCTTTCAGTCAATAACTATTTGGTCAAATGGTCTCTTCTACATCCCGCAGCTCCCCCTCCCCCCATTCGTAACAAGGACAGAATCCCCCTCGTTCTCACCTTCCACCCCACCAGCCAGCGTATCCAACAAATCTTCCGCCAACATTTCCGTCACCTACAACGGGACCCCCCCACTGGCCATATCTTCCCATCCCCTCCCCTTTCTGCGTTCCGCAGAGACCGTTCCCTCCGTAACTCCCTGGTCCACTCGTCCCTTCCTACCCAAACCACCCCATCCCCGGGCACTTTCCCTGCAACCATAGGAGATGCAACACCTGTCCCTTTACCTCCCCCCTCAACTCCATCCAAGGACCCAAACAGTCTTTCCAGGTGAGACAGAGGTTCACCTGCACCTCCTCCAACCTCATCAATTGCATCTGCTGCTCCAGATGTCAACTTATTTACATCGGCGAAACCAAACCAGGCTCGGCGATCGCTTTGAAGCTCTACACCTGCGCTCAGTCCGCATTAACCAATCTGATCTTCCGGTGGCTGAGCACTTCAACTCCCCCTCCCATTCCAAGTCTGACCTTTCTGTCATGGGCCTCCTCCAGTGCCATAGTGAGTCCCACCGGAAATTGGAGGAACAGCACCTCATATTTCGCTTGGGCAGCTTGCAGCCCAGTGGTATGAACGTTGACTTCTCCAACTTTAGATAGTTCCTCTGTCCCTCTCTTCCCCTCCCCCTTCCCAGATCTCCCACTGTTTTCCTGTCTCCACCTATATCCTTTATTTGTCCCGGCCCCCTGACATTAGTCTGAAGAAGGGTCTCGACCCGAAACGTCACCCATTCCTTCTCTCCTGAGATGCTGCCTGACCTGCTGAGTTACTCCAGCATTTGTGAATAAATACTGTTCCGGTATCCTGATAAATTGCCGACCATACTGTAATGGCAGGGGATTGTCGAGTGATGGTGTGACAGTGTAAACACCGGCAGAGTGGTTTCTTTTGTGGTTTAACGATTAGTAATTAGGATAGCAGAGAGTTGTCTCTGGTCAGGGACCTTCGTACATTCACCCTGCCTTAAGATGCTGATTTAAACCGAAGATAGACACAAAAAGCTGGAGCAACTCATCTTTCATTCATTTGTTCCTTACCAACGTCCAGGGATCTCTCGTTTCCCCTCTCCCCTGACTCTCAGTCTGAAGAAATGGTCGACCCCAAACGTCACCCATTCCATCTCTCCAGAGATGTTGCCTGTCCCGCTGAGTTACTCCAGCTTTTTAGTGTCTATTTTCTTCGACCTGACTGCAGCAAGTTACAAGGAATCGGATCTCCCAACAGTGGGAGGAAAAGTGGCCGTGGGATTTTCAGCGGGACTGGATAAGTAAAAGATGTTGATACCGGGGAGGCTGATACAAAGACAGTGGGGACAACAGTATTGGCAGACGGGTTCTCACTGTCTTTCGGAAAAGTCCCGGACGTCACGTTAAAACCAGATTCCAAGTCTCCCACGGGAAAGCATTGGTTCTGCTGGAGGTTCACTGAAAAACCCTTTCACAGATGCATTTTGAAGCACGTAATATTAAATTAAGAAAAGGCATTTGAAGATACCAGAAGATAGTTTTGTTTAACCAATTTATTCACCGTCAGGCCATTTGACAGATAGGTTGGAGGTGACAGTTTGACGGTCAGGTAAGCGTGGGAATTTTGCGATGTTTCCGAAGATGGTGTAATCTCTTAGCCAGCTGCTAGTTTCACAAAAAAGTAACTTGTATCGCCTGACTCAGCATTGTCATGGTCATTGTCGTAGTCATTGTCGTAGGGTAAAAAAAAATTTGGCGATCTGCTACGACTTTGACAGGCGCTGGCAGTTGCCTTAAAAATCGCGTAACTGGGAAGGCCCTTTAGGCTTAGCAAAATCAACTGTTTGGAACATCACTAAGAAGAGAGCACTGGTGAGCTTACTAATCGCAAAGGGACTGGCAGGCCAAGGAAGACCTCCGCAGTGGATGACGGAAGAATTCTCGCTATAATAAAGAAAAATTCCCCAAACACCTGTCCGACAGATCAGGAACGCTCTTCAGGAGTCAGGTGTGGATTTGACAATGACCACTATCCGCAGAAGACTTCATGAACAGAAATACAGAGGCTACACAGCAAGATGCAAACCACTAGTTAGCCGCTAAAATAGGATGGCCAGGTTATAGTTTGCCAAGAAGTACTTAAAAGGGCAACCACAGTTCTGGAAAAAGGTCTTGTGGACAGATAAGACAAAGATTAACATATCAGACGGATGGAAAGAGCAAAGTATGGAGGAGAGAAGGAACTGCCCAAGATCCAAAACATACCACCTCATCTGTGAAACATGGTGGTGGGGTGTTATGGCCTGGGCATGTATGGCTGCTGAAGGTACTGGCTCACTTATCTACATTGATGATACAACTACTGATGGGAGTAGCATAATGAATTCTGAAGTGTATAGATACATATGATCTGCTCAAGTTCAAACAAATGCCTCAGAACATATGCCGGTGGTTCATTCTGCAGCAAGACAATGATCCCAAACATACTGCTAAAGCAACAAAGGAGTTTTTCAAAGCTAAAAAATGGTCACTTCTTGAGTGGCCAAGTCAATCACCCGATCTGAACCCAATTGAGCCTGTTGTTTATATGCTGAAGAGGAAACTGAAGGGGACAATCCCCCAAACAAGCATAAGCTAAAGATGGCTGCAATACAGGCCTGGCAGAGCATCATCAAAGAAGATACCCAGCAACTGGTGATGTCCATGAATCGCAGACTTCAAGCAGTCATTGCATGCAAAGGATATGCAACAAAATACTAAACATGACTACTTGCATTTACATGACATTGCTGTGTCCCAAACATTATGGTGCCCTGAAATGGGGGGACTATGTATAAACACTGCTGTAATTTCTACGTATAAAAATGGCCTTTATTAAAATCATACAATGTGTACTTTAACATGGAAACATAGAAAATAGGTGCAGGAGGAGGCCATTCGACCCTTCGAGCCAGCCATTCTTTGTGATCATGGCTGATCGTCCCCAATCAATAACCCGTACCTGTCTTCTCCCCATATCCCTTGATTCCACTAGCCCCTAGAGCTCTATCTAACTCTCTCTTAAATCCATCCAGTGATTTGGCTTCCACTGCCCTCTGTGGCAGAGAATTCCACAAATTCACAACTCTCTGGGTGAAAAAGTTTTTCTCACCTCAGTTTAAAATGGCCCCTTTATTCTAAGACTGTGGCCCATGGTTCTGGACTCGCCCAACATTGGGAACATTTTGCCTGCATCTAGCTTGTCCAGTCCTTTTATAATTTTATATGCTTCTATAAGATCCCCTCTCATCCTTCTAAACTCCAGTTAATACAAGTCTAGTCTTTTCAATCTTTCCTCATATGTCAGTCCCGCCATCCCAGGGATCAATCTCGTGAACCTACGCTGCACTGCCTCAATTACAAGGATGTCCTTCCTCAAATTAGGAGACCAAAACTGTATGCAATACTCCAGATGTGGTCTTACCAGGGCCCTATACAACTGCAGAAGAACCTCTTTACTCCTATACTGAAATCCTCTTGTTATGAAGACCAACATTCCATTAGCTTACTTCACTGCCTGCTGTACCTGCATGCCGACTTTCAGTGACTGGTGTACAAGGACACCCAGGTCTCGCTGGACCACCCCCTTACCTAACCTAACTCCATTGAGATAATAATCTGCCTCCTTGTTTCTGCCACCAAAGTGGATAACCTCACATTTATCTATATTATACTGCATCTGCCACGCATCTGCCCACTCACTCAACCTGTCCAGGTCACCCTGCAACCTCCGAACATCCTCTTGACAGTTTACACTGCTACCCATCTTTGTGTCATCCGCAAACTTGCTAGTGTTGCTTCTAATTCCCTCTTCCAAATCATTAATATATATGGTAACCAGTTGCGGCCCCAACACCGAGCCTTGCGGCGCTCCACTCGCCACTGCCTGCCATTCTGAAAAGGACCCGTTTACTCCTACTCTTTGCTTCCTGTCTGCCAACCAATTTTCTATCCATGTCATAAACCTACCCCCAATATCATGTGCTCTAATTTTAGTCACCAATCTCCCGTGCGGGACCTTATCAAAGGCTTTCTGAAAGTCTAGATACACTACATCCACTGGCTGCCCTTCATCCATTTTACTTGTCACGTCCTCAAATAATTCCAGAAGATTAGTCAGGCATGATTTCTCTTTCATAAATCCATGCTGACTTAGACTTATGCTTTTACTGCTATCCAAATGCACCATTATTACCTCTTTAATAATTGACTCCAGCATCTTTCCCACCACCGAAGTCAGGCTAACTGGTCTGTAATTCCCCGTTTTCTCTCTCTTGCTTCTTTCTTGAAAAGTGGGATAACATTAGCTATCCTCCAATCCCCAGGAACTGATCCTGAATCTATTGAACATTGGAAAATGATCACCAATGCGTCCACTATTTCTAGAGCCACCTCCCTGAGGACCCTGGGATGCAGACCATCAGGCCCAGGGGATTTATCATCCTTCAGTCCCATTAGTCTACCCAATACTATTTCTCGCCTAATGAAAATGTATTTCAGTTCCTCTACCCCCCTAGATCCTCTGTCCTCCAGTACATCTGGGAGATTGTTTGTGTCTTCCTTAGTGAAGACAGATCTGAAGTACCTGTTCAACTCTTCTGCCATTTCCTTGTTGCCCATAATAATTTCACCCGTGTCTGCCTTCAAGGGACCCACATTTGACTTTGCTACTCTTTTTCTCTTAACATATCTAAAGAAGCTTTTACTGTCCTTCTTTATATTCTTGGCCAGCTTCCCCTCGTACTTCATCTTTTCAGCCCGTATTGCCCGTTTTGTTACCACATGTGATTATTTCTATCACAAATTCAAATTGTGGAGTACAGAGGCAAATAAATAAATGATGGGTCTTTGTCCCAAACATTATGCAGGGCACTGTACATTATGTTGCTTTACCTCAGAGTGAAAAAGAGCAGCAGCTATATATTCATTGCAAATTAACCCCTTAGGAGTTATTTGACTCGAGAAAAAATTCTCATCTGGTTCCAGCAATATGTTTTATTCAGCAGCTTTTATTCTAAGTGGCACACATGAGCAGGACTGACCTTTGCAGTCATCTTCACTATGTGGAACCTGGTTTGTAGCTGACATACCAATGCCTATGGAGGCTTCATGTTGCAGATATTTTACTCCTGTACCTGTACACTGCTTATCTGTTTAAATATATTATGTTAATGTCTTATAACAGCTAGTCAGTTAGCCTTACTAATCCAAGAACATCCCAAGCAAAGGCACCAATTAGATTTATTTCATTTAAAATAGGGTGCTTCTAAAGAATGTGTTGTGAAATTATTAAGGATATACTTCCTCCATATGATGTTCGTTTAACTTTTCTCACGGTTAGAATCCTGAAGATATCTTTTCCTGTCATCCATTTGAATGTCAGCTGTTCTTTTAGGGAGGTTTTCAATCTCATACAACTGTTGCAGATTTAAGCACCTCAGGTCAATCTGCTCCTCTTTGAACCATGTGTTAAATGTTTGCAGCTATGTAGGTGTAGTGTAAAATATTAATGCTTAAAAAAGCACCCACCTAAAAACATTTAACGTGCATAACTAACATAATATATGCATTAATATTTCACTATTGTCAAATGAACACTAGATGGCTCCGTGATGGATAGAAGCCTATTTACATTCCACTGTATTTCAAATGTCTTGCATAATTTTGTGTTTATTTGATGGGATATTGTAGAGACTTTGAATATAAAAGAAACAGGTTATCACTCAAAATTGACTGTTTATTTAGATGGTGGAGGAAGGTGTATGAATTTGCAAGAATAACAACAAGTTGTTAACTTCAAGCTAGGTTTAATAACCACGAGGATGCAAGGTTACAGACAAAACCGCAGCTCCCGAACAAGATGACTCCCCTGGTAACACGCTTGTGCAAGATAACTTCTTGCAGGAATGGCGTCTGCAAACACTCGACAAGGACTGTGAATACAGTGACTGATCTACAGAAGGTAAAGGTAGTTTCTGGTTCTCCACAAAATTATGATCTGGCGTCTCAGGGGAAAGCAGCAGAATCCAGATTAGTAGCATAATAATGCAGCAGGGAATGTCAAAGATTGGATGAGCAGTAGTGATAGGGGATTTGACAGTCAGGGGTCAGACACATGTTCCTGTGGTTGTGAGCGCAACTTCAGGATCATATTCCAAAAAGTTATCTGTCCATTTTCCTCCGAATATGCTGCTTAACCCAATGAGCTGCACTAGCAATTTGTTGCTCACGATTCCAGGGTCTGCAGGTTCTTGTGTCTCCAGGATGGTGAGTTGTCTCCTTGGTGAGAGGGTGAAGTATGTCACTGAGCAGATAAAGAGCATTCGGAAAGGGGAGGGCGAGCAGCCGGAAATTGTGGTCCATGTTAGTACTAATGACACAGGTAAAGAGTGATGAGGTCCTGCAAAGTGAATTTAGCGGGCTTGGTAGAAAGCTGGAAAGCAGGTCCTCTAGGGTGGTAATCACAGGGCTACTCCCTGTGACGCAAAGTAGTGAGTTCAGAAATGGGAAGGCAGTACAGCTAAATGCCTGGCTGAGGAGCTGGAGCACGAGACAAGGATTCAGATATTTGGATCATTGAAATCTCTTCTGAGACAGGGATGACCTGCACAAGAGCACAAGGTACACCTAAACTGGAGGGGGACCAATATCTCAGTAAGGTGATTTGTCAGTGCTATTCATGGTGGTTTAAACCAGTGAATCCAAAATGACAGTGTAACGTCATTTAATGTCAGAGAGACATTTGTGCTGAAGGGAGCATGCATGTCTAGTGGTCAGGACACCCAGAGATGGGTGAGGTAACATAAGAGTCTTAACTGCATTTACTTTAATGCAAGGAACTTTGCAGATTTGCAAGGATGTTGCCAGAACTCGAGGACCTGAGCAACAGGGTTGGACAGGTTGGGACTTTATTTTGTGGAGGGCATGAGACCGAGTGGTGTTCTTACATAGGTTTAGGGTGAGAGAGGAAAGATTTAATAGGAAGCGTAGGGGCACCATTTTCACACAGACAGTGCTGGGTATATGGAATGAGCTGCCAGAGGAAGTTGTTGAGGCAGGTGCAAGAACACCATTTAGATATTTAGGTAAATGGGTAGCAAGGTTTGGAGGGATATGGACCAAACGCAGGTAAATGGGATGGGTTAGATGGGGCATCTTGGTTGGTAAGGACAAATTTGGCTGAAGGGTCTCAACACGAAATGTCACCCATTCCTTCTCTCCGGAGATGCTGCCTGTCCGGCTGAGTTACTCCAGCATTTTGCGTCTATCTTCAGTTTGGCTGAAAAGTCTGTTTCTGTTCTGTATGACTTTATGCCTCCAAATAGTCAACAGGACTTGAAATTTTAAATTTGTAGACAAGAAGAAGTAGGATTGAAAAGGAGTAGGGTTTTAATAGTGGGTGATTTTACACCTGAAAAATGTTGGAAATGCTAGAAACAAAGAAATGACATTGTGCATGGCTTGCTATCAGTTTTGTTTTGAATTCCTTTGAAGATACGAACTTACGCCAACACGTCTTAAAGGAATATTGGCGTACAAGTATGCTTGTACGTAAATCTGATGTTCGGCCAGCAGGTGGCAACATCAGAATGGATTCCCAAAGGGAAAATAGTTTTTCTTCAATAGGTGGACCTTCAAAGTTCTCTTACGTCTTGGAGTGGGTTGCCTCCCTGAAAAGCCAGTGTGAGATTGGAGAAGAAGAAAAACAGAAAAACTCAAGACATAAACAAGCTACCAAGTTAATAGAAATGATGAAAGAGAACATGGAATCAGGTGAAAATGTAAATGGAGTACAATCTAACCTGATTCAATTCATCAAGGAAGCACTGGTAAAGTTACCACTGCCTGAAGATGAGCTCGAAAAGCAAAATCAGTGGATTCACCAAACAGTGGGAACTTTTATCGGGTTTACGCAAGGTACTAAGAATGGACATCAAACTACACATTCCATTGCTGACAGTGCTACACGACAGAGTTGCGGCAAACGTAGATGTCATTGGACCTGATGACAGTCCTTCAAATGTCTCAAACTCTAAATTGAGCTTCAAATCTCGTTCTTCATCTCGTGCATCTTCGGTGAATTCTGCTCGTATGAAAGCTAAGGCAGATCTGGCCGTTCTCGAGGAACAGGTTGCCTTCATGGAAGACTGGAAGGAGATTGAGGCACAAGAAGAACAACTGAGAAGAAAGGAGGAAAAACAGAAGAAACGAGATGGACAATTGAAAAACAAAGAATTGTCAATTGAACAGAAGAGAAGACAATTGGAAATGGAGCTCGATAGGAAGAGCCAGAAGGAACAGCTGAGAAGACGGAAGGAATGATTGGAACTAGAGAATTCAGAATCAGTATCAGAATTGCCTTTATTTGTCATCCAAAAAACAAGTCTTTTGGACGAGATTTCGTCACCCACAGTCCAACAATAAGAGCAATAAAATAAGCAATTACACAACCACAATAGCAGCAGCCAAGACAAGACTCATTGTACTTGAGGTTAGGAAATCAAGATACAGCTCGACAGTAGCTGATGGGATGAACTCTTATTTGAAAAGAGGAACTGTCAAAGGCCCAACATTTGCTAAGGCAAGAGAAAGGCCGCAAACAGCCAAAAGCATTTTGACAACGACTACAGAACCTCTAGGATCACAAGTGCAAGAAGATCATCCTGAAATACTTCATATATAGAACAAAAGGACAAGGAAAATAAACCAGAACAGAATGAAAAAACAATTGCAGGTGATGCTGCTCTTCCATCTCAGATGTGTGACCATATTGGGGCCGGTGATGAAACCTCCATCTTCCCCATCGTACCAGTACAAGTAAAGAGCCACAAGGGGAGTACAGTGTTGCAAACATATGCATTTTTGGATCATGGAAGCTCATCTACCATCTGCACGGAAAGCTAGATGAGAAGGCTGAACATTACAGGACCAAGGAGGAAAATTCTCCTGTGTACCATGAATCAAGTGAAGCCTGTGACCAGTCGTCTTATCTCAGGTTTGGAAATATCTAGTCTGGATAAAGATGATTTTATTCAACTATCTGATGTGTTTACACATAAGACCAACAATGTTTCTCAGTTAAACATTCCCAGACAAGAAGACCTGAAGCAAAGGCCTTATTTGAAGGATGTCAAGATTTCTGAAATTGACTCTGACATTGACCTAGTCATTGGGGCAAACATTTCAAAGGTATTGGAACCTCGGGAGCTGGTCAATAGTCAAGGAGATGGGCCATATGCTGTGAAAACCCTACTGGGATGGGTCATCTATGGTCTCCTGAGAAGAGACCACGACAGCAGGTATGGATATGGCTGCCCTGCTGCTGCTGTCAATCGAATATCCATTGCAAGCCAAGAGGAGCTTCTGGTCAGGCAATACAATCACGACTTCATAATGGGAAAATCCAAAGTTGACACAATGCTGCGAAAGAAATTACAGCTTTAACTGGACAAATCCATCTTCTGGACCGATAGCACAACGGTGCTTAAGTACATCAACAACGAAACCAAACGCTTTCAAAATATTTGTAGCAAACAGAGTCTCTTTTGTAAAGGATGTTACTGACGTATCACAATGGAGATATGTTAGCACAAAGGAAAACCCTGCAGGTGAGGTATCAAGAGGACTGACAGCAGACCGCTTCTTAAGCTGGAAGAGAAGAAGTTGATGAAGATCCTGTCTAATGGGCAGAATATTGGAGACTATACCAAATGCATAAGGTTTTGTACGTACTGTTCGACTTCAGACTAAGAGCAACATCTTGGAAAGACCGATTGCGAAGATATGTCAGCTCCTGGAAGCTGATACCTGAGTACAGTAAAAAATGGTGCCTTGAAGATTGAAGAATCACTAAGTAGATTAGATGCCAATATATAGTGATGCTTTTTTGATTAAGTATGAAGTTTTTATGGCTCCTTTTAATGTTTATTAGTAATTGTTTTGTTATATACTTAGAACAATTAGGGGCCGGTGTGTAAGAGCCATTTGTGTTTATTAACTATTTTAGCATATTATATTATTTTGTATCCTGTTGCATTATTTTTGGATGCCTGGGGGTCATGAGATAAGGACTAGGCTTACATGTAGGGTCTTAATGGACAAATATGGACTGGGAGGAGCCAGGGGAGGAGTTAGTATATGAGTATAATTTAGAATTTGCTGATGTAATGCTTCAGTCAAGTTAAGAGCCTGCTAAGACATAAGGTTTTAGCAAGCCATACGAGTCACATTAGGAGCCTGCTAAGATATAAGGTCTTAACAAGTCATATCATATCATATCATATATATACAGCCGGAAACAGGCCTTTTCGGCCCTCCAAGTCCGTGCCGCCCAGCGATCCCCGTACATTAACACTATGCTACACCCACTAGGGACAATTTTTACATTTACCCAGCCAATCAACCTACATACCTGTACGTCTTTGGAGTGTGGGAGGAAACCGAAGATCTCGGAGAAAACCCACGCAGGTCACGGGGAGAACGTACAAACTCCTTACAGTGCAGCACCCGTAGTCAGGATCGAACCTGAGTCTCCGGCGCTGCATTCGCTGTAAAGCAGCAACTCTACCGCTGCGCTACCGTGCCGCCCATCAACAAGATACGAGGGAGCAACGGTGAGATATTAAGTTCTTATCAGAAGTTATACGACGGGAGATATACTAATCTGTTTGTATTATTACTTCAATAAGCGACTAACTAAACTGAAACGTCGTGAAGATCTCTGTTGTTGTTTTGCGTCAAGAAATATCGCTCCACTCCTTCGTCAACGGTAAGCTTAAGGACTTTATCGGGAAGGACTAAAGTTGCCACTATAATAGCTTTAAGGTCAGATGATGAAAGTTTAAAGGAGATATGCAGGGCATTTTTTTTACAGAAGGCGTGGTAAGTGCCCTTAATGTGCTGCCAGTAGTGGTGGTTGAAGCAGATATGATAATGGCGTATAAGCAACTTTTTAGATATGCATATGGATATGCAAGGAGTGGAGGGATATGGTTCACATGTAGGCAGAGAAGATCAGTTTAATTTTGCATCATGTTCGACAGAAACATTGTGGACTGAAGGGCCTGTTCAAGTGCTATACTGTTCTATCTTCTATGTTCCAATTCTTTCACAGCGGATGGTGGGTATATGGAACAAACTGCAAGAAGAGGTAGACACACGTACAATCACAGCATTTAAAAGTCACAAAAAAAGACACAATCTGCTGGAGTAACTCAGCAGGTCAGGCATCTTCACATTCTCCAGAGATCCTGCCTGACCTGCTGAATTAATCCAGCTCATTTTGTTTCTGTTGAAAGTGATCAAATTTATAATTCTGTGATTACCTCTGTCGAGTTATGCACTTACAATACAGTTCCGGCATTTGATGCATGTCTTCAATTGCTCTGATTGCCATTATACTGTTTGCTGCACTCTTCAACAAGAATTTGTAGATGTAAGGTTTTAGTCCATAAGCAACATCACCCATTTTAGGTCTATCTCAACCTTTCTTTATAATTATGATGAAATAAATCAGTCATGACTGGATTCTAGCTAAAAGGCAACAGTGCATACAATATTCATAGTACCACAAATTGCTTCAACAGCATTGTATAAAATCTTTCTTCACTGTAGCGACAACACCATCTATGAAATAAACTGCATAGAATTGAAAAGAGATAAATCAGCACTACATAAGTTACAATTAGAAATGTTGTGTTTACCATGGAACCTGTTCAAATTAATTACATTACAAAATGGGATTAAGATTACACTTGACTGAATTAGTTTGTGCCCATCAGCAGACATTGTAGGTGAAATCAGAAAACCTTCTGTCAGCAATATTTTGGCCAGGTTTATTTTATGCACCAGAATTGTCTTAAATAGCTTCCTTATCATTCAATGGGGGCACACATACATATTTAAATAAATACCAAATAAACGATCATGTTTTTTGAGCTTTTATTTCAAATGAATTCTTCGTTCAATTTTGAACTGCATGAAGGAGGCTTCCAATATGTTAAATTTCTTGAAAGGGTGCAGGCTTTGTTTGGGCATTTCCATTGCAATATTTTTGAATTTGGGAATCGATATAAAAAAGGAAATCGAAATATCGAAATATTTTTCTCTTTCTATCATCCAGCAGCTACTTGATATAATAATGTTGTAGTTGCTGGGTAATCATAGAAATAATCAATTATTGATACAAGAATGAGATGGGAGAAAGCTTTAGGACCCTGAGATCCAAAGTAACTGTTTTTCTTAAGCACACAACATTTACGATATGTCGTGTCTTCAATTATATTACCTTTTGTCCTCTTTTGTTTTTATTGCATATCATTTTTCAGAAAAGCATGCAGCACAGAGAAGTCCAGTGTATGAGCTTCACATGCTATTTCCCCTTAGCTCTACAAAATTTTATTTCTCAAATATTGAACACCCTTCTGAGAGTTACAATTAAAATTTCATCCACTATAATTCAGAGAATTTAAGATCACCAAAATATTGTTTTTTTTATTAAATAAAATGTGTGGTATGAAATGAGTAATTTATAATTTTTTTGCGCATTGCCGCAAATTAATTCTTAAGCAACTTTTTGCTTTCTGGGCCACATAAAATCAAACTATCAAACTGTCAGTGAAGTATTTAAAGAACTGCAGGACACGAACAAATGGAGAAAGAGTATCAAGAAAAAATAATGCTTCCAATAACAAGTATCTTGGAGCAAGCTGCAGAGTCCTGTGGTAGCCAGCCGATAAGGGTAAAATTAATGATGTGAAATAAATTACATGCATTCCTAATGCAATTTTTAATGCTGCGGTTAAAATGGTAGAAAATGAAAGAAGAGACTTTCAGCAGATTATCAGATACTTAAACTAAAACTGGTAAACCAGGCATGATACAACTAACCATATCAATATGCTTTAGTGAGGCAGTCTACCAATGATCATGAAGAACTGCTTTCAAAGCTGCAATACAGAAACAGCAAGCTGCAATGAAAACACAGTATCATCTGTGGAAGGCATGATCACCACTGCTCTCAACATGATAACTTCTGACCCCTTCAGTTGAGCTTTGATTTTAATTCACTAGTCAGTGCTTTCATTTCCTTCTCCTTAAAAAAGAAGTAAGTGTGATACTGCCGATTTTCAACACCCAGCTGGTATAGGATGAGGCTGAGGATAGGCACTGCAACTCTGCCATTACAGCTGACTCTTCCTGGCCATTGCATTTTGATTTACTGCAGTCTTTGGATTCATTGACTGCATTCTAAACAAAGTGCAAAACTGATAAGGAAAAGAGGATGTGGTATGATGAAGTGCTCCTACTGAGCTGCATAATGACACATAAAGGAACAATGCGTGAAACGCTGTAAGTGACGAATGTGTGTGAGCTGATAGGGCAAATGAGTGCGAAAGGAAACAAGACACAAGAGCAGAACAGCACTAGGCACAGGTCAGACCGAATTCTATGGCGGTACCTCCCTTAAAGTATGGAGTCACAAAATATAAATATCTCAAGGGCTGCATCATTCACAGAGTTAAGGCTTTGGGATTACTGACCCCTCTTCCAATTGTGACTTTTTCCCTTGAAAATTAGATAGAAATATAAAAAATAGGTGCAGGAGTAGGCCGTTCAGCCCTTCGAGCCAGCACCACCACTCAATATGATCATGGATGATCTCCAAAATCAGTACCCCGTTCCTGCTTTTTCTCCATATCTCTTAATTCCATTAGCCCTAAGAGCTAAATCTAACTCTCTCTTGAAAACATTCAGTGAATCGGCCTCCACTGTAATATTATTTTGGTGTGCAAGACACGCCGCAGATATTGCTAAACATGGTGATCAACATTCATATCATTGCGTGAGATTGCAGATGCTGAAATCTTGAGCAGAAAACAAAGTGCTGGAGGAACTCAGCAGGTTAGGCGGAGGGAATGGACAGACAATGTTTTGGGTCGGGACCCTTCTTCAATTTATGGAATAGTGGGGAAAAGCAGGAAAAAAGCTTCCTCCCACTTCTATCTTGCTCCTCCCAACTCTATCAGTCTGAAGAAGGGTCTGATCCAAAATATCATCTGCCCTTTCGCTTCACAGGTGCTGCCTGATCCACTTAGTTCCTCCAGCACTTTTTTTTCCCCGCAACCCATTTTACTTGTTCTGATGAGATAGTTCCTTAGAGTACCAGGGTATTCAACCATTGAAATAGCTTCATAGAAAATTCCTGCTACTTTGATAATCAACTTCTATTTCTTTTATTTGATATAAACAATCCTTGATTCTCCCGACCCAACCTGCATCCCTGATAACATTCAAGTAAATCTCTTCCAAACTTTCTTTAAACTTATGGGTATTGTTCCTAAAGTGTAGTGTCCAATATTAGATGCAGCATTCTACACTGGATCTAACCAGCAATTTAAATACTGATTTAACATCGGACTGTTGATGGACATATACCAGGGAATGGTAATTGGGCAGTCTATCAATGACCCTATGCACAACAACACAGACGATGGACGGAGGGGAAGCCTTCCGGAGGGCCGCTGAGAAGTCGAGGCCGGAGCCTCGCAGGTCGGAGCCTCGTGGGAGAAGAACAATGGAGGACCCAGTGTGGGGTGACCGCCGCAAACCTCCCAACATTTGATTTTACAAAATTATAATTTTGAAGTTCAAAATTCAGAATGTTACCTCAAAATTCATAATATGGCGCGCATTGCAACTTTTCAGCAAAACAAAAGTATGCACGCCAAATGCGTATACAAGTTGTGCTACATTCATGTGTTAAAAACGACTATTATATCCAACAGTCTGAAGTTCTTGAATTACATGTACAATGTTAGGCCTATCATGAGTATATTCTGCTATTTATAGAAAGGTTGTTGAACAGAAATACTTTTAACAACACAAATCATTTTTTTGTTTTTTCTATTTTGCTTTTTTCTTACACATCCCAATTCTCTTGGTATTGAATAAAAGAACAATGGTCATAAAATATATGACTAAGTTATGAAGAAAGAGTTTCATTTAAAAAACTGCACACACCTAATTTCATTGAAGACATACTTGCTCCAATGGTCTTTAACAGCAAATCATAACGGTCCATGTCCCCCCAACCCCCCTCCCCACCTCTACTCGTGTTAAATACATATATTATACAAAGATTGTTTAGAAAACATAAAGCGTGTGCCAATTTGTTGCGCTTCTATGTAAAGAATATTACCCTGCACAAAAAGCAGTCTTTTGATTGTCCTTTTCTTTTACTCTTAAATAGTTTGCATGCTTTCCCTAGGAATAGCACTGAACAGTTTGAGGACATGCTATGAAGATATTCTTGTGGGGTTATTTTAATCTAATCTCTGCTATCGTTCTATTTGGAAAGATCAGCATGACTGACAATTTTCAAACTGTCTTGACTTACCCGCTGATTTCCATAAGTTAATCGAAAAAAACCTGACGTTTATTTAGTGTTGTTACTTACCAGATGGCGATTCAGAATGCTCTTCTGATACTTTTAGTGGTGTGAGTACAACACAAGGAATGGCCTTGTCCATCATCATAGAAACACCAATCCTCCTCTTTTGTTGCTGCTTCAATGCCTATCAATTAAAAACATGAATCTTTAAGTCACAAAAGCATTTTCTTCCCATTGCATTTCATATATTTCCTTATCTTAGTGATTATAACAGTTCCAGTCAGAACTACCTTCACCTTTTTAAGTCAGCTTAAGTAGGAAATTAATTATCTCAACTTGAGATATTGTGCGCTCTTTATTCTGAATAGATCACTGCTGGTAGCACTTATGTCTGCCCAGCCTCTTTTTATTTCAGTTTAGAGAACAGGCCCTTCGGTCCACCGAGTCCGTGCCGACCAGCAATCCCCGCCGCACATTAACGCTACCCTAAACACACTAGGGACAATTTACACTTATACTAAGACAAATAACCTACAAACTTGTACATCTTTGGAGTGTGGGAGGAAACCGAAGATCTCAGAGAAAACCCAACTCGATCATGGGGAGAACATACAAACTCCGTACAGACAGCACCCGTAGTTGGGATCGAACCCGGGTCACAAGTGCTGTAAGGCAGCAACTCTACCGCTAAGCCACCATGCCGCCCTTATAAAGGTTTCCAACAACATGCATTCATGTTTATTCAAAAGAATACTTCCTTCATCCTATGGGAAATAATTCTTAGAGAGATTTTTGTTAACTGGATGTAAAAGCAGTCTCCTGTACTGTGATGGGACTTCGAATTGCTTGATTACATTATTGTATAATTGAGAACGATGTACCACTTTATGTTCCATCATATTGCTTGCAGTTCCCAAATGCTTATCAAAATTACAGTTCTGATTCATACTGCTTCTGGTACTGATTGTTATTTACAGCACAGATGCTGCCTGACCTTCTGAGTATTTTCAACATATTGGTTTTGTTTGGTAATACTGTATAACAAATTGTGATGCAAATTATTCCAGTGCTGTTTAATATCAATGGTAAAGGATTAGGCAGTCTCTTGATGGAAATGGTCACTGCCTGACACCTTTATTGTGCAAATATTGTTCAAATATTAGGCACAGGGCAGCCCATGCCTAAATGCAGTCTTGTTTTTTTAAGCAGATGTGGATTATTTCTTTTTTGAGAAGTTGCAACTGGAATTGGACATTGTGGAATCATCAGCAAAGTTTGCATGATGAAGAAAAGGTTATTTTGATGAAGATGGCTGTGCCCAGGACTGCACTGAGGAACTCCTGTAATGATGTCATGGGCCTGGGAAGATTAACCACCAACAAACACAACCCTCTTCCTTTGAGTGAGAAATACTCCAATCGCTGCAGTATCTCCCCTTGATAATCATTAACTTCAGTTTTATCAGTGTTTCATGATGCCACATTCAGTCAAATTATGTGTTGATCTTTAAGGGTAGTTACTTCTGAAATTCAGTTTTTGATCCACATTTGGATCAACGCTTGGATGAGATCCAAAGCCAAATTGTACCGAAGTAACTCGAGTAGTACTGGCATCAACATGCAGGATAAGTGCCCTTGGAGCTTCAGTCACATGTGCACGTGGAAAATATTCCATCATGTTCCTAACTCTTGCCTTTTAATCCTGGGAGGTCCAACAACACCCACGAGCTCAACACCAAGAAGGGAAAGCAAGCTGCATTTACAAATCTAAAACTTCATAACCTTCAATGGCGTACAGTGGCTGCAGTGTATACCATCTGTAAAATGTATTGCAGTTATTTGCCAACATTGACAGCATCTCTCAAATTCATGACCTCCATCATCAAGAAGGACAGCAGGCACATGGAAAACACATCACCTGCAAGTTTCCCTCCAAATCTCACAACATCCTGACTGTAACTATATCAGTTACTCCCATCATCATAATTGGGTTAAAATGCTGGAACTTCCTACTGCTAAGTTAAGACTACATTTTTAACAATGTCGGACTTGAATCTTTCTAAATGGCACCGGAAAAGTGGCGACTCTTGTCTACTGTCTCAGTGTAATCTACACTCTTGTACTTAAGTATGATTGCGCTTATGCATATTAAGATTTTTCCTGAACCGTATGTAAAAATGAATTTAATTGTACCCACCTTAGGTACAATAAAGTACAATCGAACGTAGACACAAAATGCTGGAGTAACTCAGTGGGACAGGCAGCATCTCTGGAGACAAGGAATGGGTGATGTTTCGGGTCTAGACCCTTCTTCAGACTCGAAACATCACCCATTCCTTCTCTCCAGAGATGCTGCCTGTCCCGCTGAATTACTCCATCATTTTGTGTCTACCCTCGATTTAAACCAGCATCTGCGGTTCTTTCTTACACAAGTACAATTGAACATCAGTTGTGTGGGAATACCTTCGTGAAAAGGACAGCAGTGGTTTAAGAATATGTCTCCAACCACCATCTGAAAGCAGTTTGGACTGTAAATGTTGGCCTTGCTAGTGATGACCACAATTTGTTATATATTCGTTTATTAGAATGTAAGCATGGCTGAGCAATTGAATTGAATTGGCTGGAAGCTAGCATCTGTGATGGTGAAGATCTCAGATGGAAGCAGCAGAGATGAAGCTTTCATTTGGTATTTCTGGCTGAATGTTACTACAAATGTTTCAACTTTATCTATAGCCCTCACAAGGTCTGCATCCTTGAATACAAGCAATTCCTAGAACCACCACATCCCATTAGCTGTTTAATTGTCCACCATTTGATCTGATCTGTCGGTTATGATGGCTCTGTGCATTGCATGCTGTTTTTCAGATTAGTGTAGATGAAGTCCTGTGTTTGCAGCTTACATATTTTGAGGCTGGCGTGATGCTGCTCCCATTGAAGCATTCTAAAAAGTGAATTAAAATATACTTATCTTTCGAAACGAAGAAAAATGTTGCGAATTGTTCTTTAATTTCCATAACGATGAAAATGATCACTGCATTTTATTTGCACCTCAGTTCATAAGGTGTTATCCGTCACTTTATTTGTCACTAAACAGCACACGTCTATCACATAACCAAATATACATTTACATCAAATATTGAAAGATCAACAAGGAATACTATTAAATTTTAAGTCCTACATGCTAATTTTAACATGGTTCTTCACTCAAGTGGCACGATGAATTATTTTTTATAATTCCAGTTCCTCTTCATGATGTATCGTAGTTGAATACAAAACCAGTACAGTATTTTATAGACTAAAACTATCTAACCAGAATTCTTATCTATGGGGTGATGGGACAGATATCACCTGCAAAGGTTCCAGTTATCGCCCATTTCTATTGCTCCTGCGGGACAATCATGATTCTCAATTATCTCGCTAAATGTCCAGCAACAGAGACTGAAAAGAATATGAGAGGGCTTTAGGGCAATAGACAATAGGTGCAGGAGGAGGCCATTCGGCCCTTTGAGCCAGCACCGCCATTCAATGTGATCATGGCTGATCATTCTCAATCAGTACCCCGTTCCTACCTTCTCCCCATACCGCCTGACTCCGCTATCCTTAAGAGCTCTATCCAGCTCTCTCTTGAATGCATTCAGAGAATTGGCCCCTTGAAACTGTGGCCCCTTGTTCTGGACTCCCCCAACATTGGGAACATGTTTCCTGCCTCTAACGTGTCCAACCCCTTAATAATCTTATACGTTTCGATAAGATCTCCTCTCATCCTTCTAAATTCCAGTGTATACAAGCCTATTGCTGGGCACATTGGCACAGCAATGGAATATTCTGGAACTTTGTTTTAATATGGTGCTCTGACAGCACCAGAGACTCGGGTTCGATCTTGACTACAGGTGCTGACTGCATGTTGTCTGTTCGTTCTCCCTCCCGCATTCCAAAGAAGTGCAGGTTTCTGGTTAATTGGCTTCTGTAAGTCCTTTGTGTGTTTGATAGAACGAGTGTACGGGTGATATTTGGTTGCTGTGGACTCAGTGGGCCAAAGGGCCTGTTGCCATGCTGTATCCTTACATTAAACTAAACTAGATGTTGGCAATGATAGAAAAATGGCATTAAAAAGTCTTCATGATGGAAATAGGAACAAAATAAGGAGCTTTTGATTAAAATGGTATGTGAACAACAGGAATCATAAGTTCTAAGGCACATTGAGCCATTAGTAACTGCACTGAGATTTTCACGGAGTGCCGATTTCAGGCTTCCAGTATTCGCCGAGCGAAACTGCAAGACCTTTAAGACCAGATTTTGGTTAAACATCTGTGAACACATGGATCATGCATAGCAGCGCAAAGAGATGATGAGTGCAGATTTAGAATCTCAAGGTTGTAAACGATGTTGCTTTGTTGAAGAAAGCAGGAAGGAACCAAAGACAAAACCTTGGGTGACTCTTCAGATTCTGATTTGACATTAGGCACCAAGAAATCTGGCTCCAGGTAAGTGCATGGCTAATCGAAAGGGCAGCCAGCATTGACTACATGCAGAGATCAGTCAAGTGGGTAGTTAGCACAAAGTTGGCCTGCATCTAAGGTATCCTGCTCCTAGAGTACAACACGGCTGCTATATTCCTTATACAATGGAAAATGTTATAACTTTTATTTCACTCCTGTGAATTTACTTCCTGGAACATTAGCTCCTCTAAGAGCTGTGGATATTCTGCTTACAGGGTAGATTTCAGAAGTAATCAAGAAAATATAACGGTTTCAGCTTTCATTAGTTAAAATAATGAAATACATATGAAATAATTGCTGTAACCATGACAACCCAACAGAATATCCATCCGTTACATAAACTGATATCAGCATTCCTATCCATCTGCTGAAAAATCTTGACCCCAAATTCGCCAGTTACAATAAAATGTTCACAATGTGCTTGTCACAGACTAAGTGCTAACATTGGTATGAGCTTTGAAGATTACATCATGGATTAAATGTTGAAACTCCTGCTGATTAATATCTTACTTTTCTAATTTCTTGACAGACGTGTTCAGCTGTTGTCACAAATTGAATCTTTCAATTTGACAGTTATTGTCTATTGTAGATCCAAACAACTAATGATAAGAGAGCACATTGACAGAAGCAATCTATATGAAACCCAACCCATTACCTATCAACGCCTACAATGTTGGATAAAGTCTGGCATTTTAACAGTAAATTTCAATAATGCGTTGTGAACATTAAAACAAAGTTCCAGAATATGTTGTGCATAATATCAGACTGGATTTAGATTTTGATGCTTGCATTCAGAATGCAAGAAAATAATGTAGGAGGTAGAACAGCATGGGTTTGAAAAAGATATAAAAGAAAAGTGGGTGAAGGCTGCTTGGCATAATAATCAAGGGCATGAGTTTTTCAAAAAGAATCAAAGGCTTCTCTCCGCCCCATCCACTTCCTTCAATGTTCCCACTCCTTTCTGCCATCAGGCTTCATGCTACATCTTCTTGTGTCCAGAAAGCAAAATGGGTTTTACAGCCTTTTCCATGGCACCAATCAACATCCCTCTTCAAAATTACCAAAGGCATGCTGTTTTTATGCTGGTGGGATTATTTTAGCCTTTTTTCTTATTCTTCTCATGACAATCTCCTGCCTTCAGTTCTTCATCTATCCCATCCCCAATGGGAATAGGTGAGTTTGAGGAATTAAATGTAGTCTTCTGGGTTGGTATCTAGTATTCTGAGGTGTTTAAATGCAGTGACACACTTTCTTGCTTTACACACATACATTTATTCACGTATTGTATTTTCTCTGGCTGGTTCGCACGCAACAAAGCTTTTCACTGCACACATGACAATATACTAAATTAAACAAAACTAAAATCATTTGCATTTTTTTCTGCGGCCAAATTGTACCTGTTGGTAGTAATTTTCATAATTCATTATAAAAATGTTATGAGGTAAAACGTTTAGGAAAAAAATGCTATAACTTTCTGGAAAAAAATGTTTAACTAACATAAGAAACAGGCAGCTGTAGGCTATTTGGCACGCCAATTCAATAAAAATGTGACAGATCTTTTACCTCAGCACCCATTTTCTGAAAAATTGCCATATCCCTCTCAATTCTTTGATAGTCATAAAATTACAGTTTATAATTTTGTGAAGGTGTTTGGTGAACTTGTTTCATATTTTACTTCATTTTGAAATAATAGATTAATTTGCAGATTAACAGTTTAGACATAACTACAAAAATAGGAAATAAGTGTTCAAAATTTGGCCTTTCTTCAGAATAGATGTACAGTGCCCTCCATAATGTTTGGGACAAAGACCCATCATTTATTTATTTGCCTCTGTACTCCACAATTTGAGATTTGAAATAGAAAAAAAATCACATGTGGTTAAAGTGAACATTGACAGATTTCATTAAAGGCCATTGTTATACATTTTGGTTTCTCCATGTAGAAATTACAGCTGTGTTTATACATAACGGGGAATACGCCCCGATCTTTATCAATGGGGACAGTGTGGAGAGAGTGTCCAGGTTCAAGTTTCTGGGCACTCACATTTCGGAGGACCTAACATGGTCCAATAACACTGCTGCGCTGGTCAAGAAGGCACAGCAACGACTGTTCTACCTAAGAACACTGAAAAAGTCTGGTCTACCCCAACAGCTGCTGACGACCTTCTACCGCTGCACCATAGAGAGCATCCTAACACATGGCATCCCTGTGTGGTACCTCAGCTGCACGGAGGCAGAAAGGAAAGCTCTTCAGCGGGTAGTCCATAGAGCTCAGAAGACCATCGGAACACAGCTACCAGCCTTGGAGGACATCTACAACACACGATGCCTCAGAAAAGCCACCAGCATCCACAAAGACTTTTCACACCCCTGCAACAGTCTGTTCGAACTCCTTCCATTGGGCAGACGATACAAGGCCTTCTACGCCCGTACCTCAAGACTCAGTAACAGCTTCATCCCCAGGGCCATAGCTGCTATGAACCGGTCCTGCTGAGCCGGATGGTCACATCGCACAGTGATCCGGCACAGATCTACTTGCACTTTATTCTGTCTTAAAACTGTTACAATTTGTTTTGTTGGGTTGTTGTTGTTTAAATTAATTAAATTATTGCATCGTATGGGAGGCGCATTCCCAATCTCGTTGTACCCCTGTACAATGACAATAAAGATATATTGTATTGTATTGTAGTCCCCCCATTTCAGGGCACCATAATGTTTGGGACACATGGCTTCACAGGCGTTTGTAATTGCTCATGTGTGTTAAATTGCCTCCTTAATGCAGGTATAAGAGAGCTCTCAGCACCTAGTCTTTCCTCCAGTCTTTCTATCACCTTTGGAAACCTTTATTTCTGTTTATCAACACGAAGACCAATGTTGTGCCAATGAAAGTCAAAGAAGCCATTATGAGAAACAAGAATAAAACTGTTAGAGACATCAGCCAAACCTTAGGCATACCAAAATCAACTGTTTGGAACATCATCTAGAAGAAAGAGGGCACTGGTGGGCCTTTGATGGGTCTTTGTCCCAAACATTATGGAGAGCACTGTACATTCTTATTAGAAACCCTCCAGAGTGAAATAATTTGGGGAATAGGATTGACGGGATTGCACTGACTGTAATGGGCTGAATGAATATCGTCCTTTTGTATCGTAAGAAAATATGAAGTTTAAAGATGACTGCCATCTCAGAGTTTGTTGGGTAAAGAGTGAGAAGTATAAAAATTAAGAAGGATAACCATGCATTTCTTCAAATGTTTAAGACATTCCTATTTCCCTCCTGTTGAGGCTTTGCATAAAGTAATATGTTCCTGCACTGCATAGAAACATAGAAAAATAGGTGCAGGAGTAACCCATTCGGCATTTTGAGCCAGCACTGCCATTCAATATAATCATGGTTGATCATCTGAAATCAGTACCCCGCTCCTGCTTTTTCCCCATATCCCTTGATTCCTTTAGCCCCAAGAGCTAAATCTAACTCTCTTGAAAACATCCAGTGAATTGGCTTTCACTGCCTTCTGTGGCAGAGAATTCCACAGATTCACAACTTTCTGGGCGAAGAGGTTTTTTCTCATCTCAGTCCTAAACGGCCTATTCTTAAACTGTGACCTCTGGTTCTGGACTTTCCCAACATCAGAACATTTTTCCTGCATCTACCCTGTCCAATCCTTTAAGAATTTTATATGTTTCTATAAGATCCCCTCTCATCCTAAATTCCAGTAAATACAAACTCAGTCGACCCATTCTTTCATCATATGTCAGTCCCGCCATCCCGGGAATTAACTTGGTGAACCTGCGCTGCACTCCCACAATAGCAATAATGTCCTCCCTCAAATTAGGAGACCAAAATTGCACACAACACTCCAGCCATGGTATTTAACATGAATGTTTGGAGTGTAGGCTGGTTGGTGGTTAACAGTGCCACCTTATGATTTAATTGGAGACCTGAACCAATGTGTCTTATCAAAAAAGTAGAGCACATACTTGCTCAAAATTTTTTTTTTAACTGGTTCTGTTTCATATAATGATTCTCCAATAGGAAACGTCAACAAACCCAAATTTACCGCCCATTCCTGGATGCTCTGGCTAGGCTATAGTATACCTACTGGTCGAAGGTATTTATTCACAAAATGCTGGAGTAACTCAGCAGGTCAGGCAGCATCTCAGGAGAGAAGGAATGGGTGACGTTTCGGGTTGAGACCCTTCTTCAGACAACCAGTATACCTACTGGCAATGATGATTTCATGAAGGTATTAAATACCAAAAAAATCTGATTTTGTTCCCAGCCACCATGTAGACAGACCGTTATATATTATGCTTTATTTTGTGATGATGTGCGAGTTAAATGGATCTAGCCATGAACTCTCAAGAGTAGCAACAATAACTTCTGATCATCTTAGTTTAGTTTAGAGATACAGCGCAGCAACAGGTCCTTTGGCCCATCGGGTCTGCGCTGACCAGTGATTCCCGCACATTAACACTATCCCATACACACTAGGGACAATTTTTTTTACATTTACCAAGCCAATTTCCCTACATACCTGTACGTCTTTGTAGTGTGGGAGGAAACCGAAGATCTCGGAGAAAACCCACGCAGTCACGGGGAGAACATATAGAATTGGGCGGCACGGTAGCGCAGCGGTAGAGTTGCTGCTTTACAGCGAATGCAGCGCCGGAGACTCAGGTTCGATCCTGACTACGGGTGCTGCACTGTAAGGAGTTTGTACGTTCTCCCCGTGACCTGCGTGGGTTTTCTCCGAGATCTTCGGTTTCCTCCCACACTCCAAAGACGTACAGGTATGTAGGTTAATTGGCTGGGTAAATGTAAAAATTGTCCCTAGTGGGTGTAGGATAGTGTTAATGTACGGGGATCGCTGGGCGGCACGGACTTGGTGGGCCGAAAAGGCCTGTTTCCGGCTGTATATATATGATATGATATGATAATGCGTACAGACAGCATCCTTAGTCGGGATCGAACCCGGGTCTCCGGCGCTGCAAGGCCTGTAAGGTAGCAACTCTATCGCTGCATCACCATGCCGCCCCTTACTACCTCTACTGAGTATAACAAAGGAGCCTTAAATAAGATTTGTTCAGGATTTTCAGTGAACTTGACCATAAACCACTGGGTGGCGCCAGCAATGGCTGCCTCGCCAACAGTCTGTCTGTCCTTTCCTTCTTTGTGTTTTAATAGTATGTGTTAAATGTATGTTTTTAGTGTTCTTTAGTTTGTTTTATGTGGGGGGGAAACTTTTTCTAATCTCTTACCTCGACGGAGATGCTATTTTTTCCGGAATCGTATCTCCATCCGCACTGCGGCCTAATATCGAGGAGTTGCCACCCTTTGCTGGAGAACGATTTTGAGAGCTCCACCGTGGGTGCCTACAGGACTTTAACATTGCGGAGCTCATGATCCCTTTGCCAGGGATCGACCTCGGTGCTCCAACTATGGGTGCTTGCGGACTTAACATCACAGTGCCCATGAACTCTGGTCAGAGACCGACTTCGGGAACTCAAAGCCGTGGGAGTTTCGACCGCCCCGACACGGGAGTTTCGAACCGCCGACTGTGGGCACTTTGATCGCACCAACGAATAGTACGACTGCCCCAACCGCGGGAGAATAAAGAGGAAGAGGATCAACTTTTTTGCCTTCCATCACAGTGAGGAATATGGGGAATCCGCTGTGCTGGATGTTTATGTTAACTTTTATGTAGTTGTGTGTCTTGTTGCTTTTTTGTGTGTATGGCTGTATGGTAATTCGCATATCACTGTACCTTAATTGGTGCATGTGACAATAAAAGACCTTTGAAACCTTTATTTAACGCAATGGTACCTCCTAGCAAGGTCCAAACCTGTTGTGCATTTTTCTTCTCCAAATGTATGCTGGGAAAATAATCTGGGCGGATCTCACATTTCAAATGAAAAGTAGAACATTGGAAATGAAAGATTAGGATGTCAGGTAATCCACTAGAAATAAGTACCGAGTATTTTGTGAAAGGTAGAACTGGAGATCAAAAAGGGAATTATTTTTAAGTATGAAGGCAAATTTAAAGTATTAAGTGAATATCTTACATTTATTTTCACCAAAGAGGATGCTGTTGACTTAAAGGAAGTCAAGAAATAAAGGAAGTAACATTGAATCTATTCAATAAAAATAGTGAAAAGTTTAGGAAAAAAAAAGCACATGATTCTTATGGGATACATCATGGGGTGCCAATGGAAATACAGGCTTGCCTTTGGACTTTAAACATTAGAGACAGTGCGGAAACTGGCCCTTTGGCCCACTGAATCCGCACCGACCAGCGATCTCTCTATACACTAACCCATACGCTAAAATTATCCTGGACACTAGGGACAATTTTACAATTTTACTAAAGCCAGTTAACCTACATACTTTATGTCTTTGGAGTGGGGGAGGAAACCAGAGCTGCCGGAGAAAACCGACAGTCACAGGGAGAATGTACAAACTCCTACAGGCGGCATCCGTAGTCAGGATTGAACTCGGGTTACTGCCTCCGTAAGGCAGCAACTCTACCGCTGAGCCAATCTGCCACCCCTGTCAGCCTACCTCAGCCATATAAAATCATTTGGAGATATTAATCAGGATCAAAATTAATATGCTCATGAAAATAACATTCAGCATGGACGTGAAAGGAAAACTTGATTAACTTAATCAAGTTCTCTTGATGAAGTTACTAAGAGGGGGATGAGAGTAATATTTGGGTATACAAATTTTGGAAGGTCATGTGATAATCAACTAACAGATTTTATTTAGCAGAATTGAAGTTTATAGCAATAAAGGACATGGTTACAAATCTGTCAATGGATCTGAAGGCACTGAGTAGTGATGAACATTTCTTTCCAACGATATAGAGAAAGAAGCAATTTGATTTTTTGAATGAATTTCAACGACGATACAAGAACAATACCTCATCTGGGATACAATTGGGAAACAGGTACAGGAGCCTGAGAACCGTTATCTCCAAGTGCAAGAACAGCTTCCTCCCATTAACCATCAAGTTCTTGAACCACCCTGCACATGCGGCAGCATGGTGGCGCAGCGGTAGAGTTGCTGCCTTACAGCACTTGCAGCGGCAGTGACGCAGGTCCGACAACGAGTGCTGTCTGTACAGAGTTTGTACGTTCCCCCCGTGACCGCGTGGGTTTCCCTCGAGATCTTTGTTTTCCTCACACACCCCTAAGACGTAGTTTGTGGGTTAAATGGCATGGGTTTATATATTTGGTACAAGTTGAAATTGTCCCTGGTGTGTGTAGGCATATGTTAATGTGCGGGGATCGCTGGTCAGTGTGGACTCGGTGAGCCGAAGGGCCTGTTTCCGGGTTGTATCTCTAAACTAAAAGCTAAACTAAACCATACCTAACAATTACCCTACGTAAGCCTTGAACCATTACAGGCTGTGCACTACTTTGGTTGCTCTATGTACGTTGGTTTTTGGACTATCATGCTCAAGTTTACTTAAAATAACTGATAATTTATTGTGTACGTTATTTTGCTGCTGGTGCATTAATGTGCCTGTAAAGCTGCAACAAACTAGACTTTCATTGTTCAAGTTGATATTCAGTGCATTTGACAAAAAACACTTGACGTATTTGAAGGCCTAATTGAAAGCCATATAGGATCTGGAGTTGCGGAAATATCAAGATGAAATAAGTTATGTTCAACTCTAACAATGGCCTTACACAGTGATGCAGATGATTTAATGGAAAGTTACCAGAAGTAAAGGACACCAGGTGTTCAAAATATTTAATGGTCCTGGAAGAGAAAAGTGAAATCAAGGTCACCTTGATGGTGCTAGTGAGATCCAGTTAACATCAGTAGGCAGTTTATTGATGAACAGGGGTAATCTGATAGCAGTTTAAGTAACCCTACCAACACCGTAGTACTTATTGGGAGAAGGCTGTAAAAGAGTATGTAATTAAATTAAATATTTTCTGTTTTATAGATTGGATGTACTTTGGCAATTGTCCATGGTTACCATGATAGATAGATTCTTGTATTAGTACAGGAGAATGGGGTTAGGAGGGAGAGGTAGATCAGCCATGATTGAATGGTGGAGTAAACATGATGGGCCAAATGGCCTAATTCTACTATTTTTTATGACCTCATACCAGGTTCATTAATAACTGACAAATTGCTGATGCAATAGTATTCAGCATTTCAATCGAATGTTAACATGAGGTATTTATTTAATGGAAACAGTGTATTTAGCCATTTTGTAGGCCTCACAACATATATATTAAACGTAAGATAGACACAAAATGTTAGAGTAACTCGGCGGGACAGGCAGGATCTCCGGAGAGAAGGAATGGGTGACGTTTAGGGTCGAGACTCTTCTTCAGACTCACATCAGGGGGGAGCGAGATACATAGATAAGGAAGTGTGAAGGTGGGAAAACAGGGCAAAGGGAATGAATGGGGCGGCACGGTAGCGCAGCGGTAGAGTTGCTGCTTTACAGCGAATGCAGCGCTGGAGACTCAGGTTCGATCCTGACTACGGTTGCTGTACTGTAAGGAGTTTGTACGTTCTCCCCGTGACCTGCGTGGGTTTTCTCCGAGATCTTCGGTTTCCTCCCACACTCCAAAGACGTACAGGTATGTAAGTTAATTGACTGGGTAAATGTAAAAATTGTCCCTAGTGTGTGTAGGATAGTGTTAGTGTGCGGGGATCACTGGGCGGTGCGGACTTGGTGGGCCGAAAAGGCCTGTTTCCGCACTGTATCTGAAATATGAAATATGAAGATGAAGAAAAATGTAGAATAGATCATTGTTAGCTGGGAGAAGGTAACAACAAAGCAAACAGAGATAAAATGTAGTCGGAGACAGTAAGACTAGTCGGTGAACTGGGAAGGGATGGAGAGATAGGGAAAACAAGGATTAGTTGAAGTTAGAGAAGTCAATGTTCATACCGCTGGGGTGTAAGCTGCCCAAGTGAAATGTGAGGTGCTGTTCCTCCAATTTGTGCTGGGCCTCACTCTGACAATGGAGGAGGCCCAGGACAGAAAGGTCAATGTGTGAATGAAAGGGGGAGTTAAAGTGTTTAGCAACCAGGAGATCAGGTAGGTTTAGGCTGACTGAGAGGAGGTGTTCAGCAAAAGGATTGCCGAGCCTGTGCTTGGTCTCACCGATATATGGTGAGACCAAGCACAGAATATTGTGTTCCGTTTTGGGCAGTTATAGGATATTGCCTAGCTTAAAAGGGTTCAGAGAAGATTTACGAGGATGTTGCCAGGACTAGAGGGTGTGAGCTATAGGGTGAGGTCGAGTACGCTGGCTCATCTATGATGGAAGAGGGGAACTTCCGTTCCCTAAAGAATGAGGACATCTCGGATGCCCTAGAATGGAACACCTCATCTTTGGCGCAGATGCAGCATAGGTGGAGGAATTGGGAGTAGGGGATAGTCTTTGCAGGAAGCAGGGTGGGAAGAAGTGTTGTTGAGATAGTTGTGTGAATCAGTGGGTTTGTAATAGATACACGTCAATAGTCTATTTCCTGTGATGGAGACTGTGATGGAGACTGTGAGATCAAGAAAGGGGAGGGAGGTGTCGCAGATGGTCCAAGTAAATTTGAGCGCAGGATGAAAATTGGTGATGAAGTTGATGAGTTCTGCATGGGTGCAGGAGGCAGCACCGATGCAGTCATCGATGTAATGGAGATAGAGTTTGGGGATAGGGCCGGTGTATGTTTGGAACAGAGATTGTTCAAAGAGGCAGGCATAGCTGGGGCCCATGTGGGTGCCCATAGCTACGCCTTGGACTTCGAGGAAGTGGGAGGAGTCAAAGGAGAAGTTGTTGAGGGTGAGGACCAGCTCCGCTAGGCAGAGTAGAGTATTAGTAGAGGGAAATTGGATGGTACTGCGGTCAAGGAAAAAACAGAGGGCTTTAAGGCCTTCCTGGTGGGAGATGGAGGTGTTGAGTGACTGAATGTCCATAGTAAAGATGAGGGAGTGGGGGCTCGGAAAGTGGAAGTCGTTAAAGAGACGAAGGGCATGTGAGGTATCGGACGGGGGGGGATAGGATAGAGTCGAGGTAAGTGGAAATCATTTCCTTGGGAAACGTAACCTGGCTGGCCAGTTTCATCTCATTAAGAAACTGAAAACCAGATAGCATCTCTGGAGAGAAGGAATGGGTGATGTTTCGGGTCGCGAGGCTTCTTCAGACTAGTCGGGGAAAGGGAAACGAGAGATATCGACAATGATGTAGTGAGATAAAGAACAGTGAATGAAAGATATGCAAAAAAGTAATAATGATAGGCAAACAGGCCATTGTTAGCTGTTTGTTTGGTGAAAGCGAGAAGCGTCTATGCCTGTCTGCCTGTCCCACTGACTTACTCCAGCTTTTTGTGTCTATCTTCGGTTTAAACCAGCATCTGCAGTTCCTTCCTTTACAAATCAAAATGGGAGATTGATTGAAAGTTCGAGTGGACTGATAATCTAGTTAAAAATGAAAGGCTTCTTTTGAAGAAGCATTAAAGACAGAGGAAAGCAATGGCCCTTTGATAGAAAATTCCAGACCATGGATACAGTGACTGAAAGCCTCTGCTACTAATGGCAAAAATCAATGGGAAAGCTGGAAGTTGTATGCTAGACTAGATATGAAGGGCTGAGATAATGTAGATATCTGTTAAGCAGGACAAAGTAATTTGTTTGCAAAGAAACTTTATAGCTTGCCATTTTACCCCGTCCTGCATCATTGACTGTTCCCTTGCAGAAAATCATTTCCATTAATAAATACATCTTAAAATAACAAAAAAAGAACAGTAAAGCTTATCTTGCCCAGAGAATACATAACCTATAGCTACTATAAACTACTCCAGTTTGAAACCCAAAGTAGACAGTACAAAGTTGGGGAAGCATAGAATGGGGAAAATTAAGAAAAATAAACAAAATTACAAACACTAAATTAATAATAAAATGACACATTAAAAGATCAAGGTTTAATACTTTGAAATCCTAGAATGTGTTTTAATAGTTGCTATTTTAACACATACACCTTATTATTTAAATTACATCATATTTCTTATAAACAGTCTTCAGGGGTGGCATTTAAATTAGATTCATTAAATTAATTTACACTTCAGTGGTTGATTTTGTATCCTGCAAGCATTAGGGTAGATGAGGAAACAGCAGTTGCTCATAAAGAATACCAAACAGAAGTATTAAATAGAGAAGAACAAACAAAAACTATCACATCAGGCCTGGTATCCACCTTGGGCAATATTTTAAACAAGCAATAGTGAACTGCCAGCCATCTTACACTCTGCCTGATGTCCTATGATGAAATTTAAAAATAAATAAATAAATAAAATTGCATGGTGTTAAATGGATTGCTGATTTGCAATTGCCTGTTTTGTGTTATCGCCCAAATCCAATTTCAGCCTCACAGAATTTCCAATAAAAAGTCAATAACTCAAGTTGCTAGGAAAAAACATCAGTTTTTAGGATTACTATGAATATGAAGAAATGTATTTTTTTGATTAGATATTTTATTCATTTTAATGAACACAATTTTGAAAAGGAAAAATCAATATAAGTTTATTGTGGACCTTGACTAATTGCAGTTTTAAGGTTCTGAACGCTTCCTCTATGGTCCTTTTTTTTATAACAGAGAAAAGATGTATGGATTAAATTAAGCTTTTGCACAAATTAACTCCCCTCCTCAATAATGAACTTTGGTCTTCTTTGCAGGTCCTCTTTAGTTTGGTAGCAATTCTCTGGATGCACAGCAACAGGCAGTAATAAAATCAAGCAGTAGTTTGTTTCAGGAGTGAAGGGGAAAGGACTTCTCATTATTAGCTGCAACATTTACATATTAACCAGAACATGAGTGTATAGTTAACAATCCTGCCCTTCTTTAAACCATGTCACAGTGATTGCAACAATATCATATTGCCAAATGTCGATCGATGCTCTAAGTTCATCTGCCTTACTGGTCAACCTCCTTATGTAAATGGCAGGCAGTGATTTCCAGAATGGCAGGCAGTGACCAGTGGGATGCCGCAAGGCTCGGTGCTGGGACTGCAGCTATTTATAATATACATTAATGATTTAGATGAAGGAATTAAAAGTAACATTAGCAAATTTGCCGATGACACAAAGCTGGGTGGCAGTGTGAACTGTGAAGAGGATGCTGTGACGATGCAGGGTGACTTGGACAGGTTGTGTGAGTGGGCAGATGCATGGCAGATGCAGTATAATGTGGAGACCTGGAGTATTGTGTGCAGTTTTGGTCTCCTAATTTGAGGAAGGACATTCTTGCTATTGAGGGAGTGCAGCGTATGTTCACGAGGTTAATTCCCGGGATGGCGGGACTGTCATATGATGAAAGAATGGAGCGACTGGGCTTGTATTCACTGGAATTTAGGATGAGAGGGGATCTTATAGAAACATACAACATTATTAAGGGATTGAACACGCTAGATGCAGGAAACATGTTCCCGATGTTGGGAGAAGTCCAGAATCAGGGGCCGCAGTTTAAGAATAAGGGGTAGGCCATTTAGAACTGAGAAAAGGAAAAACTTTTTCACACAGAGAGTTGTGAATTTGTGGAATTCTCTGCCACAGAAGGCAGTGGAGACTGATTCATTGGATACATTCAAAAGAGAGTTAGATAGAGCTCTTAGGGCTAGCGGAATCAAGGGATATGGGGAGAAGGCAGGATTGTGGATGATCAGCCATAATCACATTGAATGGCGGTGCTGGCCCGAAGGGTCAATGCTATTCCTGCACATATTGTCTATGGATCAATGTTAAAATAGATGCAATTTAGCCATTCATTCTTCCCATGTGCCTTATCTAGCCCATGCCTTTCTGCCCACTGGAAAGCCCTACTTTGTTTCCTTTATCATCATTACTTTTTAAAATATCTTTCATTCATAATTCTTTATCTCTCTACATCATCATCTATATCTCTCATTTCCCTTCTCCCTAACTAGTCTGAAGAAGGGTCTCGATGTGGTGGATGTGGTGTACCTCGACTTTCAGAAAGCCTTCGACAAGGTCCCACATAGGAGATTAGTGGGCAAAATTAGGGCACATGGTATTGGGGGTAGGGTACTGACATGGATAGAAAATTGGTTAACAGACAGAAAGCAAAGAGTGGGGATAAATGGGTCCCTTTCGGAATGGCAGGCAGTGACCAGTGGGGTACCGCAAGGTTCGGTGCTGGGACCCCAGCTATTTACGATATACATTAATGACTTAGACGAAGGGATTAAAAGTACCATTAGCAAATTTGCAGATGATACTAAGTTGGGGGGTAGTGTGAATTGTGAGGAAGATGCAATAAGGCTGCAGGGTGACCTGGACAGGTTGTGTGAGTGGGCGGATACATGGCAGATGCAGTTTAATGTAGATAAGTGTGAGGTTATTCACTTTGGAAGTAAGAATAGAAAGGCAGATTATTATCTGAATGGTGTCAAGTTAGGAGGAGGGGGAGTTCAACGAGATCTGGGTGTCCTAGTGCATCAGTCAATGAAAGGAAGCATGCAGGTTCAGCAGGCAGTGAAGAAAGCCAATGGAATGTTGGCCTTCGTAACAAGAGGAGTTGAGTATAGGAGCAAAGAGGTCCTTCTACAGTTGTACCGGGCCCTGGTGAGACCGCACCTGGAGTACTGTGTGCAGTTTTGGTCTCCAAATTTGAGGAAGGATATTCTTGCTATGGAGGGCGTGCAGCGTAGGTTCACTAGATTAATTCCCGGAATGGCGGGACTGTCGTATGTTGAAAGGCTGGAGCGATTGGGCTTGTATACACTGGAATTTAGAAGGATGAGGGGGGATCTTATTGAAACATATAAGATAATTAGGGGATTGGACACATTAGAGGCAGATAACATGTTCCCAATGTTGGGGGAGTCCAGAACAAGGGGCCACAGTTTGAGAATAAGGGGTAGGCCATTTAGAACGGAGATGAGGAAGAACTTTTTCAGTCAGAGGGTGGTGAAGGTGTGGAATTCTCTGCCTCAGAAGGCAGTGGAGGCCAGTTCGTTGGATGCTTTCAAGAGAGAGCTGGATAGAGCTCTTAAGGATAGCGGAGTGAGGGGGTATGGGGAGAAGGCAGGAACGGGGTACTGATTGATAGTGATCAGCCATGATCGCATTGAATGGCGGTGCTGGCTCGAAGGGCTGAATGGCCTACTCCTGCACCTATTGTCTATTGTCTATTGTCTATTGACCTGAAATGTCACCCATTCCTTCTCTCCAGAGATGCTGCCTGTCCCGCTGAGTTACTCCAGCTTTTTGTGCCATCTCCTATTTTTTTTCTATGTTTTGACTGAACCTTGTTTCCAATTGCACAGTTACTCTATATACCAACCTCTTGAAAAATTAGTTTCAAACTTCCCTTACTTTGTGAGTGCATGTATCATTATGATTGGACATGCAACCGGAGTTTAAGTGCTCCGAATATACATGCACCAGTGTTTCTTTTAAAGTGCAATGTTTTATTTTTAAGTTGTTCACATCAGCCTGGGCTTCGCAATTTCTTAACTGATAGGACCAGAAGTCAATTTGATGACATTTCAATTGAAATTTGGATCATGTAATGAAGAGAAGTCATCATCAAGGGAATAAAAAGAAAGTGTATAAAAATTCAGTTGTAAAGTAAATTAGGATACTTTGTTTTAACCAGATTCACCGCAAATAAATTTAAAAAACCCATTTAAACTGTAAATGCTTGAAAGGTGTCCAGCAAAGGTTGATTTCAGAATCCAGTTGAGATTAAAATCTTGCTGTGCCTCAACTGTGTCAATGCTTCATCACTGTTGACAGGATCGATAGCCACAAGAATAAACTGTTCATATAGCCATAGAGGTGCAAAGCATAAAACCAGGCTTTTCAGCCCACCATGTTAATCTGATCTTTTTGCCATCAACACTCATCCCAATTATAACATTAGGCCTATATTCTTCTATGCCGTACCTATTTAATTGGCTGTTAAAATGTCTCTGAAATATATCTAATTCCATCATAGTCTCTGGCAACAAATTATAGATTTTTACCATTCTTTGTGTAAAACACCAAAACAATTTTGCTCTCACATTCTCTTCAAAACTCCTCTCTCCCATACTTACAACTATGACTACTTTTTAATACTTCTATTATGGGATAAAGATTCTGACTTTCAATCCTATCTACGCCTCATAATAGTATTGACATATATAGGGGTCACCAGGGGTCACAGCTTAAGGATAAGGGGGAAGTCTTTTAGGACCGAGATGAGAAAACATTTCTTCACACAGAGTGTGGTGAGTCAGTGGAATTCTCTGCCACAGAAGGTAGTTGAGGCCAGTTCATTGGCTATATTTAAGAGGGAGTTAGATGTGGCCCTTGTGGCTAAAGGGATCAGGGGAATGGAGAGAAGGCAGGTACAGGTTACTGAGCTGGATGATCAGCCATGATCATATTGAATGGCGGTGCAGGCTCGAAGGGCCGAATGGCCTACTCCTGCACCTATTTTCTATGCTTCTATATATCAGCTCACACCTCAGCTTACTTCATCCACAGAAAACAAACCCAGCCTATCCAATTTCTCCGTATTACTACAGTCCTTCAATCCAGGCAATGTCCTGGTGAATCTCCTTTAGTTTAGTTTATTATTGTCATGCGTACAGAAGTGCATTGAAAAGTCTTTGTGTGCTATCCAGTCAAAGAAAAGACTACACCAGAATGAAATCACAATGTCCACAGTTCACAGATGAAGGCTAAAGGGTAAAATGCATATTTTCAATTGAAGTGGCATGGGTGTGCAGCAGCAAAATACATCCAAATTATTCCCTCAGCCAGTACAACCAAAATTGATTAACTATTCACGCATGCAACAACTCATTGTACAGTGTTTGTATGCTAATTAGCTGCCAAATTCATCTATATAACAGATCATTTCATTTCAAAATGAATTCATTGGTCATAAGTGATAGGAGCAGAATTTGGCCTTTCGGCCCAACAAATCTACTCCACCATTCAATCATGGCTGATCTATCTGCCTTCTCCCCATAACCCTTGACACCCATACCAATCAAGAATCTATCTATCTCTGCCGTAAAAATATCCATTTACTTGGCCTCCACAGCCTTCTGTGGCAAAGAATTCCACAGGTTAACCACCCTCTGACTAAATAAATTCCTCCCCATCTTCTTAAAGGAACCTCATTTAATTATGAGGCTATGACCGCTAGCCTGTGGCCTGACCAGCGCGTGATAGAACCTCAGCATTACATCGCTGGCTTTGTATTCTAGCCCTCTTGAAATAAATGCGAGCATTGCGTTTACCTTCCTTACTACCAATTCAACTTGGGAATCCTGCACCAAGTCCCTTTACACCTCTGATTTCTGGATTCTCTCCCCATTTCAAAAATAGTCTACGCCTTTATTCTCACTACCAAAATGCATGACTCCACACTTTGCTACTCTGTATTCCATCTGCCACTTCTCTGCTCACTCTCTCAACCTGTCCAAGTCCTTTTGTAGAGTCCCTGCTTTCTCTACATTACCTGCCCCTCCACCTATTTTCGTATCATCTGCAAATTTGGCCACAAAGCCAATCCCATCATCCAACCTGAGGTGTAGCGGCCCCAGCACCGACCCCTGCAGAACTCCGCTAGTCACTGGCAGCCAACCAGAAAAAGCCCCCATCATTGGTTCTGATGTGCTTGGGAAATTAATGTGAAAAGTACGATATTAGTGCATAATCTGTCTTTTTTACTGAAATGAAGAGGTGATCTACTGGTTTAGTGTTGCCAAGAAAACTTAAACTTCACATTGTACTGTGCCACATTCTTCACTTATTTTAAGCAGTTTGACAGAAAATGGAGTTTGCACTCAGGGAATTAAAAGAGATAGCAGAGTTTGGATTGGAATGTATACCCAAGGAAAACCTAATAATTATGGTTACACAAGGTTAGGCAACTACTGGCTACACATCCAGATGATATCCAGTAAGTTTCAGACCTCAAATATCCCAGTTTATAAATAGAAAGGTTTTTGTTAAATTTTCATGAGACATTGGATATAAGCTCGTGCAGGGGGTTGAGGTCCACTAAACAGTTCATGCAACACTGATGAATAGTCGTACTGTAGAGTACTGCGAAGTGTAAGAAAATCCAAGCGCATTGTGCAGCAGAGCTCTCAGGGGTGCAGCTAACAGGCACAGTAGAAATCACCCCTCCTGAATGTGCATAACCCTGCTTAAAGAGTCAGGACTTTCGACTCCAAACGCCTGTTTAGGTAATGGTGTTACCCAAAATTCACAAACCTTAAAGAAAACATTAAAAGTTTACAAAACAAAAGGAGACCCATTGTATATGTTCCAGTTTAAAAGATTTATTAGCCTATCAGGTCAAAACACTTCATTTAATGTTTGAATGGTATTTCTGGCTTATATTGTCCTTCAAGCAACCTGTTCCAAACTCCTGCCACCCTTTAGTTAATCATTCCTTAATACTAAATTTCTCCTGGCAACATCCTAATAAATCTCCTCTGTCTAATGTAATGACATCTTTCCAGTAAAGTGATCACCAGAACCATCTGCATTTTCAAAATCCAGGCTGCCGGAAGAGGTACCTAATAAGGGAGGAGATTAGTGTAGCAGTGAGAAATGATCTTGGCATGACACATCATGATGTGAAATTGGAATCAATTGAGACAAACTACAAAATAGCAAAGAGCAGAGACCATTAATACGAGTTATTTATAATACACCAAATAATAAATGAAAATGAAGCATGGTATAAGTCACAAATGAAGAGGTGCATGTGATAGGGGAAATATAGGGTCATGGAAGACTTGCATATAGTATCAAAATTACAGGAACAAGGCAAAGATGAAATCATGAAATGTATTCAAGACACTTTTTCAGATCAACATGCGAGGAAGCAGCTACGAGAAGAACCATTTTCAATCTTACTTTGAGCAATGAGAAGTTGATTGATAATCTTAATGTCAAAGGGTTCTTGGTAGGGGGCTTTAATATGAGAGAATTGTACTGAGTTTGAAGGTGATGATTGGGAAACTAGGGTCTTAAATCTAATTGAAAGACACTATGAAGGTACAAGAGGAGATTTGGTTGCTGTTGACTGAGGGAATACATGAAAAGATATGACAGTGGACAGTCAATAGCTGTCATTGAAAGAAATTGTGTAATGCACGTTGTAAAAAAAAAACTCAGCGGGAAAAGTGATTCATATGTGGCTAATCAGAAAAATTAATGATAGTACTTGCATGTTCTCTCTTTGACTGCCTAGGCTTCATTTAGGTACTCAGCATTCCTCCCACATCCAAAAGACATGCTGCTGGGTTAACTGGTTACTGTAAATTACACATTGTGGGTGGATGATTGATGTGAGTTAATAGGCATGTGAGAGAGAATAGGTTGAAGGAAATGCATTGGGGAATGTGACTGTGGAAACAAGGAACTGCAGATGCTGGTTTACACAAAAAAGAACCCAAAGTGCTGGAGTAACTCAGCAGATCATGCAGCATCTCTGGAAAACATGGATAGGCAACATTTCAGAATAGGTCCCAACCTGAAGCAACACCGATCCATCTTCTATAGAGATATTGCCTGACCCACTGAGTTACTCCAGCATTTTGTGTCCTTTTGGGAATAGGGTTAATGGGATCATAATTGTTGCTCATCTTCAGGCATCTCTGTTACAACAGAAAGGGACGAGGATGGCTGATGGGTAAATGAATGACTTACTTTTATCATTTGATATTTTTTGTTAACTTCTTCATTTTCAAGAAAATATAATGCTATGCAGTTTGAGGAATTAAGATGAAATCTGAATACATCTCATTTTGTACATTTAGTAAACAACAAAGCAGTTAAACAAATCATATTTGTCTTGATCATGCTAAATATTTATATTCATTATGAAAGCACTAAACGCATGCACGCGAGGACATGTATAAATGACATGGAATCCAATTCAGATGATAAAAGGCTCCCATTGCACCTCTTCATATATATATATATATATATATATGATATGTGAAAATCTTAGAATACAAGTTATTCAACTACTGCAATGTTAGGCATGGTTCAATAAGAGCACTCTTGTATGAATCAGAAGGTTGTGAATTCGTCCCTCTCCAAGGACTTTATGATACATTCGAGGTTGAGTGATGCTTTACCATTGTATTTATCAGAGTACTGCATTTTCAGAGATGCTATCGTTACAACGACACATTAACTGAACTTCACTCTGTCCTCTTAGATGGACGCAGAAGATTCTAAACACAGCCCAGAGAACAGGACAGTTTATTCTAATGGACACAAAAAGCTGGAGTAGTAGAACGAGACAGGCAACATCTCTGGAGAGAAGGAATGGGTGACGTTTCGGGTTGAGGCCCTTCTTCAGACTGGTTAGGGATAAGGGAAAAGCGAGATATTGACGGTGATGTGGAAAGATACAGAACAATGAATGGGAGATATGCAAAAGAGTAACGATGATAAAGGAAAGGCCATTGTAAGCTCTATCCCTCCCCCACCCAAGTCACACAAGCTTCTCATTTTCACTCTACAAACAGCTTACAATGGCCTTTCCATTATCATTGTTATTTTTTTGCATATCTCTCATTCATTGTTCTTTATCTCTCCACATCACCGTCTATATCTCTCGTTTCCCATAACCAGTCTGAAGAAGGGTCTTGACCCAAAATGTCACTCATTCCTTCTCTCCAGAGATGCTGCCTGTCCCGTTGAGTTACTCCAGCTTTTTGTGTCCATTAGAATTAACTGTCCTGTTCTCTGTGCTGTGTTTAGGATCTTCTGCATCCATCTAAGAGGACAGGGTGAAGTTCAGTTAATGTGTCGTTGTAAAGATAACATCTCTGAAAGTGCAGTACTCTGATAAATACAATGGTAAACCATCACTCAACCTCGAATGTATCATAAAGTCCTTGGAGTGGGACAAATTCACAGCCTTCTGATTCATACAAGAGTGCTCTTATTGAATCATGGCTAACATTGCAGTAGTTGAACAACTTGTATTCTAAGATTTTCACATATCATATATATATATGAAGTGCTGCGAAGGGAGCCTTTTATCATCTGAATTGGATTTCATGTCATTTATATATATCCAGAGATGCTGCCTGTCCCGCTGAGTTACCCCAGCTTTTTGTGTCTATCTTCCGTTTACCAGCGTCTGCAGTTCCTTCTTACGCAGTTTATGCTAATGTCCTGGCCCATGTTTACATTTCAAACAATGCCAATAAAACAAAATGATCAAATGTCACCATGTGGCTGTTGTTGGAAAAATATATTGGATATGAAGTACTTCATGACTTCAAGGTTACAGACGGCACTATATAAAGGCAACAGTATTCTTTCAACTATGAGCATGTCAAGCACCATTAAACTTAAAATACCAGAAACAGAAAAAAATAATTGGAAAATATAAGGATTTGCTAGAAATATATTAATATCAATAACATTTGCTCTGTTTTTAATTATAAGGATGCTGTGTTGGAAGGAAATGTTACTGAAGCACAATTTTTCTCTTTCCACAGATGCTGCCTGACCAGCTGTGTTCAGCATTTTCAATTTTTATTTCCGATTTCCAGCATCAAAGGTTTTTTTTGATAATTCTAGTAATTTTTTGTGCAACACCCAACCATTGAATTTCAAAAGGTATGTACAATCTAGGATGACTAATGCCTGCAATGTACACTTTATCCATTGGTGGTGATATTGCTCTTCTGCCTCTACTGGAAGAACCTGCTTTAGCTTATTTGAAGTAATTAAATTCCTTATTTCCAAAGGCATAAAATCTATTGATGAACTTTTACAATTCTTAACATTTAGCAGTAGCTACAAGTTTAAATATTAGTTTGTGCTAGTGGCACTGTCTTTCTCCAAGGAAAGATAATTCTGTATCTTTGAAGTAGCTCCTCAGAGATACAACGCTAACTCAACCATTTTTGGCTGCTTCATCAATGAGCTTCCCTCTCTCTATCAGAACATCTGAAATGCAGAAGTTTACTGATGAATGCTGTGTTGACTCCATTTGTAATTCCTCGTACAATGAAGCACTACATTCTTACAAGACGAAACAACAGGCTTGGGCGGAGAAGTGGTATCTAACATTCATGCCATGCAAATACCAGGCATCTCCAACAATGTCTACCAGCTCCTTAATGTATTCAATTACAAATCTCTCATCATCACCTTTCCAGGGGTGTCCATTATTGCATAAAGACTGTGGCTATAATAACAGGTTAGAGACCCGAGTATTCTGCAGTAAGAAGCTCAGCTACTCATTCCCAAGATCTCTTCCCCATCTATGCGATGAATGTGGTGATGATATATACGGCATCCATTTATATTGGTGGTGTTGCAACAACATTCAAGAAGCTCAAAATCGTGAAATGTCATCCACAAACTCAAGATCTTAATTAATACATCATCAATCAGTACATAATGGTTACTGTGAGTACTATAAAAAAACATAAGAAACTGAAATGGGAGTATTTAGGCCATTTAACCCTTCTATCCTGCTCTAGCTATCATCAGTATCGTGGCCGATCTACTTCAAAGTCCCTTTCCTGAATTTCCTCTGATTTCAGTAATATCCAGAAATGTATTCATCTCAGTTTTGAATGACTGTCTCCAATGTCCTTTTGAGTAGGAAATTCCAAAGATATACAATGCTTTGAATGATGAAAAATTCTCTCTTCTCAGTACTAAATATCATATCCATTTATCTAAGAATTTGACCCCTATTTCTACACCCTTCAGCCAGGGGATACATCCTCCTTGCATCCTTTCTGTTGAGTCCTGTAAGGATTTAGTATGGTTAAATGGTGGGATGTACATCTTTGGTTCTTGAGATTAACAGTTTTTTTTGTCTCATTAACTTTTCTAGTACTTTTATTTTAACTAATATGGCAACAAATTGCTAAGAGTTCTGAAATTATCACCTTGAATGAAGAGGGCAGTGGGTGCCAGAGAACCTAATCATCTCCAGGATTCCCTCCAAAATATTGCATTTACCCCATGTTTTGCACAGACTTTCATTCCTTGAAAATTACTGGTAACTTATACCTTATAGCTGCATGAGTGCCTTCATTACTTGCAGTTCGAATTCTATTTTCCCTGGATAACCCGAATTGGACAATAAATGCTGTCTGTTACATTCCCAGACTTTTTATTCAGGACTTAATGCCCCTGGAATCCAATTCCCCTTCACACTTCAGTTCCCTATTGGTAATCTGAAGGATATCCCTGATGCAACAAACGTCGGTTTCTCCACTGTAGTGGTAAGCATCTCCGTGACCTTGCTACTCTTGTCGGGCTTTAAAATATTTAACAGCACAAATCAAGAAACTATTTGGCCCATCAAACCCAAGCCAATTTTTTCCAAAGGGCAATGCCGTTCATAGTTATTATGCCTTGTTCCTTCATTTATATTTCTACTTCATGTATTTATCTAATTCCCGTTTGATCATTCAGGACAGTGCAGTCCAAGCTCTACCCAGTCAAAGCATAAAAAGGTTTTTCCTGACACTTCAGTTCATTTGACTATCAGGAGTCTGGACCTTTGATTATTGAGTCTTCAGGAGTTCAAAATCATTTATTTAGATCCTCTGTCTAAAGCCTTTGTGGTTTAAAAAATACCTTTACCAAATGGTCTACTGGACTTATTTGTTCTTGAAATAAACAATCCCACCTAGTTTTAGATGCTTAGAATCATTTTTGTTTACATCTTGTTTTGTATCAAGGATCATTAAAACCCGTTTTACATAAGTGACAAAAAATATATAATAAAGAGCTGAAGCACAACTTTCAAGGGAAAATGGATAGAATAAGGAAGTCAAATGATAAACCACAGATAAATATAATGAACATTAAGTTAGTCTCTTTTATAAACCACCAACTCTGTTTATATTACATACCATACCATACCATACCATACACATACAGCCGGAAACAGGCCTTTTCGGCCCACCAAGTCCGTGCCGCCCAGCGATCCCCGTACATTAACACTATCCTACAGACACTAGGGACAATTTTTACATTTACCCAGCCAATTAACCTACATACCTGTACGTCTTTGGAGTGTGGGAGGAAACCGAAGATCTCGGAGAAAACCCACGCAGGTCACGGGGAGAACGTACAAACTCCTTACAGTGCAGCACCCGTAGTCAGGATCGAACCTGAGTCTCCGGCGCTGCATTCGCTGTAAAGCAGCAACTCTACAGCAACTCTGTATAACACAACTACTTCTGTAATAAAATACTATTTAAGTCTGTGAACTACACCACATATTTGCAATCATTATATATCTATAATATACTAAATTTATAATCTAACATCAAAACACTTTATGATTATAACTTCTTATGCCCACATTTCTAATGAAGCCTTCTATGCAAACCTAACACACACTACTTGAACCCCTGTGATAGTGCTTAAGCTCTTATACCTCAGTTTTGACCTCTGCTCTTTTTCCTACAAAGAAACTCCTACATTTTGCTTTTCAAAATTATAAGGTCATAAGTGAAAGGAGCAGAATTGGGCCATTTGGTCCATCAAGCCTGTTCCTCCATTCAATCATGGCTGATCTATCTCTCCCTCCTAACCCCATTCTCCCGCCTTCTCCCCATAACCCCTGACACCCTTACTAATCAAGAATCTATCTATCTCTGCCTCAAAGATATCCATTGACCTGGCCTCCACAGCCAAGAATTCCACAGATTCTGACTAAAGAAAATTTCTCATCATCTCTTTCCTAAAGGAACATCATTTAATTCTGAGGCTATGACCTCTAGTCCTAGCCTCTCCCACTGGTGGAAACATCCTCTCCACATCCACTCTAGCCAAGCCTTTCACTATTCGATACATTTCAATGAGGTCCCCCCTCATCCTAAACTCCAGCGAGTACAGGCCCAGTGCCATCAAACAAACGCTCATTCCAATTTGTCAAAACACTCCCACTGACTTGATAGCCTGTGTTAATTTCAAGGTGCATTGTGAAAGTACCAATGAACTGATCTGGTCTACTGACATTTAGTGACTGCAGGGAATCCAAAATAATTATAATTATAGATTCAAAGATATTTATGCTTATTCTAACCATTTTCTACCATACTCAAACTTAGGGCTGTGTGACCTGTTGCTGTAAATACCATCATGCACACAGATTTATATACATGCCATAAATTCTCACTTTTCAAATGCCGTGTGCAAAATATTAGAAAATAGCATTGGATAGCCAAGTTAAAAATGAATTGGACAATCTGAGATTTTTGTAGGCTAGAATTTTTAATCAGGTGTGTGGGGGACGACGACTGGGAGTCAGTTGTGTGGGGGGGCTGGGGGTCAGGTGTGTGGGGGAACTGGGAGTCAGTTGTGTGGGGGGGCTGGGGGGTCAGGTGTTTGGGGGGGGCCTTGTGGTCAGGTGTGTGGGGAGGCTGGGGGGGGGTCAGGTGTGTGGGTGGGCTGAAGGTCAGGTGTATGTAGGGGTCAGGTGTGTGGGGGGAGGGCTGGCGTTCAGGTGTGTGGCAATAAGAGTTGCAGTGTATTTCTCAAAGAAAAGACAAAATGTATGGTGCAGTATTTACCAAGTCTATGAAACAAATCGAAGATTGCAAAACAGGGAGACAATGTGGTTAAAAAGGTTTTCTGGGAATCTTTCATTATTAGCTGAAGCATTGAATATAACAGCAGGTTTAGCCACTGGTTAAAATGCTGCAAGTAGAACTGTATACATATTGTATGCATTTATATTTTTAGTATAATTTAATTTATTATTGTCACATGTACCGAGATACAGTGCAAAGCTTTCTTTTGTATGCTATTGTAGCGACCATAGGGATTGGTCCTGAGAGTCGAACCCTCGGATTGGCCAGCAAGGTCACATGGTGGTGTGACCATAGGGATTGGTCCTGAGAGTCGAACCCGCTGATTGGCCAGCTAGGTCAGGTGGTGGTTTTGGGGCCCAAAAACCAGGCAGTGGGAAGAGAACTTCGATGTGAACAGTTTGAGTTAATGGTTGTCTGTAATCTCGTTTGTTATCCTTTGTAATTGAATATTGTTGCCGCAATAAACTTCTTTAACAAAGTACAAACATCCAGACTCGCCATATTGGTGACCCCGACGTGATCTAGCCAATCATCTACCATGGAGGGACAAGACGCCCCTTCTTTGGTTCTAACGCCCAGCGTACCGCAGCTAAACGCGGTCAGCGTTCATCTTCCTCCGTTTTGGGCGCATCAACCACAACTTTGGTTTGCCCATGCTGAAGCTCAGTTCCACCTGAGAAACATCTCGGTGGACGAGACAAAGTATTATTACCTGGTCAGCGCTCTACCGCCTGAGTCGTCCGCGCGGGTGATGCAGTTCATCACCTCCCCTCCTGCAGACGGCAAGTACGAGGCGCTGAAGGTACTCTTGCTTCGAACCTTCGGATTCAGTAGGCATGATCGAGCTGAGAGGCTTCTGCACCTGCCGGATCTCGGAGATCGGCTGCCGTCCGCCCTCATGGCCGAAATGTTGGCGCTGGCAGGTGAGCACAAGGATTGCCTCATGTTCGAGCAGGCATTCCGAGAGCAGCTTCCAGAAGATGTTAGGCTTATGCTCACGGATTGTTCTTTTAAGGACCCCGTGGCATATGCGGAGAAAGCCGATGCGCTCATGACGTCCAAATCGAAAAAACACAGTTCGATCAACAGGGTCTCGGCACCATTAGGCAGCCCGCAGCGGCACCAAGATGGCGCTGCGACTCCCGCCATTTCTTCAAAACCCCGCCAAAAAGATCCGCACAAGCGCGGCTGGTGTTATTATCATCTGCGATGGGGTGGAGAAGCCCGCAACTGCCGCTCACCTTGTACCTTCTCGGGAAATGCCTCGGCCGATCGTACATAGAGGCGGTTGCGATTGGCCAGAACCGACGCCTCTACGTCCGAGATCGATTCACGGACACAGAATTCTTGGTCGACACAGGAGCAATAGTCAGCATCGTGCCGCCGACCGACCTCAAAGCCCAATCGGGTAAGAGAGGGCCTACCCTCATCGCGGTTAACAGTAGCCCCATCCGCATGTATGGTACGCGGGCAATGTCTCTGGCTTTCGGCACCCGCACGTACGAATGGTCGTTTATCGTCGCGGAAGTCGGTCAGGTGATCCTGGGCGCAGATTTCCTCTGGGCCTTTTCGCTAGTTCCCGATGTCCGAGGTAAAGGCCTTCGACCCTCCGCTAGCAGCGATGAGCCCGCTGCTCCACCGCCGGCCACCCCGCCCAGCCCGACTGTCCAGGCCGTTGTCGCGGCCTCCGACCCGTATGCTGCGGTCCTGGCTGAGTTTCCGGAGCTGCTCGTTCAATGTTTCGACGCTCCTTCTGCCCGGAACGGCGTTGTCCATCACATTCCCACCGAGGGGCCCCCCGTTTTTGCTCGGGCCCGGAGGTTGCCGCCAGACAAACTGGTGGTGGCGCGTGCAGAATTCCAGAAGATGGAACGAATGGGCATTGTCCGTCGGTCCGACAGCCCGTGGGCCTCTCCATTGCATATGGTCTCCAAAGCATCTGGGGGGTGGAGACCATGTGGAGATTACCGACGCCTTAACGCCGTCACCACAGCAGACCGCTACCCCATACCGCACATCCAGGACTTCTCGTCTGGGCTGGAAGGTGCCATGGTGTTCTCCAAAATTGATTTGGTGCGGGGCTACCACCAGATTCCTGTGCGTCCGGAAGACATTCCAAAGACTGCCACGATCACTCCGTTCGGGTTGTTCGAATGGTTGCGTATGCCTTTCGGTTTGAAGAACGCGACACAGGCTTTCCAGCGGCTTATGGACCATGTTGGTCGGGATTTGTCTTTTGTTTTCATTTATTTGGATGATATCCTGGTCGCCAGTCGCTCGGAGCAGGTACACCTGGTCCATTTGCAGACCGTGTTCCGGCGGCTTCAAGACCACGGGCTCATCATCCACCCCTCCAAGTGTCAATTTGGCCTCCACTCTATTGATTTCTTAGGACACCGGATCACCTCTGCCGGCGCCACTCCTTTGCCCGAAAAAGTGGAGGCTGTCCGTGCCTTCCCGCGACCCTCCACAGTAAAGGTGTTGCAGGAGTTCGTGGGCATGGTGAATTTCTACCATAGGTTCGTACCGGCAGCGGCACGGGTCATGCGTCCGCTCTTCCAGTGTCTCGCAGGTAAACCTATCGAGTTGGAGTGGTCCGCGGAGACGGCCTTTGAGGCAGCTAAAGTGGCTCTGGCAGACGCCACCATGCTCGTCCACCCAAGCGCCTCCGCCCCCATGGGCCTGACGGTCGATGCGTCGGACGTGGCGGTGGGAGGGGTTTTGGAACAGCAGGTGGATGGCAGTTGGCAGCCCTTGCCGTTTTTCACCCGACAGCTTAATCCGGCTGAGCTGAAGTATAGCGCCTTTGACGGAGAGCTTCTGGCTCTCTATTTAGCTGTCCGCCACTTTAGGTATTTTCTAGAAGGCCGCCCATTTGTGGCCTTTACGGACCACAAACCATTGACTTTTGCTTTTTCGAAAGTGTCCGACCCATGGTCGGCCCGCCAGCAGCGGCACCTGACTGCCATCTCAGAGTTTACTACCGATGTCCGACACGTCGTGGGTAAGCTTAATGCCGTTGCTGATGCCCTGTCCCGGCCGGCCATTTCCCCAATTTCAGCGGTGGAATGCGAGGTGGATTTCCAGGAGCTTGTGGAGGCACAGCGCCTCAGCATACCAGTCCACCACTTCGGGGTTGAAGTTGGCCCAAGTGGCTTGCGGGCCTGCGGGTACAAAAGTCTGGTGTGATGTTTCCCTTCCCCGCCCTAGACCGGTGGTGCCGGCTGCCCTTCAGCGCCGTGTGTTTGATGCCATTCATGGGCTGGCGCACCCGTCCATCCACTCCACCTCTGCCTTAGTGGCCGCTAGGTTTGTGTGGCATGGCCTGTGGAAACAAGTAGCCGCTTGGGCCCGTTCCTGTGTTCCCTGCCAGACCGCTAAAGTTCACCGGCATGTCCAACCTCCGGTGCAGGAGTTTGCGGTCCCTGCGGTCCGTTTTTTTCATATTCACGTTGATTTAGTTGGGCCTTTACCTTCCTCCAGGGGCTACACTCACCTACTCACGGTGGTTGACCGATTTACCCGTTGGCCGGAGGCCTTCCCGTTGTCCGACACCTCCGCCGCCTCTCGTGCCCGGGCCCTCCATTGGGTGGCCCGTTTCGGTGTTCCGTCCGTCATTACCACCGACCGGGGGTCCCTGTTCACCTCTGCCCTTTGGGCTACGATAGCAGAGCTGTACGGTTCCCGGTTGCAGCAGACCACAGCGTACCACCCACAGGCTAATGGGCTCATGGAGAGGTTTCACAGGCAACTTATGGTGGCCCTCAGTGCGCGGCTGGACGGCCCTGACTGGGTAGACCAGCTCCCCTGGGTCCTTTTGGGCGTCCTTACTGCTCCTAAGCAGGATCTCGGAACTTCGTCCGCGGAACTGGTATATGGCTCGCCACTCACTGTGCCCGGGGATTTCCTTCCGGAGTCCTCTGGTCAGCAGCCCTCGGTTCCGTCGGTTTTAGCATCCCTCCGGGCGCGAGTGGGTTCCCTGGCTCCGGTTCCTACTTCACGTCACGGGTGTTCCATGGTGCACGAACCGCCTGCCTTGAAGGACTGTGAATTTGTGTTTCTGCGTAGAGATGCCCATCGTTCCCCGTTGCAGAGGGTCTATGAAGGACCGTTCCGCGTGTTGCGTAAAGGGACGGTCACCTTCACCTTGGATGTTGGGGGCAGGAGTGAGCTCGTCTCTGTGTCCAGGCTCAAACCTGCACACTTGGATCAGGACCGCCCTGTTCTGGTCGGCCAACTGCCTCGGCGGGGCCGTCCTCCTGCAATTCCACCCGATCCGGGACCCCCTGCTCCTGTGGTTCCTGCAGCCCCTCTCCTTACTCGTTCTGGTCGCGAAATCCGGCTCCCTGCTAGGTTACGTACCTCGGGTTCTGGGGGGGGGGGGGGGGGTCATGTAGCGACCATAGGGATTGGTCCTGAGAGTCGAACCCGCGGATTGGCCAGCAAGGTCACATTGTGGTGCGACCATAGGGATTGGTCCTGAGAGTCCAACCCGCTGATTGGCCAGCAAGGTCACGTGGTGGTTTTGGGGCCCAAAAACCAGGCAGTGGGAAGAGAACTTCGATGTGAACAGTTTGAGTAAATGGTATAAGAAAATAACTGCAGATGCTGGTACAAATCGATTTATTCACAAAATGCTGGAGTAACTCAGCAGGTCAGGCAGCATCTCGGGAGAGAAGGAATGAGTGACGTTTCGGGTCGAGACCCTTCTTCAGACTGAGTTAATGGTTGTCTGTAATCTCGTTTGTTATCCTTTGTAATTGAATATTGCTGCCGTAATAAACTTCTTTAACAAAGTACAAGCCTCCAGACTCGCCATACTATCCAGTTAAATCGTACTCTGTAAGAGTACACTCATACACAAGTAAAAGAGTGAAATGATTGTAATGGATAATAGCAGGTCTTCTTCTAGGACAACACACAAAGAGTCGCCACCTTTTAGCACCACCTTGCAATTTTCATGTCATGAGTTTCTGAAAATATCAAGCCTGATCTTGACCAAAGGAGATAAGCATTTCTTACTTTTCACTTTAAGGCTTGGTGTCCTGATGGCACTAGAGTGATGATGCAGCGGTTGGCCTGTCCCAGCTTAATTCTGACGGTTCTTTACAATGCTGCTCTGTTCAGCTACTGCAGGCCGTGCTCGATCTGTTCACACCCAGCTGCTTTTGGGCCTCCCACAGCTGCCTTCGCCAACATCAAGATCTGCGACCACTGCAACCATACCGTCTGTCACCTCCCACAGCTGCCCCTCCATTTCTGTGCACCAGGGTCGCCGTGCCCAACTTCCCGAACTACATTGAAACTTTGGTAGTTTCCGAAGGCGTGGAAGGTGAGCTCTCTACTCCAGGCAGCATTCTGATAACCCTCTTTTGTACCCACTCTTCAGCCTCCACATTCTGTTTATGACATCTATTTTACCACTATCTATTTAGATTAGTTTAGTTTAGAAATACAGCAGGGCAACAGGTCCTTCGATTCACTGAGTCTACATCGACCAGCGATCGCCGCGCAATAACTCTACCCTACACACACTAGGGTCAATTTTTACATTTCATACCAAGTCAATTAACCAATAAACCTGTACGTCTTTGGAGTGTGGGAGGAAACCGAAGATCTCGGAGAAAACTCACGCAGGGAGAATGCACAAACTCCGTACAGACAGCACCCGTGGTCAGGATTGAACCCGGGTCTCTGGAGCTGTAAGGCAGTAGCTCTACCGCTACGCCACCGTTTGTGTTGCTACTTTCAGGGAGCTATGGACTTGGATCTCAATATCTCTCTGTAGAACAATGCTGTTAAAGGTCCTGATATTATTTGTATACTTTCCCCTTACATTTAATCTCCCAAAGGGCAACACCTTACACTTACCCGGTTTAAATTCCATCTTCCATTTCTCTACCTATAGCTGCTATTAATCTACATCCTGCAGTATCCTTTTACAGCATTCTTCACTGTCCACAATGCTGCAATCTTACCAACCAACCTATCTACAGTTTTGTCCACAATGCTGCAATCTTACCAACCAACCTATCTACAGTTTTGTCCACAATGCTGCAATCTTACCAACCAACCTATCTACAGTTTTGTCCACAATGCTGCAATCTTACCAACCAACCCATCTACAGTTTTGACAACAATGCTGCAAACTTACTAACCAACCTATCTACAGTTTTGTCCACAATGCTGTGAACTTACTAACCAACCTATCTACAGTTTTGTCCAAGTCTACATATTTAAAAAAAAACATTCTACCTTATCCTCAGTCTTCTATAGGTAAGCCTAAATCAAAGTTAACATGGTTCCCAGGGATCTTAATCTTCTGGATCAGCTTACCATGAGTAACCTTGCCAAATGCCTCACTGAGGTCTATGTGGACAACATTCACTGCCCAACCTTTAACAATCACCTTTGGCACTTTCTCAGAAAACGAAACCAAGTTTACAGGCATGACCTGGACAAAGCCATACTGAATGTTCCTAATTATCCCATCCAAATGCTAATAATCTTATCTCCACAAATTATTTTTAATAGCTTCAACATCACTGATGTGATGCTTACTGGCCTAAAATTTCCCGAATTTGCCATATTTCCTTTCTTAAACAAAGAAACAACATTGGCTATGCTCCAGTCCTCCAGGAGGTCGCCTGTGGTGAGAAAAATACAAAGACCTTCGTCAAGGCTCCTAACAATCTTGCCTCTCTCAACAACATGGATAAATCACATCAGACCCCGTGTGCACTAAATTGCTCCTCGTGTGTAGGGAGTGGATAAGAAAATGGGGCAACATAGAACTAGTGTGAACGGGTGATCGATGGCCGATGTGGACTCGGTGGGCCGAAAGCCATGCTACATCTCTAAACGAAACTAAAGATGACTTGTAACTTGCTGCGTAAGGTCAGCAATTTCGTTCTTTATTTCAGTATCTGCACTTTTTAGATTTTCTTGAACCACAAGATAATCGATTATTTTAGATTTGGCATTGCATGATGAGTCAGGCGTCATTAGATTGTCAGCTTAATGTTTGCTTCATTAGTATCTTAGAGTAGTAAATGCTCTGAACAAGTTGGATTATACAATAAATTTCATATTAAGTTTGAGAATCACTTAATTTATCAGATGTGGAAGGACAAAATTAAATGTGTACATCGCATTGTAAAAGGACTGAAGTTTGTAATTATTTAATCTTACCTGTCTTAGTGCTTTTTTGGTGTGCTGCTGAGTAGAAGATATCAGTTTGTTTTGTGCCACAGATGTTGATGAATTTATATTATGTGGAGGAGAACTCTCATCAGGCACATGTTTTGGTTCTGGACAAACTGTTAAAAAAGAGGGACAATGTATCCGTGACTACCCGATTGGGTTCTTTTTGGCATCAAAAAGTATAATCTAAGATTTGAAATGTGCTGGAGAAGCAAACAAAGCGAGCAGTTTCATAGACCTGGAGTCCTGGTTGTGAAACATGGAGTGCAAGTGCATATGGTCATTCTTGCCATCCTCATGGCATGTATCTGATCCTGGTTGTACTGATACCGAACACTACCATAGCGCAACCACCTCCCAAGAACCACCATTTGCACTCCAAGCTGACAGCATTAAAATTCATTTTACGCAGACACCATCCTACCTCTCTCTCCCTTACCATGGCTGTCAACACTTGACTTACTTGCAATGAATGTGTCACCTTTCACAGTTATCCTGTCAGCTCCCTTTCACATCCGAAGTCATTGCTTATATCTTTGTATCCATCTTTCCAAATATCTGTGCTTTAATCTTTCTAGTTTGCTCATGAACAGAAACACATCTGCCTTAGTGAAATATTTGATACTGTGATATTGTAACTGAGGGTAATATCCCCTATTATGGGCATAAAACAAGGTGTTAGATTAACTCAGCGGGTCAGGCATCATTTGTGGAGTGAATGGACAAATGACATAAGAGAAGCCTTACAGTGCCATGTGCAAGCTCTGATGCATTCCGCAGTACAAGGCTAATGACATGATTTGTGGCAGAGAGCAGCTGAAGATGCAATCAACTGACTTTAACTATGTGCATGAAGTCATTGAACCTTTTGCAACATTGCATCCAAGTTCTTGAGGATTGACCTCTAGCTTTTATCTACACAACTATCTTCTATCTCCTGCTTTTTGTGCATCTGGAGGGTTGATGTACATTACCACTTTTTTCTAACTTCTGCTTTTTTCCACTGCAGCATCCAAAAACTATGGTGCCCATCTCATCCGTATTGTTTCATGAGACTTTTGGCAAATTGCAATTATTTCCATGCTGATTTCTATTACCTGTGACAACAATAATGCACCTTAATTGTAAATAATGCAGTTTGGTTTCATCTGTTGCTAGACATTTAAAGAACTGACCCCTGTTGAGATAATTAGCATGGTTATTACAAGCTGGATGTTGAAACTTTTATAATAAATACGCAGCACAAATTTGTTGCTCCTTCTGTATCAATGAACCAGGTGCCAGCTAATTTAAAATTGTGATACATTTTTGTTTTTAGGAGCCAATTTAGTGCTCCTGCATTTACGCAATTTCACATTATCGTATAGTGCAAAAATAGTCTAATGACAAAACCTGTAGTGAGCATTAAAACTGCAAAGTCAATAGAAATATGGTTTTAATCGGTATAGTTAGTTTTTCTCTTGGGGCAGAAAATATTAAGAATTAAAGATGCAATGCAATTTAGCATTTTGCAAATAATAAACCATGTTTTTGGCGAAATGAAACCCTGCCCAAAAGCTGTTCAATGCAATTTATACCAAAATCAAAAATATATCCTGGATAATTTTTCTGAAATTCACTGACTTCTTGCAAACTCATCACTATCAATTTCTTGATGGAAGAAATCAATTTCTTGTTATGACTTCCATGGAGTCATAGACTCATTCAGCATGGAAACAGGCCCATAGCCGACCAACCTGCCCCATCTACACTAGTCCCACCAGCCTGTGTTTGGCCCATATCCCTCTAAACCTTTCCCATCCATGAATCTGTCTAAATGTTTCTTAAACGTTGTGATAGTACCTGCCTCAACTACCAATGTCCTCTTGTTTCTGACACCCCATACACTGGGTAATTGACAGTTTATTTACCCTATCTATTCCTCTCATGATCTTGTACACCCCTATAGATCACCCATTATACTCATGTGCTCCAAGGAATAAAGTCCTAGATTGCTCAATCTCTCCATATAACTCAGGACCTGAAGTCCTGGCAACATCCTCGTAAATCTTTTCTGCACCCTTTTGAACTTAACAACATCTTTCACATAACAGGGTGGCCAAAACTGAACACAATATTCTAAATATGGCCTCATCAATGTCTTGTACAACTGTAACATAACCTCCCAACTTCTATATTCCATACTCTGACTGATGAAGCCAATGTGCCAAAGGTCTCCATGACCAACCTAGAGGATTTCATAATCATAATGTCTAGAGATGGCTGTACTGAATGTTTACTTTCCATCGATATATGGATTCTGTCACCACGGGATTATAACTTACCATATTAAATGTAAGATAACCAACATTATAACACTGCACTATTTTGCTGTGTAAGAGCACTATCAGGTGGAACAATTACTCCATGCAGCAAAATCCCGATAATGCACCTTGTACCCATTAAAGTGGGAAAACTGATATCAATATTTTGTTTCTTCAATCAACGTCTGTGCCAATACACTTTACGGTCAAGATGCACCCAGTAAGGTTACTAAGAAGCACAGATTATTCAGTCAGCAATTATTAGAAAAATTCAGTGTAGCTAGTAAGATATTGAAATTGTTTCTTGAATAAGTTAAAAATTGCTATAAATAAGCTATAAAGAGGTCATTTATCAGTAAGCAACATGCTGACAACCATGTTAACTTTTGAAAACTATTTAGTCATAGCTATGATGTCCAGTATTACAATTAGTAACATTCCATTAATCCGTCAAAATACGCATTTCATGCAATATTTAATATTTTTTGTTGAATTAACTCTTCAATTACAGCATCTGATGTGAAGGTGTTTAAACAATAAGCATTGAAGAAGAATTCTGATTCGAGTTATTTCTGTGTCACAGACTGTTATGCTTGGACATCTATAAAGGTTGATTTGAATTAAAATAATTTATATCCTTCCCCTTTTTTGCCAGACCCAAGATTGGATCACCTGTTTAAAGAGCATAACGGCATATTCTTCCCCAAATACAATTTATGGTTCTCAATTAGGATATCCATTGTTTGGAAGTTAATTTGCTTCCATTTCTGATGTGGTTTTAAAATGTTAAAGCTATTACTCCGATATAATAATAGTAATATAAAACAAGGTCCTCACATTCACTGAGCATTTTAACCAATGCAAATTCTATATTTTTTAACACATTGAATTCATGTTCAAACCCCAGTCAAATATATAGTCTGTGGTTTAAAAAAACCCCTTAGTCCAAAAAGAGCAGCAGAGAACAATGGGATTTCTTGCATTTTTTCTGCTAGGGCTCCCCTACTAGATTCTCAGAAAACCTAGCTGTTCAGAATCTAGTGCAGAGCTACAGTTGATTAGATAGTGTTTCCAGACTCGATCAAATGAAAAGGTAATGCCCATCCTTACATTTTGTAAATCACCGTAGCATGATGTTAGAAGTTGCTGACATACCTCCATTTTCCTCTTCATTGCTATTTGTTTCAGCCATTTCGCAGCTGTCTAAATCTGATTCGTCATCCAAATCAATGACCCCCTCTGCTGACATTACCAATTCATCTTTCTGTTGATAACAAAAACAGTTGTTAGGAATCGTCTATCTTTTCTTCAGAAATGCTTTCAATATAAAATAGTACAACAATTATGTTCCTTTTGTGCAGAAGGTAGTTCATCAACCTTGCTATTCATCTTGTTGAGATTTGCTCTGCACACAAAACAAAAGGCTTACTTTTGCCTTCGAGCCCTTGAATACTGACAACACTGAACTGTTAAAGTGAAAGTTTACTTGCTTCAGCTCACAACAGTTATTTGCAGGCAGTGACATCTCTATCTGAACTACAGAAGAGAAAAATATCTATTTTTTTAGCAGCTCCTTCCTGATTCAGAACCTTTTCGTTGATCACATGGAAAACAATACGACAGGAAAAAACAACATTCACAATAAGTTATTCAATTTAACAATTTTAAAAAATCCAGAAATGCATTTTCAACAGTACACCAAGTATTTCGAACAATTAGATTATAGTTTTTCAAGAGGAGTAATAAGCTGCATAGCAATAACTGGGGAATTTGAATGGGTGTTGGCTCACCGCTCTCAGATCCCCAACAGCAAATGAAAATCAGTATTTAATTAAAAGCTTAACTATTTTTTGAGCTTCGACCTCACATTTCCAGCATATTTCTGCACAATGCCACCTTGCTTTGGCTGAAAACATTCTTACCTCTGAATCAATAGGATGTGGTTTAAGTCCCAAGGTGGCATTTGAGTACATAAATCATGCTTACATTCTAGAGTGGTGTTGTTCTCCTTGAAATACATGGCTCAAAATATATCCTTCTTGAAATAGCAGTATTCTTGAGTGCATTATTTGAATTGTTGTATTTCAGTTGTAATGGTGTACTCTGAATGTCAGCTTAAATTAATGTTATAGATCTGGGTGATCAGGGTATTCGCCTGGAGTACAAGCCAACTGCAGCAGGAGAAACCTATTAACCATTCATTATTCACAATCGTGCAGAATATGACTAATGGGTTTGTTTTCAAAAAATAGCAGCCAAAGGAGATCAAAAGGATATATTTGTTCTTAAGATTTTTGACTTGTCTGAGAGAGATAATGTGGCATTACATAAACATCTTTTAAAAATGACTATTAGAGCTCAAAGAATAATTGAGAGTTCTCCTTATCTGGTGATAAGGTACCTTGATTATTAATTGATCAATGCACAGAAACAAATCACAGTAAAGGTATCCATAACGGCCTCTATCGTTTGAGATGCAGAAAGTTAAGCTAATCATAATGTTGTATGCTTATACATAATGGAAGTACTTAAAATTAATTGTTAGTACATAACTGATTTTAAATTGATTTAAGGCAACTAACAAGCATGAATTCAGTAATTTAAAAAATCTCAGTTAATAATTAAACCAAAATGAATTGCCAGAAATAATGTCTTCATCACCATGCACCCCAATAAAATTATTTATCCACTACACTGTAGTATTACTAAGATCAGTAAGCTGTTCCCATTTGATCAAAATTGATACGTCTGCATACTTCCCACATTTTTGAGGAAAAACATGCAAGCTAATATTTGTTTTCTGACTTCTAAGTACTATTAAGGTATTAGAAAAGTACCTAGTCCTAATACATTTTTAGTATTCACTTACTTTAAGAGCATAAAGACCCATCTTTCCTGGAATTCGGCAGAAAGCTCCATCTTCCACACGAGCATTGGTATGAAGCATGGCATTAAGGCAGGCCAGAGGAGAGGTTCCACTGATTTGAGAAACAGATGCATACATTATTGTGTGAGCACTTCTCACAAAACATTCACTTTCCACTTGGACTTTGTGCAAATTCCTCCAACCTTGACCACCATTTACATCACAATAGCAGACATGAAAAGCAAATTGTAATCTGGAGCATTTATAAAATTTAACCATCAGGCACAAGGTTGAACAATAACCAAATGAAATCACAATCTAACAATCTAAAATATACTTTGCACCGAGGACTAAAGAAAAGCATCAATATTTTTGCCCAAAAATAAAAACTAGCAGTGTTTTAAAATGCCAGAATGATCAAAGAAGGGGAAAGTTCAACAGTATCAGTATTCAATGAAATAAAAGAAAATGCATTAGAATGACCTGGAAGTGGGGGGGTTGGGAGACACTGCTAGAACACATTCTTCACTTTCTTCTTTTCCCTCTCAGAAGTCACAGCCTGTTGTTGCATCCATGACTTATTAACATATCATGTAAACGTTTTGACTTTGTACACAAGGTGCATTCCATATACAACATACTCACTCAATATTGCCACCGAGAATGCCAATTCACAAATACCTTATTTCTTTTTTTTTAAATCATTAATGGGATGTTTATTCTGCTGGAAATTCTGATTACATACTGACCAACCTAATTGTCTTTGAACTGAGGACACATTGGACTCAATTAGAACGCAGCATCTGATGGTTATTACCTCAGCTTCTAATGCAAGCAGAAATAGATGGGTACACAATTCAGGTAAGTAACAGCTCCTCTCTCCTCATGTAGCCAGCAAAATCCAATCCCCTCCAAACACAGCTCCCCTCCCCTTCCCAACGCATCACAGCCCTGTCACCTGGTTCCTATCTCCTCCTTCACCTCCTGCATCCGCTTATCATCTGCACCCTTCCTACTCCGGTTCCCTCATTTTTCTTCCTTCCTGTCTCCTTGCTCATTCCTTCCCACTATCCTTCCCTCTAGTTCTACAATTCACTCCCCTCCTTCCTTGCTTCTCAGATTCCACCATTTACACCCTTTTGCCTTTTCTACTCCAGCCTTGGTTACCATCTCCACCCTTCTGAATGAATGGATAATTTATTGTCACATGTGACAAGTCACAGTGAAATTCTTTGCTTGGATACCCGAGGTATGCAAATAGGCACCACATAAGGGACACTGGCAAAGTTACAATGTATCTCATGCCAGCTCCTCTTTTGTTCTACCCCCTCTCCGCCATTCCCCCATGGCAGGTCTTCCTTTGTTCTCTCCTCCAACTGATTCATCTGCCAATCAATTTACCTGGATCCACCTATCATTTGCCAACTCTTGCACCACGCATTCCCCTCACATCTACTCCATCAGTCTGAAGAAGGGTTCAAACCTGAAATATTGTCTGCCCGTTTCCCTTCACAGATGTTGCCTGGCCTACTGAGTTCCTCCAGCAGTCTTTTTTTGTATTAGTAAATCTACCTTTTTAAAGTCCAGGATACTAGGCATTGGCCTGTAATTATCTATCTATAATTAGCAGCCGTTGTGTTAAAGTAAGTGCTGAATTGGTCATCTACCTCGTCCTTTAATAAGGATATATCCATAATTAGAGACGTGAAAAATAAACTTTATCGTGTAATGGGACAAAATTATTTTTGTCAGCTCTTAGAAACAAGATAAATTATTGGAAAAATTGAAATATTAGCAATGTTTAGTTAAGGCAAAAAAATCAGTGTTATTGAAAATCAGAGGAAATATTTTATCATGAGGTGACAACTAATTTTACAAGGAAGGATAGTTTGAAGTTAAGTATTTGATAAAGTACAGTTACTTAATTTTAAAAAGGGGTACTGAGATACAATAATACAAGTGGACATTTCACTGCACATTTATGTGTATGTGACAAATAAACTTGACTTGACTGAAAAACCAATAAAGATATTCATTAAAAACAGAGATTTTTTTAAAAACAGCAGGACTGGCAGTTCAAAGTTCCGGGGTGCAGGAATAGTCAACCGGAATTAGAAGAACAAATATGCCAGGAGATTGCAGACAACTGCAGGTCAAATAAGGTTGTTGGAGTAGAGGATTTTAAATTTCCCAATATTGACTGGGAAAATCAGAGTGTGAAGGGTTTAGATGGGGTGCAATTTCTCAAAAGTGCTCAGGAGAATTTTCTCCAGCAATATCTAAAGACCCCCACACATGAGAGGGCAACACTTGATTTAGTCTTGGGAAATTGGGAAGGGCAAGTGAATGAAGTGTTCGTGGAGGAGCCTTTTGGGACCAGTGACCACTGTTCGATTAGGTTTAAGATAGTTATGGATAGGGACAGAGGGGGCCCACGTGTTAAAATGCTCATTTGGGGTGAGGGCAACTTTGAGGGTATGAGAGAAGGTCTCACTCAAGTTGATTGGAGCAGGTTATTTGAGGGAACATCAGCCATGTGAGATGTTTTTAAAAGTGTGTTGACAAAAGCTCAGGATATGCATGTCCCTGTTAGAGTGAAGGGCAAGGCAGGCAAATGTAAGGAAGCTTGGCTGATGAGGGGAATTGAGCCGTTAGAGAAGAATTAGTACGCATGGGACAGATGGGATCAAGTGCATTCCTGGAGGAGTTTTGGGAAACAAGGAGTAAAATGAAAAAGGAAATCAGAAGGGCAAAAAGGGGCCAGGAGATAGATCTGGCAGGTAGCATTAAGGGCAATCCCAAGTGCTTTTATAAATACATAAGAGGGAAAAGGGTAACTAGAGAGAGAGAGTGGGCCCCCTCAGGAATCAAAGCGGTCACTTCCATGTGGAGCCACAGGAGATGGGCAAAATCCTCAATGAGTATTTCTCCTCTGTATTTACCCAGAAGAAAGACAGGAAGACAGAGACAGTCAATGGTAGTGTCTTGAGATCAGTCACTGCTACGGTTGATAACATGCTGAAGGTACTATCCTGTTTGAAGGTAGAGAAATCTCCATGGCCTGATCAAATATATCCAAGGACATTGTGGGAAACTAAAGAGGAAATTGTGGGAGCCCTGGTTGAAATTTACGAGTCATCTTTAAATCCAGGAGAGGAGTCGGAAGACTGGAGGGTGGCAAATGTTGTGCCTCTTTTCAATAAGAGCTGCAGGGAAAATGCTGGGAACGATAGCCGGTGAGCTTAACATCTGTAGTTACTACAGAGTATTCTGAGGGATAAGGTATATAGGCATTTAGATGGCTAAGGGGTGATTACGGATAGTCAGCATGGTTTTGTACGTGGGAGGTCTTGTCTCACAAATCTGAATGAGTTTTTTGAAGACATGAACAAAAAGGTTGATGAGGGTAGAGCTGTAGATGTGGTATATATGGACTTCAGTAAAGCATTCGACAGTTCCGCACAGTAGGCTGCTCTGGAAGGTTAGATTGCATGGGATCCAAGGACAGATAGATGAATGGATAGAAAATTGGCTTCTTGGAAGAAAGCAGAGGGTGATGGTGGAAGGTTGCTTCTCCGATAGGAGGCCTGTGACTAGTGGTGTGCCTCACTAGTGAGGGTTCAGTGCTGGGTTAGTGTTTGTCATCTATCTTAATGCTGATTTAAATCGAAGATGGACACAAAATACTGGAGCAACTCAGCGGGACAGGCAGCATCTTGGAGAGAAGGAATGGGTGATGTTTCGGCTGGAGACCCTTCTTCAGACTGAAGAAGACTTGCCGGTCCCATTGAGTTACTTCAGCATTTTGTGTCTAACATAGGCAGAACCTACACAGTGAACGGTAGGGTTCTCGGGAGTGTTGTAGAGCAGAGGAATCTAGGAGTGCAGATGCATGGTTCCTTGAAGGTGTTGCAGGTAGATAGGGTGGTCAAAAAGGCTTTTGGCACATTGGCCTTCATCAGCCAGACTATTGAGTGTAGAAGTTGACAAGGTCATGTTGCAGTTGTATAAGATGTTGGTGAGGCCACATTTAGAGTATTGTGTTCAGTTCTGGGCACCATGTTATACGAAATATGTCGTCAAGCTGCAAAGGGTACAGAGAGGATTTACGAGGATGTTGCCATGACTAGAGGAACTGAGCTATAGGGAGTAGGCTGGGACTCTATTCCTTGGAGCGCAGGAGGATTAGGGGTGATCTTATAGAAGTATATAAAATCATGAGAGAAATAGATTGGCCAAATAGATGCACAGAGTCTCTAGCCCAGAGTAGGTGAATCGAGGACCAGAGGACATAGGTTTAAGGTGAAGGGGAAAAGATTTAATAGGAATCTGAGGGGTACCCTTTTCACACAAAGGTTGGTGAGTGTATGGAACAAGCTGCCAGAGGAGGTAGTTTAGGCTGGGACTATCCCAACGTTTAAGAAACAGTTAGATAAGTACATGGAAAGGACAAGTTTGGAGGGATATGGACCAAACGCGAACAGGTGGGACTAGTGTAGCCGGGACATTGTTGGCAAGTTGGGCCAGAGCCTGTTTCCACACTGTATCACTCTATGAGAGATGGTACTTAAAAATATACACATATGTGACTGAAATAATAAAATACTCTCCTATCATTGCAATACTATTATTCCCTTTGTTTTTATTTGAACAAGCACAAAATTAGCATCCTTGAAGATGATACAAGTTGGGCATGTCCCACTTTGTCAATTTTTAAGGCGACTGTCAAAGTATTAGCAGATCGCCGAAAAACCTTCGATTTTTATAACCCTACGACAATGTCTACGACAATGACCACGACAATGCCTACGACAAGCTACGACAACCTACCACCTAGGCGACGGCAAGCTACGACAACCGGCGACCCACGATAAGATAATGGTACCAGTCAGTATATCTATCTCACAAAAAAGGCACGAGGATTGTAGGAGAAAACGCAGATCCCATTTCACACAATATTCATCCATTTGACAATTGTGGGCAGATAGAATTATCACTCGGATGCAGCATGCCTTTGTTTCATTTCCCGAGGGCGGATATATGCCAAGATAATCTAGAATCGATCATTACACACCTACACAAGTGACCGTGCTCTGCTCTGCTCGGTCACTTTGCATGACAAACACGCATGAGAAAAAACAATTCGACAGCAACGTCGATCCACACAAGGTGCTCATTCGCGATACTTTCCTGACCCATGAAAGAATGGAGATTTCCCACCTTACGCATAGTGGTCATTCTGGGACAAGTAGATTTCAGAGATACAGCATGGAAACAGACCCTTTGGCTCACGGAGTCCGCGCCGACCAGCGATCATCCCATACACTAGCACTATCCTACATACTAGGGACAATTTACAATTTTACTGAAGCCATTTAATCTATACACCTGAGACAGACACAAAAGCTGGAGTAATTCAACGTGCCAGGCAGCATCTCTGGAGAAAAGGAATCGGTGACGTTTCGGGTCGAGACCCTTCTTCAAAAGTCACCTATTCCTTTTCTCCAGAGATGCTGCCTGACCCGCTGCCTGACTGCAGCTTTTTGTGTCTGTCTTCGGTTTAACCAGCATCTGAAATTAAATTATTTGTATTTGTTTTATTTTGTTTTATTGGTCAAAATAAATGAAATTAAAATATTTGAAAGAGATGCCATGAGAAACTACTCTGAAATACAATAACTTCAAACATCAATCTTTGGTCAAAATGTCCAAAATTTACTTTATTCAAACAAACAAAATTCTTATAAAAGGTGGATCAGCACCGGCGACAACCAAATTCACCTAGCGACAACCTACGACAGCGCCCACGACAGGATACGACAAGCTACGATCATTGGAATATCCAATACAAATATCCGAGACGACCCGAGAACTGCTACGACTCATTGGAGACTATTCACGGCCATGCCCGCGACACACTGGCGCACGTGTGGCGACAGCCTAGTCGCCGGCAGTCGCCTTAGAAATCGCCGAACTGGGACAGGCCCTTTTGTATATGACATTAGAATATTAAAATATGTCGCCGATTGGCACCACAAATATGAAAATTAAGATTCAGAGTTGCCAGTATTAGCTAGTTCTTTTATTAGAGAAGTAAGAATCTTAATCGTTAGTCGCTGTAAATGGAGAACAACAGTAAATGCATTATATTTAATCATAGTGGGCCATCCGAGTCAAGACAAATATAAAAATGAGAGGGAAATCTTTGGCCTGTATGAAAAAACAGTACAGTACATTCAATTAAACCAGATTAAAAAAAAAAAAATTAATATCATGAATACTCACCTTCTAAGATGTCACCACATGTTGAATAAGGTCCAATGTATTAAAGTAAGGAAGAAGAAAAAAATCAGTACAAGAGAGTAAAATAACTACACAACCAAAACACATGCATTGCTGTTTCTTTTACTTTGGACATTAAAATATGTTCTTACAGTTATAATCTTATGCATATTATTCTGACAGTTGCTGCTAATCACCTGGTGTAGTAATAAACTGAAGGAGCAAAGTTCCAAATATGGTTTTGTTAAAGTTGGTCACAATTGGAGGAACACATTAAGACCGAGCTCCTGCCCCTATGAGTTACCCAATGGCATACGTATTTGTATTTGTTCTGGTCAAAGAATCAGTCTTGACAATTGCAGCTTCAATAATAACTTCTCATGCTTGCAAATTAATGATCTAATTTATCAGAGTGGTGCTCAGGAATTACACATTGAAGGAAGGGAGAGAATGAGAATGGCAGTTCATTATTTTGGAAATAAAGTGCCAATGTAATATTTCTTTACATTGCCTTCTTTCCACCCCTTAATTTCCCAATTAATTATTTTCTCAGATCATTTTAATATAGTTCAGTACCTGGATTAATAAGACGATATTCTGACTATTTTATGGATGACAACTTAATTGTTTATAATGTCATTTGATGCGGCATTCAAGTGTGCAAACTATTGAATTATGCTTTTCCAATATTAGTTGATAATCACTGAAAATTAGTATTTTCTTACAGTTTGAATAATAACAACTAATATTAGAATAATGACTGTTGAGTACTGACATCCACATTCTAATAGTTGCAGTTGAAGTTTAAAGTACAAAAAAAACCTTGCTGTTTTTATTTCAACATGACATTCTTAGTCACAATTACTTTCTATTGCTATGAAATCTTTAATTCCTAAGCCCATCCACAAACAAATTACTTATTGTCACTATAATAGGTTTATGCAATTTCTTGATAGTTCAGGTATCAATTTCAAGAACTCTTTGTTACTCTGGTGTTCGCTCTCTAATTATAAAGTCGGATTCATAGAATCATTAGGCACTGAAACCAGCCCTTTGACCCATCTCATCCTTGCCAGCCAAAATGCAGTATCTTAGCTAGTCCCATTTGTCTGGATTTGACCTTTCCTATCCTTGCACTTGTCTGAATTTCTTTTAGTCTTCAGCAATACTCAATCATTTCAATATTATCAATTAATATAACATTAAGAATAAATTAAAAATGAACACACAGAATTACAGCCATTCTGACATTGTACTAACTTAGCAGTTAATGATTTAATATAAAAGTATATTCTCAAGGAATTTCCTCTACTTCGCAATACATTTTAACTGCACATGTCCATACTCAGTTTTCTTGATAACAAAAAATATTGTCTTACAAGGGGTAACTTCCTGACTTCAAATTTCTGGTGGGGAGCCAAGTTCAATAACTAGCATAATGGAAATTCAGATGTGGGCTGTTTGGTTCTGATCCAGATTTCTTATGCGATCCTAATTAGGTGATGCTCCCTGATTAAACAAAGTTGGAAAATTACCTTGCTGTTTTTGTTTCAACATGACATTCTTACAGCCGCAATTACATTCTATTGCTATGAAATTTTTAATTCCTAAGGTCATCCACAAGTAAATTGCTTATAGTGTAGGAAAATAACTGTAGATGCTGGTACAAATTGAAGGTATCCCAAAATGCTGGAGTAACTCAGCAGGTCAGGAAGCATCTCTCCTGTGATGCTGCCTAACTTGCTGAGTTACTCCAGCATTTTGTGATACAGTAAATTGCTCATTGTCACTATAATAGGTTTATGCAATTTCTTGATACTCCAGGTATCAATTTCAAGACTCTTGAACACTTTGCACTCTGGTGTTTGCTCTCGAATTATGGAGCTGGAATCATTGGGCACTGAAACCAGCCCTTTGACCCATCTTATCCTTGCCGGCCAAAATGCAGCGTCTCAGCTAGTCCCATTTGCCTGGATTTGACCTTTCCTGTCCATGCGCTTGTCTGAATGTCTTTTAGTCTTCAGCAATACTCAATCATTTCAATATTATCAATTCCTATTCTCTATTCTACATATGCTTGCTTCAAACCTTCCCACTCTTCAACACTTTCCCCGTGCTTTTGGCAATGATCACATGAATTTGGTTTTCTGCTATACTAAGAAAATCATTGGGAGAGAAAAGATAGCTTCCCATAGAAAGTAAATTAGAAAAAACATCCAACCAAAACTTTGGTAACATTAAAAGTATCAAATGTGAGGGCATTCAGAAATGCAGAGGGCCTAGCTGAGATACCAAATGAGTACCTTAGAACAGTTATTAGCAAAAATGCAACGTTGCTGAAAATTCTGCAAAAGAAAACGCAGTTGAGTTTCTGAATGAGTTAAAAATTGATAAAGAAAGTGCCCAAGAAATGTTAGCTTGGAGAGAATAATTTGCCTGGCTGGATTGGAAAAATCCGAGAGATGCAAGAGATTGCAGATGCTGAAATCTTGAACAAAAAAACAAAGTACTGGAGGATCTCAACAGGTCAGGCAGCCTCAGTGAAGGAATTGGATAGGCAATGTTTTGGTTCCCTTCTTCAGACGTGGAGTAAGAGGGAGAAATCTGAAAAAGAGAGATGGGAATGGGACAAAAGCCGGCAAGTAATAGTGGCTACAGGTGAGGAGTGGTGATTAGCAGGTAATAGTGACAAAGGCTAGAGGTGAAATGGAGGCAAACATTCCATTCCTCCTTTTCCGATACCCTTTTGACTCAATTTTACTTCTAGCCTTTGCCACTATCTTCACCTATCGGCAAATCACCCCTTCTTGCCTGTATCCACCTATCTATCACTTGCCAGGCTTGGTCTAAACCCTACTGCTCCTTTCAAGCTTTCTCTCCCCCCAACTCCATTAGCCTGAAGTAGGGTCCCACCCCAAATCGTCACTTGTCTATTTTCCTCCAAAGGTGCTGCGTTCTTCCAGCACTTTGATACTTAGGATGAATCCTAGATTGCTGCAGGAAACAAGAAAGGACACTTCAGAGTTCTGATAGTAATCTTCTAAACATTAACAGAAAATGCTGGAAATACTTAGCAGGCCATGCCATGTCTGTGGGAAGAGAGATAACATTTCTGGTTGAAGACCCTTCATCAGAACTGGGAAAAAGAGAAAATAATAGTCTTTAATCAGAAGCACTTTTTGCATTTCTCCTTCCACAGATGCTGTCTGATGTGCTAAGCATTTCCAGCATTTTACATCTGATTTTAGACGTTCATCATACGCAGTTATTATTTGCAGGCGTGGAAAATTAAAAACTGCATACCCTTGTTTAAATAAGGATGCAAGGATAAACACAATAACTACACACCATTCAGTTTAATCTTGGTGGCAGGGAAAGTTTGAGGTATGATAAGCAGGAACAGAATCAGCAGACATGGGGGTTGGAGTAGAGAGAGCCAGCATAAATTAATTAAAAGCAAATCATGCCTAAATAACCTGATAGATTTTCTGATGAAGTAACCGTGAGTTGATGAGGGAAATGAGGGATGTGGTTCATATGGATTTCAAAAGGTTCACTTTATCAGGACCAAAGCCTATGGGATAGAAGTTCATGCAGCAGCATGAAATGATTAAAAGGACCCAAAGTAACCATGAAGACATTTTTTTTGGACATGAAAGTAGGGTACTATGAAATTCCCCAGGGATCGATATAGGATCACTGCTTTCCTTAAGATATACTAACGGCAGGAATTTGGGTGCAGAAATATATTTTCCAAATCTATTTTTTTATATTTTTAATGTTTTGATCCATCATGTGGATCATGATGCTTTCCTTAAGATATACTAACGGCAGGAATTTGGGTGCAGAAATATATTTTCCAAATCTCAAATAACCTCAGGAACAACAGAGCAAAATTATTACAAATATGTTTTATGAATTAAGGCATAGTTGCAAATAATATTGTTTTAAAATTTGTTACACATTGTGATCAGATTTAATTAACCACTTTCAGGCCTAAAATAAAGAGGGCAGAGAACACTTTAAGCGATCTCTTAAATAACGCAAATGAAAATGATAGCTTATTCACAGAAAAAAACGACAGGACGTTCTACCCTGATTCCTTAAATGACTCCAGCAGTGAAATGCAAATGTCCCAAACTGAGACCCACTTCGCCTCTGGGTCTTGAGCTATATAAATATCGCAACTTCATTCATATGAATGTGGTTGGTGACATTCACAAAACAAATTAGTGCATTGTTTTGGTTATATTTTTAATTAATATCTAACAGTTCATAATATTTTAAGAAATATATTTTTACTTGTAATGTCATTTCATCTAGTTGCTAAGACCACAATTTGAGTGATATGGATGGTTTTTTCCTGCAAGATCCAAGTTTCCATTTTACTTGAGGTTAGTTCATGTTTATTTTGAAAGTGGGCAGTGAGTGTGAAAAGGCTCTTTGCTAAGTGCAATTTCTGGCCTGTAATTTCTGGGGAAATTGTCATGCTCCTTATAAAAACAAAACAGTGATTCCATATCAGTTTGGAATCAGTTTGGTTTAGAAACCGTGACTTTGCACATACATAAATCCCAATAACGGCCATGAATCCTTGCCTACAAATCTTATAAGCATAAGCTTACTTACCATCTACATGTGTTTGAAATAATCTAATTAGATAATATTCATCCACTTCATAATCTTAAAAACTTCAGTCAAATTCCCTCTAGGATTACTTTATTTCAATATAGTAACCTTAAATCAGGGAGTCAATTCTTATAATATCAGTGAAGTTTTATTTGATGTGGTCTCCTTTGAAAACAATATTCTTGACAATGTGAGGGGATCAGTGCTGAGCACAATAGAGTCAATGGTGACAAAGGGGCATACATTTTCACTCTTTTCAATAATGGTTTCAAATAAGTACCTAAAATCATTTTAATTTCTTTAAAAGTAACTCCATTTCATAAACACCTTTTGAACATGTTAAATGTCCTTTAAAAGGATAAGCAGAACGACACAGACATGCCTTGTAATTGCCGACATTAAATAATCTCACCTTTACGTAGTCTATTCCCAAAACATATCTAACTCATCTTTAATCTGCTAATTGCTTTTGAATTTCTAACTTTGACACACAGTTTTGGATACTGTAGAAATTTAACTAATGGAACCTTTGAGATTTCTTTATATCTACACATATAAAAACAATAATGGTGATGCAAAAGCATCCAATTGAAACCATTTATTTCCCAGAAGAGGAGATCATAAAGATAATCTCCAGATCAGTTTTGTTTATACAGTAGAAAATGTCTGGAATGATGTTGCATGCCTGTTCCCTCAGTCTGAATTGGCATGGATTGCAGCAGACAAAATGAGCACATCTCTGCATCTTATTTGATTGCCTCTTCTTTGCAGTATTTTCCGTGAAACCTCTGGTAAATTATTTATTTTCCTTCTTTCTGTCATGTTGACCAACTAAACATTTACAAACCCTATCATAATTGGAAAATCATTTAAAAACTGAAAAGTATATTACAGGTGGCTCAAAACAACATAAAATACACTCACTTCAATATCCATACCCCATATCCTTCAATAGTTTCCTTTTTCATGCAAGTGTCAAGGACAGAAGGTTGTGGGTTCACCTCCCACTCCAGAAACATTAGCACAACATCCATCTTAACATGAGGAGTGCCACACTGTCTTTTTGATGGGCTGTATACAAGAAATGAGCAACATTTGTCCGTAAGCCCCTCAAGCCTGCTATGCCAATCAATAAGATTTTGTCTGATCTGATCATGTCCTCAGCTTCACTTTCCTTTCTGCCACCCACATCCATTGGCTTCTTTATAGTCCAAATATCTGTTATTCCCCTGCTTGAATATATTCAATGATTTGTCCCCACAGCTCAAAGATTCAAGACTCAAGATGAAAAAATGTTCCTCCTCTTTTCTACCTTAAATAGGCAATATTATTATAAATATTATTAAATATTTTGCAAATGTGCTGCAGATTCTAGATAACCTGTGAGAGGTATATCCTTTCAATGTCAACCCTGCAAAGGCCCCTTAAACTCTTGTACATTTCACTAACAACACCTTTCACTCTTCTAAAGTTGTACAAGAATAGACCCAACCTGCTCAACCTTTCCTTAAAAGGTTACTGCTTTATCCCAGGAATCAACCGAGTGAATCTATTTTGGGGTGCCTCCAGTGAGGAGAGCAACATTGTATGCATTACTTCAGCACTCTTTAGTCTATTATGATTTCAATAATATTCTGATGTTCTTATCTTCTTGTCAATGTGGATAACGTGCCATTTCCACAAATTATACTCCAATTGACAAAGTTTTAGACACTCGCCTATAACCATTGCAAACATGTTGGGTCCTGTTCACAACTTGCTTTCCCATTTATTTTTGTATCATTGGCAAATTGATGACAATAGATTGGGTGCTTTAATCAGTGCCATTAATAAAGGTGGTGATTAGATGAGGGTCAGCACTGATCCCTGTGGCAGTCCGGTACCCAAGGCCCACCAATCTGAAAATAACCCAATATTGCCACCGGCCCATTTTGTTAAATTGAGGACATAATTTAAGTATGTTGTGAACTTCAGTAAGGCGTTCGACAAGGTTCCGCATGGTAGGCTGCTCTGGAAGGTTAGGTCGCATGGGATCCAAGGAGAGATAGGTGAATGGATAGCAAATTGGCTCCATGGAAGGACGAAGAGAGTAATGGTGGAAGGTTGCTTCTCAGACTGGATGCCTGTGACTAGTGATGTGCCTCTGGGTTTGGTGCTGGACCTGTTACTATTTGTCATCTACATCAATGATTTGGATGAGAACATACAGGGCAAGATTAGCAAGTTTGCTGATGATACAAATGTTAGTGGCTTTACAGATATTGAAGATGGTTGTGAACAATTGCAGCAGGATCTGGATCGATTGGTCAGGTGGACGGAGGAATGGATGATGGAATTTAATACAGAGAAGTGTGAGGTGCTATATTTTGGGACGTCGAACAAGGGCAGGACCTACACAGTAAATGGTAGGCCTCTGGGTTATATAGCAGAGGGATCTACGTGTGCAAGTGCATGGTTCCTTGAAGGTCATGTCGCAGGTAGATAAGGTGGTCAAAAAGGCTTTTGGCAGTTTGGCCTTCATCTGTCAGAGTATTGTGTATAGAAATTGGGAGGTCATGTTACAGTTGTATAAGACGTTGGTGAGACCACATTTAGAGTATTGTGATCTGTTCTGGGAACCATGTTATAGGAAAGATATTGTCAAGCTTGAAAGGGTTCAGAAACGATTTAGAAGGCAAGGATGTTTCCAGGACTAGTGGGTGTGAGCTATAGGGAGAGGTTGAGTAGGCTGGGTCTCTATTTCATTAAGGGCAGGAGGATGAGGGGAGATCTTATAGAGGTATACAAAATCATGAGAGGAATAGATTGGGTAGATGCACAGTCTTTTGCCCAGAGTAGAGGAATCGAGCACCAGAGGACATAGGTTCAAGGTGAAAGGGAAAAGATTTAATAGGAATCCGAGGGGTAACATTTTCACACAATGGGTGGTGAGCGTATGGAACAAGCTGCCAGAGGAGGTAGTTGAGGCTGGGACTATCCCATCGTTTAGAAACAGTTAGACATGTGCATGGATAGGACAGGTTTGGAGGGATATGGACCAAGCGCAGGCAAGTGGGACTAGTGTAGCTAGGACATTGTTGGTCGGTGTGGGCGAGTTGGGCCGAAGGGCCTGTTTCCACACTGTATCATTCTATGACTATAACTCTATAAAATATGTTATGTCATTATTCTAACGGTAAATTGGTGAGTTATCCATGTGCCTGCCATTATTTAACTCTCAACCTACATCACTAATACAGATAGGCCTGTCAATACCTAGCAGTTTGCTGTAGGAGATAGCTCCATGCAATATTGGTTGCTCCTTTATAATATAATAAGTTATTTCAATTTATTGCAGATTATGTGTTTTGGGAAGAGCTGAGGTCATGAAAGCTCTATGTCCAAGTCCTTTTTTCCCCATTAAGTATCTTCCAAATGAATTCATGAATTCCATTCCAGCAATGGGGTATAGAAGAGAATAAACAGTTAATAGCCTAAATCTTTCAACTCTCCCTTTATAACACCAACTCTTCATCCATGATAGTATTTCGATAATGTTGTGAAAGGATCCTAAATGCTTATTTGTGGATTAACCAATAATTTCAAATTTATGATTATTTTGTGTCAGTCATAAAGAAAGCAGTCTAAAAGCATATTTCAGAAATGAATTAAACACATACTATCAGTGCTTCGTTGCCAAGGGAATGGGTAAGAAATTAAATTAATAGATCACTTATAAGTAGAGGAGAAAGAAAATGAAATATATTTTTGAGCATTAGAAATTATCAGACAAAATCAGGAGTCGCATGTCCAATTGAATCTTACTGCAGAAATCTTGCTTGACCCAGACTAGGCCAATAACAGATGTTTGGATTATATGTTAGTGATAAACTGAGATAATGTCAGAATACAGAAAAGTCTATTGTCTGTCCATGACCAACAATGCTTTATTTATTATTTCCTATGAAACCCTGAACATTTGCTGTTTTCATCCACCAAGTTTCCAAAGGACAATGCACAAAGCAAAATACATTCCGGCAGTGCTATCGTCACTCGTGATCACTTTGCTGAACTGCATAAGTATGGTAATAAGGGCACAATGATCATAGGAATCGTAATTTGGAGTCTGAATTGGCAGAATCACAAAAATATAGATTTCAAAATCAGGATTTAAAATCCCATGAAGTTCCAATTAACTGAAATACCCAAAAAAAGTTTCAAGGTTAACATTTGCCTAACATTATGAAGCATTGCTGTCTACTGACCTCATTTCTTTCAATCCCTCTTTCTGAATGACTTGTAATATCTGCTTTGGTGTCATTGGTGTATTTGGATGTTTTTCCAGAACCTGGGGAAAAAATAAATATGCACATAAACAACATGAAAGCAAAGAAAGGAAGAGTTTGCTGTCCTAATTTATTAAATTCATACCGATGAAGATATATGAATTGCCATAAACTGCTATTAACTATCAGGCAAAGTAACATTCTATTAAGAACACCATTAGCCATGGCATCTCAAATAAGGCATTAAACTTGTTGGTCATGTAAACAATTTTTTGTGGGTTACCTGTACATAAAAGCAGGTACAAATAGCCCAAATGCTTGCCAGCAGTGTTCCCAACTCCCACTCCAACATAATGGATAGTTTTGATGGTGATATCTTTCAACTGCATGTTTGTGACAGTTTCAATGTCCACAAATTACCACATAATGTAGCCCATACTCACAACCTGTTTCTGCCACTTCAGACTATTTATATTTTACATTATAGCCCATTAAAAGTGTTTTTTTAAATAAAATAAACATATTTACTCACACTGCACTAAATGAATAACTGCATATTATTTTAAATACTCTTTGCCTCAAGCGTGCATAAATTCCACATAATAGAAACAAAAGCCAGTTTATCCCTTATAACCCTGACCAAATTGTTAGCAAAGCTGTTTACAATGTGTTTATGGTGTTACTTGAATAAATACATTTTAAAGCTCAATGTTTAAATATTCTTCCTATTGATTAAGTGCAATGACCAAGACTTCAGCATTCACAAAATGCTGGAGTAGATGCAACACCTATCCCTTTACTCCCCCCTCAACTCCATCCAAGGACCTAAACAGTCTTTCCAGGTGAGACAGAGGTTTACCTGCACCTCCTCCAACCTCATCTATTGTATCCGCTGCGCTAGATGTCAACTTCTTTACATCGGCGAAACCAAACGCAGGCTCGGCGATCGTTTCGCTCAACACCTTCGCTCAGTCTGCCTTAACCAACCTGATCTCCCGGTGGCTGAGCACTTCAACTCCCCCTCCCACTCCCAGTCTGACCTTTCTGCAATGGGCCTCCTCCAGTGCCATAGTGAGGCCCACCGGAAATTGGAGAAACAGCACCTCATATTTCGTTTGGGCAGCTTGCAGCCCAGCGATATGAACATTGACTTCTCCAACTTTAGATAGTTCCTCTGTCCCTCTCTGCCCCTCCCCCTTCCCAGTTCTCCCTCTATCTTCCTGTCTCCACCTATATCCTTCCTTTGTCCCGCCCCCCCCTGACATCAGTCTGAAGAAGGGTCTCGACCCGAAACGTCACCCATTCCTTCTCTCCTAAGATGCTGCCTGACCTGCTAAGTTACTCCAGCATTTTGTGATACCTTCGATTTGTATCAGCATCTACAGTTATTTTCCTACAAGACTTCAGCGTTGGCTATTCAAACTTTCTGGCACAAACAAAAGTAATTTTGGGATACACATTCTGGATTCATGTTGCTGATATGAGTGCATTGGAACTCAAGTAAATTCAGTTTTCATTTAAGAATGCAAATAGTACATAGGCTCAGAGATTTCATGTTTCACTGCATGTAGACACTCGGCTGTTGTAGCAGAAAAATCTTGTTCAAAAAGTGATGCAATTCCTGAATACTAAAATTCCTAACCAAACTGTGTCAACTTGGAAAGGCTAAGGATTCTCAGAGGAGTGTAAACCACTTTAAGCCCAGAGGCTTTTGTTATTAATAAACCTGGGAGTTTATCTTCCATCTGTCCTCGTCAAACATGATTTGTGAAACCAAATGCCAAGAGATAAAGAAAACTAATAAAAACATTTGCTTTGACATTTAGTAGATAAATTAATGTATAACAAAAAAAGGCTGAATTGAGCAGCATTTATTAAGGAGCAGTGGTGAAAGCAGCCACAGATGTCTTGTTTTCCAAAAGATTTCAAAATAAAAACTGATATTAATATTGCACTTAAACTGATTTTAATATTACATTAAGATTTAAGGAAAAAAGGAAGTAAAGTAATGAAATTACTGCAATTTTATCTCATGGCATAACAGTATATAACATGATGCTAATTGAAAGTTTAACCACTTCTGAATAACAAGGTGATAGGCATGTGTTAAGGTTCCAATTAAATCACTAAAATGTAAGTAAAAACAAATCCAATAGCTGGATTTTGTTGTTTAAAATCAAGAGCAATGTTTTTTTCCGCACATTGATCTGCTCAACCTATTCCTCCGTGTTCTGTATGTTACAACATAATCCATTTCACCCTCTTACAAAGTTCTCGAAAGAACTGTTGAACTGGAGACAAATATTCAGGTTTTAGGTTCTACTAATAAAATTCTGCAACTACTTGCTGAATTTGCATAAAAACTATTGTCAAGAGTGACTCCCTGAAGGGCAATTGTATACCTCTGGTTGGAACAGTCTCTTGATAAACATTTAGAAAGTAGCACTATGTGGGAATTGAGTAAAATATAATAAGAGAACACCTTGTTGAGGTTATCACTTACTGTAATAAAAGGGAACAATTTGCCAACACTACAAAAATAGACAACTGTAAGGACAGAATATTGTGGGAAAAATATGGGATGCAGCAAAGCCAAAGGAGGATTTTCACCTTTACCAAAATACTATCACTCGCCGATTAGAGGAAGCAAATCATTTAACGAAGCCCATTATCTCTCATGAATTCACATGTGGCAGCAGGTCTGGTTCACCACTGCTAAGGACCCGGCAGGCCGCTACCTGCAGGGGAAAGCTCGGAAGCTGCCGAGCTTAGCCACGAAGGTCGGGGAGTCGAGGAGGAGGGAGCTGCTGGTGACAATGGTTGCAAGGAGTGGGCCGGTAGGGGAAGGACTGGGGTATTGCCTCCAGCACCTGCAAGGGGCTGCATGAGGTGTCCCCAGGACACAAAGGCAGTTGGGTGAGGAATGGAATGCCAGTTGGTGGGCCGAGTCGGTCGAGGATGACAGAGGAGGCCCTGTAGCAGCCTGGGTCTTTTCTGGGCGTATCTGGATCGGGTCGCTCCAGTACATCCAGCATGTGGCACGGATTTTGGTCTTTTTCTTTGTCTTTCTTTTGTAAATTACACCAAAATATGGTGACGGGTGCAAGAATTTCACTGTGCAGTGCATACTTGATAATATAAACCATTGAACTATTAAGTCTAGTCCACACATCAAGCACCTATATGCATAATCCTATTCGATCTCATTTTATTCTCCCACCATTCCCATCAATTTGCCGCAGATTCTGCCACTCCTCTGCACAGTTGGGGCTTTTTACAGAGGCTAATTAATCTGCATCTTGCACATCTTTGGGATATGGGAAGAAATGAGGAGCCCCGGAGTAAATCCATAGGCTCACATGGAGAATATGATTGCTCCAAGTACACAGCACCAACGGTCAGAATAAGCGAGTTCGGTATCTCTACCGTGCATGCGCAGGTCATAGGTCACTTGTGCAAAACATTCTTGCCGGCTGAGCTGCTGCGTGTATACAGACCTACGTTTCATCTGTACTTTCCAGTTTTGCTTCTTCGGGGGTAAGAAAATACTGCTTTCAAAACTATTAATTAGGTGTAATTATGGTTAATTTGTACAAAATTACAATGATTTTGTAGGTTTTATTGCTTTCTGCTTCAGTGAGTGAGCGAGATCGGGACGATTTTCCTTTGCATTGTAACTTGTACCGGAGCTGCTCCTCAAGCGGGAATACGTCGCACTTCCCAAACCAGGAGTTATTCTTGGTTTTCTCATCGTTCTTGGATTGTCGGCGATGCAAAAGAAAAACGTTTGAGTGAATGAATTGCTACTTTGTGCGGGTGGTGGCTACAGTCCAGAATGTCAATGGATGACCACTGTAAACTTGAAGCTGCTATTGTTGCAGCGATTAGACAGCTGCAGAGGTCAGCATCCAGCGGAGTGGTTTGTCTGATAAACAATAGGTGCAGGAGTAGGCCATTCGGCCCTTCGAGCCAGCACCACCATTCAATGTGATCATGGCTGATCATTCCCAATCAGTACCCCATTCCTGCCTTCTCCCCATACCCTTGACTTCGCTATCCAAACCCTCCCTATAATATCACCCAGAAACACATCACTCCAGTAGACACAAAATGATGGAGTAACTTACCGGGACAGGCAGCATCTCTGGAGAGAAGGAATGGCTGATGTTTCAGGTTGAGACCCGACAGGAAGGGCTTTCCTGCATTGGTCAAGCACCCTCCCCTCCCCCACCTTCCCCTCCACTCACCCACTCCATCCCCCCTCAACCTCCCTTATCCCTTCCCCCCTCCCCCCAGTCAAAATCAGTGAGCCAGGCTGGTTATCTGCTTGATATGCTCATTATTGAAGACTAAGAACAGAAAATATATGGCTACACCAATGACAGTCTCAATGAAAAAATGGGAATGGGTTCATCTTTTAAAAACATTTTCAACTGGGATGAGGATTGATTTTGCACAAGAAGCCAAGTAGTATCAACAAATAGAAACAAGGACCTGCAGATGATGGTTTACAAAGGAAAGACACAATGTTAGAGTAACTCAACGGATCAGGCAGCATCCCTGGAGAACATGGATAGTAGACGTTTTGGGTTGCGACCCTTCTTCAGGCTAAATAATTGAGGTTAAATGGTTTTGTGGAAAAGGTACAATAAATATGAAATCTTCACCGTGGTTTCTTTCGGTTTCAGTGAAATGAGTAACATTTTACATTGATTCAGACATATGCAATATTGCTTTGTCAAAGTGTAAAGTACAATGATGATGAAACAACGTGCTTCATAAACCATGCTCTCGGCCACATTACCTGCAAGCAATATAATGAACTGGAGATTCAATAGATTCAATAGATTTTCAAAGCTCTTACTTCTGCTATTGTGTCGTTGACTTGGAAAATTCCGAATGTCAAATGTCAATCACGACATACAATACAATATATCTTTATTGTCATTGTACAGGGGTACAACAAGATTGGGAATACGCCTCCCATACGATGCAATACATTAATGGATGCAAGAGACAAATTTGGTAACTCAAAGCTTGACCAATTTAACATCAAATGCTAGACTCAGTCTTTGGAGAATGAATGACATCTTAGATTAACATCAGTCAGAACAACACTGTACCTGACAAGTTAAACTTTTATGGCAGTCACTAACATATTGGATAAGGTAGTTGCCTATAAAGACTTTCAGAAGCCATGTCTCCAGCGGATCCCCTCCTCTTGGACTCCCCCGGCTGGCCATCTACCCTCACTAGAACTTTTCATTTCCAACTGCCGGCGTGACATCAACCACCTCAAATTTTCCACTCCCCTGACTCACTCTAACCTCTCCCCTCCTGAACGTACAGCCCTCCACTAACTCTGCAACAACCCTGACTGAGTCATCGAACCCGCTGACAAGGGAGGTGCCGTGGTAGTCTGGCGCGCTGACCTCTACCGGACCGAGGCCAGACGACAACTCTCAGACACCTCCTACTCGTCCTTGGACCATGACCCCACCGACGAGGACCAGACAATAATCACTAATATTATGATCTCACCAATTCCGGCACTGCCCACCAACCTTATCGTTCCCTAGCCCACACGGCCTGATTTTACCTTCTCCCTAAAATCCAAACAGAACTGCCCTGGCAGACCCATTGTTCCTGCCTGTTCATGTCCCACCGAATTAATTTTCACTTACCTCGACTCCATCCTATCCCCCCCGTCAAATCCCTCCCCACCTATGTCCAAGATACCTCTCCTCAATAACTTCCGGTTTCCAGGCCTCCACGCCCTCATCTTTACCATGGATGTCCAGTCACTCCACACCTCCATCCCCCACAAGGATGGTCATGAAGCCCTCCGTTTCTTCCTCAACCACAGAACCAGCCAATCTCCATCTACTAACACTCTCCTCCACCTAGCAGAGTCGGTTCTTACCCTCAACAACTTCTCCTTTGACTGCTCCCACTTCCTCCAAACCCGAGGCGTACCTATGGGCACTCGCATGGGCCCTAGCTATGCCTGCCTCTTTGTCGGGTACGTCGAACAATCCTTTTTCCAGACCGACACGGGCCCCATCCCCGAACTCTACCTCCGCTACATTGAAGACTGCATTGGTACTACCTCTTGTACCCGTGCAGAACTCACTGACTTCATATATTTCACCACTAATCTCCATCTTTTGCGGGCTCCGCAGCCCCCGGTCCCGGTCGCAGCCGCTCGCGGCTCCCCGGGTTCGCGGGACCGCCTTGCTTGGTCGAGGAGCCGGAGACCGGGAGCCCGAGGAACGGAGAGGGAAACGAGCATTCGGTCCAGTTAGCGGGTGGCGGCGGAGTCGGCCATGGAGTGGGCGCTGCCATCTTACCGCTGGCCTCCGGCGGCCGCCACCTTCGCCCTGCCATCCTGCCACGGACACCACCCCTCGTACAATGCGGGCGGGCAGGGCCAGGACCACCCTGCCTCCCGGGGGCAGCACGGCCGGGTTGGAGGCGACTGGAGGCCCGGTCTCCCGGGCCGGGACAGGAGCCTCGCCGGCACCCCGGGGAGACTCGAGCCGGCGGCCTGGGACCCGTACCCGGGGCCTGAGGAGCAGCAGCAGCCGGCGGACGGCGCACCCCTCCCCGCCCGTGGGGCTACAGACCACCACCCGGAGAGAACCACCCCGGTCTCGACCATCCCCCCAAGCCGTGGGATCAGCCGCAGGACTACCTCCGTCCCCACGATGTCTCCACTGTCTTGTGTGCATGCCACAAGTGCAGTCGGTAAGTCGTTGGTTCCAGCGGCTTGGCGCTCATCTACCAAGCATGTGAAGCCTGGGTTCGGTGGATTGCGCGGAGGAAACCACCAGAAGGTTCAACGGACAGAAAGACGATCCCAGCAAAGCATTGTGGAGTGCAAACAGGGCAGAGTGAGATAAGGACACTTCTGACCATCCACTGCATCCTGACCTGTCCCCAGCTGTCTCGACTATGTCTTGCTGCTGGAACCCGATAGGCCAGTGCGAGAGAGTGAGGCCGACGATCTGCGCAACTCCCCCTCACTTAAATCCAAGTCAAGCGCAAGTCATGACTTCAACCTTGGCCAGCATACCGCGGCTGTCGGGGATCCCAATCAGCGGTCGAAATAATAAGATTGAAAATGAAGTCATGGTCATCTTCGAATCTGAAGGAGGAACAACAATCTCCATCCTGCCCTTAAATATACTTGGACCATCTCCGACATCGCCCTACCGTTTCTGGATCTCACCATCTCCATCACAGGAGACAGACTAGTGACCGACATCTACTACAAACCCACGGACTCCCACAGCTATCTTGACTACACTTCTTCCCACCCAGTCTCTTGTAAAAAGTCTATCGCCTACTCCCAATTCCTCCATTTACACCGGATCTGCACCCAGGATGAGGTGTTTCGCACTAGGGCATCAGAGATGTCTTCATTCTTTAGGAAACGGGGCTTCCTCTCTTCCATTATAGATGAGGCTCTCACTAGGGCCTCCTCTATATCCTGGAGCTCCACTCTTGCTCCCCCGCTCCCAGTTCGTAACAAGGACAGAATCACCCTTGTCCTCACCTTCCACCCCATCAGCCAGCGTATACAACAAATTATCCTCCAACATTTCCGTCACCTCCGACGGGATCCCACTACTGGCCACATCTTCCCATCTCCTCCCCTTTCTGGTTTCTGCAGAGACCGTTCCCTCCGTAACTCCCTAGTCCACTCGTCCCTTCCTACCCAAACCACCCCCTCCCCAGGCACTTTCCCCTGCAGGTTCACCTGCACCTCCTCCAACCTCATCTATTGTATCCACTATTCCAGATGTCAACTTCTCTACATCGGCGAGACCAAACGCAGGCTCGGCGATCGTTTCACTCAACACCTTCGCTCAGTCCATCTAAACCAACCTGATCTCTCGGTGGCTCAGCACTTCAACTCCCCCTCCCACTCCCAGTCTGACCTTTCTGTCATGGGCCTCCTCCATTGTCATAGTGAGGCCCACCGCAAATTGGAGGAACAGCACGTCAGCTTGAGCAGCTTACACCCCAGCGGTATGAACATTGATTTCTCTAACTTTAGTTAGCTCCTCTGTCCCTCTCTTTCCCCTCCCCTTCCCAGTTCTCTCACTGTCTTCCTGTCTCCAACTACATCCTATCTTTGTCCCGCCCCCTTCCCTGACATCAGTCTGAAGAAGGGTCTCGACCCGAAACCTAACCCATTCCTTCTCTCCTGAGATGCTGCCTGACCCACTGAGTTACTCCAGCTTTTTGGATACATTCGATCTGTACTAGCATCTGCAGTTATTTTCCTACACTCCTTCAGAAGCTATGTGATAAGGTGATGCACAATAAAAAGTGGGACTGCATTGATTTGAAGATATTTTTACAACACACGAGGGAGATAGGAGGCAGGGAGGAGTGGAAAATACATTGCAATGTAAAATCAATAACCAAAATGAAAGATTTTATGTGTAACATGTGCAGAGGTGAAAATTCTTCTCCTCGAAGGGTGCACAGCATGTGTCCAGAAACAAAATAGTGGGTCTCCCAGTGTACAATTTTCTGAATGTGGATCAGTGACATCAAGTGGCATACAATGCATGACTGACTGCGCACTTGCAATTTATCAATATATTAACAGCATGGGCCTAGATTGTGGGAGGGAGCAGGGCTCTTTCCAGTACAACCCAGGGAACTCCAAACCTGTCACAGCCATGGCCAGAAAGTCAAAAATGTTTTTTTCCTTGGGTATATTGGGTAAAATGGTTAATTCCTGGATATATTGTCAGCACTGTCACTGCTCCAGAAATCCACTTCCAAAAGCTGCTATCAGTCTTGGGCATATGGCACCCATGTCATTTCCCATTCATGAACAATTCTTCTTCAAGTGGGTCACAGCAGTCCATGTCTGTGTTTTTTAAGACAGATTCTGCAGTTCCTTGTATCTTCATGTACACAATGTCTACCACGCGACTGTCATTAACCTACATAGTCCTTGGGACCTGTACAAGTTCGACATGTACATGAACCGAGAGGGGTGCAATAACCTTGCAGAAACCTTGTACATGCTATTAAGGAGGTTTAATGCAAAGTTGGGGTGAGGTAAACTAAAATTACAAGGAAAATAAGGGTATTATTCAAGAAGTGCCACAGAAATAGGGGACATAACTATAGACCAGTGAGTATTCCATGTTTGTGATATATATTAAAAACATCATGTGATACATCCCCTCATGTCATAGGACATATAATTAATAAGTATGCAGATGACAAGACTTTGCAGTATTATGGACAGCAAGGAAGATTGTCTTGGGCATGTTATTGATCATTTGGAAAGTTGGGAGGAGCGTTGGAATTTAATCCTGACAAGTGCAAAGTGACACATTTTGGAAAGTCAAATACGGGTACGCCATATACAGTAAATGGTGGGGCCCTATGGAGTATTGTTAACAGAGTAACCAGAGGATACAAATTCATAGATCCTAAAGCAGACATAAATAAAGTGGTGAACAAGGCATATAGGACGCTTACCTTCATCAGCCATTGCATTCAAATTAAGAATAGTAAGAGTTATGTTACCACTTTATAAAGCAATGATTAGACAACAACTGCAGTGTTGTGCGTGGTTCTGGTCACCACACTATGGAATAAATGTGATTGCGTAGGAAAGGAAGCAGCGGAGAATCACCAGGATGTGGCCTAGATTGGAGGATTTCTTGCTCTAACTACCTGTACAACATCATGACTCCATGAAAACTACATCAGTCCTTTCGATTAAGGACGTGAAAAGGCACACGAGAGAAATGCAAGGAGTGCATCTATTTTATTTCAAGGAATCTGAGTAAGGCAGACAAATTTAGAGCATTGCTTAGCACATGGAATCATAATATTGCTGCTGGCATAGGGACATGGTTGAAGAAAGGGCAGGTCTGGCAACTCAATATGGCTGGATATAGAATTTTCAGGTTTAAATGGTATTAGGAAATGGGGAAAAGAGGTGGTTGCATTGAACTATTGATTAAGGACTCCGTTACCACAGTAATGAGCGGTCATCCTTTTTCTGGGGTGTATACCATAGGCTCCTAACAGTTAACAGGAGATGGAGAGGTAGGTAGATCTGCAGGCAAATCACAGTTAGGTGTAAGAGTAATACGTTTATGGTGGTAGGGAATTTTATCTTCCCCAATATTAACTGGTATTCTTTTGTGTGAAAGGCATAGAGTGGGTAGGCTTTTAAAAAAATACACCCAGGAGAGATTTTATGAGCCAGTACGATCAATAGTGTACTGGTCCGAAGAAGAGGTTTGACATGAAATTCCATTTCTGCAGAGATGCTGCCTGACCCGCTGAGTTACTCCATCATTTTGTGTCTCTGTTTGCAGTAAACCAGCATCGGCAGTTTCTTTCTACACACATCAATTACCTACTAGGTAAGGGATATTTTCAGATCTAATATTAGAAACTGTAGCTGGCTAAGTGGTTGGAGTCATTATAGACAATAGGTGCAGGAGTAGGCCATTCGGCCCTTCGAGCCAGCACCACCATTCAATATGATCATGGCTGATCATTAAGAGAGTATTTGGAGATGATAACCACAACTCTGCAGGGAAAGGATAAGGATGTATTGGAAATTAACACCCTGGAGAGGTACAAGATTAATTTCAATACCATAAGACAGGACCGGGCAAAAGTAGATTGGGAGCAGCTATTTGCTATAAAGTTGATTTCATTTAAAAGTTAAATTGTTAGAATTCAGGGCCAAATTGTTGTGTAAGGATGAAAGGTGATGACAGCATGTCCAAGGAACCCTTGATGTCACGCAATACGGAGGGCTGGATAAAGAAATGAAGGAAGCATACAGTCAGTAGATAGAAATGAAATAGGGGATACCCACCAGCACTATAGAGAATATATGGGGATACTTAAATATATAATTAAGAAGGCAAAATAGGCATGAAATACCATTGGCAGAAACGATAAAGGAAAATACCAAGCATTATCCAAGTATAGCTAGAGGATAAGAAAAGAAAGAATAATTGCCATTTGGTACCAAAGTGAACCAAGAAGACATCTGTAAGGTCTTAAATGAATATTTTCCCCCTGTATTGAATGATGAGAAGAGCATTGTAGTTGAAAATTATTTCAGGGAGGGGGATGATAAAATTCTACGACATCGATATGTCGGTAAGTCAAACATCAATGGAAAAGAAGTTACTGAAAAAAAATCTGAGGAACAGGATTAATCTGCACATTGATAGGCAGGGATTAATTAAAGATAATCAGCTTGGATGCTGATAAGTGTGAGGTGCTGCATTTTGGTAGGACAAATCAAAATAGGACGTACAGGGTAAATGGTAGGGAATTGAGGAATGCAGTGGAACAGAGGGATCTGGGAATAACTGTGCATTGTTCCCTGAAGGTGGAATCTCATGTGGATAGGGTGGTGAAGAAGGCGTTTGGTATGCTTGCCTTTATAAATCAGAGCATCGAGTATAGAAGTTGGGATGTAATGTTAAAATTGTATAGGGCATTGGTGAGGCCGAATCTGGAGTATGGTGTGCAGTTCTGGTCGCCAAATTATAGGAAGGATGTCGACAAAATGGAGAGGGTACAGAGGAGATTTACTAGAATGTTGCCTGGGTTTCAGCACTTAAGCTACGGAGAGAGGTTGAGCAGGTTGGGTCTTTATTCTTTGGAGCGTAGAAGGTTGAGGGGGGACTTGATAGAGGTTTTTAAAATTTTGAGAGGGACGGACAGAGTTGACGTGGGTAGGCTTTTCCCTTTGAGAGTGGGGAAGATTCCAACAAGGGGACATAGCTTCAGAATTGAGGGACAAAAGTTTAGGGGTAACATGAGGGGTAACTTCTTTACTCAGAGGGTGGTGGCTGTATGGAATGGGCTTCCGGTGGAAGTGGTGGAGGCAGGCTCGATTTTATTATTTAAGAGTAAATTGGATAGGTATATGGATAAGAGGGGATTAGAGGGTTATGGTCTGAGTGCAGGTAGATGAGACTAGGTCAGGGAGAGTGGTCGGCGTGGACTGGTAGGGCCGAACGGGCCTGTTTCCGTGCTGTAGTTGTTATATGGTTATATGGATCAGTTAAGGGAAAGTCCCGTCTGATCATATGACTGAACTCTTAGACATAACATAATACATTAATGAGGGTAATGCAGTTAATATAATCTACATGGACTTCCAGAAAGTCTTTGATGAGGATGTAAATGGGAAACTGGTTGCAAATGGTTAGTGCCTATGCGATCCAAGGCAAGTTGCCAATTTGGATCCAACTCTATCTTGGTAACAAGGATCGGATGCCTTGAACCAGTAGTGTACCGAAGGGATTAGACTGGGACACAAGCTATTTGTTGGTTGCAATAACGAATCGAGTGTGCATGCTGGAGGTATAATTAGTACATTTGCAGGTGACAATAAAATTATTGGTATTGCTGGCAGTAAGGTTAGTCTTAAGAGTATGGATAATTTTAGGCTTAAATGTGATCATATCAGTTAGTAAAGTAGGAAGAGCAATGGGAGATGGAATTTAATCTCGAGGAGCAAGCAGATGCACTTTCTGAGGACTCATACAGCTGCCTGGCTTGCCTAACCGAATGGTAGTTCACTGCTACTAAAATGCGCAACTCAGAAATAAAGCAGTGGGCCTAAAAAATTGCGAATGTAAGTGCGGGTTTATGCAAGTCATCTTTTACGTAAACTGGGGAGTGCCGGGTTACACAATGAACAGTCAAAATGCACAGCTGCTCATCAAGATTTTTCTCAACAGAGTTCCCACCTTCATGATGCTACAACTCCCAGAGGAAACCTGGAGATTCTGTGACTTGCAAATTAACTTCCAAGTCACACACCACCACAATTAAAAAATATATCAGCAGTTTTATCAACATTACTACATCAAATTCCAAGTCGGCTTTTTCTCACCATCATCTCTAAGATCAATCAAATATGTGCATTAAATGCTATATCTCTGGCAACAACCGCATCCCACAAATTAAATTAAACAAAACTTCCCCGTAAACCTCACAGTATAGAAATATTATTTGCACACATTAACCTGAGAGATGACAGTATACAGGTCATATGTTGACATACTATTTTTATAATGTCAATAATGATTCCATCAGCCAGAATTTTGAGAAAGTATAAATACTTAAATTACCATCATGTCAGATGTAAAACAACACAAATAAACAGTTTTCTGGACTTTGAAACTGTAACACAAGTAAGGAATTTGTGGAACTTAAACTATAAAACTGATGAAAATGATGCTTATTTTTCATAGATGCTTCTTGGGAACACTGCGATTGTTTCCTGGCTGCAGTGCATTCGCAAATGGGAATGGGAAGACTCCAATGCACAGAGAGGCCTTTTGACTCTGCAGCCATTTGACAGGTAAAGAAAATATAATTTACACCCCAAATGATGTGTTTAACACATTTGAATTTCAAATTTAAAAAAAACCCTCAAAAGAATGAAAACCTTGACCTCTTTCTTCTATTGTTCCTTTTCTGTGAAGGGTCTCCCTTTGTTGCCAGTGTAATTCTCAATCTATCCTGCTTGCTCATCTATCACTCTCTATAGTCTCACATGCTCTCCTCCCAGTCTGAATTTCTTTCCACAGCTTTAAAGTGATTTTTAACCCTCAGTTAAGGAAATTCAAGTAAATCTTTACTAGATCAGGGTTAAGCTCGTAATTTGATGACTTGTGTAAAAGCACATTGCACTGGAACTCTTCCTCAAGCAATATATAATGTAAGTTAACCAATACGTTCTAACTTGAGATCAGTCCACATCATCTCTGAGCCAGTCTACCATCCTTTTATAATCGATTTGTAAATTAAAATATATTTGCTACATTTCATCTCAAAATTGTGATATAATTACGTTGCTTTATTTTGAAATTACTTAAATATAGCGGCAGTTCTTGAAGTTGCAGAATATGAAATCTAATGTGACTTTATTTTTTTAACTTCCTTTACAAAAAACCCTGCAATCATTTTACAAACCAACAACTATCTGCACCAATGAAAGGAGAAAAATAGCTTATAAACAGCAAATATCAACAAGACTAGATTTTTTAAAAAAAATGTTGTAAAAAAGCAACGTGGCTAGGGCTTGTAAATAGTCCGTTTTTTTGCCTAGACTGCTAGCTGATCAGACATAAGGCAGTCAGATGCCACGCAGATCTTTCACTAATCGACCCAACACTGTGTTTCCCTACCAATCTCTGGGTTTCTGCTCTTGTAATGTTAATCTTTATAATTTGGCATTCTTTCCAGGTTTCTGAACGAGCCTGCCATTTTATGGTAAATCTGTCTCTGTGATGAAAAGACAAGGTAACTGCTGGGAATAATACCAAGGAAGCCCAAATTAGGTAGTGGTTGGTTGTATGTTAAGTAAAACGTTGAAGTTATTTTCAAATAAATAGCATTTGTTTCTACTTCTAACTGTTTGAATTTAGAACTTTATTCACACTACTCCGTTTGTTAGTTACTGCGATGTAAACATGGTAGTGAGGCAGCATCAAGTGACAGTAGATAGTGCGTGTTTTTTTGTGGCATTAGGCTAGTATGGCACTAGTATCATGCACAATATATTCTCTTACATCTTATCTTAGCTTCAGGAAAATCTGCTCTTGCTACCTAAAATGCAATGTCTATTAACATTTTAATCAAGTAGAGACAGTGCAAGATTGTGAAGACCAATAATTTATTGTTTTCCATTTGTTTAACAATATAAACTCCTCTTGTACCACTGTGGACTAAAAATAGTCCTCCGAGATTTTTTTTTTTTGCATCATCTAAAAGAAACTTTACGAAACAAGAGCCCAGTTTCGTTGATGCACAATCAGTAAACAAAGCCCTAGGCAGACGACAGCAGTTGCTGCATCCGCTGGGCTCTGACCTGACCTGGATTTAATTAAAAAATAAAAGAAGACAAAAAAAGGCATACCAAGCGGGCCGCCTCAGCCCAAGTGCGGTCCTTCTTTTTCCTTTTGTCTTTCATTCTTTTTTTTTCCTTTTTCACTCAGAATATATAATAATTTATTTTTTTGGGGAGGGGGGGGTGGATGAATGGGAAACGGGACAGTCAAACAGCAGAGGAGTACACTAGCAGACAACATACAGTACAGAGCTACCCCGCCTGCACCCTCCAGCTGACAGCTCTTCCATCTCCTCCCCTCACACCCAAAACAATACAATACCCAGCGTCCTGGGCGCCGACTCATACGTCATCACGCCGCTTACGTACTGACGTGTTGATACCAACACGCAATGACATCTTCACGTGATTACCCTCCCTCACCTCTCGCGATATTTCGCCGATCCCTCGCCGGCATCAATTGTTTCTTTTTATTATTAATTATTGCAAAAGGTTTTGAAGTCGGGAAGCCGGGATTCAGCGGGTTGTTTTTCCGTGCACCTGAGAGTGCAATTTTGCAGCAGACGGTTTAGCAGGAGGCGATTGGTTTCGCCATGATCGATTGCAGCGTGCGGGTGTTGCCGTGGTTACAGGTGTTGCCGTGGTTACTGCGGGCCGGCTGGTCCGGTGCCGGAGAGCAACGCAAACACACGGTGGCTGCGGCACCGATCGGCTGCGGGATGCAACCCGGGGCCGTGCGCTGTGAGTATCAGCGGAATCACAACGATTACACCATACCGTACGATTAAATATCGTTTTCAGTATCTTAACCCATCCTACCACAAGAAAACAAAATTATATATATATATATATTAGGCATAAAAGATACAACGTGCTGGTGTAACTCCGCGGGATCAGGCACAGAAGTGTGAAAACGCACACCTCCAGATTAAGTTTCTTCCCGGCTGTTGTCAGACAACTGAACCATCCAACCACAACCAGAGAACAGTCCTGAACTACTGTATTCCCTTATCATGTAGATAGACAGAATGCTGGAGTAAATCAGCAGGACAGGCAGCATCACCGGAGTGAAGGAATACATAGAAACATAGAAAGTAGGTGCAGAAGGAGCCCATTCGGCCCTTCGAGCCAGAACCACCATTCAATTTGATCATGGTTGATCATCCAGAATCAGTACCCCGTTCCTGCTTTTTCCCCAAATCCCTTGATTCCATTAGCCCTAAGAGCTAAATCTAACTCTCTCTTGAATAGTGGAAAAATAGACACAAAAAGCTGGAGTAACTCATCAGGACAGGCAGCATCCCTGGAGAGAAGGAATGGGTGACGTTTCGGGCAGGGCGGGGCCCGTAGCATATGTTATAAAGGACAAGGTGACACCTTAAATACGGGACAAAGTGACGCCACTGCCCGCACCCCACGTAACCTCACCCAGCCAGCGGCCACGTGCCCCTGCTCCACCAATGGCGGCCTGCCCGGGCCGGGAGGCTGGTTGCTACACAACCTATGTTAGGGGCTCCCAGAAATCACAACAAAATGTAGCAACAATCAGAGAGGTCCCAAAATCCAGGGTTCAAATGCACAGGCCTGGGCCAACTCGGTGCAAAATTCAACAGAAATGCCGCAGGGTATGGGCGGGAAACACATCGCGCCCTTGCACTGGGCGGCGATCGCAGTGCGAGCGAGTGCGGCCAGCGCCTGCTCCATACATACAATGGCACTGGAGACACCAAGGGCAGCTCCCCCTGTATCAACAACGCTGGCTGCACACCATGTTCCCATCGGGGCAGCCCGGCCCCTCGTTCCTCCCGATGGCCGGCGCCTTCCTCTCCCGCGAGTCGGGACCGCCCGCCCCAACCACAAACTCCACCGGCATTGTGTGCAGGTTTACCAAGGATGCTGCCCCAACCTGCAAGCTCTGGGGAGGGGAACAGAATAAAAAAATGGACTGTCAATGGGGAACCCGCGACCAGCGTCAAAGAATGACACAGTCCCTGACCGCTCCCCGTGAATTCCCACAGGTTCAAGCAATCCAGGTGGACTGCAACCCGCTGCGTGATCCGGAAGCACCGACTCAATGCTGCTCCTCCTGAGGAAGCAACATTAAATCAGTGCCCCCAAGTCACGCAGCGGCCCACAATCCACTCAAACTGCCCAAACCCGCGGGAATTTGTCCAATCCACAAAAACTAGTCAGAAACCGAGCCATTCCCCGACACCAATCGCAGGTTCCCCATTGACAGTCCGGCTCAATTCCCCGCGGCAGCCTTCAAATCGAGCCGGACTCTGCTGTCCTGGAGGCCATGTTTGGTTGGTTGGTTGGGTGGGCGGGAAGCCGCGGTCCCCCCGATTCCTTTCCCCTCCCCAGAACCCACAGACTAAGGCAGCATCCCCGGCAAACCTGCACACGATGCCGGTGGAGCACGGGGTTGAAGCGGACGATCCCGGCTCGTAAGAGTGTTAGGCTCCGGCCACCAGGGGGCCGAGCCACCCCAATGGGAACATGGCGTGCAGCCGGCGCCACCAACACCGAGAGAGCTGCACTTGATGCCTCCAGCACCACCATACACATGGAGCAGGCACTGGCCGCACTCGCCCTCACTGCAATTTCCACCCAATGCAAGGGCGATGCATTTCCTTCCCATATTCTGCAGAGATTCCCACTTGTACTTTAGAAACCACCTTCCGACCTTTACACAAGGAGTCCCAATGCTCCACCGTCCAACTAAAATGGATTTGGAACGACGACCAGTCGCCAACTCGAAACATTAACTCTGTTTTTCTTTCTGACCCGCTGAGCTTTTCCCCGCGGCATTTCTGCCAAACTCCACACTGAGTCAGCCCAAACTCGCACATCCAAACCCGGGATATCAAGACCTCGCTGACCACCACCACACCTTGTTGCAACCTCCGGGAGCCCCCAACGGAGGCCGGGCGAGAACCTACCTCCCGGCCCGGGCGGCCGCCACCGGCAGAATGAGGCGGTGACACGCCGGCTGGCCATTGGTCCACGCAGCCCCGCCAACACATTCAAACCCTGCCGGTTGGGGAGCGGCGCATGCAACACAGCGCCCGTCAGTGGGATGCCGATTTCAAGTATTTAGCGCCTGGGCCTCGAAAGAACGGGGCTCGTAGCAAATGCTGCTTTTGCTACAATGTTAATCGGGCCCTGGTTTCGGGTCGAGACCCTTCTTTAGATGTCCTGCTCAGGGCCGTCTTAACACATGGGCCTGATGGGCACTTGCCCGGGGGCCTCATGCTGATCTGTGTATGTTAAGTGACTTGCAATAAATAAATACTACTTTAAAAATGTAGGTTCAATAAGTGCTTTTTTCGCAACATTTTCAGTGCTTCTCAGCGATCTGTAAGTGCTTTTTGCAACAATGTAGCACCCTAAGTCCATCGCTAAGTACTTTTCGGTAAGTGCTTTTCGCCGGCACGACAGGGGGGGGCTGGTAGGGAAAAGGGGGTGGGGAAGAGTAACGGTGGGGGCCCCAGTACACTGCTTTGCCCGGGGGCCCATAATGCTGTAAAAACGGCCCTGGTCCTGCTGATTTACCCCAGTACCTTTAGTCTGCGGTAAACTAGCATCTGCAGTTACTCCCTACACATTCTTTTATCATGTATCTGTACACTATGAATGGCTCGATAGTAATTATGTATTTTTCCTCTGACTGGCTAGTACACAACAAAAGCTTTTCACTGTACCTCGGTACCCGTGACAATAAAACTAAATGTGTTGGTAGCAAGTACTGATGATGGTTTACACCGAAGATAGACACAAAATGCTGGTGTAACTCAGCCAGTCAGGTAGCGTCTGAAGAGGAGTTTCGACCCAAAACATCATCTATTGTTTTTTTCCAGATTTACTGCCTGACCCGCTGAGTTACTCCACCATTTTGAGTCAAGCAGCATCTCTGGAGAGCATGGATAGGTGACGGGACCTTCTTGAAATATCCTGATTAGTCATTAGGCAGTTTTGTTTAGGGCTAAATTCCTTGCTAGTACCTTTGATAGAACAGCAATTATTGCAAAGATTATGCATTGCAATGACATTCCTATGGTCCCTTCAGAACGATGCCTCTATTTGTGCTGCATGAAACCATCTATCCTACATTTAATCTGTTCAGCATCTTTCTGTTTATTCCTTTTTCTAATCCTTTAAAAACCTTTATACTATTTATTTTAGGCTAAAACAAATGTTAAAGTTATTGGAATAAAGTGGTTTCTCTTTGCTTGCCTATAGAATTATTAGTAACTTATTTTTTTTTAATCACAAGTGGAAATAAGTTATCTTTGTCTACCTTTAGCAATTTGTCCCTTTCTCTAAGGCAGTTCTTTGGCATTGAGGACTTGTAAGTGGATTTTCTTCTACTCCAGTTTTGTAGGTGACTGGTGAAGTCTCTCTGGAAACTCCAGAGTCTTCAACAGATGGGACACTTGACAGGGCAGGTTGATGGATAGCTTGTTTGCTTCTTCTACCATTTACCCAGAACCTCTGCGCGTTTATGATGCATGGATCCAACGTTCTGTGTACCATCCTGAATGCTCTCTCACCACTTTGAATCATAGAGTCATACAGCACACAAACTTACCCATGCTGACCAAGATGCCCCATCTGCACTAGTTCCATATGCCTCGTTTGGCCCATATCCCTCGACATGTTTCCTATCCGTGTACCTGTCAAAATGTCCTTTAAATGTTGTTATAGTACTTGCCTTAACTACCTCCTCTGGCAGCTCATTCCATATACTCACCATCACCTGTGTGAAAATGTTGCCCCTCAGGTTCCTATTAAATCATACCTCTGTTCTTGATTTGCCTACTCAAGGTAAAAGACTCTTGTGGATTCACCGACCAGAAAGTCAGAGTCAGTGGGGATAAGCCAGGGTCAGTGGAGATGACACATTTATTTTCAAGGTAGTTTGAGCACATCATGAATCATTTACTTAATTTGCCTGGTAGTATCTCTAAATGACAGAAGTATTTTAAATCCTATTATAAAGCCACCTGTTGTTTTTTCTCTCTCTAGAGAAAAAGCTTGTTCAAATTTTCCTGATAAAGATATTTCTCAAAATATTTAATATCCTTTTTAACGGAGGGAAACCTGAGCATTGCAAATGTTTTCATATTCGCTCTCAGAAATTGTATCATCATTATGTATGTTTTTTTTAACACCACCTTCAAATATTCCATATCCTATTTAAAGTAGAGAGACCTGAACACTGCACAGTTTTTGTAGTGTATTCTTACAAAAAATCAATACATGTTTATGAGCTAAAAGTTGATGCACTTTTTTAAGGGCAAATTTCTCTCCAATTTGGCATCGACCCTTCTGAGTTGTATGTTCTGTGCTGCCCCTACTTTTTCTTTCTACTTGGTTTTAATGACTTGTCATCTGTATATCAATAATTTTATTGTGGTTCTTTAGTGTAAAGTTTGCCTTTTTAAAATCCACTGAAGTTGATTACTTTCCTGTTATATAGTGTAGATTTTGTTTGAGTTTCAATGTGCACACACTTCAGCAACAAGAAGATTATAAGAAAGTGAAACTGAAGGACAAATATGCTCTTGAGCCTGGTCTGCCTTTTGATAAGTTCATGGGTGCTTCTTTAAATAACATTAGATGGGAGAAATTTTGGATGTTTGATAATGTTGCTCAAAATCATAAATGTTTTTGTTAGAGATAAAAGGGTGAACGATTTCAAGTGGCTAATAATCAGATAATATATAAACACTTATTTTTGCAATGAATCGATGTATTCTAGAATACTTGGACTGAAAGATAGTTGGAAGTAGATTCAATAGAAATATCAGAGAGAATTGGATAAATACTTTAAAGGGTTCACAGTTCTATGGTGAAGAGTGGGAGAGTGTGATTTATTGGAAAGCTTTACAAAAGAATTGATATAGCTACAATAGGATTTATCGCATCCATCTGTTGTCATCATTCTATAATCTTTCAAATATTAATGTACAGATCAAATCTTTACTTTTATGATTTTTATGAGAAAATATGGTGTTTTTATATAGGAACCAAATCACCTTTGAACAAAATGGCAAAGATGCAATTTTTAAGTCCATCTGTCAATTCAGAACTTGATCAACATGAAGGTAGGTACCTTCATCTTGTGCTTTAAAAGTGACAAACATAACTTGCATTTTTATAACATTTATATAATTGAGGTGAGAGTGACTGACTGACTTGTCACAACAGCATTTGACTTCAAAAAAGCCTGGTTAAAGTGAAGTAAATGCGTGTCAAGAGCAAAATACTCCAATAATTGGAGTTCAGCCTTATATAAAGAAATATGATTGTGATGGTTGGAGGCCAATTATCACTGCTGCAGGAGAACTCCAGGGGCTCCTCAGGGCAGTGTCCTCTGCTCAATTATCATTACCTGCTTTATCAGTGACTCCCTTCATAAGTTCATAAGTGTCAGGATGAGGCCATTTGGCCCTTCGTCTACTCCACGATTCAATCATGGCTGATCTATGTTTCCCTCTAAATCCCTTCCATCATAAGATCATATTGCAGATGTTTGCTGATCAATTATGTTCACACCTGTTCAAATGAAGCAGTCTATTACTACATGCAGGCAGACCTAAACAATATTAATGCATGAGCTGCTTAATGCCAATAACATTTGTACATAAAGCCCAAAGTCCACTAAAATCCTGACTTATTATCTACCCTGGAATTTAGTGATATTATTATCACTGCTGAGTTCCCCATCATTCTCTGAGTTGGGGAGGGAATTAGTCTTGTCCAGAAAGTCATCTTTCACATGAATACTGACAATGGGTCAAAATCTGGTTATCCTGCAAGTATGACGCCTGATAACTCAAAGCATTTCCACTGTAGTTTACGCATAAGACAGAAATGTGATGGTATATTCTCCATTTGTGTCAATGAGTGCTTTTCCAGCAATCCTAAAGCAGCATGGTACCATCCAGGCTACCCATCCTAAATTGAAACTATTCATTCCCTGTTCCACCTTGAGAATTAAGGGACAGAGCAGGAAAATGGCCAAATTCCTGACCTATCTTGTGGTCTTTTGAGGTATAGCTCCGATGTGTACCATAGTTCCATACCTGTACTGGCTACCTAGAGGTAACTCTCTATGTTGTACACAATCCCAACTTGGATATATCTCATCATTCCTTTAATTATGCTGGGTTTAAGTACTGGCACTTCCAACACAACATCATTGTGGGAGTACCCTCACCAGAAGAATTACCATTTCACAGAGACATGCAGTTTCACAGCACAAAAACAGGCACTTTGGCACACGGCCTCCATGCCAACCTTCTTGCCCATCATTCCACTTATCTACATTCGGACAATATCCTTCTATATGTTGCCAATTTAGTGTGCCTGTCTAAATGCCTCTAAAATGCAGTAATTGTATCTGAGTCTACCACCTCCTCTGGTAGATAGACACAAAGTGCTGGATGAACTCAGTGAGTCAGGCAGCACGATGCCTGACCCGCTGAGTTACTCCAGCACTTGTGTCTGTCTTCGGTATATACCAGCGCCTGCAATTCCTTTCTACACCTCCTCTGGCAATGCATTCCAGGCACCTACTACTCTGTGTAACAAAAAAAAATGTGCCTTGCACATTTTCTTAAACTTTCCCTCACTGACCGTAAGAGGGGTGGGAGGGGGGGAGGGAAGGTGGAGGGGGCAGGGAGGGAGGGAGGGGGAGGGAGGGAGGGGGAGGGAGGGGATGAAGGAGATTGGGAGGGAGGGGAGGGGGAGGAGGGGGAAGGGGGAGGGCGGGGAGGGGGGGAAGGAGGAGGGGGGGGGGGGGGGAGAGGGTACTGCACCAATGTAGGAGAGGTTTGGGCCCAATGGGTCCACTTGGTCTAGTAATACAATATAAACAAAATGATATCTGCTTTTTGAACTCTCAGTATCACACTTTTAAAAGCATCCCATTTTCTAGACATCCCTTTGCCCGCAAACAACCAATTCCAATCTTTTGCAAGTTAAAGCCTAATACCATCAACGGTGGTCTTAGCCCATTGAGAACTTTAACTTATGGTCCAGGCATGTCCTTATTTACAGCTATTTAAAAACTATTAGAACTATGATCGCTGGTCCCAAAAGGCTCGCCCAATGAGACTTCAATCATTTGCCTAGCCAAATTCCCCAGGAGTAGTTTGAGCATTGCACGCTTCTTTGAAGGGCTTCTATGTATTACATTAGGAAACTTTCCTAAACACATTTGACAAATTCCACTCCATCTCTGCCCTTGGCACTATGGCAGTCTCAATCTTTATTGGGAAAGTTGAAATTGCCTTCCGTGGCAATGCTATTATTCTTGCAACTGTTGGTAATCTGCCGGAATATTAGTTCTTCTAATTCCCATTGACTATTTGGGAGTTTATAATACAATATGAACAAGGTGATATCCCCATTTTATTTATCAGCTCCACCCATGTAATATCACCGGACAATCCTTCAGTAATGTTATCTTGGATAACTGTCGGGATGTTCTCCTTGGTCACTCTATTTAAATAGGGATAATTATTTATGAGTGTTAGAGCATTTCTGACCTTGTGATTGCATCACAGCATTTGGCCAGTAAAAGGGGGAAACATTAGTCTGAAAAGAATATTTGTGCCAGGGACCAAAGACAATGGATCAGTTTGTCCAGCATTTACTTGTTGGAAATATCTGCTGATCAAAGACTGAATAACAAACGAGCAGTCAATTTGAAATAACTTTGTGTAGATCTAAATGCCAATACTATAATGATGTTTAAATTAATATCTTTAATTGTTGATTTCAATGGGAGTGAAAACTATAATGTTCCATTTGGCTGATAATGGGAAATAATTACTTCGGGGCAGTGAAGTATATCATCACCATTTCTTCATCTTTGGGCATTCACTCTAAAACCATCCCTGGCAACACATTCTGAGTTTAAAAACAAAATGCCCCGCATGTCCTTTAAACTTTACCTCTCTCACCTTAAAGCCTTGCCCTCTCGTCTTTGACATTTCCACTCTGGAAAAAGATTCTAACAGTTTATCCTATCTATGTATCTCATTATTTTCTATACTTCTATCAGGTCTCCACTCAGCCTCTGTCGTTCTAGAGCAAACAATCCCAAGTTTATCGAACCTCTCCTTATCACTAATGCTCCCTACTCCAGGCAGCATTCAGGCAAACCTCTTCCTCACCTTTTTGAAAAGTTTTATAAATTACAACGTTATTTCCTGATACTTGTACCCAATGCCTCAAGGGTGAATGTAAGCATACCACACTTCTTCTTTGCCACTCTATCTACTTGTGTTGCCACTTTCAGTGAGCTATGTACTTGGGCCCTAAGATCCTTCTGTAACATCAATGCTGTTGAAGGTCTTCCCATTTTCCCCTTTAATTCAACTTTCCAAGATACAACGCATCACACATGCCCAGCTTAAACTCTATTAATAAATTTTAAATGCCTGAATGGCCACTACGAGCCCTACTTTTTACAGAAGAGGTATCCACCCTTTTCATAATTTACTACTATTATAATTCTTCTGTTTCTGCTAATACCTGATTTGAAAAATGAGAGACAATAGGCAAAAAGGTAACTGACAGAGTTAAAGTTTAGGTCCTCACAGCAGATAATGCTCATTAATTTGGAGAGAATTGAGAGAACAAAATGATAATTGACTGATTTTGTTTCTCCCCCAGATCAAGCAGATAGTGAACTTTCATGGCAACTCCGGCCTTCTAAATGTCATAACTGTGATTGGATCAAAACCTCACTACCATTTGTTTGTAAAGTGATTCGCCACATCCATGAATTGGAAGATAAGACTGAAATTTGGTTCCGAAAGGTATGACATGGAAAAAATAGATAAGAGTCAAGAGTGTTTTATTGTCATATGTCCCAGATAGAACAATGAAATTCTTACTTGCAGCAGCACAACAGAATATGTAAACATAGTACGCTATAAACAATGTAATAAACGAGAAAAAAAAGTTCAGTGTGTCACATATGCACATATATATATCTATCTATCTATATACTATTAAAACTCAGATCTTGTATGTATATATATATATTCCACTGATGTCGGCTGAATACGGCAATTCCGGCAAAACGGTGAACCGTAGCGCCACGATTTTTGTGCCGCCTTAATCAGCACGCGGTTCGCTGCTGGAAAATGATATTTTTATTTAATTCGGACGCATATTTTTTAAGTTACAGAGGTTTAAAAGTGCTGCCCCCCCTCATTAAGTTACAGAGGCCCCCCCTCATTAAGTTACAGAGGCTTAAAAGTGCTGCCCCCCCCCCCCCCGGGCCTTTGAATGAGGCGATCTCCCGAAGCCCCCCCCCCCACCGGACTTTTCACCCCCCCCCCCCCCGGGCCTTTAACTGATGCAAAGAGTGTGTCTGGGGGAGAGAAAATGGGGGGGGGGGGGGCTGAGAATGGGGAATGGGACAACAGGGGTAGTGCGGAGGGGGATTGGTGGTGGGGGAAAGAGGGGTACTGGGAAAAGGGGAGGTCCATATCCCTCCCCTCTCCCCCATCCCTCCCTCCCCCCTCTCTCCCCCCCCCTCCCTCCCTCCACAAATACCACCCCATCTCTCATCACCCTCCCCCCCTCCCTCCACCCTCCATCCTCAACACATCCCTCCCTCCACCACTCCCTCCCCCTCGATCACTCCACACCTCCCTCCCCCAAACCTCACTCTCCCTCCCTCCCCCCTTCACTCCCTCACCCCCTCCCGGATACAATGGACGGGCCAAAGGGGAGAGTGTGGGGAGAGTAAGAGTGGGGATGGGGGACGAGAGAATGGGGGAGTGGGGAATGGGCCCAACGGGCCCACTTTGTCTAGTATACTACTAAAACTCAGATCTTGTATGTATATATATTTCACTGATGTCGGCTGAATACGGCAATTGCGGCAAAACGGTGAAATGTAGCGACACGGTTTTTGTACCGCCTTAATCACCATGCGGTTTGCTGCTGGAAAATTATGTTTTTGTTTAATTCGGTCGCATGTTTTTTAAGTTACAGAGGTTTAAAAGCGCTGCCCCCCCTCATTTATCGAAGTTTTGACAGAAGGGGGGCGCTGCGGTGCGGCAGTGCTCAGTACGCATGCGCAGAATCTCCTCACTCTGTACTCAGCACGCATGCGCGGCATCTCCTCACTCGCACCAAAACAATGGACGCCGTTAGCGGCGCCAGCCCGCGATCACCGGCTCACCTCTCCTCTCTCCCCTTGCTTCTCTCCTCTCTCCCACACCCGGGAGAACATCTCCCCGCTATCCCCCCCTCCCCCGGGCCTTTGAATGATGCGATCTCCTGCACCCCCCCCCCCCCCGGACCTTTCACTGAAAGCCGTTTCTTCAATTGCCTTCAGCGTGTGACGTTAAAAAACTCGCACAAACCCCCTCCTACTGATTTATTGAAGGCTTTCAGCGTGGCACCTCTCCTCTCTCCCCTTGCTTCTCTCCTCTCTCCCAAAATGATGCTAAGAGTATGTCTGGGGGAGAGAAAATGGGGGGGGACTGAGAATGGGGCCCGGGGAGTGGGACTCCGCCCAAGGGGAGAGTGTGGGGAGAGTAAGAGTGGGGCTGGGGGAGGAGAAAATGGGGGGTGTGGGGACGGGCCCAACGGGCCCGCTTTGAACGGGCACACTTGTTCTAGTAATATATTATATTTACACAAATATATATATATATATACACGCACACATATGTACATGTAAAAAACAAACAATAATAGTGCAATAACAACAATAGTCTATGTAGTTCAGAGCTTATTTGGAGGTTGTCGTGTTTAATAGCCTAATGGCTATATGAAAGAAGCTGTTCCTGAACCTGGACGTTACAGTTTTCAGCCTCCTGTACCTTTTTCCCGATGGCAGTGGTGAAATGATTGTGTGGCCAGGATGATGTAGGTCTCTGATGATACTGGCTTCCTTTTTTGAGGCAGTGACTCTGGCACATCCCATTGATGGTCGGGAGTTCAGAACCCATGATGGACTGGGCAGTGTTCACAATTTTTTGCAGTCTCTTCATTCCTGGGCATTCAAGTTGCCGAACCAAGCCATGATGCAACCAGTCAATATGCTCTCTACTGCAGTGCTTCTGTAAGGGGTTTCTGCGCCGAGCTTTCGCCCGACCTAAGGTCCCCGTGCCTTGCTCTGATCCCTTGACCAGGCCGCGCACACTGGTTCCCCGTGAGTGGTTCGACCCACTCACCCCTTACGGTTCTAGACACTGGACTTAGATGCAGGAGCTCTTATAGTGCAGAAAAATTCAACCAGACCAGATTTGAAAACCAGGGTTTAAATGAAAAGGCTTTTATTCAGCGCTTGGGACTATTGTCCATGAATATTTATACATTGCTATATGACATACCTATTAAAACACACATTGAATCACATGAATACCTTTGACTTATTAATCACAAAACGCACAGTTCACAAGACATATACCCGAATACCCTTTTCGCTGAATTCTTAAACACACACAGTTCCACAAGACATATACACGAATACTTTTTACTTATGAATTCTTAAACACACAGTTCTACAAGACATATACACGACTGTAAGATGGGGAACGTACGACGCATCGCAACATTGACCAACACATATTTCAATACACACCCAACGTTTATTAACAACCACCCTCCCCTCTACACTAAACTATGTCCAGGATATGCAGGATTTGGAGTACATGCTCACCATGGGGCTATTACTGGGGTTACTGGCTGTTCGTTTTGCAGTATTTCTTCTCGAGTTGCGTGCCTGTTCCTCTCTCTTGCATCCGTTCTTCTTGCCTGTCGTTTCTTCCTCCTGCATTCGTTTGACTTCCTTCTGACTCTCTTCTTGACTTGAGTTGACTTAACTTTTTCACCCAAAAGTAGTGGCCAGTTATACTATTTCTGACCCGTCCTATCTCCCGCCAGATCTTGGAATCTCTTTGTTCAAAAAGATATGTATGAGTTTTCTTCTGATCTGCGCTTATGTTCGGGGATACCGGGGATGGCCAGACGGTGTTAATTGGTATTTCGTTGTGAGGTGATGGGTGTTAACTGGTTTCCCATCACCTACCAGGTAGTTTTCTATGGGCTATTGTGCCCCCTCACCGAGATGAACTGTTTAGGTCGGCTTGGGGCATTGTGAGTATGCTGATGTCAGCGCCCCAGTGTCTGGACTCCGACCTGGTTTCGTAGGTTTCTGCATGGCCAATACCCATCCTTTGTTCTGGCCGTGGCTTTGCAGAAACCTAGAGACTGGGTTGTAAGGTTTTTACTTTTTGTGGCTGGTCACAAGGTCCTGCGGCCATTTTAGGACCCACGGATTGTGACATCCTTTGTTAATCTGACCACAGCCTTTCTCCGCTATCAGCCCCAATCTCTCGTTTAAAATGTCCAAACTGCAGCTCTTTGGTTTGGTGTTGCTTTCCAAATGAGGGAAAACTTCTCAAATCTTACACTTCTTAAACTATTTCAATGTCATTCACCCTTGAGTCTTTATCCCAAAATTTCATTCACCCTCGACTAAATTTTCTTACGTTTTTTTTGTAATTTTCATCTTATTCTCCCTTGTGTACAATTTTATATATAATTTATTTTGTCACATGAGCAAAAAACATAAACCAACTCACTTCTAATGTGTTTATTTTATTCAACTTTTTGAACATCCTAAAAATATGTAAAGAAAACTAGGAGTGAAAAAAAAGTTTAATTACCACTGGAGTTGGAAAAACATTCCATTGTCTAAACACTGGGCTTCAGCCCCATCCTACCCTTTTGGGCTTTGTCTACTTGGAATAGTAATCTTTTCTTGGAAAACTAGCTAAAAAAAACCATGCCGTATGTGATTTAATATATTAGTATCCAACTAATATAACGTTCTATAACTCTCCCCGACGAAAGCTCACAATACCACCAAATATCAACTTGCCATATTTGGTATACTCTCCAGAAGCTGGCTCTTCCAAATCCAGATATATTTAAAAAGTTGTGCATGTGTACTGACATGTATATGTTACATGCATGCTCAAAACATCACAACATTATCTGTTGCTCAGTTCTGAATATCTGGTGCCCTCCCATCCACCCAACTAGGAGTAACAAAAAAATTAAGAACAGAAAAATTATTCGAATTTTTCTAGTTTACATAATGTATAGTTAGTAAACAACTATCTTAGAACTTAGAATTAGATTCTTAGAAACAATGTTTTCTTATTGTGTTTGTGTACCACAAAGAAATGACAAGCAGTATGCTTCTACACTTATCATCAATGACTAGGATATTTCTGTATTCCTGTGACAAGCTTCTCAAACAGAGGTTCAATTTCCTTCTCCAAAGCAACCTGCATTACTGAATCAACATACTGGAGTGAATTGCGTTTTTTGGATTTCAATTCTACCAAGGTCAAAAATCCTTGTTCAGACAGGAAAGTTGTCATCATTACTAGTGGTTGAAGGGCCTTCAAGGCAATTGATTTGTATTCATGGAAAGCAAGTAACCCAATCCTAGTAGGAGTACATCTCAAAAGGTGATTTTTGAGTGAAGTCATAATGAAGCTCCATCAACACTTCTGCCATTTCCCCAAAATTTGCTCGCTTGATGTGGCTGGTGATAAAAGGATTAACTATCCACATCTGATTTTCCAAGTCCTGCAGATGCTTCTGAGGAAAATATGTTTCAAAATTTTTAGGCTGCAACTGCAGATGGTCAGAAATTATGTCCTTCAGTGTTTCCTACAAATCAGGTTGCTTTTCTTCCCACTCACACTCTTTGAGGAAGCTTTCCAAATGTGAAAAATTGGAGAAATTGCCTTTACGAATATTAATATGCCACATGGTGATCTTCATTTTCATGGCATCTATTTTCCTAAGGACATCGAAGATGTCACCTCCTTTACCTTGAAATGACAAGTTGAGCTGATTCAAATGTTCAAAAATAGAATGTAACACAATTTGGCCAGCCAAAAATTATTATTGAAATGCATTGCTTTCACGTCACCTTGCTCAGTAAAAAATACAGGCAGTTCATTCTTCAGGGACAGTACTCTTTCAAGAACACTTCCACGTGACAAACATCGAACCTTAGAATGCAGGAGGAGAATCATGTGATCTGCAGACATATCCTTGCATAGCTTTGAAAACAGCTGACATTTGTTTGCTTGTGGGCGAATAGCATTGACATTTTTTCACCACATCTTGCAACAGTTCTTTCAGTTTATTTTCCTGGTCATTGCAACAAGTGTTCAGTTTCTTGGCAGCCAGTGCTTCCCAATGTGAACAACAATGTAAAAAGGTGCAATTATGGGATTTTTTTAAAATGCGAGCAGTGGCTCCTTTATGTTTCCCCATCATGGTTGCAGCACCGTCTGTAGTCACAGCAACATGTTTGCTCCAAGATAAATGTTCATTTTCCATGAATTCGTCAAGCTTGGAGAAAATAAATTCACCTGTAGTTTGCTCTCCGACTGGCAAGCATAAGAGATGATGCTCAACAATTTTTTCCAACGACAATACACAATGAGTTGTGCATCGTTTTTAATGTCCATAGTTTCATCAAACTGCAGAGCGAAAAATGGTGCTTCCAACATTTTCGCCATCAGCTGATGCTTCAGATCGTCAGCAATCATGGTAAATCGAAATTTCATTGTGTCATTAGATGAAGGAATTTGCACTACTTTATCCACTGCTTGCTTTCCACCATGTAGTAGATTGGCAATGATTTTCAAACAAGGTTTGACAACTTTCTCAGCCTCTGTGTATAGCTTTTTTTCTTTCATGAGCACATGTGCTATTTGAAGAGAGGCAAGAAGAAGAGGTTTTTTAGTTGCAGTGACATTCTTTACCATTGACTGGAAGATATTCTGCTGCTTCCACAAATACGAGTGTTTTTGAAAAACTGTATGGACTTGTTTTGATGATTTCTATGCTTTGTTCTAACATGAGTCTGTAATTTTGAAGGAGCCAGGTAGGTGGTTGCTATATTTTACACTGCAAAACATGCACTGAGTTGAGGGAGTAGGGCTTGTTAGTTCATCTTGGGGAAGGAAAAAGCCATACTTGATATATTCTTTGTTCCACTTTCTTTGGTCTTGGTATTTTCTCTTGAGATTAAGTTTTTCCTTGCCCCTATCATTAACAGAGTCATCATCTGTAACATACGTAACTGCATTTTTAAGTTTGTTATCCTCAGTTTCCTTGTCACCCTTCACAAGTGACTTGTCTCCTGAACATACCTCCTCTTGAATCCTGTTCGTTTCACTTTCTTTCAGAAATGAACTACTGCGCTTCCTCTAGAGCTGGTTTCTTTAGATACTTCAACAAAGACATAGTATCTTAATCTGCAAATCAAACTCACAAAATACCGAAGTCGCTGGAATAGAAAATGCAGAATATCACTGCAAGAAAATTGCCCAATCTAACTCTAGATAGCCAAAAAACGGGGCTCAAATCTCCTTAATATAGCTGGAATTCATGTTGCTTGATGCAAATAAGTCCTGATAGATTGAAGTACAGAAAATTTATATAGAATTCCAGTTCTAGCAGAAAAGTAGCTAAATTGTCAACATGAAGTAAAGTTAGTCAACAGTTGCCTACGGCGATCCTTCAGTGTTGCCATTTATAAATTTATGATCCCACTAGCTCGTCTGGTCTTCCCTAAAAGGTTATATTACAGTAAATTTGGTTATATTACAGAAATTAAAAAATATGTTTAATTTTAAATTATTTCTAAGTGCTAACACACTAGCACTAGCATGAAAAAATGTATGACCAGGAAACGCTCGTAAAATTAAACTTTAGCGCAACCGAAGGACTATTAAACACTATACTCACCGATTCAATGTGGCCGATAGAGATCATTAAAGGAGCGCACCGCGGCAGCAGCAGTGGGAGCGCGGCTTCGAGGAAAAGTCAGAAAAGTCGGAGAAAACATTGAGGAAAGCGGGGGGGGGGGGGGGGTTTCGGAATAGGCTGAGAGCCCAGGCCTTACATCCGTCTCTGCCCAGTATACTTCTGGCGAACGTCCAGTCCCTGGAGAACAAGCTGGATGACCTTGTGGCGAGGATCAGATTCCAGCGGGACATAAGGAACTGCAACATCCTTTGTCTGACCGAGACATGGCTGACCCCGCTGGTGCCAGATCAGGTGGTCTGCCCAACCGAGTCCTTCACTGTTTTCCGGGCGGACAGAACGGAAGAATCCGGGAAATCCAAGGGCGGAGGAGTTTGCTTCATGACCAATAATAACTGGTGCAATCCTGGAAATATTAAGACGCTTTCTTGTTCCTGCTCGCCGGACCTGGAACATCTAACTATCTCATGCCGACCATTCTACCTTCCCCGGGAGTTCAGCCGTCTATATTCCACCGCATGCGGATACCGACATGGCACTATCGGCTCTACACGATGTGTTGTGTCGACACCAATAATAAAAACCCTGATGCGGCTATGGTGGTGGCTGGAGATTTTAATAGGGCAAATCTCAAAAAGGTCATGCCCAACTTCCACCAACACATCACGTGTGTCACCAGGGGGGAAAGAACTTTGGACCACTGCTAAACTCGTTCAAGAAGGGCTACAAGGCCGTTTCTCTCCCTCCTTTTGGAAAATCTGACCACGCTGCCATTTTCCTGCTGCCGGAGTATAAACAACGGATAGTACGGGAAACGACAGGGACGAGGGACGTAAAGCGGTGGACTGACCATTCAGAGGCAATGCTGCAAGATGCACTGAGCGATGTCGATTGGAATATGTTCCAAGCAAGTTCCAGAGACGTCAGTGAGTTTGCGGAAGCTGTTACGGACTTCATTGCAACAATAACTGATAACATCGTCCCCACGGTAAGGGTTAGTATCTTTCCTAATCAAAAACCCTGGGTGGACAGGCCTATTCGCGCTGCTTTGAATGCTCGCACCGCTGCTTACAACTCCAGCCTGGCACCTGGCAATATGGACGACTATAAAGTAGAGTCCTACTGACTGCGAAGGGTGGTGAAGGACGTAAAAAGGAGGTACAGGGACAGGATGAAGTCGCAGATGGAGCAGCAGGACACCAGGCGCCTTTGGCAGGGGCTACGGACTATAACTAACTACCGGTGCAGCCCCCCCTCAACCGGAAGTGCCGACACCTCCTTAGCTGATGACCTGAACTCTTTTTACGCATGGTTCGAGACGGGTAACATCACCCCGAGCTCGCTGTCTAAAAACAACACCGACAATGCGCTGGCTAGCGAGGCTGGAGCGGGATCCACCGCTGGGGATGTGTACACATTCTCGATGTCCGAGCACGACGTGAGGAGGGCTCTGACGCGTGTGAACACGAGGAAAGCTGGAGGCCCAGATGGTATAGCTGGGCGAGTACTAAAGTCTTGTGCTACTCAGCTTGCTCCGGTGCTCACCACAATATTTAACCTCTCCTTGGCCAAGCCCGTGGTCCCTGCATGCTTCAAAAGATCCATTATTGTACCGGTGCCAAAGAATGCCTCTCAAGCTTGTTTGAATGACTACCGACCGGTGGCCCTCACCTCGGTAGTCATGAAATGCTTCGAGAGACTAATCAAGAACCACATCTGTGCCCTCCTTCCTCGCAACATGGACCCACTACAGTTTGCATACTGTCCGAACAGATCCATGGATGATGCGGTCTCCCAGGTTCTGCACACCGCTCTCTCTCATCTGGACAGCCAGAAGGAGGGCTATGTGAGGATGCTGTTCATTGACTTTAGTTCAGCTTTCAATACCATAGTCCCCACCAAACTTGCTGAGAAGCTGCTGGAACTGGGGCTTAAGACTCCCCTGTGTGCCTGGGTCCTGGACTTTCTCACTGCCAGGCCCCAAGTGGTCAGGATGGGGGAACACACATCTAGCCCCCTCACCCTGAACACAGGATCCCCCCAGGGTTGCGTCCTTAGCTCCCTACTGTACTCCCTGTACACACATGACTGTGTGGTCAGGTTCAGCTCAAACTCCATCATCAAGTTTGCTGATGACACTGTGGTGGTGGGCCGGATCTCCGACAACGATGAGAAGGCCTATCGGGAGGAGGTGGCTGATCTGGCATTCTGGTGTCCGGACAATAGCCTCCTCTTGAATCACAAAAAAACTAAGGAGCTGATTGTGGAAGGGCTCACCATCCAAGGACGTACACGCCACTGGAAATAAATGGGTCAACTGTGGATAGGGTGAGCAGCTTTAAATACCTGGGAGTCCACATCAAAGAGGATCTGACATGGACAACACACATTGCCGCACTGGTGGGTAAGGCAAGGCAGCGCCTTTACCACCTTAGACAGCTGAGGAAATTCAGTGTCTCTGAGGATCCTTCAATGCTTCTACTCTGGGGCTGTAGAGAGCATCCTGTCTGGCAACATCACAGTCTGGTTTGGGAACAGCTCTGCCCAGGACAGGAAGGCCCTGCAGAGAGTAGTGCGTTCGGCAGAACGCACCACGGGAACTACACTCGCCCCCCTGCAGGATCTATACATCAGGAGGTGTAGATCACGAGCAAGCAAGATTATGAGGGACCCCTGCCACCCCAGCACCGGACTGTTCCAGATGCTACGGTCAGGCAAACGCCTCCGCTGTCATGCTGTAAAAACGGAGAGGATGAGATGGAGTTTCTTCCCACAGGCCATCAGGACTGTTAACTATTATAACTCCAGGGACTAAATTTTCTTTTCTGTATTAATTTTAATTTATTTGCTGTAATTGTAATTTTTTTTTGCACAATCCGCAGGCGTTGCCACTTTCATGTCTCGGTCATTCACCCTTCATTCACCCCTCTAGTTTCATTCACCCCCAAAATAATTTAATTCACCCTTGGGTGAACCATTCACCAATTTAAGAAGCACTACTATACACCTGTAGAAGTTCAAGAGAATCCTCTCTGACATATTGACTGTAGATTATCTTGGTGATGTGATAGAATTTTTTTTTTTTAATAAGGTTGCAGCTCAGAACATAAGTTATTAGTAGGACACAATCTGCCAAGAGATATGTGTGGGCAAAATACATAGGATTGAATGTCCTCGTGTGACGCAAAAATTGTAAAGCAGGATATTGAAGTGGAGGGAGTCTTAAGAATGATTAACAGATAAATCTTGAAACCCAAAGTTAGCATGCACTTGCAGTGGTTTTTAGGGAAACATGTGGAAAATTGGCCTTTCTTTCATGATCAAGTGCAAAAGTATGGAAGTTTTCCTGCACTGAAGTATGAGTTTGGTGAGACCATACCTGGAGTAAAAAGAATAGTTTTGGTCTCCATATTTAAGGAGGAATATACTTACTTTGGAGGTAATTCAAATAGGTTGATTATGTTGATTCGTGAGATGAAACAATTGTCTTATAAGGAAAGTTTGAGTAGTTGACCTTGACACACTGGAGTTTAGGAGGAATGAATGAAAGGTGATGATTTTGGGGGACCTTGATATGGTAGACCCTAATAACATTTCCCTCTGATAGGGAATCTAGTACAGCAGGCTTTGCTTCAGAATACAGGATTGTCTGTTTAGGACAGAAAAAAGGAAGAATTCTTGGGTCCATGGATCTTTGGACTATGTTCCCCAGTGAGCTGAGGAGACAATCATTAAATATATTAAACGCTTAAAGGGATGGATAATTATGCCACAGTTGCATTGGGGGTCAGGGATAGACGTTAGAAAAACAATGTTCAGGTCAAGACCATATATATATTGGCATTATTGAATATTGGCATCTCCTGATCCTAAGTGATAAGAACCACTTTCAACAATCTAGAACAGCTGAGGAAAGTGTTTTCATAGTTTCTATTGAATTATTTTGGATGAAATTGCAGGGTAGAAAATGAAAAAGATTACTTTCATTCTTCCAAGCCAAGCCTTTTTTCTGTAGACATTCAGAATACCCGCTGAAATAATTAGATATCTAAAAATGACACATATGTTGATTATTTGTATTGCCAGTTTGTTTATAAATGCAACAATATTATTTTTATTGATTAGTTGTTGCCCGATGCATGATTTTAATTTAGTATTTTCTGATAGTTTACAGAATCTGTACATTCATTATCCAAAAGAAGAGATCCATCTTTAAATAAGCCGAGGTGAGGTTTGATAATATATTACTATTTTAGAAACAAATTGCTTTACATTTGAGATGCCTCGCATAATAATGTTTACCAAAATTGTATCCAATTTCAAGTTGTGATTTGTATTTTAAGCTTCTGTATCTTAAAAGTCCCTGTTACTAAAAAAGGAAGGCTCCCCGGGTACAAATGACTCGCGTTATGAAAATCTAGCTTAACACAAATTCTCTCATATATTTTTAAAGCATTTTCCAAGCTAGTAATAATAATAATATTTTTTCATGCTATTGAGTAATGTCTGGATGCAGCATATATTCCATTTGTTTAGAAACATAGAAACATAGAAAATAGGTGCAGGAGTAGGCCATTCGGCCCTTCGAGCCATTCAATATGATCATGGCTGATCATCCAACTCAGTATCCCGTACCTGCCTTCTCTCCATACCCCCTGGTCCCTTTAGCCACAAGGGCCACATCTAACGCCCTCTTAAATATAGCCAATGAACTGGCCTCAACTACCTTCTGTGGCAGAGAATTCCACAGATTCACCACTCTCTGTGTGAAAGAAAACTTTCTCATCTCGGTCCTAAAAGACTTCCCCCTTATCCTTAAACTGTGACCCCTTGTTCTGGACTTCCCCAACATCGGGAACAATCTTCCTGCATCTAGCCTGTCCAACCCCTTAAGAATTTTGTAAGTTTCTAGAAGATCCCCCCTCAATCTTCTAAATTCCAGCGAGTACAAGCCGAGTCTATCCAGTCTTTCTTCATATGAAAGTCCTGCCATCCCAGGAATCAATCTGGTGAACCTTCTCTGTACTCCCTCTATGGCAAGAATGTCTTTCCTCAGATTAGGAGACCAAAACTGTATGCAATACTCCCGGTGTGGTCTCACCAATGCCCTGTACAACTGCAGCAGAACCTCTCTGCTCCTATAAATTATAAATTATAAGTTCCTTTAAATGTGTAGGAAGGAACTGCAGATGCTGGTTTAAACCGAAGATAGACTCAAAAAGCTGGAGTAACTCAGCGGGACAGGCAGCATCCCAGAAGATGCTGCCTGTTCCATTTGTTCAAATATGGGTGTAGTTCGGGTGTTTATTCAATGAAATTACGAATTATAGTAAGTGTGTAGAGCGATACGATATGGATAGCTGTAGAAAACGGATGTTTCTTTCTTACCAAGAAATTGCCAACAGTTCTCAGTAACAGAACTTCACATAACCCAAGTACTGCCTGTATTTTAAAATGTATAATAAAATATACAATTAAAATTAAATATCAGCAAAAAAGGACAACCATATCACGATTCAAAGCTGTATTAATGAGCGGAATGCATGTCTTGTATCAAAGCTGAAATGGAATTTTCAATATTTTTTGTTTATTAGAAGTGTTTCTAAGGGTTCGCTGGTAAAGCTGCTAGAAACATAGAAACGTACAAAATAGGTGCAGGAGGAGGCCATTTGGCCCTTCGAGCCAGCACTGCCATTCACTGTGATCATGGCTGATCATCTACAATCAGTAACCCGTGCCTGCCTTCTCCCCATATCCCTTGATTCCACTAGCCCCTAGAGCTCTATCTAACTCTCTTTTAAATGCATCCAGTGAATTGGCCTCCACTGTCTTCTGTGGCAGAGAATTCCACAAATTCACAACTCTCTTGGTGAAAACGTTTCTTCTCACCTCAGTTTTAAATGGCCTCCCCTTTATTCTTAGACTGTCCCCTGGTTCTGGATACATGGAATCCATTTTAAATCACTGAATTTGCTGAACTTGCTTGGGGTTTCAGGAATGGGAGCTTATCTTAATTCTCCTAGCCTGACGAGGAAACCAACAACTTCCAAATCTGATTGTTAGAAATGAGCTTTATTGAGAAATAAGTCACAATTAAATACCATTGTGATATTTCCAACAATGTCTTACTGGAAACATGAAGAATAATTGCTACAGTGTGGATGTTGTGACAATAAAAAATCTTCCCATTCAGACTTCTCTACCTTTGGTATACTGTGTTCCAACAAAGTTCAGGTTGAGGTCAAGGAGCAACACCCTCCCTTGTTACTTAGCATATTACACCTTTCGGGACTTAGCGATGAATTCCACAATGTCATTCCAATCTGGTATCCACATTTTCGACACATATTTATTTCCTCTCTTGTGGTATTTCCCCGTTCCTCCAAATATAGCTTTATTATCCTTTTCCAGCTGTAAACATCACTGCTTGTACCATTCAATCTTTGTCGGTATCACCTTTTTTACAGACTTTGTCTAGCCTATTTTTACCCTCTCTACTTCCTTTGAAACTTGAATCATTTTATTACTAATTTTTCCCAGTTCCGATGATGAGTCATTGATCAGAATGTAATGTTTTACTTTACCCATAGTTTTCAGCCAGTGGCTTCATGATTGGAGTTTAGAGAAAAAAATGGGTGATATGGAAAAAAGTTTACAAACAAGAACATTCCAGTTTTAACTTCCTTATATTTAAACTTTGGAATTACATTTTGGGAAAATTCTGTTTAAAATTAAAATGATTTAATCTCTTAGGAATTTATGTATTTTAAAATCTTTATGTAAAAGTATATATTTTTTGTTTTTTTGGTATAATTAAGTCTAATCTTCACTTAGTATCACCAATTTGGATCGAATTATGTTTTCTGTAGAAATGTAACATTGCCTGAAAATTCACTTAGTCAAACATCTGTTTACGATGACTCGACTTACCATGAACTCTGCATTAAGAAGGTTCGATTTGATGGAACAGGTATGGCTTTATCTTAAAAACTTAAATGGAATGTGTTTTGTATTAGGTAAAATGTTATGGTGCAAAATATCTTTTGACTATTAAAAACAGAAATTAAGTCTTTCTATTTTTAATTATATTTTGGATATCCAGTCAAATAGTTAGTGCTTTAGCATGTATATTTGTCTGTTTCCTTGATATATATTTTGATCTCATCTCGATCTGGCTCATCTGAAGTAATGTTTTCTTTTAATTAATTGTTGGACATGTATATTTGCAATTTAGAAGAAAATGTAGTGAGAGTCCTGACATTTTTCATCTACTTCCCATGTGGCAATTCTGCTGCATAAGGGTTTATGGGGAGAAGGCAAAAGAATGGGGTTGGGAGAGAAGCATAGATCAGCCATGATTGAATGGCTGAGTAGATGTGATGGGCCAAATGGCCTAATTCTGATCCTATAACTTATGAACATTACATTTTATTTACTTCCACCTCATCGGCCTAATCTTGTCTCCCAGTTTAAGAGATGGGGGAGGTGATATACATCACATTTGAGGGGAAATGTTAAACTAAACTTTAAAATAGTGTCCTTCTATTTAGTTTAGTTTAGAAAAACAGAGCAGAAACAGGCCCTTCGACCCACTGAGTCAGCGCCGACCAGCGATCCCACTCACTAACACTATCCTATACACACTAGGGCAATTTACAATCTTACCAAGCCAATTAGCCTGTATGTCTTTGAAATGTGGGAGGAAATGGGAGCACCCAGAGAAAACCCATGCAGGTCACGGGGAGAATGTACAAACTCCACACAGAAAGCACCGTAATCAGGTTCGAACCCGGGTCTCTGAAGCTGTAAGGCAACAACTCTACCATTGCGCCACCGTGCCGCTGATTTTTCAGTCAAGTATCCTGCATTTGGGGGCCTCGCAGGCAGCAGCACACCCAAATTGTAATGGGATAGCCTCGCCCTGGGAGTTCGGCCATCGTGACCACCGATCCTCCCCTGCCAGGTAAGTATATTTGGATAGATACTGGCACTATGTTTATCCAGGTTTTGACCAAAATAAAAAGATGAAGTTAATTGCAGGCAACTACTGTATCTCAAATAGAATACTTTATCAGATCTTTCTTGGAGAAGAAACAAAATATTTAACTCAAGTTAGAAAGGCTGCTGTTTGATTTGAAGACAGATGAATTTGTTGGGTCACCAAGTTTCATATCATATCATATCATATATCTACAGCCGGAAACAGGCCTTTTCGGCCCTCCAAGTCCGTGCCGCCCAGTGATCCCTGTACATTAACACTATCCTACACCCACTAGGGACAATTTTTACATTTACCCAGCCAATTAACCTACATACCTGTACGTCTTTGGAGCCTTTTCATGTTGGAAAGCTCTGCAAGATAGTAACTGCATTTTATATATTACACTATACTTCCTTGAAACAATGATGCTTAAGGAGGACTGAAAGTAAAAACTGAGGGAATTTGTTAAACATATAAATTACTGTTCATTTTTTGATAGGATAGAATGAAAGGGTTTCATTCAAGTTATTTGTACCGGGGCGTATATTCGATGGTTTACTGTCTATATGCCTCAAAGTAAACCAGACACCTGAGACAAAGAAGGTGAATCCCAGGCTTTTTGTGAAACCTTCTTAACTTTATCATTGTATGGGGACATTTGGGATGATAATATCTAACATTCGAGATTTAGAATGGAAACGTAAATCTTCATATTCAATCTCTAACTGCTTAGACTTTATTGTATTTCACCACTTTATTTACTAGTTCCTTCAAAACTAATTGCTGGTGTCTGCTTCTGAATGTAGCATCTGATGTAACTGCGGCTTTACATGAAGAGGCAAGGATAGTTCTATCAGAGATCATTGGTTTGATGGAGCAACTGGAAGCTGAATGCCAAAAGACAAACGAGTCTCTAAAGCTAGAAAGAGAGCGGGTGACAAATCTTGGAAACAGAATTGATCAGCTGTCTTGTAGGTGGATGAAGGTGCTTCCAGAAGCTGTACAAAGAGGTATTGGAATACCTATCTAAACAGGAGTTGAATTTTTGTTGTGATTCTCGTGATGCAAAAAAAGTATAAATCGTAAGTATTTTCTATGTAATGTCGACTGAGGGAAAGATCACTAGCGCAGATCTTCTGTTCTGACGTCAGCGTTAATGTTAGCATTTACCTGGGTATCACTGCAAATGTCGTGATTTCCACTGCTGGCTGAGTCGTTGCTGCTGATGCTCAGCCACCCCTGGCTGTGACTGCCCCTGTGGTCCCAATGGGCAGTATGATCTTCTAAGAACTACTCAGCTCTTAGGCGGGAAATCCAATGCTGAACCTGCACTGGTTTAAACCTAGAAATGCTGCTGTTGAAAAGATTAGAAGATTAAAACAAATAATTATTATCGGTTCAATGTTTATGTTTTTAATTGATGTTTTAATTGTTTAGGTGTTTAAAATAAAATCCCAATAATTTTTAAAAGGATTCTAAGAATTTGTGAATGGTAGGTGATCATTGTGATCCAGTAATGCTGACATGTTGATGACTAGTGAACATCTGTGTGGGGCCTGTGCCAAAGTGGCCATACTGTAGTGCTACGACCCAGATTACCAGTGAAAGATTGTACCAAAGGGCTTCCTGGAACGAAAGGGAATAGGATTAGAAAATTATACATTGATCAATCAGCCTGTCCTCCTGCATGGTTACAATAAGGCCCAACACAAGCTTAAGAAACTTCAACTATCCTCTTGGCATGTTGCAGTCTCTGTGTTCAGTATTGGATACTCCAACTTTAGATAATTCACTCTTTCTGTCGCATTAGAAATTGTAATTTCCGATTGCCATTATTTTGGCTCAGTTTTTCTTTTCCATTGATGTCGTGCGGTCTGCTGGGCATGTCCTACAAGTTTGCTATTAGCAACACATTGTACAGACAAGGAAGCATTATCTGAATGTAACTGCTACATAAACTTAGTTGGTCTCCTCTCTTTGTTGTACCCTAGAACACACACCTTTTTTGCCACTGAAAATGAATTAGTTTTATCTTTTGCCCATTTCTGACAAAGGATCTCAGAGTTCAAATGTTTCTCTTTGCACATAAATACATGACCTGCTGCACATTTCCAATATTTTCTGGTTTTATTACCGAGTATGTTGGGTTAGCCCAATACGTGACACTCTCACTACAGATTGTCACATCGTATTTGGAAAGTCATAACTATTCTGGAATTCTACTGTTTGTGGTGAGACAGTGCAGACTGGCCCATTCCAGACTGCAAGAGAACCTGCTGAGGGATGCACTGAGGCTTGGTGCAACCAATGCAAAAGCTCTTTGGGGAGGACCATTGTCTAGGGTTCTTTAGCTGCCGTCTACTGATAGCAAACTTGTAGGACATGCCCAGCAGACCAGGCTACATGGCAAAAGAAGGATGAGAGGAGATCTTATCGAAACGTATAAGATTATTAAGGGGTTGGACACGTTAGAGGCAGGAAACATGTTCCCAATGTTGGGGGAGTCCAGAACAAGGGGCCACAGTTTAAGAATAAGGGGTAGGCCATTTAGAACTGAGATGAGGAAAAAAAAATTCACTCAGAGAGTTGTGAATCTGTGGAATTCTCGACCTCAGAAGGCAGTGGAGGCCAATTCTCTGAATGCATTTAAAAGAGAGCTGGATAGAGCTCTTAAGGATAGTGGAGTCAGGGTGTATGGGGAGAAGGCAGGAACGGGGTACTGATTGAGAATGATCAGCCATGATCACATTGAATGGCGGTGCTGGCTCGAATGGCCAAATAGCCTCCTCCTGCACCTATTGTCTATTGTCTAAAAGAAAAACTGAGCCAAAATAATGGCAGACGGAAATGGCAATTTCTAATGCAGATGGAAAGAATGGGTGAATTACCTAAAATTGAAGAATTCAACACTGAACACAGAGACTGCAACATATCCAGAGGATAGATACGGTGATGTTGAGGGGAACAGTCTCGTGGAGACACCATTCATACAAGGAAAGGGATAGCACCGCAAGGGGCCACATGAATGGCAAGGATGTTTTTGTTAAAGATAGATAGATGTATAGGCTCTGAAAATGTATGAAGAATGTTTGCACAGTTTTTGATTTGGATGTAAATTTCTGAATAAAAGGTGTAAATTTCTGAATATATAAATACATCTGAAATTTAAAAAAAACTTACAGGCCAGAACTGGACTATATAGGATCAGAGCTATTCCAGTACTCTGTGAAAGTGATATGGAAGAATTTGTAATCCCCTGACCTGGCTGCAGTTTGTATACAATGTAATACCACATCTAAACTCTTCTGTACTGTCTATGAAGTGCCTGTGTATGAGCTGATGTATATACGAGTTCGATGAATTATGTAGTGCATATTACTTCATCTCTGGAGACTCATCAGCTTGGGCGTACAGTTAGTATATCTTGGGTTTCTGTCATAAAAATGGCATAAAAGTAGGCTAAGTGAATGGAAGAGACAAGTATGAAGAAGATATTCAAATATTTTGTATCATATCAGGGAATGAGTGGGGAAATGGAGTATAAAAAGGTGGATTTAATATGGATTTTTCAATGCTTTCATGGATCTTCGCTAGGTTCTGCTCTTTGTGGCTCGCTGGCATGCAGGCCTTCTCTGAATGTGGAGCTCTTCAGATTGGTGTAATAAGGTCTCAAGGTCTCTGTTTTTATCCTTGAGTTAGACATGTAGTCTATGACTTTAGACACAAAAACTGGGGTCAATGACTTGTCTTCATCATTGCAATAAAATGGGTGATTTCAGCTGAACGTATTGGATTTATTAAGTGTTGATTTCCGAATGGCAGAAACAAATGAAACTGCTTATAGAATGTCAGCATTTCTGTTTTGGTTTGTTTAAACTAAAATTGTGTATTTTCCTATGCAGAGTACAACACACATTTGGAAGAGATTAATGAATTGGAGTTGCATGCTGAGTGTAAAGCATCTAATTTAACAAAGCTACAAAATCAAGTTAATGAAGCAAAGATACTGAATCAGAGATTCCGAGAAGAAATAAACTTCGTGAAGAAACTTGATGATTACCTGAAGGAAAAACTGGATTTGGAAAAGAAAACCATTGATGATATTCTACCAAATCAAATGGAGGTATTTGATGTAAATATGCTACTAACTTGAAAGTGGTGAAATGAGCCGAATGTTGCAAGTGTACTAATGTATAGAATGTAGGTGCAGGAATAAGCCATTCGGCCCTTCGAGCCAGCACCGATATATATATTTTTTCAATATGATCATGGCCGATCATCCAGAATCAGTACCTTGTTCCTGCTTTTTCCCCTGATTCCCTTGATTCCATTAGCCTTAAAAGCTATATCCAACATCTTGAATACATCCAGTGAATTGGCCTCCACTGCCTTCCTTGGCAGAGAATTCTGCAGATTCACATCTCTCTGGGTGAAAAAGTTTTTCCTCATCTCAGTCCTAAATGGCCCACCCCTTATTCTTAAACTGTGACCCCTGGTTGTGGACTCCCCCAACATTGGGACATTTTTCTCCTGCATCTAGTCTGTCCAATCCCTTTAGAATTTTATATGTTTCTAAGATTTATAGACAATAGACAATAGACAATAGGTGCAGGAGTAGGCCATTCAGCCCTTCGAGCCAGCACCGCCATTCAATGCGATCATGGCTGATCACTCTCAATCAGTACCCCGTTCCTGCCTTCTCCCCATACCCCCTCACTCCGCTATCCTTAAGAGCTCTATCCAGCTCTCTCTTGAAAGCATCCAACGAACTGGCCTCCACTGCCTTCTGAGGCAGAGAATTCCACACCTTCACCACTCTCTGACTGAAAAAGTTCTTCCTCATCTCCGTTCTAAATGGCCTACCCCTTATTCTTAAACTGTGGCCCCTTGTTCTGGACTCCCCCAACATTGAGAACATGTTTCCTGCCTCTAATGTGTCCAATCCCCTAATTATCTTATATGTTTCAATAAGATCCCCCCTCATCCTTCTAAATTCCAGTGTATACAAGCCTAATTGCTCCAGCCTTTCAACATACGACAGTCCCGCCATTCCGGGAATTAACCTAGTGAACCTACGCTGCACGCCCTCAATAGCAAGAATATCCTTCCTCAAATTTGGAGACCAAAACTGCACACAGTACTCCAGGTGCGGTCTCACCAGGGCCCGGTACAACTGTAGAAGGACCTCTTTGCTCCTATACTCAACTCCTCTTGTTACGAAGGCCAACATTCCATTGGCTTTCTTCACTGCCTGCTGTACCTGCATGCTTCCTTTCATTGACTGATGCACTAGGTCACCCAGATCTCGTTGAACTCCCCCTCCTCCTAACTTGACACCATTCAGATAATAATCTGCCTTTCTATTCTTACTTCCAAAGTGAATAACCTCACACTTATCTACATTAAACTGCATCTGCCATGTATCCGCCCACTCACACAACCTGTCCAAGTCACCCTGCAGCCTTATTGCATCTTCCTCACAATTCACACAACCCCCCAGCTTAGTATCATCTGCAAATTTGCTAATGGTACTTTTAATCCCTTCGTCTAAGTCATTAATGTATATCGTAAATAGCTGGGGTCCCAGCACCGAACCTTGCGGTACCCCACTGGTCACTGCCTGCCATTCCGAAAGGGACCCATTTATCCCCACTCTTTGCTTTTCCTCTCATTCTTCTAAATTTCAGTGAATATAAGCCCAGTCGATCAATTGTTTCATCATATGTCAGTCCTGCCATCCCGGGAATTAACCTGGTGAACCTACTTTGCACTCCCTCAATAGCAAAAATGTCCTTCCTCAAATTAGGAGACCAAAACTGCACACAATACTCCAGGTGCAGTCTCACCAGGGCCCTGTACAACTGCAGTAGCACCTCCTTGCTCCTATACTCAAATCCTCTCGCTATGAGGGCCAACATGCCATTAGCTTTCTTCACTTCCTGCTATACCTGTATGCTTACTTTCAGTGACTGATGTACAAGGACACCCAGGTCTCGTTGCACCTCCCCTTTTCCTAATCGGACAGCATTCAAATAATGATCTGCCTTCTTGTTCTTGTCACCAAAGTGGATAACCTCACATTTTCCTGCATCTGCCATGCATCTGCCCACTCACTCAACCTATCCAAATCATCCTGCAGCCTCATAGCGTCCTCCTCGCAGTTCACACTGCCACCCTGCTTTGTGTCATCCACAAACCTGGCGATGTTACATTTAATTCCTTCATCTAAATCGTTAATATAGTCAATAACTAGAGTCCCAATACTTAGCCTTGCGGCACTGCAATTGCCTGCCATTCACATTCTGAAAAGGACCCCTTTAATCCCTACTCTTTGCTTCCTGTCTGCCAACCAGTTCTCTATCCATGTCAATACCCTACCCCCAATACCATGTACTCTAATTTTGCACACTAATCTCCTGTACACCAGAAGTATGTCAGAAGGGTGTCAGGGACATCACTGACTACAAGAGCAGCCCTGCCTGCCCCCACAGCGATGTCACACTAACCAATGAGCTAAACACCTTCTCTGCCCGCTTCGAAACTGGCACCACCACTTTGAGTGGAAGAACCCCGGCCAAGGCGGAGGGACAGGTCTTGCAATTGAGCACACAGGAGGTACAACGCGCTCTGCGAAGGGTCAACCCACGCAAGGCTGCAGGCCCGGATGGAGTTCAAGGAAGAGTACAGTTGCCTGAGGTATTCACCAGGTTCTGTAACCTGTCATTATCTCTGGCTACGGACCCCAAGTGCCTGAACTCGGCTATCATAGTGCCGGTGCCGAAAAAATCAAAAATCACCAACCTGAACGACTACCGTCCGGTTGCCCTAACTCCGATAGTCATGAAGTGCTTTGAAAGTCTAGTCCTCTCACACATCAAATCCAGCATCCCTGCCTCACTGGACCCGCATCAATTTGCATACAGGGCAAACAGATCCACAGAGGACGCCATCTCTCTGGCTCTTCACACTGTCCTGACTCACCTAGAGAGACAGGGCATATACGTGAGGATTCATTGACTATAGCTCTGCCTTCAACACGGTCATCGCCACCAAGCTCATCACCAAACTCCACCAGCTAGGCCTCAGCTCATCGTTATGCGACTGGATCCTGGACTTCCTGCTGGAGCGACCGCAGGCAGTGTGAATGGGCCCGCACCTGTCCTCCACTATCACCCTGAGTACCGGCACGCCACGGGGCTGTGTTCTGAGCCCCATGCTCTACTCCCTCTTCACACACGACTGTGTTCCTGCATTCGACACCAACACCATTGTCAAGTTTGCAGAGGACACAACGGTGATCGGGCTGATCACCAACGGTGATGAAACAAACTACAGAGCGGAGGTGCAGAACCTGGCGGACTGGGGCTCTGATAACAACCTGTCCCTAAGCACCTCCATGACCAAGGAGCTGATCATCAACTCTTCCGTAGGTCACACAACAGTGAATACGCCCCGATCCTTATCAATGGGGTCAGTGTGGAGAGAGTGTCCAGCTTCAAGTTTCTGGGCACTCACATTTCGGAGGACCTAACATGGTCCACTAATATTGCTGCACTGGTCAAGAAGGTGCAGCAACGATTGTTCTACTTAAGAACACTGAAAAAGTCTGGTCTACCCCAACAGCTGCTGACGACCTTCTACCGCTGCACCATAGAGAGCATCCTAACACATGGCATCCCTGTGTGGTATCAGCTGCACGGAGGCAGAGAGGAAAGCTCTTCAGTGGGTAGTCCATAGAGCTCAGAAGACTACCGGAACACAGCTACCAGCCTTGGAGGGTATCTACAACACACGATGCCTCAGAAAAGCCACCAGCAACCACAAAGACTCCTCACATCCCTGCAATAGTCTGTTCGAACTTCTACCATTGGGCAGACGCTACAAGGCCTTCTACGCCCGCACCTCCAGACTCAGGAACAGCTTCAAACCGCAGGGCCATAGCTGCCATGAAACTGTCCTGCTGAGCCAGATGGTCACATCGCACAGTGAACTGGCACAGATCTACTTGCACTTTATTCTGTTTTAAAACTGTTTCTAATTTGTTTCATTGGGTCGTTTAAATTAATACTGATTAGCGAATTAATTTATTACATCGTATGGGAGGCGCATTCCCAATCTCATTGTACCCCTGTACAATGACAATAAAGATATATTGTATTGTATTGTATTGTGTAGGACCATGTGAAAGGCTTTTTGAATGTCTAGATATACCACATCCACTGGCTCTCCCTTATTCATTCTACTTGTTACACCCTCAAAAAATTCCCGAAGATTTGTCAAGCAACTTATGTTTTGTTCAAAGAATGCAAAAGGGTTGTGGATAAAACAGAATCAGTTTGGCATTTCAAGGAATAATATGCAGGGCCACTGGGAGAAGGTGACAGATGGCATTAGTCGAGTATGTTTTGTGTGAACCAACCTGATCTCCCGGTTACTGGACAGTTTAATTCTCCTTCCCATTCCTACACAGACCTTTCTGTCCTCGGTCTCCTCCATTGTCAGAGTGAGGCTAAATGCAAATTGGAGGAATAGCATCTCATATTTTGCTTGGGCAGCTTAGAGCACATTTGTATGAATATTGATTCACTTCAGGCATTCACCCTCTTTCTATCCCTCCCCTACCCAATTCGCACTAGCTTCTCATTTTACAAATGGCCTGTTTCCTTTATCACCATTATTTTTTTGCATACTTTCATTCATTGTTCTTTATCTCTCCACATCACCGTCTATCTCTCATTTCCCTTATCGCTAACCAGTCTGAAGAAGGGTCTCGACCCGAAATGTCACCCATTCCTTCTCTCCAGAGATGCTGCCTGTCTCACTTTACCACCTGCCTGCCTTTACCACCTTAGACAATTGAGGAAATTCAGAGTGTCTCTGAGGATCCTTCATTGCTTCTACTCTGGGGCTGTAGAGAGCATCCTGTCCGGCAACATTACAGTCTGGTTTGGGAACAGCTCTGCCCAGGACAGGATGGCCCTGCAGAGAGTAGTGCGTTCGGCAGAACGCACCATGGGAACTACACTCATCCCCCTGCAGGACCTATACATCAGGAGGTACAGATCCAGAGCAAGCAAGATCATGAGGGACCCCTGCCACCCCAGTAACGGACTGTTCCAGATGCTACGATCAGGCAAACGCCTCCGCTGTCACGCTGCGAAAACGGAGAGGATGAGACGGAGCTTCTTCCCACAGGCTATCAGGACTGTCAACTTTTATAACCCCAGAGACTAAATTTTTGTCGACACTAATAGTAACTTATTAACTTTATTTATATGCTGTAACTGTAATTCTTTTTTGTGCACAACCCGCAGGCATTGCCACTTTCATTTCACTGCACATCGTGTATGTGTATGTGACAAATAAATTTGACTTGACTTGACTTGAGGTACTCCAGCTTTTTGTGTCTATCATAAGTTTGATGGGCCTCAAGGGTCTTCCATGCCATAGTAATTCTGTGATTTTATAATTATAAGTTCTATTGGGCTAAAAAAGAGCACTGATACATTTAGCATTTTCAAGTCCATGTATTTCTATTATGTTACGTAATCAATGAGGTTCTTTTAAAATATGATCAAAATGTAGCAGACAAAACATATAAAGTAAGATTCCACAGAAAGGAAACCAAACATATTCATTCATCTGTTTGTAAGTTTATCTGGTTTTGGGGTATTGATTGAGGAAGGTGGGTTGACTAGGAAAACTCAAATTTAAACATCTTTAAAACAACCAGGAATGTTATAAAACAATTTGAATTAAGCATTGTTTGATTCGGGCCTGAAAATTAGATTTTGCTCAAATTAACACAAGATCGCAGTGCTGCTCTTGCCTATATTATTCAAGTATCAGAAAATTGACCTTGCAGTCACATTACCCCATTATAGAACTCTCACAGAAGTTGGTTGCTGCACCAGAGTCAATTCGGGAGGAACCAAGGTCAGCCAGCCTGTATTTAAGATCCCAGAGCAACTCTGGATGAGGACGGATGACAGCAGATATAGCCCTATCTTTAAAATCAAAGAAGTTTCTTAGTGAGTTTATTTGGCTCATTGGGTCCATACTGGTGCCAGGGGAGCTATCCCATTAGTTACATTAGTTATATTGCTTCACCCTGTTTCCTTGCAACCCATGCAACTTCACTTTTACTCATTGATGTCCATCAACCCCCTTTTGATTATTTTTGACAAAAAAGGCAATTTCTTTCAGTAACCTCCTGGGTTTTCAAAGGATAATTAGTTTGGCATTCGAGCATTTATTAATAGTTGGGGCAACATACATGAAACATGTTATGGTCTGTAAACAGACTTGACTGCAGATAATCTAACATTGTATTATAGAAAAAACTGCTTTTCTTTACTCTTTAGATGACAGAACGCTTTAACAAAGTTGATTCGGAACTTAAAGAAGTACAGCTGGAGTTTGATAATGCCACTGCTGATGCACATTTTGAACAAATTGCGATGAAGACAGATCTTCTTTCAATTGAGAATAATACTGTGCAGCTCCAGTAAGACTATTGTGATACTATTCTGTAGATTGTAAGAAAATTGATATTTCAAAGTGCAGTATGATGTTATTTACCAGTCACATTTCCTTATTACATTGTTTATTGACGCAGTCCATGCCACTATGCCAGCTGTCAGAGAATTTCCATTCCCGTACAGCCTATTATCTCTCATGTGCCCATCAACTTCAGATTGGCCCTTCTGCCACCCAACTACACTCGGGACAATTTACTGCGGCCATTTAACCCAACAGCCAGCATGCCTTTGAGATGTGAAAGGAAACTGGAACACAAGGGGGTGGTAGTATCTAATTTATCTCATTGATATAAACAAATCTGTTTTCTAGAATTAACAAGTGCGAAGCTTAATGAATACCTGCAAGTGAGGAATCATTTTATTAAAAGTGGTTCTTAATGTAGAGTCACGCTGCCAATGCATGTACATAAAAATGTAAGAACAAAAGTACTGGAACAGGAGTAGATAGCCCATGAGCCCTTACTGACACTCATTGATATCCTGACAGTAATCCTTTGAATGGCACCTCATAAAATGGCCTTTGGAACCTAATATAACACAGGCGCAGGCCCCACTTTTTTTTCTACCCCATTTATGGCATCCCTCAAAAACATAATAAATTCATCAACCACGATTGCCCTTTTATAAAATCATTTATATGATTGTTCTTCTTGATTGCATTAACATTCTCTCAATGTCCTATTACCTCTTTGATAATGGAATCCAACCTATTCCCCACAACAGATGTTATGTTGAATGTCCTTCTTTTTGTCTTGTTCTTTACTTGAAAGCAAGAATGACATTTGTAACCTTCCAACCAGCTTTTTTTTAAAAATGTATGAAGGTTTGACTATAAGCAATATGTCCACTATTTCTTTGGACATTTCTTCATGAGTTCAGGATGCATGTCATAAGGTACAGGAGATCTCGTTAGTTTGCTTTAGTACCTTTTTTCTAATGATAATAGTTTTAAATTTTACCCTCTCTTTTTTGGGCTCTTTATTTTCTGTTATTGGGATGCTTTTAGATTCTTCTATCAGGAAAAAGATTGAAAATATTTTTTCAAATTCTCTGTCAATTTCACATATCACATTTTTCATTCATCACGCTGAACGTCTATGAGATCAATGTTTACCTCATCTACTCTTATTGTCAAAGTTTTTAATGGCAGATTGTTCGATGCTCCAAATTCCACCAGATGCAGCCTCCTGAATGTCCATTTCAAAGACAGTATGTTTCTGCAGTTTTGTGAAAAGATTACATACAATCATCTGTTGGATGTCTACCAGTAGATAAATACAGCTGAGCTGCAGAAGAACCATCATCTAAAAATATGGAATTATAGGCCTAAGGAGCAAACTAGCTGATTACTGTGCCATATTTCTGTGTCCCAGCCCTCACTCAGAGACGATACCTCAAGGAAACTTGCCAGAGAAAGTCAGCAACTTGAGCTGAATTTCTCATCGTTTACAATGGGAGAGCATCAATCAAGCGCGTCAATCATGTGTTCACAATATTCTGTGTTTTTTACATAGGTAATCCAGGCAAATCTTGTATTTATTTAACATTTCAGTTCAATATCATAACCATAAGCCATAAACTAAATATAACCATAAACTAAATATAATTGTAATACAACTATTGTAATGTCAGTCATAATCAACCGAAGTAGAAAAAAAACTGTTACCTTACTTTAATTTTCACCTAATTTGATTTGAGCACAGAACATTGATTTTCCTTTAAATTATTAGAAATTCCTCCTAGATTATTTATAAAAACACATTTTTATTCTTTCCACAAAGTTCTTTGCTGGCTGCTACATTATTGAAATCCTGGTTGTTTACAACTTCCATTTAATTAGTTTCAATGATTCAATTCAATGATACTTTATTGTCATTTGTACCTAGGTACAATGAATCGGACTTTCTTGCCTTCCATCACAGTGAGGAGTGTGGAGAAGCCGCTGTGGTGGATGTTTATGTTAACTTTTATGTAGTTGTGTGTCTTGTTGCTTTTTTTAGTATGGCTGTATGGTAAATCGAATATCACTGTATTTTAATTTGTACACGTGACAATAAAAAACCTTGAACCTGGTAAAAATCAAACAGCCGACCTTACCCAGACGGGCCTGCCATTGGGGTGGGCTGTGGCTCGCCGAGATTCCTCTCACCATGCCATGCTCAATGGGATTTCTGTTTCTGTTTATCAGCAATGTCTAAATTGATTAAAATCTTTTAAAGTCTTATCATGGATCCCTAATTCAGTCTGAATTAATCTATTATTCATCTGAAAAGGGGCAAGTCACAGCTTTTCTCCTGAGAATACTCTTTAAAAAGCCAATGCATTGCATACATATGTATTATTGTATCCAATTATATATCCAATTTTATTATATATATATATATAATATAATACAATTATTTGTCTTTTATTAGTTATATATAGCTATATATGTGATTGCGAATTATTGTTTGATATTAATCTATACTTAAATTCTTGTTTTTGATTGCTTATCTATATTTACTTTTTAATCTTTTTGCACTAAACCCGATTCAAAACCTTTGGATGATAATATTCAGTGAAAGAGAACATTAGGTTTATCGAGAGCTTTGTAACAGATTGTAACATCATCTTTCTATTTAATAGTAAGGACATAATCACAGCCAAAACTCTATTTGAAGTTTATACTGCTCAGTTGAAAGAAATTCAAGATCAGCTTGCAGAAGCAGAAAAAACATATGAAAAGCTTACTAACGAATTTGTTGATTTGGATGATCAGAAGAATATCATGGAAGAGAGAGTAGGTCTTTAATTTGTCTTTGTTTTACCTGTATTGAATCTCTGGATGTGTGCTTCCGTTGAGTAGTTCATCCATGATATCCAGATATTTGCTCTGGGATTTAAGGAATTGTGTGAGGAAGGTAATTTTGAGAAGTCATAACTAATATATGAACTTTAAAGTGATAATATTTGGAAGTACGAAACATCTTTCTTTTAAAATCTGAAGAAACTTGAGTGAAATAATGGCCGGGATTTCCTTTCCTTACACTTATTTCCATAACTGTAGCTTCATTAGAGATGTGATGGGAACTTGAACAAGTCAGTGTTCTGTAAGATTGGATTGGCTGCAGGTGAGGTGATATTGAAAGGGAAGTTGAGTCTTTTATGCACAAAGTAATTGTTCACATATCATTGGCTGGAAATTTCTGGGTCATTGTGCCCGAAATGAAACAGTGTACAGTGCCCTCCACAATGTTTGGGACAAAGACCCATCATTTATTTATTTGCGTCTGTACTCCACAATTTGAGATTTGTAATAGAAAAAAATTACTTGTGATTAAAGTGCACATTGTCAGATTTCAATAAAGGCCATTTTTATACATTTTGGTTTCAATATGTAGAAATTACAGCAGTGTTCATACATAGTCCCTCCATTTCAGGGCACTATAACATTTGGGACACAGCAATGTCATGTAAATGAAAGTAGTCATGTTTAGTATTTTGTTGCATATCCTTTGCATGCAATGACTGCTTGAAGTCTGCGATTCATGGACATCACCAGTTGCTGGGTGTCTTCTCTGATGATGCTCTGCCAGGTCTGTATTGCAGCCATCTTTAGCTTATGCTTGTTTTGGGGGCTAGTCCCCTTCAGTTTTCTCTTCAGCATATAACAGACATGCTCAATTGGGTTCAGATCGAATGATTGACTTGGCCACTCAAGAATTGACCATTTTTTAGCTTTGAAAAACTCCTTTGTTGCTTTAACAGTATGTTTGGGATCATTGTCTTGCTGAATAATGAACCACCGGCCAATAGGTTTTGAGGCACTTGTTTGAACTTGAGCATGAACTTGAGGATGTGTTTATACACTTCAGAATTCATTATGTTACTACCATCAGCAGTTGTGTCATCAATGAAGATAAGTGAGCTAGTACTTTCAGCAGCCATACATGCCCAGGCCATAACACCCCCACCACCATGTTTCACAGATGAGGTGGTATGCTTTGGATCTTGAGCAGTTCCTTCTCTCCTCCATAGTTTGCTCTTGCTATCACTCTGATATAAGTTAATCTTCATCTCATCTGTTCACAAGACCTTTTTTCCTGGTTGCTCTTTTAAGTACTTCTTGGCAACTGTAACCTGACCATCCTATTTTTGTGGTTAACCTGTGGTTTGCATCTTACAGTGTAGCCTCTGTATGTCTGTTCATGAAATCTTCTGTGGACACTGGTCATTGACAAATCCACACCTGACTCCTGAAGAGTGTTTCAGATCTGTCAGACAGGTGTTTGGGGATTTTTCTTTATTATAGAGAGAATTCTGTCATCAACTGTGGAGGTCTTCCTTGGCCTGCCAGTCCCTTTGCAATTAGTAAGCTCACCAATGCTCTCTTTTTTCTTAAACAGTTGATTTTGGTAAGCCCAAGGTTTGGCTGATGTGTCTAAAAGTTTTATTCTTGTTTCTCAGTCTCATAATGGCTTCTTTGACTTTCATTGGCACAACTTTGGTCCTCATGTTGATAAACAGCAATAAAAGTTTCCAAAGGTGATGGAAAGACTGGAGGAAAGAAGAGGTGCTGAGAGCTCTCTTATACCTGCATTAAGGAGGCAATTAAACACACCTGAACAATTACAAACACCTGTGAAGCCATGTATCCCAAACCCTGAAATGGGGGGACTATCTATAAACACAGCTGTAATTTCTACATGGTGAAAGCAAAATGTATAAAAAATACCCTTTAATAAAATCTGACAATGTGCACTTTAACCACGTGATTTTTTTTCCTTTTACAAATCTCAAATTGTGGAGAACAGAGACAAATAAATAAATGATGGATCTTTGTCTCAAACATTATGGAGGGCACTGTATTTCCAGTTTAATTTTGTGTTTAAATCACTGATACACCCTGCCTCTTACTAAAATATGGATGCAGGAAACAATGTCATTCTCCACGCAGCATTTAATTCGGAACATTATCAGGGAACTTGGATGTCATTGGTCACAAGCTGATCACAATCCAATTCCTCAGGATCACATGCTGGTTCTAATTCTTGGACCACCAAACAGATTGGCCAAACAAGTCAAGTTATCAACCCCAGGGTACATGCAAGGTGAGATTCCACACTCACGCTTTTCCCCCATTGTTTTTTTTCCCCACCTGGTCTTGTTGTCCAAACACGACTGGTCTTGTTCATGCCCACCAACCCTCCGATACAGCTGGTTGACGACTATCTACAGTATCCCAAATCATATGATCCAATCCCTAAGCACTCACGAAAAACAATTTGATTCCTGGGATGTTTCTAACCAGTTTTACTTTAAAGTATGCACGAAGGAACTGCAGGTGCCGGTTTAAACTGAAGATAGACAAAATGTTGGAGTAACTCAGCTGGACAGGCAGCATCTCTAGAGAGAAGGAATTGGTGAAGTTTCAGGTCGAGACCCATCTTCAGACTGATGAAGACAGTCTGAAGAAGGGTCTCGACCTGAAGCACACGTACCCATTCCTTCTCTCCAGAGATGCTGCCTGAGTTACTCCAGCATTTTGTATCTATCTGTACTTTAAAGTATCTATTCCCTGAGAATTGTATCCAAATCTGCAATCCTTTGATAGAACGGAATGAAGAATTTGATATCTAGGCAAATGTGTCGCAATATATTTGTATAAATTATGTTAATTTGTATACACCACGTAATATTTTAAAATTTAAATTGGTTCAATTTTTGAACTGCAGAAGACAATTAAATAATAAGACAATGATTTAAGAATCTGCTTGCTAATCTTGCCAACATCTATGTATCTAAATGTTTTGCAGCTACACAGCTTCAGAAAGTAACAAAGCCATCTGGCAATTCTGCCAATTCATATTTCTAATCCACTTTTCAGATATCTTCTTATTTTTTTGCTTAGTTATTAATCATAGTATAAGTGACCTTTTTAAAATCTTTCACAAATTCATCTCTCATCACAGTTTGTGTTCGTTTTTTCACTACACAACAATCATCATTGTAAATATGTCCCTATAACCACTCATTTTATTCTTTTGGTGATCTTTAATCTCTATAATCTCATTTCTGACCCAACGTCCTTCACCAATAAAATTCCCCAATTTATCTGGTTAGAGCCTTTACATTTTCAATATCATAAGGTCATAAGTGATAAGAGCAGAATTGGGCCATTCGGTCCGTCAAGTCTGCTCCGCCATTCAATCATGGCTGATCTATCTCTCCCTCCTAACCCCATTCTCCTGCCTTCTCCCCATAATCCTTGAAACCCGTACTAATCAAGAATCTATCTATCTCTGACTTAAAAATATCCATTGACGGCTTCCACAGCCTTCTGTGGCAAAGAATTCCACAGATTCACCACCCTCTGACTAAAGAAATTCCTCCTCATCTCCTTCCTAAAAGCACATCCTTTAATTCTAAGGCTATGACCTCCAGTCCTAGACTCTCCCACTAGTGGAAAAATCCTCTCCACATCCACTCTGTGTAAGTTTTTCACTATTCGGTAAGTTTCAATGAGTCCTCCCTTCATCCTTCTAAACTCCAGTGAGTACAGGCCCAGTGCCATCAAACGCTGATCATTTGTTAACCCACTCATTCCTGGGATCATTCTTGTAAACCCTCTGGATCTTCTCCAGAGCCAGCACATCCATCCTCAGATTAGGTGCCCAAAATTGCTCACAATACTCTAAATGCAGCCTGACAAGCACCTTATAGCGCCTCGGCATTACATCCCTGTTTTTGTATTCTGGACCACTTGAAATAAATTGCATTTGCCTTCCTTACTACCGCGTCAACTTACAAGTTAACTTTTTGGGAATCTAGCACCAGCACCCAAGCACTGCCAAGTCTCTTTGCACCTCTAATTTCTGTATTCTCCCCATTTAGAAAATAGTCTATGCCTTTATACCTACTACCAAAAAGCATGACGCCACACTTTGCTACACTATATTCCATCTGCCACTTCTCTGCCCACTCTCCCAACCTGTCCGAATCCTTCTGCAGAGTCCCTGCTTTCTCTACACTACTTGCCCCGCCACCTATTTTCATATCATCTGCAAACTTGGCCACAAAGCCTTCAATTCCCTCATCCAAATCATTAACATACAACGTGAAGTGTAGCGGCCCCAGCACCGATCCTTGCAGAACTCCGCAAGTCACTGACAGCCAACCAGAAAAAGCCCTCTTTATTGACATTCTTTTCCTTCTACCATCCAGCCAACTTGCTATCCATGGTAGTATCTCCCCTTTGATACCATGGGTTCTCATCTTCCTTAGCAGCCTCGCGTTGCAATTTATCAAAGGCTTTCTGAAAATCTTGGTAAACAACATCCACTGACTCCTTTGTCTGTCCTTCTATTTACTTCTTAAATTATTTATCTATATCAAATTTAACTTTGCATACAATGAAAATGGGCCTTTTTCTTTTTTCTCTGTCTCGCTTTGATTCTGCCTACTTAAAAATAATATGAATAGATTGTTTAAAATAATTAAAATTAAACTAATGTTGATGTTTTAATGGCACTATTAAAAGTTGAAATAATATTAGTGTTTTTTTCAAACAGATCAAACAATTGAAAGCTGAAGACTCAGAAAAACTTGCTGAGATCAATATCCTAACAGATGCTTGCAATGAACTTGATCAAACCATTAAAATTAATGTAAGAGACTATTATTTACATTTTATCAAAAAATAATCCGATGAAGTTCTATTCTCTACCTGTCTGAATGTAGATCATGTCTTTTCAATCAAGTAACATTTTATTTTAAATAGACTGATGTGGACCCGTTGGGTCCAAATCTCTCCTGCAGGCCTCTCCTGAGGCAACTCTCCCCCCACTCACCCACCCCATCCCCCCTAAAACCCCCTTATCCTCCTCCCACACACTCCATCCCCCCTCAAACCCCCTCCGCCCCCCCACGCACCCATTCCATCCCCCCTCAACCCCTCTCTTCCGCTTCCCTCTTCACCCACTCACCCACTCCATCCCGCCTGAACCCCCCTCCTCCCCTCCCCCCAACACTCCCGCACTGTCGGGGAGCATCTGTATTAGATGACAGGCCCCAACGGCGCACGCACAGACTGACGTCAAAAACGCAGCTCGTCCTAATGGGGGGGGGGGCGTATCTATTGCCAGGCGTGGCCCCCCCTCCCATCACTCGGGCAGTCCCATTTTGATGTGAACAATGAAGACGGGCAAGGTAAGTTAAAGAGTGGATTTTTTAACTTTATTTTTAAACTTTAAAATGTCAATAACTTCAAAAAAATAAGACCAATTTGAATGAAACTTGGGTTAAACACACCCCAGGAAAATGGTGAGTAAGGTGGGCCTAAAATTGTCGCGCTATCGTTGACCTTTTTTTTCCAGATGAAAACCGCACGGGATAAACAAACAAACAGGAGAACATAGAAACATATAAACATTAATAAGTGCAGTACGAGGCTATTTGGCCCATTGTGATCATGGTTGATCATCTACAATCAGTTACCTGTGCCTGCCTTCTCCCCATATCCCTTAATTCCACTAGCCCCTAGAGCTCTATCTAACTCTCTTTTAAATTCATCCAGTGAATTGGCCTCCACTGTCTTCTGAGAGCAGAAAATTCCACAAATTCACAACTCTCTGGGTGAAAAAGTTTCTTCTCACCTCAGTTTTAAATGGCCTTGCCTTTATTCTTAGATGGTGTCCCCTGGTTTTGCACTTCCCCAACATTGCAAACATTTTTCCTGCATCTAGCTTGACTCGTCCTTTTATAATTTTATCTGTCTCTATAAGATCCCCTCTCATTCTTCTAAACTCCAGTGAATACAAGCCCAGTCTTTCCAATCTCTCCTCATAAGACATTCCCTCCATCGCAGGGATTAACCGTGTGAACCTACGCTGCTCTGTCTCAATAGCAAGGGCGTCCTTTCTCAAATTAGCAGACCAAAATTGCACACAATACTCCAGATGTGGTCTCACCAGGGCCCTATACAACTACAGAAGGACTTCTTTCCTCCTGTACTCAAATCCTCTCGTTATGAAGGCCAACATGCCATTAGCTTTCTTCACTGCTTGATGTACCTGCATGCCTACTTTCAGTGACTGGTGTACAAGGACACCAAGGTCTCGTTGCACTTACCCTTTACCTAATCTGACACTATTGAGATAATAATCTGCCTCCATATTTTTGCCACCAAAGTGGATAACCTCACATTCATCTACATTATACTGCATCTGCCATGCATCTGCCCACTCACTCAACCTGTCCAAGTCACCCTGCAACCTCTTAAAATCCTCTTCGCAGTTCACACTGCCACCCAGCATTGTGTCATCCGCAAACTTGCTAGTGTTACTTCTAATTCCGTCATCCAAATCATTAATATATATTGTGAATAGTTGCGGCCCCAGCACCGAACCTTGCGGCACTCCACTCTCCACTGCCTGCTCTTCTGAAAAGGATTTGTTTATTCCTACTCTTTGCTTCCTGTCTGTCAACCAATTCTCTATCCATGTCAATACCCTACCCCCAATACCATGTGCTCGAATTTTGCTCACCAACCTCCCTTGTGGGACCATATCAAAGGCTTTCTGAAGGTCTAGATACACTACATCCACTGGCTCTCCTTCATCCATTTTACTTGTCACATCCTCAAAAAATTCCAGAAGATTAGTCAAGCAGGATGTCCCCTTCATAAATCCATGCTGACTTGGACCAATCCCTTTACCACTATCCAAATGCGCCGTTATTACCTCTTTAATAATTGACTCCTGCATCTTCCCCACCACCAATGTCAGGCTAACTGGTCTGTAATTCCCCGTTTTCTCTCTCGCTCCTTTCTTGAAAAGTGGGATAAGATTAGCTACCCTCCAATCCACAGGAACTGATCTTGAATCTATTGAATATTGGAAAATGATCACCAATGCGTCCATGATTTCTTGAGCCTCCTCTTTGAGTACCCTGGGATGCAGACTATCAGGTCCTGGGGATTTATCAGTTTTCAGTCCCATCAGTCTAACCAATAGTATTTCTCGCCTAATGCAAATTTCTTTCAGTTCCTCTGTTTCCCTTGATCTTCTGTCCACTGGTACATCTGGGAGATTGTTTGTGTCTTCCTTAGTGAAGACAGATCTGAAGTACCTGTTCAACTCTTGTGCCATTTCCTTGTTACCCATAATAATTTCACCCGTTTCTGCCTTCAAGAGTCCCACGTTTGTCTTTACTAATCTTTTTCTCTTAACATACCTAAAGAAGCTTTTACTGTCCTTCTTTTTATTCTTGGCTAGCTTCGCTTCGTACCTCATCTTTTCAGCCCGTATTGCCCTTTTTGCTATCTTCTGTTGTCCTTTGAAAGTTGCTCACTCCTCTGGCTTCCCGCTACTCTTTGCTATTTTATACATCTTTTGTTTTAGTTTTATTCCATCTCTAATTTCCCTTGGCCACAGTTGCCTCTTACTCCCCTTAGAATCTTTCTTCCTCTTTGGAACAAACTTCGAGGAAGTGGGGAATGAACAAGATGAGAGTTTTAGTAATAGATAGATAAAATATGTTCTTATGAGAAACCATATGGATTCAACCTATAGCCTCAAGGATTCCAATGAACATTATTTCCCTTGTTTTTATTTAGGTTCAATTTTTCAACTGTTCTTCTAGTATGTTGGTGACTCAATATTCTGTTTCATCCCTGAACTTGAAAGTTTTCCCAGATTTGTAGCCAAACATCTCTCACCTTCACTTGAAGATGGCCAATCCCTTTCTTTCCCTTCTTTGAATTTTCTATTTTTTTTCTTTAAGCATTTGGTAAGTGACCAGGATCTACGAAAAGCCCTCTTCCTCCCACAGCTTACATTACATTTTGTGGCACAAGAAGAACTGCACTACTTTCTTCCAGTTTGGCTGTTCTGATGATGCAACCTACTACAGTTTAGTTTAGTTTCGAGATACAGTGTCGAAACATGCCCTTCGGCCCACCGGTCCGCACTGACCAGCGATCCCCGTACATTAACACTATCCTTGGGACAATTTACATTTATACCAAGTCAATTAACCTACAAACCTATACTTCGGAGTGTGGGTGGCAACCAAAGATCTTGGAGGAAACCCACATGGTCATGGGAGAATGTACAAACTCATATGTAGCACCCATAGTCGGGATAGAACCCGGGTCTCTGATGCTGTAAACGCTGTAAAACAGCAACTCTCCCGCTGCACCACCGTGCCGTCCAAACTCACCATTTTTTTTAAGGACTCACAATAAGGCTTCTTTCATTTCCTGCATATGATCTCATTCATTCTTCCTCCCTCCAACATACTTCCTATAGCAGGGTCTCCAAAACTGAACACAATACTACAAATGGGGCCTCTCCAATGTCTTGTACAACTGTAACATAACATCCTAACTTCTGTATTCAAATACCCTGACAGATGAAGGTCATTGTACCAAAAGCCTTGATCACCATATCTACCAATAACGCCACTTTTAGAGAACTATTTAACTGCATTCCTAGATTGCTCTGCTCTACAACACTCCCCAGGGCCCTTCCATTCACTGTGATGGTCCTGCCTTGGTTTGACTTCCCAAAGTGACACTTATCTACAATAAACTACATTAACCATTCCTGAGCCCACTTGCCCAACTGATCAATATTTTTGATATTCATCTTTGCTATCTACGGTATTGCCCCATTTAGTGCCATTTGCAAACTTGCTAATTGTACCTTCTACATTCTCATCCAAATTGTTGATATTAACCACAAACAGCAATGATCCCTGAGACACACCACTTGCCACATGCCTCCAGTCTGTAAAACAATCTTCCTCTGCTTCCTTCCATGAAGCCAATCCTTTATCCAGGCGGCTTGCTCTCCCTGGTTTCAGGCGATCTAACTTTCCAGAGCAGCCTACCATGCGGAATCTTATCATATGCCTTGCTGAAATCCAGATAGGCAGTCTACGGCTCTGCCCTTATCAAACATTTTTGTTACTTCTCTGCCCTTCATCTTCACTACTATTTATCATGTAATTTTTCCAGCTTTCCATCCTATCTTGACCTTACCTTTCATTCTACCCCTCTTTTTTTCAATCTAATTATTTGTTTATCTCTAACTTTTTCCAACTTGGATGAAAGGATCATCAATGTTCAATATTAATAGCCACTCTTTATAATTGCAGCCTGATCTAATGGGAGTTTCAGCAGTTTCTGTTTATATTTCACTTTCAGGTGATGATCAATGCACTATGTATTTCCAGCAATTTGCTTTTGTAATTCATTTTGTGTTTAAAAAAAAAATCTTATTGATCACTGTTTCTCAGGGCGAGTTGTAAAGATAGGTTAATATGTCAAGGACCGACCCCATACAATTGCTAATTCCTGAAGAGTATTTCTGATCTGTCGGACAGGTGTTTGGGGATTTTTCTTTATTATAGACATAATTCTTCTGTCATCAGCTGTGGAGGTCTTCCTTGCAGTCCCTTTGCAATTAGTAAGCTCACCAATGCTCTCTTTCTTCTTAATGATGTTCCAAACAGTTGATTTGGTAAGCCTAAGGTTTGGCTGATGTCTCTAACAATTTTAGTCTTGTTTCTCAGTCTCATAATGATTTATTTGACTTTCATTGGCACAACTTTGGTCATCATGTTGATAAACAGCAATAAAAGTTTCCAAAGGTGATGAAAAGACTGGAGGAAAGACTAGGTGTGGAGAACTCTCTTATACCTGCATTAAGGAGGCATTTAAATGCACCTGAGTAATTACAAACACCTGTGAAGCCATGTGTCCCAAACATTATGGTGCCCTGAAATGGGGGGGACTATGTATCAACACAGCTGTAATTTCAACATGATGAAACCTAAATATATAAAAATACCCTTTAATAAAATGTGACAATGTGCACTTTAACCGCATGTGATTTTTTAATTACAAATCTCAAATTGTGGAGTACAGAGGCAAATAAATAAATGATGGGTCTTTGTCCCTAACATTATGGAGGGCACTGTAACTGAACACCTTGCTGAAGAAATTTTGACATCTGTGATTCAATCCATCCACAGAGTTAGGTACACAAAAGAAACTGAAATAGAGATTTGAAAAAAAAATTTAAGCAGGAAAAAAAAAGAAGAACTGCAAATACCCGACTATTTTATGTAATTCTGTGTGTTTTGGTGAATTGACACACAATCGTTGCCGCTACTTACTGCATTCAAATGATCTGTACAACAGATGTTAGCACAAAAATCAGAGGATCGTGGAAGAATAGTGCTTTTGTATGCTATATAATTAAAGCCCAGATTTCTCAGCCAATACAGGAGCAATTTCAATTCTTAGGCATCGGCTTGTTAAATAGGACAATGACCCTATTAAAGGAATCATAAAACATGTCGGAAGCAGATGGACATAAAGGGAAACCAAACAACAGCAACCTCACAGAGCCAGGCCTAGATTTCCTACAGATGACATCAAACAGCAGGTAAGGCATATTATTTTGGATCAATGGCTTGAGTTTGCTGGTCAGTGGGATTTGACAATCACATCTAAAACATTAATTTTAAATTCCAAGATTTTCAAAGCTCAAACTTTGAAGCTCAGAAGGATACACTTGCAAAGAGAGAATGCTGCAAAGACATAGCAGGCTGATTTAAGGTTGGATGGTTTTGTCATTTCAATGAGATCATCTCCCTCTTTACTAAACCCGAGAGAACGTAGGCCCAGTCTGCTTAACCTCTCTTCATGTGACAAATCCGACAGCTCAGAAATCAAAGTGGTGAACCTACTCTGCATTAATTAATCGGGGAGAGATAAACTGTGTACAATATTCAGAACCAGGGGACATGGTCTAAGAATAAAGGGGAGGCCATTTAAAACTGTGAGAAGAAACTTTTTCACCCAGAGTTGTGAATTTGTTGGAATTCTCTGCCACAGAAGGCAGTGGAAGCCAATTCATTGCATGAATTTAAAAGAGAGTTAGATAGGGCTCTAGGGGCTTGTGTAATCAAGGGATAAGGGGGAGAAGGCAGGCACAAATTACTGATTGTAGATGATCAGCCATGATCACAATGAATGGTGGTGCTGGCTCGAAGGTGTGGATTTGTCAATGACCACTGTCCGCAGAAGACTACATGAACAGAAATACAGAGGCTACACTGCAAAATGCAAACCGCTGGTTAGCCGCAAACATAAGATGGCCGGGTTACAGTTTGCCAAGAAGTACTTAAAAGAGCAACCACAGTTCTGGAAAAAGGTCTTGTGGACAGATGAGACGAAGATTAACTTGTATCAGAGTGATGGCAAGTGCAAACTATGGAGGAGAGAAGGAACTGCTCAAGATCCAAAGCATACCACCTCATCTGTGAAACATAGTGGAGGGGGTGTTATGGCCTGGGCATGTATGGCTGCTGAAGGTACTGGCTCACTTATCTTCATTGATGATTCAACTGCTGATGGTAGTAGCATAATGAATTCTGAAGTGTATAAACACATCCTCAAGTTCATGCTCAAGTTCAAACAGGTGCCTCAAAACCTATTGGCTGGTGGTTCATTATTCAGTAAGACAATGATCCCAAACATACTGTTAAAGCAACAAAGGAGTTTTTCAAAGCAAAAAAATGGTCAATTCTTGAGTGGCCAAGTCAATCATTCGATCTGAACCCAATTGAGCATGCCTTTTATATGCTGAAGAGAAAACTGAAGGGGACTAGCCCCCAAAACAAGCATAAGCTAAAGATGGCTGCAATACAGACCTGGCAGAGCATCACCAGAGAAGACACCCAGCAACTGGTGATGTCCAAGAATCGCAGACTTCTAGCAGTCATTGCATGCAAAGGATATGCAACAAAATACTAAACATGACTACTTTAATTTACATGACATTGCTGTGTCCCAAATGTTATGGTGCCCTGAAATGGGGGGGGGGGGGGGGGGGGGGGAACTATGTATAAACACTGCTGTAATTTCTACATGGTGAAACCAAAATGTATAAAAATGGCCATTATTAAAATCTGACAATGTGCACTTTAACCACATGACATTCTATTACAAATCTCAAATTGCGGAATACAGAGGCAAATAAATAAATGATAGGTCTTTGTCCCAAACATTATGGGGGGCACAGTAGATTCCATCCACTTGCACCATAAGAGTGATTTCCCCTCAGGTGCTGGGAATGCATGTTGGGAAAATGGGCATTTCTTTTCGTGATCTTCCAACCATTCACTGAGCTGGTTGGAAAGTTATTACCGCATGTATCTGAATGCCTTGTATAGTTTCTGGTGAGAGGAGAAAGTTAATTGATTGGCCCTAATGTACAATATTGAGTCATCGGCAAGCCTAATATAGTGTTTTTAATTGTGAGTGCGTGATTAATGGTGAATCTGTTACTATAGAGTTGGATGTCAGGAGAGTTTGCATCCCAAAGGAAATATACAGCAATTTAATAACTCTTTAGAATCCTCTTATCATGGGATATTTTTGCAATAGTTTCCCTTGACTGGTCACAATGACAGCAGTTGGTTATGGTCTGATTCCCATCCAATTAAGTGAACTTGATATTTTAGGGAACACAAAGCTGTGTTTCAGCATGCAAATCAATAACAATTAGCGATAGTGAGTTTCCCAAGCTTGGATAGCTCTGAATTAGTTTTAAGACTGATCAGAAGCAATGACTCCTGACAATCATTGCACTGTGACTTGCATGAGTGATGTCTGCTGCCGCAATCACTTGAATAGCTTTGTATGGGAGTTTGAATACAAAATGACAGTCTCTGTGAGTAAAAACAGAATTAAAATGGTGGGAATTAATATTTATTTAAAGGATTTGAATTTGTTATAACCTCTCATAATGACAACTTGAATCTGAACCGGAAATTTTTTAATCATATTTCCTTTGAAGAATTCCCAGAATTATTGGTGCACATTTGGTGGCTCCCAGAATTATATCATTTTGGGGGGAGTAGAATGATGAAGTTAAATGTGGAGCAGAAAGGATAGTTGAAAGAGAGTGTCACAAGGAGATGGGTGGAAATTTAGAAAACATCTGGAGAGTACAAGACATCATCTCAACCTATCAGTAAATGTTCTTTAGGTCGTGTGCTGGATGATATTAAGTTAGCATGATTGAGAAAGAAATGCTGGATGCAAAGATGAGTTTGCATGCTGGTGAAAATGCAGCATTAGCCTAATCTAATGGTTTTAATGGGAGGTTTGCACGAGGAGCATATGGTGCTTGCGTGGAGCGTTTTCTTCTGAGTTATTCCACTCCAGCTCCTAGTGGTCACCATTGCATTGTCCATGGAATTCTGTTTCTAATTATCTTTTAGTTGAACTTTCCCCATTTCCAATCTTAAACTGATAGGTCTGTAGTTACTTGCTTTATCCCTGCATTCTGAACTAGAGTGCAACATTTGCATTTTTCAAGATCTGGAGTGCCAGCATGGAATATATAGATCTTTGACTGACTTTCGCCTGTCCTCAGAAATGTCCTCCCTTTCTTCAGCAAGATAGTATGCACCCATCAGGAAAGGCATTTCATTCACTTTAAATGTAGCCAGCCTTTCTTCCACCAGATCTTCATTAACTTTCAGTTCATCCACAATATCAACTACATTTTCTTTTATTGCAATTCCAACAACATTATCTTCCTTGGTCAGAACCACATTAGCAGTTGGCCACTGCCTATATGAATCTTTTTTCCATTTTGTTATCTGATTGGCTCCACCTCTCCTTGTATGATCCTTTTCCTGCTCACATACTTAGAGAATTTTTTTAAATTTTCATTTTTGTTTGTTGCCAATCTTTTCCTATGCTCTCTCTTTGCTTCTCTTAATTCCCTTTTTTTTACTTGCCCTTTATTCATCACTTGTGATAACAACTTGGAATCTGTTATATTCTCTTTTTTTTGTGTATATACTACTTGGGCAACTTGATCTGCTCCTTCCATCTAGGTGCAGTTTACAGAAAGACGATGCTTCTCGTTTTGTGCACTGAAGACAAATATTGTCTTAGCATGTTATAAAGGAATTAAAGAGCTTTTCCCCTTTCTGTCATTAAGTCTCTTGTTTATGTAGAAACATAGAAACATAGAAATTAGGTGCAGGAATAGGCCATTCGGCCCTTCGCCTGCACCGCCATTCAATATGATCATGGCTGATCATCCAACTCAGTATCCCATACCTGCCTTCTTTCCATACCCCCTGATCCCTTTAGCCACAAGGGCCACATCTAACTCCCTCTTAAATATAGCCAATGAACTGGCCTCAACTACCTTCTGTGGCAGAGAATTCCACAGATTCACCACTCTGTGTGAAAAAAAACTTTCTCATCTCGGTCCTAAAAGACTTCCCCCTTATCCTTAAACTGTGACCCCTTGTTCTGGACTTCCCCAACATCGGGAACAATCTTCCTGCATCTAGCCTGTCCAACCCCTTAAGAATTTTGTACGTTTCTAGGAGATCCCCCCTCAATCTTCTAAATTCCAGCGAGTACAAACCGAGTCTATCCAGTCTTTCTTCATATGAAAGTCCTGCCATCCCAGGAATCAATCTGGTGAACCTTCTCTGTACTCCCTCTATGGCAAGAATAATATAATAATAATAATCCATTTATTTTATATAGCGCCTTATCACATGCTCAAAGCGCTTTACAAAAACAATTAACATAGAAACAAACAGACAAACTATCCTGACGGAAAAGCGGCGAATACTCAACGCCAGCGTCCTCTCACGTCAGGGTCCGGCAGTAGACATTAAAGAGCACAAGACACACAGATAATTTTTTTTTTACATAAAACAGCCATCACAGTGATTGCTCTAGGCACACCCTCACTGTGATGGAAGGCAAAGTCTTATCTCCTCCTCATTCTTCTCCCGTGGTGCCAGATTAATCTTTCCTCAGATTAGGAGACCAAAACTGTACGCAATACTCCAGGTGTGGTCTCACCAATGCCCTGTACAACTGCAGCAGAACCTCCCTGCTCCTATACTCAAATCCCCTCGCTATGAATGCAAACATACCATTCGCTTTATTCACTGCCTGCTGCACCTGCATGCCTACTTTCAATGACTGGTGTACCACGACACCCAGGTTTCGTTGCATCTCCCCTTCTCCTAATCGGCCACCATTCAGATAATAGTCTGCTTTCCTGTTCTTGCCACCAAAGTGGATAACCTCACATTTATCCACATTATATTGCATCTGCCATGCCTTTGCCCACTCACCTAACCTATCCAAGTCACGTTGCCGCCTCCTAACATCCTCCTCACAGCTAACACTGCCCCCCAGCTTCGTGTCATCCGCAAACTTGGAGATGTTGTATTCAATTCCCTTGTCCAAATCATTGATATATATTGTAAATAGCTGGGGTCCCAGCACTGAGCCTTGCGGTACACCACTAGTCACTGCCTGCCATTCTGAAAAGGACCCGTTTATTCCTACTCTTTGCTTCCAGTCTGCCAGCCAGTTCTCTATCCACATCAATACTGAACCCACAATACCGTGTGCTTTAAGTTTGCATACTAATCTCTTATGTGAGACCTTGTCGAAAGCCTTCTGGAAGTCCAGATATAACACATCCACTGGTTCTCCCTTATCCACTCTACTAGTTACATCCTCGAAAAATTCTATAAGATTCGTCAGACATGATTTACCTTTCATAAATCCATGCTGACTTTGTCCAATGATTTCACCACTTTCCAAATGTGCTGCGATCCCATCTTTAATAATTGACTCTAGCATTTTCCCCACTACCGATGTTAGACTAACAGCAAGGCCCATGTACCGGGGGGATGTTAGAAATAGGCTAATAGTACAGTCTCCCTAATTTTATTTTGGTTCATTTGATAGAAACATGCAGGAAATTTCAGTCAAACAGTAAAGTAAACTGCAAACCCAAGAAAGATATTTTAATCACCTGTGTGAGAATTTAAAAATAACATCAGGTAGAAATCTGTCCTTGGTCATGGTCACCCTGCACCCTGGGTCTGAAATCAGTAACATTTAATATAAGAAGTAGAGTTTAACATGCATAGTGTTGCATTTGAACACTGTGGATCGGTTTTTTTCAGAATTAGTTTAAAATGAAACACGATTCAATGTCAATGTGTGGCATAAGGGCATTAGTAGAAGCAAGTAATGAAGTTGTTGAAATCTAATTTGAAATCTAATTTTTCAAAATTGCAAAATTATTAGTGTTACTCTATCATTTATGAAGCAGAACTAGGAAGTTTTATATTCCTGTATATCCGCAGGCTGTGGAGGTTACTGCCTATTGTTATTGGGTACTAAGTGCCTGAGAATTAGGACAGACAGAAAGAAGTTGATCAGAGAGAGACAACGTTAATTTGTAAAAGGTAAGTTGGCAATAATGAGCCTTCTGATTTCTGTGATGATGAGACAGTCTACGCATATTTTTTGGGGTGACTTCTGGAAAGAATTTGACAAAGTTCACCAGGAGAATAGCTGGATAGAGAATTGATTCAATGGAAATGGGAGACACAACTTTGGGGTATTCTCATGAGTTTAAGATGTGGTTAGTGTTTTCCCCAAGGTTCTCTACTCTGGATTTGTCCTTTCACAATATTTATGAGACTTGAGTGCAGGAATAGAGAGAAAGTCATTTTTAATGTTTTACACGTTGGTTAAAATATGTGAGATTTCCACATTGACGACCATTAATATATTTCTTCAATCTATCATTACCTATGGAATATCATTGTCTCCCCTTCTGCTCAAACTGTAAAGAATTCAAATTCAGATCACAATCACAATCCCAATCATAATCATACTTTATTCGCCTGTCAAAACTATAAAACAATATTCCTTGGAATAATCTATAAGAATGGCAGTGTACCATACAATATGAATGTAATTTTCTTTTATATTCAAAGGCATTTAAAAAAAAAAATCGCTGCTGTCCAATATTTTGGCTACAAAAACTGACATTTGAACAGTTTCTGTGTGTGTCAAAATGGGAAATTTTCTGTTAATAGTGGAACTTGGTTTGTAAAACTATATTTTTGTATACTTTGGGGTGAATGTAGTACATATTCCTGTGCTGGTAGTATTCTTTGCTATGACTTTTAGTAACTTGAACTTTTATGTTCGTATATGTAGATGCGAATTGGCAACAATAAGTTATCAAAGGAACGAAAAGAATTAGACAGAAGATTGAATGAGTTTGCGAATTTTGAAAATGGAAATACAGAATTTGAAAAGGAGATTGAAATGTTGAACAGCTTCATTAAAGAAAGGTAGGTGAAAATTTGAATTTTATTTGACTATCATTTTGAATTATTTAAAAATTAACAAGGGTTTCTGTTAAAGTCGCCAGGAAAAAAATAAAATGAAGAAAGAAATGCGGCAGGTGCAAGAAGCTCTAAAAATTAAAACTGCCAAACTAGCTAGCATGAAGAAACAGCTCTCCCAAGTGGAGAAAACGCTAACTGCATTGAGAACAAAGCTGGCAACATTGAAAAAGACAATATCTGATCAGGAAGCGGAAATGAGGGTTAGTGATTAATACAATTGCAAATCTTAAGAACATTTTAGTTTCAGTTAACTCATTTTGACAATGGTTTGCAATCCAAGAGTAGAAACTAATTATTAAAATATATTAAACATTGTTATGAAAAAGCAAAATCTCATAATGGCAAAACTTTTGTTTCTTTGCAACTGAGCTCAACTCTGATGTATTAATAAGCAAAATATAAAAGTGCTAGAGGAACTCAGTGGTTCAGGCAGCACCTGTGGATAAAATCAACAGAAGGGTTGGGATTTTTTCCGGCTGATTGGAGTGGAGAGGAGAAAACTAGAAAAGAGGTGTGGGCGGGACAAAGTCTCACACATGATATTTAATGTGTAGCAAAAATTAAAGAAATAATGTGTACAATTCAGTTAAATAATAGAAAAAGTGAAAACTACTAAAGTCTGAAGAAATCCGCAAACAGACCTCCCAACCCTTCTGTATTTGACGGAAAGTTTCCGCTTTCTTTTTTCATTTCTGCCATTCTGATTTCGCCTCACATTTTTCCGCAAAACACATGCCTCGCCGCTGTACTCACCTCGCCACTCGCCCGGCCTTGCCTCGCCGCTAGCCTAGCCCGGCCTCGCCGCTGTACTCACCTCGCCCTGCTGCTCGCCTCGCCTCGCCGCTAGTCCTGCCTCGCCTCGCCGCTGTACTCGCCTCGCCTCGCCGCTGTACTCGCCTCGCCTCGCCGCTGTACTCGCCTCGCAGCTGGCCTGGCCTCGCCTTGCCGCTAGCCTCGCCTCTCGCCGCTGTACTCGCCTCGCTTCGCCGCTCACCCCGGCCTCGCCTCGCCGCTGTATTCGCCTCACCTTGCCGCTGTATTCATCGCGCCCCGCCGCTCGCCTCGCCGCTGGTCTTGCCTCGCCACTGGCCCGGCCTCGCCTCACCGCTGTACTCGCCTTGCATCACCGCTCGTCCGGCATCGCTGCGGAGCTTGAGGCCCGTTGATATTGAGAGGGGATGGGGGGGGGGGGGGTGGGTTGGGGTGCGGGGGATGGGGGCAGTGGAGTGGGAGGATGGAGTGGGGGTCAGGGGGGTGGAGGAAGGGAGGGGGAGAGTGGGGTTCGGAGGGTAATGGGGAGGAGGGGTGGGGGAGTGGATTAGGGGGGAAAGGTGGGGGCAGGAGGGGTGAGGGGAGTAGGGAGTAAGGGGGAGGGGTGGGGAGAGGGGGTGTGGGGGTAGGAGGGAGGGGTGGGGGAGTGGATTTGGGGGGAAAGGGCAGATTGGTGGAGGGGTGGGGTGGGGGGAGTAGGTGAGGGGGGGAGTAAGGAGGTGGGGGAGGGTGGGGGTTAGGGGGGTGGGGGGGAGTAGAGGGGGATGGCGGGGGGTGGGGAGAGAGGAGAGGTTGGGAGGTCTGCGTAAAGAAAAAAGGAAAGTTTGCATTTCAGGTTGAAGACTTTTCATCACAGTGTTTGATGAAAGTATGTCCAATATGTTCTATATTTATTTCAGAATGTTCTGTTTTTATTTCACTTTTCAAACATGGAGTTTTAAAAAAATAATTATTTAAATGGTATCTCCCTGGAAGTAATCCTGCTTTTGGCATATATCCCCTTGGTTTCAGTTTAGTTTATTGTTCTGAAGGGGTTGATGAGGACAGTGCAGTAAATGTTGTCCACATGGCATTGAGCAAGGCCTTTGACATGGTATTGCACAGCAGGCTGGTCTGCAAAGTTAGATCACATAGGATCCTGGATGAGCTGGCAAATGGGATACAAAATTGCCTTGAACAAAGGAGATTGAAGGATGCGGTGGAGAATTGTTTCTCAAACTCTCGGCCTGTAAAAAGTGGTGTGCCATGGGGTTGGTAATAGGATCCACTGTTTATTATTTATATTAACAGTTTTGATGTAAATACAAGTGGCATGGATAATAATTTTGTGAATTACATTAAAATGTATGGCACAGAGAATTGTGAAGATGGTTATCTCAGATTACAACGGGATCTTGTTTAGTTGGGCAAATGAAAAGGTGTATCTGAGATGGACAAATGTGGCCAGTAACAATCCCTAAAAGTAATTTAGCTTTATTTTCAACTAATCCATTTCCTGTTGCAGAAAGTGCCATCAGATTGGTTTGATGGTATGCTTCATATTCCCTGAAGCCCATTTCTAAATCAGTAAAAACAGCGCTATTTCCCAGGTCCCATAATGCTGCTTTCTATTGTTAATGCATTATTGTGGAGTGGCCATTGTAAAAGTTTTTGTGTTTGAGTTCCAAGAGCATTGTTTGAGTCGGAAGTTCGGAGGTTTCGTCCTGAGAGTCTTCGGGGAGGAGGATGAGCAGTGAAAATGTAAGATGAAGTAATTTCCTCTTTGGCCTTGCAATAGTCAGGACTACAGTTAGGGTATGTGGTTTGCTTCTCCTGCAGCATAGAGTAGATCTGGGAAAGGTCCTGTGATTTTACTTTGACAGGGGAGAGTCAGTGGATGTGGTGTACCTCGACTTTCAGAAAGTCTTCGACAAGGTCCCACATAGGAGATTAGTGGGCAAAATTAGGGCACATGGTATTGGGGGTAGGGTACTGACATGGATAGAAAATTGGTTGACAGACAGAAAGCAAAGAGTGGGGATAAATGGGTCCCTTTCGGAATGGCAGGCAGTGACCAGTGGGGTACCGCAAGGTTCGGTGCTGGGACCCCAGCTATTTACGATATACATTAATGACTTAGACGAAGGGATTAAAAGTACCATTAGCAAATTTGCAGATGATACTAAGCTGGGGGGTAGTGTGAATTGTGAGGAAGATGCAATAAGGCTGCAGGGTGACTTGGACAGGTTGTGTGAGTGGGCGGATACATGGCAGATGCAGTTTAATGTAGATAAGTGTGAGGTTATTCACTTTGGAAATAAGAATAGAAAGGCAGATTATTATCTGAATGGTGTCAAGTTAGGAGGAGGGGGAGTTCAACGAGATCTGGGTGTCCTAGTGCATCAGTCAATGAAAGGAAGCGTGCAGGTACAGCAGGCAGTGAAGAAAGCCAATGGAATGTTGGCCTTCATAACAAGAGGAGTTGAGTATAGGAGCAAAGAGGTCCTTCTGCAGTTGTACCGGGCCCTGGTGAGACCGCACCTGGAGTACTGTGTGCAGTTTTGGTCTCCAAATTTGAGGAAGGATATTCTTGCTATGGAGGGCGTGCAGCCTAGGTTCACTAGGTTAATTCCCGGAATGGCGGGACTGTCGTATGTTGAAAGGCTGGAGCGATTGGGCTTGTATACACTGGAATTTAGAAGGATGAGGGGAGATCTTATTGAAACATATAAGATAATTAGGGGATTGGACACATTAGAGGCAGGAAACATGTTCCCAATGTTGGGGGAGTCCAGAACAAGGGGCCACAGTTTAAGAATAAGGGATAGGCCATTTAGAACGGAGATGAGGAAGAACTTTTTCAGTCAGAGAGTGGTGAAAGTGTGGAATTCTCCGCCTCAGAAGGCAGTGGAGGCCAGTTCGTTGGATGCTTTCAAGAGAGAGCTGGATAGAGCTCTTAAGGATAGCGGAGTGAGGGGGTATGGGGAGAAGGCAGGAACGGGGTACTGATTGAGAGTGATCAGCCATGATCGCATTGAATGGCGGTGCTGGCTCGAAGGGCTGAATGGCCTACTCCTGCACCTATTGTCTATTGTCTATTGAAGTGTATTCTGCTGCTGCTCCTAACTGATTGAATCGAGTGTAAGAAAATAACTGCAGATGCTGGTACAAATCAAAGGTATTTATTTCACAAAATGCTGGAGTAACTCAGCAGGTCAGGGAGCATCTCAGGAGAGAAGGAATGGGTGACGTTTCGGGTCGAGACCCTTCTTCAGACTGATGTCAGGTGGACGGGACAAAGGAAGGATATAGATTTAGATTTTCTTTTTAGATTTAGAGATACAGTGCAGAAACAGGCCCTTTGACCCACCGGGTCCGCTCCGCCCAGCGATCCCCGCACATTAACACTATCCTACACCCACTAGGGACAATTTTCTTTACATTTGCTCAGCCAATTAACCTACAAACCTGTACGTCTTTGGAGTGTGGGAGGAAACCGAAGATCTCGGAGAAAACCCACGCAGGTCACGGGGAGAACGTACAAACTCCGTACAGTACAGCACCCATAGTCAGGATCGAACCTGAGTCTCCGGCGCTGCATTCGCTGTAAGGCAGCAACTCTACCGCTGCGCCACCGCCAAGGTGGAGACAGGAAGATAGAGGGAGAACTGGGAAGGGGGAGGGGAAGAGAGGGACAGAGGAACTATCTAAAGTTGGAGAAGTCAATGTTCATACCGCTGGGCTGAAAGCTGCCCAAGCGAAATATGAGGTGCTGTTCCTCCAATTTCCGGTGGGCCTCACTATGGCACTGGAGGAGGCCCATGACAGAAAGGTCAGACTGGGAGTGGGAGGGGGAGTTGAAGTGCTCAGCCACCGGGAGATCAAGTTGGTTGAGGCGGACTGAGCGAAGGTGTTGAGCAAAATGATCGCCGAGCCTGCATTTGGTTTCGTCGATGTAAATAAGTTGACATCTAGAGCAGCAAATGCAATAGATGAGGTTGGAGGAGTTGCAGGTGAACCTTTGTCTCACCTGGAAAGACTGTTTGGGTCCTTGGATGGAGTTGAGGGGGGAGGTAAAGGGACAGGTGTTGCATCTCCTGCGGTTGCAGGGGAAAGTGCCCAGGGATGGGATGGTTTGGGTAAGAAGGGACGAGCGGACCAGGGATTTACGGAGGGAACGGTCTCTGCAGAACTCAGAAAGGGGAGGGGATGGGAAGATGTGGCCAGTAGTGGGGTCCCATTGGAGGTGACGGAGCTGCAGTTCGAGATGCTGAGAACATCATAGATTGGTGTTTCAGTGAAGTGGTCACATTGAAAGGTGGAGGCAGCCGGTTTTTGGATGACTACTAAGAAAGAGGGGGTAGGCAGAGAGCGCAGCGTTCCCTTGTGGCCATTTCTGTCACCAACAAATGTACCATTTTGGATACCATTACCTTACAAACCTGCACGTGTGGGAGGAAACTAGAGCACCCGGATAATACCCATTAGGTCACAAGGAGAACGTACAAGCTCCATACGGTCCACACCCGGACGAGTCAGGATCGAACCTGGGTTTCTGCTGGAAGGCAGCAATTCTACCGCTGCTCCATTGTGCCATCCCAAAGATTGGTTAATATTCTCAAGGGGAGGATGAGCAGCCAGATATCATTGTATATATCGGTACCAACAATATAGATGCCAAGAACAACTCTTATCTGCCTGCACATAATCCACATCCCTCCATTCCCTGCATATCCTACCCTTTGTTTTAAAAAAAACATGTCCCGCACATCTCTTTTAAGCTTTGCCCTTTCACCTTAAAGGTCTTGTCCCAGTTATGCCATTTTTAAGGCCACTGCCGGCGACTATCAAAGTCGTAGCAGATCGCTGACATTTTTCTTTTACCCTACGACAATGACCACGACAGTGCTGAGTCAGGTCGATACAAGTAACTTTTTTTGTGACTTCCAATCTACTTGTCAAATGGCCTGACGGTAAATGAATTGGTTAAACAAAACTATCTTCTGGTATCTTCAATTGCCTTTTCTTAATTTAATATTACGAGCTTCTAAATGCATCTGCGACAACCTAGCAAACCTGGGGACAGCATGTGACAGCGCCTGCAATGAGCTGCGATACCTGGCGACAAGCTAGCTGTTGCCGAGAAATTTCTATCTGGAATATTTTTCCACGACGCTCTGAGATCCGCTACGATTCATTGAAGACTCCTCACGTACATGTCCGCGACACCCCGGCGAACGTTCGGCCACAGCCTAGTCGCCGGCAGTCGCCTTAAAATCGCGTAAGTGGGACAGGCCATTAAAGCCATGCCGTCTGGTTTTGGTTTCCTATTCTGGAAAAAATGTTCTGACTGCCTCTGATCATTTTATATTCCATATCAGGTTTCCCTGTAACTTCTGACATTCTGGAGAAACAATCCAAGTTTGTTCAACCGCTCCCTGCAGCTCATACCCCCTAAAACAGGCAATGTTCTCGTAAACCCCTTGTGTCACACTTTCCAAAGCCTCCACATCCTCTAATGGGGCGACCACAACAGCACACAATACTCCAAATGCGGGCTAACCAAGGTCCTGTAAAACTGCATCATTACTTCCTGACTCTTATACTTAATGTCCTGACTTATGAAAGCAAGAATACCATATGCCTTTACCACTATCCACTTGTGCTGTCACTTTCAGGGTTGGACTCCTGGATGGACTGCAAGATCCAAGGTGGGTGGGTTTGGGGGTGGTTTGAGATGGCTGGTCTATGTGATTGACTGGGATACATCCACAATGTTTTGCAAATTCTTGTGGCCTTGGGTCGAACTGTTGCCAAATCAAATGGTGATCACTAGAGCCATGATGTTTAGGCGCTAAAAATCTCTGAAATAGGCAGGCAAATCGGCATAACAAAATTACAAAAAAGGCACGAAAAAGGCATTTATTGACAAAAAAAGGCATAAAGAGGCATGTATTTCCACCACTAAAATATGGTTAAAAATGATAATATAAAGGTATACTACATTAAATGACCAAAGTTGCCTGGTTGCACATAATTACTAGCATTTTTTTCAAATTATCTGGTGTTAAACTATGCCGTCTGTCAGACAGAATATGCTTCAGTTGTGAAAAACCTCTTTCTACCCCAGCTGAGGTCACTGGTGCATATCCGAAACAAGCTACAGACTCCATATTCATGTTGATATCTTGTGCATAACAACTACCTTTGAGAACTTTAGCTATGTTTTGTATTTCTTCAAGATCTTTGTTACCTAAAATCACTCTCTCACATTTTCCTTGTATTTCTTTACCTACATCGCCAGGAACTTTACGAATATCGTCAGTTACTTTGTTGAAAACCTGCAAGTTATTCACTAATGTTTCGCCACGTTTCTCAAGGGAAGTGATAGCTTGTGGGAAGTTTGCAAAATTGGAAGCAATAAACACAAGATCGCCGTGGAGGGATTTTTTCTGCATGATTTCACTGACCATCCTGACTGCAGCAGATTCTTCTTCAAAACAGTTGACGATTTATTTTATCTTTTCAAAATTTGCAGCATAGTAGAGTACAGCAGAGAGCCATGTACCCCACCGAGTCAAAACGGGTTGAGGAGGTAGCGGAATCTCGGGTGCCATTTCCTTGAACAACTGCTTCGAGGAAGATTTTCTTGACATTGGAAATTAGGCGATCAACATTTGGAAACAAGCTACCTATGTGCTCGGCAATTCTATGGAGTCCGTGAGCATGTCAAATGCAACATTTTGGGGAATAAAACTTTAAGAGCTCGAGCAGATTTTTTTCATGTACGGAGCTGCATCAGTCATAAACAGAAGAACATTCTCGTGTTTTATATCTTCTGGCCAAAGTACAGCAAGTGAAGATGTAAACAACTGAGCAATAGTTGAGCTGTTTGACTTCTCTAATACTTCTGATGTCAACAAATACTCCTTTGATGGTTGACCTGCCTCCAATGTACCGATGAGCATATTGGCAACATATCTCCCCACAGCATCGGTTGTCTCGTCTATTGAAATCCATATTTTGTTGCATGCAACTTCATCTCTAATTTTCTGCAAAACAATGTTGAAGTTGCTGTCAACATAATTCAATGTGATCATGGCTGATCATTCTCAATCAGTACCCCGTTCCTGCCTTCTCCCCATACCCCCTGACTCCGCTATCCTTAAGAGCTCTATCTAGCTCTCCCTTGAATGCATTCAAAGAATTGGCCTCCACTGCCTTCTGAGGCAGAGAATTCCACAGATTTACAACTCTCTGACTGAAAAAGTTTTTCCTCATCTCAGTTCTAAATGGCCTACCCCTTATTCTTAAACTGTGGCCCCTTGTTCTGGACTCCCCCTGATGTGTCCCCTCTAATGTGTCCAACCCCTTAATAATCTTATACGTTTCGATAAGATTACTACTTTGAGAGGTTGAGGAGCAAGTTTTCAGATAATGCCCCTTCAGTTTGGAAGGTCTTGCAAGAAATCACCAGCTACAAGAGCAAAACCCCCCACTCCTTGAACAATCATCAGCTGACCAACAACCCAAACGAGTTCTACTGCAGGTTTGATAAACAGAAACCTATCCCTGATACCCCCTCCCCGACCAACACTTCACACCTACTCACAGCCTAACTTCAGTTTGAAAAGACTGGATCCTTCCCCACCCACCCCTCAACAATCACCACTTAACACCCACTTATAGCCTGACTGCAAAAGACTGGGGCCTCGTCCACTACCCACGAATGAATGACCGACGCTGGCGCCCCCGGTTTCGCCCCGGTGGTGGAAATTTTCTTGTAAGTTATGTTAACACGCCAAAAAAAGGTTGATTTAGGCACTCGATTATGAAAAAGGCATTATCTTGCTGAAATCATCAAAAAAGGCATGAAAAGGCACTTATGGCATTTATGGTAAAATCCTGGCTCTAGTGATCACAATACAACCGGATGCTTTCTATGGTGCAGCTGAAGAAGTTGGTAAAAGTTGTTTGGTGACATGACAAACATCTTTGTGTAGGAAAATAACTGCAGATGCTGGTACAAATCGAAGGTATCACAAACCGTTGGAGTAACTCAGCGGGTCAGGCAGCATCTCTGGAGAGAAGGAATGGGTGATGCTTCCGGTCGGATGTTTCAGTCTGAAGAAGGGTCTCGACCCGAAACGTCACCCATTCCTTCTCTCCAGAGATGCTGCCTGACCCGCTGAGTTACTCCAGCATTTTGTGATGCCACACTTCTTTAGTCTTCTAAGGAAATGGAGGTATTAGAATGCTTTCTTGGCCATAGCTTAAAAGTGGTTGGTTTTGGATAAATTAGAGCAGACCTTTGCTACGTGGCTGTGAGTGTATTGGGAGTATAGAATTGGGCTCAGAATGCTTGCAGGGCACCAATACTGAGAATTAACGTTGATGTTCTCTCATCTATCCTCACTGATTGTGGTCTATGAGTCTGGAAATCGAGGATTGCAGATGGGGTTGTTGACTCCTTGGGAGTGCAGTGTTAATACATTCAATTTTGGTGTACAACTTCAGTAAGTTCAAGAAATTAAAGTTGCAAATTCTACTCCATTTTTGCGAGATTGTTTCTAAATTTAAATCTGTTTTGTTTCTATTGTAGGATCAGATTGCAAAGCTGAGAAAAAAAATCAAAGGTGAAATGATACAGCGAACAAAACTTCAGGTAAAGAACTGTGGTATCTAGTTACCTTCTTGGGCAGTTACTTGAGATTGAGGATGATTTACATCTCCTCTGGTTTTATGGCTCATATGAGAATCACAGACACTTCCGCAAATGGAGCAGAAGATGATTGATGGAACGGGTGGGTTGTTGATGAGATAGTATGTTTCTTCTCTCGAATAATGCAGGAACTCAAGGTTCTAAATATTGTTCTAATTCTCCTTCATTTTGAGTATTATTGTTCACTGTGCTGAAAGTAGATATTTTCTCAATGCACATATTTTTATTCTGCAGCCCTGCAGAATATGAGTACAAAATGGAATTGGAAGATTTTACCAATGATTATTTGACATCTGATAATCAAATAATTCATAATTGTGTCACTCATCTTGATTACCAGTTACAATTTCAATTTCCCCCATGTTGAGTGTGATGCAGGGTTGGAATACAAACTCCGTTTGTAAGTGCAGCTTCATTTTCTGCAGGATAGCAGAATCTCTGCTTTTCCAATGTCCTATCAATCTTCTGCAAACAATTAAGATGATAAATTATCTGAATTTCTTTATGAAGGGCTTTACCTCAAAATGCACTTTAAGTTACAGCAGATTTCAGCCCGTTTCCTGGAGTTATTGTACACTTAAGGTCCCACATAGGAAGTTAGTGGGCAAAATTAGAGCACATGGTATTGGGGGTAGGGTACTGGCATGGATAGAAATTTGGTTGGCAGACAGAAAGCAAAGAGTGGGGATAAATGAGTCCCTTTCAGAATGGCAGGCAGTGACTAGTGGGGTACCGCAAGGCTCGGTGCTGGGACCGCAGCTATATACAATATACATTAATGACTTAGATGAAGGGATTAAAAGTACCATTAGCAAATTTGCAAATGATACAAAGCTGGGTGGTAATGTGAACTGTGAGGAAGATGCTATGAGGTTGCAGGGTGACTTGGACAGGTTGTGTGAGTGGGCAGATGCATGGCAGATGCAATTTAATGTGGATAAGTGTGAGGTTATCCACTTTGGTGGTAAGAATAGGAAGGCAGATTATTATCTGAATGGTGTCGTTAGGAAAAGGGGACGTACAATTAGATCTGGTTGTCCTAGTGCATCAGTCACTGAAAGGAAGCATGCAGGTACAGCAGGCAGTGAAGAAAGCCAATGGAATGTTGGCCTTCATAGCAAGAGGAGTTGAGTATAGGAGCAAAGAGGTCCTTCTGCAGTTGTACAGGGCCCTAGTGAGACCACACCTGGAGTACTGTGTGCTGTTTTCTTCTCCAAATTTGAGGAAGGATATTCTTGCTATTGAGGGCATGCAGCGTAGGTTTACTAGGTTAATTCCCGGAATGGCGGGACTGGCATATGTTGAAAGACTGAAGCGACTAGACTACACTGGAATTTAGAAGATTGAGAGGGGATCTTATCGAAACAAATAAGATTATTAAGGGGTTGGACACGTTAGAGGCAGGAAACATGTTCCCAATGTTGGGGGAGTCCAGAACCAGGGGCCACAGTTTAAGAATAAGGGGTAGGCCATTTAGAACGGAGATGAGGAAAAACTTTTTCAGTCTGAGAGTTGTAAACCTGTGGAATTCTCTGCCTCAGAAGGCAGTGGAGGCCAATTCTCTGAATGCATTCAAGAGAGAGCTAGATAGAGCTCTTAAGGATAGCGGAGTCAGGTGGTATGGGGAGAAGGCAGGAACGGGGTACTGATTGAGAATGATCAGCCATGATCACATTGAATGGCGGTGCTGGCTCGAAGGGCTGAATGGCCTACTCCTGCACCTATTGTCTATTGTCTATTGTCTATTGTCTCTGGACTGCTACCTGTCCCTCGTGCTGGTGAGGGCAGGATTAGAGATATCGGGGATATGAATGTATGGCTGAGGTGCTGGTGCATGGAGCAGGGATTTAGATTTCTAGACCACTGGGATCTCTTCTGGGGTAGGGGTGACCTGTACAAAAGGGACCGGTTACACCTTAACAGCAGGGGGACCAACATTCTGGCAGGTAGGTTTGCTAGTGCTACAAGTGTGGCTTTAAACTAAGTAGTGGGGGGGAGGGGTTGACAAACTGGGAATATGAAGACTGAGTTAAAGGGGAAGCGAATACAGGAGAAATTGCAAAGGACTCTCGAATGAATGGGGAGGGAAGTTCTAGAAGGGATAAGAGAGTAAGGTCAGGGCCAATTGTGACCGGTGTGAGAGGGGAGGTGAATACCGAAATTAAAGTGTTGTATTTAAATGCGCGAAGTATAAGAAATAAAGTGGATGAGCTTGAGGCTCAGTTAGACATTGGCAAGCATGATGTTGTGGGAATCACTGAGACATGGCTACAAGAGGACCAGGGCTGGGAACTGAATATTCAGGGGTACACAATATATAGAAAAGACAGGCAGGTGGACAGAGGGGGTGGGGTCGCTCTGTTGGTGAGGAATGATATTCACTCCCTTGCAAGGGGTGACATAGAATGAGGAGATTTAGAATCAGTATGGATAGAAATGAGCAATTGTAAGGGTAAAAAGACCCTAATGGGAGTTATCTACAGGCCCCCAAACAGTAGCCTCGGCATAGGGTGCAAGTTGAATCAGGAGCTAAAATTGGCATGTCGCAAATGTAATGCTACGGTGGTTATGGGAGATTTCAACATGCAGGTAGACTGGGAAAATCAGTTTGGTAATGGACCCCAGGAAAGGGAGTTTGTGGAGTGTCTCCGAGATGGATTCTTAGAACAGCTTGTACTGGAGCCTACAAGGGAGAAGGCAATTCTGGATTTAGTGTTGTGTAATGAACCTGATCTGATAAGGGGACTCGAGGTAAAAGAGCTATTAGGATGCAGTGATCACAATATGATAAGTTTTACTCAACAAATTGAGAGGGAGAAGGGAAAATTGAAAGTGTCAGTATTACAGTATAGCAAAGGGGATTGCAGAGGCATGAGGCAGGAGCTGGCCAGAATTGACTGGAAGGAGGCCCTGGCAGGGAAGACGGTGGAACAGCAATGGCAGGTATTCCTGGGAATAATGCAGAAGTTGCAGGATCAATTTATCCCAAAGAGGAGGAAAGATTCCAAGGGGAGTAAGAGGCCCCCGTAGCTGACAAGGGAAGTCAAGGACAGCATAAAAATAAAAGGGAAGAAGTACAACAAAGCAAAGAAGAGTGGTACGCCAGAGGATTGGGACTCTTTGAAAGAGCAACAGAAGATGACTAAGAAGGCAATACGGGGAGAAAATATGAGGTACGAGGGTAAACTAGCCAATAATACAAAAGAGGATAGTAAAAGCTTTTTTAGGTATGTAAAGAGGAAAAAAATAGTCAAGGCAAATGTGGGTCCCTTGAAGACAGAAGCGGGGAATTTATTACGGGGAACAAGGAAATGGCAGACGAGTTGAACCGGTACTTTGGATCTGTCTTCACTAAGGAAGATACAAGCAATCTCCCAGATATTCTAGTGGGCAGAGATCCTAGGGTGACGGAGGAACTGAAGGAAATCCACATTAGGCAGGAAATGGTGTTGGGTGGACTGATGGGACTGAAGGCTGATAAATCCCCAGGGCCTGATGGTCTGCATCCCAGAGTACTTAAGGAGGTGGCGCTAGAAATTGTGGGCGCATTGGTGATCATTTTCCAATGTTCTATAGATTCAGGATCAGTTCCTGTGGATTGGAGGGTAGCTAATGTTGTCCCACATTTTAAGAAAGGAGGGAGAGAGAAAACGGGAAATTATAGACCAGTTAGTCTGACATCAGTGGTGGGGAAGATGCTGGAGTCAATTATAAAAGATGAAATTGCGGAGCATTTGGATAGTAGTAACAGGATCGTTCCGAGTCAGCATGGATTTACAAAGGGGAAATCATGCTTGACTAATCTTCTGGAATTCTTTAAGGATGTAACTAGGAGAATTGACAGGGGAGAGCCGGTGGATGTGGTATACCTTGACTTTCAGAAAGCCTTCAACAAGGTTCCACATAGGAGATTAGTGGGCAAAATTAGAGCACATGGTATTGGGGGTAGGGTACTGACATGGATAGAAAATTGGTTGACAGACAGAAAGCAAAGAGTGGGGATAAATGGGTCCCTTTCAGAATGGCAGGCAGTAACTAGTGGGGTACCGCAACGCTCGGTGCTGGGACCGCAGCTATTTACAATATACATTAATGACTTGGATGAAGGGATTAAAAGTACCATTAGCAAATTTGCAGATGATACAAAGCTGGGTGGTAGTGTGAACTGTGAGGAAGATGCTATGAGGTTGCAGGGTGACTTGGACAGGTTGTGTGAGTGGGCAGATGCATGGCAGATGCAATTTAATGTGGATAAGTGTGAGGTTATCCACTTTGGTGGTAAGAATAGGAAGGCAGAGTATTATCTGAATGGTGTCAAGTTAGGAAAAGGGGACGTACAACGAGATCTGGGTGTCCTAGTGCACCAGTCACTGAAAGGAAGCATGCAGGTACAGCAGGCAGTGAAGAAAGCCAATGGAATGTTGGCCTTCATAACAAGGGGAGTTGAGTATAGGAGCAAAGAGGTCCTTCTGCAGTTGTACAGGGCCCTAGTGAGACCGCACCTGGAGTACTGTGTGCAGTTTTGGTCTCCAAATTTGAGGAAGGATATTCTTACTATTAAGGGCATGCAGCGTAGGTTTACTAGGTTAATTCCCGGAATGGCGGGACTGTCATATGTTGAAAGACTGGAGCGATTAGGCTTGTATACACTGGAATTTAGAAGGATGAGAGGAGATCTTATCGAAACGTATAAGATTATTAAGGGGTTGGACACGTTAGAGACAGGAAACATGTAGGCCATTTAGAACTGAGATGAGGAAAAACTTTTTCAGTCAGAGAGTTGTGAATCTGTGGAATTCTCTGCCTCAGAAGGCAGTGGAGGCCAATTCTCTGAATGCATTCAAGAGAGAGCTTGATAGAGCTCTTAAGGATAGTGGAGTCAGGGGGTATGGGGAGAAGGCAGGAACGGGGTACTGATTGAGAATGATCAGCCATGATCACATTGAATGGCGGTGCTGGCTCGAAGGGCTGAATGGCCTCCTCCTGCACCTATTGTCTATTGTCTATTTCCATATTATGCTGGTGCAAATATAACGATTACGTATTATTTTTCTAAAAACAGTCCAAGGTTAAATTGGATGCTGCAGAACTAATTCAATATAAAGAAAGCAATAATAGGAAGAAAAGAAGAGCTGCAAATAAAGTTGCACAAGTTGAGAAAATTGTTGAAAATATTGAAAAAATATTTAAAGATCTGGAAGCTGCATATGCGAAATACCATGAAGTAAGTATCTTGTAAAGTTTTAGCATTATTTGACATCTGACGTACAAAAGTGTTCCTTTCATCATATAGTAAAGAAACATTTAAATTTTATAAAAATGATTTCATTTCAATTTAACAACTCACCAACGTAAATTGCGAGAGTTCACAGGTAATTTCACATAACTTGTTCTCTCAAAGAAAAGTATTGCACTGAAATGAAATGAAAGTTTCAATCATCAAAAATACTTTGGAGTGATCATCTTAGATGCAGCAGTAAATGTGTCTTGAGGGTGATCTGTCAAGCTGGATTCAATTTGACATTTAGTTTTTAAGATAGAAAATATCATGATAGAATGTTTATAGGTAGGACTGCAGTACTATTATACTGAACATAGAATCCCAATATTCGTAACGCACACCTGGTTTTAAAACTGTTGTTTGTCATTGAACGATGTTGATAGCCCGATATTGTGGCAAGAACAACAGAAATTGTGGCACTGTTGATATCATTAGTCACTTTGAATCTTTAAAGGTGTGGTAAAAGTCATATATCATTATGCACTCTCATACATTTTGCAGTATTTGGTGACAGAATGTCCATTTTGCAGCTGAGAATAATTATGGTATTAAAAATAAAATCCACAAATATTCTAAGATGTGATATTTTTGCAGGATGTCATTTTAATGCACAATTGAAAGGTGCAGATGAATACCTGAACAATAACTATTGCCCATTGACCACAGATTATTACTGCTATTGAATTTAGCAAAATAAAATTTGTAATATTATTTATCAAGTCCTGAGATATCATGCTGCTTTGGAAAAGCAAACAACAGAATCAAAGAGTTATCCCACCCCGGTCATTCCTTCTTCTCCCTGCTCCTGTCCAGCAGAAGATACAGAAACTGGAAAGCACACACAATCCTACTCGGGGGCGGCTTCTTCCTCTCTGTTATAAGCTTCTATACAGAGTGCAGTATGTCATTTTCAGCATTATAGTCCAATGTCCACAATGGGGTAGAATCAGACAGTACCTTAGCTAATGGAAGGACTATTCAGAAGCTTGTAAAAGAGAGGAAGAAGCTGTCCCTGAGTCTGGCAGTGCGTACTTTCAAGCTTCTGCATCTACTACAGGTTATTGCCCGGCATTTGCGTGGCACAAATATTGATTTCTTATCTTTTTGTGTCTGCAAGAATTGCAGCATGCAGGATAGATGTTTTTGGAGGAGTTGCAAATTGCATTGAACATTGTGCAATCATCAGTGAACACTAGACCACGTGGATCCGTTGGGCCCAAACCTCTCCTGCATTGGTGCAGCACCCTCTCCTCCCCCCCCCTCCCTCCCTCCCTCCCCCCTTCTCCCCCTCCCTCCCCCTCCTCCCTTCCCCTCCCACGCTTCCCCTCCCCCCCACCATCCCTCTCAACCCCCTCTTATCCTCGCTCCTCCCCCTCCCTCCCACCCCCCCTCCCTCCAACCCCCTCCCTCCCCCCTCCCTATGAGATAGATGTGAATAATTTAATATAACTTTAAAATGTAAATAATTTTACAAATTTAAAACACTGATTTCAATGAAACTTTTTCCATTAGCAACAAAGGGATGACGGTGAGTAAGGTGGGCCTAAAATTGATGCGCTATCGTGTACCGTTTTGGCTGTAGTTCAGGAACAAACAAACAAACAAATGAGAGTTTTAGTATATAGATTCTCACTTCTGTCTTTATGATGGCAAAAAGGTTATTGTTGAAGCAGATGAAGATGATTGGTGTAGGTTACTGCTCTGAGTGAAGTGTTGTGGCAGGGTTGATTGATGTTAACCCACAACAACCATTTTTCTTTGCGCAGGGACTGAGTCTAACTATTTGCGCCCATTGACTACAATTTTACCTGGGCCCCTTGATGTCTAACTTGGCTAAATATTGACATCATGTCATACCATCATTTTCAACTCAGCTCTATCGTTAGAAATATAGAAGCAGGAATAAGCCATTTGGGCTTGACCTGTGTTCCATCATTTCATAAGGTCATGACTGGGCTATTATTACAGTACCACTTTCTTGTCCTAACCCCTTATCCCCCGATTCCCTTAATATCTAAAAAATCTACCAATCTTTATCTTGATTTCTTGAATTTACTCAGTGACTGAGTCTTCATAGACTTCTTCAGTAGGCATCTCCAGAGATTCACTGCTCTTTAATTAAGTCCTGTATGGTAGACTCAAGAGTCAAGAGCATTTAAGTGTTATATGTACCGAGTCAGAACAATTAAATTCTTATCTGTGGTAGCACAACAGGTTTGTAAACACAGTACTCAATAGATAATATAACTAACAAAGAAAAAAAGTTCAATGAATACAAAAAATAGTACAGTGCAAAACAAAACAAAAAAATCCTGAAATTACTGATACAACCAAGATGGTTTGTAGTTCGAAGATTAGATGGAGTCTGTAGTGTCCACTAGCTTGACTGTTGTTGGGAAGAAGCTATTTCTGAACCTGAACCTGGATGTCATGGTTTTCGTCTACCTTCTTTCCGATGTCAGGAGTGAAAAGAGCACATGGCCAGGGTGGAGTGGGTTCTTGAAGATGCTGGTTGCCTTTTTGAGGCAGCACCTCCTGTGGAACCCTTTAATAATGGGGAGGTTAGTACCTGTGATGGGATAATATTGTGGATCGACTAAAAATAAATGCTGGAAGAACTCAACTGGTCAAGCAGCATCTGTGAGTAGGGAAGTGCCTGTTAACACTTTGGGTCCTTGAACCATTCGCCTAGTGCAGGTGTAATCCCACCAGTGCAACTATTTTTGCCTTCAATAAACCAGCACAGTCGATCAAGGAAAAAGGTGGTTGAAGATCAAGATCTGAAATCTGACAGCTACCTCTTCTCTTCTGTATGCTTCTGACACCTAATTTAACCACAGCAGGCACCTTGAGACATTTGAAATATACTGCCAATGTTGTCTCTGCTCAATTCAACAGGAAGGTAGAGAATCAATCTTAGTTTCCTCTTCCAGGCCAATATTCCCAGTATTAAGGATAGAGCACTAGATGTTATCCACATAGATTTCAGTAAGTCTGGAAGTCCCGTGTGTAAGCTGATCTAGAAGATGAAGAAGTGTATATATATGTGTGTGTATGTATATATAGTGTGTAGTCACAAAATGCTGGAGTAACTCAGGGGGATATGCAGCATCTCTGGAGAGGAATGGGTGATGTTTCGGGTCGAGACCCTTCTTCAGACTGATGTCAGGAGAGTGGGTGGGACAGAGATAGAATGTAGTCGGAGACAGTAAGACTGGTGGAAGACCTGGGAAGGGGGAGGGGATGGAGAGAGAGGGAAAGCAAGGGCTATGTGAGGTTAGAGAAGTCAATGTTCATACCGCTGGGGTGTAAGCTACCCAAGCGAAATATGAGGTGCTATTCCTCCAATTTACGCTCCAACATTCCCACTGACTCCTGAGTAACATGGGCAGGCTGTGCACAGTGAATGGGAGGGTTCTGGGGAGTGTTGTAGAGCAGAGGGATCTAGGAGTGCAGGAACATAATTTCATGAAAGTGGTGTCACAGATAGATAAAGTGGTTTAAAAGGCTTTTGGCACATTGGTGTTCATCAGTCAGAGTATTGAGTATAGATGTTAGGAGGTCATGTTGTAGTGTTTTCAGATGTTATGTTCAGTTTGGGCACTGTGTTATAGGAACGATGTTGTCAAGCTGAAAAAGGTGCATATGGATGTTGTGAGGATGTTGTCAGGACCCGAGAGCCTGAGCCAGAGGGAGAGGTTGAGTAGGCTGGGTCTCTATTGCTTTGAGCGCAGGAGGATGAGGGGTGATACAAAATCATGAGAGGAATAGATTGCGTAATCTCTTGCCCAGAGTACGGGAATCGAGAACCAGAGGACGTAGGTTTAACGTGCGAGGGGAAAGATTTAATAGGAACCAGAGGGATAACTTTTTCACACAAAGAATGGTGGGTGTATGGCATGTGCTGCTGGAAGCAGGTACTATCGCAACATTTAAGGAGCATTTCGGTTGATACATGGATAGGACAGGCTTAGAGGAATATGGACCAAATGTAGGTTGGTGGAACTAGCATAGATGGAACATGTTGGCCTATATGGGCAAGTTGGGCCGAAGGGCCTGTTTCCACAGTATAAAACTCTATGACTGTATGACTATATCAGGCAGCTTTGCTTTTAGATCGAAGACACTGAAATTTTGCCGCTCAATAAATGGGCTAGGATATACTATGTACATGTCAGATCCTTGCTTAACATGTGGAAGTCTTTGGTGATGGAGCATTTATCTGTTGTAGCCAAGTCTGTCATTGTAAGTTTGAGGTGCTTCCCTGATGTTGAAAATGAGGAAGAATAGACATGATAGACAATAGACAATAGGTGCAGGAGTAGGCCATTCGGCCCTTCGAGCCAGCACCACCATTCAATGTGATCATGGCTGATCATTCTCAATCAGTACTCCGTTCCTACCTTCTCCCCATACCTCCTGACTCCGCTATCCTTAAGAGCTCTATCTAGCTCTCTTGAATGCATTCAGAGAATTGGCCTCCACTGAGGCAGAGAATTCCACAGATTTACAACTCTCTGACTGAAAAAGTTTTTCCTCATATCCGTTCTAAATGGCCTACGCCTTATTCTTAAACTGTGGCCCCTGGTTCTGGACTCCCCCAACATTGGGAACATGTTTCCTGCCTCTGACGTGTCCAACCCCTTAATAATCTTATATGTTTCGATAAGATCCCCTCTCATCCTTCTAAATTCCAGTGTTTACAAGCCTAGTCGCTTCACATACCTAAAAAAGCTTTTACTATCCTCCTTTATATTATTGGCTAGTTTACCCTCGTACCTCATCTTTTCTCCCCGTATTGCCTTTTTAGTTATCTTCTGTTGCTCTTTTAAAGAGTCCCAATCCTCTGGCTTCCCACTCTTCTTTGCTCTGTTATACTTCTCTTTTATTCTTATGCTGTCCTTGTCTTCCCTTGTCAGCCACGGATGTCTCTTACTCCCCTTAGAATCTTTCCTCCTCTTTGGGATAAATTGATCCTGCAACTTCTGCAACATTCCCAGGAATACCTGCCATTGCTGTTCCACCGTCTTCCCTGCTAGGGCCTCCTTCCAGTCAAATCTGGCCAGCTCCTGCCTCATGCCTCTGTAATCCCCTTTGCTATACTGTAATACTGACACTTCCGATTTTCCCTTCTCCCTCTCAATTTGTAGAATAAAACTTATCATATTATGATCACTGCCTCCTCATGGCTCTTTTACCTTGAGTCCCCTTATCAGATCAGATTAATTACACAACACTAAATCCAGAATTGCCTTCTCCCTGGAAGGCTCCAGTACAAGCTGTTCTAAGAATCCATCTCGGCAAATGCATCTCTGGTGAGACCAACTGCCCGCTAAAACCCTGACAATAATCCCATGTAACTATTCCTAAGGTTCCAAGAAAACATGCTTACGTTTAAAGGGTAAGTAAAACAATCATTCATTAAAATGGAAGAATCCATTGGGTTTGGGAGGGAATCGATGGTGGAAAAGAATTACTTTTGAGGAGACATTCTTATAGTTTGTTTATTTAGTTTAGAGATACAGCATGGAAACAGGTTCTTTGGCCCACTGACTCCATGTCAACCATCAATCACACATTCATACTAGATCTATATTATCCCACTTTAGCTCTACTGCACTTCCTTGCGACAATTTACCTACAAACCCGTACATTTTTGGGACGTGGGAGAAAACTGGAGTATCTGGAGGAAATCCACACAGTTACAAGGAGAGCATGCAAACTCTCGACAATACCCAAGGTCAGGATTGAACTCAGGTCTCTGGCGCCATGAGCAACTCTTCCACCTGTGCCACTGCCATTGCAATGTCTTGTGTCAGACATTTTGGCCGTTTTGGCGGGCACTTTAGAACACTTGCTCCTAGAGATTCTGGTGCTCATCATTGACATGCAGAATCATTGACATTGACATGCTTGCATCCTCCATGGATTTTACAGCTAAAATGTTAAAAATTGTGTCCGCAATTAGAAGTATTTGGGTTAATAGTGCATTAAAATTACTATTCTTGATAGTTGAGTAGTTTTATTGCTGTTTATTTAGATTTCTTCCGACGTCATAGTGTACAAACTGGAAACTTCATAAAAGGGATGGCTTAAGGATTGGAATTTCCCTGCGCCTGCCGGCAGTTCATGGATAAACTGTGAAAATCATTTGTGTTGTATTGTTGCCCTTATCTCAAAAATAAATTGTCTTTTGATATATAGTACAAACAAATATAGTTTAGGTAATTTAATAAGAGTATGAACCTGCAAAACCTACCTGACATCTTTGAAAGAACAAACTTTTAATCTGTCCTATTTTGATCGTACTGAAAGCCACTGTTAATATTATTTCTCTGAAGCAGAGCATTTTTTTAAATTGACACTGCTGCAATTCTTTTTTTGGTTCATACAGCACGGAGACAGCCCTTCAGCCCACCATGCCCATGCTGACCAGCAAGTAATCATCTATACTAATCCCATTTTCCAGCTTTTAATGGATAGTTTTCAAAGCCTAAACAGTTCATGCATTCATCAAAACACTTTTTAAATGTTGCATTGTTCTGCCTCCACCACCTTTATGGGCACTGTACCGCATTACAACCTCAATATTTTCCTCTGATCCTTTTTATTCCTCTTACTCCTTATCTTAAACCTGTATTCTCATGTTTTTTTTACGTCTCCCTTATGGAGAAACGTTTCTCTCGATCCATCCACTCTATGCCCTCATAAATTTGAAAAACTTAAAGCTGCCTTCACAGCCTCTTCCTCTGCTTCAAGGGAAACCAAACCCAGCCTATCCAGTCTCTTCTCATAACTGAATTATTCATGAGCTTTCATCATAAATAGTAATTCTACTGTCATTCTATGAAAAACCACAAATCTATAATAGTTTATAATTTTTTGATTGTATGTGCTGTTGGATGAATAATTTTGTGATGAGATAAGTTCATTTTAATACCTGAGTGATGTTCCCAGTACTTTAGAACATGATATCACAGGGTTTTTTTGGAATTCTGAGTGACAGTAGCGATTCATGGGCTGGTTAATGTCTGTATATTGCCATCAGTTTTATCTGCAAAGAATAAATTGGAGCATAACACATCCTTTCATTAATAACATTTTTGTTTTACTATTTATACAAATGACTTGGATGAATGCAAATGATAACACAAAGGTAGGCAAGAAAACAGGTTGCAAAGAGGTCATAAGGAGACCCTAAATATTGGTTGTGAATGGGCTCAGTTCTGCCCAATGGAGTAAAATATGGGAAAAGGTTAAATTGTTTGTTTGTAAGGAAAATTGAAGGAACATAATACCTAAATGGTAAGTGATATCACAACTCCGAAAAGCAGAGAGAGATGGCTACCCTCGTGCATGATTCACAAAAGGGTAGTATGGATATACAGCAAGGAATTCGGAAAGATAACAGAATATTAACACTGATGCCTATGGAAATTGAATACAAAAATAAGGAGGTGATGTTTCATTGTTTAGGGGATTGCCAGATTACATCTGTGTACTGTGCTCTTTATGGAAGTAAGAATATTTATGCAAAGAAAGCAATCTGTAGCGGTTTAAACCTCATTGTACCTGGAATGCACAGGTTGTTTCACAACATAAAGGTTCGTCAGGCTAGGTTTGTCGTGAAGAAGGTGGTTTTGAAATCTAAAGAACCCTTTTTACGGATAGAGAAGCTGGTTGTGAAAGATTGCAGCGGGATCTTGATCGATTGGCCAGGTGGACTGAGGAACGGTTGATGGAATTTAATACAGAGAAATGTGAGGTGTTGCATTATGGGATGTCTGAAGGGCAGGACCTACACAGTGAATGGTAGGCCTCTGGGGAATGTTGTAGAGCAGAGGTGTCTAGGAGTGCAGGTGCATGGTTCCTTGAAGGTCGAGTCGCAGGTGGATAAGGTGGTCAAATGATTTTTGGCACATTGGCACATCATCAGTCAGAGTATTGAGTCTAGAAGATTGGGAGGTCAAGTTGCAGTTGTATAAGACGTTGGTGAGACTGCATTTAAAGTATTGTGTTCAGTTCTGAGCACTATGTTATAGGAAAGATATTGTCAAACTTGAAAGGTTCAGAGAAGATTTACGAGGATGTTGCCAGGACTAGAGGGTCTGAGTGATGGAGAGAGGTTGAGTAGGCTGGGTCTGTATTCCTTGGAGCACAGGGGCATAAGGGGTGATTTTATAGAGGTGTATAAAATCATGAGAGAAAAAGATTGGGTAGATGCACAGAATCTCTTGCCCAGAGTAGGGGATTCGGGGACCAGAGGACATAGGTTCAATTTAAAGGGGAAAAAATTGAATCGGAATATGAGGGGTAATTTTTTCATACAGAGGGTAGTGGGTGTATGGAACAAGCTGCCAGAGGAGGTAGTTGAGAATGGGACTATCCCAACGTTTAAGAAACTGTTAGACAAGTACATCGATAGAACAAGTTTAGAGGGATATGGACAAGTGCAGGCTGGTGGGACTAGTGCAGCTGGGACATGTTGGCCGGTGTGGGCAAGTGGGCTGAAGGGCCTGTTTTCAAACTGTATCAATCCATGACTAACCCTAACAGTGGATGAGGAAAGCATGTTTCCTCCTGTGGAGAAAGTTGGAACAGGCAGTTGATTTTGGAAACTATGGGGTTGATCATTTCAGGCAGTTGAGCCAATTTTTTTTTCTCATTGGGTTATGTGCCTTTGGAACTCCTTTTTCTCAAGGAATGGTAAAAACTGAATGTTTGAATATTTTTAAGAGTTTAGATAGGTTCTTGATAAGCAACAGATTGAAAGTTTACCACAGGTAGATTGATTGTGATAAGTCAAATAACTGTGATCTTTTAAATGCTGGAGCCTGCTCAAGTGGTACCTTCACCTACTCATAATGGCATGTTTGTATGTGCAGACTAGTGGTGCAGTAAAATACCCTGAAAATGTTTTGCTTTATTGCATGAGATCTAAATTAGTTTTTAATTGAGTGTTTGGCCATAATTACTTCTTGCAAAATTAGCTGGGCATAAAATAACTAATTTTATGTGCATGGATTAATTTCCTCAGATGAATATCCCAAAATATAAATGGACTATACATTTGTTTGGTCCATTTTTACAAAGTAACAATGCCTATCTCAAAAATACTTCTTAAAAAAAGAGGCAACATTTGTCAGCATAGGTCCAATAATACAGCATGAGGCATCTCCCAAGTGTAGCGTTTACTCCATTTCAGGAACTTTGGGTTTTATGGGTTGAATTTCCCACAATAGTTGCTCCTCTTCGGATAGCTCTATTCTTATGAGGTAACCCTTGAAAGATTGCACTACAATACGACCATTCTTTCAGCCAATGCAAAGTTTTAACAGGGGATGAATGCACTAAAATCAGTGGAGTTGTGGAATGGGAGTGGTAGAGGAGTTGTTGGATGCTCTAAATAGTTAGAGACAGATTGGATAGGGGTTTGGATTGGAATTTCGTCCAATATTGGATGACAAATAAAGCTATCTTGAATCTTGAATCTTGACTCAAATGTCATTGACAAACAACAAGTGATGAGCACACATCATACAAAATACTTGTGAGGATCCTCTTGTAAAACGAACAGCATCTCAGTCTCCACTTCAGCTGATTCAGTAAGAGTGATAATCCTTTAATTAATACCATAGTAGGTTTCAATTTTCCTGTTAAGGCCAACTTTGGTGTTTGACCTGGCAATAGAGGACTAAGGAAAACTCATGCACAAGGAAGACTAAACGTATTTACATAATGCATAGATATTTCATCCGACGAGATCAGCCCTACTTCATTTTGTACCCTTTAATTTTAGATAAGTTAAAGCTTTTGTGAACCATAACTATGTTTTTTGAAAAATTGCAATAGAAAAATCCTTTACAAAAACAGAAAAAAGTCACATTTTGGTAGGGCATTTTTGAAATTTAAGAAACATTGCACTTGTATAATATTCAAAATAATAGTTTGCTTTCTTTGTGATTTACTTGTAGCTATTTTTAAAGTTGAAGAAACTAGAGGAACTTAGTGAGCGTCACCATTCAGCAACTGTTAAACTGGAGAATGAAAATAAAGACTTGAAAAATGAATTGACTCATGTTCAAGTAAGATCATGTGCTGGATTTTCTGTAAATGCCACTTACTAAGTGCTCAGCAGACGGCATCATTATATGAATTATGTTTGCTTGTAAGAAATGGGCTAGGTGAATCATGCAAAAACAGGAATTTCAAATTTACACGGGAGCTTTTTTTAAATTCTTAGTTTCACCTTCCAAGATAAATGTACAGAAAATAGTGAAAATTAAATGATTTGTACCTTTCTCAGAATAAGCAATGAAAACTGGGGATATTTTATCTGGCTAGTCAAATATTTATCTTTTGACATTTCCTAATGGTGAATCTTTTGTTATGTGTGTGATTTAAGACAGCATATCAATTTCATTTTCTATGTGATGATTAAGATAAATTGAGTAGTCAATAAATAGTAAATAATTGACCCTCGGAGAGATAATGCAACATTGATTTAAGCAGATAATGTCCTACTCCTGAAGCACACGATTAGATTACAAAAGTTCATTCAACAGACAGTGCCCTCCATAATCTTTGGGACAAAGAATCATCATTTTCTTATTTGCCTCTGTACTCCACAATTTGAGATTTGTAATAGAAAAAATCACGTGGTTAAAGTGCACATTGTTAGATTTTAATAAAGGCTGTTTTTTCTACTTTTTGGTTTCACCATGTAGAAATTACAGCAGTGTTTATACATTGTCCCCCCCCATTTCAGGGCACCATAATGTTTGGGACACAGCAATGTCATGTAAATGAAAGTAGTCATGTTTAGTATTTTGTTTCATATCCTTTGCATGCAATGACTGCTTGAAGTCTGCGGTTCATGGACATCACCAGTTGCTCGGTGTCTTCTCTAGTGATGCTCTGCCAGGCCTGTATTGCAGCCTTCTTTAGCTTATACTTGTTTTGGGGGCTAGTCCCCTTGATTTTTCTCTTCAGCATATAAAAGGCATGCTCAATTGGGTTCAGATCGGGTGATTGACTTGGCCACTCAAGCATTAACCATTTTTTAGCTTTGAAAAACTCCTTTGTTGCTTTAGCAGTATGTTTGAGATCATTGCCTTGCTGTAGAATGTACCACCGGCCATTGAGTTTTGAGGCATTTGTTTGAACTTGAGCAGATAGGATGTGTCTATACACGTCAGAATTCATTATGCTACTACCATCAGCAGTTGTACCATCAATGAAGACAAGTGAGCCAGTACCTTCGGCTGCCATACATGCCCAGGCCATAACACCCCCACCATCGTGTTTCACAGATGAGGTGGTATGCTTTGCTCTTTCCATCACTCTGATATAAGTTAATCTGTGTTTCATCTGCCCACAAGACCTTTTTCCAGAACTGTGGTTGCTCTTCTTGGCAAACCCTAAGCTGGCCATCCTATTTTTGCGGCAAACCGGCGGTTTGCATCTTTATTTCTGTTCATGAAGTCTTCTGCGGACAGTGGTCATTGACAAATCCACACCTGACTCTTGAAGAGTGTTTCTGATCTGTCGGAAAGGTGTTTGGGGATTTTTTTAAATTATAGAGAGAATTCTTCTGTCATCAGCTGTGGAGGTCTTCCTTGGCCTGCCTGTCCCTTTGTGATTAGTAAGCTCACCAATGCTCTCTTTCTTCTTAATGATGTTCCAAACAGTTGATTTTGGTACGCCTAAGGTTTGGCTGATGTGTCTAAAAGTTTTATTCTTGTTTCTCAGTCTCATAATGGCTTCTTTGACTTTCATTGGCACAACTTTGGTCCTCATGTTGATAAACAACAATAAAAGTTTCCAAAGATGATGGAAAGACTGGAGGAAAGACTAGGTGCTGAGAGCTCTCATACCTGCATTAGGGAGGCATTTAAACACCCCTGAGCAATTACAAACACCTGTGAAGCCATGTGTCCCAAACATTATGGTGTTTCTGAAATGAGGGGACTATGTATAAACACAGCTGTAATTTCTACATGGTGAAACCAAAATGTATAAATATACCCTTTAATAAAATCTGACAATGTGCACTTTAACCACATATGATATTTTTCTATTACAAATCTCAAATTGTGGAGTACAGAGCCAAGTAAATAAATGATGGGCCTTTGTCCCAAACATTATGGAGGGCACGGTATTTAACATCTGCATTCATGGACTTTGTTTTGTTCTGGCAATTGCTTGAAGAACTCTTCTGCTCTTCCAATATTGTCAAAAAGCATTTAATTTATCCATGAGTAGCAAAGTTGGACCCGGCCTTAGTTTAATGTCTCATGTGAAGGCCAGAATGTAGGGCTTCGTCGGTGCTGCACTAATTTTTTGGGCGATGTTTTAAAATCAAATCTGTGGTCTTGCAAAAAGAGTGTTTCATGAGGATGGCATTATTCTGTGCTTAACTGATATAGAAGCTGCATGAGGGATGGAAGTGTGACTCCATAAAGATTACTAACATATCACTCTTGACTCTTTTGATTTTTAATTGCATATTGCTGAATTAAGCAGCATCATTCAATTGAATTTCTGGTCAACCATCTTTTGTCTATGTTTATTTGCAGCCTTTAATGTCATTCCAAGACTATTACTAAAATGATCTTTCATATTGTCAGGGAGTTTTCTGTTCAATAATTTTCAAATCATCTAACTTCTAAATTTTCTCAACATGAGTGAATTATTTGTACTTGATCCTTTTATTCCATCCATGTGAAGCTTCTACTCTAGATATTCTCTTTAGAGGTACTGAATGTTCTTCAGAGCAAATGTTTCTTCATTTGATTTTAGATTTCTTAAATTTTGCAGTTTGGATGTTCTTTTAAATGTTAAGAAATCAAGAAAATCTCATGGTCAAGGACATTGATAATAGTGAGCGAGGGTGGATTGTAGTTGAAAGGTGCAGATGGTGACTGTGGTACAGTTGGATATGAGCTGATTATGTTCAGGAGTCAGAGAGTAGATCGAAAGAAGTGTGGAGAGAAGAGAATTTGTAGATTATGAAGCTGAGTGCAGGTGAAAAGACAGAATAATGGAATTATACAACCGAGAAACAGGCCATTTCCCTCACTCTGTTCATGTCATCAATTATCCATCTGTGCTTGTCCTATTTCCCAGCATTTGGTCACCAATGCCTTCAAGATACTTTTTCATTGACGCTCTGGCAGTACATTCCCGGCTCCAATCACCATCTGACTGAAAAATATATTTCTTATAACACCTCCAAACTTCTTACTCATTTCCTTAAACCTATGTCTTTTGGTTAGACACATGATGTGGAGATAGACACAAAAGGCTGGAGTAACTCAGCAGGCCAGGCAGCATCTCTGGAGAGAAGGAATGGGTGATATTTTGGGTCGAGACCCTTCATCACCTGAAGAAGGGTCTCGATCTGAAACATCACCCATTCCTTCTCTCCAGGGATGCTGCCTGCCCCGCTGAGTAATGCCAGCTTTTTGTGTCTATCTTCGGTTTACCAGCATCTGCAGTTCCTTCCTACACACTTATGATCTGGAGATCTTTTGTTTCCTCCCCACCTCCCCCCAACTATCTGATCGTCTGGTACCTTCCCCTGAAACCACTGGAGATTTAACACCCGACCCTATACCTCCTTTCTCATATCCATCCATGTACCCCAGCAGTCCTTCCAGGTGAGACAGAAGTTTACATACACATCTTCTTACCTCATCTACTGCATTCGGTGTTCCCGATGTGGTATTCTGTACATCGGTGAAACCAAGCATAGACTAGGCGACTGTTTCACCAAACGCTTGAGCTCAGTCTGCCAAGGCCTGCTGGATCTTCCATTTGCTAACCATTTTAAATCCCCTTCCCATTCCCATTCTGACCTTTCTGCCCTGGGCCTCCTCCATTGCCAGGCTGAGGTCACACGCAAACTGGAGGCGCAGCACGTCATATTCCGGTTGGGTAGTTTATAGCCTGAACACTGAATTCTCCAATTTCAGGTAACTAATCTACTAACAACTCCTTTTACCCCATTTATTTGTTTTATTTTTTACGTCTTCTCTTCCCAGTGCCTCACCTTGATTCGCATCCATTTCTCCCCTTCCCCTATCCTTGTCCTCCTCGATCTATATCCCTTTGGCTTCACAATTCTCAACTCTTCTATCCTTAACTCACACTATTTGTTACTTCATCTCTGACCTTTGTCTGACCATATGTCTATCAAAAACAAACCCTCACTTATATCCACCTGTTCCTTCCAAGGTTTTGACTTGCCCCACCTTTCTTAAAGTCTATTACCCCCACCTGACCCTAAAACATCACCTATCCATGTTTTACAGAGATGCTAAAGATGCTTCCTGACCTGCTGAGTTACTCCAGCAGTTTGTGTCTATTTTTTATCCTGGTGAATCTCCTCTGTACTCATTCCAGAGCCATTTTTCGATATTGTGGCAACGAAATGTTGTGGCCTTCCCAGTGTTTTATAAATATATTCTGTAAATCGCCTGTTTTTATATCTGTTGTCCTGGCTAATGACGGTTAGCATTCCATATGCCTTCTTTATCATTCTATCTGTGCTGCCACCTTCAGCTGTGCTGCCACCTTCAGTACTGTTATGGATTTATACACCAAGGTTCCTCTCTTCTTTAGTACACCTTTGTGAACTTCACACTTATCAGGTTGAAAGTCTGTATGTCATTGCTCTGCCCAATTCACCAGCTAATCAATATCTTTGTAGCCGAAGACCTTACTATCCAGAATCTCAATTTTGGTAAGACTGGGAATCTTATGAAACTCTTGGACCCAAGAAGTGCATCTGAGCCTGCTCACCTCCCTTTAATTATTGGGATTTGATAGAAACCTAAGAAACCTCTTTAAATCAATAACAAATAGAACATAGTTGTACTTAAAATCTTCTTTTTTGGCACCTCCCTAACCCCCAAAACCTATCACGTCTCCTGTAAAAATAGATTCAGACTGTTTTGGGGTCAGAAGTGAAAGTTTTTAATTTTAAACCACTCACCCAACCTGAATTTATTTGTTAAACCTAACTTTATAGTGTGCTTTAAACATTTTCTATTTCTGTCATCTGAAATAAAATAATAATCCAGCATTTGAAGCTTTGGCTTTAGTGTGACTGTTTTACATTCACAAATCTTTAAGGGAAGAAATCCAATTGTAAATTGTTGTCAGTCTCACACCAGGGCTGGGAACTGAATATTCAGGGGTACACAACGTATAGAAAAGACAGACAGGTGGGCAGAGGGGGTGGGGTTGCTCTGATGGTAAGGAATGATATTCATTCCCTTGCAAGGGGTGACATAGAATCAGGAGATGTTGAATCAGTATGGATAGAAATGAGAAATTGTAAGGGTAAAAAGACCCTAATGGGAGTTATCTATAGGCCCCCAAACAGTAGCCTCGACATAGGGTGCAAGTTGAATCAGGAGATAAAATTGGCGTGTCAAAAATGTAATGCTACGGTGGTTATGGGAGATTTCAACATGCAGGTAGACTGGGAAAATCAGGTTGGAAATGGACCCCAGGAAAGAGAGTTTGTAGAGTGCCTTTGAGGTGGATTCTTAGAACAGCTTGTACTGGAGCCTACCAGGGAGAAGGCAATTCTGGATTTAGTGTTGTGTAATGATCCTGATCTGATAAGGGGACTAGAGGTAAAAGAGCCATTAGGAGGCAGTGATCACAACATGATAAGTTTTACTCTGCAAATGGAAAGGCAGAAGGGAAAATCGGAAGTGTCGGTATTACAGTATAGCAAAGGGGATTACAGAGGCATGAGGCAGGAGCTGGCCAAAATTGATTGGAAGGAGGCCCTAGCAGGGAAGACGGTAGAACAGCAATGGCAGGTATTCCTGGGAATAATGCAGAGGTTGCAGGATCAATTTATTCCAAAGAGGTGGAAAGACTCTAAGGGGAGTAAGAGACACCTGTGGCTGACGAGGGAAGTCAGGGACAGCATAAAAATTAAGGAGAGGAAGTATAACATAGCAAAGAAGAGTGGGAAGACAGAGGATTGGAACTCTTTTAAAGAGCAACAAAAGTTAACTAAAAAGGCAATACGGGGAGAAAAGATGAGGTACGAGGGTAAACTAGCCAATAATATAAAGGAGGATAGCAAAAGTTTTTTTAGGTACGTGAAGAGGAAAAAAATAGTCAAGGCAAATGTGGGTCCCTTGAAGACAGAAGCAGGGGAATTTATTATGGGGAACAAAGAAATGGCAGACGAGTTAAACCGTTACTTTGGATCTGTCTTCACTGAGGAAGATACACACAATCTCCCAAATGTTCTAGGGGCCGGAGAACCTAGGGTGATGGAGGAACTGAAGGGAATCCACATTAGGCAGGAAATGGTTTTGGGTAGACTGATGGCACTGAAGGCTGATAAATCCCCAGGGCCTGATGGTCTGCATCCCAGAGTACTTAAGGAGGTGGCTCTAGAAATAGTGAAAGCATTGGAGATCATTTTTCAATGTTCTATAGATTCAGGATCAGTTCCTGTGGATTGGAGGATAGCAAATGTTATCCCACTTTTTAAGAAAGGAGGGAGAGAGAAAACGGGTAATTATAGACCAGTTAGTCTGACATCAGTGGTGGGGAAGATGCTGGAGTCAATTATAAAAGACGAAATTGCTGAGCATTTGGATAGCAGTAACGGGATCATTCCGAGTCAGCATGGATTTACAAAGGGGAAATCATGCTTGATAAATCTACTGGAATTTTTTGAGGATGTAACTAGGAAAATTGACAAGGGAGAGTCAGTGGATGTGGTGTACCTCGACTTTCAGAAAGCCTTCGACAAGGTCCCACATAGGAGATTAGTGGGCAAAATTAGGGCACATGGTATTGGGGGTAGGGTACTGACATGGATAGAAAATTGGTTGACAGACAGAAAGCAAAGAGTGGGGATAAATGGGTCCCTTTCGGAATAGCAGGCAGTGACCAGTGGGGTACCGCAAGGTTCGGTGCTGGGACCCCAGCTATTTACGATATACATTAATGACTTAGACGAAGGGATTAAAAGTACCATTAGCAAATTTGCAGATGATACTAAGTTGGGGGGTAGTGTGAATTGTGAGGAAGATGCAATAAGGCTGCAGGGTGACTTGGACAGGTTGTGTGAGTGGGCGGATACATGGCAGATGCAGTTTAATGTAGATAAGTGTGAGGTTATTCACTTTGGAAGCAAGAATAGAAAGGCAGATTATTATCTGAATGGTGTCAAGTTAGGAGGAGGGGGAGTTCAACGAGATCTGGGTGTCCTAGTGCATCAGTCAATGAAAGGAAGCATGCAGGTACAGCAGGCAGTGAAGAAAGCCAATGGAATGTTGGCCTTTGTAACAAGAGGAGTTGAGTATAGGAGCAAAGAGGTCCTTCTACAGTTGTACCGGGCCCTGGTGAGACCGCACCTGGAGTACTGTGTGCAGTTTTGGTCTCCAAATTTGAGGAAGGATATTCTTGCTATGGAGGGCGTGCAGCGTAGGTTCACTAGGTTAATTCCCGGAATGGCGGGACTGTCGTATGTTGAAAGGCTGGAGCGATTGGGCTTGTATACACTGGAATTTAGAAGGATGAGGGGGGATCTTATTGAAACATATAAGATAATTAGGGGATTGGACACATTAGAGGCAGATAACATGTTCCCAATGTTGGGGGAGTCCAGAACAAGGGGCCACAGTTTAAGAATAAGGGGTAGGCCATTTAGAACGGAGATGAGGAAGAACTTTTTCAGTCAGAGGGTGGTGAAGGTGTGGAATTCTCTGCCTCAGAAGGCAGTGGAGGCCAGTTCGTTGGATGCTTTCAAGAGAGAGCTGGATAGAGCTCTTAAGGATAGCGGAGTTAGGGGGTATGGGGAGAAGGCAGGAACGGGGTACTGATTGAGAGTGATCAGCCATGATCGCATTGAATGGCGGTGCTGGCTCGAAGGGCTGAATGGCCTACTCCTGCACCTATTGTCTATTGTCTATTGTCTATTGTAAACTTGATAATCTTAATACCCTCTATTTTCACTGACTATTGTTTGTATGAGTTTTTATACACTTGTTACATTTTTTACTTTGTTCTCTAAGACCCATCTTTCCCCTGTATTCTTTACACCAACAAATCAGGTTGCTAAAAAATAGCATCGACTTGTATTTTTAGAGCATATTTTGCAGGGGAGCGATGAAATAAATATCATCCAAATCTTGCATAATTATGTGAGTGGGCAGATACATGGCAGGTGCAGTTTAATGTGGATAAATGTGAGGTTATCCACTTTGGTGGTATGAACAGGAAGGCAGATTATTATCTGAATGGTGTCAAATTAGGAAAAGGGGAAGTACAAAGAGATCTGGGTGTCCTTGTTCATCAGTCACTGAAAGTAAGCATGCAGGTACAGCAGGCAGTGAAGAAAGCTAATGGCATGTTGGCCTTCATGACAAGAGGAGTTGAGTATAGGAGCAAAGAGGTCCTTCTGCAGTTGTACAGGGTCCTAGTGAGACCACACTTGGAGTACTGCGTGCAGTTTTGATTTCCAAATTTGAGAAAGGATATTCTTGCTATTGAGGCAGTGCAGCGTAGGTTCACTAGGTTAATTCCTGGAATGGTGGGACTGTCGTATGTTGAAAGACTGGAGCGACTGGGCTTGTAAACACTGGAATTTGGAAGAATGAGAGGGGATCTTATTGAAACATATAAAATTATTAAGGGATTGGACACGCTAGAGGCAGAAAACATGTTCCCAATGTTGGGGGAGTCCAGAACCAGGGGCCACAGTTTAAGAATAAGGGGTAGGCCATTTAGAACGGAGATAAGGAAAAACGTTTTCACTAAGAGAGTTGTAAATCTGTGGAATTCTCTGCCTCAGAAGGAGTGGAGGCCGATTCTCTGGATGCTTTCAAGAGAGAGTTAGATAGAGCTCTTAAGGATAGCGGAGTCAGGGGGTATGGGGAGAGGGCAGGAACGGGGTATTAATTGTGATTGATCAGCCATGATCACATTGAATGGCGGTGCTGGCTCGAAGGGCCAAATGGCCTACTCCTGCACCTATTGTCTATTGTATATAAAGTTTATTTAGTCAAATTATCAAAAATGAGATAAAAGGGAATTGGTTTGTTTAAGGAGATGGAGGAGATCATTAGAAGAGAATTCTAATGTTTATGGCATTGCCACCTAAAGGCAAGTCTGGCAGTTGTGGAACAATTAAATGCAGGGATGTTTAAAATCCAGACTTAGAGAAGCTAAATGTAGCTGCATCATGTACTTCATCAAAGGATGATGCTAAACAGCTTATTGTACAGTAATATTAATGTTGATAATGTTGTTACTTATTGCAGGACGAATATTTGGCCAGCACCAAACTGCTTGACCACACCATTGAGCAAATCAAAATAATTCAGGAAAATATTCATCATCAGCAAAACTTTAAAGTTTCACTATTAAAAGACATCGAAAAATACAAAAATATCATTGAAGATTTACAGTAAGCTTTTACAAATATCTAATGCTGATTAATTCTTCTATAATTATTATTTATATGGGTTTTTTCACTGACCAAGAGTAACCTGTTAATTGTATTAATTTATAAACAATAGCAATGTGCTTTGATTTAATCCATATATTAATTAAATTGTGATCTGTATTAATATTGACGTGCCTTACCATGAATATTCCCTGAAAATGTTTGATTCCATACATAAAAGAATGGTGCTTTTTAAAATCTTGTTCACAATAATTTTATGTTTTGAGTTAAATAATCTAGCAGATGCCTGCTTGTGGAATATTCTGGATCATTGTTCTATAACCACTCTCCCTTTCCTATAATACCTTCATTTGCAGCTTCAGAAGGTGCCTTTCACTCTGTCCCTTTTCAAATTTACTTATTTCATTTTGATATCTTTAATTCACTGCTTATGATGGTCACTAGTGTATAGCACAAATTAAATGCAGACAGAGGACCACTTTCCACAATCCTCCAATTGAGTCCACAAGTGTGACCCAAATATCTAATGGGCAACCACTTAAATTATTTGTCTCATTTCTTTCTTTTTTTCTGTTTATTATATTGTTTACAGTGTACTATGTTTACATATTCTGTTGTGCTGTTGCAAGTAAGAATTTCATTGTTCTATCTGGGACATATGGCAATAAAATACTCTTGACCCTTGACTCTTTCCTGAGCTCTTGGTTGTCAGTATCCTGTACAGTTCGAATGAAGCTCAGCATAGTCTGTGCATATTAAAAATTTACAGATTAATCTTTGTCTAATAGTTTCAGATATTGACTGACTGCAATTCAAATTATTCTTCTCTTGTTTCTTTGCTTGTGCCATAACATATTCATTCCTTTTTGGCAATTAATAATGCCTGTTTTTCATCATGTTTCATATGTTCTCGTATTCCAAACCCAAGTGAAGGTAAATTATGAGGTAAAAGTATCTTCCATGATTTACTCAATGGCAGACTAGGTGTGAGGGGAGATGGCCTATTCCTGCTTCTATTTCTTAGGTTCTTTCAATGTATCATAAAACATATATCTCCAGCTCACAGCCAACTCTGACAAAAGATCATTGATCTGAAACATGAACTTTGTTTGTGTTTTCACAGGTGTTGCCTGAACTATTAATTTTCTGCTTTTATTTCAGATGTGTGTTTTTATGTTTTACTTGATCCAATGGATGATGGCCTCTAGTAGAAGCTTCATGTTTATTTGTTTTTTCGGAACTTATTATTAGGACATGTGCTTTAACAGATAAGATGACATTTAAATGAAGATGTTGTGTAAATGTTACATTGACTCGCACCTCCTTCTGCAAGGCACTGCACAAATAAAGGGTGTAATCTGACATAGGGTTAGCCCAGAGGTTTGTGTCTAAATCTGGAGGTGCAGAATAATTAGCAAACAATTTATTCCTTGGAAGAACTTCATCAGGTCATCAGAGGCAAGTTAGGTAACATGGGTAGGGAGGATGTTGATGGGCTCAACTGCATTTATTCCAATGCAAGGAACCTCACTGGTGCAGGGTTTTAGGAAGTCTCCAAGCAGCTGCAGAATAATCTCAAGGTGGTGAGTAGCCAGAGGTCATTGTGCACATTGGTACCAATGACATAAATAGGAAAAGGGATGAGTTCATGTGGTGTGAATATAGGGAATTGGAAAGAGGTTAAAAAGCAGGAACCCGAGGGTGATAATCTCTAGATTAGTCCCTGTACCACGTGCTAGTGAGAGCATGGATAGAAGGATAGGACAAATTAATGTGTCTGAGGAGCTGATGCAGGGGCGGGGTTCAGGTTTTTTGATCATTCGGATCACTTCAGCAGGAAGACTGTACAACAGGAACAGGTCACTCTTGAACTGGAGAGGGACCAATATCTTGAGAGGGAGATTTGCTTGTGCTGCTCGGGAGAGCTTAAACTCTACTGGCAGGTGTGTTCCAGCGAAGAAAGGAAGCAGATGGAAGGTTGCAGATCAATGATGAGTGGTGTGCCATGGAGGTCGGTGCCGGATCCACTGCCGTTTGTTATATACATCAATAATTTGGATGACAATGTAGTTAACATTATTAGTGAATTTTCTAGATGACAGGAGCTATAGGGGGGGGGGGGGTTGGGCAGGTTTGGACCTGATTTCTTAGAGCTCAGGAAGATGAGGGGTGATCTTATAGAGATGTATAAGATCATGAGGGGAATAGATAGGGTGAATGCACAGTCTTTTACCCAGAGTAGGCAAATCAAGAACGAGGGGACATAGGTTTAAAGTGAGAGGAGAAAGATTCAATAGGAACTTGAGGGACAAATTTTGCACACAGAGGGTGGTGGGTATATAGAATGAGCTGGCAGAGGAGGTAGTTGAAGCAGGTCCTATAACAACATTTAAAATATATTTGCACAGGTCCATGGACAGGAAAGGTTTAGAGGGATATGGGCCAAACGTGGGCAGGTGGGATTAGTGTAGATGGGGCATCCAGGTCGGCATGGGAAAATTTGGGCCAAAGGACCTGTTTCCGTGTTGCGTGAATCTATGACATCAAAATTGGTGGTAGAGTAGACAGTGAGGAAGGATGTTTAAGATTAGAACAATAACTAAATCAGTTGGGAAGGGAGGCCATGAAATGGCAAATGGAGTCTAACATAGACAAGTATTAAGTGTTGCACTTTACTATGCATAACCAGGACAGGACGTGCACAATAAATGGTAGAGGGCTGGCGAACGTTGCAGAACAGAGAGATCTATGAAGCAGGTGCATGGTTCCCTGAAAATGGTGAACAGTGTGCTGAAGGCATCTGCATGCCTGGCTTCATTCAGAAGGGTATTGAGTACAAAAGATGGAATATCATGATGCAACTGTACAAGTTGTTGGTGAGACCACACATGGAGCACTGTGTGCAGTTCTGGTCACTCAGCTAAAAGAAATATGCCATTGATTTGGAGAGAGTTGAGTAGAGATTCACCAGGAGGCTTTTGTGGTTGAATTATAGGGAAAAGTTAGATTGGCTTGGACTTTTCTCTTTGGTGCACAGAAGGCAGAGGAATGACCTTATTGAGGTGTGCAAGATCATTGGGGGCAGGGATAAAGTGAACACAATCTTTTTTCCCAGTGCAAAGGATTCTAAAATTAGAGGGCATGGGCTTAAAGTGAAAGGACCTCAGGGGCAACTTTTTCATTTTCATTCAGAGGGTAGTCCGTATTTTGAATGGGCTGCCAGATGAAGTTATAGAAGTAGCTACAATTATGACTTTTAAAAGACAATTGGACAGATATATGCATAGGAAGGGTTTAGAGGGTTATGGGCCAAATGCAAGCAAATGGGTCTCGCACAATATCTTAACGTGGGCCAAAGGGCCTGTTTCCGTGCTATACAAATTATCGACTATACGAGTAGGTAAGTCCAATGAGCTTAGAGCATGGATAAGCAGGTGCAATTTTGACGGTATTGAAATCAGAGAAGTGAATTCTACCTGACACCTTATCGATTCTGGTGCTCTGGTTTTCTCTCGAAATGAAAATTGTGCTTGTATGTTAATTGGTTACTGTAAAATATGTATTACTGTAAGTACGTGGTGAGAAAATAAAAGGGCATGTTGGTGGGTATGGGTGAGAAAGTAAATTGCAGAGCCAGAGAGAAAGTCTGGAGGATTTGGACTAATGGGATTGCTCTGCTTAGAACTAGCATGGATCAGTAGATTGAATAACTTCTGGTGTCATAATAAGTATCTCTGAGCGTGATGAAGATAGAAACGGGAGATACAGTGCCCTCCATAATATTTGGGACCAAAACCCATCATTTATTTATTTGCTTCTGTACTCCACAATTTGAGATTTGTAATAGAAAAAATCACATGTTGTTAAAGTGCACATTGTCAGATTTTATTAAAGGGTATTTTTATACATTTTGGTTTCACCATGTTGAAATTACAGCTGTGTTTATACCCCCATTTCAGGGCACCATAATGTTTGGGACCCATAGCTTCACAGGTGTTTGTAATTGTTCAGGTGTGTTTAATTGCCTCCTTATTGCAGGTATGAGAGAGCTCTCAGCATCTAGTCTTTCCTCCAGTCTTTCCATCACCTTTGGAAACTTTTGTTGCTGTTTATCAACATGAGGACCAAAGTTATGCCAATGAAAGTCAAAGAAGCGATTATGAGACTGAGAAACAAGAATAAAACTTTTAGACACATCAGCCAAACCTTAGGCATACCAAAATCAACTATTTGGAACATAATTAAGAAGAAAGAGAGCACTGGTGAGCTTACTAATCGCAAAAGGACTGGCAGGCCAAGGAAGATCTCCACAGCTGATGACAGAATTCTCTCCATAATAAAGAAAAATCCCCAAACACCTTTCCGACAGATCAGAAACACTCTTCAGGATCAGGTGTGGATTTGTCAATGACCACTGTCCGCAGAAGACTTCATGAACAGAAATAAAGATGCAAACCACTGGTTTGCCGCAAATATAGGATGGCCAGGTTAGAGTTTGCCAAGAAGTACTTAAAAGAGCAACCACAGTTCTGGAAAAAGGTCTGTGGACAGATGAGACGAAGATTAACTTATATCAGAGTGATGTCAAGAGCAAAGTATGGAGGAGAGAAGGAACTGCTCGAGATCAAAAGCATACCACCTCATCTGTGAAACGTGGTGGTGGGGGTGTTATGGCCTGGGCATGTATGGCTGCTGAAGGTACTGGCTCACTTATCATCGATGATACAACTGCTGATGGAAGTAGCATAATGAATTCTGGAGTGTATAGACACAGGGCAGTGGGCAGGTTTCATAGACCTGCACGGGAAGATATATGCTCCCGCCCCCACGAGTCTCAAGCAGAAGTGGCTCGTCAGGCTGGGAAGTCAGTCCATCTGGGAGAGGGAAAACTCTGATCTAAATCCTCCACTGCCTTGTGGCCATATCAAGTCATGGAAAAGGCTCCAGGAATAAACCTGAAGAAAATCCGGACTCGGGGTCTTGAAGGCAGCTCGTCGTTGTCTACAACCTCGTTCTGGCAGGTCCTGCGATGGCGCTGGTGCCAAACTGTAACGGCTCTGCTGTTCCTTTGGATCAATCAGCGACGTGGAAAGGGGGGAACGTGCTGCATGGGCAACAGCCTGTCCTTCATATGACATCGCCCAGGCTTGCATCCGACCACACATCACTGCAAACCGACACCTACAACCTGGAGAGGACACTCCGGCTTTGCATGCAGCGTCGACACAACACGGGGAGCAACAGTTACCGGTTATAAGTCATCGCTAGATTGGCGTAAAGCGAGGTGCCAGGGGTTGCTCCCGACGGTGGGAGGGATTTTCGGATCTCACTGGACAGCTACCGCCCGCCTCAAGCTGGGCAGCTCCCAGCCAATAAGGTGCTGTCCCGCCATGGTCTGCTATCCTCACTGGGTGCACGGGGATTAGGAACCATCCCAACAGCAGATCGCATCCATTCCACCTGCAAACAAAAGAACACATCAAAAGAGACCAGCTCTAAAACTGGGAACTTGGAATGTCCGGACAATGATGACCGGCCTCTCTGGAAACCCACAGGACATCAGCGATTCCAGGAAAACAGCTGTCATAAACAACGAGCTCAAGAGACTCAACGTAGACAAATCCACTCTTCAGGAAACAAGGCTGGCAGACTCGGGCACATTGAAGGAGAAGGACTACACGTTCTACTGGCAGGGGAAGGACTCTGACGAGCCCAGAGAGCACAGAGTAGGCTTCGCAGTAAGGAACAGCCTGCTGAACACGGTGGAACCAGGCAGAAATGGCTCAGAGCGACTCCTGCCTCTCCGCCTCAACACAACCGCAGGCCCGTTCACCCTTGTCAGCATGTATGCCCCGACAATGTCCTCCACATCAGACACAAAGGACAAGTTCTACGAGCACCTCGCATCCATCATCAGCAGCATCCCCAGCAAGGAAGAACTCGTTCTCTTGGGCGACTTCAACACCAGAGTGGACGCAGACCACGAATCGTGGTCTTCCTGCCTTGGGCAGTTTGGTGTGGGCAAAATGAATGAGAATGGACAGCGACTGCTCAAGCTGTGCACTTACCATGACCTGTGCATTGCCAACTCGTACTTCCAGACAAAGCCCCAGCATAAGGTATCCTGGAGGCATCCACGCTCAAAGCATTGGCAACAACTGGATCTGATCCTAGTCAGACGTGCCACCCTCAAAAACGTTCTCCACACACCCACCTACCACAGTGCGGACTGCGACACAGACCACTCCTTGGTGTGTTGCAAGATCAGGCTGCAACCAAAGAGGTTCTACCATACCAAGAAGCAGGGGAAACCCCGCATCGATGTCAGCAAGATGCCCCATCCAGACCTCATGCAACAGTTTGCATAGGCTTTTGAGAGAGAACTTGGCACCTCATGCCCTGGAGACTCTGCAACAGAGAAGTGGAAAACTCTGCGGGTCACCATGCACTGCACAGCCTTGGCTAGCTTTGGGAAGAAGATCTCAAAGACACACGACTGGTTTGAGGCCAAGTCAACCGAGATGACTCCCGTCATCGAAGCCAAGCACGCCGCTTTAGCTGAGTACATGCGGTCAGCCAACGAGAAGAAGCTGCAGATCCTGAGGGCTGCCAGGAACAAAGCTCAGCAGACTGCCAGGCGTTGCGCCAATGAGTACTGGACACAGCTTAGTGAGGACATCCAGACGGCCGCCATAACAGGGAACATCAGGGGAGTGTACGATGGCGTTAAGAAGGCACTAGTACCAGTCCAGAGCAAGACAGTCCCCCTCAAATCCTCCACTGGGGAAGTAATCACAGACAAATGCCAGCAGATGGAGAGATGGGTGGAACACTACTCCGACCTCTACTCGAGAGAGAACACTGTGTCCCCCTCAGCCCTTGACGCCATTGAGTGCCTGCCGACTATGGATGAGTTAGATGGAGAACCGACGGTAGAAGAGCTTAGCAAGGCCATTGACAGCCTGGCGACGACGGGATTCCCCCTGACCTGATCAAGCACTGCGACAACTTTACTGCTTCCTCTGCATGAAGTCCTCTGCCAGTGCTGGCAAGAAGGAGCTGTACAGCAGGACATGAGGGATGCCACGATCATTACCCTCTACAAGAACAAGGGCGAGAGAAGCGACTGCAACAACTACAGAGGCATCTCCCTCCTTAACATCGTCGGCAAGGTCTTTGCTCGGGTCATCTTGATCCGCCTGCAGAAGCTGGCAGAACGTGTCTACCCAGAGTCACAGTGCGGTTTCGGAGCTGGAAGGTCAACAGTAGACATGGTCTTCTCCCTTCGCCAGCTCCAGGAGAAGTGCAGAGAATAGCGGATGCCCCTGTATATTGCTTTCATTGACCTCACCAAGGCGTTTGACTTTGTCAGCAGAGATGGCCTATTCAAGGCTCTCCCAAAGATCGACTGCCCACCAAAACTGCAGAGCATGATAGAATCCTTCCACATCACACGAAAGGGACAGTGCAGTTCAATGGCAGTTTCTCGGAGCCCTTCGACATCCGCAGTGGCGTCAAACAAGGCTGCATGCATCCTCGCTCCCACACTCTTTGGGATTTTCTTCGCTCTGCTCCTGAAACATGCCTTCGGCACCGCAACAGAGGGGATCTACCTGCGTACTAGATCAGACAGCGAGCTCTTCAACGTCACCCGCCTCTGAGCCAAGACAAAAGTACGTGAAGCTCTCATCAGAGACATGTTGTTCGCCGATGACGCAGCAGCTGTGTCCCACACCCAGCAGGAACTACAGTCACTGATGAACCGCTTCTATCGGGCTTGCAAGGACCTTAGGCTGACCATCAGCCTGTAGATGAACGTCCTGGGACAGGATACAGAGGCACCACCTGTCATCACCATCAATGAGTACGAACTTAATGTCGTCCATCAGTTCACGTACCTCGCCGCCACCATCACCGACAACCTCTCCTTGGACACAGAGATTGACAAGAGGATCGGGAAGGCAGTTACAACTCTCGCTCGCCTCACAACTTGAGTGTTGGACCAATCCAAAGCTGACAGTGAAGACAAAGATAGCAGTCTACAACACCTGTGTCAACAGTACGCTGCTGTACGGCAGTGAGACATGGACTATATATGCCAGACTGGAGAGAAGACTCAACACCTTCCACCTTAGAAGCATCCGCCGTATCCTGGGTATATCCTGCCAAGACAGAGTGTCCAACGCTGAGATTCTGTCTCGCGCTGGCCTTCCCAGTATGTACACTCTACTCAGGCTGCGGTGGCGGGGCCGTGTCCACCGCATGGAGGATGTCCGTATTCCAAAAGACATCCTCTATGGAGAGCTAACATCTGGGAGGAGAACCATCGGCCGCCCCCAGCTACGTTACAAGGATGTCTGCAAGAGAGATTTGAAAGCGCTCAACATCGATGTGGAGTCCTGGGAGAGCATTGCAGCTGACCGTATGAGGTGGAGAGGTACCCTGAACCAACATCTCAAAACGGGGGAGGAGAAACTGATGAATGCAGCGGCATAAAAGCGGGCACGCAGAAAGGAGCGCAGCAACTTCAACAAACCAGAGACCACACACAAATGTGACCTTTGCGACAGAGACTGTCACTCCCGCATTGGTCTCTTCAGCCACAAGAGACACTGCTCTTGCCGAGGTGTGGAGCAAGCAGCCAACTAGGATGCATCACCCATGGTCAGCCATGACCAAGGGGGCCTAAGAAGAATAGACACGTCCTATCTGCTCAAGTTCAAACAAAAGCCTCAAAACCTACTGGCCTGCGGTTCATTATACAGCAAGACAATGAATAGCCTTTATTGTCATCCAAAAAAAAAAGTATTTTGGACGAAATTCCATTACCCACAGTCCAACAATAAGAGCAATAAAAATAAGTAATAACACACACAACACAATCAACACAAAACAAAAAAAAGAAACATCCATCACAGTGAGTCTCCTCCAGTCACCTCCTCACTGTGATAGAAGGCCAGAATGTCTTTTCTCTTCCCCTGCCGTCTTGTCCCGCGGTCAGGCTGTTGAAGTTGCCACGTCGCGACGGTTGGGACTCCCAACATTGAAGCCCCCGCCAGGTGGAGAAAATCCCGCGGCCAGTTTCAGGTCGCGCCGGACGGTGAAAGGTCCGCAGCGGGCCGACCCAAGCCCCGTGATTCATGGCGGGCGAAGACGCTGCCGCTGCTGGTGCTCCCTATGTCGGCCCCCACCCAGGTCAGGGCCTGCGAGCTTCCGATATCCACCGGCCCGCACCGAAGCCTCCGAAAGCAGCCAGCTCCGCAGATGGTAAGTCCGGTCCGTGGGCTCTGCAAACCAGAGCCCAGGTGGAGGCCGCCAGCTCCAGGTGTTTGGCCGATGGTAGGCCACAGCGGGAACGGAGACACGACCCAGAAAAAAAGGTCGCGTCTCCGTTCGGAAGAGACAATTTTACAGTTCCCCCCCCCCCACACACACACAGTACACAACCACAAAAAACACATCACATTTAAACACTACAATTAAGACAAAAAAACAACAAAAAACACAAAAGACAAACGGACAGCAGGTGAGCCACTACTGCTTGCGCTGCGTCGCCAATTCAGGTCTTGCAGACAATGATCCCAAACATACTGTTAAAGCAACAAAGGAGTTTTTCAAAGCTAAAAAATGGTCAATTTCGTGGGTGGCCAAGTCAATCACCCATTCTGAACCCAATTGAGCATGCCTTTTATATGCTGAAGAGAAAACTGAAGGGGACAACCCCCCAAATGAAGCATAAGCTAAAGATGGCTGCAATACAGGCCTGCCAGAGCATCACCAGAGGAGACACCCTTCAAGCAATCATTGCATACAAAGGATATGCAACAAAGTAAACATGACTACTTTCATTTACATGACATTGCTGTGTCCCAAACTTTATGGTGCCCTGAAATGGGGGGGGGGGGGGGGTCTATGTGTAAACGCTGCTGTAATTTCTACATGGTGAAACCAAAATGTATAAACATGGCCTTTATTAAAATCTGACATTGATTTTTTCTATTACAAATCTCAAATTGTGGAGTACAGAGGCAAATAAATAAATGATGGGTCTTTGGTCCAAACATTATGGAGGGCACTGTAAATAAGAATATTATGATCCGCTGATGGTTGGACTATAAGTAACATTATACATTTCATCTTTAAACAAAATCTACTGTGTAATGTTGCACACAGTTCAAAAGACAATGATGCATTTAGACAACACCATTTAATCAAATCTTGCTAAAGTGCCTTCTAATGTAAGTGTATTTGTAAGGTTCCAATTACTGTTGTATATCATAACAAGATTTGATATTACTTAGGAGGAACCTTTACATTTTAAAACAAATGTAGTTAATTTTAAGATTATAGAAGTGGAGAACGTGAAATGAAACGCCAATTGGAAGTGCTTATTCAGCACCAAGCACGATATTGTAAGATAAAGTACAAAACTGTACACGATTGCTAAGTGAGTTTACTCAATATTTTCCAGCAATTTAGGAATACAAGGATTACAGATAAATTATTTGGTTTCTTTCATTCATTTACAAAAATATTGTGAGATTGGTTTAGGCAACAGAATTCCGTTAAGCCAAACCTTTGGCTAAACTGGTTTGCAATGGTGATGTCAAAGTGAACCGTGATTTAGCAAACCATTTCACCATATATCTGAGCTTTTGTGATAAGCTACTGAATTACAATGATTATTTCACACTATTACTGAATATCAATTTTATTTCCATTATGTCACATGATATTTTATATTTTATGTGTTTGTGTATTTTATTCATGATGTTTGACAACTGTTTGTAACTTGGTTGGAATGAGTAAAGTATAAAGAGAATACTAAAAGACATATAGGTTATAAGGGTCCACTTCAGAATCTGCAGTAAATATTTGCAAAGGCTTTGGTTTCCTACTTCATTATTGCAGACAAATCAACTTTTCAGTTTTATTTATATTAATGTATCTATTTCTTCAAGGCCCATTGTAGATATGGTTACGTTCAAACACACTACTGCCTCAAACCTCATCTCCAATTTAAAGTCTGAAATTGCAGAAGCTAAAAAAAGGAAAGCACTAATGGAGGACGAGAATCAGAAGTTGCTTGCCAACAGAAAGGAGAAATCAAAAGAAGTAAGAGTAAGTACAGATGATGGAGTTAAATCAGTTGCTCATTGTCCCATTTGCATTAATGATGTATGTAAAAGAATATTGGAGAAGGAAACTCTTCTATCAGTCTTGCCTTCCATGACTCTTCAAGCTCACATCCAAGAATGATTTTCAATGTCATGAACTGTCAGTGCATTCTCAGAATACACTACCCAACATAATGAATCTCCAGTAGTTTGCAGATGCATGTCAGGTATGAGGGTTCAGTTTGTTGAGTCCTCCACATTTGGAAGAGGTAAGTGTGGGTGGATAAGGGCCACAAGCAGCATGTCTGGTGCAGGATGATCAACTAATCATCTCTTTTAAGATTATCTCTTTCTTTTAAATTCTGGACAAAACTATGTTCAATTTTCTATGATGTCACTTTATATGTCTGTACTGCTGCAGCTTTGTAATTTGCCCACAGTGAGGCATTTAACGTTGTCAAACAAGCTTCCTATGCACTGACTGATGTACTGTAGTTTCATATTTGTGATCTTTTGGAGATAAACCAACCGTGTTGATCCTCTGTGGTGATATATATATATGTTCATTTTGTCAACTGAACATCTGGTGGATGTTATCATTTTGTAGTAACAATAGTTTTTATCAGAAGATAGAGACAAAAAGCTGGAGTAACTCAGCGGGTCAGACAGCATCTCTGGAGAAAAGAAATAGGTGACGTTTTGGGTCGAGACCCTTCTTCAGACTTTTTGTCTTGTTTTGCTATTTTTATATGGAAATCTTGTAAATAAAAAGTTACCATCATTTTGAGTATTCAGGCTTAGCAGAAATCGCCTCTTTTAACCACAGTTAACATCTATCTGTCATTGACAGTTTGCTACCCTTTTGCAATATAGCAGCAGTGAAATTGCAGCATATCATGTTGTACATGAGCACACAGGAATACAGGGTAGTTTGTATTGTAACATGTTCCTGGTATGGGGCAAAATACTGAAGGTGATGTTTAAGGGAGATGAACAATCTGAATGGGGATTTTCCCTCTGTTGTATTTAGATTGGGTATAACGATATTATTGGATAGGACAAGCCATGCATTTAAGCCTAACTAATATTTTATTTATTCATAGATAATTTGCTCAGTTGCCATATAAAGAAGAATTTAACAATTAACTTTTTTGTATTAAACTAATTTGACACCTGTATTTATATATTTGGGAATAAGGCTCTGATGATATGTTTTGCTTTTCATCTTACCTGGGTTATTGTATTGGAGGAAAACACTTGACATGAAGCTCATATTGGTGGGCACTGATTATTCATCCATTGGGAGTGTAGGGAATGAGCAAATCGTGATGAATGCTTTTGGAGGTAAATACTGTAACACATGTCCTCTGCTAAATGGCTGAATGTGGGCTAAACATTCCCATGGAAGAAATGCCTCTTGCCACCATTATCAGAAAGGTTATTTTGTTCTTGCCTTAAATGCATCTTAAAAGTACTTTCTGTTATAGCAATTAGCAGATGCCTATTTTGGGCAAAGTGGCAGCTGCAGTAAGCCTATTTCCTTATCTACGGGTTCCTGCCAGAAACAGATACAGACATACAGACAAGCTGCGTTGTGGTAGGGGGTCTCAGTGTGTGTGAGGGAGATACATTACCACTTTCAAGTAGACTTTCCAACAAGCTCCCTAGTACTCTCAGGATCTCATTCTATATACCTATTAATATACTTAATTGGCTTGCCCCATCAAAGTAAAAAAACTCGCGTGAGTCACCTACATCAGCAACCAAATACAATCCTCTTCAGGAAACTGGCATCAATGTTGTTTTTCTTCCTTCCTGCCTCTGTCTTCCCCATTATTTTGTACAGTGTGCCAAAACCCAACTGGTGCTGCAAGTGTGAACTTGAGTGATAGTAGGTTGCATTGATAACACCATTTGTCCTTGTGTTTGCCTGGCCAGGTTGCATTTTTGGATAAGTCAGGTAAAATTGTGTTTTGGGGAGAGGTTTAAGGGGGAGACAGAAATTAAGTATGCAAGCTTCAATAATCAAGTTCGGAAATCTATAGGAAAAAAGTACAACTGAGAAAGAATTGAGCTGTGAATAGTTGGATTAAGTATAACAGTACATTTTCAATGTTTTTAGGTGACATCCTGAATTATTATTATCTATATACTAATTCTCTTGTTCGCTTGTTCCTGAGACAATTTTAGGCCCAACTTACTCACCGTAGTCCCGTGGTCCAAAGGAAGAGCTTTCATTGAAATCGGTGTTATATTTTTAAAGTTACTCACATTTTAAAGTTTAAAAAAATGTGCATACGCACTTGGGGCTCCGTTGATCTGGTACTTACGTAAGATGGCCGCTGCAACCGCGCGTGCGCAGAACAAACACGTCCGCGCCTGCGCAGTTGGGGCCCACTGAGCAGGGCTCGGCCTTCTGACTCTTGGGGGTGGGAGAGCCAGGTTTGGTGCCGGGGGAAGCAGCCAGAACCTGGGCCTGGTCCTGGACGTGATCGGGTAACCGCGAGCCTGAGATGGGCCAAGGGAAAAGGCAGCAGCAGAGGCGATGAGGCCAGGCATTGGTGGAGGCCGAGGCCTGGGTCTGCCCCTTAGCCTGTCCTCGGATCCCCCGTCCCCCCTCCTTTCCCCGGCTGGCTCAACGCCTTCCCCTTGCCACCCAGAGTCCAGTGGCTCAGCAATAGTGGGAGAGCTGCTGCTGTCTACCACTGAACATCTCTGCATCGGGATGGGACAGGTCTCTTCCTCCCCCACCACCCGTGCTCCATCAATGGCGGCTGCCCGGGCCGGGAGGCAGGTTGCTACAGCAACCGCGGGTGCTACCAGGAGGGGGGAGGGAGGGAGGGGGAATAGAGGGGGATGGGGGTGAGGGGCGGGAGGGAGGGGTTGGAACGAGGGGGGGACGGAGGAGGAGAGGGAGGGAGGAGGGTAGGGGATGGGGGGAAGGGGAGGGTGGGGGAAGGAGAGGGGGACGGAGGAGGGGATGGAGGAAGGTGGGGGGCTGGGGGAGGGAGAGGGGGTTGGGGGAGGGTGGGGGAGGGGGGAGGGAGGGGTGGGAGAGAGGAGAGGGGAGGGGGGAGTGGAGCGGAGTGGGAGAGAGGAGAGGTGAGGGGGGAGTGGAGCGTTGTGGGGGAGGAGAGGGTGCTGCACCAATGCAGGAGAAGCAACCCGGAGGGAGAGGGGTGGGAGGGAGGGAGGGGGGAGAAGGGAGGGGGAAAATGGGGGGGGAGAGGGTGCTGCACCAATGCAGGAGTGGTTTGGGCCCAACGGGTCCACTTTGTCTAGTACCTCAATAAAATGTGTTTCAATGATAAGTAAAATTAGGGGATCAAGCAGTTTGTTGTTGTTTCTAGTTACACATCGCCCCATCTATTGAAATTGCTAATGAGTCGTATTAACTGAAAATCATAGAATGTAATTTGATGACATTGCTATTATAGATGAATAATTAGCGGAGCATTCAAATTATGAGATAAGGGTGCAAGAGTGAATGCAGTACAGTGAAAGGTGATGATGATGATACTTTATTGTCACTTGTACCTCGGTTCAGTAAAATTCTTTGTGCATAAAAAGTACACAAAAGTACACAGAAGAGTCACCCCAAAGGTGCCGACAAAGTTACAAAAGGTACTTATCCTTTCTTTGATAGGTAATATGTTAGAGGTTATGCACGGTAGCGCAGCGGTAGAGTTGCTGCTTTACAGCGAATGCAGCGCCGGAGACTCAGGTTCGATCCTGACTACGGGTGCTGCACTGTAAGGAGTTTGTACGTCCTCCCCGTGACCTGCGTGGGTTTTCTCCGAGATCTTCGGTTTCCTCCCACACTCCAAAGACGTACAGGTATGTAGGTTAATTGGCTGGGTAAATGTAAAAAAATAATAATAATTGTCCCTAGTGGGTGTAGGATAGTGTTAATGTACGGGGATCGCTGGGCGGCACGGACTTGGAGGGCCGAAAAGGCCTGTTTCCGGCTGTATATATATGATATGATGATATGATATGAAAGTTAAAAATGAGTTCTGATTAATAAGGATTGATCATCAGAACAATGTGGTGAACAGGAATGTCTGAGATTTGAAGTGTTACAGTGGGATATTGTATTTGATGACACTTACATTGACCCTCACAACTCCGTTTGAGGAATTGCACCCAATCCTTATGGGTTGCAGTGCTGGTGTTTACCTCCAAGGCTATTGCTTGCTAAAGCCTGTGGGCATTCTGGTTTCTCAAGGATAGACTGTATCTCTCTGTCTCCTCAGGACGCATATTATTGAGTCTGAAAATGTTTGGTGCCCATTTTCTCCCATATTGGAATATCCTTTAGATTAGCTTGAATTCCAGAAGCGATTTTGAGTCTTCGAACACAGAAACAGGCCCTTCGACCCAACTCATCCATGCTAACCAATGCTCCATCTAAGCTAGTCCCATTTGCCTGTATTTGGCCCACATCCCTCGAAACCTTTACTGACCATGTACCTATCCAACCTTCTTTGAAATGCTGTTATAGTATCTGCCTCAACTACCTTCTCTGGCAGTTTGTTCCATGGACCGAAGCCCTCTGAGTGAAAATGTTGCCCCTCAGGTTTATATTAAATCTTGCCTCTCTCCCCTTAAACCTATATCCTCAGGTTCTTAATTCCTCTACCCTGGGTAAAAGATTCAGCCTTCCTCCTATCTTTTCCCCTCATGATGGTTATGTACCTCTAAAAGATCACTCTTCGGCCTCCTGCGCTTCAAGGAATAAAGCCCCAGTATGCCAACCTCTCCTTGTAGCTCAGCTGCTCAAGTCCTGGCAACATCCTTTTAAATCCCCTCTGCACTTTTTCCAGCTTAATGACTTACTTCAGCCAACATGCACCTTCCTTCAAAGTGCTGGCCACCTTTAACTGATGCTAGCCACTCGTCAGGTAGAAATGTGCAACTTATTTGTTCATCATTTTCAGTTTTGAGAATAACAAATCATTCCCACAGATGTGAGATGGCATTAAGTAGTTTTGTGTCCCATGAACCTGAGTTATTTAACTATCAATGAAATGGTATTGAACAAGAAGCCTGAGGTGGAGCATAAGCGAAGGGACAGACCGATGTGACCAAATTATTTGTTTCTGTTCTGTAAATTATGTATAATTCTACGTAATTGCAAAACTGCAGCAATTTACCTTTATTTCTTTATTAATATAATAGAAGCAATGTGGGGGGCAGGAGAGAGTGGGGGTGGGGAGGAGGGGAAAGGTGGGGGGAGGGAGGGGAAAGTGGGGGTGGGGGGAGCGAGGGAGGTGGTGGTCAGGAGAGGTGGAGGGGGGAATAGGGCTCACTCAGTGATGACACCCTCTCCCCTTCCCTGTCCCCCCTCTACGAGGAATGGGCCCAACGGGTCCACTTGGTCTAGTTTATATATAAAACAACAACCTTTTTTCCATTTCCTGCTCTGCTGCTCCCCTGAAGGATTAAGCTGTTCCAGCACCATCTCCTTCTTGCGATCATAGAGATGAGAGAGAGAGAGAGGCTCCCCTGAAGGATTAAGCTGTTCCAGCACCATCTCCTTCTTGCGATCATAGAGATGAGAGAGAGAGAGAGAGAGAGAGAGAGAGAGAGAGAGAGAGAGAGAGAGAGAGAGAGAGAGAGGAGGGAGGGAGGGAGGGAGGGAGGGAGGGAGGGAGGGAGGGAGGGAGGGAGGGAGGGAGAGAGAGAGAGAGAGAGAGAGAGAGAGAGAGAGAGAGAGAGAGAGAGAGAGAGAGAGAGAGAGAGGCTATTCATTGAATATCACAGTTGAGCAAGTGTTGCTTACACTCAAGTATTTTTTCTCTGTGGATCACAGATCAGAGATCTGGAGCAGATAACTCAATTATTTTTCTCTTTGTTGATCCAGTAGCATTGAAGGTAGAGGCAGAAGCACCTTCTGCTGCTCCAGAGGAATTTGTTTACCCCTATTCTAGGAAATGAACTTGGACTTGATCTGGTCGATGTAGTGGATGATAAATTTACTCACTAAATCAGAAGAATTGTTCAGCATTGGGTTTGTTTTATAATTTACCTCTGTTGCTCACTTGTTATTGCCCAATAACAATGAGCTATAAAGAGTAGTATCATGAGCCATCAGGCCCATCGGCCCACCATGTCCATGCTGCCAAGTTGGCATATTGAGCTAATCCCATTTGCTTCATAATCCTCCAAACCCATCCATCCATATATTTGTCCAATTGAATAGAATAGGATTACCCATTTAAAGTTTCTAGATTGTCAATAATCACCCCTTGTCCTTTGCTCACTTTAGACAAGTGATAAATATGAGGTGATTAATGATATGATTTAGATTCTCAGGTGGAAGTAGCATTCATAAAGAGTAGATTTGGGGAAACTGTTGACTATGATATGTCAAAATGCGCTCACTGACATTTGTGCAACATGATTTTATTCCTGCACCGTTATGTGTGTGACTATGAGATTATATAGGTCAATTTCCAATAGAATTTGGTAAAGAAATAGTGTTTCATACAATGCAATACAATACAATATATCTTTATTGTTATTGTACAGGGGTACAATGAGATTGGGAATGCACCTCCCATACAATGCAATAATTTAATTAATTTAAACAACAACAACCCAATGAGACAAATTGTAACAGTTTTAAGACAGAATAAAGTGCAAGTAGATCTGTGCGTTTTGACCATCCGGCTCAGCAGGACCGGTTCATAGCAGCTATAGCCCTGGGGATGAAGCTGTTCCTGAGTCTGGAGGTGTGGGCGTAGAAGGCCTTGTATCGTCTGCCCGATGGAAGGAGTTCGAACAGACTGTTGCAGGGGTGTGAAGAGTCTTTGTGGATGCTGGTGGCTTTTCTGAGGCATCGTGTGTTGTAGATGCCCTCCAAGGCTGGTAGCTGTGTTCCGATGGTCCTCTGAGCTCTATGGACTACCCGCTGAAGAGCTTTCCTTTCTGCCTCCGTGTAGCTGAGGTACCACACAGGGATGCCATGTGTTAGGATGCTCTCTATGGTGCAGCGGTAGAATGTCGTCAGCAGCTGTTGGGGTAGACCAGACTTCTTCAGTGTTCTTAGGTAGCACAGTCTTTGCTGTGCCTTCGTGACCAGCGCAGCAGTGTTATTGGACCATGTTAGGTCCTCCGAAATGTGAGTGCCCAGAAACTTGAAGCTAGACACTCTCTCCACACTGTCCCCGTTGATAAAGATCGGGGCGTATTCCCCGTTATGTGACCTACGGAAGTTGTTGATCAACTCCTTGGTCTTTGTGGTATTGAGGGACAGGTTGTTATCAGAGCACCAGTCTGCCAGGTTCTGCACCTCCGCTCTGTATTTTGTTTCATCACCGTTGGTGATCAGCCCGATCACGTTGTGTCGTCTGCAAACTTGCCAATGGTGTTGGTGTCGAATGCAGGAACACAGTTTTGTGTGAAGAGGGAGTAGAGCATGGGGCTCAGAACACAGCCCTGTTGTGTGCCGGTACTCAGGGTGATAGTGGAGGACAGGTGCAAGCCCATTCTCACTGCCTGCGGTCGCTCCAGCAGGAAGTCCAGGATCCAGTCACATAATGACGAGCTGAGGCCTAGCTGGTGGAGTTTGGTGATGAGCTTGGTGGTGAGCAAGGACAGTGTGAAGAGCCAGAGAGATGGCGTACTCTGTGGATCTATTTGCCCTGTATGCAAATTGATGTGGGTCCAGTGAGTCAGGGATGCTGGATTTGATGTGTGAGAGGACCAGCCTTTCAATGCACTTCATGACTATCGGAGTTAGGGCAACCGGACGGTAGTCGTTCAGGTTGGTGATCTTTGCTTTTTTCGGCACCGGCACTATGATAGCCGACTTCAGGCACTTGGCAACCGTAGCCAGAGATAGTGACAGGTTAAAGATCCTGGTGAATACCTCAGCCAACTGTTCAGCACAATCCTTAAGTACCCTTCCTTGAACTCCATCCGGGCCTGCAGCCTTGCGTGGGTTGACCCTTTGCAGAGCGCGTTGTACCTCCTGTGTGCTCAGTTGCAAGACCAGTCCCTCCGCCTCGGCTGGGGTTCTTCCACTCAAGGTGGTGTTGACAGTTTCGAAGCGGGCAAAAAAGGTGTTTGGCTCGTTGGTTAGTGTCATATCGCTGTGGGGGCACGCAGGGCTACTCTTGTAGCCAGTCATGTCCCTGACACCCTGCCACATGCTTCTGGTGTCGGTGGTGTTGAAGTGGTCTTCCACCCGTTGCCTGTGGGTGTCTTTGGCCCTTTTAATACCTCTGTTCAGGTTTGATCTGGCAACACTGTATGCTGAAGTGTCACCAGATTTAAAGGCATTGTTGCGTGCCCTCAGCAGGTTCTGTACCTCCTTATTCATCCAGGGTTTCCGGTTTGGGAACATCTTTATTTCCTTGTCCTCCATGACATTCTCCACACAGCAGTTGATGTAGGAGAGCACAGTGGATGTGTATTCCTCCAAGTCTACCTCTGAACCGCAGATCGCCTGCTGTGCAAACAGGTCCCAGTCGGTGCGATCAAAGCAGTCCTGGAGTTGTAGGGTGGCATCCTCCGGCCATATTTTGACCGTCTTTATTGTAGGTTTGGTCTTGCGGATGAGGGGTTTGTATGCGGGCAGTAGAAGCAGTGAGAGGTGATCGGATTGTCCCAGGGGTGGGCAGGGGAGAGCTCTGTCGGCGTCCTTTATGTTGGTATACACCTTGTTCAGTGTGTTTGAGCCCCTGGTAGGGCACTGCACATGCTGGTGGAATTTGTGGAGCGCGGCTCGTAGGTCGACCTGATTAAAGTCCCCGGCAACAATGAAGGCACCGTTGGGGTGGGCATCCTGCTGCTTGCTGATGGCCGAGTGCAGCTGTGCTAGCGCTAGGTTTGCATTAGCCTGTGGGGGAATGTATGCGGCCATGATGATGACCACAGTAAACTCCCGCGGCAGATAGAACGGCCTACCTTTGAGCAGTAGGTACTCCAGGTCTGGGGAACAGTAGCTCTCTATTGCGGAGTGGTTGGTGCACCAGTCATTGTTAATGTAGATACAGAGCCCTCCGCCCTTACTCTTCTATCGGCCCGATGTAGTGACCGGTACGTTAGCTCCACAGCCCCGTCGAGAACCAGCGCGTTGAGCCACGTCTCCGTGAAGATCAGTGTGCAGCAGTCTTTCAGGGATCGCTGGGTGTTGATCCATAGCCTTACCTCATCCAGCTTGTTGGAGAGTGACCGGACATTGGCGAGAAAGATGCTTGGTAGGGATGGTCTTTGTGGGGCCCTCCGTAGCCTGGCCTGCACCCCCGCTCTCCGGCCACTTTTTTGCTTCCTCCCTGCACTGTCTCCGTCTCCATCCCCCCGGTGTGGTGGTCCAGGGGCCTGTTCTACCGAGCTCCGTCGGGACATTGGTGAGGGTTTTGTGGTACTCACCAGCCAGTCTCTCGCAGCCGCGTCCGATGTTGAGCAGCTCCGTGCGGCTCCATGTGCGGTCCACATTCCGGGAGCTGTAGTGCCTTGGGGGACGCTCTGCCGCTGCCGTTGGCCCTGCCGTTGGCCCTGCCGTTGGCGCTGCCGCTGCTGTTGGCCCTGCCGCTGCCGCTGCCGTTGGACCTGCCGCTGCCGTTGCCGTTGGACCTGCCGTTGCCGTTGGACCTGCCGCTGCTGTTGCCGCTGGGTCCAAACTCACCGCCACGGGCTCCGACTGGATTCCGGTGCAGGTAAGGTTTTTCCCACCGCTGCTGGGCTGCTCCGTGCGTGGTTTGCAGCGCTTTGGAGAGCGCAATGTTGCTGTGTCCGGACGTGCTGCCGCCCGCACCGTCGGGATTTCAGTGCCGGTGCTGGATTTCTTCGTGATGTAGGTAAGTTCTTTACTTTTTCTGGGTGTACTTTCTTCGGTTTTCTCGCAGCTGCGTTCGGTGCTGGGCTGCTCCGGATTGCATCGGATGGGGGATCTGGCCCCATAGCAGAAGCGTCCACGTCGCGGGGCTGGAAACTGGAAGTGTCCTGAGCTAATTCTGCTTCCACCATTGTCTACTGTACAAGTGATGGCTCCCATTGATTGTCGGCGGAAGCTTGCGTTCTTTTCAGGACGGACGATGACAAGGATGTAACATTTGAAACATAGATGATGGACACAAAAGAAGAAGAAGATTTCCCATCTAATGCAGAAATACAGCATTTTTATGGGAAGAATATTTAAAAAACTCTAGAAAATATGTATCTCTTCTTTATTCATCCACTTCCTCAATCTTGTATTATTTTCACATTTTATCGTTCCCAGAAAAAGCAGATGGTTGAGCTCATATAATATATATGGACGAGCCATAATTGATTCATAAAGAAACATGCTTGAATAATGCATGACAGTCTTTTTTCTTTTTCTTCAAAAGAATTTGACTTAACTAGTGAAGCACACTATTTAAAGAAAGCTGGAGTGTAACTTTCAATCACTGTTAAGATTTGAGGACTTCCAGTCAAATTCAATTTTGTAATATGATAGCAGTCATTATATTTCCTATTGCTGTAGAACTGAGTTAATTCATGAAATTAGTCCAATATCACAGCATTTAATGCGATTTTGATAGTTCTCTGCATTTGTGCGCATGTACAATAATGTTTTAGCTTTTAAAGGGTTAGTAATGACATTCTTTTGTGAGGTAATAAATGTCTTTCTCTGTTTCTAGGCATAGACTGTGTCCATAGATACATATAAGCTGTAAACAGGGACAATATTAAACTGTGGTTGAGGAATAAATATCTTTATTTGCATCAGTAGAAAATCTCTGTTGCCTTATGGCATTTAGCTGTGGTGAGTGCCCTCCGCAAACCTGATAATGCCAGTGTCAGTGAGCCATGTGAGTTGTCTCCACAGGCTGTAAATTGGATCCCCTCAGTGACCAGTTAATGTTTTATATTTTCAATGCATGTTTTGCTTTCTCATGGCAACTAGAATACTTACCAACATAAAAATCTAACTTTTTTTGGGGTAATACTGTCATGTCAATTTTTTATAGTTAAAAAGGGTTTATTTAAATCAAGAAGCCTGCTAGTCTCAAACTCTGAATCTGAAAGATTACCAACAGCCACAGCTACTTGCTTGATGAGAGAGTCACATTGCTTATCTAATGTGGAAACTCCATGTGGTATATAGTTTCATTAAACGGTGATCAAGAATACATTAGTTCAAAAGATGAAGAGGCAGTGAAGCTCAATCCACCAGATATCTCTGTGCAACAACTTTAAATGGGTTATTGAAGTGCAAAAGATTTGAAAGTGAACAATTCTACAGCCAGAGGATGCTAATGCTAGAGTGTTATACTTGTGAAGAATTCTGCTCACCTTTTATGCGGATGGTTATATAACAGATTAGGGTACAATAGATATCTAGACTGTATTATATGAATGCAGTTATGTTATGCAAAATTGAAGAAATCTGCAAAATACAGAAAACACTTCTTGATGGCAATAACTGCGTTTTATTGCAGGTGTTCAATGTAAAGGGCATATCACTTGAAATTACATAAATTAATCCAATTGAGATTATTGTTGCCATGCTGTTGAATGTCAAGTTAAAACAAGTATAATTTACTTTCAACTTGTTATTTATCAAATTATTTAAAATATTAAAGATACAGATACTTGTAGACTATTTTTCAATATTAATTACCGGCAAATATTCATTAAAAAAATTGTTATAAGAACTGATGAAATAAATGTCACATTATTGAGGCACAGAGAATTTGTGTATTAACAAGTGGGACTCATATTTCTTGGAAAAAAAAAGGAAATTTTAATCTTGCCCCTATGGAAGTATAAAATACGTCCATAGTATTAACCTGGAAGTGATTAGTATCATATCTTTTCAGCCACTGCTTCATGTGAATAGTAAAAAAAATAAAAAATTTACAATAATTTTTCTATATATTTTTTCATAGACAATAGACAATAGACAATAGACAATAGATGCAGGAGTAGGCCATTCAGCCCTTCGAGCCAGCACCGCCATTCAATGCGATCATGGCTGATCACTCTCAATCAGTACCCCGTTCCTGCCTTTTCCCCATACCCCCTCACTCCGCTATCCTTAAGAGCTCTATCCAGCTCTCTCTTGAAAGCATCCAACGAACCGGCCTCCACTGCCTTCTGAGGCAGAGAATTCCACACCTTCACCACCCTCTGACTGAAAAAGTTCTTCCTCATCTCCGTTCTAAATGGCCTACCCCTTATTCTTAAACTGTGGCCCCTTGTTCTGGACTCCCCCAACATTGGGAACATGTTATCTGCCTCTAATGTGTCCAATCCCCTAATTATCTTATATGTTTCAATAAGATCCCCCCTCATCCTTCTAAATTCCAGTGTATACAAGCCCAATCGCTCCAGCCTTTCAACATACGACAGTCCCGCCATTCCGGGAATTAACCTAGTGAACCTACGCTGCACGCCCTCCATAGCAAGAATATCCTTCCTCAAATTTGGAGACCAAAACTGCACACAGTACTCCAGGTGCGGTCTCACCAGGGCCCGGTACAACTGTAGAAGGACCTCTTTGCTCCTATACTCAACTCCTCTTGTTACGAAGGCCAACATTCCATTGGCTTTCTTCACTGCCTGCTGTACCTGCATGCTTCCTTTCATTGACTGATGTACTAGGTCACCCAGATCTCGTTGAACTCCCCCTCCTCCTAACTTGACACCATTCAGATAATAATCTGCCTTTCTATTCTTACTTCCAAAGTGAATAACCTCACACTTATCTACATTAAACTGCATCTGCCATGTATCCGCCCACTCACACAACCTGTCTAAGTCACCCTGCAGCCTTATTGCATCTTCCTCACAATTCACACAACCCCCCAGCTTAGTATCATCTGCAAATTTGCTAATGGTACTTTTAATCCCTTCGTCTAAGTCATTAATGTATATCGTAAATAGCTGGGGTCCCAGCACCGAACCTTGCGGTACCCCACTGGTCACTGCCTGCCATTCCGAAAGGGACCCATTTATCCCCACTCTTTGCTTTCTGTCTGTCAACCAATTTTCTATCCATGTCAGTACCTTACCCCCAATACCATGTGCCCTAATTTTGCCCACTAATCTCCTATGTGGGACCTTGTCGAAGGCTTTCTGAAAGTCGAGGTACACCACATCCACTGACTCTCCCTTGTCAATTTTCCTAGTTACATCCTCAAAAAATTCCAGTAGATTTGTCAAGCATGATTTTCCCTTCGTAAATCCATGCTGACTCGGAATGATCCCGTTACTGCTATCCAAATGCTCAGCAATTTCGTCTTTTATAATTGACTCCAGCATCTTCCCCACCACTGATGTCAGACTAACTGGTCTATAATTACCCGTTTTCTCTCTCCCTCCTTTCTTAAAAAGTGGGATAACATTTGCTATCCTCCAATCCACAGGAACTGATCCTGAATCTATAGAACATTGAAAAATGATCTCCAATGCTTCCACTATTTCTAGAGCCACCTCCTTAAGTACTCTGGGATGCAGACCATCAGGCCCTGGGGATTTATCAGCCTTCAGTCCCATCAGTCTACCCAAAACCATTTCCTGCCTAATGTGGATTTCCTTCAGTTCCTCCATCACCCTAGGTTCTCCGGCCCCTAGAACATTTGGGAGATTGTGTGTATCTTCCTCAGTGAGCATTCTAGTTCCACAGTTGCAGTGCTGTGGGTTTGTATTTGGACAACACCAGAATTTGAGAGTCTTTAAGGGAGTGAATATAAAACATAGCACAAAAAGTAAGGAAATTTGTGTTTGGTAGATTATTTCTTTGTTGTAACAATGCTTCTTGGCAATAAATCTTATACCGTTGGAAAGCCTGTTTATTTCCCTTTTAAATGGTGCCACATTTGTAAGGAACATGCATTTGTGGGATGAGCAGCAGAGCTGAGTATATGGGTTGCGCCCATGAAAAATTTGCCAAATCTTGTCTGCCAATGCCAAACAGCTTATTCTGCTGTTGCTATTGACTCTTGTTTTGAGCTTCTGGTACCCCCAGGTGCTGACAATCAGGTGCCTGATTGGCACCTGATTGGCAGCATCTGTGAGCATGGGCCCTGCTACAGTGGTCAGTAGATGTCTGCTCCAAGAATCGGCATGCCACGTTTGACTGATCTGGATAGGGCCCGTGCGATAGGGCAACTTCAAGCTGGTGTTCCGCAAAACCAAGTTGCGGCATTATTTGGAGTGAGCCCTAGTACCATCTCCAAAGTGATGGCCAAGTTCCATATAACGGGGGATGTCAGAGACAGGCCGCGAAGTGGGCGTCCCAAGAAGACGACACCCGAAGAAGACCGTTTCCTCACCCTGTCAGCACTTAGGAACCGTAGGCTATCTTCTACAGATTTGCAGTCAAGGTTTGCAGGACGATATGGCCGACGGCTCTCTGCCCAGACAATTCGGAACAGACTGCACGCAGCCGATCTCCGGTCTCATAGGGCTGCCACGGGGCCTGCCATGACTGCCCTTCACCGTCAGGCCCGTTTGCGCTGGTGTCGGCAACACGTGCACTGGAACCTGAACATGTGGAGGAACGTTATGTTCAGCGATGAGTCCAGATTCTGCCTACGACAGTTGGATCATAGGGTCAAAGTGTAGAGAAGACGCGGAGAACGCTATGCTGATTGCTGCACCGATAGAGTAACATCTTTTGGTGGAGGCAGTGTGATGGTGTGGGGCGGCATCTCCCTCACTGGAAAAACGAGGCTTGTCATCATTGGAGGCAATCTCAATGCAGAGAGATATCGAGATGAGATTCTGCAACCAGTGGCAATCCCATATATCCACAGTGGGACCGAACTCTATCCTCCAAGATGACAATGCTCGCCCCCACAGAGCAGGGTTTCTCAGAGACTACCTCCAGAATTTGGGAGTGGAGAGGATGGAATGGCCTGCCAGCAGTCCTGACCTCAACCCCATTGAACACTTGTGGGATCAGCTTGGGCGTGCTGTTCGTGCCAGAGTGACCAACACAACCACGTTGGCTGACTTGCGAAAAAAAATGCTGGTTGAAGAATGGGATGCCATCCCACAACAGTGTGTGACCAGGCTGGTGACCAGCATGAGGAGGAGGTGCCAGGCTGTTGTGGCTGTGTATGGTTCTTCCACACGCTACTGAGGCTCCTGTTTATTAAATGAATAAATTGTTAAATTGCCAATATGTCTTGTTTCTTCAGACTTCAATCATCCAATCCACCAAACAACACCGAACAAGAGTCAATGGCAGAATAAGCTGTTTGGCATTGGCAGAGATGATTTGGCAGATTTTTCATGGGCGCAACCCACATACTCAGCTCTGCTGCTCATCCCACAAATGCATGTTCCTTACAAATGTGGCACCATTTAAAAGGGAAATAAACAGGCTTTCCAACGGTATAAGATTTATTGCCAAGAAGCATTGTTACAACAAAGAAATAATCTACCAAACACAAATTTCCTTACTTTTTGTGCTATGTTTATAAACATTAAAAATATCCCTCACAGCTGCTTTATTGTTCCATAATAGATTTCATCCTTGGCCTCAACTTCACTTTATTTCCTGTATTCCTTGAGTCCCTCAAGTTCCAATAATCTATCTCTGCCATATTTAATGACTCCAAATTTGCAGATCTTTGAGATGGAAAATTCCACAGATTCAACAGAACCCCTTTAAAGACGAAATTCATCCTCATGAACCATATCTGCAAAGTAATAGCAGATCAGCATCATTGTCATTACTGCCATCAATTTATATGCCATTTTGCGAGGAAATTTGAGTTATCAGCAGCATTTCTATTGTAGTATACTTACATTGGCAAAGTAATGGAGGTTCTATGCTTGGTGATAAATTGGCTCCATTCAAATCTCCTTAAATTCATCATTATCGATTCTAAACATTTTCAGGAACTGCAAAGGTGTTATTACCTAACTATACAGCTAATCAGTGAAAATAATGATTGTGAACACACAATACCTAGGGAGCAGCCATGACTCGTGCAAAAGGGAATTCTTGACTCATTCAAAAGAACACTTTGAACAGATGATTCCATGTGTGAGTTTGACATTTGATTTCAGATCTGAGAACATGAGCTTGAAAATACACCAGAAAATGCTGGAAACACCCAGCAGTTTGGGTAGCATCTGTGGAAAGAAGAGTTAACTTAAATTGAAGACCGTTTATCATTGATGAAGTCTCTTTGTTTTAACCTGATCTCTTTCAGCATTCTGCTTTGCGATTTTCTTTTCCCATCCCAAAACTATTCCTCATCCAAATGAACCCAGGTCTACCCTGTACCTTTCAATATTAAAGCAGCTACATATGTTTCTAATTTTATAGAAACATAAAATTCTTTAAAGGATTGGACAGGCAAGATGCAGGAAAAATATTCCTGATGTTGGGGGAGTCCAAAACCAGGGGTCAATGTTTCAGAATAAGGGGTAGGCCATTTAGGACTGAGATGAGGAAAAACCTTTTCACTTGGAGAGTTGTGAATCTGTGTAATTCTCTGCCACACAAGGCATTGAAGGCCAATTCACTGGATGTTTTCAAGAAAGAGTTAGATTTAACTCTAAGGACTAAAGGAATCAAGGATATGGGGCAAAAGCAGGAACGGGGTACTAATTTTAGATGATCAGCCATGATCATATTGAATGGCGGTGCTGGCATGAAGGGCCGAATGGCCTGATCCTTCACTTATTTTTCTATGTTTCTTCACCTCAGTTCCACCAATTCAGCTTTCTAGATGGGGGAAGAACTCGCCTCCTCCTGATGCATGCATCTGATACTCAAGCAGCATATTTTACTTTGAAGAGTGAGTCTCCGAAGATCTGGTGCTCCAAGGATTGGAGGGTGACAGCTATTTAGCCATCGTTCCCCACTATCAAATCCCATTCTTAATACTAATTTCTCTGTCACTGTGAAGGTAAAGGTCAGCAGAAGTAGGGAATTGTGTGGCTGATCTAACTATGTATATTCAAGATAGAGGTTGATAGAGGTTGATAGAGGTTAATAGATTAAAGTACAGGGGGTTAGTGCAGGAAAGTGGTGTTGAAATAAAAGATCAGCCATGATCTTACTGAATCGTGGAGCAGACTCAGGGAGCCAAACAGCCGACTCCAGCCTCAAATTTTTATGTTGTGTAAGTGAAATACAAAGTGAGCAACAAATAATTTTATTGTACCTAGGTACATGTGACAATAAAGTATCATTGAATATTATCACAACCTCATATTTCCACATTGGTATTATATTTTTAACTCGTCCCTGGCTGTCAATTGCAAAATAGAGTAGCACAGTGGTGCAGCTGCTGCCTCACAGTGCCAGAGACCTGGTTTTGATCCTGACCTCGTATGCTGTCTGTGTGGAGTAAGCATGTATTTCCTGTGCCTGTGTGTGTTTCCTCTGAGCCCTCAGGTTTCCTTCCACATCCCTAAGATGTACGGCTTTGTATGTTAATTGTCCCAAGAGTGTGGGGATATGGAGGAGAAAGTGGAATAACATTGAATTAGTGTGAACCTGCAGTCAATAGTCGGTGTGGACCCAGCGGGCTGAAGGGCTTCTTTCCATATTGCATCTTTAAAACATTTTTTTTTTAAATCTAGTCATTAACCTATTATAGGACATCCTGATTTAATTTCCTCGTTTCTTCAATATGTGTTACATTTTCATCCATCTTGTCCTCTCTTGCAGCTGTAACAGCAGTAGATTGATGTTGCTGCACCTGCGACCAATTACTTTCAAGTATTTCCCACATTCCACCTAATACATTGATTTCACATCCGATCCCACCCACATTTTCCAAATCCGTTAACGATGATTTGATTCTAAGAGGATGAAGTAATTTTTAAATGTCATGACTTGCCCATGATAAATTGCTGCAATACATTAGCTGTGCTGTTGCATTTGGACTGCAGCAGGTTCGTGGTAGAAGTGGCATGCTTTATTATTTGGTTACCCGTCAGCTGCATCATAGGAGATCTTCTAGTATTTCTTTAAATTGGTTATTTCTCAATCTGTTCATTAAGTTGGAAGCTATTAGCTTGGTTTGTAAATTCTTCTATCCACAAGCTGTTCAATGGTTTTACGACATAGCAGTCATTAAGAGGTGATCATCTACATTTTGAATGGAAGTGATTTTTTGGCCACAGAGATTTGTTTAAACAGTTTTAAGAAAAAAGAATCAACTTTTTGCTCTACTAGTGATTGCAACAAACAGGATTTTTTCCCCTGGTGGAATTAGATCTAAATCAAGTTTAATTATATTTCCAATTCTGTTGTGTTTGAAGGGTAAACTGCAACAAACTCCAATATCAAAGGATTCATCTACAGTGCCCTCCATAATATTTGGGACAAAGACCCTTCATTTATTTATTTGCCACTGTACTCTACAATTTGAGATTTGTAACAGAAAGAATCACATGTGGTTAAAGTGCACATTGTCAGATTTTAATAAAGGCCATTTTCATATATTTTGGTTTCACCATGTAGAAATTACAGACCCCCATTTCAGGGCACCATACTGTTTGGGACACAGTAATGTCATGTAAATGAAAGTAGTCATGTTTAGTATTTTGTTGCATATCCTTTGCATGCAATGACTGCTTGAAGTCTGCGATTCATGAACATCACCAGTTGCTGGGTGTCTTCTCTGGTGATGCTCTGCCAGGCCTGTATTGCAGCCATCTTTAGTTTATACTTGTTTTGGGGGCTAGTCCCCTTCAGTTTTCTCTTCAGCATTTAAAAGGCTAGTCTCCTTCATTGATGTCTCTTTCTCCTGCCTCCAAAACTTTTCGTCTTCTTAGCCTTTTACCCTCTCTTGACCTTTTCATTTCTAACTGCTGATGCAACATCACTTGCCTTAACCTCCACGCTCCTCATGCACAGCCCTCTGCACCAATCCCAACCTCATTAGTCAAGAGTGTCTTATTGTCATGCCCAAGATAGAACAATGAAATTCTTACTTGCTGCAGCACAACAGAATATGTAAACATCATACACTGCAAACAATATAGTAAACGAGAGAGAAAAAGGTTCAGTGTGTATAAATACACAGGCTCACAAGTACACACACACACACACACACACACACACACACACACACACACACACACACACACACACACACACACACACACACACACACACACACACACACACACACACACACACACACACACACACACACACACACATATATATATAAAGTTGGACCCAAGCCACTCCTGCAGTGATGCAGTGCTCATTCCTCCCCTCCCCCTCCCCTCTCCCCCTCCCTCCCCCTCCCTCCCTCTCCCTATGCCCCTCCCCTCTCCCGCCCCCCCTCTCCCTCCCTCTCTCCGTCCCCCTCTCCCTCCCCTCTTTCCATCTCCCTCTCCCTCCCCCCTCTCCCTCCCCCTCACTCCCCCTCTCCCTCCCCCTCCCGCTCCCTCTCCCTCCCTCCCTCTCCCTCCGCCCCTCTCCCTCCGCCCCTCTCCCTCCGCCCCTCTCCCTCCCCCTCTCCCTCCCCCTCTCCCTCCCCCCTCTCCCTCCCCCCTCTCCCTCCCCCCTCTCCCTCCCCCCTCTCCCTCCCCCCTCTCTCCCTCCCCCCTCTCTCCCTCCCCCTCTCCCTTCTCCCTCTCCCTCCCCCACTCCTTCCCTCCACCTCTCCTTCCCTCTCCCTCTCCTTCCCTCTCCCTCCCCCCTCTCCCCCTCCTTCTCCCCCTCCTTCTCCCCCCTCTCCTCCTCCTTCTCCCCCTCTCCCTCCCTCCCCCCCTCTCCCTCCCTCCCCCCCCTCCCCTCTCTCCCTCCCCCCCTCTCTCTTCCCCTCCCCCTTTCCCTTCCCCTCTCCCTCTCTCCCTCGCCTCCCTCTCCCCTATAGAAACAGAAAATAGGTGCAGGAGGAGGCAATTTGGCCCTTCGAGCCAGCACTGCCATTGATTGGGATCATGGCTGATCATCCACAATCAATAACCCGTGCCTGCCTTCTCACCATATCCCTTGATTCCACTAGCCCCTAGAGCTCTATCTAACTCTCTTAAATGTTTCCAGTGATTTGGCCTCCTCTGCCCTCTGAAACACATCTTTAGTTATGATGTGATTTCTTGATATACAGGTATTTGTTCTCATAGGTTGCTTGCGTTAAGATGATATTTGTATGTTTTAAGTGATTAACCTTGGTCTCCAAAGCCAGCTAATGCAATTTATCACTGGTTAAATCGCTTTAATGCTTGATTTGCATATGGAAAATGGATGTGAATGGACCTGGCTTCTAAGTTTAAAAAATGCTATTCACAATTATTTTTGATATACAAAGGGGAGATCGTGTCCAAAATTTGAAAGCTAAGCAGATTGATGCAGTTCCAATGTTTGCCCAAATTAACTGTTGCCATGTAGCTTTTCAGTAAAGTTGTTCACAAAACTATTGAAGAAAATGGGTGTGAGATCACCTTAATTTGTAACAGATATGTCTTTCAATTTTTTGACCCCCTTTGTGCCTCTCTATTCTTACTTTGCTTTTGCAGGTGAGTTCAGATAAGCTCGGAAATCCTCTGTGCATTTTTTGAAGCTTCCAAACTTACTGTTGCGTCTGCTTAATTGTGCTGTTTAAAAAATTGAAATGAACAAAATGCCTTTCCCTCTCATATTTCATATTTCCCTCTCATATTTCCCTGATGTTCCATATTTCAAAATGGAACTCGTCATGTTGAGGCAACTTCCAGATAACCTGTTGCTTTCAGAGCATTATAAGTTCTGTATCTGCAAGACCACTACCTACACAGTTTAATATTCTCCCCTTCGTGTTAGCTGGCATTTCACCTCAGCAGACAGAGCTTTCTTTTGGGTTACTCTCTTAATTGGAATGTACAGAGCAAGCATTAATGCTGAATACTTAATTTTTTTATGTAGTTTGGAAATAGACAAATGAACCAGCAGTCATTCCATTAATTTTCAATACAATACAATATTTTCAATACAAGCACCACTATATTTGGAAAGTACATTTATTTTTGTGGATTTGCAGAGTAACAGTTGAATAGATTGTAACGTTATTCCATTGCTGCCCTTTTAATTTTCTCAAGAATCACTACATACATGTGGAGATTGTAGAGCAAAGGTTAGAGCAAACTTATATACCAATATACCAAACTTATATACCAGAACTTCCTTTGTCCCGCCCACCTGACATCAGTCTGAAGAAGGGTCTCGACCCGAAACGTCACCCATTCCTTCTCTCCTGAGATGCTGCCTGACCTGCTGAGTTACTCCAGCATTTTGTGAAATAAATACCTTCGATTTGTACCAGCATCTGCAGTTATTTTCTTACACTACCAATTAAAAGGCATCAGTATTCCAAATGGTCTGCAGTGGAAACAAAGACATTAATGTATTAACATACACCTTTGTCAATAAATATTGAATTTAATCCACAGCTAGCTTTGGGTTGTGATATTTATTTAAAGGATAGTTAAAGGGCTGCGTTATTGCCCATATCTGTGGCTCAAGAAGATAATGTTAGACTAACCTTAAGAATAGAAGATCTTCATTACAGGCAAATATAAAAACAAAATATACATCTATCAAACAAATATTAGACAATAGACAATAGGTGCAGGAGTAGGCCATTCAGCCCTTCGAGCCAGCACCGCCATTCAATGCGATCATGGCTGATCACTCTCAATCAGTACCCCGTTCCTGCCTTCTCCCCATACCCCCTCACTCCGCTATCCTTAAGAGCTCTATCCAGCTCTCTCTTGAAAGCATCCAACGAACTGGCCTCCACTGCCTTCTGAGGCAGAGAATTCCACACCTTCACCACTCTCTGATTGAAAAAGTTCTTCCTCATCTCCGTTCTAAATGGCCTACCCCTTATTCTTAAACTGTGGCCCCTTGTTCTGGACTCCCCCAACATTGGGAACATGTTTCCTGTCTCTAATGTGTCCAATCCCCTAATTATCTTATATGTTTCAATAAGATCCCCCCTCATCCTAAATTCCAGTGTATACAAGCCTATAACCTCGCTGTGGATAAGCGATATGAATGTACCTGTGCGTGATCATAAATGATGAGGAACTTTAACTTCTTACCCATTGTATTTAGTTTGATCAACACTCATTTAAGAGAAGATTTTCACTATTTTCGCAAAAAATCTCTGCATTATTCTCACTGACAAATGTTGATGTAAAAATCAATACAATTAATTTTCTCCCAACGCAGAATATATCTTGTCACAGTAATGTTGCTTCAAATTTATTAGTTGATAAGTGTATAAATCAGGGACAAGGCTGATGTTTTTAAACATCCAAAGCTTTAAATATCAAAGCTTCACATGGATTACAGACCAGTGAATTGACTGCAAAGCTTAGCACAATAGAGGTCAGCCAAATATAGACCCAGGTGAAACAAGTTCATGATTATTCCACCCATTAAAATCATTGAAATACTCCTCATTTTTGGACAGTGCTGTGTTTGGTGTATGGTATTGTTTTAGATCCTTGCGAAGATGTTCGGTCCACCAGTTGCTGCAGCCTCAGTGAAACTTATGTATATATAAAAGAGTTTTTGCCAAGCATCTAATAAAGGTATGGCAACTGATAAAGGGATCAAACTGAAAAGATGCCCATTGCTGATTTGTTTTTAAAAAAAGCAAAATAATGAATAATGTCACTCTCTCCTAAAGAAAATGTTGTTTACTGTTTTACCCCAGCTCTGGATAGTTCTCAGTACCCTTTGCTTCTCAAGAACTGTTTCCTTATTTATGGACGTGGCTATTTACTCATCCATAGTCTTTGAAGAATTCCTTCTCTTTGGGTAAAATATGAAAGAAAATATTCAAACATCTCTAGCATTTTTTATACCAACATTATCTCAACATGCTAATTTCATATATTTCCCCAACACATTGTTAGTTACTTAATATCTTCAAAAACAAATTTTGTTGCTTCTTGTTACAGTGCTTGCAACATTTCTTTTCGCACTCTTTTTATATTTGCTGGTATGGTATTGTATCGGTTTTACCTTAGTCAGATGCACCTTTAGGTTTTATTTTCAGGATACTCTAAGAAACAATGACTTTAGATGGAATCATTGGTATGGTAGAGAGTAAACTGATGAGAAAGAATAAGACAGGCTGCAAGAGCTTCTCTTGGTATGTTAAAAGGAAAAGATTAGCACATGTGGAATATAACTAGGTTAAGTAATGGGCAAAGATCTAGCAAATGGAGTATAATGTCAGTAAATATGTGGCTGTCCATTTTGGAAGGAAAATAAACTTGTTATGTAAATGGTAAGAGTTTGCGGAATTCCGAGATGCCCGGAGATCTCAGTATCCGAATGCATGATTTGTAAAACGACTAATATGGAGATACAGTAAGTTGTTAGAAAAGCTATTTTTACATTATTGTTTACAAATATTCAAAAAATTCTTTCATTGCTCTTTGAGGAAAAGATTTCCAAAGGGTTTTTACTCCCTGAAAGAAATATAATTCCCTCATATGCCTTAAATGACTTTTAAACATTTCAAAAATTTCAAAACACCTGTTTTCGCTTTTTTATTATAGGGTATTTTGTGTAGGCTATAACATAGCAAAATGTTTTTAAAATAAGGCTGTAACATAGCAAAATGTGGAAAAAGTGAAGGGGTCTGAATACTTTCTGAATGCACTGTATGTCCGCATGCCCCTAAAGAGAGGCAGGACAATATACAATGGTGAATAAGGAAATGACAGAGATATTAAACAATTACCCATGTGAAGGACAAATATCTACCAGAAATACCAAAACAAAGGGATTTAGTGAGAATGAGAAATATAAGGAAATTAGTAAGTGTAAAAAACATAGCACTAGATAAGTTGATGAGACAGAATAAATCCAAAGGACATGATGATCTATATCTATATTCATTGCAGACAGTGGACTGTTTCTCTGCAATGTTGTAATGCTATATTGTACACTCTGGCATTTTTCTCTTTGTACTACCTGTTGTACTCATGTACACTTGATTGTACTTGTGTATAGTATGACTTGATTTCCCTGGATAAGGTTTTTCACCGTATCTCAGTACACGTGACAATAATAAAGCAATATCATTGCCAATACATCATAATTTGAAGGAGTAATGTATGAATGAGAGGTTAGATTTAATACGAACCTTTGCTAACAAGCAAACTAAAAAATGACAAGTGCTTATGTGATATACAGCTTTTTTCCGAATGTAAATATAGGATTAGAAGTAACTCGGAGAATACAGTTAATTAAAAAATAATTTTCAAATAAATAAAAGGGTATAGAATACCCTAAAAGTATGGTTTAGGCATCTATATACTAAAACTCTTTGTTTGTTTGTTCCTGAACTACAGCTAACACGGTGCACGATAGTGTGCCAATTTTAGGCTCACCTTACTCACCGTCGTCCCTTTGGTGCTAATGGAAGAAGTTTCATTGAAATCGGTGTAATATTTTAAAATTTATTCACATTTTAGAGTTTAAATCTATCTACTAGGGAGGGAGGGGGGAGGAGGGAGGATAAGGGGGAAGGAGTGGGGAGGAGAGGATGATGTGGGGGTTGTGGGAAAGAGGGAGGGAGAGGGGGAGGAGAGGGTGCTGCACCAATGCAGAAGAGCTTTAGGCCCAACGGGTCCACTTGGTCTAGTAGTATATAAAAGCAATTTTAAAAGATGAAGTGCAATTAAGTGAGGAGATAAAAAAGAAATGAGTAAATAAAGCATTGTAGCAAGAGCGGGTCATATCACCCAAATAAGAATTCTTTATAAAATGTAAGCGCAAAAAATAAGGAACATGTTGAGGGAATTGCAAGTTTGTCTTGAAGAATGTGACGTGATAGCCATTTAAAAGCTATCATACAGTCCAAAGTATGAACTAAATAAATGAAGTTACTTCCAGAGAAAATGTGGAGGAAATGATGAATGGGGAAGTGCCTCTTTGATGATTAATAATGAAAGCAATTCAATAATATAACAACGGTAAACAAGCAGACCAGTTTTATTTACAAATTCAGAGTCCTACAGCATGGAGACAGACCCTTTGGCCCAACCTGTCCATCCCGACCAAGATGCCGCAGGTTCTTGGTTCCATTTGCCTACTTTTGGCCTATAAATATGGAGAAAATTTAGTGGAGTGGATCAACTGCAAAGTGTAGAATGTATTAATGCAGAGATTTGCTCAGTATGCCATAAAATTGGTTTAACAGTGGAATTTAACTTTCATATGAATTGGGATAATGTGGTGAATTTCTTATGTTTATTCGTTATTTACTTCCACAATATGTCCCAGAACAAATGAGGGGAAGGAGATATTAGCATCAATAATAAGGAATAAGTCAGATTTAATTAACAAGCCAATTGTGCATAAACGCACATCTAACAGTGATCATAGGAGAAATTAGTTTAAAATAGTTATCAAAAGGAAGAAATGTGAAACACCTAATGAGATTTTGGATTTAAGAAAGGCTGACTTGAACAAGATGAGGTGATTGATGGTAAATTTCCCAAATTGGAAAATGGTTCAGGGAAATAGAGAATATTGCGAAGAGAACCAAATCATATGTTATGAGTTGTAGAACTGGTTTAAGAAGAACAATAACCCTATTTGCAAAGAAAATGGCCTTCAAAAACTAAAGAGGTAAAGACCCAAAGTCATGGGGGTGAACAGGGGCAAAGTGGGTTATAAACAGTGATATAGCGGCTATTACAAAATAAATTTAGGACATGATGGACATTAATGATGGGGAAAGCATGCTGGTAATTGTACATGGGTTCACCAGCATTTCCAGCTCACCCTCTGCTCAACTATACATCTCAGGAACTTCAGGATTCCTGCACAAAAGCATAAGTTCCAAACTATTTGCTAGAATTTGACAATGCTCCGTGACTGGGTTTTTCATCGGGGTCCATCAATGGACTGGACACTGCAATTTCATAGCACTTAAACTGGGAAATGTATTTCATGCCACTGCACTAGACACAGCAGCTCCAATCATTTTTTATTTTAAAAATTGTTATTTTGTTTTAATACACATTTTTTCATAGTTTGAGGAATTCTCTGCCACAGAAAGCAGTGGAGGCCAAATCACTGGATGAATTTAAGAGAGAGTTAGATAGAGCTCTGGGGGCTAGTGGAATCAAGGGATATGGGGAGAAGTTGGGCACAGGTTACTGATTGTGGATGATCAGCCATGATCACAATGAATGGTGGTGCTGGCTCGAATGGCCAAATGGCCTCCTCCTGCACCTATTTTCTATGTTTCTATGAATTCTGCACACCAGAGACACTTAGCGACTATGAAAGGGTTTAACAGCTAGTTGGGCTGAAAGGTTTATCTTTGTTGGCTGTCAAAGTTTCTTTCACATTGGTAATATTTGGGTTTGTTCTACTCCCATTACTATTGCAAAGTACACATGTAAGGCCCTGTTCTTCACAGATCCCAGATGATCACTGTGCAAGACCTTTAAAGAAATAATTGAGAGAGTTGCAGATGCTTTTAGCATAATCATCCAAAGTTTTCTTAATCCAGATAAAAATTATTTCAACTGGGAAATTGTGCATGACCCTCTGCTATTTAAAATAAGTGAATGAGGGAAAACAACAAATTACAGTTAACTTTGCTTAACATCCAGTGTTGGGAAATTACTAGAGCTTATGATTAAGGATAGAGTGACTGAACACTTTGAATATTTTCAACTAATCAAAGTAAACTAGCAAGAAATTCTAAAGGGTAAGTTATGCCTGCTGCTTGTGATTAGATTATTTTTTGAGGAGTGATTGAAGCAGTAGACAAGGTGTGCATGGTTGTTATTGGTATGAACTTTCCAAAGGCATTTGAAACGTCTCGGTGAAAATTTGTACTTTGAAATTAAAATGTAGTGAGATTTATTATTGATCTAGTTTGGAAATTGGCTCTAGGAAAGAAAACAATAGGTTAATGGGCAACCAATCAAGTTTTCAACCTGTGATCAGTGGTGTCCCTTCTGAAATTCTGTATCGAGGCTGCAAGCATTTTAAGACAAGCACAGAGCGAATATATTGGTTGGCTTTTGAATTTCTAATGGATATTAGATTAGAAGTAAGCCAAGAGTTATAAAAATGGACAAAGTGCAACAAGACTAATGGAGTTGAGTAAACTAAAATATTCATGGATGGATACATTTTTGCTACCTCTTTTTCATAGTTCATAAAGTAGTAATAGGAGTGCTATGTGCATTTTGAAAGGAATAGCTAAATAAATATAGTTGTAATATTTTATTTTTCTCATTGAGAAGTATAATAATAATAATAATTATAAGATTTTAAAATTAATTTGTGATTTGGTTATGTTTTTGGTATAACATTTGTCTAATAGACCTTGTGGTATCATAAGCATAATTGCAGTAGCTTAAAATAATTGGCATGTCAGCATTTTCTGTTTATTGTGTTTGCTGCATTAATGTGTATATGCACTTAAAGTTAGTGTCAATTCTCTCATTGACCAAGGAAATCAATAATCATTTAGAATCTGATTTCAGGTATGAAAAAGTCAAAAGTATTTACAGGGACCCTAAAACATTGAAATCTGACAATTGTAAGAGCTTGGGTAGACACAAAATGCTGGAGTAACTCAGCGGGACATGTAGCATCTCTGGAGAGAAGAAATGGGTGCCGTTTCGGGTCAAGACTCTTCTTAAGAGCTTTATTGGTCAATTTTTAACTCACTTCTTAAAGTCATCTGTGTTTATGAGATTACATGCTTGAAGAACTTTCTTTACCTTTGCTGTCTGAATTATTGGTAGTTCTTAGTGCTGACATACTGTTTAACATGCTGGCAGGACTTATGAACAAATGCATAAATTTCAACATATCAATATTATGATTACATTCATTTACTACTGTAAATGAAACGATATTATTATCATTACTCAGACATCATTAAAAGGCTCTTTCAGTCCTGGATTGCTTTCAGCAAGATAATAGCCAAAACACTACTTTTGCACTTTTGATGACGAATAACAGTCACACTGTTATCTATCTTATGACAAATGGCAGCTTCAGCCACAAACTGCTGCCGTGGCAAACTTATATGATCAAGTTCTTCATTGTTTATGCTTTCTGACTTGATGTATTCGTGCCTTGTTTGTTTGTGAGATGAACAAAGATCCATAAAAATATCCATAGAAGAAAATTTAGCAGTGCAATCAATTGTACCTTTTCTGTAGTATGCATTCTGATTACTGCAAAGCTGTACAAATAAATTATACACAAGAACAGCATTTTGGAAAAAAAACTATTTATCGAGTGTATCACATTTTATTATATCCTTGGGCTAAATTCTAGATCATTACTGACTAAAAGCCAGTTGCATGCTAAAGTTTTCACTATTGCTGCTACAGAATAGTCACTTTTAAGCAGTATGGTGCAGTTTTAAATGATTGGCATTCGCGAACAGTGAAACTGCCATAAGATGCCAGGCTCTTAATGGAATATTAAAATATTTTTATAAATGAAATAAGACTACATTGATAAACAATAAATCTATTAAACAGAACATGATTTATTAGTGCACAGAATGTAGATTTATAGATAACAGGATAAACAATTGTTTTAAAACAGTTATTACTCAAAACTTGCTATGTTTTTTCAAAAACCAAAATTATAGTCGACTTTTTAAAAGTAGTAACTAATGAACTGGGAAGCTTAAATGTTAATAGGAAAACAGGTCCCGACGAAACATGCCTAAAGCTACTTAAAAATTAGAGTACCAGAATTTATTTTCCTCATGGTACAGGATGATTGTGTATTATGAAGTGTTTGTATAAAGACTTTGTCACCACCTTAAGGTTACATTATAAAATACCATGAATCCACTGTCTGTGGATTTGAAAGTGTTGATGGTTTGGTATTGCACTCCCTTTCAACACACTGGCACCCCAGTTCCTATGCTTCCTTTAACTCACCGGTGTCTTGGATCCTGTGCTCCCTTTCCCCTCACCAACATTCCTACCCTATGCTCCCTTGTCACTCCCCAAGGTTCTGGTTCCTATGTTTTCTTTCCACTACTCTGCTTCCAATTCAAGTGTTCCCTTCCATTTACTGGGGCCACGGTTCCCACATTCCCCTCTGTATATACCTGCATTCTAGTTAATGCTCCCTTTCCACTCTGCATTTACTATGCTCCCTTTTAACACATCAGACCCCCCCAGTTCCTGCACTCCCTTTCAACTTGTCTCATTCACTAGAAAATTTGCTATCATGGTATGTTCCATCTAAAACAGGTGAATTAAAAGAGGGTTGAGATAATATAGAAATAACATCCTGCAGACCTGAAAAACTATTATGATCCCATGCATGCCAAATTATTGGACTTTAACTCTCTTCACCATAGAGTTAGTACCACTTGGGCTCACCAAATTGATTCCTGGGATAGTGAGCAGGATGGGTCTATAGACTCTGAGTTTAGATGAGCAAGAGGCAATCCAATTCTGATTCAGGCAAGCCCCAGGCTGCTGCGGGCCTCCAGCCATTGCCTTCCCTGGGGCTGACCAGCAAAGTAATATATCATCAATAAATTATCTTTGGTCTAATTGTTATATCCAGAAGCAAAGCTGCCAATGTGCACACGGCAAAATACCATGAGCAACAGTGGAATAATATTAATTAAAATATGGTGAATACTAGGACTTTGAGATAAAAGCTGAAAGTGCCATAAATATATCATAGATCAAGCAGCATCCACAGGGTTCAGGATTCAGGTAATAAACTTTAATCAAAACTTTAAAAGCATCTTAATGAATTTTATGATGCAGGAACATGAAGTGGGAGTTGAATAAAGGAACATATCAGCTATGGGATGAAAGACAGGAGAAATTAAGTGGAGAATGAGATGTTGGTGCAAGGATTGGACAGGAGTAATGGAGCATGTAGATGTCCTGATATTCTTAAGAGGTGGAAATGGGAGTAGCAGTATCATTATCCGCAATAGTTGAAGTCATTGTTGAATCTAAAGGGCTGCAATCTGCTGAGTTGAAAGTGAAGTACTGTTCCTCGAATTTAGATTAAACTACACTAGAGTTGGGAGACTGGACAGAGTGAAAAGGGGATGAAAACTTAAGTAAATATGACTAATAGCACAGGGTATTAATTGTAGACTGTATTGAAATGGTTAGGTATGTATTTTGGCTTCATGGTGCAAATAACAATGTGAACAGCAAAGTGGGTATATTCAATTCCAATCCGTGTACTGTTTTGGCTGCTTTCTGCCCAACCAATTGTTCAGGCGTTTTTGATTGCAACATGCGCCTTAATTTGGTTCAACAAAGAAACTGACGTTACTAAATGTATGAAGATATATATATATATATGTATGAAGATATATATAATTGAATGCAGTTCAGCTAAATCACAGTTTTGTGGGCTGCCGACTGTAGGAAAGATAGAATTAAAAAGGCAGAAGCGGCATCTCCTGCTGTATGGTAATTTGCATATCACTGTACCTTAATTGGTACATGTGACAATAAAAGACCTTTGAAACATTTGGTGAGTCTGTGGAATTCTTTGCACAGAACGCTGTGGAGGCCGTCAATGGATATTTTAATGGCAGAGATAGATAGATTCTGAAGAAGGGTCTCGACCCGAAACGTCACCCATTCCTTCTCTCCCGAGATGCTGCCTGACCTGCTGAGTTACTCCAGCATTTTGTGAATAAACAGTAAATTAAGGCATTGCCAGTAACATTCAGAACCCATGGAATATTTTTTTTAATCCGATTTTGCATGGAATGAAAGTAAATGCAACATTCCTAAGGAACCTTAAATCTGGAATTATGTCGCTTCTTTAATATAAAAATATTTCACGATAATTTATATATGAATAATTTGAGAAACCGAGCATTGAGCAGAAACTTGAGCATTGAGATGAATTTTCAGGGAAAGGAAATGTGGACAAAGTTTGGGGGTTCTAAGTCAAGAGTGTTTTATTGTCATATGTCCCAGATAGAACAATGAAATTCTTACTTGAAGCAGCACAACAGAATATGGAAACATAGTACGCTGTGAACTATGATAAATGAGAGAGGAAAAAAAAGGTCAGTGTTATATATATATATAAACCAAAACATTATGACCACTGACAGGTGAAGTGATTATCTTGATACAATGACACCTGTCAAGGGGTGGGATATATTTGGCAGCAAGTGAACAGTCAGTTCTTGAACTTGATATGTTGGATGCAGGAGAAATGGGCAGGAGTAAAGACCTGAGTGACTTTGACAAGGGCCAAATTGTAATGGCCAAACGACTGGGTCAGAGCATCTCTGAAACGACAAGGCTTGTGGGGTGCTCCTGGTCAGTAGTGGTGAGTACTTACCGACAGTGATCTGAGGAGGGACAAACCACAAATCGGCGACAGGGTGTTGGGCGCCCAAGGCTCATCGATGCGCGAGGGCATCAAAGGCTATTCCGTCTGGTCCAAACCGACAGAAGGTCTACTGTGGCACGTCACAGAAAATATTAATGGTGATCACAGGAGGAATGTGTGACAATACATAGTGCATCGCACCCTGCTGCGTATGGGGCTGCGTAGCCGCAGACCGGTCAGAGTGCCCATGATGACCCCTGTCCACCATCGAAAGTGCCCACATTGGGCACGCGAGCATCGGAACTGGATCTTGGAGCAGTGGAAGGTCGCCTGGTCCAATGAGTCCCCTTTTCTTTTAGATCACGTGGATGGCCGTGTACGTTTGAGCCATTTACCTGGGGAAGTGATGGCACCAGAATGCACTGTGGGAAAACGACAAGCCGCAAAGTTCTTTTGGGAAACCCTGGGTCCAGCCATTCATGTGGATGTCAATTTGACACGTGTCACCTACCTAGGTACACCAGGTACAGACCAGGTACACCCCTTCATGGCAATGGTATTCCCTGATGGCAGTGGCCTCTTTCAGCAGGATAATGCGCCCTCTAACACTGCACGCATTGTTCAGGAATGGTTTGAGGAACATGATGAAGTGATCACGATATTGTCCTGGCCTCCAAATTCTCCAGATCTCAATCCGATTGAGCATCTGTGAGATGTGCTGGATTGACAAGTCCGATCCACGTCAGCTCCACCTCGCAACTTACAGGACTTGAAGGATCTGTTGCTTATGATTTGGTGCCAGATACCACAGAACACCTTCAGGGGTCTTGTAGAGTCCATGCCTCGGCGGTCGGCACTGTTTTGGCGGGGCACGGAGGACCAACAACATATTAGGCAGGTGGTCATAATGTTTTGGCTCATTAGTGTATATACACATATTCACAAATACACAGATCATATATATATATCTATATATATATATATATATTGTATACACACACACATATGTGCACACAAAAAAGCAACAAACAAAAAAACAATCAATAATAGTGCCAGTAATATTATGAGACCTCTGAAGACACAGCATCCAAAGTTGAAGCTAATAACAGTGAAGAAGTGTCCAGGATATTATCCTTTGAGATAGAGTTCTAGCTGGCTCAATTAAAAATTCTTCAGATTTAGAATTATCTAGAATAGGCTCATGGTTGGATTTTCATCTTGGAGAATGAGCATGGCAGAGATCACAATCTCAACACCACTGCACCAGCAGAAAAGTGAAGAGTTGGTGAGAGCCCAGAAAAACGTAGAAGTGAAAGGGGAATTGATTTTCCACTGAAGGCTTCTTCAAAAGCACATTATTGAAGATTTAATGAGATTACCATGGGATGTTTCCCTGCATGGGGTCAGCTCAGGGGCATTGCTGCAGTTTCCTGTTGCTGGATGGGATGGAAATCCCCTGAGGGCAGGAGACCAGGAGCCCATTCTTCAATTCAGATTGAGACAGAGGTCACCTGACAGTAGAAAAAAGCATGAAAAGTTTTAAACATATTTAGCAAACAAAGAATGTGTGATTTGTTGTAGTAGTGAAAAGCACACCCAAGAAAAAAGACAAGATGCATGAAAATACAGAAAGCAGAATCACTCATGGGTATGTAAGAGAGGGAGTACTGAATAGTTATCTTGGAATCTATCAAGCAGTCTGGGTTGGCTGGTGGTAAACCTAAGGAGGCATTTACAACCTAATTCTTCAGACTTTAGTCTGCTAGCCAAGCACAAATCACCATTCAATGTTTAAGGTGGACAAGCAAAAAAGGTAAAAGAGGTATGGTATTATTGCTGACTAAAGAAATGATTAATTGAATTTATCGAAAGATACAGTATGGAATCAGGCCCTGAGTGCATATATACCTTTTAAGGAACGTCACACTCTGCAGTTTAGAACCAAAGTCACGTCATCAATCATCCGTTCACACTAGTTCTATGTTATCCCATAATTATAAAATTCATACCTATTCATAGCAGTTATTTTGATACATGTTCTTGTTCATCCCCATCTTCTGAATACTTCCTTTCCATTCACAGGAACTATCTTTTATATAACAGGCAAACAATAGTACACTTCTAATCCTCTGACATCAGCTACCTGGTTATCAGAAAGCCTTTCATTCCTCTGAAACTTGTTTGTGACATTTCTCACTGAAAGTAGTCTTTTGCTCAAGATTCCATAAACCACCCTTCTACAAATCTGCTACACATTCTCTTACATCATTCTCTAGTTTCTGACATAAATCTACTAATTTTCTGCGTAACTTGCTGCAGGAAAAAAGAATATCCAAAACGAGAGAAAACGAAACTATGCATTGTGACCGGGAGATGGTGTGGGTGGGTTGGAGCAGACTGGTGGCGTAACATCCTTGTCTTAATATGCCAACAATCCACCAGGATCGTACAGATAGAAGGCTCAGGATCGTTGTAAAAGAAGGCTCAGAATATTTGGAGAGGGCAAGGCAGGGGCAAGCCCACAGTATTGGACAGCTGACAAAAGGGACTGCTGCACATATCTGAGATGATTTCCAATGCAGTATGAGCATTATTCGAGCCAATGGAATTGAACAGTCTGCATCTTAGCATGGAGCACACTGTCACCAGCACTGTCAAGTTGTGATCATAACACAGATTCTTGAATACAAGTGCTGTGCTGCTCATTATGTGCCAGCTTTGAAAGGGCTATATTCCTGATTTTATATTGTCTACTATCTTGCATAGTACTAGGTGAGGATTCCAGTGGTTCTAGGTTCCATGTCAAGCATTGTATTAGGATTCAATGTGTCAGATTGTGCCTTTTTGGTTATCTCCTTTTAAATTTGAAATGAAACTTGAAATTTGAAGTAGCACTTGCATTCATTTTCTGTGCATATAATGGATAGAAGAAATTATCACATTGGGCAAGGAATTACCTTGTTTAAATGGGGGAAAAAAATCATTGCTGGTAAAATCAACTCAAGCAGTTGTCTAAAACGGGTGTTAGTTTCATAGATACGTAGCTTAATGATAAATACGTAACTATTGATCCATGTTATTGAGAAATATGACAGGAACAAGTGGAGCAAGCAATTTGCCCACCCGCATTGGAATTCTCAATGGACCCCATAGCCACCAACTCCAGCCGAATTGCTACATTTTTATTTTGATGAAAAACTCAAACCTCTTGAGTGCTCCTGTAACTTCATGGGAGTCATTGCTACCCCCTATACTCTACTCTAATTCCTGGAACCATTGCCCTGAAAAAAAAATCATCCTTGGTCGATAGTTTTAACACACTAATGGTCGCATTTCCATTGAGGTCAATCTTTACATCAGTCAGCTCCTCAAATCTTCTAATTAATTCTAATTAATCATGAGGAATGTACCTCAACAGTTTTATTTCTTCAGCTAGTACCAGTTTATTATTATGATATATTAATTTATTACCCCTTTCCATTACTGGATCCATTTTAAGATTTACCCAATCTTCTGAGACATCGTGATAAAAATCTAATTGCCCTCTTTGTCCTCTAAAAAGTCACTGACACACTATCTTTGATGATGTGCGCATATTTCCTGTGCCTGGTCTATGGATAGGGCAGAACATTGTTGATGACTTCATCGGTGGATAAAAAGTCTGATCTTCAAGCCCTGGACTCTGGCAGACAGCACAAACAGCGATTGACGGCAGCATCAGGAAAAAGGTGTCTATACTTTGTTTCTATTCTCCTGTTCTTTTCTCCCCTCATGCAAGATGTCTGTCATCAAAATAAATATGCCCGATTAAAATAGAGTTTTCCCTTTCAACTTAAAGCTATGGCATTTGGCAATTCTGTCCCAGAAAAAAAGACTAATTCCCATCTCTATCCCTCCCAATAATTTGATGGACTTCTTAATTCATAATTGAACTAGCAAGACTCCCCTCTAATGCTCTAGAGAAAGCAATCCAAGTTTCATTATAAATAATTCAAGTAATCATTACAATTAATATCATTATTTGGTTAATTTTAACATGATCAGTATTAAAAGGCTATTATTGCTAATAATAACAATAATACAATCATAATTTTTTGATATTGCATTGAGATTATTATTTAAATGCTTGTTCCATTGTCATGGTGGAAAATTAGTCTAGGTCTCCATGTTACCTATTCCTAGCATCATGGACCTAGAGAGACTATTAATAGCTTATTGCATGCAAGGGGTTGATGCAATGGAGAAGTCCATTATCAGGGAGTATACAGAAACGAGTGAATGCTATTGTGTGGCGTGTTCTTTCCAGAATCGTTTAGTTTTAGGATTCAAGGCCATTATATTAAACCGTTCTTCGGATCGTTCATCTTGTTGTGGTGAAGAGGCTTGCATGCCCCATGATTCCGAGAGCGATGCCGTCGGAACCACTAGCTTCTGGTAGGGCCACCCATGGCGGTAAGGTCAAGGATGAGGGTCCAGACTAAGAATGATCCAACGTACAAGACTTCAATGGCGGACCAGGTGGACAAAGTTATCTTGAACTCAACGGCTGTGAAGGAGGATGAAGGCTGCAACAAATCTATCATCTCCAAACGTCTTAGTTGATTGATTTGTGAAGGACCGTGTGCTTCTTGGAGTGCAACATCAAGTACACATTAAACAAACACACGCACAGACGTCTTCGTTCTGACATCGGAATGTAGATCATTATCCTTGACCTCGAGCAATGACCTTGACCTTGAGATGACGATTAAACCGTAATAAGTTAATTAATGAAATATCATATTAGGGTCTGTATTTGTTGATAATAGTCAACAAGAAGATAGTCAAGAAGAAGATAAAGTGTTTTCTGTATATTTTTTAAATTTAAGTGAATAATGAAAAATATCACCCTATGTCAGTGACTGTGTGCATGGCTACTACAGTTAGAAATCAAAGCAGTTATATCAGCAGTAAGATTAATGCTCTTCTGTGAACATTTTGTACAGTCCAAAGCTTTGAAATAGAATGCAATTTATGTCGGGACTGCAGGATACCTTAGGTTAGAACATTGTCCATCTGCTTAAGGGAAATTAGTTCAAAATACTAGCTCATTGTGATGGGGAGAAACTATATTTTCTTTGACAATCATTAAGGGTCCCAAGTAAAATGAGTTTGAGCTGTCCTAACATTTTCCTTGTGGATGCAAGGCTGCTGCATTAGCATGAAAGTAATTTACGCTAATTGGACAATCGCCATTGGAAAAGCTGCAAGGATAGGTGTTGTGGGAAATGGAAATGTCATGTTGGTGCAAGATTGGATGCTCTTGTGTGTTTATGGTTACAAAATTCAGTTCAGAGCATTGTTGTTAAGGAAATTTACCCTGCAACCAACCCATGGAATCTGATGACAACTTTATGCCTAAGGGAAATATGTTCAAATCTAGTCCAATGTTACGGGCTGAAAGCTTTCTCTCTTTTATTACTTGCCCATGAAAAGCAAACATGGAAAAATAGCAGAACAAACTGAAATTTCTGCCTGTTGCCATTTGGTTTCTGCTTGAGGAAAAGGTAGCTGTATCAAAGAAGATTATCCATTTTGAGATGGAAACTGTGAAAAGTAGGCCGAGTCAAACAGTACAATTAAATTGCATTTTAAAAAGCATATAGACTGATCACGGTTTGCATATAAATCTTGTGTTCACCTGTGCAATACACTACTTGATGTATTGCATCCCTATCACTTGTACCATCACGTCATTTCCTTCAATGAAATCCAAATCCAGATCTATTTCCTATGAAGTAAATGTGACCACATTTGAAAAGCAACACATTGGCTATAGATCCTTGTGCACCTGTACTATAATTAACTGTTTCTGGCCTTTCAGTCCAACTTCCTTTTCTCTCACAAACTGTACAGATCCAAGACTCACAAATACGATTCTGTGTGACTGTGACCTTGGTTATTCCATTGCCAAGATGCAGTAAGAGAGAGATCATTGATGATGGTGGACGTATGATACTTGGGAATGTTTTAAATACGCTGCACAATTCCAGTTATTGTAGTAGTCAATGAGACATTACTCTATTTAAATTTTTTGGAGTTACAGTTGATGTTGAGAATTACATGATACACTACACTCACGGAGAAATCATTTATAATTGAGTGTTTAACTGTTGTACGTATTGACAATGGAACAAATTCTTACTTGCTGTAGGCCTGTTAACTAACTAACTAACTAACTAACTCACTCACGCACGCACGCGCGCACGCGCGCACACACACACATATACAGATACAGGAAAGATATAATAATCAAAAATACAATAAATTAACGTCCATAATATTGGTGTAAAAGCCAAAGACCGTAGTGTAACCAAAGACACAGTTCACAGAAGATCATAGTTTAGTTTAGTTTAGAGATACAGCGCGGCAACAGCCCCTTTCGGCCCACCGAGTCCGTGCCGACCAGCGATCCCTGCACATTAACACTATCCTATACCCACTAGGGCCAATTTTTCTTTACATTTACCGAGCCAATTAACCTACATAGCTGTAGGTTATGTGGGAGGAAACTGAAGATCTTGGAGAAAACCCATGCAGGTCACGGGGAGAACGTACAAACTCCGTACAGACAGCACCCGTAGTCGGGATCGAACCCGGGTCTCCAGCGCTGCATTCGATGTAAGGCAGCAACTCTACCGCTGTGCCTCCATGCCACCCAAATTAGTTGCTGAGGTTAGTCTTGTGTAGTGTTCAAGAGCTTGAAGGTTGCTGGGAAGAAGCTGTTCTTGAAACTGGAGTCATGGTCTTTAAGTTCCTTTACCACCACCTAAATGGTAGTAGTGAAATGAGAGCGTGACAAGGGTGGTGTGGGTCTTTGATAAAATTGGCCGCCTTTTTCGAGAAAATGCCTCCTACAGTTCTCTTTGAGGTTGGGAAGGTCAGTACCTGTGATGAACTAGGCAGTGTCTAACACTCTCTGTAATCCCCGGGCATTTAAATAGTCGAAACAGGCTGCAATGCAGTCAGCCAGAAAGTAGGGTGCTCCCAGTCAGCAACAGTGAGTAAGTACCGACAGTGGTCTGAGGAGGGATAAACCACAAGCCGGCAACAGGGTGTTAGGCACCCAAGGCTCATCGATGCGCAAGGGCAGCAAAGGCTCTCCCGTCTGGTCCGAACCGACAGAAGGTCTACTGTGGCACAAGTCACAGAAAATGTTAATGGTGGTCACGGGAGGAATGTGTCACAACACACAGTGCATCGCACCCTGCTGCGTATGGGGCTGCGTAGCCGCAGACCGGTCAAAATGCCCATGATGACCCCTGTCCATTGTCGAAAGCGTTTACATTGGGCACGCGAGCATCAGAACTGGACCTTGGAGCAGTGGAAGAAGGTCCCGTTTTCTTTTAGACCACGTGGATGGCCATGGACGTATGCGCCGTTTACATGGGGAAGTGATGGCACCAGGATGCATTGGGAAGACGATGGGGGGAGTGTGATGCTCTGGGCAATGTTCTTTGGGAAACCTTTGATCCGGCCAATCATGAGGACGTCAATTTGACACGTGTCACCTACCTAAACATCGTTGCAGACCAGGTACACCCCTTCATGGCAATGGTATTCCCTGATAGCAGTGGCCTCTTTCAGCAGGATAATGCGCCCTCTAACACTGCACACATTGTTCAGGAATGGTTTGAGGAACATGATGAAGTGCTCACGATATTGCCCTGGCCTGCAAATTCTCCAGATCTCAATCCGATTGAGCATCTGTGAGATGTGCTGGATTGACAAGTCCGATCCACGTCAGCTCCACCTCGCAACTTACAGGACTTGAAGGATCTGTTGCTTATGATTTGGTGCCAGATACCACAGAACACCTTCAGGGGTCTTGTAGAGTCCATGCCTTGGCGGGTCGGCACTGTTTTGGCAGCACACGGAGGACAAACAGCATATTAGACAGGTGGTCATAATGTTTTGGCTCATATATATATATATATATTATATACACACACACACACGTTACATGGGTACCAACCAGAGCAAAAAAAAATTACGTGCTTGATATTAAAATGAGAAAAGAGTTTATATAATCTTTATATATCACTTAAATAGTTTTTTTTATTATCTCTGGTTAAAAACTTTGAATGCAAACTCCTGCAATTGTCACAAATGTACAATATCTATAGACTATCAGAAGCTCTAAGATATTTAGAGATGTTGGATAGTCAGCACATGTATTATTCTTTTCAAAAAGATAATTTAGCTTTTCATATGTTAATATATTTAGTTGTGGTATTCATGGGGAGTACTCAAAATTTAGCTTTTCACTGGTCATAAGTTGGGACAATGTAGAGTATATAGTTGTTGGGGGGGGGGGGGGGGGGGAGGGTGAGGAATATTAGTACACTGTGCTCAGTTCCTGTTCTGCTCTATATCCACGAGCCAGACACAGTTCCAATGCCATCTTTAAATTTGCCAATGATACCACTGTTGCTGGATGAGCAATAGGCAACAGTGAGTCAGGGTAAAGGAGGGAGATTGATAATCTGATTAAATGGTGTCAGAACAATAATCTTGCTCTCAACGTTAACTGTACCATGAAGCGGATTGTTGACTTCAGGAGGAGAAAGGTGGGGATTCACAAACCTGTCTTCATTGATCAGACAGCAGTGGAGAAAGTCAACAGCTTCAAGCTCCTGGGGGTGCATGTGTATGAAGATCTGTCCTCAGCCCAGCACATTGATGCAATCATAAATCATAATCACAATCATAATCTTGGAATCATCCTTGATCAAACCCTCTCCTTCGACAAACACATCAAACACATCACAAAGACAGCCTTCTTCCACCTCAAAAACATTGCCCGTCTCCGTCCATCCCTCTCCTCCACAGCTGCAGAAACCCTCATCCACGCCTTCATCACCTCCCGTCTGGACTACTGTAACAGCCTCCTCTATGGCGCACCCTCAAAAATCATCAATAAACTTCAATACATTCAAAACTCCGCTGCCCGTCTACTCACACACACCTCGATCTGTGACCATATCACCCCCGTCCTTTATAAACTCCACTGGCTCCCCATCCCCCAGAGAATCCAGTACAAAATCCTCCTCATAACCTACAAAGCCCTCCATAACCTGGCCCCATCCTACCTGACCGACCTCCTCCACAGGCACACTCCCACCTGCACCCTCCGCTCTGCCGCTGCCAATCTCCTATCCCCCCACATCCGGACCAAACTCAGATCCTGGGGGGACAGGGCTTTCTCCATCGCTGCTCCCACCCTATGGAACTCACTACCCCAAACCGTTAGAGACTCCTCCACACTCACCACATTCAAAACATCGCTGAAGTCTCACCTGTTCAGTACTGCCTTCAACCACTGAAAGTCACCTCACCTTCTGTCTCCTTTCTCTGTTCATTTATTTATTTACTTATTTATCTATTTATTCATTTCCCTATGTTCTCAAAATCTCTGTAAAGCGTCTTTGAGTATATGAAAAGCGCTATATAAATAAAATGCATTATTATTATTATTATTATAAAGAAAGTTCATCACACATCTACTTCCTTCAAAGATTGAGGAGATTTGGTAAGTGAGTGAATACTCTATCGAACAACTACAGGGATACAATTTGGCCCTTGTTAAAGTCGCTCAGGTCTTTTCTCCTGCATCCAACACATCAACTTCAAGAACTGATTGTTCACTTGCTGCCTAATATATCCCACCCCTTGACAGGTGCCATGGTAACAAGATAATCAATGTTATTCACTTCACCTGCCAGTGGTCATAATGTTTTGGCTCATTGGTGTATATACCCATATATACACATATATTACTGTTTAAAGAAAAGCTTTTAAAATGTTGGGAATTTGTGAAACCACACTAAGTAAGGTCACAGCCAAAAGTCAAGATAGTGCATTGTTGTATCTATATTGGAAGTCCCTGAAAGGCATTTTAATTAAACAAAGTCAAATTAGTTTTAAGTAGAGTTGAATTTTCTTACAACTGAATTTCTATTCTTTTTCTGTTTTACCAAGCTGTCATTTTTTAATCAAAGTTTGGTTAGTATTTCTTGATGAAGTGTCATTTTGATAGAGCAAACAAGATTCTTCCATAAATAGAATTTCCAAACATAGTTGCATTTTGTAAACAAATTAGAAAATTTAACATTAATTACTCCAATCCTATTTTAAACTAATTTGTGTTTTGCCTCACTTGGCAGAATCTGATATCTTATTAGCGATCAGTACACATAAAGCAGTGTTTCTTACCATGACTATTCATATATTTAAGGACAGCTATCACTATTAAGTGCCCACAGAGCTAATTTCTAATCGAGGTGGAGTTAAGATAGCCAATGTATCAGTAATTCTTGTAACACGAATCCTTTTAATGTAACAACGTTCTGCCATGTGACCTAATGCAAAATATTGCAAGGGTGCAGCTTGTTTTAAATGAGGACATTATCAACAACAAAAAAACGGATTCATTTTTCTCAGTGGAATCCCAGAGATATGCATGTAATTCTATACTTTTTGATGCTACAGGAAGCTGAATAAATTTAATATGAAGGTTCCCAACACAGACGCATGCTGAAATTGCACTCGGGGCTTGGGCTCTCATTCCAACAGGTTTCTGAGGAACAGGTTTGCCAGTATTACACACAACTATTGACCCTTACACTCGGTTCTGTTATTGTAGTTGTGTGACATGTGGGTGTGGAGTTTGCATATTCTCACCGTGACTGGATGAATTTCCTCCATGTATTCCAGTTTTCTCTCACATCCCAAAGATGTGCAAGTCGGTGTTTAATTGGCTGCTGTAAATTGACTTTGTGGTGGAATATGGAGGTAGTTGATGGAAAAAGAGGGTGTACTTGCTTCCTTCACTGGTGTCCATCTTCTCTAAGCAAGAATAAAATGTTTCAATGGGTTGTCATGTGATATGCTTGATTGATGTAGCTAAAATAGTCAATAAATAGCACTGTGTCTGTCTGAGGTCTGCAGCCATGTTATTTATGTGAAAACAGGGTACAGGATATGAATGCAAGGTAAAGATTTGAATTGTTCGAAATTATTGCCAAGGGAGTCATGGCCAGTTCAGCAACTCAGCTGAGACTGGTTGTGCAATAGTAAGATATAGCTGTTAAAGGTGTTTTCACGCATTTTGATCAATTGTACAAGAGGGCATTGAATCTCTTGAGGAATAATGTCAGGTCCTAGGAACTAAATTGACTTTGTTTGTTATGCCTATCAGCACCCACTGCCTTATCAACATGTGTCTGGAAAGCCTCCTATCCTACAAACACAGGGCATCTTTTCCCCCATTCCACCTCCTTCACCAAGACTACAGCTAACACTGGAAACTCTCTCCTATGTTTTCTCCTATGATCAGTCTTCACTGAACAATTTTGAATTCATATTCTATTTTATTTATTTATACACAGATTCACAACGCGGATGCAAGTCTTAAACCACATGTCTTACATACATATTCCAAATACTACAAATTCCCAGCTTCAATCACTCTTAAATGAATGTATCACAATCCTTGTATTTCTGTGGGCAACTCTGTTAGCTCTGCAATAAAGTCTTAAACTTCTATTTTTTAACTATACAGTGTACTGTTACAGTCTCCTCCACCTCCCAGAATCAGATATATTCACTGATTGCTATGAAATCAGCGGACTCACAGCTCAATAAAGATCTAAAAATTGATGTTAATTGACAAGTATTTTCCATTGGATGTAATTGATTGTCCTTTATTGCCAGGGGGACTATATTGTATTTCTTTTATTTTCATGTCATCATGATATGTTTGCCCATAACTTTGTCGACTTGTCCTGGAATTACTCCATTTAATTGTAAAATAATGCCAGAAATATCCTCAGAGCTGCTTCTGCACCGCTACTTAAACTTCATTGGCCCTGTTACAAAACCTAGTTAGTATGTGATAATTGGGCTTCTGTTACATACAGTGAAGCCACAGCAACAAAATGAGGAAATACTTACTAATAAACACATATTTTAATGAGAAGTAGACAGCTGAGAGATGGCATTCAGATTTCAACTCTTATAATTTGATCATTTTGTTTTCAAAACAATTTTGTAAAATAAATTCAAGATCAAGATTTTCTTCTTGTTGCTATATGGTTGATTTAAATAGTTGAACCAATTATACCTTGTAAAATAGTTTATCTGTGGTTTTTGTATTATCGTCTATATACATACCAAAGTTACTTCCGAACTGTTTCCCTGTCAGAAATTCAGATTTTGAAAATGTGCTACGTCCAACTAGTGTTGTGCAAATAGTTGGGTGAAGGATATTTTACAAAGCAAACAATTTGGAGGATAATAAACATATAAAATTAGGAATACAACTTACTTGCATCTAAAGGTAGATTTATATATACTTAAACAGCATAATTGTTTTTTTCAAATTATATCAATCAATGCTGTTAAGGATGTTGCTCATTATATGTTATAAACTGCATTTCGTATAAGATGCTTTTCATATAATTCAATTCACCATAAGTTTGACTGAATATTAAGCACCTGATCGATACTCAGGGCTATTTAAAATGTGATGTTTAGCCCACCTCATCTTCTTAAATATGTAATGGCTTATTAAGTGTTACTTTAATGTTCGTTTGTACATTTTCATTTACAATCATTAAAACTTTAAAAATATCACAACGTTTCTTACTGGGTGGCAATAAACAGCATTTTCAAAAGCTTTCGATCAGTTTATAGCAGAGCTTAGGGCACTAATAAACAGCTGTTGCAATCAAATGCACTGTTGAAACCTTACTGAGTAACTCATTTCTGGTGCAATGGGTTTACAGACTGCATCTTTATTCTGTTTGTTTGTTAGGCATTAACCTGTTAAAGTAAAGAGCATTTTTAATGTCACCAGTATTGTGAATAGTTGTAATTTTGATACAGTCAGACTTGGAAGTTCTTTTAAAGTAATTTGTGGTGATGTGGAGCTGGTCCTATTTACACTTCTGAAGAGCATCTGGTAGGCTTTGTCAGTACGGTTGGAGCAATTAAACCTGAAATCAATAGCAGACATTTGTCTTGTTTATTGCCACTCTTTCTGCTGGATTAAACTCATCAGTTTAGTGCCATTTTGTTTTATTGCTGAGCCAGGCCCCATTATTTCTGCAGGTACAGTTGAGATATTTAGGTGCATGTCCAATACTTTGAGTGCAACATTGAGAATGAAATATTTGCAGACTACCTGTCACATTCTATGTCACTATTATAATATACGAAACAGAATATCTGCTAAGTATCTTTTTATAAATTAATTTTATGGAAAGATGAGATGAAGTTTTGTATGGTACGCTTAATAATTCTTTTATGTGACATTCAACTATTTCTACTTTTATAAATTTGAAAGGATTTTCACATCAAATTACACCACTATTCACATTGAGCTTTTCAAAAATCATCACTACAGTATTGTTAATTCCTTAACATAAATTTAAAATAAAAACACTTTGTGATAATGTTAGCAATAGAGCACTTGGGTAACCATTTAATGACAGTCAAAATGGCCAAAGTCCCGTATTTGTTATTTCTTATTTCTAGCACCTTTTAGATCTGGTCTGAATTGAATGTGAATTTTGAGAGCAAATATTTATTCATTACATTTTTTGATACATCTCTCTTCAAGAGGTTACCCTACATTTAATAAAATATCTTTGTTTACAATGCTTTCTCAGTAAACCTTACCTCTGTCACGTATTCTCTATTTTTTAATGACTTTTGTCATACTGATCTTTAAAACGTGCTCCAGAGTAATTGTAAACTTTCGAGTGGCCAACTGGTGGAGCTGCTGATACCCTCCATTGAAGGCTCAAGACATTTTGAGGCTTGGGCCAGCTTACCAAATGAGATAGCCACATCCACATTTGATTTCAAATATCTCAGAAAGTAACCTGGTTAACAAAAATCTAGGAATCAGCATGGCTGCAGACTGCAATATTTTTGGGGAGTTCAGAGAAGCATTGCTGCTTCTCCTGTTCCAGACACCACTCTACCCCTAAAATATCATCAGAGCTTCTTCCTACTAGCAACGAAAGAAAGTTCTAAGTGCATAAGGAATAGAAGCAAGAACAAGCTGTCCAACCCTTTAAGCCTCTTTGCCATTCGTCAAGATCACGGCTAATTATCTGTCTTAACTCAATTTTCATGCAGTATCCCTATATCCTTTAACTCCCTTAATATGCAGAAATCCATCAATTTCTGTTTAGAATGGACCCAGGTTGAATTTAAGTAGCCCTCTAATAAGGAAAATCCTAAAGATTCTTCACTCTCTATGTAAAATTATTTCCCTTTATCTCAGTTCTAAATGGCCTATCCCATATTGTAACATGTACTAAGACACAGTGAAAAATGTTGTTTTGTGTGCTGTCTTGGCAAATCATACCGTACTTGAGGTAGTGTAGTGTTAAAAAAAAAAGCTCGAGTGCGGACTATAATTTTACAGCTACAGAAAAAGTGCAGATTAAAAAGAAGTGTGAGTGCTGCAACAAGGTTGATTGGAAGAACGGGAATTCATCATTAATATACAGTATGAAAGGTCAGTTCAAGAGTCTGATAACATCAGGGAAGAATCTGTTTGTGAATCAGTTGGTACATACTTTCACCATTTTGTGTCTTCCACTGGAAGGGATATGGGAGAAGAGGAAATGACTAAGATGTGAGTGGTGCTTGATTATGTTGGCTGCTGGGCCGAGACAACGTGAACTTTAGATGGAGCTCATAGGAGTGAGGGAGACTGATTTGCATGATGTACTGGGCTGCGTTCACAACTCCCTGCAAGTTCTTGTGGTCTTGGGCAGAGCAGTTGCCATGCCAAGCAATGATGCAACCAGATAGAATGCTGTATGGTGCGATTGGGGTATGGGGAGAAAGCAGGAACGGGGTACTGATTGAGAATGATCAGCCATGATCACATTGAATGGCGGTGCTGGCTCGAAGGGCCAAATGGCCTACTCCTGCACCTATTGTCTATTGTCTATTGATTTGTGATTCTTTAATATCCATCCCGCTTCCATGGTGTCATCTGCCAACTTGTGAGTAGAGTTAGAGCAGAATTTGGTTGCACAGTTGCGCATGCATATGGAATATCGTAAAGGGCTGAGAAACTGTCTTGCAGGGTAGTGATATTGAGGATTATCATGAAGGATTTTTTGTTGCCTATCCTTACTGATTGCATCTTATTGGTCAAGAAGCCCAGGATCTATTTGCAGAGTGGAGTGCTGAGACCCTGCTGGATGAATTTTTAAATGTTTGGTTGGAATTTGGATGTTGAAGGCAGAGCTACAGTCAATAATCATGAGTCTTCCATTGGTCCTTGTTACAGGGAGGAGTGTAGGGCCAGGGCGATGGCATTTGCCATGGACCTGTTGCACCAATAGTGAATTGCAGTGAATCCAGGCTGTCTGGGCGGCTGGAATTGATGTGCATCATAACCAGCCTCTCAACACTACCGTTTTTCAGTAGTCATTAAGACATGCTAGGATGTTTTTCTTTGCCACTGGGATAAGGCTTGTCTTCTTAAACCTCAGATTGAAGTATGGGGAGGTTAATGATACCCACAAATACTTCTAGTTTTTGCATGCAGATTCTGAGAACATGGTCAGAGGTTGTGTAGGGGTCAGTCCCTTTTCACAGGTTCTCTCTTGGGAAGGCCAATCTACAACAGTGACCGTGAGTACAGGTGCACCTAAGGCAGTCATGGTGGATTACATCATTCCACCAACTTGCTTTAGTTTAGCTTAGTTTAGAGATATAACGTGGATATATGCCCTTTAGCCCACCAAGTGCATCGATCACCCATTCACATTAGTTCTATGTTATCCTACTTTCTCATCCCCTTTGTAAAAATGCTCGGAGCATTTTTACAAAGACCAATTAACATACAAAACACATGTCTTTAGGATGTGGGAAAAAACTAGAGCAGCCGGAGAACACCCACACGGTCACGGGGAGAATGTGCAAACATATCCGACATTAGACTTAGCTCGCCTGCTGCAGAACTGGGAACCCACCCAGAGAGGGAAGCCGCCGAGCCCGGCCCCTACTCTTCCAGCGGACTGGAGAGGAGGAACTCGGAGTTGGACAGAGGATCGCTAAGCAGACCAGCTGCGAGAGACAGTGCAGTGGCTGAATGACCTGCAGTAGCCTGGGGAACAGCTAGATCAGACGCCACTCCAAGAGGCCTAGCAGGTGAACCAGACGTGGCCTGAAGCAGCATGAAGCAGTGGTGGACGACACCAATGGCTACACTTGGCCAGGCCAACCCCGCAACGCCACCAGGACAATGGGCCTTCATGGTCAGGTTAAGATCTATACACCTGGTACAACTATAACAACTGGGACTTGAAAATGGCACCAAATCTGGCAACTGTGTGTACTGTCTCAGTGTAATACTACTTGTACTGTATCTGCGATGCTTATCTAAGATGTGTCCAAGTGCTTATGTACAGTGATACGTACTGAAGTATACAAAAATGAATTTCACTGTACCTCAGTGTCAAATAAAATACCATTGAACCAAATTACAAACAAACAACACCAGCAGTCAGAGTCGAACCCTGCTTTCTGCAATTGTGAGGCAGCAGCTCTACCAGATGGGACACTATTCAAAATGTGCATAGACCGTGTCTGGGAGGAGGAACACACTGTTGCTGCTGAATCTGCCTGAATTCAGTTTAGGGCCTGTCCTACTTAGGTGATTTTTTAGGCGACTGCTGGCGACTGTCAAAGTCATTGCAGATTGCCAACATTTTCTTTTACCCCACGACAATGCCGTGTTAGGTCGAGATTACACCATCTTCGGAAACATCGCAAAATTCCCACGCTGTCAATGCTTCTCCGGCGTCCTAATTTTCGCTGAAATTACTGACAAGTCGGTAAGTACTTGAGAGTTTTGAAATATAACATCTTGCCCGGGTTACTTGAAAACCAAGCTTCATGGTAACAAGGCATAAACTGGATTGACTTCCAGTTTACTAATAGCAGTATTAAGAAATTTAATTTAAAAAGTGGTTAAATGGATTTTTGTGCGGAGTGTGGGCATTCTTTGAAAATGTACGGGAGATGCATATCTGGTTTCTGGATTGCATATCTGGGTTGGGAGTCTACTTTAAATGTAATCGCTGATGGCCATAAACATCGCGAAAATTCCCACGCTTACCTGACCGTTAAACTGTCGACTCCAATCTACCTGTCAAATGTCCTGACGGTAAATAAATTGAGATCCACTACGATTCTTGGAAGACTTCTCACGATCATGCCCGCGACACCCCGGCGAACTGTCGGCGACAGCCTAGTCGCCGGCAGTCGCCTTAAAATCGCCTAAGTGGGACAGGCCCTTTTGTAGTCTATTATAACATGAAAACATTGCCAAAATCAATAGCTATCTGTGTGATTAGTTTGGGACTCTAGCTTGGTCTGGAATTGTCTCTTGGTGTCCCTGATAGCTTCGCGAAGGTCCTACTTGTATTTCCTGATGCACTTCCCCATGAAAATGGACTGGCTGGAAAGACGTGACCAGCCTGTGATGGACTGGGCTTGTTCACCATTCTCTGTAGGTTAGGGCAGTCTAACCTTGAGCAGTTGCCCGACCAAGTTGAGATGCATCCTGACAGAATATTTTTTGCAGTGCAACTGTAGAACTTCAAGAGGACTTCCTGGACATACTGAATCTTCTGGATGTCAAAGAAAGTCAATGCACTGATGTGTTTTCTTCATCACCATATCAGTGTGAAGGGACGATCAGGATGCCGAAGAACTTGAAGCTGTTGACCATATTTACGACAGCTTAGTTGATGAGGACAGGATTATGTCCACCTCCTCGCTTCCAACAGCTGAAAGTCAGATAAGAAATAGCAGAATCTCATTCAAAGATTTTTTGATTCAGAAATGTGCTGAGGAATTGCCTGTGCAACACATTTGTTCAACTAATTAATGCATGTAATTTACTGATCAGGAGTTGATATCTGGTAAATAGTGATGGAAGATAAGGGCAGAAACCTGGCAGGAAAATCAGAAGATCCTAATAATTCTGATCATACAGTAACTTTCATAATATTCCTATATAAATATTTGAGATTATGCTTGATATACCTTGGTAATGTTTGTGGAAATATCTGCTAAATTCAGGAAGTTTTATTGGCACATTTTCCACAACAGAACTCCCACCACTTACAGCGTCTCACTCGTGCTTGTTGTTCCACATGGAGAACCTTTCCTGATCTTAATAAATCCCCAGAGTAAATATACCTGGTGTTTACAACAGGTGGAGTAAATGATGCAGTGTGCTGGCTTCTTCGGAGCTAAAGGTACTTCAGCTTAGTTCTAGTGGAATGCCTAAGAAACATAAAAACCTCTATTAAAATGATGGCACCAAGCTGGGTTTCCAGCCAGCATTTGTATGAGTACTATCTGTTCTAAAATGCCATGGAAATCAGAGTCAAAGAATAGAGAGTTATGGGGAGAGGGTTTGGGGAGTGTTATGGAGGGAAGGGCAAGTCCTTGAAATAATTTAAACAAAAGGATAATACATTTAAGTGGGAGGCATTAGGAGTTGAGAGCCAATGTAGGTCAACGAGAACAGGAGTGATGGATAAGTGGAACTGTTTTGCAAGTTGGAGGACAAGGTTAAGAATTCACTATCTCTATTCCCTGAGAGGAATTTAAATTAGATAGCAAAGGAAAATGGTGCTGGAGATCGTGATGTGCAATGGACCTAGGCCATTTGACCTAGTGCAAGTAGCATGCAAATTTCATGGTGGCTAATCATTAATATGATTACCCATTGAGCTAATAGCAGTATTAACTTGATTCGTGCATCAACAAGGGTGCTGAGAGTGACCTCCTCATTTTAGGAATGACAAGTGCCAGCTGAAGCTAGCTTGCGCTTCTGAAAGCCAGCATGCATCTCTTAAAGGAGACACACATTATGCCTTAGTAGGAATGTGATTGTAGCAACAATTCTGCCATATTAATACAGTCAATGACAGAATAGGGGCTCCAGGCTTTTCTAATGCTGTATGGAAGTGCTGATCGAGGAAGTTGGAAAAGGGAAAAATATCCTATATTTGTGGGATTATTTAGGTCATTGAAACTTGAGAGAGTAGCCCAGGAGATTAATGTTTGAAGCAACAAGTCCGTGATTAATCTCAAAAACCACTGTGCCAATTTCTGCAGGGCTTCCAAAAAGAGGTGCATGCAATCTGAAGAAGGGTGCTGTTTCAAAATGGCACCTGTCCATGTTCTCCAGAGATGCTGCTTGCCCTGCTGAGTTACTCTAGCACGTTGTGTCTTTTTGTGTAAACTAGCATCTGGAGTTCCATGTTTCTGCACATAGTACAATCTTTATTTGGCAGTGACAAGGATTTGCTCTGTCGTTTGGTGTGTTAGTGTGGCTTTCTTTGTATAAGAAAGGCACCTCCTGCGTGCAAAAAAAAATAATCCCAGAAGTCATATCCTTGTAACTCAGTTACCATCCACTTTTCTTTAATCATAAAGGCTCAGACATGTATGGTATATCAGACTGACACATAATAATTATTCTAACTGTTGCACAGATACCATGCACTGACCAAAATGATATACAGGAAGGTCCACCAACTGCACAAGTTCATTTCAATCTCTGTTAAACAAAGTGAGTGTAGTCAATGGCACTCTGCAACATAGGAAAGCTTGGATCACTCCTTGTTCTCAAGCCAGCACTAGATTCAACACTGAGATATTTTCATGTGCAGAAAATGGCACCAATTGTTATCTTCACTGTCACTGGTCTAGTATTCTGCACAGATCTCTGTAGTTGTGGTTGCAACTCATTTGGTGCCATTTTCTGGTCTATTGAATTGTGGCTACCTCATTCATCGTTCCCAATCCAAATGGATGTACGAGAATTGCCTGATGAATAACCTTGAAGGATAAAAGCTTCCCCTCCCCTTCCTCTCTCTTCAAACAGTTAGAGCCACTTTGAATAGCTTATTCTAGCTTATTCTTTTTGTCATGTTGCACTCTGAGGGAACTGGCTATTAAATCATAATTTACCAATTACCAAATCGAAGTTGACTTACCAGAGAAACATGTCTATATAGTGCATAAGCTTCTAATAATTCTTGAATTCATAAACACAAATTGAATATAGGCAACACTGTGAGTAATTGATGGGCACATTAAGTAGGCAGGGAGCAAGAGGCATATTCATCCAACTGCTCAACATGTGTTTAGTTCTGTGAGGAAAATGTATGGCATTTTCTACATCATTAGTGTTCAACTTTATAAAATTGACTTGAAGTCAATGTGGTAGTATGAATAAAGCCACAATCTATCTGTACCTGATATTTCTTAGCAACATGTACAGTATCCCATTATCCTTCCCAAGACAACTGGAACAGCTACGTCGAATCTATATCCCCATGCCAAATGCATTACAGGAGATTATTTGATGCTGAACTGCCTAAAGCACTAAGCAGCCACATTTTTCTGATTGAAATCTTTTCCTCAATGTCTTTGACTGTAAATGACAAGTTCTTATAGATGAGTCCAACCAGGAAATAGAAGCTATGTTAAGGCAAATAAGGTTCTTCTTACAAACAGTAACATCAAATTCTGGCAATTTTCTAGGACAAGCTTGCTTCAGCACTTCTGGAAAATGAGACACGAACTTCACAGTATAAGCAACTGCAAGGAACGTACCTTGAAATGAAAGATAAACTCGCAAATATCTACTATGACAGGCTGAAGACAGAAGGAGGCATCAACAATTATCTACATGTGAGTAGAACTGCAAATGATAAAGACATTAGCAAAGAATAATTAGTTATTATTTTATATTTTACAGAATAATAGATTTTTTTTGTTATCTTTTCGGTATCTGCCAAACGGATGTAAAGATAGCAAAATGTTATCTCTGTGAAACTACAAGTTTGCATTACAATTGAAGAGTACCAAACAAACAAATATGGGTCAAAATAGCTTGAAAATTTAATTTATTTACTACCTTATCATGCCCGCAAAATACACAAATGAATTCCTTTTGAAATCTAGCGCATGTTGTAATACATGCAAATTCAGTGATCAACTTTGCACAGCACTACAACATTTGGCAAACATTAAAAGAGAAGAGCAACTAGTCCATCTAGTTTGGCCCAAGCTGGGGAATATTTGGCTCGAACATTAGAACTCTCTTTAAGTTCCTCTCCTATATGTGAGGCCTCTGTCTATTTCTAGAAATGGATATAGGTTATTTCTAGAGCAGGATAAGTATGAAGAGGGGAAAACGAGAATGAAAAAGTAAAGCAAAAAATGAAAAAATATATAAAATTTAGAATGTAATCTTTGTAAATCACTATCAAAATGATGCCATAAGATAAATTTCACGAACTGATTTATTTAAGTTTTTTTTTTTACCTGATGCCTGCATTGGAAGCTGAGATCAAAGATGGCCATCACTTTGAACCCCTAATGGATTTTATACCTCTTTGTACACCAAATTAAAAAACACATCCATAGCAGCAAAGCTGGACATCATGGGCATCTGTGCAAAGCATTTTCTTACATAAACCACTTTACAACAGTAGCTTGCAATAATAGGAGCAAAAAGTCATCGATGCTTCACAGAGGCATGATCAGAAATGAAAGAGATATTAAATGGTTTGACAATGGAGAAGGGTTGTTACTTTTTGCATATCTTTCATTCATTTTCTTTATCCCTCCACATCACCGTCTATATCCCTCGTTTCTCTTATCCCTAACCAGTCTGAAGAAGGGTCTCGATCTGAAACGTCACCCATTCCTTCTCTCCAGAGATGCTGCCTGTTACTTCAGCTTTTTGTGTCTGTCTTAGTTTTTATGGAGGGTTTTGTAGGATGTGTCAGTGGGGAGGCAACAAGCCTCCTGGAGTTCAGAGCCTGGATAGAGTGAATGTGGACCAAATTTCATTTGACCAAACTATGTCAGTGGTGTGGATAGACACAAAATGCTGGTGTGACTCAGGAGGACAGGCAGCATCTCTGGATAGAAAGAATGCTGTCCTTGACGTTTCAGGTCAAGACCTTCAGACTGAGGGGAGAGGGAGATACAGAGATATGGAAGGTGTGAAAATGAGATGTCAAAGGGGTCGAAGCTCAAGGAAAATGTGGAATAGATCATTGTTAGCTTGGGGAAGCTGACAACGAGGCATATAAAGATAAAATGTAATCAGGAGGACAGTCAGACTGGTCTGTGAACTAGGATGGGAGGGTAATTTACGGGAGTCTGACATCAGATCTCAAATCTCTTTGAGATTTAACTGCAGGAAATTGTGGTTCATCCAGAACTGGATGGTCAACAAGCTACCTTTAATCTTGAAGATTAAACCTGAGGTCAACATCTTGAATTGACTGCATTGAATAGCAACATGTAGGCAAGAATAGATCCCAGTGAGGAAGCTACTCAAAATATTCTGCGTCACCCATTAAATAAAAATGAACCGAGCAAAAGCATTACAACTTGAAAATCATTGGATCTAATATGTTAGGTAACATTAAAGGTTGCAGAAGTCATGGACCAGGAAGAATGGTGCAATATCTTATAGTTACAGAAAATGTCCTTGATGATTTTAGAGTCATACAGCGTGAAACAGGCCCTTGAGCCCACCCTGTACGCTAGCCCTATCTGCTTGCATTTGGCCCATTTCCCTCTAAACCTGTCCTATCCATGTACCTATCTAAATGTTTCTTAAACGTTGCAATAGTACCTGCCTCAACTACCTCCTCCAGCAGCTTGTTCCATACACCCACCATCCTTTGTGTAAACAAAATACCCTTCAGCTTTCTATAAAACCTTTCCTCCCTCAATTTAAACCGATGTGACTGGTTCTCTATTCCCCTATTCTGTGCAAAAAAGTCTGTGCAGTAATGACTTTGATTAGCGTTTTTGAAAAGAATGGAATCCTAAATGAAGAATTGTGGAAAATACAGACACAGATTTGGGAATTGACTCCATTGAATGACATTGGAAAATAAATGGAGATTAGCAATGGGACGGTGGAAGGGATGAAGGCAGTGATTTGGGAAGGAAAAGTGACACCTGAGGGATGCATTTCTATGGCAGTGATGCATAAATCAATTCTTGTATGAATTTAATAATTGCTTAGCCTTATTGAAGATTTATTTGCGATCATCCTAGATAACCTTCTCAATGGAACAAAGAAATAAAACAATGAAAAAAATATTTCCGATATTAAGATTTGAATTTGGATGTGCAAATGGAATTGTTATTATTTTTGTAAATGAAGGTTAAGTTTAAAGGTTAGAAAGTTAAATAAGCATTCAGCACTGCAGATCACAATTCGTAATGCAAAATATTGTTAACATAGTTGAGATTACATATCTTTCTATATATGATTATTTTAAAAACTACCAGAATATATGCATATATATCAGTTTGTACATTATCTATGTTATCCCAAACATTGCCATGTTTGAGGGCTAACAAAACTCATTCAGCATCCAAACTGATGGTTTGTACTTTGATGCTCTGACTAATTTTGCCTCTCTTCTATTCTCTTTCTTGTTCTCTCCTCCTCCTCTCCCCACCCCCTCTCTATCTGCCTTGTTACCCTTAACTTGCTATCTGCTGGTATAATTCCAGCAAAATAAGCAATAGAACAGGCTTATTCCTATTCTGTTCTCTTGTAAAGTATCCCATTCCCACTGCCAGTAATGTATAATGGGCCCTGATTCTGTTTTCTTAATGAGCTGAGTCTGACAGCAGGATGTTCTTCAGATACAGAAATAATAATGTTTTAAAAATTTGTGGCAAGTCAACATAACATTTTGGGGATTTAATTGTTTTGCTTAGACAGTATTTTAATGAGAGAGATAAAGATCAGTTAATGTCAGCGGACCGATGGATTGGAATATTATACTTCTCAAATTATATTGCCACTTGCACTTCTAATGGGTTTTATATCTTTTTAACAGAATAATATGCCAAATATTTTAAATAGCAAATGTTTAAGTGGTGAGCCTTATATTTTGTTTTCTAAGTATTGGGAATAAAATACAGAGGACTAAGAAAATATACCTCTGGCCTCAGCTACCACATTGAAAACAAATGCCTGAATGCAATGAACCAGGCAAACATAAAAATCAAAACCAAAAAATTCTTATCCTATTACATTTACATTTATTACATTAAATTGTTTTGCTTTGCTAATATTGCTTTTTGTCACTTTCAAAATCAAATGTGCCTTTCTTTATTATAAGCAAAAAGCAATCATATTACTTTAAAATACATAAGCTGCCTTGTGTTGCATGCTAATTTGAATAATCAGCTTTTGTCACCAGCTACATTTGCTTGAAAGGCATATGAGAAATTTGACAAAATGTACTTTGGATGAATTTCTCAGAGTAAATGTTTGTACTAAAATACACATCGGTGAGCACCGCACTGACAGAAGAGCTGGTGGATGTGGCAGTAGTAATCGAAGGTGCTAAGCCAGCTGTCTCGCTCTGTTTGCTTGCTCACTGCTTTGGGCATTTTGCCAACCTCATTGCAAATAACTGCATTAGTCAAGTGTATCAGAATTATTACTACACTGTGTCCATCTCATTTATTGCTGTTTGGGCATTTTCTAAATCTTTACAGCACAATGAAAGAATTTTTCAACTTACTGACCTTTTTAACGTTCACCAGGCCTAAAAGTTCTCTTTTCTTTATTACATATTTGGACAGTGACAATATCTGCTGGCCACTTTGTGAAGCCACCATCTTCCCAGCATGGTTTGGAGTGCTAACAGAATTCTGATTGCAACATAACTCGTGATGCATAATTCTAGCCTGTGGGTGGCATGTCTGTGGAAATAAACTTGCCATGTGAATTTACTATTACACTCTATATTACATTGAAAATGTGTTCTGTTTAACTTAATAGTTTACCTTCCACAAATTGCTTCGCAAATAAGATTAATATACACCTATACAATAGACTATTACTCTGTATCAACATAGTATCTTTGCAGTGATTTTCAAACACCATAATATGCAAACCATCGGCTCAAGCCATTCATATATCCAGCTAAAGAAACCACATTATTTTAACTGCACATCACAACTTAAAAAAATCTAATTGTAGTTCTAATAATAACAAATGAAACTTATGCTTGAATAGTGGGGCTGAAATTTAGCATTGTTTTGTTTAGTTTATGAAAACAAGATAAACATAACGATAACTAATTTTGAAGAATGGGGTAGCGTACAATATCAACGGGCATTTAAATCAATGCTGATTTTATCTAGGATAAACAACCAGAAATTAAGGTCCTCTATCTGTTGCAAATTTGTTTTGTACCATAAGAACTGGGGAAAATGCAAATCTTGACAGATATTTACAGGCCTTGAACTCTTTAATCAGTGGTTTATAATAAATGAGAGCACTGGAGTCCATTCAAAGAAAAGTCCAGATTTTCCAAAGGTTGTTTTGGGGTTTAAAAGATGGGGATGGTTTTCCTGGCTTAGCAAACAACTGTTGACTACTGTAGCCACCCTCACCCATATCCCAACTTCTGCCCACATAGTCCTTTCAAATTTGAGTTTAAATTTGAGGAAGAATTAGTTACACTCTAAGGTGCCAGTTGGCTTGAATGGCTGACTGATTATGTTTATGAACTCCAAACATACGTACGTAGAGTTGCTGCCTTACAGCGCCAGAGACTCAGGGTCGATCCTGACTACGGGTGCTTGTTTATACAGAGTTTGTATGTTTTCCCCATGACTTGCGTGGGTTTTCTCCAGGATCTCCGGTTTCGTCCCACACTCCAAAGACATACCGGTTTGTAGGTCTGTAGGTTGGTATAATTGTCCCTAGTGTGTGTAGGATAGTGTAAATGCGCAGGGACCGCTGGTCAGCGCGGACTCGGTGGGCCGAAGGGCCTGTTTACGCACTGTATCTCTAAACTAAACTAAACTAAAATCTCAGACAAGTTATTCTCAGTGTTGACAGGCAGAGAGTTTTTGAAGGGTTGTTCTCCATCATTGCTAAAGATGATGAAGAGCATCAATCCTATCACTTTTTAAAACAATTCATTTTTCAGAATGCGGGCACTACCGGCAAGGCTAACAGTGCTTTTGAAGGTGGAGGTGAGTTTTAGGACTGAGACACAGAGTTGTTGAAACAGCAGGGATACATTTCCAAGTCAGAATGATGTGTGATTTGGCAGGAAACCTGCAGATGACCCCTACTGCCCATGGTTTCATTGTGGTAGAGTTCGCAGGTATTGTCAAAGCAGTGGGTGGATCCCAGGTGGATAACTGCAGTGCATTTTATAGATGATTTTCATTACCGCATGGGCTTCAGGGGTGGAGGAATTGTAGGAGGTGCCAATCAACCAAGCTCCTTAGTCCTGGATGGTGTTGGGCATCTTCAGTGGTATTGAAACTGCATTCATTCATCTGGGCAAGCGTAGAATGATACATTATGCTTTTGATTTGTTCAGTTTAGTTTATTGTTACGTGTACTAAGGTACAGTGAAAAGCTTTTGTTGCGTGCTATCCAGTTAGCAGAAAGACAATACATGATTACAATCAATGGATTTACAGTGTAAAGATACATGATATAGCGTTTAATGCAAGGAAAAGCAAGCAAAGTCCGATCACGGATAGTCCGAGAGTCATCAAAGTAGATAGTAGTTCAGCACTGCTCTCTGGTTGTGGTAGTGGATGATTCAGTTGCCTGATTACTGTTGGCGTTCTGCTTTGTCAACGATGGAAAAGCTGTGGTGTGTCAGAAATTGAACCCTGCCCTTGTAGCCATAGTATTTATGCAGTTGGTCCAGTTAAGTCGAGAGAGGTGACCCCTGGAATTTTAACGCTGAGGAAACAGTGCTGGTTCTATGATTGAATGTCCAGCTAAACTTTGTTTGTTGGAGATGGTATTGCCTGCAGTCGTGAGGTATGAAGTTTACTTGTTTTGACAACATTCATCGTTTGCTGCACACGGGCTTGGATTGTTTCATTTTATGAGGACTTCTGAATAGATGTTTTATCGTGTGCAATCATCAGTGAATATGCCCATTTCTAATGCTGTGATGGAAGGAAGGTCATTGATGAAGCAATTAAAGATGATTGGGCCTGGACACGACCCTGAGGAACTTTTCCAGTGATGTCCTGTGAGTGGGATGATTGCCCTCCAATAACCACAACTGTCTTGCTTTGTCCTCCATTGATGTATTTTCTTCTTGATGCTGATTTTCATTTATACCAGAGTTTGGATCCATATGAACCTGATAAAACGTAAACAGGCTGCCAATGGCTATGTTATTCCGAGTAAGTGCCACTTGATAACACTATCAATGACAGATTCAAACACTTACTGATGATTGAGAATAAGTTAATTAGGAGGAAATTAGCTGTAATGGAGTTGTCCTGCGTCTTGTGAACAGAACAAGCCTGGCCAATTTCTCACATTGTTTGTGACTGAACTGGAATAGCTTAACTAGAGACACAACTGGTTGTTGAGTGGGAATCTTCTGTACTACAGCTGGGATATTTGGTCCCATAGCAATGCAGCCATTTATTGATATAACTCCTATCAATGTTGTCATGATAGTAGTGGGTAGATTAATAAGGTCAAGATCAAGTTGGATAATTTCTCTCTTTAGTTCATTTGTTACATGAGGCCGAGCCTGTCTGTCAGTTATATCCTTCAGGACTTGGCTACTTCAGATAATTGCAGTACTACCATACCACTCCTGGTGATGAATGTTGAATTTCCCATTCAGTACATCATGCAACCTTGCTACTTTCAATGCTTCTTCCAACTGTGTCTGTGTATGGATAAGAACTGTCCATATTTGATCCAATGTCATGTATGGAGTATGTACTGAATGTTGATGACTCCCAGAGATTGTTTAGGCTTATTATTGTCACATGTAATGAGGTACAGTGGAAAGCTTAATTTTGCACACCATCCAAACATATCAGGTATACCATACATAAATACAATCAAGTCAAATTCAAATACAATAGATGGAGCAAAGGGGAAGATACAGAGTGCAGAATATAGTTCTTAGCATTGTAGTGCATCAGTTTGATAGACAAAGTTCAATACCCACAATGGAGCAGAGGTGAATCAGGATTCAGAGGCCTGATAAGAGAGAGGCTGAAGCTGTACCTGAGTCTGGTGGTGCATGCTTTCAAGTTTAAGTACTATCTGCCAAACTGAAGCAGGGAGAAGGAAGAATGACCAGGATGGGACAATTGTTTGATCATGTTGGCTGCTTTTCCGAGGCAGCATGAAGTGTAGATGGAGTCTGGTCTGTTGATGGACTGGGCTACATCTACAATTCTCTGCAATTTCTTCCTGTCTTGGGCAGAGCTGCTGTGTTGTACTCTTCTATGTTCAAATTATGCCATGGTGCAACCCCACAATATGCTTTCAATAGTGCATCTGTAGAAGTTTATAAGAGTTACGGAAGACATGCCAAATTTCCTCAGTCTCTTCAGGAATTAGAGGCGTTGGTCCTTTCTTGGTTGGTGCATCAATTAGGTTAGTCCATGATAGATCAATATTAACACCATGGAACCTGAAACACTCAACCATTTCCACTTCCACACCATTGACTCTGATTGAGGCATGTACTCAGCCATATTTCCTGAAGTCAATAACTTGTTGACATTGACGGTGAGATTATTGTCCTGACACCATGTCACGAAGTTCTCTATGTCCTTCCTGTACTCCATCTCATCATTGTTGATGATTCAACCCATCAGTGGTATCATCTGCAGACTTGTAGATGGAGATAGAGCAGGAAAAAAAAACCTGCAGATGCTGGTATAAATTAAAGGTAGACAAAAAATGCTGGAGTAACTCAGCGAGTCAGGCAGCATCTCTGGAGAGAAGGAATGGCAGACGTTTCAGGTCTGAAGAAGGGTCTTGACCCGAAACATCACCCATTCCTTCTCTCCAGAGATGCTGCCTGACCTGCTGAGTTACTCCACCAATTTTTGTCTACCTTGGAGATAGAGCAGAATTTGAGTGTGTAAGGAGTATAGTAGGGGACTGAGAAGGCATCCTGTGAAGGTGGAATTTAAGGAACATTGTTTGTAAGCTGCGCTTCTGTAGTATAGCAAATCAGAGTATTGCTTTAGTGGTATGTTGAATATCTCTCCCAGTTAAGATGTCAGATGTTCATGACGGGGAATGGCCACGTCAAATGGTCTGGGAGAGTAACTTTACATGTTCACATTTGGAGCCCAGATCAATGCCCAGGTGGTCCATCTGGTTTTATCCTTTCTCTATGTTAAGGGAATGGCTATAAGAGTCATACAACACAGATACAGGACCTTTAGCCCAACCCATCTATGCTGACCAAGGTGCCCCATCCAAACTGGTCCCATATGCCCACGTTTGGCCCATATCCCTCTAAACCTTTCCTATCCATGTACCTATCCAAATTATTGACCGATTTCTGAGAGCAGTTCAGAATCAATTATACTCCTGCAAATCAAGGAAACAGTGAGGCTACTCCAGGAAAGGGAGGCAGATTTATTCCACAGAAGAGCATTAGATCAATTAACAATTAATCACATCCATGCTGCTATGCGGGGCAATGCACCAGAATTCAAGACATTGTGCAGGAAAGAAAATTGCAGATGCTGGTTTAAATCGGTAGACATAAAATGCTGGAGTAACTCAGCGGGTCAGGCAGCATCTCTGGAGAGAAGAAATGGCTGACGTTTCGGGTACTTGTCCCTGCTAATATTTGTAGGAAAGTTGCTGATAGCAAACAGGTTTCTTTCTTTGTTTTCTAGGAAGTCTGCTATTAATATTTCACTCCATGGTAATTTGCCATCCATTTAGTTTACACTTTTTGTGGCCATGCAACGTTCCAAGTTGCTTTACACCCAAAGAAATATCTCTGTTGCAATGTAGGAAACCATTCAAATTGCATCAATGACTTAAATTTGCATGCTGACCTTCCTTTGAGGTGATGTTCCTTACCTTAGTGATTCCATTTAAAAGGAGGGAGTAAAAACTGATCAACTGAGAAATAGCAACTTTCAGGGAATTCATTCTCAAACAGAGAATTCATTGTGTGAAACAGTTTTCCAATTAGACCAGTGGAAGTAAAAACTTGATAGAAAGAAAGATAGAAAATAGGTGCAGGAGTGGGCCATTCGGCCCTTCGAGCCAGCACCACTATATGATCATGGCTGATCATCCAAAATCAGAACCCTGTTCCAGCTTTCTCCCCATATTGATCATCAATTAACAAATAATTAGCCCCTGATATTAATTCCACCAGAAACCTGGGGAGGAATATGGGTGGGGTGATCAGTTAAAATGAGTCTTTGATCCCTCCGTGCTCTACCTTGTCCTAGTTTTAGGCTTAGTATTCAACTAGTGACTGACACTCATGCAGAAATGAAGTGGGATCCTGCCTTTAATATTACCTCCTGGCTGCAATGTTAATCTGAGGTCTAAGTAACGCAGCAATAATGCTATCTGCCTGACTCTGTTGGAGGTACATTATGGTCAAGAAAGGAAGTTGCCATGAAGTCCAAAGAATATGACGACTTTTAAATAATCCTGATGCGTAGGCCTACATTTGGCCTTCACTCCTAGCTGCAACCCTCCCTTTTGCCCATGTTCATGGGTTCCTGCAAGTATTTCTCCTTTTGCCCAAATCTGTTTGATTGTCTGGCCCTCTCCACCAATCGTCTGATCGATTTTGTATCTGCTGCCACCTTCTGATTGTTATCCAACTCTGCCTGGTGTAAGAAAATAACTGCAGTTGCTGGTACAAATCGAAGGTATTTATTCACAAAATGCTGGAGTAACTCAGCAGGTTAGGCAGCATCTCAGGAGAGAAGGAATGGGCGACGTTTCAGGTCGAGACCCTTCTTCAGACTGATGTCAGGGGAGCGGGACAAAGGAAGGATATAGGTGGAGACAGGAAGACAGTGGGAGATCTGGGAAGGGGGAGGGGAAGAGAGGGACAGAGGAACTATCTAAAGTTGGAGAAGTCAATGTTCATACCACTGGGCTGCAAGCTGTCCTGGTCATCGTCTGAAACTTGATACTCAATGTGCCCTTCCACCGATGTCCCTTTTCATCAATCCACCAAAGAATTTTCACTTGCAGACTCGAAGCCTGACCCTTCCTTCACTCACACCTGCCTTCTCCTTACTACTAAGCATCTGCCGTTCTCCATTACCCGATTTCCTCCAGCAGCTACAAATGATAAGAGGTAACTAATAAAAAAACTATACGGAGCGATGCACCAGAATTCAGGACACTGTGCTGTACTTGTGCATACTAAAATGTTCTGTTTCAAATGATGTACAAGGCCATATTTATAGCTGCTAGGAGGCTTTGCATATAATACCCCCCACCAGCTCTCTGCACCACTGCTAAGAGGTTCTTTAACATACCTTTCCCAGTGCAGAACAATTTCTGGCATTTAATCTTTTGGCAATCTGTAATTGTATATCCGTTTCCCTGGACATGGTGGCATATAGGAGTTGTTTCTTTCTTTTTTTTTACTAACAGTTATACCACTAATGGTGTCCAAAACTCAGTAAACCAGAACACTGCAATCCAATAAATATAAAAACAGCTCTGCTGTGGAGAAAAGTAAAATAAAAATATACTTTTCAAATATTGACAGACATGTTTTTTTGTTGTATGACTTTAGTACAATATTGCAACTGACTAAGATATAGCATTGGAAAGCATCAATGGTCTTATGTGGCCTTAGCAATGAGAAACAGACCCAATTCAACCAGGTATTTAAATTTTGTTTCCTGTATTTAATGTTGCCTGGCTGTAATTATGTAAGCATACTTAATTAATGGAGATGGATGATTAGATAAATGTAGTTTCAAGATTGCTTCTGTTACTACCACTCTGATTTCTTAGTCGCTTTTACTGTGGTGGACCACCTCAGCTAAGCTCAAAGCCCGTGAATAGGCCTTATGAGACACAGTTAAAATGCTTCCATTGAGTCCTGTTTTCTCCTTAAATCCTGGACACTTATTTCATTGTTATATATAAATTTCTTGTTTTTTGGTTAGAGATCTCTTTTGTCACATTTAAATTAAGTTTATGTACAGTAACAGGCTAATAACTCAGTTGCTTCAGTTGCTTGTTAAAGTCAAGCATGTGTCTTTGTTTCATGTTACTAATGATGTGGAACCATGGAAGCCCAAGCATATTTCGCTTGGACGATGTGGGAGCGAAAACTGAAAGCTCATTACTTGGCTCCCCATTGGAATCCGGCAGGAGTCTGCTCATTGAAAAGACTGTGGGGGCTTTGACAGAATTATTATACTGAATATTTTTAGACTCATTAACTATATTACCAAAGCAAAACATGCAGATATGCGGAAACCTTAGAAACTTTCTTCAGTTAAAAAGGTGAAAAATAATGCTTTTTAAGACAGAGAAAATATTTGTCTCTAAATTCTTAATTTTACAGCTAGTCTTTGCTATTTAATCCAATTAACCTCTGGGCGAGCGAGGCATGATTACTTTATCTTTCATAATTTGGCTGTATATTTTGTATTATAGAACCTTCGAAAGAAAAATAGTAAAATTGTCACACAACACTAGACATTGCAGTCAATTTAAGTACAATAACTTTAATGGTCCTGTCCTGCAGTTATAAAATATATAAGGAGGCAAATTATAAAGGGATTTAACAAGATACTTCCTTACTACATAAATATGGTTGTGCATCATCCCAATGAATGTTGTGGTGATGACTGAACATTTTGTCCTATTATGCAACGTAGCAATTGTATTATTTGGATTATTGGGAACATCATTAAAGACTCTCTAATCTACATATATAAATTAGTTACAATTGATATAATTAAAGTATTAGTCCCTAAAATAAATTGAAAATAGCTTTCAAATTTCATGAAGAGAGTGTCATTTTTGAAATGAAGTGAAAATAATTTATTTAATTGATCTAACTTGCACATATAAATTATGTCTAATTAGCATAATTCAGTAATGAGCTTTCCCTTTTAGCACAGTAGGTATACTGACATTTTAAACTGACGTTTTCATAAAGATAAATCCTCAGAATTTCATTTTGCACGGAAAGCCTTTTGTGGCTAAACTAATTTACACGTACAAGTGCTTCTATTTTATTTAATTGGTATGGCATTGTTAATGCTGAAAAGGATTTTCTAATCTTGGACCATAGATTTTGTTTTACTAATTGATGGTAAATAATTAGCACGGGATATGTTTACACATTCGAAAATAAAATAAGTCACAATGTTGCTAGCCATGTTTACTATTTCTATCATCAGGGAAATTTGTTTTGCTACAGGTGAACAAAAATGACCTTTAATGGCATTATCGTTCAAATGCCTAAAAGACTAAACAGATCTGCATTATTTTCTTTCAAGAAAACATTAAACCATTTAATTCCATCTGCATTTATTTCCCCTGTATAGTTTTAGCACTCAGAACTTTTATGAAAACAAAGAAATATCTCATAGAGACATAGTCATAGAGTGGTACAGTGTGGAAACAGGCCCTTCGGCCCAACTTGCCCACATCGGCCAACATGACCCAGCTACACTAGTCCCACCTGCAAGTATTTGCCCCATATCTCTCCAAACCTGTCCTATCCATGTACTTGTCTAAATGCTTCTTAAATGCTGTGATAGTCCCTCCCTCGACTACCTCATCTGGCAGCTTGTTCCATTCATCCACCATTCTTTGTGTGAAAAAGTTACCCCTCAGATTCCTATTAAATCTTTTCCCCTTCACCTTAAACCTACATCCAGAGGATAACTGTAACATGGCCTCCCAACGTCTATACAATTCTCTGGCTGATGAAGGCCAATGTGCCAAAAGTCTTTTTCACCACCTGATCTACCTGTGACTTCACCTTCAGGGAGCTATGCGCCTGCACTCCTAGATCCCTCTGCTCTACAACATTACCCAGAGTCCTACCATTAATTGTGTAGGTCCTGCCCATATTTAATGACAGTGTCTGTAATACTTGTATTCTGTAGGAAAAAAATGCTTTTTCTAGATTTGGCTGCATCAAGGCATTTATTCTCAGCTGAGAGAATGTCGAATGTCTCCCCATGGACATAAGAACAGCAAATTATATAATATGTAACCATACATCGATCAGCCAAAAAATTATGACCTGATGAGCCAAAACATTATGACCACCTGCCTAATATGCTGTTGGTCCTCCGTATGCAGCCCCATAGGGTGCGATACACTGAGTATTGTGACACATTCCTCCTGTGACCACCATTAATATTTTCTGTGACTTGTGCCACAGTAGATCTTCTGTCGGTTTGGACCAAATGGGATAGTCTTCGTTGCCCTCGTGCATCGATAAGCCTTGGGCGCCCAACACACTGTCGCCGGTTTGTGGTTTGTCCCTCCATGGACCACTGTCGGTAGGTACTCACCACTGCTGACCGGGAGCAGCCCACAAGCCTTTCCGTTTCAGAGATGCTCTGACCCAGTCATCTGGCCATAACAATTTGGCCCTTGTCAAAGTCGCTCCTGCCCATTTCCCCTGCATCCAACACATCAACTTCAAGAACTGACTGTTAACTTGCTGCCGAATATATCCCACCCCTTGACAGGTGCCATTGTAACAAGATAATCAATGTTATTCACTTCACCTGTCAGTGGTCATAATATTTTGGCTGATCGGTGTATTACATTCTGCAATTGATGGAATGCAAGAAATGCTGGAAAAAAAATCAGTAGGTCAGACAACACCTATGGAGAAAGAATTAACATTTCAGATCAATGATGCTTCAGATCTGTAGTATTTTACTTTTGAATAGACTTAACATTTCAAGTTGATGAGCTTATATCAAAATCTTTCAAGACATTGAGCCAAAATATTAACTATTTCTCTTCAGCTGCAGCCTGACCTGCCAAGTATTTTATGTCCTGACTTTGTACAATGTAGAATTAAGAAGTACCTTGAAGTTGAGAAAGAGTTTGAGAAGTGGATTGGTTTCTGAATGGAATTCCAGAGCCAGCTTGCTAAAAGTATGTTAAAAAATGGGAACTGCACAAAAAGCTGAAGTTGGAAATTTGGCCTAGAGTTGAACACAGACATTGGCAATGATGAAACTATGACGATGAGAATGTTTTAATTGAATTATTGTTGCACTTGGAGTGAATTTGGGAATTGAGTTTAGTGATCATGCAAATTTTCATATGGCAGCTGGATTTTAGAAGTGCTTAATTTTATGAACATTGATAGGTAATGCATTGATGAGAAGATAAATGTCATAGTCAGGCCTGCATGCAACAAAAACACAAATAAGGACTTTAACATCAAATAGGTTATGACAGTGTAAATAGAGAATTGAAATAGTAATCATATGTGATAAAGAGGATATGAAAATGGTGATTACTTCACAATAAAGTTGGATAGTTGAGAAAAGAAAAAGTTAATATTTCAGGGCAAAGAATTAACCTGAAGAATCAACTTTGTTTCTTATCTCACAGATGTGGCCTGACATGTTGAGTACTATCAATATTTTATTTTTTTATTTTACATTTCCAGATCTGCAGTGATTTTAAATTTCATTTTACAAATAATTTGAATTATTCTGAAATCATTCAAGGAGGGGAATGGAATCAATGATCAGCACATGGAATTTGTAGTTGGAGATGGGGGGGAGGGGTTTGTAAACAATGGTTGCAGTCTTACAAATTGCTTTATTTTTAGGAAATCTTGTCTCATCTAAGATTGATTATCTGACAGTCAAACCAACATCAGTCGAAGGCCCATGAAAGTTGGTGGGATCATCTACATAAATGTGGAACCTGTCATTATGTTTAAGAAAGATAATACCAAAGGGTGGTATATAAATGATCAATGGAATAGGCCCCAGGATTAATCCCAAGATAGGTAACAATGGAATCAGCTATGGACACTCTCTATGAGCTGGACAGTGGAGCAGATTTGTTATGAAAGGATTGCTTGGTTAACAGGTTTATAGCTTGAATTCTCAATGGGAAGAACAGAACATTCTGTGCCCTTAACAAGCCACTGGGACCAAACACTCCAATAGAGCAAGGAAGGACTGTGCATTCCATCTTCTAAACTTTTCACACTTCTCTCTAATTCATTGCAAACAATAAATAACATCACATTCGTAGCAAAGGTGATAGATACCGACACAATTGTTGAAGATCAATGGTGTCTCTAGCTATGCAGCAACATCAGTGTCCACCAAGAATATAGAAAATTGCTGAAAAATCCAAACTCGGCAAAAAATATTGACCAATTCTCAATGCCAGCAAAGTATCAAGTTATCAAGCAGCACTGCCAGGACCACTTGGTGTAGATAAACCCACACTAACAAAAGAACTTTATTTCACAAAATGCTGGAGTAACTCAGCAGGTCAGGCAGCATCTCAGGAGAGAAGTAATGGGTGACGTTTCGGGTCGAGACCCTTCTTCAGACTTCTTCTTTAACAAAAGAACTGATATCCAAAGGTGAGATAAGTGTAATTATCCTGTACAGAATGGAACTATTTGACTGAAAACATCATCAAGAATTACTTCAATGCATATCATAGGAATGTTGTTGAGTTCAATGATCTACACTCTAGGGCTTCATTATAGAGAAACCTCAATGTTCAGTAGCTGGTCCAAGTATCTTCAGCTTGTGGATGATTGTTGCTGAGAGTATTTTGAATACCTCAGGTCACAAATAAGTCACCATATCCAGATCTTGAAATTAAGTCAATCTCTAGCCTCCAAGTATCAGTGAATGAGCTGCTGACTGCAAATGTGAGTTGACTGATGGTGTTCCCCCACTACTCTCTGCCCTAATTGCATTTCTTGGCCATTTGAAAGAAATATACAATTATTGAATAATGTCATGGCAGATGCGGAGTAAGTAAGAGGTACATGCTTATACCATTTGCAGCGTGTACATCACGAGAAATCTTGGCATGTTGCTGACATATGTGGAGGACTGAGTATGAACATAATGTCATCTTCAGATTCAGCCTTAATTTTGGCAACAATCTATTATGGTGAGCACTATCTCCTTCAGGTGAGAACCATCCTATTACTGTACTTGATTGCTTCTGTTTAGCTGCTGCCTCCTCCATTTATGCATCACTGTGTTCAAGCATGTTTGTGTGTGGAGACACAAGAAATTGTAAATGCTGGAATCTTGAGCAATAAACAAACTACTGGAGGAACTCATTGGGTCAGACAGCAAGTGTGGAGGAAAATGAACAGACAATATTTCAGATCTGAAGAAGGGTACTGACCCTAAATATCATCTATCCATATCTCTCCACAGATGCTGCCAGGCCTGCTGAGTTCCTCCAGCCATTTGTTGTTATTTTTTTTGGTCTATGTGTTTGTGTGTGTTGTCTTTTGATGAAGTACTTGTCATGTTTGAATAAATTGCAGTATATTACGACTGTAAGACCAGGGTGTGAAGCTTACAGCAATGGTAAGTGTGTGAGTGTACATTGGAGCATACGAACATTAGGTAGGTCTTGATTGATTGAGAACGCTGGCAGTGTAGTGTTTTGAACAATGGCTAGGGCTAGTGAGGCAGTAGGTGAATATGACCCTTGAAATTGCATTCACTGACCTTGACCATGCACGCGAGGTCATTGACAGTGCATCTCGGTAACATGTTTTCAGAGCGTGACTTGAGATTTTAACTGCAACAATTATCTCGTCCCAATGCCTTAATCAAATTCACTAGGAACAAAGGAGGACCCGGCCTGGGGGACTGCCGTGAGGAAGGGGGAAGAACAAAGAACAATGGAGGGCCCTACGTGGGGTGTCTGCCATGAGGGAGGGGAGGGGAGAACAATGGAGTACCTAGTGTAGGCGGGCCGCGTTGAGGAGGGTGGGGACGGGGAGAACAAAAGGGGACCTGGCGCGGATATTGTGTATATTTTGTAACTTTGTCAGCGCCCTTATGTAGCTACTATTTGCATACCTTGGGTATGTAAGCAAAGAATTTCACTGTGACTTGTCACATGTGACAATAAAGTATTCATTAATTCATTCATTGAGGGCTTCCTGGTTCCCCAAGGATAAATCTCTTCACCATTGCTTCCAGTGTACCATCAGAAAACCACAATGCCCATCTTTTCTGCTTCCTCAGTTAATCTCTGTTTTTAGAATTAGGTTTTCCACCTGCTACAGCCATAATTCTGGGACTTGAAATTGGTGCCAAACCCGGCGACTCTCGTATACTGTCTCAGTGTACTATTGCTTGTACTGTGTCTAAGATGTGTTAACGTATAGTAATACTCGTACTGAACTGTATGCAATAATGAATATCACTGTACCTTTGTACATGTGGCAATAAAATACCATTGATTCATCTCCTGTTTAAGATATTAAAGTGAACCAGACCAGCACAAACTGTGCAGGCTACCCACAACATGGAGCGCTCTCCAAATCCAAGTTGGGTAATAGGGGCAGTTCATTGTGGAGTAAGCTAAACACATGATGTTGGCATGTTCTTTGAATTAGAAGGAATGGTCAGAATTTAGTTGCACATCTGTTCGGGGGCTGTCAAAGTTAGCCATTTTGTCTCCTTGAGCAGATTGATATGACCAAGAAGAGTAAAGAAGTCTGCCTGCAGCTCTGAAAGCATGTTGTAGGACTTTGCCATGGTAATCCATCAAATGCAATAGTGTTGCCTCAAAAGTAAAATCAGATAAGCTTAAACCTCAACCTAATACAGCTCCCACGGTTGGCAGGCAAGTTTGACCAAAAGGAACACTGATGTCCTTCAAGCTGCCAGAACAATGCCGTACACTGATTATTCAGATGAAAATACAACCAAAAAAAACTTCTGATTAAAATTCCATTTGGTATTCATAACAAAGGTGGCAGTGCTTTCTTACAGAATGAGGCAAATACCTTATAATCATGCTTTTAAATCTAATTTTAAAGTACTCGCATGCTTTTTTCAAATGAATATTTGCTTTTCTCTCAAATTCTATTCAAGATCATTTGTTGAGCTCCTGTCGCGTTTTGTATAGAACTGCACCATTTTATCTTGCAAATCTGTATTAGAGTTGCAGATACTTCAAGTCATATACCTTAGAAATAGGCTCTTTCGCCCACTATGTCCCAACTCGACTCGTACGAGTCCCCTTTACCAGCACTCAGACCATTGTCTTCTACACCTTGAGGTTTCTTGTACTCATACAGATACTTTGTAAATATTAATATAATATGCCTTTATTGTCATTGTACACAAGGTACAACGAAATTAGAAATGCTACAACTGATAACAGTGCGACAGTGCAGAGACAATTGCACAGACATACGAACCAACACAACAAATGCCAGTATCATATAAAAACCGATTTAAAATCCTAATAAATAATGAGTGGGTTAAACACTTAAAAATTCTTTAAGAAAAAGTTTATTTTTTGAAAATGATAGTAGCCGAATCATGTGCTTCCGTTCACTGTTCTTATTGCCCAGGGAAAGAAACTGTTCTTGAGTCGATTTGTCCTTGTGAGAATACCTGGCCTGCCTTCTTAGGCAATGTGCTCCAGTGTATTTGTAAGTTAGAAACAATGCAATATACTGGCCACCTTTGATATTTTGCTGCCAAATCCATGGCTTGCTCAGTCATTTCGCAAAATGTACCATAATATTGAAATTAAACTTGTTTATATCAAAGATTCTCATGTTTCAAAATTTCTGATGACAATTACATATAACCAAAAGGATAACAAATTCATTACATTTTCAATTTCTGACAATCGATAACTATTTTCTGCTGAAATTCGTGATAAACCATCTTTAATTTGACTTTTGTTTATTGTTTTCTATCAGAGGATTTATGCGATGTCATGCTTACTCATTTTTCTCAATTTTCACCGTTGAATGCTTTGAACGCCTAGCATCAATCTGATAGAATATAATGTGATAACATAAATCAATTAACCTGCAAAAATATTCTTACAAAAATAGACTTAAATTAATTGTAATATGTGATACTGACATTTATTTTCTAAACACAATATGTGGTTTGCTTCTATGTTTTCAAATTCTTGATATGATTTAGCCCTAATTAGGTATCCAATAAGTCACATGTATTTTATATTTTACCATATGTCTTCATAACTCCCACCTATGCAGAGATATAAACGGTTATTGTGATGTATTATTCTCCATGTGATTGGAAATGGACAGTTGAATTTTGTTCTTTTATTATCATTGCAAGACAGACGGATGATGTGTTTTTCTGGAAATTTCTTTTCTGTTGTTGTTCTCCTAAAGCAGCTGATGACTGCTTAAAGCTCTTTAGTTTTGTCATGCACTAAAGCACATGTTGCTAGGCCATGATAAGCCTTGCAGGAATAAAACCAGCTAGCATGTCCATCAATATATTTTAACTTTACATTTTAAACTTGAGGTGGGGCCAGTTTTAATAAACAGCATTAAAAGCTGTAGGCTTTTAAACAAAAGGGTAAAATAAATCCTTTCGTCGCCTTTATGGAACAGAGGGAAACAGAAATGTTTAACTCATCAGCTTTGCAGTCAGTGCTTTGCACAGCTAGAACAAAACTGCTGAAGCATTTAGAGAAAATCAACCCCCCATCCCAGCAGCCAGATGTGACTGGATTCTATTGAATGCACATGAGTGGGCTCAAAAATCAGGAGACTGCGAAATTCCTGTCAGGCCTGTACTGTACAGAATGGGCTATTGACTGCTTTCTGTATTCTCTCCATCATTCTTTTTGAACGCTGCCATTAATTTCTTCTCCTACTCTGACTTTTTTTTAAAATTTCATCAGCTCTCCGCACTACAAACCAGGATGCATAAAGCAATGGTGGACTACTCCAAACAACGGGGCCTTTATAGTCAAGCTGAGCTGGCTACGTTCCAGGCTATCTCTCTTGAGAATGCTCAGAAAATAATAGCTGTGCAGGTATGTTTTAAAGGAGTTATGGAGGAATAATGGGATTAAGACTTAAAGGAAAATAATTGGAAGTGGAAACTAAGTATTAAAATGCAAACACATTATGGCATAATTGAAATTTCATAATAAGGAAAAATATGCTCATTGTAAGGTATATTTGTATCCCAGTTTTTAAAGTTACATGTCTGCAAATGGAATTTCCTATTTTTGTACATATTCAAACATAGTTTGCCCCTTTCTTAGTTTTTATATTCTATTTTTATTTTATTCGCCCCAATTGTTTTATCACTATTTACAACAAGTATATTTATTTGGCAATTTAAATGCAGATTTTAAGATACAGATTTTACTTGTAAAACTAATATATCTTTTATTTAGTCCATGGATTTTTAAAAAGTTTTCAGGTGCTACCACACACAATTTTTTTTATTTTTAAATCACACTTTTGATTTTGTGATCTTTTCATGAGCCCAGCTAATATCATACAAAGTTCCAATTTTCATCCCCTTCTCACAGACAATGTTGTTCATCTCATCTGGTTTGTTTTTAGGCTCAAATATACGTTGTGTTTCCATAATCTTCTCCTGTTCCACAAATCTCAAAGATGGGTCAATTTTATCAGTTTTGCCATCTGGTGTAAAATGAATGAGTAGACCCTTAAATGGTACAGTTGGAGTGAATGGAATGTTCTGAATATGAGTGGCAAACAAAAAGTGCCTAAGCTATCAAATAGAGTGCTCTGTAAATGAATGGTGAACTAAAAGGGCCTAAGCTACCAAATTTCCAAACGAATAACATTACTCATTTGCAACCGGTATGGATCAAGTGTGTCAATTATTGGAACTGAAAATGACAATAGACAATAGACAATAGACAATAGGTGCAGGAGTAGGCCATTCAGCCCTTCGAGCCAGCACCGCCATTCAATGCGATCATGGCTGATCACTCTCAATCAGTACCCCGTTCCTGCCTTCTCCCCATACCCCCTCACTCCGCTATCCTTAAGAGCTCTATCCAGCTCTCTCTTGAAAGCATCCAACGAACTGGCCTCTACTGCCTTCTGAGGCAGAGAATTCCACACCTTCACCACTCTCTGACTGAAAAAGTTCTTCCTCATCTCCGTTCTAAATGGCCTACCCCTTATTCTTAAACTGTGGCCCCTTGTTCTGGACTCCCCCAACATTGGGAACATGTTTCCTGCCTCTAATGTGTCCAATCACCTAATTATCTTATATGTTTCAATAAGATCCCCCCTCATCCTTCTAAATTCCAGTGTATACAAGCCCAATCGCTCCAGCCTTTCAACATACGACAGTCCCGCCATTCCGGGAATTAACCTAGTGAACCTACGCTGCACGCCCTCCATAGCAAAAATATCCTTCCTCAAATTTGGAGACCAAAACTGCACACAGTACTCCAGGTGCGGTCTCACCAGGGCCCGGTACAACTGTAGAAGGACCTCTTTGCTCCTATACTCAACTCCTCTTGTTACGAAGGCCAACATTCCATTGGCTTTCTTCACTGCCTGCTGTACCTGCATGCACCTGCAAGCTTCCTTTCATTGACTGATGCACTCCCCCTCCCTCCTCCTAACTTGACACCATTCAGATAATAATCTGCCTTTCTATTCTTACTTCCAAAGTGAATAACCTCACACTTATCTAAATAAACTGCATCTGCCATGTATCCGCCCACTCACACAACCTGTCCAAGTCACCCTGCAGCCTTATTGCATCTTCCTCACAATTCACACTACCCCCCAGCTTAGTATCATCTGCAAATTTGCTAATGGTACTTTTAATCCCTTCGTCTAAGTCATGTGTGTACTTGCAGATTAATGACATAATTTGAATTTACTCATTTAAACTTTGATATTAAGTCACACTGCACTTAAAAATAGTGCATAAAGTAATCCATGTTAGAGTCATGCAACGTGGAAGCAGGCCCTTCGGTCCATTTTGCCCACACTGACCAACATGTCCCATCTGCACTAGTCCCACCTGTCTGCGCTTGGCTCGTATCCCACTAAATCTATCCTATCCATGTACCTGTCTAAATGTTTCTTGAATGTTGTGATAATGCCTGCCCCGACTACCTCCTCCAGCAGTTTGTTTCATACATCCACCGCCCTTTGTGTAAAAAAAAAGGTTACCCCTCACCTTAAGCCTTTGGTTCTCGATTCCCCTACTCTGGGCAAGAGACACTGTGCATTTACCCGCTCTATTCCTCTCATGATTTTGTACACCTCTCATTGATTATACACCAATAGATGCCAAGTTACTAGCGTCAATTTCACAATTGCTGGAGGGATCCCTGGAGCCTTTCTGCTGATTCAAGATGTTGTAAGTGTATAAAATGAGTTGGGCTGAGGTGCACATGTCCTGAAATGAAGTCTGTACTTAAAAAATATGAATTGCTTTAAAAAAGAATTAAATGAAACTCGTAAAAATGTTAAATATTATATAACAAAAAATAACATCAGACGTGCTTACAACTATGCCCTGCAGTCACCATTGAAATCAAAAGGGTCTCTGATCTTGCACCAGGTCTAACCTGAAACATGAATTAGATGATTTCCCAAACAAAATTACTGGGGAGCTTCAGAAAGAGGTAGGAGTGCTGTTGGACAACAAGTGGACTCTTGCACAGGGAGCTCTGAACTAGGCATTGTCTTATATTGCTCATTCAGTTTGAGAGTTTCACATTCCACAACACATGTACAAAAGTCCCCAATCCACTACAATTAAACTGCTAATTGCTGCAGCTCTGCTCAGAACCAATGGTATATCTTAGTGGGAATAGGCCAATGCATATTATACCTGATTTATTTTAATACTTGTATTTGTCTCATAATAGAAAAATACTGTTATCTTTAATATAATAAAATAGCCTTTTAAATGTTTTTCAATGCGAATGTCACTGAAAAATCATTATTTGAGAAGAGCTTTATACACAATTTTGGTTAGTGTTGTCAAATTACAAAAATAATAGAAAATATGAAATTGAGTAGTAAATAACAAATACTGTTCAAAATTCCTATTAGCTGTTACTGTAGAACAATAAACGTAATGTTGACTGACCTGTGATGCTAGTGGTAGGACCCTCATATATAACATATAACAACTACAGCATGGAAACAGGCCTGTCCGGCCCTACCAGTCCACGCCGACCATTCTCCCTGACCTAGTCTCATCTACCTGCACTCAGACCATAACCCTCCAATCCCCTCCTATCCATATACCTATCCAATTTACTCTTAAATAATAAAATCGAGCCAGCCTCCACCACTTCCACCGGAAGCCCATTCCATACAGCCACAACCCTCTGAGTAAAGAAGTTCCCCCTCATGTTACCCCTAAACCTTTGTCCCTCAATTCTGAAGCTATGTCCCCTTGTTGGAATCTTCCCCACTCTCAAAGGGAAAAGCCTACCCACGTCAACTCTGTCCGTCCCTCTCAAAATTTAAAAAACCTCTATCAAGTCCCCCCTCAACCTTCTACGCTCCAAAGAATAAAGACCCAACCTGTTCAACCTCTCTCTGTAGCCTAAGTGCTGAAACCCAGGCAACATTCTAGTAAATCTCCTCTGTACCCTCTCCATTTTGTCGACATCCTTCCTATAATTTGGCGACCAGAACTGCACACCATACTCCAGATTTGGCCTCACCAATGCCCTGTACAATTTCAACATTACATCCCAACTTCTATACTCGATGCTCTGATTTATAAAGGCAAGCATACCAAACGCCTTCTTCACCACCCTATCCACATGAGATTCCACCTTCAGGGAACAATGCACAGTTATTCCCAGATCCCTCTGTTCCACTGCATTCCTCAATTCCCTACCATTTACCCTGTACGTCCTATTTTGATTTGTCCTACCAAAATGCAGCACCTCACACTTATCAGCATTAAACTCCATCTGCCATCTTTCAGCCCACCCTTCCAAAAGGCCCAAGTCTCTCTGTAGACTTTGAAAATCTACCTCACTATCAACTACTCCACCTATCTTAGTATCATCTGCATATTTACTAATCCAATTTGCCACACCATCATCCAGATCATTAATGTAAATGACAAACAACAGTGGACCCAACACAGATCCTTGGGGCACTCCACTAGACACTGGCCTCCAACCTGACATACAATTGTCAACCGTTACCCTCTGGTATCTCCCATTCAGCCATTGTTGAATCCATCTTGCAACCTCACTATTAATACCCAACGATTTAACCTTCTTAATCAACCTTCCATGTGGAACCTTGTCAAATGCCTTACTGAAGTCCATATAGACAACATCCACAGCCTTGCCCTTATCAATTTCCCTGGTAACCTCTTCAAAAAATTCAAGAAGATTAGTCAAACATGACCTTCCAGGCACAAATCCATGTTGACTGTTTCTAATCAGGCCTTGATTATCCAAATAATTATATATATTGTCCCTAAGTATCTTTTCCATTAATTTTCCCACCACAGACGTCAAACTAATAGGTCTATAATTGCTAGGTTTACTTTTAGAACCTTTTTTAAACAAAGGCACAACATGCGCAATGCGCCAATCTTCCGGCACCATCCCTGTTTCTAATGACGTTTGAAATATTTCCGTCATAGCCCCTGCTATTTCTGCACTAACTTCCCTCAATGTCCTAGGGAATATCCTATCAGGACCTGGAGACTTATCCACTTTTATATTCTTCAAAAGTGTCCACCCATCTGCTCAGTTTCTGGTATAACCAGCATGAGATCTTTGCAAAAGATAAGGATGCCATATAAAATCTATTTATCTCTCAAGCAGCATCTTGTTGCAGCTGACATTGTATCACAAATTAAATTATGCTTTTCCAAAGAAAGGAATTTTGCAAGTGATTTGAGCAAAATAATTGTCCTTTTTCAAATAGTATGTTAAAAAGGTGTACAAGGTGCTAAAAACATTTTGTAAATTTTAAATATTGGGGGGGGGGGATCAATACTTGGAGAGAGCTAGTGTAAAATAATCAAATCTGTTGTAATCCATTCATGCCACATATATTCACAATTGCAAAATATTGCTCTGTCCCTATCACAGTTCATCTGAACCTCTCATTACCTGTCCTAATATTTGCACAGAAATCAACACATTTTGTGGTCCTGGGTGCTAATGTTACCACAACATTATTAAGATGTAGACCTAGTCAGGGCATTTTATAATCTTAAGAATTTCTTAATGTATAAATCGACATAAAAATAAATTGTGACTTTGTAGTTTGCTGTTAATTACACAGTTCACTTCCACTTTGGTTATTATTTGATTAGTAATACTTTGAGTATGCATTTCACTGAAGGAGTGTAGTGGGTATTAAACTCTTGTTAAAAATGAATTATATTTTTCTCTTTTGATTCCTGTGCTCTGTTCAACAAAAAATAGTTCAAGATGTATCAGTTAGCAATGTTATTCAGCTGAGCATATTCTGTTTAGAAATTACAGTGCAGCAGGACCAAAGACATTAAATATGTCACCCAGCTAAACAAAAAAGTGAAAAGTAAGGGAAAGCTTTCTCATGGAGGAGACATTTTGAATTATCTTTCTGTTCTTTGGAGCGATTTGTAAGAAGAGATTGGATAAACTACGATTGTTTTTTATGGAGTGAATGAGGCTGAGGGCGACTTTATAGAGGCTTATGAAATCTTGAGTTCATAGAGATGGTAGATGGCCATAGTCTTTTTCCAGGGTTGGGACATTTAAAACTAGAAGGTAGAGGTTTAAGTTGAGAAGGGAAAGATTTACAGGGGACATGAAAGGCAAGATTTGCACTTAGAGGAGAGTGGACAAAGAGAATAAACTGTCACAGGAAGTGGTAGAAGTGGATACTACTACAACTTTTGAAAGACATTTGGACTGGTTCATGGATAGGAAAGGTTAAGAGGTAATATCGACCAAATTCAGGCAAATGAAACTAGCTCAGGAAGGCACCTTGGTCACATTGAAAAAGTTGGACCAAACAGCCTATTTCTGTGCTCTATAACTCTATAATCAATTTGTGCACAGAACAAATTTGTGCACAGGCATGGTCCAACAAACAACAAGATCAATGAGCAAGCAGATAACTTTTTTTTAAATCACGTTATTTGAGGGATAAACGTATCAGCTTAGCAGGAAAGCTCTTCCATTAAACTTTGAACAATGCTTTGTGTAAACTGTTGCATACTCAAGAGACAATGTAATGTCTCATCCAACATACACTTCACCATTAGCAAAGCACTCTCTCAGTATTGTAGAGAGGTTTCAGTCGAGATTATGTACTCACGTCTATGAAAAGGTAATATATTCGGACAGTGGTACAATACTATCACTGAACGGAAGGAACAGAAATGCCCTGCACTTTTTCAGTGATCACATGGTGATGCTAAACACATCATGCATGCTGACTTCCCCACCAAAGGGATTAATAGGTTGTGCTGCCTCAAAAAGGCAGCCAATATCTTCAAAGACCCACACTATTCTGGACACTCTCTCATTTCGCTACTACCATCATAAAGGTGGTACAGGAACCTGAAAACTGACCACCAGGTTTAAGATCGGGTTCTTCCCAGTAACCACCATGCTCTTGAACATTGCACGACACTAATCGGAAGCTCAGCAACTATGATCTTCTATGGAGTGTGTCTTTGGTTGCACTATGGACGTTTGCACCATTAATAATTACTTATTAATTTATTGTATTATTAAGTAGTATATATTTATGTGTACTATTATGTTAACTGGCCTCTTGAGATGCAGCAAGTAAGGAATTTCATTGTTCTGTTGCCAGTACATAGGACAAACTCTCGCTAAACCTATTTTTATATGATTTTGCCATCTTTGAATTAAATTAACAGTCTCAGCACAGCTGTGATGGAATTTGTTGGAATGTGATGTTGAGTACAACCTAACACAGCACAATTATTGACTGAGCCATAAAGAAACCTCTGGTAAACCCTTTAAACATAGACTGCACACCAAGTCAATGGACTGGTCATATTACTGTTCCCCAATTGTGTGCAGCATCAGTTGCAGATTAATCATTAATCACTAAGATCTCTTAAGTTAATTTTCAGTGCAACATTCCTGGGTAATATATTATGTGGAAAAATACAATTTCAGTTTTGCTATGTTATCCATTTTCATTTTGATATTGATTTGAAAACTTTTCATTTTTTTAGTTTATAAAACATTGGTAGTTATATTGCTTAATGTGCATGTTGTACCATATCACCTTTTAGCACAAGGCAGAAGCTTCACCTAAACTAAAAAAAAAAGATTGAATACTGACTAGATCGTATGATAGTAATATCAAACTTGGTACATTATTCCTCATATCATAACATAGTTCCTGCTTCCTGCTCGACTACCTTTTAACTTGAATACCAAGTTGTCATTGTGTTCCATGCTTTTTGGAGTTGAAACTCTCTTTCGCGAGGTCAAATGAGCTAAACTATAGTATTTCTAATGAAAATCGCCCAATTTATCATTCCCTCTTTAATTTCTCATAGATTACTGAATATGCATTGGAGAGCACTTCCAGTTTTTTAAATATTTAGTAATATAAATCTACAAATTTATAGTAATATATATGCACACAAACACTTTGATCCCAATTAAGCAAAAGGCAGTAAATTCTATCATCATTAAATAACTTGGACATGAGCATGGAGTACCAGTAACAAATAAACAACAGAAAAACAGCTGAAGCAAAACAAAGATGATATAGACCAGTCGATAAATATGTGTACGTTTTTTGGCAAATTATTGAAGTTCAAAATTTCGATTTGAGCCGGAACCCGAACTGTTCACAAGGTGAAATTACGGCTACTCAGCAATATATTTAAATTAAAAAATAAGTCAACCAAGTGCAATGTGTAGTTAAACCAGGGTATTTAACTTAACCATTCATATATCGTTGCTCGTGAAAGCTCCCACATGTTAAGACACCTGCAGCCCTACATTTGCTGACTGACTACAACACTGCCTTCAATACCATAATCCCAATCAAACTCATCTCTAATTACCAGGACCTAGGAGTCAGCATCCTGTTCTGCAACTGGAGCCTCTACTTTCTGGTCCACAGACCACAATCAATGAGGATAAGTGACCAAAACATCCTCCACCATAATTCTCAACATTGGTGTCTCCCAGAGATGCATTTTCAGCCCTTTACTATACTCCCTATGTGCTCATGTTTGTGCAGTCAAATTCTACTCTAACTCCAGTTACAAAATTGCAGATGACACCACCGTAATGGGTTGGATCTCAAACAATGTCAAAATGGGGTACATGAAAGAAACCTAGATTTTAGAAACATGCTCAATATCAGCAAGATGATAGGGACTTCAGGAAATGAGCTAGTGTACATACACTGGGTCAGCATCCATGGTGCTGAAGTGGAAATGGATGGGAGTTTCAAGTTCCAAAACATAAATGTCACCAACAATTTGTGCTAGACCAACAACATTGAAACTATAACCAAGAAACCATAAGAAAGCTATATAACCAAGAAAGGTGTTGGACCTCTGCTTACTCAGAAGGCTAATGAGGTTCAGCATATATCCAACAACTTTTACCAACTATAGATGCACCGTAGAAAAACAGTAAGATCCAAGACCAAGACCTCAAGAAATTTCAGAGACATCACACAAACCAACACCCCTAACCACTCTCCATCTACACCACATTGTGTCCGGAAAACAACCAACATAATCAAGGACCATTTACACCCCCTGTTGTTTCCTCTGAGATGCAGAAGCTTGAAAGCATGTACCATCAGATTCAGGAACACCACCTTTCCCCATTGTTATTAGACTTCTGAACGGAACTCTAGTAAGTTAAGGATGTAATCTTGATCTCCCAATATACCTTATTAAGGACCTTCTCTGTAGCTGTAATGCTGTAACATTGTAATACCATATTCTGCACTATTTCTTGTACTTGTGTATGACTTGATTGTACTCATATATAGTATGATTTGACTGGACAGCTCGCAAACAATTTTTTTCATTTTCTGTACATATAACAAAGATAAACCAATCCCAATATCAAATGCTCGCTCGTATGTATGGGTTGTACATCTATATACTACAACTTGTTTGTTCGCTTGTTCCTGAACTACAGCCAAAACAGTACATAACAGCGTGACAATTTTAGGCTCACCTTACTCACCGTCGTCCTATGGTCCTATGGAAGACGTTTCATTGAAATCGGTGTTATATTTTTAAAGTTATTCACATTTTAAAGTTTAAAAAACTGTGCATGCACTGTTGGGGCTCCATTGATCTGGGAAGGAGGGAGGGAGAGGAGGAGGGAGGGAGGGGGAGTGGAGGGGAGAGGGGATGGGGGAGTGGGTGAGGAGAGGGTGCTGCACCAATGCTGGAGTGGTTTGGGCCCAATGGATCCACTTGGTCTAGTAAACCTTAAAATGCCTATCAAGATGGCTTGATGCTATGATTGTTATAGGATAGGATGCATTGCATGTAGTTGCAGTCCTTCATTGAAGATAGTCCTTTCAGCTTAGTAAATAGGAAGGCAATAGGCCCACTGGGATAATGTACATACAATGTAGTCAAAGGATGGAAAAATAATAATAATAATAATGCATTATATTTATATAGCGCTTTTCTAAACACTCAAAGACGCTTTACAAGGTTTACTAAAACATAAAAGAAAATAAATAGATAAATAAGTAAACGAAGAGAAAATGAAAAAGAAGGTGAGGTGACGGTCAGTGATTGAAGGCAGTGCTGAACTGGTGAGACTTCAGTGATGTTTTGAATGTGGTGAGTGAGGAGGAGTCTCTGACGGTTTGGGGTAGTGAGTTCCAGAGTGTGGGAGCAGCGATGGAGAAAGCCCTGTCCCCCCAGGATCTGAGTTTGGTCCGGATGGGGGGGGACAGGAGGTTTGCAGCAGCAGAGCGGAGCAAATGGAAATAGTACTCAATGATACCCATTGCACACTTGAAAATATTGCTAAAATGATACAAGTAAGGCTATCAATAACGCAACCGCCATATGAAATCATTAGTGTTGTGGGAAATTATTCTTTGATTGCACAAGATATGTACTTGGCATATTTCCACTACCTTCCAGTGAATCTTACCGTGGGTGGGGTGGGCTTCTCAATGCCATTGCAGAAATTGTTCTCTTGTTAGTTATCCTAATTATGGGTTATGGGAATGCCCCAGTGTTCCTGGATATGGACTGGCCACACTTAGATTTTCAAAGGGCTGTAACCTGGGACTGTGAGGAAATCCAGAAACCACTCAAACTCTGGGTTCACTGAATAGTCACGCAACTGGACAATGCGGACAACTTGGCTTCAATGGAGTTGAGTTGTTTGCAGCTGCATACTAGAATTATGGATGGCAATGAACAGGTCATGGAGTCATTCAGCATTGAAACAGGCCCTTCGGCCCAACTTGCCCACTCATGATCAGGTAAAATGTGCATTCCAAAAATTATGGGAAGCATTGCCATGAAGATAAACCTTTACTTTGTAAGATGCTAGCATTTGAAATTGGAAGCTTCACAAAGGCTGATAGTTGAAATTCTAGAGTAATTGTCAACTGGCAAGAAAGTTTCATACAAGAGCTCCAAACATTATGGGCTATAGAAGACCAAGGTATTGTTTTAGAAGCAAGAAGCTATTGTGAAATTTCCTTAGTTGGGAGAGGTAATGAATTGGAAGAATCTGCTCAGGAAGTTTACAGCTGCATTATCAACCAAAAATAGATTGATGGAGCACAGTAGAAAAGACAATCTAGACAGTGGTTGCGGAACATTCGTGAGAAGAATCATCCACAGAAAGTGACACTGGGTGACCTTGAGGAAATCATCAAGGATGCTTTGGATAGCTATTGTTTATTGAAATGGAGAATTAAGTGGCTGTGGCCTCCGTGTTTATATTGAGAATAGTATCCAGTGCAAGTGATTGACAAACCATGTCAAGATTTGATAATATTTTGGATGAGATGCTAAGCTCTGAAACAGGTACAATGCTTGAATGTACTTATCATGAAGCATCATTAAGGTGCTGGCAGAGGTTATGTAAGATGGGGAATGTACTGATGTCCAATCAGAGACATGAGCAGCACATGTCATAGACAAAAGTACCAATGGACTACGAAGTATGATGAGTGCAGACAAGAGAATAATGTATTTCCAATGTGAATATTTGATGGAAGACACAATGAAGAACACCAAAGCTGAATAAAGGCTCTGATAGAGTGAAAGAGTCATACAGCATGGAAACAGGCTCTTTGGCCCAACTCATACATACCCACCAAGATGCCCTATCTACACTAGTCCAATTTGTCTATATTTGACCCCTATCCCTCAAATCCTTTCCTATTCCATGTACTTGTCCTAGTGTCTTTTAAAAGCTGTTACAGCATCTGTGTCAACTACCACCTCTGGCAGGTCATTCCATATGCCCACCTCTCTGAGTGAAATAGTTCCCCCATTTGTTCTAAAATGTGTCCCTCTCACCTTAAACATATATCCTCTTGTTTTTGAAGTTTTTCTGGAAAAGGCACAAAGATATGATAATCCTATATATAACATAGATTAACCATAATATTCCAGCTACGACCTGACTTATGTACTACACTTTCGGAAGGAGATTGAGATCTTGGGGAAAATAAAGAGCTTTACTGGAAAAGAACCATATAATGAAATATTTAAATTAGAAAGAAGGATTAGAAAATCTGGTATTTTTCTCCATGGAGAAGGTTAAGGTGAGGTGTTCAAAATAATGATGTTTGTGATCAATATGAGAAATTGCTTCCAGTGACAGAAGGGTCTGACAAAAATCCCAGTGCTATATAATGATTTTTTTCCCCCAATAAGACATTTCATACAGAGATTGATAGAAAATTTAATCCAAAATTGAAAATTAGAATAGAAATCAGTGTTCATGATCAACATTTACTGGAGAACCTCAGAATCTATCCAAAAAAGGAAGAATTTTGCAATGACAATAGTGACACAAGTTTCTCAGCATCCATTAGAAGCCACGCATCAAAAAATTAATCATCTGTCAACAGGAATATTGTTAGCTTCAGTGATAGATAACAGCCTCTTCTACTAAAGTAAGAAACTGCTAGAAATAGTCAGCCGGTCAGGCATAATCAATGGAGAGAAAAAGAGTAAGAGGTCTGACAAAGAGTTTGCAACTTGAAACATTAAATATGTTTCTCCACAGTTGCTGACTGACCACCTGAATATTTCAAGCATTTTCTTTTCTTTTATTATTGCCCCATACATATTTTTGATGTGGTGTTTATCACCAAATATTATTCTGGTGCTGAGGAGATATGGTTATGGCATTGTTCCACCAACCTGGCAGCTATGAGCTCACATCCTACCATTTCATTTTATGAGGTTGAATAATTATAGAGGCTAAATTGTATAGCCCTTAAATAATGGCACATGATCTCAATGCATGATTAACCCAAGGCCATTGTTTCAAATGCACGCATTATGCCATCTTTGTGCTGCCTGCTGCTAAGAGTGATTATTGTAAGCATTCAGCTCTGACATGCTGTTTATTGACTGCACATATCAGCAGGGGCCCCAAACCATTATTTCTGAGCACCACTAAAGCTGTATGGCACTGTTGGAAACACTTCTGTGTCTCTTAAAGAGTGGTACTTTGTGGCAGGAGTAGTGTTGGAAAAACTTTAGGAAGTAAATCTAATTTGGAAAACAGGGAAGAAAGGCACAGCGTAGGCATGAATGAGTTCTGACTTTAAACTTAAGGCTATGTTAGAGAATGCAGACTTGGAAAGATGTTCCCTATATCCACATGGAGTTGGTGACTCTTACTCAAAAGCTGATAGCCATAGCAGTCAACAAAACGACCCAAGGTTCTGGATGTATTGTAATACATTACCAAATGTTCCACTTTCTGGATGTATTATAATACATACCAAATGTACCACTTTTATTCACCACACACTCAATGCTCATCCAGCTGTAATCTTAATCAAGTATACTTCAAATTGACTTATTCACCTATAGGACACAAAGTGCTGAAGTAACTCCGCAGATTCGGCAGCATCCCTGGAGAACATAGATAAGTAATCTGTCAAGTCGGAACCCTTCTTCAGACCCAACCCAAAACGTCACCTATTCATGTTCATCTCCAACCACAATAACAACCCCCTTGTAAATGTAATGTAAATGTAAATCTAATGTAAATCTCCAACCACAATAACAACCCCCTTAATGAATACAAATGAAAAATGTCCATTTAGGACTTTGCCCACATCCTCCTGCTCCATATACACAACGTCCTTTTTAAATCGCTAATGGACTCCACCCTTTCTCTGGTTACTCTTTTGCTCTTAATACACATATCAAATGCCTTGCGATTGCCGCTTTACATGTAATTTGCAGAGATTGTACAATTGCTTACTTTTTTCACATTATATTAGTCCACTTTCTGTTATTCAGTGTATTCATGTTCAGCAGTGGTTTGGAGTGAAAAATATGACTCCACATGTATAAACAGCACATTGTGCTGATAGCAGAGCTTATCTGAGCTTAGTTTGCACACAAGACCTCATTATTCACTGTGCTTGCAGTACTTGTAAATGATGGGTCTTTCACATTCATGAAGTAAAATCAGCAATGCACCACTACCAGTGCATTATCTTCTATTTATATTCATTGTTGCTTTCACTAACTTTGACCTGCTGGTCTTTATCATGCTTTGTTTTTCAGAAACACCTTTAAAAGTACTCCTTAAAATAAAAGAATATTAGATGTGATTATGTGTTACATATGATTCTGTTATCAATGGTGGCAGTACAAAGTCCTGTGACCAATGTTTTAGACTTTCAGCTAATATTTTTCATTTCTTGCTCAGGTTGGAAATGACTGAAGATCCCAAATGTTTTATCTATGATAGATTGTTTAAAAATGCAATTAAGATTCTTGGAGGGATGCCACAAAGTGATATATAATGATATTTCAAAATAAGGATGATAAAACTATTTGTAGTATATGGTGTAAACAATCAAACGGCATCTGTAGTATACTTCCTTGAAGCCTCCTGATGTTAATTTTTTTTTAACTCAGTGTGAAACTTAGAAGGTTTTCCTCATACAGGCACCACTAGCCAAGCTGGTGTCCTGCCATTTCTCACACCCGGAACAGTAATACTAACCTGCTCAGTCTAATAAAGAATACAAGTCCAACTTCTGCAGCCATTTGTGATAGGACAATCAACCCATCTCAGGAATGAGTCCAACATTATATCTTCTCTGAACATCAAGGATCTAAAGCCAAGTTGCATCTATTGTAATGCAAGGAGTATAACTAGTAAAGTAGATAAACGTGGAGGTTTAATTAGCAGTGTCTACGTTATTGTTGCCATCTCTGTGACATAGTTGAAGGATGGACACATCTGACAACTCAATATTCCAGGGAATGGAATCTTCAGACGAGGTAGAGGAGTGAGAAAAGAGGAGGAGGTTCACCAAATATTGCATTTCTTCAGTATTGAGGGAGAATATCTGGAAGGCACCTCAATGAGGACCAATGAGAAGAGATCAGAAACAGAAAGGGTTTTGTCACTTTGATCTGACTATATTACTGACTTCCCAACAGTCCATTTGACATAGTGGAACAGACAAATTTTGCAGACATGTGAAAAGATGCAATAAAAATAGACTTATTGTATTGGGGGATATCGATTTCCCAAATACTGTGAGATTACCAGATTACCAGATTCTCCCTCAGAGGCGGGGGAAGAGTGGGGGTATACATTTTTTAAGTGTGTCCAGGAGAGCTTTTTAATACAGTGTATCGATAGATCAACAAAGGAACGAGCGTTCCTTAACTTGGGAATGTACCTGGTCATGTGGAGTGAGTGTTAAAGCATAATTATTTTGGAGATGGAAACCATAACTCCATGCTTATGGAGAAGGATAAGGATGGACCAGTAATAAAGGTTTTAAATTAGGGCTCGGCCAATTTCTATGGGAAGAACCTGGCAAATGTAGATAGGGAGCATCTACTTGCAGGTAGGCTTATATCTACACAATGGGGAACATTCAGAGGAGATATACTGTGACAAGAGTGCCATAATAAGTCCTGCCAGAGTAAAAACCAAGAGTAATAAGTACAGGCAACATTGGATATCGAGGTATATTGAAAAATACACAAGGATAGTGCTGGAGTAACTCAGCAGGTCAGGTAACATCTCTGGAGAACATGGATGAGAAAGAGTGCCATTTTGGGTCGGGACAGTTTTCCAGACTGATTGTGGTGGGGGGGAGGGGAAGAATGTTGGAAGAGAGAAAAGACAAAACAAAGTGCTGGTGGATACAGGTGGGGGGAGTTTTGATACGTAGATGGTTGGACAAAGACCAGAGATGAAAAGACTAAGGGTGATGTTAAAGGATAGAAATGGGTGTGACTACATTTGGAGCATAAAAAAGAGGGAGGGGGAAAAGGCAGGGGGAGAATAAGGGGGTGTGTTTGGTTACCTAAAATTGGAGAAATTAATGTTTATACCATTAGGTTGTAAACTATCCAAGCGGAAATTGAGGTGCTGTTTCTCTAGTTTGTGTGTGGCTTTACTCTGGCAATGGAGGAGGCCCAGAACAGAAAGGACAACATGGGGAATGGGAAGAGAAGTTAAAATGTTTACCAAATGGGAGATGCAGTAGGTCTTGGTGGACTGAGCGCAAGTGTTCGGCAACATGCCGGCTAAGTCTACATTTGAGCTCGCCAATGTAAAGGAGACACATTAGGAGCACCACTGGGATGCAGTAGATGAGGTTCGAGGAGGTGCACGTGAACCTCTGTCTCACTGGGAAGGACTCTTGGGGTCCCTTGGTGCAGGGGAAAGTACCTGGGGAGGGGGTGGTTTAAGTGGGAAGGGGATGAGTGAATCAAGGAGATGTGGTGGAGTCAGTCTCTCCGGAAGGTGGAATGGGAAGATATGACTGGTGGTGGGATCACATTGGGGATGCAGAAATAGACAATAGGTGCAATAGTAGGCCTTTCGGCCCTTTGAGCCAGCACCACCATTCACTGTGGTCATGGCTGATCATCCACAATCAGTACCCCATTCCTGCCTTCTTCCCATATCCCTTGACTCCGCTATCTTTAAGAGCTCTATCTAAGTCTTTCTTGAAAGCATCCAGAGAATCGGCCTCCACTGCCTTCTGAGGCAGAGAATTCCACAGATTCACAACTCTCTGGGTGAAAAAGTTTTTTCTCATCTCCATTCTAAATGGCCTACCCCTTATTCTTAAACTGTGGCCCCTGGTTCTGGACTCCCCCAACATCAGGAACATGTTTCCTGCCTCCAGCATATCCAATCCCTTAATAATCTTATATGTTTCAATAAGATCCCCTCTCATCCTACTAAATTCCAGTGTATACAAGCCCAGTCACTCCATTCTTTCAACATGTGACAGTTCTGCCATCCCAGGAATTAACCTGGTGAACCTACGCTGCACTCCCTCAATAGCAAGAATGTCCTTCCTCAAATGTTGGAGAATGATGTGCCCGTCTGAACTACGGGATACAGAGGAGACTTGGGTGAGGGCCCATCTATGACAGCATGGGGGAAACCACGATTGCTAAAGAAAGAAGACATCTTGGATGTCCGAGAACATCCTCATCTTGGGAGCAGGTGCTGAGGAACAGATAAATTGAAAGTAGGGATAACATCTCCAGCAATTTGTGCCTTATTTTGTAATCCAGCACCTGCAGTTCCTTGTGTCTTTATGAGATAGTGTCATGTAGAGGACACGGTTTGACTTGGTACTCTCACTCTCATGATAAAATGAGAGTGCCAATCACACTGTTTTGCACATCAGCTCACATTTCAAATTAATAATTTCAGAAGTCCTTAGTGTAAGCTGGTTAACTGGCATATGACCATAGGAATAGACATGTTAGGAATAGGAATATCTACGGCCCTACCAAGCCTGCTGCAACATTCAGTAAGATTATGGGTGATCTCTGCATTTCCACCCACTCCCAGTAATCATCCAGCTCCCTGCTATTCTATCTTTACTTTTAAAAATATTTCAAGTTGAAATGATTTGCAAGAACTCTTGACCATTTGAGAGAAAAGAAAATTGCCTCATCTCAGCCTTAGGTGGGCGAGTGTTTATTTTTACAATGATGTCTGATCAACCCTTAATAATATTCATTGTTTAATATTACTCTGGAAATTAATCAATAGATTTTTGAGCATTCACCAACAATCACTCAGATACAGGCAAGTTGATTCATCAACATTTTATTAGAAAAAGTGAGATCAGAAGAAAATCCCAGCCCTCCCTAAAGCAGGAATGAAGCTTCAATGGGAGGAAGTAGAGTGAACACAAGGAGCAACACTTCAAGAACCTGGGTGTTGTGCCAGAGAATGTTTAATGACCATACATCTGGTCAAGGTCAGTGAACATATCCACCACCAACTGGGCAATACACTTGCACACAATTCAATGCATTACACCTCTATTATTCATGCAACAACAATCATTAAACATTGTCACTACTACCTGGCTTTTATATAAGCCCCACCACACTCTAACACTCTCACACACAATCCACTGCCTCATACACAGGAGAACATGGCTAGGGATGACATTGAAATCAATGATGGTAATGGTATGCTTACATTTATTTCTCCTCGTCTCTGTGTTCCTCCACCATCCCTTTTGCAATAGTCAGTGTCATTGGGGCCTCCCTCACTTGTTGTGCCCTTTCCTGTTTAAAGGCAGAATCTAATGTTTATTTATCAGGGAAGAATTGTTACTTGTGTGCCACCTTCCAGTTAAAAGCATTACCATCTACCAAACAATGTGGAAATAGTCTAATGGAGACACAAGAAATGGCAGATGCTATAATCTCGAGCAAAAAACAAACTGTTGAAAGAACTAAGCGGGCCATGCAGTAATATAGAGGCAGAGGGATAGTCGACATTTTGGGTCACAAACCTGCATCAGGAGAATTGTTCTTTAAACAACAAATCCAATCCAGCTCAATATCACCTAATAATTCCACAATCAAACATCAAAATGATGAAAGGCGTCAAAGGGATTCACTTACAAATAACCTGTTCACCAATACCACTTTGGATTTTTCCAGTGCCACTTGATCCATATCTCATCACGGTTTGGTCCAGATGTGGACCAAAGAGCTGAATTTCAGAGGCGAGGTGAGACAGCGTTAGATTAGGTATTGCATCAGGAAGTTCTGGCAAAATGGTCAATGGGCATCAAGAGGGAAAACAAACTCTGATGTTGTTGCACACAAAGGAAGAGATGCTTGGGGGCAGTCGTTCCAGGCACAGAGCATTGTTGCTGGAATTCCTCAGCATATTGTTCCATGTCCAAACATCTTCCATTGTTTCATTTGTGACCTTCATTCCATTATAAGTTTGGAAATGAGGAATTACATGACATTTGCACAATGTTCAATTCCATTTGCTACTTGTTTGAAAGTGAAGCAGTCTGCGTTGGCATTCTGCTAGACATAGATAGCATGCAGGCCTGTTTAGTGGGAAATGACATTTCTGCCACACAAGCAATTGATATTTCTTATGAGAAAGAGCCTAACCACTTGTTCTTGACATTTAAAGCCACTTACATTGAGCGCCCCACCCATCAACATCTATATATTCCTTTATTGTCACTGTCTAAATGTTGGAACTCCCTACACAACAGCATTGTGAAAGTACCTTCACCAGAAGGACTACAGCAGTACAAAAACAGAGACAATCATAAAGTAATTGCGCTATGCAGCACAGAGACAGGCTCTGGCCCCATGTATCTATGGCAGTACATTCCACATTTGGATCATTCAATGTGTGGAATAAGTTGTCCTCGGGTCCTTTTTAAATCTTTTCTTTTTCACCAATCAACAGCAATCAGAGATTCACAATAAATAGTGACCTTGCAAGTGATCCAACATTCCGTAAAACGAATTAAAAAAACAATCCAGGAAATCTCTCCAGCCAAGTCCCCAGCCAGTGAGCAACAAGGTAGTGAAGCAGACAGGATCCTTTCATTCCATCTGGCAGTTGCAACCATCAGCTCCAATAGTAGGTTCTGCTTGTGCAAATTGTAAACTGTGTGCCAGTCTGCCAGAATTGAGTTCTCATTCCAGCCCTCTTCTGGTGCATTGAGGAGCAAGCTACATTTGAAGACCAAATTGTGAAAGAATGTTAGGTCTTTAAGGCACTGTCAAATCAACATGTAATTTCCCAGCAAAATATGTCAATCCACCTCTAACCTTGTAGAATGCAGAGTTTGAAGCCTTTCTCTCCCGTTTGAAAGAAATGACATCAATCACGTGCATCTGAGGTCTCCTTTGCTGCAGAAATACAATAAAATTGACATAGCTTCTGACATGCAAGGTGAGAATGCTGTCCTGTAAGTTCAACATTTTCCAATCATGCCCATTGATTTCAATGTTTGAAAGAGCCTTGAGAGTTTCACATGCTCAGCGTCTTGTCCTCCAACAGATCGTTTGATTTGCTGAGGTCCTGCCTTGGGAAAGTGCCACCGTCTACATGAAGTATTTACTGGATGTCATCTCTCAGGATAGCAGCATTCATGATCCTACCTTTCCACAGGCGATATTGCTGTTGCCTGTCAGCCCGACAGACTAGAATTCTGCCACTCATAGTGAGATGATATGTGACTTAAAGGCCATTTCACAGGCAGGAGGGTACCTAAGCTGTTGTTGGTCTTCAGTTTAGTGATTGTAGGGGCACAAAAATAATATTTTTCTTGTGGTGCCAAAGATGTCTGGTCGAGTTGCTTCCTCCATTTTGTACATGGTGCACATATCAGCCACATCGAATGGTGGACAACTATGAATATTCACAGGTTTTGGTAGGGTTTGAAATCAGGCAGGCTCATTAGTTAATGAAATCAAGCTTCCTCAGTGTGTTTGGAACTGCATTCATCAAGGCAAGTAGAGAACATTCTTCAATGTGCTGGAGCTACATTCATTGAGCCAAGTAGAAACCATTTTTCAATGTGCTCCGAGCTGCATTCATTGAGGCAAGTAGAGAATATTCTTCATTTTGCTTGAAGCTGCACTCATTGAGGCATTTGGAGAATATTCCATCACTCTTTTGACTTGTACCTTTCAAATGATGGAATGCCTTTGTAATCAGGAGTTAAGATTTCTCTGCAGATTACACTCTGTGGACCAGGCACTTAATTACTGTGATCATGAATTCACGATAATTAAGTGACCGGCCCAAGCCTGGATCTCAGGAAGTCAAAGGCATGGTACGAGGCATTACAACAATCAATGGACCAAAAACAAAAGCTGCTAGTGAGGACCTGTGTAGGATTTTAACCACAAAGCCCACAAACATTCATTCCAGGCGCAGCAGCAACTAAACTGTGACTTTCTCTATTGTATTTTTTGAGGAAGGACATCCTTGTAATCGAGGCAGTGCAGCGTAGGTTCACGCGATTGATCCGTGGGATGGCGGGACTGTCGTATGAGGAAAGATTGAAAAGACTAGGCTTGTATTCACTGGAGTTTAGAAGGATGAGAGGGGATCTTATAGATACATATAAAATTATAAAAGGACTGGACAAGCTAGATGCAGGAAAAATGTTCCCAATGTTGGGGGAGTCCAGAACCAGGGGCCACAGTCTTAGAATACAAGGGAGGCCATTTAAAATTGAGGTGAATTTGTGGAATTCTCTGCCACAGAGGGCAGTGGAGGCCAAATCACTGAATGGATTTAAGAGAGAGTTAGATAGAGCTCTAGGGGCTAGTGGAATCATGGTATATGTGGGGAAGGCAGGCGCGGGTTACTGATTGTGGATGATCAGCCATTAAGTCACAATGAATGGCGGTGCTGGCTCAAAGGGCCAAATGACCTCCTCCTGCACCTATTTTCTATGGTTCTATGTTTCTATTCAATGCTCATGAAGTGATAAACTCTAAATTGGAGAGACCAACTGCAGAATGGGTGACCATTATGCAATTTACCTCCAGTCAGCACATTTTCAGTTGCCGGTCATTTGCTATTGAGGGCGTGCAGCGCAGGTTCACTAGGTTAATTCCCGGAATGGCGGGACTGTCATATGTCAAAAGACTGGAGTGACTCGGCTTGCATACGCTGGAATTTAGAAGGATGAGAGGGTATCTTATTGAAACATATAAGATTATTAAGGGATTGAACACATTAGAGGCAGGAAACATGTTCCCAATGTTGGGGGAGTCCAGAACCAGGGGCCACAGTTTAAGAATAAGGGGTAGGCCATTTAGAACGGAGATGAGGAAAAACTTTTTCAGGCAGAGAGTTGCAAATCTGTGGAATTCTGTGCCTCAGAAGGCAGTGGAGGCCAATTCTCTGGATGCTTTCAAGAGAGAGCTAGGTAGTATGTGGTATGGGGAGAAGGCAGGTGGTATGGGGAGAAGGCAGGAATGGGGTACTGATTGTGAACGATCACATTGAATGGCGGTGCTGGCTCGAAGGGCCGAATGGCCTACTCCTGCACCTATTGTCTATTGTCTATAATCCCCACTCCCAGTATGCCCTCTCTGTCTTTGGCCTGTTAGACCATTCCATCAAGGCCTACCATAAACCCAAGGAATAACATCTAATTTTACCACCTTCAGTACTCGACATTGACTTTACCAATTTCAGTTAATCAGGGTTTCTGAAATACATAACAAATGCAGTAGAATGAGTGGAATGAGCATTAAAGTGGTAGGCAACCAGAGACTCAAGGTCATTCTTGTGAACTGAATGCAGGTGTTTCACAAGGCAATCCTCCAATCTGTCTTTGGTTTTTTTTTGTGTGTCAGTTGACAGAATCTGGTTGGAGCTGGTGAAAAAATGCAAAGGAATGAACTTTACTGCATACCACTGATGTGCCCATGTACCATGCATGGAACTTCATGATTCGGGTTGGCAAATAGTGTGAAGTACAAGGTCAAAGTTAGGCACAAATTGAAACTAGTAGCACCAAGAACAATGGCTCTAGAAGGGTGAATTTCTGGGTTATTTTATTTTGTGTTTTGTCAATGTCATCTAGTTGAAATGCAACTCCCTACTCATTCTACATAGAGCTAATGCAAATATTAAAAAGATTCAATTAGAGACATGAGTTGGCTCAGAGTGTCATGGCAAATGCATCCTATTTTATGCATGTTTTAGTGCACCATGTCCATTTCTGGTGGTAATTCCGATCTATGTGAAATTGCTCTGGGCACATGGGGTTAACAGCTTTTTCATCAGCCACTCATGTAATGATGTGATTGACATGCAGGAAGTTCATTTCTGCCATCTATGGCCTTCATTTATAAATCCCAGTAAAACAATGAAAAATCTCAATGGTAGGTAACCCAGGAATTGCTTGTATGGTTCTATGCTTCTACTTGCCCAGTTTTTAATGCTCTACATGCTTCAGAAGTCATTGCTGTGCTTTTTAGTAGCAAAGATACATGCTACGATCTTCACAGAATGATGAGTTTGTGCCTTTAGCGGCACCAGTGATTACAGGGGTGGAGGTAGAAATAGCAGTGAAGACATATGTTACCTCTCACTTCCGCAGCAGTTTTTAATGCTGCAGTGTTTTAATTATCAAGGCGAGAGGTCTTTACGGTTAAGACCTCACTTCTCATGATTGCCGGTGGCAGTTGTACTAGACACTGCAGGCAGCTGCCTTTGGGAACAAAATAGGTCAGGATTTAATGCAACAATCACCCTAATGGCTTTCTTTAAATGCAAATGTTCTCAATTTAACAATTTTTTGCAGGTTCCTGATTGGGCACTAGATCCCAAAGAAACACCCGTTTAGTACACTTAAAATGAGTGAAATCTAATTTCTAGGCACAAATAACTTGCATGCTATCTGAATTTGTTATCCATAATTAGTTAATAACAGAAGGAATATAGTGAATGTGCTTTTCACATTGCTACCACTTGTAACCATTTATCATTAGTGCTTCAACAGCACTGGCACTGAATTATTTGGAAGCATCTACATTGGTATTGCATGCACTGCACTAACTAATGCTTTGCGCTAATAAAACGTAGATCCATAAATTCACATCAATGTGCACCTTACAAACAGACATTAATATTAATAATTAGTAAAGCTTCAAGGAATAGTTTCCACACTTGAGAATCCCAGCTACTGTATAAAAAGTGTTGAACCTACATTGAAGTTGAGATATTGCTATTTTCTCCTTGGCGAGACCATATTCCATAAGTGTATTTTCAAGACAGACATTGAAACAGGTGACAAAATGGAAATTAGTTGATGTTATATACTGATGAGCCAAAACATTATGACCACCTGCCTAATATGCTGTTGGTCCTCCATATGCTGCCAAAACTGCGCCGACCCTCCGAGGCATGGACTCTATAAGACTCTTGAAGGTGTCCTGTGGTATCTGGCACCAAAACATTAGCAGCAGATCCTTCCTGTAAGTTGCGAGGTGGAGCCACCGTGGATCGGACTTGTCGATCCAGCACATCCCAACAGATGCTCAATCGGATTGAGATCTGCAGAATTTGGAGGCCAGGGCAACACCGTGAACACTTCATCATGTTCCTCAAACCATTCCTGACCAATGTGTGCCATGTGGCAGGTGCATTATCTTGCTGAAAGAGGCCACTGCCATCAGGGAATACCATTACCATGAAGGGGTGTACCTGGTCTGCAACGATGTTTAGGTAGGTGACACGTGTCAAATTGACGTCCACATGAATGGCCGGATCCAGGGTTTCCCAGAAGAACATTGCCCAGAACATCACACTCCCTCCACTGGCTTGTCGTCTTTCCACAGTGCATCCTGGTGCCATCACTTCCCCCAGGTAAATGGCGCACACTTATACAGCCATTCACGTGATCTAAAAGAAAACGGGACTCATCGGACCAGGCGACCTTCTTCCACTGCTCCAAGATCCAGTTCCGACGCTCACGTGCCCAATGTAGGCACTTTTGACGGTGAACAGGGGTCATCATGGGCACTCTGACCGATCTGCGGCTACGCAGCCCCATACGCAGCAGGGTGCGATGCACTGTGTATTGTGACACATTCCTCCCGTGACTACCATTAAAAGTTTCTGTGACGTGCCACAGTAGACCTTCTATCGGTTCGGACCAGTCGGGATAGCTTCGTTGCCCTCGCGCATTGATGAGCCTTGGGCACCCAACACCATGTCGCCGGTTTGTGGATTGTCCCTTCTCAGACCACTGTCAGTAGGTACTCACCACTGCTGACCGGGAGCACCCCACAAGCCTTGCTGTTACAGAGATGCTCTGACCCAGTCATCTGGCCATAACAATTTGGCCCTTGTCAAAGTCGCTCAGGTCTTTACTCCTGCCCATTTCTCATGCATCCAACACATCAACTTCAAGAACTGACTTCACTTGCTGCCCAATATATCCCATCCCATGACAGGTGCCATTGTAACAAGATAATCAATGTTATTCACTTCACCTCTCAGTGGTCATAATGTTTTGGCTCATCGGTGCATAATTACTGGTCTAGGCTTGGCAAATGCTTAACTTTATGTTGAGCATTCTGGAAACAAAACAGAATGCAGGTAAAAGAGAAAAAAAATCCTACATAACATAAGCTCTGAATTATTTCAGGTGCCTGTGAAATCCTGAATTCTTTCACATACTTCAAATTCTTATCAATGAAAGTGCATGGAAAAAACACCAGGCACCTCCATATGTTTACTGTAAGGAAAACATATAAAAATAAAATATATCAATCTGATGCTGTTACATCTATTTATGTGATGGACCAAGACTTCTGACAAGCATTACAGTTTATTAGTACAGTTCAATCTGCTGTTGATGTAAAAAAACTAAATCAATGAACCGTACTTTTTTGTTCCAGTAAGCAATCTTTATTTATTATCAATATGGTTATATTTACTACTCTATTATATTTTGCTGAATAGTACAATTGTTTCTAAAGCATAAAAATATTTATAAATCAATTTAAATGTTTTGTACTTTTTTATTTCTCATTAGAATTTATTGGTGTGTAAAATCAATAATTTAGTCTTTCAATTGCCAACACTGACTTGGACTGGTAGTCAGAAAAATAATGCAATAGTACTCCATTTTTATTTCAAATATAATGTTGCTGACTATGAAAACTATCAGTCGACTTTGCTTTATATTCACTTATGTTAACCTGTGTTAATAATTTAGCATCAACAGTAAACCATTTTTCATTACTTTGGCAAGCCTGAGGCGTAATATCTTTATAACCCGATCAAAACAGGATTCTATTTCTCCCCTTTCCATTCAATGAAAAGAAGTATGTTTTTAATGTGAAAGTATCTGTTCATTATATCAGGTGGTTAAAAATATCTAAAACAAGAATATTAAAGAAACAACTTAGTAAGTCATAAAAAAAATCATTGCCTTGCTTAAAAATGAGTTCAAATTATCATATTTTTATGTCCATATTTCAGTATATTTTTTAATCTGATAAACTGGAAATCTGACCATAAATTTCTTCTAGAGATCTAGCAATCTTTGCATTTTGAAAACATAAAGAATAGTTGTAAAACATGAATGGAAATATAAAATATAAGACCAAATGAGTTATGTAGATTAGTTTAGTTTAGCGTTTAGTTTAAAGATACAGCAGGAAAACAGGTCCTTCGACCCACAGAGTCCATGCAAACCATCATTCACCAGTTCACGCTAGTTCTATGTTATCCCGCTTTCCCGTTCTCTCCATACACACTAGGAGCAATTTTACAACGCCAAATTAATCTCCAAACCCGCACATCTTTGGGATGTGGCAGCAAACCAGAAAACTGCAGACACGGAGAATACACAAACTCTACACAGACAGCACACAAGGTTCAAATGTGGATCTCTGGCAATGTGAGGCAGTCACTCTGCCACCTGTGCCACTGTTTATTCATAAATGGTTTATTTTGTAAAGTATCTATTCTTTTACATTTTCATTTATTCATAAGTAAATTCTTATATTTTTCCTCAGAAGGTAAATTGCATTTTATCTACTGATCCCTCACACATTCACGACAGTTTCCATTCTCCACTGATGCAGTTTCTTTACTAAGAACAAATGTAATCCATGGATATGAATTCAATGCATTGTATAGTAGAAGTTTTATCATGTTAAATATTCATACATTACAAAATATTAATATATTATTACAGGTCATAGAGTCAAACAGCATGGAAACAGGCCCTTCGGCACAACTTGCTTACATCGAGCAAGATGCCCCATCTAAACTTGTCCCACCTGCCTAATCATCCATGTACCTGCCTAAATGTTTCTTAATCATTGTGATAGTACTTGCCTCAACCACCTCCTCTGGCAGACACCCACCACCCTTTGTATTAAAAAGTTACCCCTCAGATTCCTATAAAATCTTTCCTCCCTCACCTTAAACCTGTGTCCTCTGGTACGCGATTCCCCAACTCTGGGCAAGAGACTCTGTGCATTTACACGATATATTCCTCTCACGATTTTGAAAATCACCCTCATGCTCCTGTGCACCAAGGAATACCGTCCTGGCCTACACAAGCATTCCCTCTAGCTCCCTATTGTGTTCTGGCAACATCCTCGTAAATCTTCTATGTTCCCTTTCCAGCTTGGCAACATCTTTCCTATAATATGGTGCCCAATTCTGAACACAATACTCGAATTGTGGCCCCATCAACATCTTACATAACTGCAACACGACCCCCCCCAACTTCAATACTCAATATAACTGCAACATGATCCCCCAACGTCTATACTCAGTGACAACCAATTTCATCCCTTCCGAACATGGAAGACAAATTAATGCATCTTTTGTTTCTGTTGGTTATTATAACCTCAGCATGAAACTGCTTTTAAGCACGTTGGTTTGCGTCTGTATTGCACTGCATTTAAAAAATTTTTTTTGAAATATTGCATTGTGGTCAAAAAACAAGGTAAATGTAAATCTGAATACACTGGACCACACCAGTAAATCTGTTTTAATGGAATGTGCTGAATTATGTAATGAACATGTGACTATTTGAATTGTTCAGGTTTTATCTGTAATTGCTCATTTTCAATGTGGTGCCGATTTAAATGCCAGGGAGAGGAGCTGCTGATAATTCAAAGTTGTTGGATAAATGCCTTAAGCTAGCTCACTGCTGGAGATGGAATTCACTTTCAGCTTGCAACTTAGCTAAAATGTCATTTTTTAAAATATGACTGAATGGCATCAATGCGGTTGGAAAAGGGGTTTGCACATTTTATTCTTCTCAACAAAAAGCAGCATGAAAGAGCAGCTGTTGTCAATATAATGAAAGCAGCTTGCTGGAAGTAAAAGGGCTCAGGTGTGCTGCTACAAAGACAGAATGGAGAAGGTTGAAATGTTACACACGTTGCCATATAATATTTAATGGATATGAATCTTATTTATTTTAACAAAAAATACAACTTGATTATGGCCTTTTGGTAAAAACAATACAATTTATTTTTGAGTTAGCAATTTGGTTAGTTTGCAATACAAAGCGTAGAAATAACTAGAGACAATTCTGAAACAAAGTAGCATTTTTTTTCTATATTTCAGTATTAAATAATATTGACTAAAATTGTAATAGATATAATAGATAAACTAGCAGTCTTTCAATGACTTGCCTCCTGCTCTTTGTTTGATAGATCAAAAAGAACTTGAAACCTAGACGGAAAGATGACAGGGATGTGGAAATGTAGTCAGGGTCTTTGTCCATTTTAACAAACAGGCCTCATTAATGGACCAGTCTGTCCAGTTGAAACAGTATACAGGAGACAACAGTCCAATGGGTGCTAGTCACACCAGTCATGGAAGTTTTTGCAAGCAAAGAAGAGGGAAAACCTGGACCTGTTTGACTCATTCCTTTGTTAGGAACCGCATGAATCATGAAACATTAGTTTCACAATGATTTCCTATCTGCGCTGTGCAAATATTGTCAGTTCCACAATGCTGGAGTGTTTCGATGGTCATGGAGGCAGGGGAAAATTGCAGCGAATTATGTTTTCTTTTCCCATTAATAATTGGTTAAAAAAAAGGTTTAGAAGCCCATATTCTGTAGAGAAGACAATGGACCTAATTGAGTTGGCTTTGCACATTAGTTCCAAAAGAATCTGCTCGTGACCAGCCAAATAGGCAAGTCTCCCAATATATGCAAGCCTCCCAATATAGCCATGCAGCACAGAAACAGGCCCTTGGGTCCAATCCGTCCAGCCAATCAAGTTTTATAACTGAGCTGCAAAGAACTGCAGATGCTGGAATCTTGAGTAAAACACAAGGTACTGGAGTAACTCAGTGAGTAAATTACTCCAACACTTTGTGTTTATAACTGAGCTAATCCCATTTGTCCATGTTTGACTGCTAATACATTCATGGAACAAATACCAGTACAGTACAGGATCAGGCCCTTCAGTCCACAATACCTGTGCTGAATGCAATCCCAAGACCAACTCTCCCTGCACATAATCCATATCCCTCCATTCCATGCATATCCATACACTTATCCAAAACTCTCTAAAATGTCATTGAATCTGCCTCAATGCCCTGGCAGCACTTTCCAGGCAGTCACTAGAATCTGTTTAAAATAACGTTCCACACATCTCCTTTAAAGTTTGCCCCATTCACCTTAAAGCTATGCTTTGAAGCTTTGCCTTTGAAGTTTCCATTCTGCAAAAAAAATGTTCTGACTTTCCACCCTATGACTCCCATAATTTTATATACTTCTAAGGTCTCCTATTAACCTCTGGCATTCCAGAGAAATCAATCCGTAGGTCTAACCTCTCCCTTAGCTAATACCCCTTAATCCAGGCATCATTCTGGTTAACCTCCTCCGTACCTTTTCCAAAGCCTCCACATACTTCCTGTATTGGGGAAACCAGAACTGCTTGCAATACTCCAAATCCAGCTTCACCAAAGTCCTATAAAGCTGCATCATGACTTCCTGATTTTTATGCTCGATGCCTGCACCAATGAAGGCAAGTATACCTTATGCCATCTTTACCACTCGTTCTATGTGTTGCTACTTTCAGGGAGTTATTGACTTTGACCCCAAGATCCCTCTATACATCAATGCTGTTAAGGACCTTGCCATTAATTGTATATTTTGCCCCAAAGTGCAACGCTTCACACTTGCTCGGGTTAAAGTCTATGTGCCATTTCTCTATCCATTTCTATAGCTGATTTATATCCCATGGTATACTTTGGCAGCCTTCCTCACACTAGTCACAGACTTCCACCCTGAATATTGTCCTTTGACCACAACCCTCTGTCTTCTATCAGTAAACCAGTTCTAAATCACTATGACTAAATCACTGTTAATTCCATGCATCTTTATCTCCTGGACCACTTCTGCACCATCTCTAAAGCTTCCACATCCTTCTGACCGTGTGGCAGTCAGAAAAGCACACAATACTCCAAATATGGCGTAACCAAGGTTTTTATACAGGTGGCTTAACCAAGGTTTTTTAATGAGCCAAAGATGCTGAAAATTCTCATCAGGTCAGTCAGGCATTTGTGCTTTATTAGTTTGCTGTGAATCACAAGGTTTGTGGAATCACCTTGGAAGGTCATTTTGACAATGCATACTTCCGTTGAGAATCAAAATCATCCTTGATCTGAACCTCTGTCACTCAAGATAACCAGATTTTTTCAGTTATGTGCTGGGGACGTGCTTGCAAAACACAGCAGTGCTGACGGTAAGATACTTTTTACCATAGCTTTATTAACGTACTATTCAACAGTGTCTACAGGAGGACAGGGAAAACATTTTGCGGTAATATTTTAGCTTCTCGGGGTGTGACACTGGTTTGGGAGTGTCCAAATTTACCTATTTGGACATCTATTTACGTGGATAGAAGGGGATTTTACTTAACGCATAAATATTGAATTAAGTTATTAATTTCAACAGACCTACAAGAACATTTGAAACCATCCTTGTGATATAATACACTGACACTTAAATAGATACAATAATCCCTTATGTAAGTCTAACAGTGTTAATGGACATCATAAATCTTACTGACTACCTTGTCTAATTTGTGCTGAGTTTTATTGCATGAAACTACTTTTAAATTCATAAGAAAGTTCTGGAGTGTACATCTCACAAGATTTGCTGAACCACCTTGGGTGGGCATAGTGAATGGATTGGATGCCCACATGCATCGCATGTTCTAATTTCCCACTATTTTCATTGCCCGCATAATTTTTAATTTGCTGCCATATTGAAAAATGTTTGAGTACGATAATCATAAAAATTGCATTAGTTCAAATAAATTTGATCCTCCAGAATCTGAACCACTATAAATAAAGGGCTTGAAGTGAAGAGGCAGAAAAATCTGATACGTATGGATAAATAGTACTTAAACAAGGTGTTTTAAAATGAAAGGATTAATGACAATATTTTTAGTTAGAAACATTCATTAGCTTAGAGTTATTATTCTCTATCTCTGTTTATATCATGTATTTGAGTACCGAGAATTATTTAACCAGTGATTGGAAAGAATAGCAGTGCAAGGTCCCTGTGTTAACATTATCAATTAAATGATAAAGGGATGTAATTGGAGTGTACCTGGGGAAAGTGCAATGGGAGCAATATGCTTGGTTACCCTTTGTCCATTTGATCACAGATTGTGTTTGAAATTTGTGCTGTCTGTTCATGATTACCTTTTCAAGATCCTAACAATGATATCCATGCTGTTGATTGCTTTAACACATCACCATTGGGGCCAATTTTGTTAGTGGCAAGCAACAGTTTAGCAGACTTTCATCAATTAAAGTGACCTTGCACTTCTTAAAGGGGAGATGCATAATAGCAACAACAGGATGAAATCATGATAAGCTTTTGACAGTGAAGCAAATGGTAACCAACATTTTCCAATGCATTGGAAACTTGTTGATGAGATGGAGAGAACAACTTGAATGGCCTTTAGATTCTAACAACAGTGGTTGAGACATTGGAGAAGTTAATGCGCCAAGGATCTGGATTCAACGCAGCAAAAAGTTGAGCTCCCTCACACACTTGATCATGGTCAGTCAATACAACTTTGGACATTATATCCCACCAACTGCACCCCAGAGGTTGCACAGTCATCACACGGCCACGGTACTCCAAAGCCCATGGAGATCATCTCACACCCAAGACAAACTGACAGCAATACAACTGTGTCAGAGTCAGCACCCAACACATTGCATGGGCCTCAGTAACACAATTGCTTTCATCTTGCAGCATACATTGCCGCACAAATAGCAACAGCAGGAACACCACAATAAGACCACCATCTTTAGAGGAACAAGTGGCAATCATTGCAGCTCCTCCAGTCACTGATGGGATTGAGACTATAAAAGATGAGGGTGTGTATCCACTGTATCCTCCTCACATTTCATTTACCCTTCATACTAAAATTGTGATCCACCAGCCCCGAGTGGCCTGTAGCCGTAGCATGAAGAAAACAGCACCAGGACAGCACCTTGGAAGTTTCTGCTGCAGGCTGTGAGATGAGGGCAAACCAATAAATGGTACTCAGAAGAGCACGTTGATAGTCCTCGCAAAGCTGTGTACAGTGGGACTTTTTGAATAGAAAGTCTCCGTGTCCTCACTAGCAGCAATTGAGAACAAAAAACAGATTTTAAAAAAGGAACAGTTCCGGCCATTTAAAACTGAGGTGAGAAAGAACTTTTTCACCCAGAGAGTTGTGAATTTGTGGAATTCAAGGCCACAGAGGGCAGTGGAGGCCAAATCACGAGATGAATTTAAGAGAGAGTTAGATAGAGCTCTGGGGGCTAGTGGAATCAAGGGATATGGGGAGAAGGCAGGCACGGGTTACTGATTGTGGACGATCAGCCATGATCACAATGAATGACGGTGCTGGCTCGAAGGGCCGAATGGCCTCCTCCTGCACCTATTTTCTATGTTTCTATGATCCCAAATGTAGGAGGAAGAGTTCCGACCTGCAACATCACCTATTCCGTTTCTCCAGAGATGCTGCCTGACCAGCTGACCTTCTCCAGAGATGCTGCCTGACCTTACTCCAACATTTTGTGTCTGTCTTCGGTATAAACCAACATCTGCAGTTCCTTCCTACACAAAAAAAGCAAACTGCAGTAGGTCGGGCAGCATCTGCGGGCATGAGGAATTGTCGATGTTTCAGGGCAAGACTTTGCATCAGAACATTGAATTCCTTTCCCCTAACAGATGTTGCTTGACCTGCTGAGATCTTCCAGCAGTTTGTTTCATTGTCGAGATTCCTGCATCTGCAGTATGTTGTGTCTTCTGAATATTTGTGAACGTCTCCAGCAGCAGTCCTGGAGTAGCTGCACATAAAATTCCATTCAAATGTTCACCTTGATATAAGCAAGCAGTGCAGTCCCAACCCTGCGCTGAAGATGCAGTCATAGCTGCAGCTAGTGGCATATTTCAATGAAGAAATACTTACTGAAACACACTCTCCTCATACATTAATCCTCAGGGAGATGCAGCTGGGTGAAACATGTGATTGTAGGATCCACTTGCTCATTTTACCAGTCAGATGTGTTGCAAAGTGAATGCTTATGAATGCATCCAAGTTTGAGAGCATCTGATTTAGTCTAAAAAAATGCCCGACAGATAATGTTACTCTCTGCGGACACCCTCAACTTAGACCAAATGTAGAAAGCACTGGAATCAATTGAGAACCAAAAAATAATTCAACTAGCAACTAACCTACAAATTGTGAAGGCACACGGAACTGCCGATGTTGGAATCTTGAGTGAAACACAGGGTGCTGGAGTAACTTAGTGGGTCAAGCAGCATCTGTAGAAGGAATGAATAGGAAACATTTTGAGTCAGCATCCTTCTTTGTGAAGTTCTATTTAAATAGAACTGATTGAACCTCTTCTTGGTATTGTACACAAGGTCAATGGTAGGTGTTTACCAGCCGGCATTATCTAATCTGTGTTGCATGCTGAATGAATTAGTGTTTTACTTAGTCTGCAAACTTGGGTGGGCATCCAATGTGGGTCCATTAACATTCTCACCAATATAGTGTCTAGTACTATTTAACATCATACATTTTAAGATCTGTCACAGGATATATTTTAAGTAAAACCAAAACAAAAAGTTCCCATGGGCAACTTGTGGAGATCAAAATTTAAAGTTGAAAACTCCGGAATAACAGCAGGCCAGGCAGCATCTGGGGAAAAAAGGGAAACAGTTAAAGTTACAATAGACCTGACTGAGACCCATCATCAGAACTAAGAAAGTAAAAAATGGGTTAGTCTGCTAGACCTCTTGTCTGTCTGGTTTCTCCTCCCAGTTCTCTATCCACAGATGTGGCCTATCCTGTTGAGTTTTTCCAACATTTTCTGTTTTCATTTCAGATTTCTGGAATTTGCATTTTATTGATTTTCCTTTATTGTTAAAGTTCAAATTTGTCATTTTCTGTAGCCATCAAAATGGTCATTCTTCTTGTTAGAGAATCTTGTCAGTGAATAATAAGCAGTCTTACCTATAACACAACAGAGGCAATTCAGGTCCACGGCAGTTCCTAGTAGGGCAATCCCACAAAATGCATTTCCCCTCTATGTATTTCGCTATTCCCCTCTTCCTTGTTTTCTCTCCAGTGCTAAACAACTCCCCATTGATTCCTTTTCCTCCCACTTACGCTAAGGAGTAATTTACAACTGTAAATAACCTACTCATTCAGCTTTGAGATGTGGGACAATCCCAGAGCTTCCATCAGAACAGAATCACAGGGAGAACATGCAAACTCTGTACAGACCCAAGCTTGTGATTGAATGCTCGCCCATTGGAGCTGCAGGTCAGAAGCCACTAACTGCTCCTCCACCATTCCACTCAACCATTTCAACTGGAGGCATCACAACCAAGCTCTAACATATTCAGTTCTTGCATCCTATTCACATTTCCAGCAATGCTCACTGGATAAAAGTGAAGAATTCCTATTGCAGTGCGTACATCAATTGTACTACCCCTATGGATCATGGACTACAATCAAGAACCGTTCGCAGATTCAATTTGGATCCTGCCAGGTTTGCAAGAGAAAGCAGTGCAATCCCATGTGACCCATTCAAAAATGCATAAGTCATTGGAGCAGAATTAGGCCATTCAGCTCAACGAGTACTGTCATTCAATCATGGCTGATCTATCTTTCTCTCAGCCCCATTCTCCTGCCTTCTCCCCGTAACCTTTGACACCATTACTAATCAAGAACCTATCAAACGCTGCTTTAAAAATATCCAATGACTTGTCCCCCTCAGCCATCTGTGGCAATGAATTCCACAGATTCACCATCCTCTGGTTAAAGTAATTTCTCCTCATCTCCAATCTAAAGGTATGTCCATTTATTCTGAGGCTGTTCCCTCTAGTCCTAGAGTATCTCACTAATGGAAACATCCTCTCCACATCCACTCTATCCAGGCCTTTCACAATTCGGCAAATTTCAATGAGATACCCCTCATCCTTCTCAACTCCAGCGAGTACAGGCCCAGTGCCTTCAGACGCTCATCATATGTTAACCCAATCATCCCTGGGATCAATCATTTTCATAAACCTCCTTTTGGGAATCCTGCACCTGCACTCCCAAGTCCCTTCGCTCCTCCAATTTCTGTATCCTATCCCCATTTAGAAAATAATCTGTGCCTTTATTCCTACTATCAAAGTGCATGACCACACATTTTGTTTCGTTGTATTCCATCTGTCATAATGTTCACTCTCCCAATCTGCCCAAGTCCTTCTGCAGAATCCCTGCTTCGTCTACACAACCTGCCCCTCCACTTATGTTTGTATCACCTGCAAACATGGCTACAAAGCCATCAATTCCATCATCCAAATCATTAATATACAACGTGAAGAGTAGCGGCCCCAACACCAACCCCTGCAGAACACCACTAGTCACTGGTAGCCAACCAGCAAAAGCATCGGTTATTCCCACTCTTTGCCTTCTGCCATTCAGAAAATCTATCGATGTTAGCTTGGTGTGAAGGCACTTTATCAAAGGCCTTCTGAAAATCCAAGTAAACACCATCCAATGACTTCATTGTCTATCCTACTTCCTCGAAGAATTCCAACAGATTTGTCAGGCAAGATTCCTCCTTCTCAAAACCATGCTGACCGGCCTAGTTTATCATATGCTTCTAAGTATTTGGAAACCTCATCATTAATAATCGACTCTAAAATCTTACCAATCACTAAAGTCAGGCTAACTGGCCTATATTTTCCCCTCTTTTGCCTCACTCCTTTCTTGAACAGTAGAGTAACATTTGCAATTTTCCCGTCCTCTGGGACCAGTCCATACAGTAGTTCTTGAAGGATCACTACTAATACCTCCACAATCTCAAAAGTTATCTCTTCCAGAACGCTGGGGTGTTCTGGTCCAGGTGACTTATCCATCTTCAGACCTTTCAGCTTCCAAAGCATCTTCTCCTTAATAATAACAATTCTAGTAACATTTGCCCCCTGACTCTCCCCTCATCCCAACTATTCTGTTTTTAAATGAGTTTAGAAAGTAAAAATCTTTACAGCAACATGTTAGCATTTTGTCATGATAACTTAGTAATTACTGAAGCTTCTGAATGTTGAAAGTGCACAGCGCTCATTCAGCACAAGGGAGAGAGAGAGATTAGGTAGATTAATTAGATGACATTTTATAAATGTGAAATCTGAGGCATGTTAGTACAATTTGCAATTAAAGGGTGTCTTCTGCAAGCAACAAAGTAATAATTGAAAATCAATGCAACTCAACAGTAGATGCAAAACACGGATTTTTGGTACGTTAATGGTGATATATAAATGCAAGTTATTAATATTTCACGAACTTGCAAATTTAATTATCTCATATATCCTGTCAGGCTAATAATAGTTAGAACCTCAAACTAGACTAATACAACTCAGGTCTTTAACATATGATAATTTTTAATAAAAATATGCATTTACAATTTAATATTGCATTATTTCTTACATGCTGCAATAGAACACCGTCGTACTGCAGCATGAAAAATTACACAAGTTGTTCACTGTACATACTCTTTAAAATAAGCCACGACCCTCTCTATATCATATCTTTTCTACAACATACTTTTACAACCAGAATGTGATTTTAATTGTTAACAATTCCATTTGTAACCATTTACCTCCTTGAATGGCTGCAAGTTTTGAAATTCTCTGACTGCCTTATCAAACATGGAAGTCAAAGTAGATGCTGAGGAAACTGTTGTCAATTATACTTAAAAATTGTATTCTAAAAATGTAAGAGCAATTCTGATTTTTTTAAATTATATTTAGTCAGTACTTTCTATCTAAATTATCACAGGATAACATAGAACTAATGTGAATGTGCTATCAATGGTAAGTGTGGACTTGGTGGGCTGAAGGGACTGTTTCCATGCTGCATCTCTAAACTGATCTAATTTTATGTAAATTCTGAGGAAGTAACCTGTTAATTGCATTTAAAGCTCTACGCATTTGATGAAACTAATATTAATTTCTCAATTGGTCGGAATCAGTAACAATATTTACTTCTTTATTATAAACAGGGGGACACGGCAAAATCCATTCAGCGTGTGTCTACCTTCCTACAGACTTTGACGGATTTTTGTGACCTAAAGGACTATGCCGAAAACAACCAGTGTGGCATAATCAAAGACAAGAAAAGTCACGGAGTGCAAGTAACAGTGTAATTGGACATTCACCTGTTTGCCATTTCACACTTCCATGGACTGCAACTCAGTCACCTCCCATCATGCTTTGTCTTCTTTTACTTACAGCAAATCCATAACAATGAAACAGGTGACTTTCATGCTGCTGTCAGGAACAATCTAATTTCAGCTTTGGGTGACTGATTGCAATTGGCTTTGCCTCATCTGATAATTAATCTATGTCACGATTAATTGGAAGAGAGAATAATTACTGGTGATGTTGACAGTGACTGTACGCTTCTTCAGATTTCTGCCTATTGCTCAGGCCTAACTAATAACTTTACAGTTCATCACTGAAACTTTGTACATGTAGTAACATTCTCTATAGACAATAATGGTGTTACACATTCTTCCTGGTGGCTCTTTGTTAGCACTTGTCAATAGTTTTGAGTGCCAAAAGCAGTCTCCATATTACAATTCTTTGTATTTTATCTTAATTTTGTGGAAGTTTAAAGTTTTCAATGAGCTGGAGATGAATGATTAATGAATAAATTCAAATGCTTCATTTTGTCTATGGATCATTAGTCAAGTCCTTTGTGTTAAAGACCTGAGAAAGGAGGAGAAATTATTGAGACATTAGCCTGAAGCTATCTCGAGGTAAATATTATGCAAAAGGAAAAAATGTTTAGTGCACACCGTATAGTGATCACTGACCCAACGAGAGCATTTTCACCAGGGTCTAACTCATTTTACCTGCCAACATAGTGCATTGTTTGCTAATCAGAATCTGGTTATTATTTCAACAGCAATAAAGTCGATAGTCTGAGGAATACACTGAATAAAGCCTTCCTATTGTATTAAGATAGTGGCAGTACATCTGTAAAACAAAATTCATAATACACTGAATGCAGTAAAGTTTAATTTCATCAGTTTACATACTTTTTGATGTATTCATGTAATATTCATCTGTGAATTATTTAAACATGATGGGTAACCCATTTGCAGGTTAATAACTGTGTTTTAGGCATTGCACATGGATATTTTTGTTCAAGTACACCGACGTATAAATGGAACAAAGAAAAAAAGCTGGATATTTGAAATAAAATTTAAAAAACCTGTTGGAAGTATATTGAAAGTCAGCAACAAAAAGATAAAAGACACGTCTATAATTTTGTTGATCAGACCTTTTGACAACTATTCCATTAACTGGCACAGTTCCAGAGAATATTGAGCTACAACTGCTTGCTAATTATATATCCAATGTGTTTCAAAGTATTATATTTTTGATTTTAATTGATCATGAAACAGAACACAAATATCAACCAACAATGAAAGGAAGAATCCACATTTTCATCCTGCTTCTCCGAAGGGGTGGCACGGTGGCGCAGCGGTAGAGTAGCTGCCTTACAGCGCCAGAGACCCAGGTCCATTCCTGAGTATGTATGGAGATTGTACGTTCTCCCTGTGACTGCCTGGGTTTTGTCCTGGTGCCCCTATGCCCCAAAGACGTACAGGTTTGCAGGTTAATTTACTTTGGTAAAAAAAAAAGAAAATTGTCCCTAGTGTGTAGGATAGTGCTAGTGCACAGGGATTGCTGGTCGGCAAGGACTTGGTGGGCCGAAGGGCCTGTTTCCACACTGTATCTCTAAACTAAACTAAGACTTCACGAATCAAGAACTACTTTAAAGGTGACCTTTAGCACACAAGCAAAGAATAACAAAAACTGCAGTGAAATAATAGTTGGTTAACCTACAGTGCATTCAGAAAGTATTCAGACCCCTTCACTTTTTCCACATTTTGTTACGTTACAGCCTTATTTTTAAATGGATTTAAAAAAAATTGTTATCATCAATCTACACCCCAGAATGAAGAAGCAAAAACAGGTGTTTAGAAATTTTTGCAAAGTAATTAAAAATAAATAACTGAAATATCACATTTACATAAGTATTCAGACCCTTTGCTATGACACTCAAAATTGAGCTTAGGTTCATCCTGTTTCCATTGATTATATTTGAGATGTTTCCACAACTTGATTGGAGTCCACCAGTGGTAAATTAAATTGACTGGACATGAAATGGAAAGGCACACACCTGTCTATATAAGGTCCCACAGTTGACAGTGCATGTCAGATCAAAAACCAGGCCATGAAGATGAAGGGATTGTCCATAAACCTCCTAAACAGGATTGTGTCGAGACACAGATCTGGGGAAGGGTATAAAACAATTTCTGCAGCATTGCAGGTCCCGAAGAGCACAGTGGTCTCCGTCATTCTTAAATGGAAGAACTTTGGAACCACCAGGACTCCCGGCCACCCGGCCAAACTGAGCAATCGGAGGAGAACGCCTTGGTCAGGGAGGTGACCAAGAACCCAATGGTCACTCTGACGGAGCTCCAGAGTTCCTCTGTGAAGATGGGAGAACCTTCCAGAAGGACATCTATATCTGCAGCACTCCTCCAATCAGGCCTTTATGGTAGAGTGGCCTGACGGAAGCCACTCCTCAGTGAAAGGCAAATGACACCCCGCTTGGAGTTTGCACCTAAAGAACTCTCAGACTATGAAACAAGATTCTCTGGTCTGATGAAACCAAGATTGAACTCTTTGGCCTGAATGCCAAACCTGGAGGAAACCAGGCACCGCTCATCACCTGGCCAATACCATACCTACGGTGAAGCATGGTGGTGGCAGCATCATGCTGTGGGGATGTTTTTCAGTGGCAGGAACTGGGAAACTATTCAGGATTGAAGGAAAGATGAACGGAACAAAGTACAGAGAGAGAACCTTGATGAAAACCTGCTCCAGAGCGTTCTGGACCTCAGACTGGGGCGGAGGTTCACTTTCCAGCAGGACAATAACCCTAAGCACACAGCCAAAACAATGCAGGAGTGGTTTCGTGACAAGTCTGTGAATGTCCTTGAGTGGCCCAGCCAGAGCCTGGACTTGAATCCGATCGAACATCTCTGGAGGGACCTGGAAATAGCTGTTCATCGACGCTCCCCATCCAACCTGACAGAGCTTGAGAGGATCTGCAGAGAAGAATAGGAGAAATTACCCAAATACAGGTGTGCCAAGCTTGTAGTGTCATACCCAAGAAGACCTGAGGCTGGAATCGCTGCCAAAGGTGCCTCTGCAAAGTACTGAGTATAGGGTCTGAATACTTGTAAATGTGATATTTCAGTGATTTCTTTTTAATTACTTTGCAAACACTTGTTTTTGCTTTTTTTATTATGGGGTATTGTTGGTAGATTGATGATAAAAAAAAGAATTTAATCAATTTTAAAGTAAGGCTGTAACATAACAAAATGTGGAAAAAGTGAAGGGGTCTGAATACTTTCTGAATGCACTGTACATTGGTGCCCTATGCATAGTCTGTTGTTTAAAAATCACTCATAATGCCTTGTTGCTTGTGAACAAATGGAATTTGCTGCTGGGGGCCTTGCACTAAACAAGTGTAGACTCCCCACACCACTGCACCATCCAATTTAAAGCCCTCTTAATTATGATGGATACGTATCATTTATTCCACAGGCTAAACTTAGGATAGAGTTATCAATCGTAGTAAGGCTAAAATCACTGCAAGAAGATTCAATCTCTTCTATTCAAAGACAAAGTAGGAATTGTGTTGCTGATTTTTGCTTTGGTGGGAAATCGTGTTACTTTATCGACAGCAACCATTTTATTGCAGAATCAAGGAGCACTAATTGCTGTGGCTTACATGAATTTGTGAACCTTCATGTTCACAAATTCATGTAATATCCTTGCATGACTTAACAATATTTATAGCATAAAATAAGCCTGATGTCCACAGTAATGCAAAAATGTGAAATTATTTTGTTCTTACAAAAATCCTTTGAAAGAGGCTGTGGGATAATCTTTCCACAAAGTGGGGAAGAGAGGTAGAGAAGTGTGATTTGATCAACCCCTAATCACAAAAACAATGACTGGAATGCCTTGTTGCCATTTATATTGATATTGCACTTCAATGGCCTATTCAATGCTTTCTTATTTACATTTGAAGATTAGGTTTATTTCAATGGATTACCCATTTCCATGCTTAAATCCTCAATAAATGTCACTAAGAACAGTGATGAGAGTTTAAAGGAGGAACTTGCGAAATTAAATATATCTGGACTAATATTTATAGATCAGTTGATGGACGAGTGAAGGAAATTGATGGCTATTCACAATCAATCATGAACATATTGATCTATATAGAGTGTTTCAAAGTCAAATGTAGTTGATATAAATAAGAATTAAAGTTATAAATTAAAGGATTTAAGATTATTCATTTTTCTAAAGAGCAACAAATTTCTGGAATAAATGGTCCTCTCACACATCAAATCCAGCATCCCTGACTCACTGGACCCACATCAATTTGCATACAGGGCAAATAGATCCACAGAGGACGCCATCTCTCTGGTTCTTCACACTGTCCTGACTCGCCTGGAGAGACAGGGCACATACGTGAGGATGCTATTCATTGACTATAGCTCTGCCTTCAACACGGTCATCCCCACCAAGCTCATCACCAAACTCCACCAGCTAGGCCTCAGCTCGTCGTTATGCGACTGGATCCTGGACTTCCTGCTGGAGCGACCGCAGGCAGTGAGAATTGGCCCGCACCTGTCCTCCACTATCACCCTGAGTACCGGCACCATGCTCTACTCCCTCGTCACACACGACTGTGTTCCTGCATTCGACACCAACATCATTGTCAAGTTACAGACGACACAACGGTGATCGGGCTGATCACCAACGGCGATGAAACAAAATACAGAGTGGAGGTGCAGAACCTGGCGGACAGCTCCGATAACAACCTGTCCCTAAATACCACCAAGACCAAGGAGCTGATCATCAACTTCCCTAGGTCACATAACAGGGAATACGCCCCGATCTTTATCAACGGGGACAGTGTGGAGAGAGTGTCCAGCTTCTAGTTTCTGGGCACTCACATTTCGGAGGACCTAACATTGTCCAATAACACTGCTGCACTGGTCAAGAAGGCACAGCAACGACTGTTCTACCTAAGAACACTGAAGAAGTCTGGTCTACCCCAACAGCTGCTGATGACATTCTACCGCTGCACCATAGAGAGCATCCTAACACATGGCATCCCTGTGTGGTACCTCAGCTGCACGGAGGCAGAGAGGGAAGCTCTTCGGCGGGTAGTCCATAGAGCTCAGAGGACCATCGGAACACAGCTACCAGCCTTGGAGGGCATCTACAACACATGATGCCTCAGAAAAGCCACCAGCATCCACAAAGACTTCACACCCCTGCAACAGTCTGTTCGAACTCCTTCCATCGGGCAGACGATACAAGGCCTTCTACGCCCGCACCTCCAGACTCAGGAACAGCTTCATCCCCAGGGCCATAGCTGCTATGAACCGGTCCTGCTGAGCCGGATGGTCACATCGCACAGTGATCCGGCACAGATCTACTTGCACTTTATTCTGTTTTAAAACTGTTACAATTTGTTTCATTGGGTTGTTTAAATTAATACTGACTAGCTAATTAAATTATTGCATCGTATGGGAGGCGCATTCCCAATCTCGTTGTACCCCTGTACAATGACAATAAAGTTGTATTGTATTGTATTGTATTTTTGAAGGAGTCAGTATTAATGAAAGAAAATTAAATGGATTGTGAAGCAAAAAAGGAATCACAAGATAGAATCCCAAGTTTAACTGTGGGGAGTGGCAAGAACTGCCAGTGTGTGGCCTGTGCTTTTGGAATTTCTGGGACTCATTCTCATCTCCTAGGCCAGACTCCTGCTCAAACCCAGTGTGAGTTTGAGAAGGTCAATGGCCAGGATTGCAAAAGTAATTTATCCTTCCTGGTATGCCGGGATCTCTAACTCACTAGATCGATCTTTTCTCCATTTTAGCCTTTCACCTAATGTGCGGGGACATTTCTGGCACCACGAATTGTTGAGACAGCATCTAATGACAATTTTGATCAGGGGAGTGGATGGACAATCCATGCTGGAATATGTAGATGTTCCCTTGTTTGAACTGAAGGAGCAACATTAAAGATTTAAATTTAACTGAGCCTCTTTTGGCCTCAACCCTGTGGCTCTCAAACTGCATCATGGACTGAGTTCAACCTGCTTGCAGCAGGTGGCCCCGATGCTGAGGCAAGACCAGCAATTAGATGTGATAGTGGCATTTAATAGAATTTGGATAGGCATAAGGATATGCAGGGATTGGAGGGATATCGATTATGTGCAGACAGATCAACTTGGTCTTGGCATCATGTCCAGCACAAACATTGTGGGCCGAAGGGTCTGTTCTAATGTACTTTTCTATGTTCTATATCAAATTGTTCACCTGCATCCATCCCATGGTATTAAAATCGGCTCATTGCATACACATTTGAGGTTACATTTCAAAAACAACTACCACTTAAGTAAAAATCACGAATCTTAAATCTGCAGATTGTTTTCTGTCTTTCACTTTCATTTTGATTCTGAAAGATTAGAACTTAAAAATGTTTGCATTTCCATCTGGCACTTCTTTACGCATCGCATACATGGTACACTTGGCCTCAATGAACTTTGTTCCTTCTCTTTTGTGAACTGGAAATTTATTTAAGGTGGGCTTACATTCCTAACTCACTGCATCAGTACTTTTTACATTTTAGCCATTGAAGTAACCTACTGTGTCAAACTACTGTAACAGTAGATCCATCTGCGCCCCCCCCCCCCCACCCATTCACACTGTGATATTTGTAGGAAGTGCAGTTTTGCTTGAATCTTTGACAAAACTATATGTACAATAACTTGGATTGAGAAAGAAAATCAGAAAACAAGGCGAGCACCATTAAAAGCCTTGGATGATCTACCGTGGTATTTCTTTAATATTATTACACTTTCACTTTCTCATCTGGTAAAGAACCTAATGGCTCACGAAGAGATAATAATATCAGACCTTGCACCTCAACACAATCACCTGAAACAGCTCAGGTACTTTAACCTTCTTAACTGATTCTCCAGCTCAGAGAAACTTTGGAGTGGCCCAGGTTTGGATCACTCACTTAGATACCCAACTATCATGCAACATTATTTGGACAAATGGGCATGTTGTATATGAATCCTATCCTTTCTCTTCAGAAAAAAAGTTGAACGTATCAAGTTTAAAATAATTTTGTAAAAATAATTTTGCAAATTTACCACTCTTAGATTTAGATTTAGTTTAGAGATAGTGTTACTCTTAGCACTAACATTATAAAAATGGTTGCCAGAGTAATGCTAAGGAACAATTAATTTCTGACAAGAGATGAGTATTTTGAAACAATTTCATTATTATCATTTGTTGGAAGTAGATTGTGAAGCAAACTTTGGTTAAGTGGCCAATAGTCTTGTTTGCATTTAAAATGGAGAGGAAAAAACACAATTTTCACAGTTGTAGATAGATTTAGTCATTTGCCGGTTCACTGATGAATCAGTATTGTTGTTCCACTTATGAGCATAAAGGGCAGCCTCTCCATTCGGAGGTATATAACATTACAGTCAATAAATAGGCTGCTGTTATGTGTGGACAGAGTTGTCCAGTCCAGACACTGCAAGCAGCCAATCTGTGCAGCTGTTTCATCCCATTTTTAGGTCTGTGCACTGACACTGCAGCTATTTGGAAACAGGCAGTACCAATCAGTTAATGTCCTGGATTGTTGGGTTCATTAAGTGGGCCCTCACAATGAAGGGACTGGGGAGATTCAGATCCATGGGGATCCAATCAGTTGCTAATAAACCCTGTCGTTTGCCAAGATGTATTTTTCTTCCATTGTAAGCTGCCCGAGAAGAATTTCTAGACAAGATGTTAGCCATGTCACATATTGCATTAGCAAATATGAGAATCATTGCGGTCAAGTACACTAACAATATCCATCAGGTTCTCTACATTTTATGCACATTTTTCTGAGAACACCTTAGTGATTATATTTGGATTATTGCACCATGTATTTATAATAATACATACAGCAGACAAGTGTCTCAGAAAATGTTAAATAGTAGAAAATAGCTATTAAGTAAATGAAAAAGAAAAACATTGAATTATATCTGTAATCTCTTCCAGCCTAGGAAACATTCGAGGTATATGGATTGCTCCAATTTTGACCACGTGTTTAGTCGCAAAGTTAATTGCCCCACTATTGATGCTGTACTTTAGAATTAGAAATAGAAAATAGGTGCAGGAGTAGGCCATTTGGCTCTTCGAGCCAGCACCATTCAATATGATCATGGCTGATCATCCAAAATCAGTACCCCGTTCCTGCTTTTTCTCCATATCTCATGATTCCATTAACCCTAAGAGCTAAATCTAACTCTCTCTTGAAAACATCTAATGAATAGGCCTCCACTGCCTTCTGTGGCAGAGAATTCCACAGATTCACAACACTGAGGGGGAAAAGGTTTTTCCTCATCTCAGTCCTAAATGGCCTACCCCTTATTCTTAAACCATGACCCTGGTTCTGGACTCCCCCAACATCGGGAACATTTTTCCTGCATCTAGCCTGTCCAATCCCTTAAGAATTTTATGTTTCTATAAGATTCCCTCTCATCCTTCTAAATTCCACTGAATACAAGCCTAATTGACCCATTCTTTCATCATATGTCAGTCCCGCCATCCCGGGAATTAACCTGGTGAACCTACATTGCACTCCCTCAATAGCAAGAATGTCCTTCCTCAAATTAGGAGACCAAAACTGCACACAATACTCCAGGTCTGGTCTCACCTGTGCCCTGGACAACTACAGTAGGACCTCCTTGCTCCTATACTCAAATCCTTTCGCTACGAAGGCCAACATGTCTTTTGCTTTCTTCACTGCCTGCTGTACCTGCATCAGTGACTGATGCATAAGGATTCCCAGGTCTCATTGCACCTCCCCTTTTCCTAATCTGACACCATTCAGATAATAATCTGCCTTCTTGTTCTTGCCACTAAAGTAGATAACCTCTCGTTTATCCACATTTTTATACTGCATCTGCCATGCATCTGCCCATTCACCCAACCTATCCAAGTCACCCTGCAGCCTCATAGCATCCTCCTCGCAGCTTACAGTGCCACCCAGCCTTGTGTCATCCGCAAACTTGGAGATGTTACATTTAATTCCCTCGTCTAAATCGTTAAAATCATTAATATATAATTATATCCCAATGCTCTTTATGTTTCTTTCCTCAATTGAGCATGACTTTAAAACTACTTATTTGACAAAGTAATCTCTCACAACTGGTTTGGCATCAATTTTTGTTTGCTACTATTGCTGGGATGCAACCTGTGACCTTTACTATATGAATGGTTTTGTTATCAGATCACGACAGACTGGGAAAATGATGGAAAGCCATCATCATATAATTGAAAGCAGGATGGAAGAGGTAAGATAGAGAGATACCAAATTTCAAAATAGGAATTCAACAAGTTAGATTGAGATGATGAGGGGGTTTTTTCCCACTCCATTTTAAACTATTGAAAATGTCTTTCCAGAGTCAATGGATGTTCAATAGAGTATCTATATAACCATGATTGGTAAATTTTAGACACTAAGATAACAGTAGGAAATGGGGTAAAGAAATTGTGACAATATCAACATCAAGCTATGAGGTTATTGAATGGCAAAGCAAGACAGAGGGTTTATCGCCTGCTGCTGGAAACTGATGTTGAAAAATGATCAGGGATGAAGGTTTGCAAGAATACAAATGGTGCAAGTTGGGACATGGTTTAAAAACAACACAGGCAAGATGAGAAAGCTATAGAGGAATATGAAATGGTCAATGATCTTGTGTTTATTCACCAGAATAAAAGAAACCAAAGACCCCTGACAAAGACTGGCGATTGAAGCAAAGGTGCTGAACAGTTGATGAGAATAGAAACATTAGATGTTTGTTGCAGTTTGTGAGAAGTTGGAGTAGCGGTCAGGGGCTAGTAAGCAGTGAAAATGAAAAAGCTTATTTATCACAGGTTTGATGTTTGAAGGGAAACTCGCTTTTGATATGAGCAATACAAATAAGCTTCTACAGCCGGAATTATATTTAATGACAACGAGGACAGGTGAAAGAATAAGGTGCAGAAAGCTGATTGTGTCAAAAAAATTGTTTTTACACTCTCAAACCTTGCAATTAGTTTAACTCATAATGAGTTACAGTGATTCTTGACCGCCTGTATAAATCGTAGGAGCAGAATTAGGCCATTCATCCCATCAAGTCTACTCTGCCATTCAATCATAGCTGATCTATCTTACCCCCTCAACCCCATTCTCCTGCCTTCTCCCCATAACCTCAGACACCTGTATGTTTCGGAGACACAGATACCCTACAGCAGGAACCTCTCAGCACTGCAGAAGTTAATCTATTTGCAGTGTAGACAAACCAATAGCTACATCCCTTCCCCAGTTATCAAAGCCCCAATCATGTTCAAACAACTCGAGTGAAAGGGCAACTTTGTCAGCATTGCTGACAAATCTCTTTCTGGCTGAACTGAAAGATTGGTTCAAAGATGTTCTCAAAATCTCCTTGAAAAATGGTACATTGTCACTAATTCATGGGAATTCCTGGCCTATGGCGGCACGGTGGCGCAGCGGTAGAGTTGCTGCCTTACAGCGAATGCAGCGCCGGAGACTCAGGTTCCATCCTGACTACGGGCGCCGACTGTACGGAGTTTGTACGTTCTCCCCATGGCCGTGTGGGTTTTCTCCGAGATCTTCGGTTTCCTCCCACACTCCAAAGACGTACAGGTTAATTGGCTGGGCAAATGTTTAAAAAAAATGTCCCTAGGGTGTGTAGGATAGTGTTAATGTGCGGGGATCGCTGGGCGGCGCGGACCCGGTGGGCCGAAGGGCCTGTTTCCGCGCTGTATCTCTAAATCTAAAATCTAAATCTATGGCAGCTCAACATGGAGAAGAGGTATTTGGGAAGGCACTAAATGACTCAGGCTGCTAAGACAAGAGCACACGGAAGCAAAGATCCTGAGGGACTACCTTAAACAATGGGAGCATCCTTACAGATGATTCCACTGCTGACTTTGACATTCAAGCTTAAAGATAAGTTCATCTAATTATACATACTGCAAAAAGGATATATGTTTCACAGATTTTTAATGTATTTGTTAGTTGTTTTTCATAGAAGCAAAATACAATGAAAGTAAAAATCTGATATTTGGTGGAATGTAGTGAAAGGATTGAAATTATTTTTAACATGGTCTTCTTATCGAGTCCACATCACAAGATTAGAAATTGTTCAGCCAGAAATGAACACACTACTCGGCATCTGCATACAATGGCGTCTTGTGCTTCTTGTGCGTAGTGGTGGAAAGATGGGTGGAAACAGGGCCTCGACGTGAACGCTCTTTCCTTGAACTCTTTTAACACGGTGAAACACTGATCAGGAACTTGCAATAGATGAGATGGAAACAGGATGGGATAACGGGATTCAACGCAAGCTCAATTAATATTGAAATGAACAAGAAAATGATGTGACAAAAAAAAAATGGGAGGGCATGAATAATTCACTGAAATTTGCAACTAAACAGAGGGACCTTGGAGAGGTGGTATTGGGACCAGTGTCAATTGATCTTTCCCAACTGTCACAGACTGGATAGGCTGAATGAGCTGCTTCTGTTCGAGGTTCTCTGATTCTTTAATGGGTAAAATAGAAAACTGTATCCTGAAAGTGAGATAATTAAACATGTACTTTGACTACACAAAATAAACTGTCGGAAGAACTCAGTAAGTGAAACGGCATTTGTAGAGGCAGGGGGATTGTAAACGTTTCAGGTTGAGACCCTATATACAGCATCTTCATCTCTTGTGCCTGTAACTACAATGAATGATCAGAGGGAGTAATCAAAGTTTTATGGGACAGAGTACTTATTGGAAGGAGTTCTAACTAAAGTTTTCTATTCAAATTAATTTTTTTGGTAATTCAAACTTTTGTGAATGCGATTGATTTTCCAGTTTGCTACCTGAGAATTTAGTTTTTATATTTCAAACATTGCTAAAACTAATTAGGAGGAGGTGGATTGGGTGAAGGCTAATAGAGATTAACCGGGGAAAGAAAAAGAGTGGGTTCATGGTGAAGAAATGGTACAACAGGACTCAATGTTGTGACAATTACTCTTTCAGGAAGGCTTCAGGTGAAGGAGAAAGCTCTAAAATTAAAAAGAAAAATCAAGACCATAAAGGAGAATAGCAATTTAAATACTGATAAAAGAAATCTGACAGAAAAAAAGGGTAATGGTAATAGTACATCAGTGAATAATGTCAAATCAGGCAAAAATGATAAGAAGTCGAAATTAACAACACTCCATCTAAATGCATGGTGTGGGATAGACAAATTAGTGATGCAAATAAAGATGAATAGGTTTGATCTAATTGCCAGCACAGAGCTGAGGTTATGTGGTGTCTAAGATTGGGAACTTATATATGATGCTTAAAAAGGACAAACAAAATGGTAAAGTTCAGCAGTGGATGACCCCAGGACCCAATGGAAATGGAACATTTCTGATGAAAGGATGGAATTATAGGATCAGGATAGATCATCAGCAAACAGTGGAGGTTTCAAAAACAATTAAGTGGGAATAGCGCATAGCAACCTTCCCAGCAAAATTCTCATCCACTTCTTGCCCAACCACCTCTAACTGAGCCATCAGTTTGAAACAGAAGCGATCTTTTAATTGTGAAGGACATCAATCTTCTTAAGAACGGGTCAGCAAACTGGCAAGAGCGTTTTGCAGCTCATTCATAGTGGAGCATTGAAGATTTCCTGAAGCAAACTTTCATTGAACCAACAAGAAAATAGATGATTTAGATCCTGCTCCCATAATGAAACACAATTAATTAGCAATCTTGGAATAAGAGATCTTCCAGGAAAAGCAACGGTGGCATAGCCATAAAGCTACTCCATTGCACCGCCACAGACCCGGGTTCAGTCCCGACTATGGATGTGCTTCTATGCGGAGTTTGTACGTGCCCCCCATGACCTGTGTGGGTTTTCTCAGAGATCTTTGGTTCCTCCCACAAGACCTACAGGTTTGTAGGCTAATCGGCTTGGTATAAAAATGTAAAATTTTCCCTAGTGTGTGTCGGGTAATGTTAATGTGTGGGGATCGCTGGTCGGCACGGACTTGGTGGGCCAAAGGGCCTGTTTCCACGCTATATCTCGAAACTAAACATAATAGAATTTACATTTACAGGGGCCTACTTAAGACCAAAATATCAAAGCCTAATAATTTAATTACACTGCCTAATCTTTTGCGTCTTGTAACTGAATTGTAGCATAATATTGATCATGAGACACAATCACAATATTATAACATGCAGTGGGGGAAAAAAGGCTTTCCGGTTCTGTGGTTCTGCATGTAATACACACATGTGTGCAGCACTTATAATGCCCAGTTGAGAAACCCTGCAACATTTGCTCCCCAACTACCCAGTGAAATGAATTCACATGAATGCAATAACACTTACTGTGTACCAGAGCCTCGGGAATGTTTCTACATTCAGATTATTTTAAAAGTTGATCAATTGATTGAAGGCTTTTTGAGGAGTCAGTTGAGGAAACCTGAAAATCCCTGATGTAAATCCTAGAGCAACATGTAGGAACCTAATGAAACCTAGGGAAAAGGGTTACCTTTCGAATTAATGGTTTGGTGTTGGACCTCAGTTGTAAACAGGAAACAGGAGAAATGGGTCAAAAACAAGGCCTTTATCTCAGATCAGCTAGAGGAGAAGAAAGAGAATTCACCAGGGGAATAAAATGTGTCCATTAAGCACTTCTGAGAGTCACACTTAATTCAACAATTCAACAATTGCTTTTAAGAAGCAATTCACCCAGAGGTTAATATTTTCAAAGGCATTGGCAACAGAGTTCTTTCATTTCCAGGAGAGCAGACAGGGAGAGAGAGTTCCAGCCTTGTGCCGAAGCTACAACTGCTCTGCATATAGACTAAATTGTACAATTCGGGAGTATGGAGCAGCAGCAATAGCTGGAGATATGTGCATGTCTTTGATGGTATCGGGAGAGCCATGGCTTCCTAATTAAAGGCTTAAAGTACAAAAGTGTAGGAGAGGTTGAACCTTTATAAAACACAGGAAGTTATGCCATATCAAGATTATTGCATACCATTCTGATCACACTTTAGGAAGGATGCAAATATTCTAAAAATCACCTGAATAACGATTTTTTTTTAGCTATGTGGTCAGACTGGATGAGCTGTGCTATACTCTTTGGAGGAGAGATGGCTGAGAGAAGATTTTATAAGGTCATGATAGGTTTACATAAGAAAAGTTGCTTCCATTAGCAGGTCATTCCAGGGGGGCACAGATTCCAAGTGATGGGCAAAAGGTATGGAGAGGATATGAAGAGAAGCAATTTTACGCAGAGCATTGCTGATATGGAACTCATTGCATCTAAGGATGGCGGAAACGGAGTCAATTAGTGTCGGTAAAGGGGAGTTCGAAAACAAGTTGAACTAGCAAGGGAAAGGAACTGGATTGACTGCTTTCCTCTTTAGAGAACTGGCCTGTACTGAATGTTCCTCAATAGCACTTCTACATTTGGTAGCCTTTGAATAGTTCTGGCTGACATCTTCCAGTGGGGGCAGTTCATAGCAGAGAATATTTTAGGACCTTCCAAGAAAAGAAAAAAATCAATCTCCATCTCCATGACCGGAATGTATCAGGCAGCTTGGGTGTGTGGATTTGTGCAGAACACATGCCTTGCAGAAGCTCAGCTGGTTATAGACCACATCGCTATGGCACCTCTGAAGTCTGCATGCGATTTCAGACTCTCCATGAACAATAGGGGCTTTCACTGACTGATCATCCTTGTTGTGAGAGAGCATTGGCAAGAAGATCTCATGGTCTTGCCAATGCCTCATCACATGATAAGGATGTTCGGATGTTTACAGAATGTCTCTATTCTCAGGCAAGCAGTACTTTAACAGTGGGCCAGATGAACAGTTGGTTCTTGGAGAACACATACCCTTGGAAATAAGCCGCTGACAATCATCTCCGACGGTACAGAATTAAAATGGTTTCTCTGTATATCTTGAAGCCAAACATAAACCAGCATTACACAAAATAGGTATCAGCAGTAATGATTTGTTAAATGGAACACAAACATACAAGCACACGTTCAGTCTCTTTTAGATTTCCAGTGATAAAACTGCAATGGATATAAAGTTTTCCAGATTAAATAGTGTGCGGGCAAATGAGTGACAGAGCTAACCACACACTCTCTACGGCTAATGTCGTGTGGTTCATCACATTCTAAAGAAACTTTCACACAACGACAAAAAAAAAGCATGATGACTCATACCTATTGATTATTTGATGCCCATCACCACTGATATATTTTGCTATATTGAGCTACAGCAGTAAATGAAAATATTGAAAAAAAATTGGATTAAGTAGAGCTTTTTTTTTTTTGCAAATTATTATCATGTTTCCAATCATTTCTGTGTAATGAGAAAAATCTTTCTAAAATTCTGGTGATTTTTCAAAGATTTTTTACATCTTTCTTCCAATTACAAATTTCATTGGAATTTTGAAAATTAAGAGACGGTATATGACATGGTACAGAAACTTATCATTAGTTATAAATACTCATTGTCACAAAAAGAAGTCATAGTAATACATCACTCATAAAACGTATGAAAAGAAATCTAAATATGACAGGCAGTCAGGTGAAAAGCTGATGGGGGAAGGGTGGAAAAATCTAAAGAGCTTTATTCAAATGAGAATATTTGCACAAAGACACTCTCTTCAATATCAGTCTGTTTCGCACAGACCACCGAGTGACGGGCAGACTGTTGTGGGGCAATAGGTATAACCACCAACAACTCAGCAACAATCAGAGAAAGGCAGCATGCACAATTAAATCAAACACACAGTGATTTGAAATGAAGGTAGAGGCAAGAACACATGAACTCACAAACTGAAGAAATAGCCCATTAAGTCCCTCTAGCCTGCACCATCATTCAATGAAATCTGCAACCTAACTAAATTCTCACCATGTGGAACCACCTAAATTTCCCTCCTGAACCCTAGTGGTCTTGCTAGTTTCACTGTTTGTAATTCTTCATTATCACTTCTTCCACAGCCAACAATGGACCTTTGTGGGCTCCACCTTTCTTGAGGTTTTCGGTGCCGGCTGTTGGTTCTGTACCTTTTCATACCTCCAGTTTCCCTCTTCCCTGACTCATTCTGAAGAAGGAAACATCACCTATTCCTTTTCTCCTGAGATGCTGCCTGACCCAGAGTTACTTCAGCATTTTGTGTCCATCAACTAAGTTTTCACCTTTGCTTCACAACTCTTCAAATTTCAGATATAAAATGAACAATTAATTTACCATTATTTCTTGTCTATTGAGGAAAATACCAAATCCTTATCATCCTCTGTTTGTAGAAATGTTTCCTAACTTTATTCCAAAAAGACCCATCCAAAATCTTGAAAACTTCAACTCTATCATGGTGGCGCAGCGGTAGAGTTGCTGTCTTACAGCGAATGCAGCGCCGGAGACTCAGGTTCGATCCTGACTACGGGCGCCGTCTGTACGGAGTTTGTACGTTCTCCCCGTGACCTGCGTGGGTTTTCTCCGAGATCTTTGGATTCCTCCCACACTCCAAAGACGTACAGGTATGTAGGTTAATTGGCTGGGCAAATGTAAAAATTGTCCCTAGTGGGTGTGGGATAGTATTAGTGTGCGGGGATCACTGGGCGGCGCGGACCCGGTGGGCCGAAGGGCCTGTTTCTGCGCTGTATCTCTAAATCTCTAAATCACCTTCTGAATTCTAAGGGATGACACGTGTTTTGGTAATCTTACTTCCTAATGTAACTCTTGAAGTATATTTTTGGTAAATCTATGCTGCACTCCCTCGGATATATCATTCCCAAGGTGTGCTACATGCATAAGTCACAATTTTCCAGGTTTGATCTAGCCAGAAATTAATATTGTTTAGATATAATGTCAAGGATTTCACTAAACACTGTTTATTTTCTGCACTACCAATGGTATTTTAATTATCAATATTTATGAGCTACCAATGTTCTTCAAATTCCCATTTCTTCTAGCATTCATCATTTAGAAATACTCTTCTGCTTACAGTGGCAAGCCCACCAGCATAATCAAGGACGAGTGGCAATCCGGCCATTCCTTTTTCTCCCCTCTCCCCACAGGCAAGAGGTATAGAAGTGTGAAAACACACACCTCCAGATTCAGGGACAGTTTCTTCCCAGCTATTATCAGGCAACTGAACCATTCTACCAACATCTAGAGAGCAGTCCTGAACTGCTATCTACCTCACTGGAGACCCTCGGGCTATCTTATATCGGACTTTACTGGACTTACACTAAACATTATTCACATTATTCACTTTATCTGTACCCTGTGGATAGCACGATTGTAATCATGTGTTGTCCTTCCACTGATTGAGTAGCACGCAACAAAAGCTTTTCACTGTAATTCCGTACAAGTGACAATAAACTAAACTGATCCATTTTGTGTTTTTAATTCCAAAGTGGATAATTTCTTACTTGCCTACATTGAAATCCATTAGCCAAAGATTTATACATTTATTGAGTTTGAAAGTATTTTAAGTGTTTCAATGCTTTTTTAAGATATTTTAAAGGATGTAAATAGTTAAAATTGTTTCTGATAGCTTTTGATGATGTTTGAAACATTCAAAATTATTTTGTCTCTGACATTCCCCATTAAGTATCGAGATGTGATTAAGCTGGAAGCAAACGTTTTTCGTGGGTGAGGCTAGCTTGGACACTTGGCATGAATTATCTGAATATATCTACAGTCCGGGTGATGCACAGATTTTATCCATGAAGGACATCCACACAGTCGATGCATAAGACCCGGTGGGCCGCGGCTTGTAGGGGGAAGCCACCAAGACCAGATACCAGAGAGGAGGGAGCCAGTGACGCCAGACACGAGGAGCAAGGCTGGTAGGAGAGTGGACCTGGATAGAGTGGATGTGAAGAGGATATTTTCACTAGTGGGATGGTCTAGGTCCAGAGGTCATAGCTTCAGAATAAAAGGACGTACCTTTAGAAAGGAGATGAGGACAAATGTCTTTAGTCAGAGGGTGATGAATATGTGAAATTCACTGCCACAATTGGCTCTGGAGGCCAAGTCAATGGATGTTTTAAAGTTGGAGAATGACTGATTCTTGATTAGTACGGGTGTCAGAAGTTATGGGGAGAAGGCAGGAGAATGGGATTGAGAGGGATAGATGGAACAGCCATTATACCTGAGACATGGTGGTTCAGCGGTAGAGTTGCTGCCTTACAACGAATTCAGCGCCGGAGACCCGGGTTCGATCGCTACTACGGGTGCTGTCTGTACCGAGTTTGTATGTTCTCCCCGTGACCTGCGTGGGATTTCTCCGAGATCTTCAGTTTCCCTCGCACACTCCAAAGACGTACAGGTATGTAGGTTAATTGGCTTGGTAAATGTAAAAATTGTCCCTAGTGGGTGTAGGATGGTGTTAATGTGCGGGGATCGCTGGTCGGCGTGGACCCGGTGGGCCGAAGGGCCTGTTTCCGTGCTGTATCTCCAAACAAAATTATTGAATGGTGGAGTAGACTTGATGGGGCAAACGGCCTAATGCCAAGAACTTATGAACCAGGTTCTGGCCTTTTGCGCTGCCAAGGTCGGCTGCAGGATGCGCCCCGGGACACAAAGATGGATAGGTGTGGAGAGGGACGCCGGTACACTGACAGTACTTAGTTCCATTCGAATGCATTGCTTAAGCAGAGAAGCATTAGTTTTTAGAAAATAATTATTGCGTAACACTTGAGGTTGAGTGATGCAACAAAATTTGTGGTCACACTCCATGGCAAATTGCTATTTCATATTTTAAGCAAGCTATATAATGCAAGATGGAGCTTTGTATGAGTATGGTGTGATATTTTAACAGCTTATTGAGAAGACCGAAGAATGTTGCAAAGGATGGCAGAAGGTGAAAAGGCAATAGAAGTTATTATGTGGGCATTGGCAAAGCATAATTTGTTAGAGGAGCAGAAAATGGTTACGGGAAGTGAAGGGTGATAACATGTAAACACAGGACAGGGGGAATATCAGCCGTGCAGCCATTTGAACCGACTCCACCAAAGATGACTAATCATGTGACTTGTCTGGTTCTGCAGTATCCAGAAAGGTATTGACCTCAGATTTGAAATAATTCAATTACTGAGCACCCTATGCTCTCTGTCGCCTTTCCATCTTTTTATAAAAATCATGTAAACCCAGGACCCAACATTAATCCTATGTTAACCCGATTATCATCCCAACCCATGAGTGTTTTAATATATGCAATGAGAAGCACACCCAGTCTGAAGAAGGGTCTCTACCCGAAATGTCACCTATTCCTTTTCTCCAGAGATGCTGCCTGACCCACTGAGTTACTCCAGTATTGTGTCCATCTTCTATGCAGTTACCATTTGTATGACGACTTTTCAAATGCCTTTTGAAAATCATTATGTACTACATCCACTGACTTCTTATTATCTTTACTACTATTCACATTCTCAACTAGAGTTTACAAATGTAAAAATATTATCGTCTCCCGAATTAGACTTTGCTTAACACATTTAAAGTAAAAAGGTCAAATCAAAACTCACAAATCACTGTAGGAATTGATGTGTAGGAAAGAACTGCAGATGCTGGTTTAAATCGAAGGTAAACACAAAATGCTGGAGTAACCCAGCGGGTCAGGCAGCATCTCTGGAGAGAAGGAATGGGTGACGTTTCGGGTCGAGACCCTTCTAATTTATGTGCTGTACTCAAGCCAGTTAATTTTTTTAAACAAATTGAAGGTAACTTTTCAGTACAATCCACACAAAAGACTAAATTTCACTTTCACTTAAATTCAAGAGCCTTTGTAACAACATTGTTCTGTATGTAAATGCTCAATTTCCCGATTTTTTTGTGTGTTACGTCAAGAGTAATCTAATATTGCCAAAATTATTTTTTAAAAAGCATTTATAGCTTCTGAATTTGTAGTGGGCAAATCATTGTGACCAGCCTTCCTAACGATGTGGGTGAAAATCACTACTAATACATTTTGCATTTCAATGTTTGGTCTTCTGAAGACCACTGTTTTAGGTGTCCTCATAGTAGTTGCTGTTAATATATTGAATTTGTACTTTCCAACCAAGAAATTTCTGACAATGTTCCTTTTTAATGTTTGTGTTTCATGAGGATTAGCATCCTTGCATATTAGCAGTACTGCTAAGTCAGGCATGCAGCTGAGCTTCATTGCTTTTTTCCTTGATGTTGCTCCAGTAATCCAGTTTCAACTTCAGTCAGGGAGGACAAGACAAAGGCTGTCGAAATGCATTTCATTAGAAATACTATAACCATCTGAAACCCGTCTGTTCTAGTCACACAGCCACGCACCAGGATTCCTGAAGTGAAACAGTGCAGAACGTAGCCTTTGTGTTCTCATCTAAACTGTACCACAGTGAGGCCCTATGGAAATGTCGCTGTTTTCAAGCTTCAAATGCAGCTGCACTATAAAATGTTTCTCCGTAGTAATGGACATTAGTGCCAAGAAATTCTACGACACTAGGTTGGATGTGCTAGATAGGTGCAGCAGCAGAATGCCCGTGATAGTTTTGGTCACTGCCTCTCCCCACACTTCATCACTGCAAACACATTTGTGTCCGAGCCCCATCGTGGATATCAGTGCAGCTGTTCGGATCTTGCATACATCACAATAACGATCCACGGGTGGGGGTGGGGAGAGGATGGTGTCTGTTATTGCCACTTGTCCACGATAACTGAGTGAGGGGTGTAATCCAGGACTAGGAGGGTAGGAAAGAGGTTTTGTGGGGGTTAAACAAGTGAGAATTCACAGGCTGGGAAGTGGCAGAGTCCCTGGCCCCATACGCGTAGTGTCAGAGACGGGCCCAGTACCCACAACGCCTTCTTGCTGCTCGCTCTCTCTGCTCCCGCAACCGGAAGCACGTCACGTGGCACCAGGCCGTTGGGTAACAGGCGGAGGTGGTGGGGGAGGGGAGGGGATGGCGGCACAACGGGAGCCTTGCTCCGCTGTAACCAAATTCTACTGCATAGAGGTCTGCTATTGCGAGGGGTTACTGTATTTTTAGCATTGGTAATATCTTGTAAATCCTCTGTCTATCATGAGTAAAATAGATAGGGTAGATGCACAGAGTCTTTTACTTAGGGTAATGGAATCAAGGACCAGAGCACGTGGGTTTAAGGTGAGAGGGGAAATATTTAATAGGAACCCGAGGGGGCAATGTTTTCACACAGAGACGTACAGGTATGTAGGTTAATTGGCTGGGTAAATGTAAAAATTGTCCCTAGTGGGTGTAGGATAGTGTTAATGTACGGGGATCGCTGGGCGGCACGGACTTGGTGGGCCGAAAAGGCCTGTTTCCGGCTGTATATATATGATATGATATGATATGATAGAGCGTCATAGGTATATGGAACAAGCTGCCAGGGGGGTAGATGAGGCAGATACTATAGCAACATTTAAAAGACATTTGGACAGGTACATGGATAGGAAAGGTTTAGAGAGAAATGGGGAAAATGCGGGCAGGTAGGACTGGTGCAGATGGGGGGCCACCTTGGTCAGCATGGATGTGTTGGGCTGAAGGGCCTTTCTCAATAGCTCCAGGATGCGTATGGTGGTGGGGGACTGGGGGGAGGGGGCTGGGCCGAGAGCTGGTGCAGAAACTGGTAATTTGGATAGTGCAAAGTGGAAGGGGTGGGGTCATCAGTACCCGAGTCATGAGTAATCACCGGGTCATGGGCATCTGATTGAAAGGTAGGGGTCTGGCATTCACCATAATAGGGCCAGATAGACGGGCGGTTGCAGGGTGAGGTCGTTCTGATGCTCTGTAGTCACAGGTGGGCAAACAAGCTAAGGGAAGATGATCGATTTAAGCAGCAGACATTCCAGTCCAGTGCTGTCACAGCAAATCTAATTGTCTCATGTTAGTTTAGTTTAGTTTAGAGATACAGCGTGGAAACAGACCAGTCATCCCCACACACTAATGCTATCCTACACTCACTAGGGACAATTTACAATTACATCAAGCCAATTAACCTGCAAACCCAGACGTCTTTGGAGGAAACCAGAGAACCCGAAGAAAACCCATGCAGGTCAAAGAAAGATAGTACAAACTCCGTACAGACAAGCACCCATAGACAGGATTGAACCAGAGTCTCTAGCACTGTATGGCAGCAATTCTACCGCTGCATCACCACGCCGGCCATGTGGCCAAATTCTCCTGCAATGCTCCAAAAGAAGAGAGTTGCATTGGGAATGCTTTCCTGATGTGGAAATTATGTCAAACGTGCGCGGAAGAGTGATACAATAAGACCCTTGTCACAATTCACCAAGGAAGGAAATCATTTTCAATTGCATATTCCAGCAAGATGGTGATTCTGAAGAAATAACACCCGACAGAAAATAGCATTCTACAAGAAAGAATCTTACAGGAACAACAGCAACTTAAAGCCCTGCATCTGCTCCTGAAGTCACATGTGAAATTAACAGAAGTTTTGGTGCCTTTCAGTCTTAGCAGTATCTATACTAATGCTTACTTGGCTATCAAACATGGGCTGAATTATCCTAGACTGGTTAAAATAGAAAGGATACGTAAAAGGCCCAGTGATTGTGTTGTTAAATTAACTGCCTTTCTAGCCCAATGCAGGCAGGAAATTAAAATCATCAAATTTATCTTGCTTATTATAATGATTTCAGTGGCTCAATGGCGTCACCCACACTGTTCATTAGGTTTAGGAAAGAACTGCAGGTGCTGGTTTAAATCGAAGGTAGACACAAAACGCTGGAGTAACTCAGCAGGACCGGCAGCATCTCGAACTGGTCAGTCTGAAGAAGGGTCTTGACCCGAAACGTCACCCATTCCCTCTTTCCAGAGATGCTGCCTGTCCCACTGAGTTACTCCAGCATTTTGTGTATACCTGTTCATTAGGTCATTGGCTCAATGAGAAGCTTAAATCCAAGAGTGTCTGGTACAACAACGCAGAGTACCTAAAGTATAAGAAAATAACTGCAGATGCTGGTACAAATCGATTTCAGACTGAAGAAGGGTCTCGACCCGAAACGTCACCCATTCCTTCTCTCCCGAGATGCTGCCTGACCTGCTGAGTTACTCCAACATTTTGTGAATAAATCGCAGAGTACCTAAACCTGGTTTTACCTGTTAAAGCAGAGATGTTCTGTGACTCCAGGTGCTGTTAAATATTCTGGATCATAATCTGGCCTGAGAAACATCCAAAAATCATATTGCATGAGATAGATAGATCTGCAGAGCTTTCAGACAACACAATAAAACATTGTTACAGTATATAGAAAAGAGATATTCTCTTTTTTGCAAGTTTCAGAGACTCTCTCAATGCACACAATGAGGGAATTATCAGCCAGGGTTGGTAGATATGATAATGGCATTTAAGAGGCTTTAGGATATGCACATGGATGTACTGGGAATGGAGGGATGTGGATCACTTGCAAGCAGAGGAGATTAGTTTCACTTAGCATCATGTTCGCCGTGGACATTGCAGAATGAAGGGGCTGTTCCTGTACTATACTGTGCCATGTTCTATGCTCTCTGTAGCTGTAGTGATCAGTGTCAGAAGGAGTAGCCCAGATAGAGTTCAACAAAAAGTACCGTGACCACTCATGAGTAAAATTTGTGAATGCATCAAGTGCTTTTGACCACTTAATGTAACAGTATCCTCAAACAGTGCTCAGGGCATTCCACTCCCTCCCCACATCTCATAGTTTTAACATAGTGCGGCTAATCAAATATAGTGGCTATTCAAATATAATGGCCATATCATCTAAACATATCTTTGCACAACTCTCATAGGCACATTCTCATCTCTCTTGCAAGAAAAGATAAAACACAACCAGAGACAGGAGAAAGTCAGAGGCACATTAGCATCATCTTGGCCCAATGGAGGACACCATTGATCAATGGCAAATCAATGACCAGAAGCAGAGAGGAAATGAGAGAAGATGATATGCCTATACCCAACCTTACTTCTCACAGATGTTCAAATGCAAATAAAACAAGAATCGCCACAGAATGGAGGCCTTGCTGTTGCTGCCAGGTTCTGGTAATGAACTTCATCAAGGTGGATGTTGGGGAGTTGAATTCCTTCTGAATGAAACTCTTCTTCAAGTAGACCCATGGGACCTACAAAGAGACATACACGTACTCAAGAGGTTACTTAATAACCTCATATTGCCATAATCTCATTCTGCATACTTGTTTTTGGCAGTGAAACTATCTCTTCTCTCAGATTGGAGTATGCTAGTAACCTTGCTAATGCATTGGAATTTGAGATGTGAATGTCTCCAGTTCCAGCTTGGAAGAAGTTCATGGCACAACAGCTAGTGGCTACTGGTGCCTTGAAATGCTCGGGCAGTACGGTCCTCAATATGGCCTGAGTTTGTTCTTGTGCCAGGAGTTTTAGAAAATTCCAACAAAACCATTCAGATGGAAGCCTGGCACATCATTGTTTTGTTAGTGTGTTTCCTTTCTGTAACCTGCTCCATTACAGCTACACAACTAATTAACAGAGGCTTTACACTCGAGTCTTGGGTTCAGCCATTTTAATTCAGGATCTTCTTGGCTACTGCCTCATGGGTAATATATCCCCGGTGCTGCACCACCGGGTGCGCTATTCCCATAACAATCATCACCTAGGAGAATTTCTTCCTGAAGGCAAAGGGTGCATATTACCTCCTGTTGAGAGTATTTACTCTTTCTTCACCTTCCAGCAGATTGTCCCTGCCTGCATGGTCTCAACTCATTTTCCCAGCCTGGTTGCACTCCAAGGTGACTGTTTATTAATACACCCACGTCAGAGATAAACTGGCTTGTGTGGAAGCTTCAACTCGAGTCAAAAGTACTTCAGCATCTGACAGGCACTCTATGGACTGCAGCAACATTAAAAGAAATCTAGAAAGCACCAAACTCTGGACAATCCTTACTACGTTCAGCAGAAGTATATCAGTAACTCACCTTCTCGTTGAATATTTCTTAGCTAGTACTGACTGGGAGAGATCTTTTCGATCACTGAACACATGTTCACTTGCGTGAAATTAAGAAATTGGGCGAAAGCTAGAACATGAATCTACAATTTAGCAGCTCTTGGATCACATGCATGCTGAATTACATCATGATATGACTGCTCCACGAATTTCCTACAGACATAAGCATTGCATGTATTAACAATCTTGCTAATATAGTCCCTATCGTGACTCTCCCTACAAATGTTTGCTATGTTGGAATCGGTGGCATTTATAGCAGGCAGGTATCCAAATAAATGTTGTGGCCCATGATTCACCAATGTACTTTTAGAGGAAGTAAGTCTCACAATATACTCAAGCTACGATCTAATAATCAAGGCAGAAATAAGTAAGCCTGAAAATAAACGGCTACACAAATAGAATTTGGATTGCACTTCCTAATTTCTGAAGACTTTTTATGCACTTGATGTGACTGGAAGTATAGCAATGGTGAAAAGCACCATATCAGCTGCAATGGGCCGGACTCATTATTAAATCCTGGTGTCTTTGTAAATCTAGGGTGTTCATTTGAGAACAACCCAATTCATCTTTATCCTTGTCCTTGCAGGTGTCAGAATATGCCTGCAGCCTAGACAAGGAAGAGCTCAGTGCATCCCTCCATTTTCCATCTGATTCAGCAGCTATGCTACATGCTACGGCAGTTTTCATCTGCTGACTTTGAAAGCTCAAACATTTAATCTCACCTTCATGTTATTGCAATTAAATGATAATCAAAATAATCCTTCCATTCCATTATTCCTGCAGTAACGATAATTTTATAAAATGTCTAACTCTAGCACCGGATGAGGCACACATTAGGCCAGAATTGGGCCACAACAGGACAGAATTGGGCCACGACATATCAAAGATCATTGAATTTTCAGACTGGTGGTCTTTGGAGAGAGGTAATAGATTTTCTGACAATTTTAAGAGAATAATTATAAAAAACAAGAGGTTAAGTTATTGTTATTTGTCATTTTGAATTGTATGCATTATATGCTATTGAATTGTTAAAAAGTGGGATCCATTGCTATCATGAATTGGTTCTTTAAAAATCATAGCTGAGAACAGACCTTTAGCATTTCCCCTCAGGCTTGATTGAAACTGAGTGAAAAGCAGTCACTGAAACTAGTTTATTTGCAAGCTGTGTCACCTAGCCCCATTCAGTCCGCTGCATTGTACATTCAAATTCTGCACTACTTCTAATTAATTTGTTCCAAAACCTATTACATATCTACCACATATATTTTGTCCTGAGTTTCAATAAGCATTTGTTGCTTGAAGCAATTGTATCATATCAGAGGGCTGCTGGTACACATTAATTTCAAATGACTGTCCTGTGTGTGTCTGTGCGATGTGTCAGCTTTTATGCTAAATTGAACTAAAGTATTCATTCGGGATATCAATAAGTGAAAAAGAAACTTCAGCGAGTTAACAACCAACCTATTTCCACTCTCCAATGGAAATTGTATATACGTTTAGTTACCCACTGCATGCATACTTCTTTCTTGTAGCATGGCTAATTGTAAGCATATAGCTGCTCTATACAGCTCCATCAGTAACACACACAGTACATTACAGTCATGCAGAATTTGCCTCTGGAGCAACTGCCATTTCGTCCAGGCAGCCTGTCAATGGGTATCCGTGGATACACACATACTCTCAATATGCGTTATCAGTGACTGATTTAGCTTATTGTTATAAAGCCTTGACAACATGGTGTTCAGTCACCCTACAACAATTTTTTTTCACTTGACCCTGTTTTACTTGAGCAAGTGTAAGCAGTTTGGATTGATTGATTCAAATTAACTGAAGCTTATTCTTGGTCATGCATCATTTTATATGGTATTATAACTGGGTACAGCTAGGAAAAAACAAAGCTCAAAAATACAGCATGTCAAAACCAGGAGTGTTTTTTTTCCCAGGAAAGTAAATTAAGCATACCTTGGCAAATACAAAACAATGAATTAGATGGTAGATATACCGAGTGAGTCTGACTCTGATCCTTTCCTTAGTTTCAACTGACAATATCTGTATTCAGACATTTTCATGTATATTGCTCTGCTCTTTGTTCAAGCAGTTGATTTTCTGCCTACGTTTATGGAAATCACTGTGTGCCATTACACTGATAGTGCTGCAGTACTGGTTTTACATTGCAATAGTGACTACAGTTTAATAGTACTTTTTGCATTTAGAACATCAAGGTTGTGAATGATGTTAAATAAATAGCTTTTCTTTTAATCATATCATATCATATCATATATATACAGCCGGAAACAGGCCTTTTCGGCCCTCCAAGTCCGTGCCGCCCAGTGATCCCCGTACATTAACACTATCCTACACCCACTAGGGACAATTTTTACATTTACCCAGCCAATTAATCTACATACCTGCACGTCTTTGGAGCGTGGGAGGAAACCGAAGAACTCGGAGAAAACCCACGCAGGTCACGGGGAGAACGTACAAACTCCTTACAGTGCAGCACTCGTAGTCAGGATCGAACCTGAGTCTCCGGCGCTGCATTCGCTGTAAAGCAGCAACTCTACCGCTGCGCTACCGTGCGCAATGTCTTGATACAGGAAAAAAACAAGACCTTGACCTTTCCCACTACTAAATTAAACAATGCCACAATATAGAATTTACCGTCTGATTCTGGGCCTACTATAGAATATGGAAAAAATAAACCTTGCTCAAAGTTTACGAACTTTCTTTTGCTGATTGAGTGATTACTTTGTATAAAGTAAAATGAGAAAGCTGCACCTTAGGTTGCTTTCACTTTATACTTTCTTATTTCTAATGGAGAAGTGGGAAATGAATGGGAAAGGAAGAGCCTGAGACAAATATGGATGAGAGAGTGGATCATATATGTAAAGGCAGAGGACGGAGTCAGAGGCTGGCATTGGAGAAGAAAGCAAGCCTGAGGGAAAGTAAATCAGCAGGTGGATAGAGGTCACATGTAACAAAGGGGCTATGAAGCAAAAGAAGGAACAATCGTGGAAATAATGAAAACACAAGTGGAGACGCTTGACGTCAATGAAAGGAGCCGAAAAAGCAGCAAATTGGTTCTCCAGCAAAAACAAATTATGGGGAATATAAAGCAAAGAGACGTATGTAAGAAAATGACTCACTGATGATGGACAAGCATAATGTGAATGCCTACTGGATCTCCCGGTTGGTTACTAACCACTTTAACTCCTCATCCCATTCCCATACTGACCTTCTTGTCATGGGCCTCCTCCATTGACAGAATGAGGCCACACACAAATTGGAGGGAGAGCATCTCATATTATGCTTGGACAGCTTACAATCCAACAGTATGAATGTTGAATTCTCTAATTTTAGGTAACTTCTCCAAACACCTCTCCCCTCCAACCCCCTCCTCCATTAAAAGTCAGTAACTAATTCCACAGTTTGCAACGACGTAAACCCCTTGGACTCACATCTTTCTCCAGCCAACAAATAACCTAGCAGGGAACTTCCTTGCCTGAGGTCATCTGTTGCCAGCCCCGATTTGTCTTTTTTTTTCTTTGTTTCCTTTTCTTCCTACTTCAATCAGTCGGAAGAAGGGTTCCAACCTGAAACGTCCCCTGTCCATTTCCTCCAGAGAAGCTGCCTGACCCGCTGAGTTACTCCAGCATTTTGTGTCTATCTTTGGTATGAACCAGCTTCTGCAGTTCCTTTTTACATAGAAACATAGAAAATAGGTGTAGGAGTAGGCCATTCGGCCCTTCGAGCCAGCACCGCCATTCAACAAGATCATGGCTGATCATACAAAATCAGTACCCCGTTCCGGATTTTTCTCCCATATTCCTTGATTCCTTTAGCCCTAAGAGCTAAATCTAACTCTCTCTTGAAATCCAGCAAATACGAGCTTCCACTGCCTTCTGTGGCAAATTCCACAGATTCACAACTCTCTGGGTGAAAAAGTTTTTCCTCATCTCAGTCCTAAATGGCCTACCCCTTATTTTTGAACTGTGACCTCTGGTCGTGGACTTCCCCAACATCGGGAACATTCTTCCTGCATCTACCCTGTCCAATCCTCTAAGAATTTTATATGTTTCTATAAGATCCCCTCTCAACCTTCTAAATTCCAGCGAATATAAGCCCAGTTGACCCATTCTTTCACCAGTCAACCCATTCTTTCAATGTGAATAAAATTTGTTTCTATGTAAAAAGGAACTGCAGATGCTGGTTCATACCAAAGATAGACACAAAATGCTGGAGTAACTCAGCGGGTCAGGCAGCTTCTCTGGAGGAAATGGACAGGGGACGTTTCAGGTTGGAACCCTTCTTCCGACTGATTGAAGTAGGAAGAAAAGGAAACAAAGAAAAAAAAAGACAAATCGGGGCTGGCAACAGATGACCTCAGGCAAGGAAGTTCCCTGCTAGGTTATTTGTTGGCTGGAGAAAGATGTGAGTCCAAGGGGTTTACGTCGTTGCAAACTGGGGAATTAGTTACTGACTTTTAGTGGAGGAGGGGGCTGGAGGAGAGAGGTGTTTGGAGAAGTTACCTAAAATTAGAGAATTCAACATTCATACTGTTGGAATGTTAGATGTCCCAGCATAATATGAGGTGCTCTCCCTCCAATTTGTGTGTGGCCTCATTCTGCCAAAAAATAAGAATTAATGTGATCAATGTGAAATTCATATCATTAGCATTAGCATTTCCATTTCCGAGCCATGGTAAGTGCTATTAAAACTCCACAATGACAACCACATGCATGACACATTTATGGTTGAACTAGGCCAATCCCATTATTGGAGAGAGCATTAGCCCATGCCAAATCAACAGCATATGGGTCCAATATTGCTTTTTTAAATCTCTGCCCAACATATTTCTGTAAACTCACTGATCTGAACATACAATGTCCATGCCATTCTTTTTGCTCATCTACAATAATTACATTTGCCCGCATTAGGACCATATACAGTAGTTCCAGGCCTTGTCTATACAAGTGTCTGCCTATTGAATGTAGAGGGTTTCAAATGACCCAAGTCGACATTATAAAGCAGCTCTGACTCTACAAAGAAATAGCTGTCATCATATCTTCTCTGTGCAAGTGTCGGTCATCTAACTGTCAGGCTTCTGGTGTAGGGATGGCAGAAAGAAGAAGATGAATTCTATTTTCCAGGAGAGCAGGTTTGTCTTTTATGGGCATATTCTCATTTGCATTGATGCAGTCACAGTAATCCTGGTAATTTACCAAAGAACTGTTGGAAGTAATTCACAGGTACTTAAAAATGACCAAAGTGACAAATGAAAATATCACTCTCGTGTAGTCAAAATGCTCTTTGGAACACAAGGAATATAGTCTGGCCACAATTAAATGAGTGTGGCACTGTTATCAAAAGGCATCCACTCTTCCTCACAAATATGGAGTCATCTCTTTGTTTTCTCATGGCTTTCCTGTATAGGGAATGCTTGGGTTAGCACTAGATGATATAAACCATAAAATGGCCCCAATGCATCTTAAATTTGCTCTGTGTTATGCATCTTAAAGTCGACTAAACATCCTGCATTAATTCTAAAGAGTGCATCTTTCAACTTGCAAAAGAGTGACAGATTTATTCTAAAATAGAGTAGAAAGGAACTGCAGATGTTGGTTTAAACCAAAAATAGACACAAAAAGCTGGAGTAACTCAGATGGGACAGGCAGCATCTCTGGAGAGAAGGAATGGGTGATATTTCGAGTCGAGTCTGAAGAAGGGTCTTGACCCGAAATGTCACCTATTCCTCTTCTAAAATAAAGTAATGTACTGTATTTTGTTGCATCAAACAAGGCTATTTTCACATCCTAAAGCATTAAAAACTATTGGTTCTAATATTGTTGATGTGACCGTGTTCAGGCAACTTATTGATTGCGTAGTTGGATACCCCAGAAGTATAATGCTTACACCGTTTGTTCAGAGGTATCCAATTCTCTTCAGTATAGGTGAGAAGGGAGAAAAAACAGCAATTGGATGTTATGCAACAAGCATGCTCTTCTAACAATGATATTTCAGTGCCTATTCTATTGACCAATCTATACTATCCACTTAAGCAGAGAAAATGATTCCATCAAAGAAAATCAGAGAGAAGAAAAAAAATCAATGGAAAAAAAAATCAAAACTAAATGCTGCACACGAGAGCAAAACACAGGTATTGAAAACAATGACAGAAAAATAATGCTACAATTTTTACATAAAATATATGTTTTTCATTTTTTTTCTAATTTCATTCACGTTTTCCTTAAATGCTGATCATTTGGTTTTAGCATGGCCTTATTTGTGTATGCGGACAGAAATTCTACCAAAGATACTCAGTTAAACTGCAGAAATTTATCATCTGGAACATTGCAGTTAGTCTGAATTGATGCAGTGAAGAAGTGCCTGCTTTCTAATTGGTTTTCTATTGTTCACATGATGCCATGTACTCGCAATGATTTCTTGGTGTTACTGCATTGGACCTGGAGGTTATTTGACTGGCAGTAATACGTAACTGGAAACGAACATATGTCCAATGAACTACTCTACTTGCTGTAATTTGAATAGGTTAAATTAAATGGTTTCAACATGATATCCTTGAATTTACATGATGTAGCTGGTACTGCTCTATCACAATGAATTGCTTGCTGATACACAGGAAACATATATATAACATTGGTGTGGAGATAAAGTTAGTAGCAATATATTGCCAGGCCGATATACATCCCACACCACTTTCCTTTCTCATGCTGGAAAACAGGCGATCAATCCACTGCTGCCTGTTTTCTACCCATTTCTAAGATCAGGAAATTCCTACCCATTAATTTTTCAAACACAAATTTTTCATTGAACTATAGTTGATAGAGAAAGTTGCTGGGTTTTGTGACAATGAAGATTCACAACCAGTTCTGTCATGGATAATTGTTTTGCTTTATCCTTATTAGACCACATGGAAACCAAACTAAGCTAGCCAATTGGATTCACAATTGGCTTGGGAGGAAGGAGTCAAAGGGTATTGTTAAGTATTGCTTTTCTGATTGGAGTCTTATGACAAGTGGTGTGCCACAGGAGTTGGTCACAGGTCCACTCCTGTTTGCTATTTACATTAACGATTTGGATAGCCATTTTGTTAACAATTTTAGTAAATTTGCTGTTGACAAAAATTGGTGGTATTGTGAGGAAGGATATCAACATTTACAACGGGACCTAGATTAGTTGGGAAGGTGGGCCAGAAGTGGCAAATGGAATTTAACTCTGACAAATTAGGTATGTCAAACCAGGGAAGGACTTACAGCGGTGGAGTCCTGCAGAGTGCTGTAGGATCGAGAGAATAAGGAATACAGGTGCATTGTTACCCAAAAGTGATGGTTCAGGTGGACAAGGTGGTGAAGAAGGCATTTGACGCACCTGCCTTAATTGAGAAGAGTACTGAGTACAAAACTTGCAACGTCATGATACAGCTGTGCAAGTTATTGGTGAGATCGCACTTAAAGTACTGTATGCTGCGAAAGAATGGCATTAAATTAGAAAGGGCACAGAAGAGATTTGCCAGAATGCCACCTAGATTTATGGGCTTGAGTTATAAAGAGAGGCTGGATAGGCTGGGACTGCTTTCTTTGTAGCATGGGAGGATGTGGAGTGATCTTATTGATGTATACAAAATCAAGAGGGCATGGATAAAATGAATTCCCACACTTATTCCCCCTCCCCCAGAGTAGAGGATTCTAAAACTAGAGGGCAAAGGCTTAATGTAAGAGGGGAGAGATGGACCTCATGGGTAACCTTTCCACTCAGAAGGTAGTCAATTTCTGCAGCCAGAGGAAGCCATGGAAGCAGATACAATTATAACTTTCAAAAGACATTTGGATAAATACAAGGACAGGAAAGGTTTAAAGGGATGTGTGCCAAGTGCAGGTAAATGGAACGAGCCCCAAATGTCAGTTTTATCAAATGGTCTAAAGGAATAGTTTCCATCTTGTATAGCTCCATGATTCTGTTAAATTTTAATTTCACAAACTGCGCAGTTCAATAAGATAATAGGGAAATATGTGGAAAAGCTAATCAGAATTTGAAGTAAAGTATGAGAATGTGCCTGATTTTGCTGGCTGACTGAGTTACCTACTTTGTACGTAGTCTTCAGCCCCTGCACTTTCTGCATGCTTGCTAATGAAGTCTAAATCATGTCACGGTGACCTGGGTCCATGTTTTTTGTATTTTGAAGTTCAATTGCTGCCTGACACCTAATAAACAATGGTCTCAGCAAGGTAGGTTAAAACTTTCTGCACAGTAAAGTAAGCCTGATCGGTTGTATAATCCAGAGATGAAAATATTTGTCTAAATTTTACAGGTTAAGTAACAGAGGCACAGCTAGTAGAGCTGCTGTTTCACAGTGCCAGAGACCTGGGCTTATTTCTGACCTCAGATGCTGTCTGTGTGGAGGTTGCATGTTCCTCGTGACCAAGAGGGTTTCTCTGGGTGCTCCGGTTTCCTCGCACATCCTCAAGCTGTGTGGGTTTGTAGGTTAATTGGCCTCTGTATATTGCCCCTTGTGTGTATGGAGTGGATGCAAAGGTGAGATTACATAAGTGGTTGATGGTCAGTGTGGACTCGGTGGGCTGAAGGGCTTCTCTACATGCTGTCTCACTAAACCAAATGCATTCTCAGATCTAGTTAACATTCAGTGTACAATTTAGAGTCCATTTGTATCCCCCAATATCTAGAGGAAAATGAAATAGCAGGTGATCGATGAGGGTAGGGCAGTGGATGTTGTCAACATGGTTTAGCATGGGAAATGATAAAGTCCCCTATGGTAGGCTGATCCAGGAGAAAGTGGAGGGAAAGCTGATGGAAGTGTAGAGGTAGAAATAGGGTAGAGAGTCAGATGCTTTTTCCCTGTTATGACCTCTTACAATTTCCTTTTTTACTATGATTTTGACATAATCCACTTCTATAAATATTTTAATCTTTGGCTCAATGCCAATAGGCAATTTTTGTTGTCCTTGATTTGCTCGATTCCTCCTTTCTTTAATCACTTAATTAGAAGTATAGAAGAATTTACGTTTACTGTTAATGTTAATCATCATTATATTATCATATTTTTTCCAGACCCACAATATTTTCATTTACATTTCCTTTTTCAGCTTATTAAATTCACTCTGGTTCTCTTGCCTTATTCACCTGACATGCGTCATGCATTCTACTATTTGTTTCATCATATTGTCATCCAGAGAGCTTTGGTTTGTTTCCCACACAGCACTCTTCTGCATAATCAGGCAGTCTGAAGAAGGGTCTCGACCCGAAACGTCACCCATTCCTTCTCTCCTGAGATGCTGCCTGACCTGCTGAGTTACTCCAGCATTTTGTGAATAAATACCCACGATCAGTTCAATTGTTTCATCACTTCTCGCAGCCCTTCTCTCTAGTCTGATTATACATATACTGCTTATCTTGAGGGCAATGCTGTAACTGAAACGTAATCACTTCACAATGTAGAATACATTTGAAGAATGGCTAAAACGATAATCATACATTTCAGTCTGAAGAAGGGTCTCGACCCGAAACGTCACCCATTCCCTCTCTCCTAGATGCTGCCTGACCTGCTGAGTTACTCCAGCATTTTGTGATACCTTCGATTTGTACCAGCATCTGCAGTTATTTTCCTACACATCATATATTTCTAGTTACCCTTGATTGGACTTTGCTGGCTTTACCTTGCACCAAATTTTATTCGCTTACCACTGTAAATGGATCGATTGTAATCACGTATTGTCTTTCTGCTGACTGGTTAGCACGCAACAAAAGCTTTTCACTGTACCTCGGTACACGTGACAACAAACTACACTGAAACTGTAGTTTACGATTCTGAATGTAGGTGGAAAGAGATGAAATGCAGTTATTTTACTTAACAATTTGGGTGCTGTACTTTTCGGTCTCAACTTGGATTCTCTTTTGTCAAATGTGAGAATAAGAGAATTGAAATTAAGGATTTTAGGATCACATAATCATCAGATGGTGGCTGGGGGGTTAGGTGGAGGCTACAGGTCTCCATTGGTAAAATTATTGGTTCATTGACATTATCTGGTCTGATAATTGTTATACTGTCAATTGTTCTTTGGTTTGAGGATATTTGTGCTGTTTCTGCTGACCAGCAGAAAACCATTTGCAATGCTTTTGGTTGGTTCCTTGACTCTGCATTTTGTACATTTGTAGACTTAATTTGCTAATCTACTTTTAAGTTTTTACTGGATTTTAGAGAATGCCATTAAAGCAAATCAGATTTTCCTCATGGGATTTTCAAGAGAGGTTTTAAGTGGAGATCATGTCATTTTATAATCCAGACACTCAAAGCAGGGAGCCATCTAGAACAGATCCCTTGATAGTCTCATTAACGATACAAACAGATTCAAAGTTTGCAGTTGTCAGTGATGAAAGTTTTATTATTCAAAGCAAACTGAAGGAACTAATTATCTAAATATATTTGCATGGTGTAAACAATGCAATAAATAAAAGCAATTTATATAATTTCCTCATACTGACAAACTGCTTAACAGGCAACAGTCTGGAATTATGTTCAGTGTGGTTATGGTGTGGGATTGAACAACTTCAGTGGCCCGACCTGCTTTTCTCTGTTGCATACCTACACTAACATGTTTCCTTCCTCTCTCTCTCTCCCCCCCTCTATGTGCAATCCTCATTTCTCATTCAAATGACAGAGGTTTTGGTGCTATGTTACTGCAGAAAGTGGAAGACAATGAATTATAAAGGTAGGAACCGTATTTGACAGCCTTAGTTACTCACTTCTTGTTGTGTTAGTGGGGTGAAGTCTGTTGCTATGGCGAGTCCTGAGGGGTCAGATGATATCATATGTTCCTGGCCTCAGAAATGCTATTGTTTTAATTTGGAATAGAGAAATTCCTGTATTGTACTTCCCTAGGGCTTTACAATTCTTATACGGGGAGATCTTTTTAATTTTGATCTTCCAGCAACTTGCCTTAAAATGCAATTCTACTGCTTTTGATTTGGATTCAGGGCCTGGTATGGGTTAGCCACAGCTGAAAAAAAACTCTTTGGTGGCATGCATATCAGGAGCTGCCACATGGATTCTATTGTTTGGGAATCTGTTAAAAGTAGAACCATTTTAAACGCAATTACAGATATCAAAGAGCAACAACATTTTGCACTGTGTAAATTTGAAACAAAACAAAGCTCAAGATATTCACCAGGCTAGATAATATCAATGCAAGCAAAAAAGGCTAATACAGTGGGCTAGGCATTTTAGCAGAAATAAAGAATGTTATTGATATTTATTTATTATCACATGTACAGAGATACAATGAAGAACTTTGTTTGTGTGCTACCAACGCAAATCATACCGTACCCGAGTATCAGTGCAGAAGTGAACATAAAAAGAATGCAGAATATAGTGTTACAGCTGCAGAGAAAGTGCAGATAATAAGAATGTGCAGGAGCTGCAGCGAGGTTGATTGGAAGATCAGGAATTAATATTGTTTATGAGGGGTCCATTGAACAGTGGAAAGGAGCCATTCTTGAATCTAATTTTATGTTTTTTCAGGTTTTTATGTCTTCTACCCAATAGTAGAGGGGAGAAGAGAGAATGACTGGAGCATGAGAGGTGCTTGGTTATGTTGGCTGCTTTCTCAAGGCTGAATGAAGTATAGATAAATAAGATGCAGGAAGCTCGATTGAGTGGTAGACTATTCTCTGTCCACATCTTAAAATTTATTGCGGTCTTGGGCAGGTGTTGCCAAACTAAACACTGATGCATGCCGATAGGATACTTTCTGTGCTGTATCTGTAGAAGTTGATAAGAGTCATTGGAGACATGCCGAACTTGCTTAGTCTTCTGAGGAATTGGCATTGGTGTGACTTCTTGGCTGATAGTTTCAATGTGGTTGGTCCAGGGCAAATTGTTGGCCATATTTACACCATGCAACTTGAAGTTCTTGACAATCACCACCATTTATATGAGCTAGATCGTACACACCACTTTTTGTTTCCCAATAACTCGCAATAACTAGCTCCTTCATGTTGTGAACATTGAGGGAGTGGTTGCTGTCTTGAGACTATTTTACTAAGCTCGCTCCATCCTGTAGTCTGTTAGATTACTCTGGCCTATTTTCAGGCAGAGTGCACCAAAAGAGAAAAGGCTTGGGTATCAGACCGTGTTTGTACATGACAAGTCTACCAAGCATCCAGGGTCAGGTTGCCATTTTCAAGGAAAGTTAATTACAGGAAAGTTAAGCTTGGAAAGGTTGGGGTGAGGTGGATTATAGACAAGAGACAATAGACAATAGGTGCAGGAGGAGGCCATTCAGCCCTTCGAGCCAGCACCGCCATTCAATGCGATCATGGCTGATCACTCTCAATCAGTACCCCGTTCCTGCCTTCTCCCCATACCCCCTCACTCCGCTATCCTTAAGAGCTCTATCCAGCTCTCTCTTGAAAGCATCCAACGAACTGGCCTCCACTGCCTTCTGAGGCAGAGAATTCCACACCTTCACCACTCTCTGACTGAAAAAGTTCTTCCTCATCTCCGTTCTAAATGGCCTACCCCTTATTCTTAAACTGTGGCCCCTTGTTCTGGACTCCCCCAACATTGGGAACATGTTTCCTGCCTCTACTGTGTCCAATCCCCTAATTATCTTATATGTTTCAATAAGATCCCCCCTCATCCTTCTAAATTCCAGTGTATACAAGCCCAATCGCTCCAGCCTTTCAACATACGACAGTCCCACCATTCCGGGAATTAACCTAGTGAACCTACGCTGCACGCCCTCAATAGCAAGAATATCCTTCCTCAAATTTGGAGACCAAAACTGCACACAGTACTCCAGGTGCGGTCTCACTAGGGCCCTGTACAACTGTAGAAGGACCTCTTTGCTCCTATACTCAACTCCTCTTGTTATGAAGGCCAACATTCCATTGGCTTTCTTCACTGCCTGCTGTACCTGCATGCTTCTTTTCAGTGACTGATGCACTAGGACACCCAGATCTCGTTGAACATCCCCTCTTCCTAACTTGACACCATTCAGATAATAATCTGCCTTTCTATTCTTACTTCCAAAGTGAATAACCTCACACTTATCTACATTAAACTGCATCTGCCATGTATCCGCCCACTCACACAACCTGTCCAAGTCACCCTGCAGCCTTATTGCATCTTCCTCACAATTCACACTACCCCACAGCTTAGTATCATCTGCAAATTTGCTAATGGTACTTTTAATCCCCATCTAAGTCATTAATGTATATCGTAAATAGCTGGGGTCCCAGCACCGAACCTTGCGGTACTCCACTGGTCACTGCCTGCCATTCCGAAAGGGACCCATTTATCCCCACTCTGTGCTTTCTGTCTGTCAACCAATTTTCTATCCATGTCAGTACCCTCCCCCAATACCATGTGCTCTAATTTTGCCCACTAATCTCCTATGTGGGACCTTGTCGAAGGCTTTCTGAAAGTCGAGGTACACCACATCCACTGGCTCTCCCCTGTCAATTTTCCTAGTTACATCCTCAAAAAATTCCAGTAGATTTGTCAAGCATGATTTCTCCTTCGTAAATCCATGCTGACTCGGAATGATCCTGTTACCGCTATCCAAATGCTCAGCAATTTCGTCTTTCATAATTGACTCCAGCATCTTCCCCACCACTGATGTCAAACTAACTGGTCTATAATTACCCATTTTCTCTCTCCCTCCTTTCTTAAAAAGTGGGATAACATTTGCTATCCTCCAATCCACAGGAACTGATCCTGAATCTATAGAACATTGAAAAATGATCTCCAATGCTTCCACTATTTCTAGAGCCACCTCCTTAAGTACCCTGGGATGCAGACCATCAGGCCCTGGGGATTTATCAGCCTTCAGTCCCATCAGTCTACCCAAAACCATTTCCTGCCTAATGTGGATTTCCCTCAGTTCCTCCATCACCCTAGGTTCTCCGGCCCCTAGAACATTTGGGAGATTGTGTGTAGCTTCCTCAGTGAAGACAGATCCAAAGTAACGGTTTAACTCGTCTGCCATTTCTTTGTTCCCCATAATAAATTCCCCTGCTTCTGTCTTCAAGGGACCCACATTTGCCTTGACTATTTTTTTCCTCTTCACGTACCTAACAAAACTTTTGCTATCCTCCTTTATATTATTGGCTAGTTTACCCTCGTACCTCATCTTTTCTCCCCATATTGCCTTTTTAGTTAACTTTTGTTGCTCTTTAAAAGAGTCCCAATCCTCTGTCTTCCCACTCTTCTTTGCTATGTTATACTTCCTCTCCTTAATTTTTATGCTGTCCTTGACTTCCCTTGTCAGCCACAGGTGTCTCTTACTCCCCTTAGAGTCTTTCCGCCTCTTTGGGATAAATTGATCCTGCAACCTCTGCATTATTACCAGGAACACCTGCCATTGTTGTTCTACAGTCTTCCCTGCTAGGGCCTCCTTCCAGTCAATTTTGGCCAGCTCCCGCCTCATGCCTCTGTAATCCCCTTTGCTATACTGTAATACTGACACTTGAGCAATAGGTGGTGGGAAGTGGGACTACCATCAATCTATATGGTCGTAGACGCACAGTCCTAGTATCTACTGTACCTAACACAGTAGATGCTAAGACAGTGGAGTTGAGAGAATGCTCCAGGACCTCTTAGCTCTGTAGAAAGCACATTCCATGAAGGACTAGTGGTTGTATAATGTTTGACATGGATATTGGGTCAGCTATAAAATAGAAGATTATCCTGTTTGAGCAGCAGCAGCAGGAGAAGCAGCAACCCCCATTTGCCAGCAAACCAAGCTTGGACAAAACTGTAAAATACACCAACACCACTTTGCCGATAGGATTGTTAGCTCTGCGGTAAGCCACAGCACAGCAGCCATCATCAGTGGTACCTGCAGACACACAGCTGGCCTCCGTGGCTGGAGAATCGCTCGCAAATGGTCCCAGTGATCATATTGAAGCATCGAGGCTCACATACCATGAAACACTAATGATCAAATTTAACACGCTTTGAGACAAAATAGTTAGCACCATCATCAGCCACTTGTTGAGCACATATCTCCAATTGCTTAACCTGCTGGGACCCAAAAACATGTACACAATCCTTAATTCCCTGAAGAAATGTAGATGTTGGGCTTGAAATTCCCTCCATAGTGGGCAGAATTGTGTGAAATTGCTATTTTAAGTCTGTATATATCAGAGGATATGGCACATATTCAGTGTCTTGCGATATCCGATCTCTGGCATGTTGCAAATGTGGTCACAAACTTCCACTCTCTGCTTCATCTCATTTATTCGAGTCCTACTGTGCTCGTGAACTAAGCTCATCAATTCACCTTTGTTCACTGAGTAACGCTGGCCCCTCTGTACTAAGTGTGTATGCAATGTCATGTTCTGTTACCAGCACCACAATCTCTTTGACGACAATAAAAGAGAATTTGACAGTGGCCTTTGTGATGTAGTGTGGGTTTGTTTCAAATGATTGGAAATCCAGTTGAATGCGAGCACAATTTTCGGGCAATTAATTTATATGGTTGAAATTCATGCATGGAACAAATTTATGATGCATGTTCTTGGCAGGCAAACTTCCCCACTGGGAGTGCAAAATCAGAAAATCATTCTCCTAATCTTTTCAGAGTATGTTTCAACCCAAAATTGGCAAGATTGAAGTGCAAATTTTATTAGTTGCAGTTCTAACAAAGAAATTTAGAAAAAAGTCCTCAAGAGCACGCTGGTTTTCATGACTGAGCCTTGAATACACATCCCTGCACACAAAGCACTGCCAGAATACAAATTCATGATGTCTAACCTTAAAAATCATCATTAAGGTGTGACAACAGAACCTACACCCAAGGTACAATTTTATGCAACACAATTACGCAACACTTGGTCTGTCCAGTTTTTAAAAACGAATTCCTAAGTATTTACAGAATAATACATTTCCCATCGATAGACACAAAGTGCTGGAGTAACCCAATGGGTTAGGCAGCAACTATTGGGGGAGAAAGGATGGGTGCTGTTTCCGTTCGGTACCCTTTTTCAAACAGAAGAGGTCTGAAGAAGGGTCCCAACCCGAAACATTACCCACCCTTCTTCTCCTGAGGTGCTGCCTGACCCACTGAGGTGTGGCAGCACTTTGTGTCTATCTTTGGTATCAACCAGCTTCTGCGGTTCCTCATTTCTACAATACATTTCCCATATTAGGTTTAGGTTTATTATTTTCACAGGTACAGTGAAAGGTTATGTTTTGCATACGATCCAAACAGATCAGAGATACCATACATAAATACAATGAAGTCAAACTCAAGTGTAATAGATGGAGCTAGGGTTGGATACAGAGTGCAGAATATAGCTCTCAACATTGTAACGCATCAGTTCCATAGACAAAGTCCAATGTCCACAATGGGGTAGCAGTAAATACAAGAGTATCCTAGCTTATAGAAGGACCATTCAGAAGCCTGACCAGAGGGGAAGAAGCTTTTCCTCAGTCCAGTGGTGTGCGCTTTCAAGCTCCTTCTGACAGATTTCATTGATTTCAAGAAGGCATTTGACTCGATTCATCGATGCAAAATGATGAGGATTTGAAGGCTTATGGTATCCCTCCTCGTCTCCTGAGAGCCATTGAGGATATGCACTTGGGCACCATGGTCAAGGTTGTCACCCCAGAGGGCGAGAGCACAATGTTCGAAATCCTCACGGGGGTCTTACAGGGAGACACACTGGGACCCTTTCTCTTTGCCATGGTCCTTGATTATGCAATGAGGCAGGCGCTCAAGGAACACGAGGACCTCGGTTTCACAATCACCCCAAGGCGTTCGAGAAGAATCGTGTCAGTCAACTTGTCAGACCTCGACTTCGCTGATTACATCGTCCTGCTGTCAGACCAAATTGGGGAGGCACAGGAGCTGCTCGGCAGGGTCGAGACGGAGTGCGAGAAAGTGGGCTTCCACCTCAATGCCAAGAAGACAGAGTACATGGCGTTCAACGGTGGTGACCATGAGCCTCTTAAGACCAGTGGCAGTGCATCTCTCAAGAAAGTGGAGGACTTCAAGTACCTGGGAGTGAGGATGCAGAGCTCGGAGAATGACATCAAAGCGTTCGCACGGAAAGCCTTCAATAACATGGGGAAAATTTGGACGTCTCGGAAGTCTACGGGTCTCAAACTGAGATTCTTCCATGCAACTGTAGACAATATTATTGTACGGGTGTGAGGTATGGACTCTCATTCGGGCACTGTCCAAGTCTCTCGATGTTATCTACACTCGAATGCTCAGAAAAGTTCAAAATGTCAGTTGGAGGGACCATACCACCAACGCCCAGCTCTATGGGGAGCTTCCACCTCTGACTGAGAAGATCAGGTCGAGAAGGATGAGGCTCGCTGGTCATTGCCACCACCATCCAGAAATACCAGCAAACAATGTTGTGCTGTGGGAACCCATCCGTGGAAGACGGAACCCGGGACGACCAAACAAGACGATGCTGATGATGTTGATGGAAGACGCATATGTAGGGACAAAAGAGGAGCTTGCCAGCTGTATGGAGGACAGAGTTGTGTGGTGCGTCCGTCACCATGCCCATCGGAAACCAGCACCACTGCGTCGCTAATGTTTTCAACGATTTTAATTAATTATTTTAAAAAGAAAACAACCGAATTAATTAAATTTCTGACAGATGGGACTGGAGGAGGAGGAATGACTGAGGTGGTCTGTGTGATGGGCGCGGTTACATCTACAACTCTGTCATTTTATGCTTTCTATGGTGCATCTGTAGGAGTTTGTAAAACTCATTGGTGACGTGCCAAATTTCCTCAGACTCCTCAGGAAGTGCAGGCATACCTTCTTGGCTGTCACATCAATGCGGTTGGTCCACAACAGTTTGTTGGTAACACTAATGCCAAGGAACTTGAAGGTGTCAACCATTTCCAATTTTGCACCTTTGATACTGATTGGGCATGTACTCCACCATGTTTCCTGAAGTCAATAACTAGCTCTTTCGTCTTGCCAACATTGGAGAGATTATTATCCTGATGCCATATCACTAAATTCTCCATCTCCTTCATGTACTCTGAATCATCATTGTCATTATGTCATGTCATAAATGATAGGAGTAGAATTAAGCCATTCGGCCTATCAAGTTTACTCCGCCATTCAATTATGGCTGATCTATCTCTCCCTCCGAACCCTATTCTCCTGCCTTCTCCCCTCTGACACCTGTACTAATCAAGAATCTATCTATCTCTCCCTTAAAAATATCCACTGACTTGACCTCCACAGCCTTCTGTGGCAAAGAATTCCACAGATTCACCACCCTCTGACTAAAGAAATTTCTCCTCAACTCCTTCCTAAAAGAACGTCCATTAATTCTGAGGCTATGACCTCTGGTCCTCGACTCACCCACTAATGGAAACATCCTCTCCACGTCCACTTTATCCATGCCTTTCACTATTCTGTATGTTTCAATGAGGTCTCCCCTCATTCTTCTAAACTCCAGCGAGTACAGGCCCAGTGCCGACAAACGCTCATCATAGGTTAACCTACTCATTCCTGGGATCATTTTTGTAAACCTCCTCTGGACCCTCTCCAGAGCCAGCGCATTCTGTTTGTTATTCGGCCCACCAGAGGTGTGTCATCTGCAACCTTGACAAGTGACAACCTTTCAAAAGGTAGTATAAGAAAATAACTGCAGATGCTGGTACAAATCGAAGGTATTTGCTTGGGGGTGATATGCAGTCGTGGGTTGTAACTTGGACCCGTACAGTTCTGCCAGCGCGGCCCAGAGGGACGAAGTGAACTGTGGCCCACTGTCAGTGGTAATAACTGCCGGGACCCCGAAACGAGCTACCCAATGAAGGGCCAAAGTCCTAGCACAAGACGCTGACGAAATATCAAACAATGGGAAAGCCTCTGGCCACCGGGTGAACCGATCCATCACCGTGAGGAGGTGGGTGTAGCCCCGGGAGGAAGGCAAAGGCCCGACCAAATCCACGTGGATGTGGAAAAAACGAACAGCCGGGACCTCGAAATCCTGTACGGGGGGCTGGACGTGGCGCTGGACTTTAGCGGTCTGACAGGGCACGCAGGAACGTGCCCACCTCGCTACCTGTTTCCGCAGGCCATGCCAGACAAACCTCGCTGCTACCAAGGCAGAGGTGGAGCGGATGGACGGGTGCGCCAGCCCATGAATGGCATCGAAAACCCGGCGCTGAAGGGAGGGCGGTACTACCGGCCTGGGACGGGGAAGAGAAACATCGCACCAGACTTTCGTGCCCTCCGACCCACAAGCTACCTGGGCCAACTTCAATCCCGAAGTGGTGGACCGGTAAGCCGAAACGGTATCCGCTAGGAGCTGTGCCTCCGCAAGCTCCTTGGGATCCACTTCGCAGTCCACCGCCGAAATAGGGGGAAAAGCAGGTCTAGGCAGGGCGTCAGCAACGGCATTAAGCTTACCCGCGACATGACGGACATCGGTGGTAAATTCGGAGATAGCGGTCAGGTGCCGCTGCTGGCGGGCCGACCATGGGTCAGACAATTTTAAAAAAGCAAATGTTAATGGCTTGTGGTCCGTAAATGCCACAAATGGGCGGCCCTCGAGGAAGTACCTGAAATGACGAACAGCTAAATAGAGAGCCAGAAGCTCTCGGTCAAATGCGCTATACTTCAGCTCGGCCGAATTTAGTTGCCGGCTGAAAAACGCTAAAGGCTGCCAACGGCCACCGACCTGCTGCTCCAGAACCCCGCCCACCGCCACGTCAGAGGCGTCAACCGTCAGGGCCGTGGGGGCGGAGGGGCTCGGATGGACCAACATGGTGGCGTCTGCCAAAGCTGCCTTAGCTGCTGTAAAAGCCGACTCAGCGGTCGGGGACCACAACAACTCTACCGGATTCCCTGCAAGGCATTGGAAGAGTGGGCGCATGACTCGCGCAGCTGCCGGAACGAACCTATGGTAGAAATTAACCATGCCTACGAACTCCTGTAGCCCTTTTACTGTGGTGGGCCTAGGAAATGCCCGGATAGCCTCCACCTTTTCGGGCAAAGGGGAGGCGCCGGCAGGGGTAATTCTGTGCCCTAGAAAATCAAGAGCAGGAAGGCCGAATTGACATTTGGAGGGTTGGATTATGAGCCCGTGGTCTTGGAGCCGCTGGAACACGGTCCGCAAATGGGCCTGGTGTTCCTGCACGGAGGGGCTGGCTACCAGGATGTCGTCTAAATAAATAAACAAAAACGGTAAACACCGGCCCACGCAGTCCATCAGTCGCTGGAAAGCCTGTGCCGCGTTCTTTAAACCGAAAGGCATACGCAACCATTCAAACAACCCGAACGGAGTAATTGTTGCAGTTTTCTGTATGTCCTCCGGTCGCACCGGAATCTGATGGTATCCTCGCACCAAATCAATTTTGGAAAACACCACCGCTCCGTCCCACCCAGATGAAAAATCCTGTAGGTGCGGTATGGGGTAGCGATCAGCCGTGGTGACAGCATTGAGACGCCGATAATCGCCACATGGTCTCCACCCCCCAGATGCTTTGGAGACCATGTGTAACGGCGAGGCCCATGGGCTGTCAGACTGACGGACAATTCCCATTTCCTCCATTTTCTTGAACTCCGCCCTTGCCACCACCAGTTTGTCTGGCGGTAGTCTCCTGGCCCGAGCGAAAACGGGAGGGCCTTCGGTGCGGATGTGATGGACCACACCGTGCTTAGCCGAAGGCGTGTCAAAACGTTGGACGAGCAGCTCCGGAAACTCTGCCAGAATCGCAGCATACGAGTCGGGGGCCGCGACGACGGCCTGGACAGTAGGGCTGGTCGAGGAGGCGATTGTCGGAGCGACGTGCTCATCTTCGGCGGAGGGTCGGAGGTCGTTACCGCGGACATCAGGAACCAGTGAAAAAGCCCAGAGAAAATCTGCGCCCAGGATTGCTTGTTTGACGTCGGCTATGATGAATGGCCATTCGTACGTGCAGAGGCCTAACACAAGGGACATCTTCCGTGTACCGAAAGTGCGAATTGGGCTGCCATTAACCGCGATGAGGGTGGGACCTGTCTTACCCGATCTGGTTTCGAGGTCGGTCGGCGACACTATGCTGACGATGGCTCCCGTGTCTACCAAAAATTCTGTGTCCGTGAATCGATCATGGACATAGAGGCGCCGGTTCTGGCCAATCGTAACTGCCCCTATGTACGATCGGCCGAGGCATTTCCCGCGAAGGTACAAGGCAAACGACAGTTGCGGGATTCGTTACCCCATCCTAGGTGATAATAGCACCAGCCGCGCTTGTGCGGATCTTTTTGGCGGGCTTTCTGAGAATTGGCGGGAGACATGGCGCCATCTTGCCGTCGCTGTGGCGTGGTCACTGATGTCGAGACTTTGTTGATCGAACCACTCGCCTTGTTTTTTGCCGCTATGAGCGCGTCCGCTTTCGCTGCATATGCTTCGGGGTCCTTAAAAGAACAATCCGTGAGCAGCAGTCGGACATCCTCGGGAAGTTTCTCGCGGAATGCCTGTTCGAACATAGGGCAATCCGTATGCTCACCGGCTAGCATCATCATTTCGGCCATGAGGACGGAAGGCAGTTGGTCTCCAAGATCCGGTAGGTGCAGAAGTTTTGCCGCACCACCATGCTTATTAAACCCGAAGGTTCGCAGTAATACTTTCTTCATGGCCTCGTACTTGTTTTCCGCAGGTGGATTCACGATGAACCGCATCACGCGCTTGGTTGTGTCCGGCGATAGAGCGCTGACGAGGTAGAAGTACTTCGTGGATTCGTCCGACACCTTCTTTATATGAAATTGAGCCTCGGCGTGGATAAACCAAGCTTGCGGTGCGTGCGTCCAAAACAACGGTAGATGAACGCCTGCCGCGCTTGGCTCCGGTGTGCCCTGCTCGGTCATCGTCAACGAGGCGTCGGGTTCCTGCTCAGTCGGTGATCGTCCAGATCACGTCGGGGTCACCAATATGGCGAGTCCGAAACTTGTTGGTTGTAAGAGGAGTTTATTGCAGCCGCAATATTCGGATACAGAGTTAAACAACAAGGTAAAGGACAACCAATACAAACTTACTGTCTTCCTTGAAGACTTCGCCGAACTGACTCAATCGGGCGCCAAACGCGCACCTGACATCGCTGGCCAATCAGCGATGTCGCTCTCTGGACCAATCCCTATGGTCGCGTTCCCACGTGACCTCGCTGGCCAATCCGAGGGTTCGACGACCTGGACCATTCTCTATGGTCGCTACAATCTTAGTTTTATAATGAAAATGTAATTGCCAGTTTTGTCACTCAGACTAAAGAATACAGCCTTTCAGGTCATTATCATATTGCTATTTGTGAAAGACGAGTCTGCAAAAATGAATCACTACATTTCTTGCATTGCAGAGAACAATCTTTTGACTAAACTTCAAAAGTACTTTGTTACTTATCCAATGCTTTGACCTCCTGAGGTCATGAAAGTCAGAGGGCAAGATTTCCTTCATTTACTTTCCGACCATTGATTATGAATGGAATTAAGGTACAAATTCATCTTTGGTCACTGGTGGTGTTAAATGCATGAATGACCATTATCTGCCATACACTGAGTCACTAAAGTGAACGGAACTGAATCTGGGGAAGTTGGGTACAGGCAGCCAATACTCCTGTACTTGTCCAAAATTATTTCCCCCCCCCCATCTTGGTTTCCCATTAATCTATTGCACATTCCAAGCATTGTATTCTGACCTCAGATTTCTAACATTTGCAATATTTCTCCTGATCCACCCCGTGCTGTGTGCTGAAGATGTTGTTTATGACATCCATTGACTTCTTTGTAAATCTTATACTTTCTTCAAATGATTTTTCTTCTTGGCAATGATCAGAATTTGTTTTATTTGTCACTGATTGCATTCTATTATTATGCGATCTAATGTACAAAAGCATTTTTGGCACCATTTTCTTGTTTAATTTTGACCTTATGTACTGCATATCATTTTTTAAATGAATAATCCACTCTTTGGCCCAGGCTTAACGATCTTCAGCTGATGAGGTGTGCTGTTCAGCTTCACTGGCCCATTTATTGGAAGCTTGATGTCCTTGGTTTATGTGTTTCAGCTTAGTAGAAATTACAGACACTTTCAAGTCGACAGTTTTTGTACTGGAGGTGCCTCCATTAGTGCAGGTTAGGTGCAGAAGATCAGTTCTTATTTCAATTGCTAGAAAAAACTGAACGCGAGTGTTTTTTCGGAGATTAAATGCACTTTTCCAAATCAGCTGAGCTGGTCGTACAGTCTCAGATCAGGCAGAGAGGATTGGAAAGTTAGCCAAGCAAGTCTTGGAAATGTTTCATATCTGATTCCTTCTGAACAATGTTCTTAAATTCTTATTAAAAATAGCTCCGTTGGAAAACAAAAATTTGCATCTAGCTCTATTTCTCATAACACATTAAGTCTTCTCCAACAAACTCACTATTCTGTACTGCCATTATATGTATTAACAACATTTAAGTAAATAGAAGCAATAAAAAAGATGACAGATAGAAAGGAGCTCCTTCAAAACCAACTTTCATCTGCATTCAAGATCTCTAAAAAGTAAGTTGTCTTCAGAGTAACACAGGGGGTGTAATTTCACTCTGTCACATGGATTAATCTCTTACAGCGGGAACTGCTGGGTTTTTTTGTCTGTTGGGGAGGGATGGGATACGATTGTGCAGAAGATTAGAGCTGTTTAGCCATGCAGTCCTCATGGATGTAGTGACTGGGGAGAGAGGAGGTGGGAAAGTCCTAAAGAGCTCAAGACATGATTGTAATGGAAAAGCTATTATTCACTGAAGTTTAGTTTAGTTTATTATTGTCACATGTGCTGAAGGACAGTGAAAAGCTTTTTGTTGCGTGCTATTCAAAGAAAAGACTATACGTGATTACAATCAAGCCATCCATAATGTACAGATAAGGGAGAAAGGGTACAACATTTAGTGCTAAGTAAAATCTGATGAAGTCCAATTAAAGTCTCCAATGAAGTTGATGCGAGGTTAGGTCCGCACTCTAGCTGGTGAGAGGATGGTTCAGTTGCCAGATAACAGTTGTGAAGAAATTGTCCCTGATTCTGAAGGCAAACATTTTCAAACTTCTGTACTTCTTGCCTGATTCAATCACAGTGAAGCAAGAGGCTTGACAATATCTAAGACAGAGCAATTCATTTCATTGGTGTACTTACCATTGAATTCTAAGTCCGTTCTCCATATGCGCACAATAAATATGAACCACAAGAAAGGCTGACCGAGCTTTTCAGACTTACTTTTTATCCACGGGACCAGTAACGTTAAACATGACCAGTAGATAAATTAGAGAAAATGTTTTGCCCCTGCTACTTTCCTCAAAGGGAAATGCAGCCTTATTTGGCATGTATATTGTTCTTACTTCATGATTTGGCAAATTGGTGGAAGTCAAACCTAACACCATCATAGGAGAGCTATTATCAATAGGACTGGAATGTATCATGAAGTATCCCCTCAGCACATTACAAACCCAATTAAAGATGATACTGTACACAGGGCATTACTGGTAGGCAAGTCTAAAGAGGCGTCTCGACCTGAAGGGTCACCCACTCCTTTTCTCCTGAGTTGCTGCCTGACCTGCTGAGTTACTCTAGCTTTTTGTGTCTACCTTTGGTTTTGGTCTCGTCTCTTTAAACATTATCCTGAATGGATGGCTTTGTAATCATGTAAATTCAACAACATCTTTGATTTGAATGTCTGCCCCATCTGTACTTCATGTTCAAGTATCAGAGAATTGAAGATAGTATGCTTCAAAAGTCAGTCGCGTCTAGCCATATTGGGTAATGTCTACCTTACTCATTGACATACTGTTCCTTGGCAAAATCTTCCAAAGCATATCAGGTTCTACATGGACATTCATGATGACACACAGCTTTATCTCATAATCAGCCCTCTCCAAATTACCAGTATCTCTCATGTGCTATTCTTCTTATCTGACATCCAATCCTATTCGAGAAGTTTCCTTGAGAAGACTGAAGCTATTGTCTTGTTTCGACTACTTTAATTTTAATTCATCCCCATTCCTACCTATACTCACCCACCACTGAAGCCTTATCTAAGTCTTCAATATCGCTGCACTCAACTTCCTTGACCATCCTTCCGACAAAATTGTTATAGATTCTTCTGCCCATTTCCCAGCTCACAACAAGAGCATTCCAGCCACCGCCTGTACGTGCAGACCTCACTGATCTACGTTCCAATGGCATTAACTTTCAATATTATTTGAATTCTTATTTTCAAATCCCTCCATTTCCTTGCCCCTCAACCTACAATGTAACTCTCAATAATGTCTGTGATTTCACAATTTTGGGCAATTCCAATTTTTACTGCTCCAAATTGGAAGTAATGCTTTCTGCAACCCAGGCCCTAAGCTTTGGAATTTGCTCCCCCAGCCTTTCGACCACTCAATTTCTCCTCAACTTAAAAAACAAGTTTTTCCTTAGAAGGGTCTCGACCGGAAAAGTCACCCATTCTCTCCACAGAGATGCTGCCTGAGTTACTCCAGCTTTTTGTGTCTATCTTCGGTTTAAACCAGCATCTGCAGTTCCTCCCTACATTAATATTACCTTTCATGTTTCAATTTTGATAACACTTCTTCAAAGTGTATGGGAAGTTTAACTTTTTAAAAAGTGCTATATCAATGCAGGCCATCGCTCATAACATTGTTTTTGCCATTGTGCAAGCAACCATATCTTTAAGCATATGTTTATCAACCTGCCCATCACTGGAGAATTGCCTCCATGGTCTGCATAACAACAAGGAGGCAACTGTAGAGCTTTTCCATTGGCCACAAATGAACCTACAGCCAAACTACAATGTCAGCATGACATTGCCAGTGTTATTCAAGATCACTCCGGGACTCAGTACTTTGGTTTCATCCAGACTGTTTGTTACTGCAGTGTGAATTGATGTGCAAGTCACTTACATATCATGCAGAGAACAGATGCATGAGTTAACATGACTGTCACTTGCCTCCACAGGCTGATTTATTTATCGTGTTAACATAGAACAGTATAGCACAAGAACAGACCCTTTGGCCCACAATGTCCGTGCTGAACATGGTGCGAAAGCCATCACATATCTACCTGCACACAACCCATATCTCTGCATATTCTATGTGCCTATCCAAAAGTTGTTTAAATCCAGATCTGTTTCAACCACCACCCCCGACAGCTTGTTCCACAAACTCACCACCTTCTGTATAAAAACCTTGCTCTGCAGATCTCCTTTAAACTTTGACCCTCTTGCCTTAAAGCTATGCTCTATGCAACAACATCCCCAATGTCCCACTGCAACTGACTTTCTCTTTCAAACATCTAACACCTAACATCTAGCAGTTTCACTGTTCGATCCCTTCCTTATCACCTATTCCACAGCCAACAATGGACCGTTGTGGGCTCTACTCTCCTTGGTCATTGTTCTCAGCTCCGATTTGTTTTGAACCTTTTCATGCCTCTGGTTTCCCTCTCCCCTGACTCTCAATCCGAAGAAGGGTCTTGACCCCAAACGTCACCTATTCCTTTTCTCCAGAAATGCTGCCTAACTCACTAATTTACTCCAGTATTGCATCTATCTGACAATATAATACAATACAATATATCTTTATTGTCATTGTACAGGGGTACAACGAGATTGGGAATGCGCCTTCCATACGATGCAATAAATTAATTAGCTATAAGATAATGTGGGCTGAAAGGTCTCCTGTTGGTGCATCATTCCATGATTCTCTATTCCCTTTCCCATTGAAAATGAAATGAACGCCAATGATGCTAACGGCAGCCATTTGGACATTTAGCCAACAGTTTCTTGCATCGCCTCACCACTCACCTCTGAACTAACGCTCACCTCATGCTTATTAATTGCATCTTTGGAATGCATGAAGCTTTGCTTGTGTTTGTTTAAATCAATGTAAAGGTCTCTGTGTATTGTTATCTTGTTCAGGGTCATTGGCAATGTTGGCAGGTTGTTCCAGCCCGAGAGAAAATAAATAACTGTTAGAATCAAAGAAGCACCTTCGGTCTGGTTATATTGAAAGAGACGGGTATTGAATTTTTTCAGAGCATGTATGACTTAGGTGGAAGTGTCACAAAAATAAACACTTCCAAATGTAAAATATACTTCTCATTTTTCTTGGAAAGTCAAAGTGCGGGAGCAAGATCTGCTCCATTAAAATTCATGGCCAGTGCATGATGTGGATAGGGTGGTACAAAAAGTAGAGGCAAAGAGACAAGAAGAATTTGTCATCCTCAATATTTCTTAATCCTGCAGTTGTGTTAACAAACTGGGTTCCCTAAAGTAAGTAGTTTCCAAGAGAGAAGAGGCATTGGTTACAATCGAGTGATTGCTATTCTGGAGGCATGTTGGGCTGCCAGAGGAAAAGACATTTTGAATGAGGAGCTTACAATTATAAGGAGCGACACGATGACTGGGATAATTTTCAGTGGAACAGTAAATGCCAACAGGAAATGTAATACATTTCACAAAGAATTCAAAAAGTTGCATTATAATGGGATCTGGGGCAGTGGAAGAGATAGGCTCGAAGTGACGAATGGCCTACTCCTGCACCTATTTTTCTATGTTTCTATCAACATTCCAAAATCTTTATGTTAAGCTGATATACTGGAAATGTTTATTAGAGGATTTGTCCCATAGCGATGTGCAACTAAATGTTGATCAGAACAATGCTTTACCATCAAGGACTTCAGTCACACCAAACTTCATATTTCTTCCCCTAAATACTTGCACGCTACAAAGAACAAAAATTTCAGAAGTATTACATTTCCGCTTATGCTCTTAGAATCACATTTCTGCTTATGCACTTAAGATGATACATTGATTGTCACATACACAAGCAGACAATATTAATATTTTTGCAAAGGTGTTCATGTGAAACAATGAGAAACAAGATGCCCTTGGATCATGAGTAGATGCTCATAGTTTGTAGACTATGAAGGGAATGGTATAAGCCATGTTAAGGGTTCCAAAGCCAGAACTGAGGTAATTCTTGGTAATGGTGTAATGTTTTGCACATTTCTCTATTAAGTTTAGCAACGTCACTCTTGCCACTTCATGGACTCTGGCATGAGCATGTTTAAGCAAGTCTTCTTTTTCATTATGACATCACCTTGAAGTAAATTTAGCATCCGATCCAAAGGGCTCAGAGATTGGGAGATTATTAGGCTTGTTATGAATGCTTGGCAAGAACTGCTCTTTGCTTTTGCATCCTGTCCATTAATCAAAAGGAAACAAGATTATATCCAAAAATATATTTTTGGAAGGATATATATATACTTGGAATTGGTCATGTTATTATTGTCAATTTTAGGCTGCACAATATCCTTCCCACCACAAAGGAGAGCATCACAATGCAACGATGGCTCTTTCTTCTATTTTATTGTCACTGCCAGGTGGAATACTAAATCTCAAAGAAGACTGCAGATGATTGTGAACAAAGTTGAGCTCGGTACAAATGAAAATTATTGAGTGATTGAAACCAAAATAAGAAAAAAAAATCAAGTCAGGTTGTAAGGAGAAAACATTTTAGGCCAATGTTTATGGACAAATTTTGGATTTTCATAACAAAATGAATGCAGTCAAATGGGTGATTGGAACTATTATTGCTATTTTTGAGTCCAAAGTGTTCAAACTGTTGGTAAAATGAGAGGTGTGCACATGGATCATGTGATTCCAGAGAGGGATGTGCATGAATGAATCCAAGCGCAGTTGCATTTAAATTTTGCAACCAGTCGACAAATGTCCTTAGCTATGTCCTCAATGCCATCACAATCTGCAGAGCATCAGCAACAATAGCAAGGTCATCACTGAAGTCAACAACTGTAGCAGTACTTATTCAAACTGCTGAAGATAGTGTCTAGAGCAGGAATGTGCTGATGGTTCAGGAATGAGCAAGTTTCTTCTGAAAGCAAAAGGTGGAAAAAAGATCAGCCCAGTGAGGAAATGTATCAAGATGGACATGGCATTCACCCATTTCCCTCACAACCTTGGCTGAGGGAGTCATGTGAATGGGTGCAGTGCAATAATAAAAGGAAAGTCAGTAAGTTAGAGCAAGAGCTTGTAGGAGTAACATGGATCAGAGTCATGGAGTCATGGTGCCATGACTCTGGGATCATTGTGTAGAAATCTCAGTGTGTATAAGAAATCTAAACCAATCAATAAAACATTTTCATGACAGAAAATGAAAAGCTAAAACGGAAATAATGAAAAAACAGCATCTGAGAGCTGATTTCCCAGTGTAAATGCAAAGTTTAGTGATGAGGCAGATTGAAACAAATAGTACTCACTATTGCAGAGTAAATTCAAGATTTCTGTGTTTGACTTGGCATGTACATCATCTCAGATGTTATGGAATTTACCAACAAAATCCAAACCATTAACTCTGTTGTCAGAGTGCTGCGATATCTTGCATGGTGCACCATCTCTAACTCAACTTGCAATCCAAATGCAATAGCACAGAGCATGATTTTTTTTTCTCTGTCAAAGCTTCTACACAAGGAAAGCAGCATGGTTCCCAATTCTTCCTAATTGAATTTCTTGCAGCTGACAACACTTAGCAGCACTGCAAGCATGTGGCTCTGCAGCCCTTAAAGGGACACTGCCCATGGCAACACACAACTGCATCAACGGAGATAATGCCATCAATAGATTAGTATCGTTTTTAGAAATACAATATGGAAACAGGCCTTTCAGACCAACTAGTCCATGCTGACGATAGACACAAAATGTTGGAGTAACTCAGCGGGACAGGCTGAACAGAAGGACTGGGTGATGTTTCGGGTCAAGATCTTCTTCATTCCTTCTATCCGGAGATGCCGCCTGTCCTGCTGAGTTACTCCAGCATTTTGTGTCTATCTTCAGTGTAAACCAGCATCTGCAGTTCCTTCTTCCACAAGGTCCATGCTGACCATTCACACGTTCTATGTTATCCCATTTTCTCATCCACTCCCTACACATGGGGCAATTTTACAGAGGCCAATTAACTTACAAACCCACATTTACTTTGGGGTGTGTGAAGAAGCTGGAGCATCCGGAGGAAATTGATATAGCCAGAGGGAGAATGTGCAAACTCCCCACAAACAGAACCCAAGGTCAGGATTGAACCCAGGTCTCTGATACAGTGAGGCAGCAGCTCAACAATCTGTACCACCCGAGGAAAGGGGAAAGCATCAATCTGAAGGGTCTTGACCCGAAACGTCACCCATTCCTTCTCTCCAGAGATGCTGCCTGTCCCGCTGAGTTACTCCAGCGTTTTGTGTCTACCTTCGATTTAAACCGGCATCTGCAGTTCTTTCCTACGCAAAGGGGAAAGCTTATTGGGAGAAGGGGTTTAACTGATCATTACTCCAAAGTCCTGACATAATCCTCCCGGAAAGAGGTACTAGGATTGGTCAATAAACCGGGCGGGGAGCTGGAGACCTTCAATAAGATGGGAGAAGGTGGCAGCTGAGATGACATTCAGGGTTGACATGCTGCAAACTATGTGGAAGTCATGTACATGCTTCACCACCGAGATCATTGTAGTGGCATTCAGCTGTACTCTATGGGACAGACAGAAGTCAAAATTAGAGGGATGGAAACTTCCTGGAAATTTGGCATCAGCTGTCAACCATGACGCAAATGCTGAAGGACTTTTGTTTTGCTCGTGTGTCGGACGACATTCTGCCATCGCTTTGCCACAGCCAGTGCCATATCTGTGCCTCTGCGGAGATCGTCCGCAGGACATGCCTCTCCGGCGCATGTCAGTAGGTGGGCCATTGTCTGTACCTCTCCACAGTTGCATTTGTCAGAGTCCGAGAAGCCCCACTTCTTCAGGTTGAGTCTGCAACGTCCCACTCCAGTGTGGAGGCGGTTTAGGGCTTTACAGGTAGTACAAGGCAGGTGGTGTCCTGGTGCCATCTGTTGTTTGGTTTTGGTACCTATGAAGGACTATGAGATTCTGAGGAGACATGAAGGTAACTCCATCAACAGCTACAATTTGCAGAGTCCCAAAGTCCTGCAGAATCCATTCACTTGCTCAACTTCATATTTCTTGCCACAGAAGAGCTAGAGCAGATTCCTTTACAGCGCAACAAAGTCCTGACTATTTTCGGAAGCCCCTTAGAATTGGGGTTGATTTACTTTCATTCTGGTTTAATGAGCTCTCAGAGGACAAATGGGTTAGTGTGGGAAATGTAGATTCTTGCACAGACGGGGTGAGGTGTTGAATAGGGTGGTTGGTAATTTGTGATGTGGTGCACTTCTTCCATTAATTACATGAGCCTTCAGTGTAGTCCTGATGCATGGATTTCCGGTTCTCAATGCCTTCCCGAATTATCCTTCCCCATGATGAGCAGTCATGGGTCATCAATCCTCGGGATTCAGTGTGGATGATTTATTTCTTCAAGGAGGCTTCAGCACATTCTTAAACTTCTCCCTCTGTTTGCTGGTAGTTCCTTCCCTCCACAGAGCTCAGGCCACAGTAACCTTGCTGTGAACGGCAATCTATGAGAAACAGCGTAGATCAGAGATGATTAACTGGAACCATTTGGTGACTAGGGTGTAGGAAGGAACTGCAGATGCTGGTTTACACCGAAGATAGACACAAATAGGTTGCCATTTGCTTCATTGGTGTTCATATCCTTCTCAATCGGAAAGAGAACAGAGAATCATGGAAAGATGCACCACAAGAGGCATTTCAGTCCACATTAACTGTGTTAGATCGACACAAAATACTGGAGTAACTCAGCAGGTCGGGCAGCATCTTTGGAGATTCAAAGTCAAGACCCGGATTGAGACACAAGTCTGAAGAAGGATCTCAATCCGAAACGTCACCTATTCCTATTCTCCAGTCTGAAGAAGAGTCTTGACACGAGACCTGTTCCTTTTCCCCAGAGATGCTGCCTGGACCACTGAGTTACTCCAGCATTTTGTGTCTATCTTTGATGGCTAGGAAGTTAAGTCATGGTGATCTTGATCTCAACAGTCAAAGAAGGCAAGGCAATGATGTGTCATGAATGGTTTTCTTGTAGAATGACTCAAACCTACGCTATTAATTGCACTGCTTGACGAACATCATTCTCTGGGCACCCAACATAGAAGGGGAGTTATTAGAGCAAGGGCACATTGTGAACAGAAATGCATAATTTTCCATAGTGGTATGAATTGACCCAGAACCATTCACAACCATGTTTCTGTCTAGGTGTTGCATCGTAAAATTTCTGGATTATAAGAGCATTTGATTCAGGATCTCTTGCCCTCTGCTTTGTCCTCATCCCACCGTACCAATAGCCTAGTTTGGGATAACTAGAAAGCACCAAACAAACCCACTAGAATTGTCCCTAGTGTGTGTAGGATAGTGCTAGTGTGCGGGGATCGCTGGTTGGCGCAGACTCAGTTTTCGCTCTGTATCTCTAAACTAAACTAAACTGAAAAGGTCACTGAACCTAAATTACAAGAGAAAATAATTTTCTCGTTCTTGATTTGTTCTAGCATCGTTAAATTAGTTCGAAGAAAGTTGCTAAATTTTCTGCCTTTGATAAGTTTAAGTTGTTAGTTGGTGCTTCTCCCATTCCATGCATATTCTTGAATTGTGATTCCAAATTATATTGGTGCAAAACTGTTGGAGTTATTGCACTCTAAATCCTTTCTAACATTCTATTGATCTGAACAGAAAATTAAACTTTGTTTTTTAAGAAGTATTTTTCATACTTGTTTTGTAAACATTTTGGCACTAACTCTTACTTCAAACATCTGTGTTAATGTCCAAAGCAACTAACAGTAAAGAATCGTGTAAGAAGGAACTGCAGATGCTGGTTTACACCAAAGATAGACAAAATGCTGGAGCAACAGCGGGACAAGAAGCATCTGTGGATAGAAGGAATGGATGACATTTTGGGTCAAGACCCTTCTTCAGACTGAGAGTTAGGGGAGAGGGAGACACCGAGATAAGGAAGGGTGAGGTGTGAAAACGAGACATCAAAAGAGATATGGTTCAAGGAAAATGTAGAGTATTAACAGTAAAGAATCCTTCAATTGTGTGCATTTATGGTTTCGTAGTTTTTTAACATCGAAAATCAAGGCAACTTGTTCTTGGTTTACATGTTTAATGTTTATTATTTGAAGCAGAATAATGAATCATTATAAGGTCACAATCAGCAATCAGGACGTTTGTCTCAGAAAAGTACATTTATTCTTCAATTAGTTAATATACATAAACATTACCATTAGAGACTTTATCCTGCTATTACACAAACCAAATAGATTATTATCAGTTCAAATTTACATAAAGCACAATAAATGTCAGCACATTCTGGAACTTATTGTACCTGAACTGATAACCTTATTTTAAATTATTATATACAGTGTGGACCCTGCAGTATATTTGTACATTAACCTATATTATCTTGCAAAGTGAATGCAATATGTATATCACTGTAGATATTAACTAAAATATGTGATCCTTTAAGAGAAGAGTTTGGCTAAACCGTTTTATGTTTAGCTGATGTAAACATTTTTTTAGTCCTGTTTTCTTTGAAGGTCTTCAATCTATAGGAAATGACATTATGCTTTAGTAAATTCTCATAGAATATAACAGATCATTGGTTTTATAACACAGTTGGTGCTTTTGCATTCTGATGAGATTATTAGTATCAGCTGAAGGAGTATTTTGTGTCTGTGTTCTCAGTGTGAAAGCAAGAGTTCAGTTGTGTGCCTCCACTTTGTATCACCTGGTGCAATCAAGGTGTACCATAATGATTTCTATTTATCATCCACATTTTATTCATCTATATATTATTTCATAACAAGTGTTTAAACAGTCATTCCTGCACATGCACATTCATATTCGTGAATATTTTCATAACATCCACAGTCAGGATGTAAAGATGTCTGAACAAAAGGCATGAGATGCTGACAGCTCTATTAATAAGAAAAGTACATTTCCGATTAGCAACATGGTTCAAATTTTAAATGATATTTTCTGCTGAAGAATAATAGTTATTCGTGTTGTCAACTTTTATGTATCAGGACCAAATAAACCTGAGGCCTAGTTAGCAAGTTCAATTCTTCAATGGAAGACACTTATTTTCTTTTTGCTCCAATCTTTAGGCTTTATCCAGAATGCTCAAAACCGTTGAATGTTTGTCATTTTTTCATCAAATATTCTGTTTATTTACATGGTAAAAATTATTTCAGTTTGTGGGTCAGTTGAAAATTATGTAAAAATCTCAATTTATTATTCATTATAATTTAATCTTAATCTACAGTACTAAACTTACTTCCGAGTTTCCATATTGAATCCCAAGGTGTAAAAATACTTTGTCCTCTGAATTTCTGTTGCAATTTTCCCATTTTATTTTTATCATGATATCGACACTTTCCTTGCAAAAGTCGAACTGGAACAATCTATTTATAAGTGGCCCATTTCTGTGTAGTATACAGAATGTGTCAGACCCTACCTGAAATATGGAGACAGATCATTTTAAAAGGAAATGCTATAGCTTTCTCCTTTAATTAATGTTTCATAATTATTCAAATATGATTCTTTGAAGGCATTTGGGTATTAGTGAATGTATTACTCATAAAATGCACACAAGCTTTCAAGCCTAGTAATTACTGCTGTTTATTGATAATTAGCACTTCAAGCTGCAATTTCCCTTTTTAAAAAGCCAACTTGTCAATTTCATAAATTCAAACTCAGCCAACCAGCATGCTCTGTGTACATGGGCTAATGATACCGTCACTAAGTAGAATTGCTTTACTAAACATTAATATCTCTTAAAGCTAGGAGCAAGTTAGGCGGTCCATTGGTGCAACGCATACTTATTGCACCTCAGAGTACAACAAGGTGGTTGCTTCCCACATTGAGTTATTAATCTTAACTGGGGGGGGTGGGGGGTGGGAGGGGGGATCTGGCCAAGTGAGGTACCCTTCTTCTGACGAAGAAGAAACTATGGGAAAAACCAATCTGGTTTAGCAACTGGTTAAAGAGTGTGATTGGAGGGGCTGGAGGAAGAGATCTCTTAACCGTTCTATCAGTTAGAGGTTGCCGTGTGGCATGGTGAAATTACTGAAGCAGAAGGTAATAATGTACCAAATAATCGCATTGATGGCAAAGATCACCCATCCACCATTCATGGTTTGATTTCAACTTTCCACAGTCATTTTTACATATATGTGTGTCTCTTTCTTTAAAACAAACAAATAATGGATTTAATATTTGTTTGTGTAGTCATCCTGAATCTTCTGGAGCTTGGACTTAGGGTCTCCATCTGCAACTGGCTTCTGCACTTCCTGACAGGCAGACCTCAGTCAGTTAGAATTAGTCATGCCAATTCCTTCACCCTGACCATCAAGGAGCTCTTCAGGGTTGTGTGATCTATCCCTTGCTCTGCTCCCTGTGTCCCTATGACTGTGTGGCTAAGTAGAAAGTAAATTGTTCGTTGATGATATCACTGTTGTTGGTCAGATCAACAACAATTATGAGATGAAACTTAGGAAAGAGTTCGAGAACCTAGTGTCATGTTGTCAGGACTATCTAGCCCATACCATCAGCAAGATGAAAGAGTTGGTTATTGACTGCTGGAACTGAGGGTGGGAATACAAACCTGTCCTCTTCAATGAAGCTACTATAGGGATGGTTGAGAGCTTCAAGTCCATAGGTATGAATATAACCAAAAACCTAACCTTTGCACTGGCGCGGTGATCAGGAAAGCACATAAGCTTATTTTCTTTCTCAGGTGTCTAAGAAGATTGAATATGTCCACAAGGATTCTCTTGAGCTTTTACAGATGCTTTATAGATAGTATTCTGATGGAATGCATCTCAGCCTGGTATGGAACTGCTTTTCTCATGACCATCTGAACCTATAGAGATGAGTGAATACAACTTAATCCCATCATAGGCTTCCTTCCATCCAGTCTATCCTCAAAATGTGTTGCAATAGGAAGTATTGTCAATGAAGCCTGCTGCTGTGGCCATTCCCTTTCCTCTCCTCTACCTTCTGGGAGAAGATGCAAGATCTTGAAAGCTCGGACATCCCGATTTAAGAAGAGCTTCTTCCTCAACCTTCTGACTCCTGAACCAATCATTCCTTTCATATCCTCTACCCTGCCACGTACTCTTACTCTTAACAATATCTCATTTGGTTATTCTATTATCGTACTTTAATATTCTATTTCACTATTTGGATCTAGCACGACAATCTTGTACCACTCTGCTGTTTTGCACTCATCATTGTATTTATTGTTGTTTTTATCATTACTCTACCCTGCTTACTCTATGAGCTTCATGTTTGCACCCTGATGTGTATGACCTCAATCTAATGGAAGATTTATAGCTGATATAATTTAACCTAAAAGACAAAAACAGAGACAAAAATGATGAAGCATAATGGAGTAGCCTATGGTTAAACTTCATCAAATTATTCTGCATCACGAGTTTGAGATAGTTGTCCTCTTTTCAACAGTAATTTAGTATTCATCATGAGGAACGTTTATTTTACAGTCTCCTTAAATATTACATCAGGGATTATCATGGCAAGGGCATGAACTAAGCTGCCTGAGTGAGGCTGATCTTGTGAGGTCTGAATCATTTAAATCAAGCCACAACATAGAAACATAGAAAAATACGTGCAGGAGTAGGCTATTTGGCCTTTCCAGCCAGCACTGCCATTCAACATGACCATGGCCGATCATATCACAGCCATGAGACAGAGAATTCCACAGATACACAACTCTCTGGGTGAAGAAGTTTTTCCTCATCTCAGTCCTAAATGGCCTATCCCTTACTCTGAACATTGTGAGTGTCATTGACATAGAATCATAGAGCTGTCATAGAGACAGGCCCTTTGGCCCAGCTTGTCCAATGCCAACCAAGTCGGCATACTGGACTAGTCCCATTTACCATTGTTTGCTCTTGGGCCCCTTCCAAAATGTCAGCTGGTCCCATTTGTAGACTGAACATCTCTCCTCCTTTCCATGTCTTCCACCCCAAGGCATGGGATACATCGTAAGTCCTCTCATCTCTCTCCTTTCTTGCCATTCATGAGGAAACAAGAAACTGCAGATGCTGGTTTACAAAATAAGACAAAATATGCTGGAGTAACTCAATGGGTCAGGCAGTATCTCTGGAGAACATGGATAGGTGACGTTACAGGTCAGGACCCTTCTTCAGATTCCAGGTAAGGTCGGGGGTGCTGTTGGCGTCATTAGGCACAGCCTTGAACTGGCTGGAGCTGTGGTGAGAGCCGGCGGTGGCGGCAGCTTTGGTGACCCTGGCCTGTTAGTGACCGGGGATGTGGTGACAGTTTGGAAGGCCCTGGCCTGTGAGCCCTTCCCTGGCTGGGAAGGCGATGAGCATTGGCACTGCGTCTTCCGGCAGCAATGGTGGTTGTGGGTCTTGACCATGTGGCGGTCAGGCGCGCGGTGTGATACGACCTCGGGGTGGTTCGGAGCATGGTTGAGTCGAGGAGACTGTGTAGAGGGACAGGTCTAGGGGCGGGCAGACTTGTTACCCTTAGTGAAGTTCAAGTGAGCGTGGAAACATTGATTAAAAGTGTGGATCCGGCAGAAGACAAAGTAAAGTTGAGTTCCATTGCATGTTTGGGTGAGTGAGGCCCAGAGCTGTGGGAGAGACAGAGCGAAAGCCTGCTGGTGCCGATGCATGGCGGAGAGTGTAGAATGCAAGGCACAAAAGGAGAACTGTTGTGAGAAGCGGTGGATTGAGTGTAGACTGAAATCCTAGTTGGGTCCAAACTGGGAGGTCTGGAAATGGAAATGGAAGCCACGTGGCACTGGATAGTGGCACAGGCAAGTGTTGAGGAAACACATGTGGCTGTGGTAGCGAGTCTGGGTCAAAATATGATCGTAGAGCAGGAGAGCAGCAGGAATTACAGAGGGGGAGAAAAGGGAGAGGCTCTCACAAACTCCTGTCAGAGAGCGGCCAACCTTCAGGAGATTTCATGGCGGAGAAGTAAAATTTGAAAAAAGGAACTGCAGAAAAAGGGTCTCGACCCAAAATGTCACCCATTCCTTCTATCTAGAGATGCTGCCTGTTCTGTTCAGTTACTCCAGCATTTTCTGTCTATCTTCTAGACTGCAGATGTTGACTTACAAAATAAGACATGAAGTGCTGGAGTAATTCAGGGGGTCAGGCAGCATCACAAAGGAGCAGTAAAATGTAGAAGCAGGGGACTGCAGATGCTAGTCTGAACAAGGTCCTGACCAGAAATATGGAAGCATAGAGTCCTACAGCATGGAAACAGGCCCTTCAGCCCAATTTGCCGACCAACATGCCCCATCTACACCAATCGTACCTGCCTCATTTGGCCCACATCACTCTAAATCTATCCTATTCATGTACGTGTCCAAATGTTTCATAACTTCATAAGCTATAGGAGCAATATTAGGCCATTCAGCCCATCAAGTCTACTCTGTCATTCAATCGTGGCTGATCTATCTTTCCCTCTCAACCCCATTCTCCTACCATTTCCCCATAACCCCTGACACACTTACAAATCAAGAATCTGTCAATCTCCGACTTAAAAATATCCATTGACTTGGCCTCCAAGGCCGTTTCTTAAGCATTACCTATCCATTTTCTCCAGAGATACTGCCTGATCCACTGAGTTAATCCAACACTTTCTGTCTTTGTTTTCATTTATGAACACTGGTTCTCTTGTAAAATATCAGTCATTACGTCCTGCAACCACAACAATAAACCTCCCTTTAAGATCTGAAAGCTGACTCGGTAGGCTAGCCTTAACGAGTGCTAACCATTCACAAAATTGGATTCCAACCTGAGGCAGTCAATGTGTTTAGCTCTGGCAAAATTATGAAAATATTCTGAATGGGCAGCAACCTATTCCCAAGTCTAAGTAACATAAAGGGGCAAAAACCAAAATAAACTGATACCTCAGGGTCAAATAAATAGACCGTCCTTGACATCTATATCTATATCCTAAAACTCTCATTTAGTTTTTGTTTGTTCCTGAACTACAGCCAAAACGGTACATGATAGCGCAACAATTTTAGGCCCACCTTACTCACCATCGTTCCTTTGGTGCTAATGGAAGAAGTTTCATGGAAATCGGTGTTATATTTTTTAAGTTATTCACATTTAAAAGTTTAAATCTATCTCCTAGGGAAGGGGGGAGGAGGGAGGACAAGGGGGGTTGAGAGGGATGGAGTGGGGGGGAAGGGGGAGGGCGAGGGGAGTGGAGGGAGGGTGGAAGGAGGGGGGAGGGGAAGGGGGGAGGAAGGAGAGAGGGAGGGAGGGGGAGGAGGAGGGGGGAGGAGAGGAAGGGGAGGATGGAAGGGGAGGGGGAGGGGGGGAGGAAGGGAGAGGGTACTGCAACAATGCTTGAAAGGTTTGGGCGCAACGGGTCCACTTGGTCTAATGTTTTACTAAATGTGGATGAGAGGTTTTCTGATCGTGGACTGCTTCAGTATTTAAAAGATGCAATCTACTTTTGCAAACGATAAGATTAACCTATGTTTTAATCATGCTTTTGTTAATAATTTAATTTTCCTTCACTCTATTTAACCCTTTTTAATTTAATTTTGTTTAATGCAGAGATCTAAAAATGAAAATGTCAGATAAGATGTTTGCATTTCTGAACAATTCTGGACATGCTAACAAAAAATAAAATTAATAAAATGTAATTGGTATTCAAGCAAGCAGTTGGTATTCCAAAAAGATTCTCCTCCAAACGTTATTTATGAATGCTTGTATTTAGTATCAATTAACTCAAATCGAGTGAACAACTTCTCAGTTTTATTTTGCAGTATATATTTGTTTTAACCTCTCTGTTCCATATGAAGAAGGCATGTTCCTTGCCAACATTGCAGAATGTTTTTACGGAGGCCAAGTTAAACATTGTTCTGATCCTTCTGTTCACTTCTCTTTTTTTTATTATACCTGGAAATTAAGTTAAACTTATTTTATTTCCATGAATAAAAGTCAATGAAGCACTGTATAATAGAAATATAAAAATGGAATTAAAATTTCAGAAATTTTACGATGATAACTGTCAAAATAAACATTATGTAACATGAGCAAATAGGCAAAGGCAAAAATGGTGACATGGTTTGTGTAGCAGCAATAAATAATCTATTACAGACTCTTCTGGTATGCAAAAGCTCTCACAAGTGATTGGTACTAATACTGTCTGTCTTAGTTTTATTGTATTCATCAAGATGGAAGGAAGAAGTTAAGGGATATCCACAGAACCGCAAGTAAATCATTACTTCCCAGCTGTTATCAGGCAACTGAACCATCCTTCCAGCAACTAGAGAGCAGTCCTGAGCTACTATCTACCTCATTGGAGACCCTTAGACTACCTTTGATTGGACTTTACTGGACTTTACTTTGCACTGAATGTTATTCACATTATCCCTGTTATCATGTATCTGTACACTGGATGGCTCGATTGTAATCATGTTTTGTTTAGTTTAGTCTAGTTTACATGTGACAATAAATTAAACTAAACTCAAACTCAAACTAGCACAGAAAGCAGTGTTTCTAAAGATTCCCTTCGAAAGAGGCATCAGGTTTGACTAATTGAAATTGATTGAAAGATACAGCATGGAAATATGCCCATCAGCCCATTGAGCCCATGCTGACCATCGATCACCCATTCACACTGTTTCCAAATACATAGGACGTGATGTTAAAAATCCAAAGTGCCAAATGTCAACTTGCTCCCGGTGGTGATGGGAGGCTTATGCACTCACCTATGCTCCTCCGATGTTGAGAAAGGCTGGGCAGACACGTCATTGGGGTTATCAAGTGGGCACCTACTTTCATCGACGTTTTGCTGACTGGGCCCACGACGTCTCCAGTGGGCTCAGCGGTGCACTCTGGCGTCCCAGAACCACCCCCCTCTGCATCTGCCTAGCCGGCTTATTTGGGAGACCAGATGGGGTTTTTCCTCTTCAGCCAGAGCCACTGGCTACTCCGCTCTGCCACCCCTGATCTTTCCTTGATGGCCTGGCCTAGGGCTTGTCTGCTGATCCCCAGGTCCTTCATCAGTCTTACGGTAGATATTGCCACGAATCCCCGACATCCAACTTCTACTGGGCAGATCTTTGCTCTCCAGCTCCGCTGTTCTGCCTCCGCTGCAAGCTCTGTATATCGCAGTTTCTTTCTTTCGAAGGCTTCCTGCACAGCATCTTCCCAAGGGACTGTGAGCTCCACAAAATACTATAATACGCTGTATTATAGTACTATGTTATCCCACTTTCGCATCCATTCCCTATGTTCTAGGGGCAATATACAGGGATTGTCAAACACACTCGTCTTTGGGATGTTGGAGGCAACCTGGAGAATACCGCCTTGGTCACAGGGAGAGTGTGCAAACTTCATACAGAATGAACACAAAATCAGCTGTTCCACTGTGCTGCTCTTTTGCCAATTCTGCTGAATTGCACTGAATGACATTTCCACACTTACTCTAAGCAAGGTTGGTCATACAGGGCATTAAATACAAATGCCTGGCTTGTGGGGTGTTTCTATGCCTTGGAGGCTTTGCACATACTGTACCCCATTATACTTCTTCATTGTTGTACTCACGCCAAGTGACTTCATGATAAATGTTTACGAAGTTGACAACCTTGACTGTACATCCTCTGCTTAGCACAAGATTTTGACTGTGTAGTAATCTCATTAAATAAGGGTGGGCATCAGGCACCAGTGATTTATGACCATTAATCTACTGCTTTAAGACTGCACTGTTTCCAGAGAACAAAGCTTACAAAAATTGGGAGGCACGGTTAAATTTATATAAAACCTTAGTTGTATGCCACTGACTATATGACTGTTCCAAGACATTGGATCACACCAACCCTCTAACACCAACTGATGGAAATTCTGTGAGAACAGGTAGTCCCAAGGCCCATCCAACAGTGGGTCTAGGGTTTCAATTATGATTGAACTGAAAATACCTGCTGGGCATCCTTCGAGATCTCCAGGGGATCCGAAATACAGCCAGCTCAAAGTCTGCTGTGTTCAGCATAAGCCTAATTCTGGTTCAGGTTGTAAAACAGGCACGTCCTTCTGAGTGCATTTTGTGACTCCGGCAGGTACTGTGGGATACTAATACGAATACAAGCATTTCTGACAATCATATTTGTGCTGGGGGAATTGTCTCCCTAAATTGGATTTCCTTGCACCCATTTCCCAGTGAGAAGATGGAGGCAACAAGGCTCAATTTCACCCCTGTGTAATTCCATGTCAAGGGCAGCATAACTTACACCTTCATTGCTCATGAGTTATGCAGCCGGTTCCACTTAATGGCTGTTTTCCCTTAAGTCACTGATCCATGACATGCATCTTCTGGCTAATTATTTATTTTTTAGCAATTTGAATGCAATATGTGAAACTGGAAAGTAGTTGCAGCAGTTATTGATCTTACAACTTGGGTAAAATGAATGAACGAACAAGAAAAATAGTCACAAACCCCATAAGTATGTAATAAAACAGAGTCCCGATATACCGTAGTCATGTAAGACATAGTCTATCCTGCCATTAGATCATGGTTGATCTACTTTTCACTCCCAACCCCATTCTCCTGCTTTCTCCCCTTCTCCCCTCTTCCGGTGATACTGCCCGACCCGCTGAGTTACTCCAACTCTTCATGTGTATCTTTTGTATAAACTAAATCAGCAGTGTTTTGTTTCCACTATAATACCGTTCTCAATAGATAACATAATAAAACAAACAAAAAATAATAATAAATAAATAAATAACCCAGAGCTGAAGGTTCCAAGTGTGACAAGTAGTGCTGTACCTCCATCTACATTTTATCCATTTTACTGGAGGTAGGTATCCCTGTCAGGCCCAGCTTTTACTGTGCATCTTCAATTGCTCTTGAGACCATGGTGGTGAGAAGTCTTGTACAGAAATGAACTGCTGATGCTGGATGGTACATAGACACAAAATGCTGGAGTAACTCAGCGGGTCAGGCAGCACCTCTGGAGAAAAGGACTACGTGACATTTCGGGTTGGAACAACTGAAGAAGGGTTCCAATCCGAAACATCATCTATTCCTCTGGTGAGATGTCTTTGTCTTCATGAAGGAACTCTTCATGAAGGAGATCTTATCGAAACGTATAAGATTATTAAGGGGTTGGACACGTTAGAGGCAGGAAACATGTTCCCAATGTTGGGGGAGTCCAGAACAAGGGGCCACAGTTTAAGAATAAGGGGTAGGCCATTTAGAACTGAGATGAGGAAAAACTTTTTCAGTCAGAGAGTTGTGAATCTGTGGAATTCTCTGCCTCAGAAGGCAGTGGAGGCCAATTCTCTGAATGCATTCAAGAGAGAGCTGGATAGAGCTCTTAATGATAGCGGAGTCAGGGGGTATGGGGAGAAGGCAGGAACGGGGTACTGATTGAGAATGATCAGCCATAATCACATTGAATGGCGGAAGGGCCGAATGGCCTCCTCCTGCACCTATTGTCTATTGTCTATTGTCTTACATTGTTTTTGTGAAGGGACTTCTAGGATCTAAACCCAGCAATGGTGAAGGAATTGTGATATATTTCATGACAGGATAGTGTGTAGTTTGCAAGAAACTAAAGGTCATGGGATTATTGCCTATTGCCCTTATCCTTTATTTGGTTATGGAAGTGAGGTGATTGAGATAGCCTGAAAAAGTTTATTGGCTAGTACCCTGCTTTTTGTGACAGGAGCAATTTTGCACATTGCAAAATGAATACTGGTATTATTACCCTACTGGAAATGTGTGGCTAGAGCTGTGGCCAGAGGTGTCCGCATGATGAGTGATGAGTGTCCCCAATGTTAATCCAGATCTGTTCCATCTCATGGAACCATTCACCATGGCGCAGTCTTTGTTTGTTTTCTTGTTAGGAGGAATGGTGCCAAAGTCTTCAGTGTAACATCTTGTATTTAGACATGGTGGCCTTCAGTGTTACATCCTGTAGTTAGACTTACTCCACTGTCTATTTACAGCAGACAGTAGAACATTAAGATCCAAATTTCCATGTACAGCGAATCAGATTGACTGCAGGTTGCATTCTGAGCTAATTGGGATCTGAGGAGGAAGCAACTTGGATCACATGCTTGGCACTTCAGAATGTAGATGAATGGCAATGCCTTGTGTTTGAAACTTACTGAATTCTATTTGAGTTGAAGATGAGAATGTTCATGAAACCTCCTCTTCCTTTTGCCTATTTATTTGATCTAATCCATTAGTTGTCGATCTATTGAATACTGCTTTGACTATTGAACAGATATGTTGCCCTGTGCTGTAGCTTCTCTAGATTGGCACCTCATTGTTTGATAGGCCTGGTGCTGCTTGCTGCAGCCCTTCTACATACCTCATTGAATCAGTGCTGATTTATTGCTGGTAGAGATGAGTGTACTGGACTACAAGGTTCCAGATTGTGGTGAAATACAAATCTGTAGCTGCTGGTAGCGCATTATCAGGAGTATGCAGATATCAGTTTTTGGGAGCTACCCAATTATCCGCCATTGTTCAGATAATGAAGATGACGAAGTGCCCAATTTATCATGTCAAACCAGTAAAACTATTGAATGGAATGCATTCTTGGTTCATTTTGGTTTAGGGGACAAAATCTTCTTTATTTTCCTGATTAAGTAAACTGTTCAATGTGGTACCCACAATGGGGTGGCACAGTGGCACAGCGGTAGTAGAGTGGCTGCCTTACAGCGCCAGAGACATGGGTTCAATCCTGACTATGGGCGCTGTCTGTACGGAGTTGGTACGTTCTTTCCGTGCCCTGTGTGGGTTTTCCCCGGGTGCTCCAGTTTCCTCCCACACTCCAAAGACATGAAACATGTAGGTTAATTTGCTTTGGTAAAGATTGTAAATTGTCCCAAGTGTGTAGGATAGTGCTAGTGTCCGGGAATCACTGGTCAACATGGACTTTGCAAGCTGAAGGGCCTATTTTCACTCTGTATCGCTAAACTAAACTAAACACAAGATATTATAATATTTGGATCTTTGAATATGAGCTTTTGCACAAAGGCGAAAACTTACACTCACCAATTAATGCAACACCATTTTGAGATTTTACCCTTGTGACCTCTTTTGTATTGAATTAGTTCACAGTAACACATATAATGGATAATTTTAGTATGAAGTGTGCAATATCAATTCAACTCACCATTATTCAAATTTTCATTTTTAAATTTCCATTTAAGTCTTAATGGGTGGATGCATTTTGCACTTTCACCTAACATGCTTTCAGAGTTAGAACTGAGTCAACTTTTCATGGCAATCTCAGTAATCTGTTACATGAGCATGTAGCTTGCGGTACCAGAGGTTAACTCATTATTGGGATTTGCTGTCAGTAGAGTTTGCAATTGTTCTCACTCAACTTCTGATGATGCTACAACCTGTATTCTCCTTTACAAATTTAGAAGTAGGGGGTGGCACAGTGGCGTAGCTGGATGGGCTGCTGCCTCACAGCACCAGTGACCCGAGTTTGATACTAACCTCGGTGCTCTCTGTGTGGGGTTTGCACAGTCTCTCTGTGACACTTAGATGGTTGCTCTGGTTTCCTCCCACATCCCAAACACATGTGGGATTGTATGTTAACTGGCCTCTGTAAATTGCTCCTGGTATGTAGGGAGTGGATGCAAAAGTGAGATAATAACGAACTAGTGTGAATGGGTGATTGATGGTTAGCATAGACTCGGTGGGCCGAAGGGCCTGTTTCCATGCAGTATAACTAAACTAAACTAAACTAAAAAGCTTTAGTAGTTAGCGAGTCCCTGGCAGAACAAGCAGCATGATGTTCACCAGTATTCTCATCCCGGTGAATTACTCCAACATTTTGTGTCTATCTGCACCAGTATTCTGAACTGGCTGTCTACCTTATCAAAGTCAGGCAGATTTCCTAGCCACACTGACCATTGTCGATCATCCCTCCAAATAATTCTTCCTAGTTATTTAAGAGCTGCTTGGGGGAGAACACGTTCACATCATTTGCGACACACATAATTTTCTTGTATGAATTGTTTAAAAAAAATAAAAGCTTAGTCCTGTAATAATAAGGAATGAGGCCATTTGGCCCATCACGTCAACTCCACCATTCAATCATAGCTGATCTATTTCTCCCTTCTAACCCCATTCTCCTGCCTTCTCCCCATAACCTCTGACACCCACACTAATCAAGAATCTATCTATCAATCTCTGCCTTAAAAATGTCCACTGCCTTGGCTTCCAGTCTTCTGTGGCAAAGAATTCCACAGATTCACCACCCTCTGACTAAAGGTATTTGTGTGTGATACTCATCTGGTAAAAGTCTGCTACCAAAGAATGTACATTATTTTGTGTGTAGAAATCATTTGACTGGACTTATTGTGAGGGAACTTCCAGTTGCATATATTTATTTCTCAGGTTTTGTCCACTTACATCCTGATAGGATGATTTAAAGCACATCAGGTAGCAGGAAATTCACCAATTTGTTTTAACAACTCCATTCTGTTGCCAATATAAATGGTAAATGTGCGCAAAAGCGATAGTAGTATATGCAGTATTCAGGGGGTCCATTTTTTAAATAAATCAGGAGGAAGTCATTTATCAATTTTAGTAAAAATTCAATAAATGTTTGTTGTTGAGGTGTAATTCAGAATTTGAGAACGGGTCCATGTTTTCGCTGAGATGTTATTCATCATTGCACAATGTTGAGAGGGAACCTAAAGAAGAAATCACGTGAAACTCTGTTTTTATTCAAAAGAGTTGTAATTTATTAGAAAATACTGCGATGCCTCTGCCAAACATATGATCAGGGTGCTAAGCTAATCCCAAACTTTTCATTTTACTGGAAGGTGCAGGGAAATTCATGCTCAGTCACAGGTAAAGCAGGAGAATATGTGCACTGTTTTTCAAGACCTAAACCACTGTCACTACAGTCAATGGAACCAATCTTCAATTTAACACACACCTGTTACATTTAGTACATGTGACAAAGGCCAGATTTCTACCCTTGTACAATAAATTGGATTTTCCCCACTCCTTTCCTTTTCTCTTGAAGGCACTGGGATTGAAATTTCATGGGCAGAGCACATTCAAAATCAAATTTGCAACTTCGCTGAAATTCGACCCACAATCTGTCACAACTTGGGATAGCAAAAACTCGGGTGGAGAATTTCGGGTCACCTGCTTGTACCCCAAAACTACGTGGCCTCAAGCCTTTTTTGTGTGAGCAGCCAATGTCAGTCATGCACATCCTAAATCAAATCATTCAGGCTCAGATCAGTTCAGATGCGAGGGGCAAAGCAAAAGACAACTGGAGCATATCTCAAGCAGTATGACGAATCTTGGGTTTCGCTCGCTGGAAAAGGACCAAGGTGTGAAAGCGATCCATAGAGGTTGAGGCTTGAGCATTATCTACATACTTGGGATGCATGAGAAACTCCACCTTTGAACCACTTGCCTTGCCAGCCTTTATATAAGCCCTGGAGGGTGGGAACGTGCTGATTGTGACCCGGGTGAAGTCATGGGAAGTGCTTCTGCTCTGTCAGGCAGGTAGAACCCTTTGTTTCCTTGTAAGAAAATTACTTTCTATCACTTTGAATTTTGTTCACCTTGATTTCTTGTACTCTTAAAGTATTCCTTATGCATCCAGGTGATATGTTTCGATATGTATCAGTTGAATACACACCCTGTAAACCACAGCTATACTTTGGTATCTTGAGCAGAATGGGTTAAACTGTTTTAGAAATAATGGGGCAGTTGGAAAATAGGAGTGCTGCTTTAACAAGTAAGGTTGAATTGAATTAAGCAAGTGTGCTGCAACAAGTGTAGCATGGTAGCGCACCAGTAGAGGTGCAGCTTTACAGTGGCAGAGACCCAGGTCCGATCCTGACTATGGGCACTGTCTGTACGGAGTTTGTACGTTCCCACCGTGAATTTTCTTCGGTTGCTCCGGTTTCCACTCACACTCCAAACATATACAGATTTGTAGGTTAATTGGCTTGGTAAAATTGTAAATTGTCCTTAGTGTGTGTGTAGGATAGTGTTAGTGTGCGGAGATCGCTGGGCGGTGTGGACTCAGTGGGCTGAAAGTCCTGTTTCCACGCTGTATCTCTAAACCAAACCAAAGTTGAAAACACGCCCTAAAAACTACAGCTGTACTCTGAAGAAGGGTCTCGACCCAAAACGTCACCCATTCCCTCTCTCCTAGATGCTGCCTGACCTGCTAAGTTACTCCAGCATTTTGTGATAATCAGTCTGAAGAAGGGTCTCGACCCGAAACATCACCCATTCCCTCTCTCCTATATTCTGCCTGACCTGCTGAGTTACTCCAGCATTTTGTGATACCTTCGATTTGCACCAGCATCTGCAGTTATTTTCCTACACAGCTGTACCTTCGTATCTTGACTCCATTTGAAACTGGGCTTTCTGGGCCAAACTGTTTTCGTAATAATGGAGCATTTGACAAATGGGAGTGGTGCTTTAACAAATATAGTTTAATTGAATTAAGCAATGTGCTGCAACAACAAAAAACAAATATCACTCTGGCTTTCTGATTCAAATTTGAGCCAGCAAAGAATTCCAACTCTCTAATGTGGAGCTAATTCCCTCTGCTAAACCAATTTCACAGTTGCCCACTATGATTTGTGCCAATGAAAGTGGTCACTGGAACAAAGACCAGGGCCCTCGATAGGTTGAAACTTTCAAATTGTGTATGTGGTTCCTAGTAGCTAATGACTGCTTGCTGGTCAATCAGAGATGTGCTTCACGTAAATATGTAGTAACTAGGCGCTTAATATTTGATGCTTGATGCACTCCACAGTGGTATCATTTGTCATGTTAACAAAGATCAAAACAAGTTTGTTATGCTTAACAAAGAAATTGTTGAACTAAATGTGTTATATTTCCAGCATAATGATGCAGTAGTGAACAATGTGCATCATTATGTGTGAATAGTTGGAGTCGTTTTCATTGAGCAATGCACAATTACATTCAACAATAAGGAAGTAAAAACTGTAAATTAATGCATGACTTTCTGCATACAGCTCCTGCACCTCAGAGCTCAGCCACCAAACTGAGACCACCATAATCTGCAATGAGATTTTGATCCCCCAACATCAGAACCACCCACAACTCCAAATACAGTTAGCAGCACAGTGACAGTATTAAAGTCAGCACAGATTCTGATCAGATTTTTTTCAATACCTTGGTGACCTGAGGACATGATCGATTAGGCTCGATCTGACAGAAGTATTGCCAGTGACAAGCTCACAAAGCTGCAAAAAAGACACTGCATTCTTATGATTGAAAGTTCAAAATCACTTTACAGCCAATAAAGTGCTTTTGTAGTGTAGCCCTCTTTGTAGTGTTGGAAAGGCACAATGAGGTCTACATACCACAATAAATGAAATCTGATCGGACACTGTGGTCTTTAGTGATTTCATGGGATTACCTGGGAAAATAGATGCAGGGACCACCAGGCAATGCACGCAGTGAACTAACTCAAGAATCGAGTCAGAAGTGTTTAATTGTCTTTTGGCATACAGCACTGAAGCAGGCCTTTCGTCACTCCGAGTCCATGCCAACCAGTGATCACCCCATACACTAGCACTATCCTAAACACTAGGGGCAATTTACAATTTTACCAAAGCCAATTAACCTGCAAACCTGTATGTCTTGAGTGTGGGGGGAAACCGGATCATCCGGAGAAAACCTACACGGTCACAGGGAGAACGAGCTTCGTATAGACAGCACTCGTAGTCAGGATCAAACCCGGGTGTCTGGTGCTGCAAGGCAGCAGCTCTACCACTGTGCCACTCTTTATATGCACTGACAAAAGGATAATGACATTCTTACTTGCTGCAGCTGAACAGGCACTTAAACACAACTAGACCAAGTGGACCCGTTGGGCCCAAACCTCTCCTGCATTGGTGCAGCACCCTGTCCTCCTCCTCCCTCTCTCCCCAACCCCCCACTCCTCTCTCCCTTCTCCCCCACTTCCTCCCTCCCCTCTACCCTACTCCCCGCTTCCCCCCTCCCTCCCCCCCACTTCCCCCCTCCCCCCCTCCTTTTAAACTTAAAAATGTGAATAACTTTAAAAATATAACACCGATTTCAATAAAACTACTTGCATTATCACTAAAGTGACAATGGTGAGTAAGGTGGGCCTAAAATTGTCGCGCTATCGTGTACCGTTTTGGCTGAAGTTCAGTCACAAATGAGAGTTTTAGTATATAGATAACACACCGATAAATATATAGGAGTCATTAAAAACATTTTTTTTTACAGTAATACACGGTAAGCAAATAGTGCAAAACAGAAGTACATAGTGCACCCAATGATCATGCAGTAGTTGTTGAGGTTAGCGTTGTATAGCATTCAAGAACTTGATAGTTGCTGGTATCAATCTGTTCTTGAACAGGTTGTGGTTTTAGGGTTCCTTTCCCTTCTTCCTAATTATCTTGTGAAATGAGAACATGGCCGGAGTGGTGTGGGTTTTTGATTATTTTTAATTATACGTATGATGATACTTAGGATGCATAAGAAAATCTACCTTTGAACCACTTGCATTGCCATCCTTAGCGGGTTGGAACAATGCTGGTTGTGACTCCAGTGAAGTGGTAGGAAGTGCTCCTGCTCTGTCAGCCAGATAGAACGCTTTGTTTTCATGTATGAAAATTACTTCCTACCACTTTGAATTTTATTCTCTTGGAATTCTCGCAGTCTTGAAGTATTCTTCCTTTTGCATCCGGGTGATAAGTTCAGATATGTATCAGTTTAAGTTTGAGGCAGCACCTCATATAGATTCCAGAGAGGGCAGTGTCTACCACTCTCTGTAGTCTCCCATGTTCCTTGGCCTTCGAGTTGCTGAACCAGACCAATAGTCAATAGTCAATAGTCAATAGTCGTTTATTTGTTACATACACATAAATGTGTAGTAAAATGAAACATTACCCGCAGTTGAACAATAAGACCAATAAGATTAATCAATAAAAATGCAATAACACATACAATCACAACTAACACCAAACAAAAAGAAACATCCATCACAGGGAGTCTCCTCCAGTCCCTTCTCACTGTGATGGAAGGCCACAATGTCTTTTTCTCTTCCCTGCCGTCTTGTCCCGCGGTCAGGCTGTTGGAGTTGCCACGTCGGGGCAGTCGGGGCTCCCGATATTGAAGCCCCCGCTGGGCGGTGAAAGGTCCGTGGCGGGCCGACCCAAGCCCCGCGATTCGGGGCGGGCGAACACGTTGCCTCTGCTGCTGCCGGAGCTCCCGATGTCGGCCCCCAACCAGGGGCCTGTGGGCTTCCGACGTCCACGCGGCCCGCGCCGGAGCCTCCGGAGACGAATCGCAGCCGCTCCCGCAGCATCCGCAGGCAGCCAGCGCCGCAGGTGGTGAGTCCGGGCCGTGGGCTCTGTGAACCAGAGCCCCAGGTGGTCCCAGGTGAATGGCCGGTGGTAGGCCGCAGCAGGAACGGAGACACGACACAGAACAAAGGTCGCGTCTCCGTTCTGGAGAGAGAATTTTACAGTTCCCGTTCCCTCCCACCCCCCCCAAACATAACATACAACACTACTTCATATTAAAACTACAATTCAGACAAAAACAACAAAAAACACAAAAGACAGACGGACTGCAGGCAAGCCGCAGCTGCGACGGCAGCGCTGGCTCCTCCCATGTAACCAGTCAGTATGCTCTCAGCCGTACATCGGTCAAGGTTCAAAAGAGTAATCATCGATATACCAAATGTCCTCAATCTTTTAAGGAAGTGGAGGCTTTGATGAGTTCCCCTGATGATTCCATTGATGTCAGCTCAGTTTAGTTTATTGTTGCGTGTATCGAGGTACAGAGAAAAGCTTTTTGTTGCTTGCTAACCAGTAGGCAGAAAGACAATTCATGATTACAATCAATCCATTTACAGTGTATAGATACATAAGAAGGGAATAACGTTTAGTGCAAGGTAAAGCCAGCAAAGTCCAGTCAAGGATAGTCCGACTGACATCAATGAGGTAGATAGTAGTTCAGCACTGCTCTCTGGTTGTGGTAGGATGATTCACTTGCCTGATAACAGCTGGGAAGAAACTGTTCCTGAATCTGGTGCTGTGTGCGTTTCCACACTTCTGTACCTTTTGCCTGATGGGAGAAGGCGGAAGAGAGAATGGCCAGTGTGCGACTCGTCCTTGATTATGTTGCTGGTCTTGCCGAGGCAGCGTGAGGTACAAATGGAATCAATAGAAGAGAGGTTGGTTTGTGTGATGGCTTGGGGTGTGTCCACAATTCACTTTGCAGGGCACTTGACTGATCTTCAGAGATATGCACAACCAAGAACTTGCCGTTCATGGATCCCCAGGTTTCCCCACCGGAAATAAACAATCAGCTCCTTGGTCTTGGTAATAATGAGAGCAAGATTGGTGTTTTTTTGGCATTATTCAATCAGCATTTCAATTTGCTATCTGACTCAAAGTTACCTGTTATTCGTCCAACAATGGTGGTATCGGTGGTGAATTTAAAGGTGGCATTGGAGCAGTGTCTGGCTACACAGTTGCTGGTAGAGCAGAGGACTGAGCACACAGTCTTGTGGGTTCTCAGGTGTCGAAGAGGGTGCGTTGTTGCCAATTCGTATTGATCATGGTCTGGAAAGTCGAGGATCCAATTAAAATCGGGATGAGCAGAGACCCAGTTAGTTTAGAGGAGATGATAATGTTGAACACAGAGCTGCAGTTGCTGAACTTATGTTCGTATGTGTTCTTATTGTCCAACTTGGTCACTTCTTCAAAATTTTCGAATGCGAGAGGTGCCATCTTCACAATGGGAAATTCAATGATGGATCTGCCTGCCCTTTCAGATGGAAGAATCTGAAACTAGCTGGGGATTTCTCTTCATCAATATTTTGATCAACATCTATCCTGGAAACAAATCAACCAGCAATAGATTGTGTAGTGAGGAACAGCAGATGCTGGTTTAAACGGAAGATAGACACAAAAACCTGGAGTAACTCAGCAAGTCAGAAAGCATCTCTCTAAAACTCAGATAACTGGTGTTACTCCAGCTTGTTGTCGTCTAACCGGCATAGGTTATTTGACAATTACATCAGTGTTGTTGATCAGATCATGGAGGGGTGGGAGCTGCTTTATGTCCTCATCGTCCACCCTGGGTAGTTCTACGGAACTGGCAAAATTTGCAGCAAAGCGTCAACTACGGTACTGAGCACCAATTGCCACTTTTGATTGTTGTAGTTGACATACGAAAGAAGAGGAAGGAGATCATGGTGTATGCATCTGAACAAGTGACAATACTTCAAAAATATTTTGTTGCCACTGCCAAGTGATTTGGATTTCTGAAGATATGAAAAAGGATACTGCAAAAATAATGACTTTCCTTCATGAAAGACTCAAAGAGAAAAGGTTAGATTATGTACAACGGAGAAATTGAGCATTCTACTATCATAACTGATTTCAGAAACAAATTGCTCACCATTTTACAAGATTAACATTGAACATGTTATTTATCCCATTTTCGTCCGTTTTGTGTTGTGTTGGATATTTCAAACCACACACTCAAACAAGCCTTTATCTTTTACAAAGAGAAATCGTAGATTTAAATGGTGGGTGGGCTGGTAGATTTGTATCCTAACCTAAAGAGGGATATAATTGCCATAGAAAGAGTGCAGCAAAGGTTCATCGGACTGATGACAGGGATGGCAGCACAGTCCTATTATGAAAGATTGGAACCTGGCTTGCATTCACAAGAGTTTGTGCCAAATTGTTAGAGCTGATTGAGAGCTCACATGCCCCACTCATTCTGCTATTTTCATGTTCATTAGTGATAGGAGCAGAATTTGGCCATTTGGCCCTTTACGTCTACTCTGCCATTCAATCATGGCTGATCCATCTTCCCCTCTCAACCCCATTCTCCTGCCTTCTCCCCATAATCCCTGACACCTGTACTAATCAAGAATCTATTTATCTCTGCCTTAAAAATATCCACTGACTTGGCCTCCACCGCCTTCTGTGGCAAATAATTCCACAGATCCACCACCCTCTGACTAAAGAAATTTCTCCTCATCTCCTCCTCCTGCTTCTCTCTGGAATTGCCTCCCGCAATGGGCTCTGGAGGCTAAGTCATGCAACATATTGAAGAAGAAGAAGAAGAAGGTGGAGAGATTTCTAGACGCAAAGGGCATCAAAACATATGGGGAGAGAGTGAGAATATGCATTGGGATAGAGGATGAGGGATATTATATCAATCATGAGAAAGATGTGGGAGGATCTGCCTGTCAAGGAAAGGTCTTACATCAGCCACAGCAGGAAGTACAACCACAGATGAAACACGTGTCGGAAGGAACTGCAGATGCTGGTTTAAACCGAAGACAGACACAAAAACCAGACACAAATTCAATGGGACAGGCAGCATCTCTGGAGAGAAGAAATGGGTGGCGTTTATGGTCAAGACCCATCATAGATTAAATATTCCCCTCTCCAAACAGGACAACGTCAAAACCGCACCAACGTCTCTCACAGGCCTGGCAGATGGCGCAGCAGTAGACTTGCTGCCTTACAGTGCCAGAGACCCGGGTTCGATCCTGACTACTGGCGCTGTCTGCACGGAGTTTGTACTTTCTCTCCATGGGTTTTCCCCGGGTGCTCCGGTTTCCTCCCACACTCCAAAGATGTTTGTAGGTTAATTGGCTTCAGTAACGATTGTAAATTCCCCTTATAGTGTGGGATAGTGCTAGTGAAGGGGAATTGCTGGTGGTCACAGACTCGGTGGGCCGAAGGGCCTGTTTCCACACTGAATCTCTAAAGTAAACTACGATGGATGGATGCCAAACAGGATTATCTGTGTTTGTACTAAAGAATGAACCCAGTCGAGGGGTCAAATGGCTTATGTTTGTTCCTATTTTCCATGTTTCTATGATATTTTACTCTAAAACTATTGATAGATTTCAGTAATATATTGGTAATGCTGGGCAATAAAACAATACTGATGATAATGATTCACCCATCCTTAATGCAAATTAAAATTAGAAGAGGTAGGCAGCGGAATCAATATTGTCAGCTTGTTGACCAGTCAAAATAACTTCCAGTGGCGACAATAGACACAAAAAGCTGGAGTAACTCAGCAGGTCAGGCAGCATCTCTGGAAAAAAGGAGTAGGTGACGTTTCGGGTCGAGACTCTTCTAAAGGGTCCGAAACGTCACCTATTCCTTTTTTTCCCCAGAGATGCTGCCTGACGCGCTGAGTTACTCCAGCTTTTTGTGTCTATCTTCGCTATAAACCAACATCTGCAGTTCCTTCCTACACATTTTGCCTACTAACGTCCAGTGGCCTTCCAGTGACTACATTAAATTTTCAAAAGTATAACCGCTTTGTCTTTTTAATTCTTCACTAGACCAAGTGGACCCGTTGGGCCCAAAGCTCTCCTGCATTGGTGCAGCACCCTCCCCTCTCCCCCTCCTCCTCCTCCCTCCCCCCCCTCCTCCCTCCATCCTCCCCCTCCCTCCCCTCCCTTCCCCCCTCCCCTCCTCCTCCCCCCCACTCCATCCCCCCCACTCCATCCCCCTCAACCCCCCCTTATCCTCCCTCCACCCCCCTCCCTCCCCAGGAGATAGATTTCAACTTTAAAATGCGAATAACTAAAAATATAACACTGATTTCAATGAAACCTTCCATTAGCACCAAAGGGACGACGGTGAGTAAGGTGGGCCTAAGATTGTCGCGCTATCGTGTACCATTTTGGCTGTAGTTCAGGAACAAACAAACAAACAAACGAGTGTTTTAGTATATAGATTATATTTTCTTAGCAATGTACAATACTGCATTTGCCTATGGAGATAACACATAAAAATGAGATTAGTGCTTCATTTTTGAACCCCAATACGTTCAGTGCCTCTCCGAGAAATATTCTGGGTCGCATCAAGGAACAGAAGCCAAGTGTGGATTGCAAGGTTATTGTTGTCAGCAAATATCTGAACAGTTGACTAATCGGCAACAATTAAAATAACCTATTTTGTTTCCCCACAGTTGAGCATTCAGGCACGTATGTGGAGAATACCCAGATGTGTGCCTAATAACCCAGGAAAATTTGCATGAAGTCAGTGAGGAGCAGCACAGCACAGATCTTTTAGCAGCCAGCCAGTGCAAATGTTCCATCAGCTTAAAATTACCCTGTTCCCCCAAGTTATTTTCTTGCAGGCCAAATAATCAGTTTTCAAACAACATGTTGAATCAACAACTTCAGTAAATTACTATCCCTGACAGCCATAAGTTTGGCTAAATAGTACTGAGCAACTGTATAATGCATTTGCAGCTGGGTTAGTCTGGAAGCACAGTATTTATGGTTCTCACTTCACGCTGCTGTGGACATGGAATCTTTAGAAGACTAACAATCCAGTACATTAACCATATGTGTAATGAGCTTTTTTAATCATGAAGACGGTCTCATTTCAGGGGGAAAAAAAACTGGAAGTACTCATTTCACTCTCCTGAAGTGCGCTGTGTGCTAAATGCCTAGAGAGAGAGCTGCCTGCTTGCCTTCATTCCTTGGAGGCAAAGAATCATAAGTCATGTGCTGTGAGGAAAGGCCAGTGGCAATAAGTTAGTCGAACAAAGTAATAGATTTATGTACTTTACTATGACCTTCTGCTATTGGTAGAATGATAAACTGCAAGCACACGGCTCTTAATCGCACAATCTCCGTAACTGGTATTATTAACAAAGCCATCGAGAGCTCAATTCTTCCAAGATACCTTCTCATACATACACACTCGCATGCACACACATTCACAAAAACCACATGCTCATTAAACTTTGTTTCTCAAGTGTCAGCATCAGTCTTTTCTACCCGCTCATTGAGATTGCCCTGGTGGCTCAAAATCTCTGGTGGTTTTGTGCATGATATCGATGGTGCTATAAAAATGGTGACAACGTCAGACAACAAATGCGAGAAGTAAACTTCACGGAAGTTAAATCATTGACCGAGAAACACTAGCGATAGAATGCACTTTGTGGCGGGTATGATTTGCAACCGTCCAATCCATTCCTTATGTCACAAGGGAAGGGTGGGAATATTTCAAAGTGCCTTAAGATGAATCTCAGGAAAGCAAGAGAAAGCAAGTGAGAAACAAGGACCTGCAGATGCAGGAATCTTGAGCAAAACACAAAGTGCTGGAGGAAATCAGCGGGTGAGGCAGCGGCAAAGATAAACGGGATGGTCACAGTCTTTAACCAAAGATAAAAGAGTCTAAATTTAGAGAGCATAGATTTAAAATGTGAGGGGAAAGATTGAAAAGGGAACAGAGAGGCAACAATTTCACACACAGAGTGGTGCATATAAGGAACGAGCTGCCAGAGGAATCTGAAGCGGCAGGTAAAATTATAGCATTAAAAAGACATTGGGACAAGTACATGGATAGGAAAGACAAGTATATGGGCCAAACACAGGCAGATGGGACTAGCTCAGAGAGACATCTTGGTCAGTGTGGACTAGCTGGGCCGAAGAGCCTGTTTCTGTGCTCACTCCATGACGTTTTGGTTCTTTGACACTGGAGCAGGGTTGAGGGACTAGAAATCCTAATCCTTGGTATTTTGATGTCCTGGTGTATACATGACTCCTATATCACACTACATCATTAATTCTGAGGAATAATTTTATTTATCCCGCCCCCGTAAGGGCAGAATTTACAATCTGCCGGGATTTTAAAAAATCAAAGTTCCGAAACAGGAACCAACCATCCTGAACCCACACATTTCCTGTTGTAACAGCACAGGATGAGAAGCAAATACTCAATATTTTACCTAATTGGCCATTTAATTATTTTTGAGGGTTTTTAATCTTACTTTAAAAAAAAATAATAACTGGTTAAATTTCCCCTGGCTTAGTAAACCTGGTGGTGGAAGAAAACAAGAAGATTTAAATTGTTGAATCACCAGTACTGCTAGACTTAGGGCTAAAAGGCCAGGAGTGTTCACCACAAGTCTAATAAACTACCCATTAGATGCCTCGCCATGACTTGATTCTTTCTCCATTTTATGCTTGGACCCACCATGGACAGCTGATTGAATCATATACCCGTCACTCCACACTTGAGCCATTCCCATAATGAGACCCCGCCCCCTGACCAGCAGTAGTCTCCTTCAGTCAGGATTGCTCCATGCCATCTACACCTGGTGATCAATATCTACTGCCCAACTGTCCTCACTGTCAAGGTAGGCCAAAAATCCTGGAGTAACTCAGCAGGACAGGCAGCATCTCAGGAGAGAAGGAATGGGTGATGTTTTGGGCCGAGACCCTGTCGATCGTACCTGGTCTCAGCTCAGACGCAACCTTTATACTGCGAGCTTCCTCCGCCCGACTTGTTGTCCACTGCCTGACTGTTACAAGGTGAGGATTGTGCATCTCAGGATCACAGTGGCCTCTGTCATCTGCAGAGAAAGTCTTGAAGATGTTCCCCAGCTTTTCTCCTTACACCTCAGTTTGGATACATAGAAACATAGAAAATAGGTGCAGGAGTAGGCCATTCGGCCCTTCGAGCCTGCACCGCCATTCAATATGATCATGGCTGATCATTCAGCTCAGTAACCTGTACCTGCCTTCTCTCCATACCCCCTGATCCCTTTAGCCACAAGGGCCACATCTAACTCCCTCTTAAATATAGCCAATGAACTGGCCTCAACTACCTTCTGTGGCAGAGAATTCCACAGACTCACCACTCTCTGTGTGAAGAAATGTTTTCTCATCACGGTCCTAAAAGACTTCCCCCTTATCCTTAAGCTGTGACCCCTGGTTCTGGACTTCCCCAACAATGGGAACAATCTTCACGCATCTAGCCTGTCCAACCCCTTAAGAATTTTATATGTTTCTATAAGATCCCCCCTCAGTCTTCATATGAAAGTCCTGCCATCCGAGGGATCAATCTGGTGAACCTTCTCTGTACTCCCTCTAAGGCTAGAATGTCTTTCCTCAGATTAGGAGACCAAAACTGTACACAATAGTCCAGGTGCGGTCTCACCAAGGCCCTGTACAACTGCAGCAGAACCTCCCTGCTCCTATACTCAAATACAGTTGCAGGGTTGAAGATAAACTGTTAGACATGCATAGCCAGTCTCCATCTGTCACATACTTGCTTGCTGCCGTTTTGATAGCCGAACTATGCATTGTCCCATCATGGAGTAGAGTGGCTTTTCATTTACATAGAGTTAACATAAGCTGGACTTAACATTTTCAGCCTTTTTCTGGGTTTCCAGGCAGTGACAAGGAAGCGAAAGACATTGTTTTCTCTCATCAAGAGTCTTCTCCCATACTCTGTGGTTGAAGCAGAAGCTTCCTTTACTGCCTCTCATTGAAATCTACTGGTCTTGACTTCTCATCCCCAATTTTACTGCTGGCCACCACTTCCTTCATCTTGCTCTGGTTGCTGAATTTCCTTGGCCTGATAGTTGATCTCTCTCAGCTGTCGTGTCCAGCTCCCTTTTGCCTTGAAGTCTGACTGGCCTATTCCAAAGTCTGCTCATCCCCCAACACTGAGATCCAATCTTTAGCCTTTAGAGCTACAGCATGGAAACAAGCCCTTTGGCCCACTGAGCCTGTGCTGACCAGTGATCACCCCATGTGCTAGCACTATCCCACATACTAGGGGCAGTTTACAGAATTAACAATTAACCTACAAAAATATACATCTTTGGAATGTGGGAGGAAACCGGAGCTGCTGGAGAAAATGCACACGGTCACAGGGAGAATGTACAAACTCCGTATAGACAGCAACGTAGTCAGGATCAAACCCTGGTCTCTGGTGCTGTATGGCGGTAACTCTACCACTGTGCCACCCCAAATCCTCCTAATGAATAGGGACCATCTTGACATGGTCAAAGTTATAGGAGCAGAATTAGGCCCTTCGGCCCACTGAGTGTGCACCGACCCCCGCACATTAACACTATCCGACACACACTGGGGACAATTTACACTTATACCAAGCCAATTTTCCTACACACCTGCAAATGGGAGGAAACCGAAGAACTCGGAGAAAACCCAAGCGGTCACGGGGAGAATGTACAAACTACATACAGACAGCACCCGTAGTCATGATCGAACCTGGGTTTCCGCTGCTGCAAACGCTGCAAGGCAACAACCCTACCGCTGTGTCACCGTGACGCCCAGACACTGTATACTCTCTAGTGTCCCCAGTTCTGTTGTATTGTATATTTTATTTTTGGAATATTAAATCGAGTTTTATCATAAAATCCACATAAAAAAGCTCCAATATCAATATAAAATGGCTAATGATTTAACAGCAATTTATGTTTAATTGAGATTTACATACAAAGTGATTTTTATCCAAACTTGTGCAATTAGGTGTCAAATAACACCAGCCATTTTTCACATCTGACGTGTCATTCATCATCTACTCACTCTCATATTGAACTTGCCAATGTTGCAAGCAGTTCCTGTCAATGCACAATAGACCCAATTATTAGTTGTTTTGTTCACTCAGCTAGTGGGGATCTGGAACAATGCAGCACCTAACTCCGCTCCCACCAAAGCCCAAATCAAGTAGAATGATTTACCTCCCATTGAATATGGCTCATGGCAAAGTGACCATCCTGTGAATTGGTGCTGGGCCCATTGCTGTTTGTGGTTTATATCAATGATTTGGATACGAAAAGTACATGAAAATCTGGCCGGATCGCAGGCAGTGAAAAAGGTTATCTAAAATTATAACAGCACCTTGATCTGCTGGGCAAATGAGTTGAGGGAAAACTAATGGAGTTTATTGCAGATAAATGCATTTTGAGAAGTCAATCCAGCACAGAAACTTCACAGTGAAGGGTAGAGGCCTGGGATGTTGTAGAGGGGCCACAGAGTCCAGGTACATAGATTTCTGAAAGTGAAGTCACAGGTAAATAGGGTGATTAGGAAGGCCATTGATGCATTGGCCTTCATCAGTTAAGGTATTGTATGGAAGTTGGGATGTTACGTTACAGTTGTACAAGACCTTGGTGAGGCCACATTTGGTATACTATTTTCAGTTTTGATACAGGAAGGATGTCTGCAAGGATGACTCCAGTATGCAAAGACTGCCCCTCCCCCCCCCCCCCCCCCCACCACCACCCCACCCCTCTGCAAGCACCACTTCACACCCACTTACAGCCTGAGCCTTATCCACTACACACCCCCTCCTTGCTGCACAACATCAGTCTGGCCACTTCATCTCCAGCAATAGAAATTGAGGAGGTGGAGAGCCTATACAGGAGACAGAAAAGCTGGAAATCTCCAGGACTGGACAATGTTTCCCCCTCTACCCTCAAGCTCTGTGCCGAACAACTGGCACTGGTCTACACAGACATTTTCAACCAGTCCCTGCAAACCTGTACTGTCCCTGCCTGCTTCAAAGTCTCCACTATTGCCCCTGTACCCAAAAAGACAAGGATCACTGGTCTTAATGACTACAGGCCTGTCGCACTTACCTCTGTCGTCATGAAGACCTTTGAAGGACGTGCTGGCCCAGTTGAAAAACATCACAAACCCCCTGCTGGACCCCCTGCAGTTTGCATACCGGGCAAGTAGATCCGTGGAAGATGCAGTCAACCTAGGCCTGCACTTCATTCTCCAGCACCTGGACCGCAAGGGGACCCATGCAAGGATTTGTGGATGTTAGCTCTGCATTTAACACCATTGTGTCAGAGCTACTACACTCCAAACTCTCCCAGCTGACTGTGCCTGAACCCCCCCTGTCAGTAGATCATCAACTTCCTGATGGACAGGAAGCAGCATGTGAGGCTGGGAAAGCACATCACGGACCCACAGACCCTCAGCATGGGAGCTCCGCAAGGCTGTGCACTCTCCCCTCTCCTGTACTCTCTCTACACCAACGATTGCACCTCCACAGACTCCTCTGTCAAGTTTCTCAAGTTTGCGGATGACACAACCCTGATTGGACTGATCCAGGATGGGGAGGAATCTGCCTACAGACAGGAAGTGACACTGCTGGCATCCTGGTGCCATCGCCACAACCTGGAGCTCAATGCTCTTAAGACAATGGAACTGATTGTAGACTTTAGGAGAGCTCCCCCCCCCCCTCCCCCCCACTCACCATCAACAACAGCATAGTCACATCGGTGGAGTCGTTTAACTTCCTTGGAACCATCATCTCCAGGGACCTTAAATGGGGGGCCACCATCGACTCCATAGTCAAAAAGGCCCAACAGAGGATGTATTTCCTGTGGCAGCTGAGGAAACACAATCTGCCACAGGCAATGATGGGCCAATTCTATACTGCCATGGTAGAGGTGTCCTCACCTTCTCCATCGTGGTCTGGTTTGGCTCAGCCACTAAGCACGACATCCGGAGGCTGCAACGAATCTTATAGAAACATTTCAAATCAGCTGAGAAGGTTGTTGGCTGCAACTTTCCCCCCATTGACGAATTGTACACTGCAAGGGCCAGGAAGCGAGCGGGCAAGATCATCTCTGACCCCTCTCACCCTGGCCACAAACTCTTTGAAGCACTTCCCTCTGGAAGGCGACTGCGAACAGTCAAATCAGCCACAGCCAGACATAAAAACAGCTTTTTTCCGTGAGTAGTAGCTCTACTCAACAACCAAAAGTCTGTAGTCTGTTTTTGCTCTGGTTTATTTCACTCACATGTTTAAACTGTAATGTTGTATTCTTAATGTTTAATATTTGATTCTTTATTCTTAGTTGTTTACTGTATGTTCATTGTTACTTGCGAGCGGAGCACCAAGGCACGTTCCTTGTATGTGTACATACTTGGCCAATAAATTTATTAGTTAATTAATTAATTAATTCATTCATTCATTCATTCATTCATTCATATCATTAAGCTGGAAAGAGTGCAAAGAAGATTACCAAAGATGTTGCCAGGACTTGAGGATCTGAGCTTTCGGGAGAGTTTGGGCAGGCTAAGACGATACTCTTTGAAGCACAGGAGGCTGAGATCTTATAATGGTGTTCAAGATCATGAAGGGAATAGAGAGGGTGAATGTGCATCTTTTACCATTGCAGTGATTAGTGGGGTGCCGCAAGGCTCCGTGCTGGGACCCCAGTTATTTACAATATATATTAACGATTTAGACGAGGGAATTAAATGCAACATCTCCAACTTTGTGGATGACACAAAGCTGGGTGGCAGTGTGAGCTGCGAGGAGCATGCTATGAGGCTGCAGGGTGACATGGATAGGTTTGGTGAGTGGGCAGATGCAGTATAATGTGAATAAATATAAGGTTATCCACTGGTGGCAAGAACAGGAAGGCAGATTATTATCTGAATGGTGTCAGATTAGGGAAAGGTAAGGTTCAACGAGACCTGGGTGAACTTGTACATCAGTCACTGAAAGTAAGCATGCAGGTAACAGCAGGCAGTGAAGAAAGCTAATAGCATATTGGCCACTGTGAGAGGATTTGAGTTTAGGAGCAAGGAGGTCCTATTGCAGTTGTACAGGGCCCTATTGAGACCACATCTGGAGTATTATGTGCAGTTTCGGTCTCCTAATTTGAGGGAGGACATTCTTGCTATTGAAGCGTAGGTTCACCACGTTAATTCCCGGGATGGCGAGACTTGCTTACGAGGAAAGATTGGGTCAACTGGGCTTGTAGTCACTGGAATGTAGAAGGATGAGAGGGGATCTTATAGAAACATTTCAAATTCTTTGGGATTGGATAGGCTAGATGCAGGAAAAATGTTTCCCATGTTGGGAGAGTCTACAACTAGGGGTCACAGTTTCAGAATAAGGGGTAGACCATTTAGGACTGAGATGAGGAAAAACATTTCCAGCCAGAGAGTTGTGAATCTGTGGAATTATCTGCTTCAGAAGGCAGTGGAGGCCAATTCACTGGATGTTTTCAAGATAGAGTTAGATTTAGCTCTTAGGACTAACGGAATCAAGGGATATGGGGAAAAAGCAGGAACGGGGTACCGATTTTGGATGATCAGCCATGATCATATTGAAGGGCCAAATGGCCTACTCCTGCACCTATTTCCTATGTTTTTTCCCAGTGATGGATCAAAAACCAGAGGATATAGGTTTAAGGTAAGAGAGGAAAGATTTAATAGGAATCTGCAAGTCAAATTATTCACTCTGAGGATGGTGAGTATATGGACTGAGCTGTCAGATGAGCTAGTTGAGGAAGGGACTATAACAGCATTTAAAAGACTCGGACAGGTGCATGTATAGGAAAGGTTTTGAGGAATATTCACCAAACGTGGGTAAATGGGACTAGCTTAAATTGGGCACCTTGGTTGGCATGGACGAATTAGGCCAAAGGGCTTGTTTCCTTGCTGTATGACTCTACTATAACAGCATTTAAAAGACATTTGGACAGGTATGCGGATAGGAAAGATTTAGAGGGATATGGGTCAAACGCAAGCAGATAAGACTAGCTAAGGTGGGGCATCTTTATCAGCATGGACAAATTGGGCCAAAGGGCCTGTTTCTGTGCTCTGACTCTATGACTTCAACTGCAGAAGTTTTAGTCCTTGTCTAACTTTCACAGACTGCTCAGAATCAACCAACCTCCAACAAGGGAAGATAGATGCAAAAAGCCTAACTCGACAGGCCAGGAAGTATGTCTGGAGAAAAGGAATAGGTGACATTTCAGAATGAGACTCTAACAAGGGAATCAGCTCTTCTTGGGTACCTTAACAGCAGTAACAATGTTATGGAGAATTAATGATGATTTTCTTACCTTGAAAAGGATTCTCTGTCTCAACCAGTCTGTCCATAAAACTCAGAATTTCTGAAGGCATTACAAACATGGCTTCAGCATCAGCAACTGTGTTAGAATAAAAATACAATCTAGGCAAGTACTTTTATTAAGTGCTTTGATTAAACTGTTGGTACCTGAAATGGGTCTCCTATCCACTTGGCAACAACTACTCAAATCAAATCTCCTGGACACATTACACACACATGCTCGAAAATCATTTTACTCTTGCAACAGTTTCATCTGCCTCGAAGAGTAATGCCAAGGTGCCTCTGGAACTTACACAATTGAAACACAGTGTTAACTCCACATCACTGCAACGTTCAAATACTGACAATAATTTCATTAGTGATTAAAGTTATACAGACAAGACCCATATGGTGTGCAGTGCTCTGTCTTTCTGAAGCTTCCCTATGCACTCCAGCTATGATTTTCATTCAAGTAATTATGTTACAATGATTAAAATGAAATATTTTAGTGGCTATTAATCTCACAGTAATGATGTTAAAACAAAATTGCTCAATATTTAATAGCACTAACACTTACACTTACATTTTGACTTTGCGATAGCCCTCCAATTATGTCTATGCTCTCTCTATCCATTCCACCCCTTGTGGCTTAAGCATGCCTTTTTCAGTTGCCATGGAACTTTCTCAGGATTGGCAACATGCTAGATTTGACCCAGATCATCCAGTTATCACCCCTACCTCCAGCCACATACCAGCAGAGATGAACAACTTGTGCATGACACCAGTTACCAGCTCTCTGCGTGTGTAAGAGGGCAGCAGAAATCAGCTCCGAGATGGTATCTCTCTGCTCTTGTCGAGGGGAATAGTGGAATGGTGACTAGCTTACTGGACTAGAAGCCATCATACTGGACCATTTTTGCAAGGACATGAGTCGTATTAAGGCAGCCGGCAAACCTAAATTAAATTAATAAAATAATTAGGACATTTTATCTAATAAAATAGGGCCAGTCTCTTTTGGCCTACTGGACTGTCTACCGGACAGTCATAAAAGCTATTGAACTGTCATAAGAAACTTTAAGTCACAGAAGGAAATTTTCCTTACTTACCCCCTTGGGACTTTATGTGACTTCAGATTCGTCAACATGGTTGACACTGAACTTCCATCCTACTTCATGGGCAGTCAGGGATGGTAATAAATGCCGGCACAGTCAAGGAGCCACACAGCATGGAAACAGGCACTTCGGCCCAACTTGCCCATGCTGACTAACCTCTACATTAGCCGACCTTTACATTAGTCCCACCTGCCCATGTTTGGCCTATATCCTTCTAAACCTATCCTATCCATGATCAAATTTTAAAATGCACCATATTCTGCTTCCTGGAAACAGCAAGGACAATGTTGATTAGAGCATTTGCAAACTCTAAGACAGCTTAAAGAATTTGGATAACCATTGCATTTGCCTGAATGAAAGTAGAAACTTTTTCCGTTGGCAGTTATGTGTGTGTCAGCATTGCCTGGGACTAAAGTGCATACTACTTTCAGAGTGGGAAAGACACACATAGATCCCTAAGAAGTTGGAGAAAGACACCATCTTTCTTTGCAACATTTCTTGAATCTTTCAGGAAGTTCATAAAATGCAATAAGCATTTCCACATGTCTTTGCAGCAGCATTCCCAGCACATTTCCTATTTGTTGTCTGAGTCCTACAGTAGAATGTTAGTATGTGTCATCTCAGGGAAAAGGGGACACAAGTCTTCTGGCCTGACAGAGGTTAAATGGACTCAGTTGCCTCTCCAGGTGAACTGTGTGTCTATGACGGGTGTATTCAGGTCTCATGGCAGTAATGATGCCATATCTTCCTCCTCCACATCATTCTTCTTCTCTTCCTCTGTAGAAGTGATGGATTTCCACAGGAGATGGTGGGGACAAATCTGGGCAGGTGATAATTCATGTCACTCTTCAATGTTAAGGACGTAAAGGATGTGGTAAAGGTGAGTGTTTAATGTTGTTTGGCAGAGTGGCCAGGGCAGATGCCGATACAAGCAAGCAGAAGATTCATTGTCATGAGGGAAAGGAACATGGTATTGGTCCATTGAATACAAGAGTACCTCATGTACCATTCACACTCACAGTTCCAGCTGCAGTGACACCATGCACCATGTATACATCATGACCATATGGAGATGACCCTCTTTAATTTGGTTTAGAGATGCAGCACTGAAACAGGCCCTTCAGCCTACCGAATCCACACTGACCAGCAATGCCTGCACACTAACACTATTCTAGGGGACAATTTACAATTTTTACCAAAGCCAATTGGCCTACAAACCTGTACGTCTTTGGGGTGTGGGAGGAAACCGGAGCACTCGGAGAAAACCCATGCGGGTCACAGGGAGAACATACAAACTCCATGCAGACAAGCACCTGTAGTCAGGATCGAACCTGGGTCTCTGACATTGTAAGGCAGCAACTCTACCGCTGTGCTGCTGTGCTGCCTCTCTTCTTGAGCCTGGTGAGTCTTTTGTACCAGAAGAGTCTCGCTCCAGTCTATTCTGTCAACCATCTGATTCTGAATACTTCATCCTGGAAGGCAAATAGAAAAGTTAAATTTAAGGTCTGCTCACGACAACACTGTCACAACTCAATTGATAAGAGTGACTTTGTAAATGCACACTTTGAGTTAGAAACATAGAAAATAGGTGCAGGAGTAGGCCATTCGGCCCTTTGAGCCAGCACCGCCATTCAATATGATCATGGCTGATCATCCAAAATCAGTATCCCGTCCCCATATCCCTGGATTCCGTTATTCTCCACTTCCGTTATTCCGTTGATTACACGTGTTGATGAGCAAAGATTCTGAGGAGTGTAATGGGGCAGTTGGAGAGCTAATGTTTACATGGGGATAAATTTGCTACTGGTTTATTACTGATTATTGGTTTGTTATTGTCATATGTACCGAGATATAGTGTGAAACAATTGTCCTGTGCCAGCCAGACAAGTCACGCCGTACATCCGATAGTGCAAAAGAGAAAATTAATGGAGTGCAGAATATGGTATTACAGCTACAGAGAAAGTGCAGATGAAAATAAGTTCAAGAGCTGCAATGGGGTTGGTCGGAAGTTAGGGAATTCATCCTTAGCATTTGAGAAATCCATTTAAGATAACATTGGGGAAGAAGGCGTTCCTGAATTTATAAGTCTGTGTGTGTGCAAGTGTAGGGTTCAGAAGGGTAAGACTGATGCATTTGAGGTGTGAGACGTGTCAGAGCAATAATCTCCACATAGCTTGTAAGGCCACAGAATTTCTTGCAACCCTGCTCCCACATCAAAAGAGATCACTTTGGGAGGTTGATCTCAGTGATAACCTTCTGCCACTTTATCTTTGCGAGCCTGCTTGAAAACATAGTGCAGAGGACATCACTCTGTTGAGCTATTTCATTCACCCTGTTTTTTGGCTCTGAGTCCTTAAAGCTCTGAGTCCCCAGGGCGTGGGGTTCCTGGGAGAGTTGTGCTGGGCGTTCACATTCCCAGCCGAGTCTCGCTTCCAACTGTGAGAGGATGTACCTCAACTGTGGCAAGGTGAGGATGTGCCCTTTGCAGATGGAGCCCTGATGTCACAGTGCAGGAAGCCATTATTGATAGACCCAATGCACTTACAGTGCAAAGGCAGTGTCATATATGTAAAATGCACTTAGATATTTTCCCAACTGAGTAATATGTCCAAGATACACTGATATCATCATAAGTGAAAATTTGAGACTGACTGGCTGAGCTTATTTCCCTAGCTCAGTTCACCTGATGAAACATTTTTGACTTAGACTTTCATCGGGTCTGGAATCACATCATCTCCCAGGAGCTTGGTTTTCCAAAACTGTGGAGCACAGCTAACAGAGGGAGATGGGTGACTGCCTCCAATTATACTCCACTACTTATAAAAAAACACCTAAAATATGGTTTGACATATCAGAAAATGCAGACTTGCATACATTAATGGGATTGCCATCTAATAACTATCAGTGGCTGTTTTAAGATTACTATCCAGAAGACTTTGATGCTCATATGAATAAGGTCTTGTGTTGAATCTAACAAAAAATATGTACATCATTTTTTCTTTTTATAACATCATTCTGTTGAAAAATTAGAAACATTCATAAAGTAGGCTCTAAAATTGCATTTTTGTCCAAAAGTTTCCCTGAGCATTTTTTCATGTCCTTACAATTTCATAAGGAAGTCCCACCACATAATTACATGAATTTAACATCATGTGGATTGATAAGAGTAACATGAATGTGTTGCTTGAATACCTACAAATCCTTAAAATACAGTTAAAAAAATTGTCCTTGGCTGCCTGCTCTAAACTTGCAATATAGAAGCAGCTACACGTTGTAGTCAAATCAGTGGAATGAAATCAATGGAACAGAATTTCAGAAGCAGATACATTCAGCCATTACTATGTTGTGCATTTAGAGGGAGCACCTGAGGACAAATTTCTACCTTTGAATAAAATCATGGCAAACTTTCAACTTTCCAAAAGAGGAACACCTCAAGACAAAAGCAAAGGGATGCAGACAAACAATTAAGTGGGAGTTGATGCAGGTAAAGTTAAATGGAGGGAACATAAAGCCATTTATAAGCGAGGTGTCAAAGCTAAACAGAGAAATGAGGGGAGTATACACTGAGCGTAACTAGGGGGATACAGAGTTTTGACTTTGATAGCTCCCAATATCACAATATTTTGAAGAACGGAATTGAATGTAAATGGAATGTAAAAGAAAGATGGAAAAGCAAAACATAATTTTTAATGATGAAGTTAAGGTATGTAAATGATCTTTACTCAAACTGAATGCATTACAAAAATTAAAATGTCACTCTCAGATCTAGGTAAATTCAGCAGAATGATTTCTGACGGAGAAGTGAAAAAGGAAGTAGCAGTTCAGCAACTAAAACTAGTACAGATATAAACATAGATGTAGAAGGGTCTAAACATAGGAAAGGTCTCCTTGATGAAAGTACAGTACGTTTTTGAAATGACTCACAACAATAGCAATTTGTATTCAGTTATCACTTTAACAGAACAAGGATGTACCAAAATAAAGTTAAACGGTTTAAAAAATTGTCTTGAAGGAAAAAGAAGCAAGAAAACATAGAGGCTTAGGAAAAATATCTAAGAGCCAAGGGTCTTGGCAGTTGAGGTTATGCGTATCAGTGATGTACTGGTTCAATCTAGGGGTACTCAGAAGTCCAGAATCCAGCAGTGTAAATTTAATGAGGTTTCTACATGTGATGGAGATTGCAGAAATAGAAGACAGTGCAGTCATATGACAGTTTTAAAATCAAGTTGATAAACAAGTGGAATTCATCGGGTGGTAAATCTATGGAATTCATTGCCACAGACAGTTGTGGAAGTCAGGTCAATGAATATTTTTAGGGCGGAGCTTGACAGATTCTTGATTAGTAAAAGTTAATCCGCAAGTCGAATGGGTGGTAAAGAAAATAAACTCAATGCTAGTATTTATTTCAAGAGGACTTGTACACAAAAACAGGGATGTAATGTTGAGGCTCTATAAGGTGCTGGTAAGGCCCCATTTGGAATATTGTGAACAATTTTGGGCACCATATCTGAGGAAGGATGTGCTGGCTCTAGAGAGGGTCCAGAGGAGGTTTTACAAGAATGATCCCAGGAATAAAGGGGAGGCCATTTAAAACTGAGATGAGAAAAACTTTTTCACCCAGGAAGTTGTGAATTTGTGGAATTCTCTGCCACACAAGACAATTGAGGCCAATTCACTGGATGAATTTAAAAGAGAGTTAGATAGAGCTCTAAGGGCTAGTGGAATCAAGGGATATGGGGAGAAGGCAGGCACGGGTTACTGATTGTGGATGATCAGCCATGATCACAATGAATGGCGGTGCTGGCTCGAAGGGCCAAATGGCCTCCTCCTGCACCTATTTTCTATGTTTCTATGTTTCTATGAATGTGGGTTAACCTATGATGAGCATTTGTCAGCACTGGGCCTGTACTTGCAGGAGTTTAGAAGAATGAGGTGGGACCTCATTGAAGCATAGAGAATAGTGAAAGGCTTGGATTGAGTGGATGTGGAGATGATGTTTCCATTATTGGGAGAGTCTCGAACTAGAGGTCATAGCCTCAGAATTAAAGGATGTTCTTTTAGGAAGGAGACGAGGAGAAATTTCTTTAGTCAGAGGGTGGTGAATCTGTGGAATTCTTTGCCACAGAAGGCTGTAGAGGCCAAGTCAGTGGATATTTTTAAGGCCGAGATACATAAATTCTTGATTAGTACAGGTGTCAGAGGTTATGGGGAGAAGGCAGGAGAATGGGGTTAGGAGGGAGAGATAGATCAGTCATGATTGAATGGTGGAATAGACTTGATGGGTTGAATGGCCTAATTCTATTCCTATTTCTTATGACCTTATGACCCTGAATACTAACACGATCCTACACACTAGGGACAATTTATAATTTACAAAAGCCAATTAACCTACCAACCTGTGCGTCTTTGGACTGTGGGAGGAGAAAACCCACATGGTCACAAGGAGAATGTACAGATCTACCTTATGTCTTTCATTATTTTATCGATCTCTTTCATGTCATCTCTCAATGTCCTTTGGTCTGGCAATAAGAGACCCAGACTATCTAATCTCTGCTTAAAATTCATCCATCTAAAGCATAATGGTGAAGTATGAAGTGAATGGTTAGAGGAGGGTAACAAGGCCTGAGACCAGTAGTTATAATTGTCCCAATATTTAGTTCAAATAAATGTACGTATATCTAGTAATGGATATTGAACTAACAACATAGCAATTTAGTGGGCCTGGGGTTGCAGTTAGGAAGTATTATTGGCGATTGGTAACTGAATTGCCAGTCATCATTGAATAGTTGGGACGTTCATATGAATGTTAACAAGAGTGGCACAGTTGGTTATCTGGCAGAGCTGCTGCCTCACAGCGCCAGAGACCCAGTTTTGATCCTGACCTTGGGTTCTGTCTATGTGGAGTTTGCATGTTCTCCCGGTGACCAGGTGGGTTTCCTCCAAATGCTCGAGTTTGCAGGTTAATTGGCCTTTGTAAATTGCCCTGAGTGTGCAGGGCGTGAATCCAAAAATGGGATAACTTAGAACTAGGGCAAATGGGAGATCGACAGTCAGCGTGGACTCAGTAGGTTGGAGAGCCCGTTTGCATGCTGTTTCTCTAAACTAAGCTAAATAAGTTAACTTTACAACAATGCTGATGGATTATGTGGAGGGACCAGTGTATACCAGGAGAGAGGAACGATGTACAGCGTAAATGTCTTTAGGAATGCAAATGTCTTGAATCTTATTGACAAATGTGGAATAGGTGGAAAATGCCTCTTCTAGTCAAAAGCATCTATCTTAAGAAAGAGTAAATGATCAAGCATTAATAAATGCAAAGTAGCATTAATAAATATTAGTTTACATTCTGTTTTTAAGTTAGGTATGTTTAGGTGCATTATTGAATAAAAAGTAAACAATTAAAAAGAGAGCAAAACGTAATTGTTGCCTTGTTTTACCTTTCACCTCCTGGCACTGGAGTATATTCAGGTGCACGGTATGAGTTGGAACTCCAACAGATTTGAATAATTCCAAGTTTTAAATGAGAATGGATACACAATAAAAGGTAGTAAATGACAGGACAAATTTCAACAGCTGTGAGCGTATTTTCAAAGTCTTTTTCAGGATTACTTTGGCCATTGAAAGCATAAAGTAATGATTAACGTGTCCTTAATAGTTAAACAAAGTAAAATAGGTATCTATCGATAACCAGACATAAGGCTATACACAACCAAATACCAAAATGTCGTTTAGTTTCGTTTATTGTCATGTGTACCGAGGTACAGTGAAAAGCTTTTGTTGCGAGCTATCCAGTCAGAATGACAATACATGATTACAATCGAGCCATTTACAGTGTATAGATACACTATATCTATTTATTTTCTCTTACGAGTTGGGGGTGGAAGAAAATGGTAAATAAATGCTGCAAATGTAACAGAGGGTAAATCAAATAGAAATGAGTTTAAATTTAGTGCTTTTCTACCATCAGTAAACCTGACAGAGACTTCAGCAACTCAAAGCTTCTCCTTTGGACTTTGGTGGAACTTTTGAAAGGTATGAGATTTGGAACATCTAAAAGCTGCTAGGATGGAGCGGTAATCAATTTCAAGCTTGATAAGGCGTTAAATGAATGAAGTACAGACATCAATATCTGCACCAGCAAGCAGAGATTTGATCCCAAATCTAATAAGATTTAGCCTGGCGAGGCAAAAGAGACCGATAACGTGCAGTTATCTCTAACCTCTGTGAACAAGCCGAAAACAACTAGAAATTACAAGTGTGGCTCCAACGCAGGAAGCTCCCAGAGGGACTGAAGAAATTTAGATTCTGAGACACAGAAATTTCAGACAGAAATATCATTTGAAGTTGTTTTATATTGTTTTATTTTCAAGCAAATTAGCGTCATAAACCCATAACCTGAAGCTAATAACTAAAAAAAACAGTCCCGTTAAGAGGAAGCAAATTAATAGGGTCAAATTTCTCAGGTATTTCTTAATTTCATGCCCTGATATTGATGGAAGATATATAGAAACGCCAGAGAAACATGTGGTGAACATGTTTACACTGTTTCCATTAAAGTTACTGTGGGTGATCAGGAAACTCCTGTGGACTATCTATATCCAGCAATCACCCCGTACACTTGCACTATCCTACACACTAGGGACAAATGATAATTTTACCTAAGCCAACCTACAAACATGTGCATTGTCAGCTATTTAATCAAAACAGCACATCTCCTGAGAACAACCTGCACATTCTTTCTCGAAAGTGCAAGATGCAACATGTAGGTTCTCAGGAAGACAAAGACACGAAGAACTGCAGATGCTGGAATCTTGAGCAAAACACAAGGTGCTGGAGTAACCCAGCAAGTTCCAGCACCCTTGCACAGATGCTGCCCAACCCGCTGAGTTATTCCACTACTTTTGCTTTGCTGTTGATCAAGATTCTCAAACTTTGCTTCGCCTAAAGTTTTCATTCATTGATTTTAGCCACATGAAACATGTGGACGTAGAGTTTATCAATGCTTAAAGCTCATTGAAGATTTAGAAATTAAGTATGAAGCTGGGGAAATCACAAGGGTGGGAGGAGAGATTTTTTTTTTTCTCCTTCGAAAGTCGAACCCAGAGGATGAAGATAATGAACACAGAAAGCTTCATGACATTAGGAGAGAAGTTTAGGCTAATTAACAAATTAACAATTTAACAGGCAGTCTCAAAACCTAAATTCCTGACTTAAGAGCTAATTAGTTTGACAGCTGGCCTTTAAATAGTCACACTTTTGAAAAGATAACATTCTGAGAAAACCCAAAGAAGATAAACCCTTAAGCCTCTTGAGTCTGCTTCACCATTCATTAAGATCTTTTACTTCAGTTCCAACTTTCACAATCCTGTTTGTGATTACCTTTGATTTAGATCTGTCGATCTCTGACTGAAAATGTTCAACAGCTTAACATCAACAGTCTTCTGGACGAAAGAATTACAAATATTCACAATCCTTTGAGTGTAAAAAAAAATCCTCATCTCATGAAAAAATATTGAATTTACCTTGTATTGCCATTGGGATATGCCAGCATTTCTGTCTTCCCACAAATGTAGGCTGCTATTAATTAGACCTTAGCGAAAGAGCTCCCCTTAATAATCCAGACCTTTTTTATTAAGTGGTAACATCATTCCTTCAATATGCAGGTCATTGTAGATCAAGAGAATAATTTCCTCATTGTGAACGCAATGTTTCTGGGAAGTACATATGACCTTCAAACTTGAAGGAAACCGCATTGCTGGACATTTTCAGCAGCCAGCACGGACTCATGAGAGGGATCCTGGAAGATAAGGCCCACCCTCTGTCTCTGTGGCCATTAATACCGATGCAGTCTCCATCCACAGACGCTGAGACAGGATACAATGTGAGCGAAGCCAACACAGGAATCATAGTGTCAAATGGCATTGGTCTCCCGAAGATGCAAGACATTGGGTGTTGTTACTGCTTGGCTCCATGGGGAGTGTGCCTTTAAGAGCTGATGACCTCTGTGATTCCTGCAGGTGTGTTCAACTGAGCTTGCTCTTGGTTGGAAAAGCACCAGCCTGTCATCAGGATTCGTTATGAATGTAAACCAACTTAAGTGTTCCATAGAGCATTGAACAGTATTGCACAGGAATGGGCCCTTTGCCCCACAATAATTAACGTGATGCTATGTTAAACTGATCTCATCTGCCTGTGCATGATCAATATTCCTTTAAAAAGGGACCTTCTCCGGTTCTTGGGCTAAACCTAATTATGTTCTAGCACACCAAATAGAAATCCAAGGCATTAGGGTCTTCAATAACGTTGCATTATAACAACAGTACATCCTTGATAACTGCAAGAAATATTCTGATATTCTTTGCATTTGTGTGGTTCTTTCACTATCACTTTGCTACACATTCATTCAGATGGTATCAGACATTGTCTCCTCATGCAATTATAATGCTTGAAGATTTCAAATTTGAGGGTGCTGGTTATTGTGTCAGCTGGGTTTGCTAAGTTTTTCTTAGAAGATGGGATCTCGGCAAGGTGGCGCAGCAGTAGAGTTGCTGCCTTACAGCACTTGCAGCGGCAGAGACCCGGGTTCGATCCCAACAACTGGTGCTGTCTCTAGGGAGGTTGTCGGTTCTCCCCGTAACCACGTGGGTTTTCTCCGAGGATAGTGTTAATGTGCGGGGATCGCTGGTCGGTCTGGACTCGGTGGACCAAAGGACCTGTTTCCGTACTGTATCTCTAAACGAAACTAAACTAAACTAAATCGCATTGTAACCTGCCGAATAATGAAAGGCCTAGATAGAGTGGATATGGAGAGGATGCTTCCAGTAGTGGGCGAGTCTAGGACCAGAGGGCAGAGCCTCAGGATAAAAGGACATACCTTTTGAGGAGGAATTTATTTAGCGCAGTAGGTGGTGAATCTGGGTAATTCATTGCCACAGATGGCTGTGGAGGCTAAGTCATTGGGTATTTTTAAAGCGGAGATTAATAGGTTCTTGATTAGTAAGGGCATCAAACGTTATGGGGTAAGGCAGGAGAATGGGGTTGGGAAGGAAAAATAGATGAGCCATCTATGGGCTGAATGGCCTAATTCTGCTCCTATGCCTTCATTCTTGGTCTTGGTCTTCATTCTTGATTTCAAAAATTCCATTCCATATGGCAAGGAGAAAAATCTTTGGGCCAAAGGTCTGTGCCAATATCATGCACCCATTTACATTAATCCCATTCTTATGTCCCCCTCATTCTTATCAGCTCCCCTCCAGAAAATACTGCTTACCTACATGCCACTGGCAATTTGTAGTTGCCAGTTGACATTTCTTCGGGTTGCAGGAGAAAAGCAAAGTTCTCAGAGGAAACCCATGCAGATACAAGGGGAGCATGAAAACTCCACTCAGGGTATACTAGAGGTCAGGATTGAACCTGGGTTACTGGAGCTGTGGGATGGCAGCTCTGCTATTTGCACCACTCTGCTGTCTAAACTTTAGATTCATTGACGGTTGTTCCATTTCAGTGTTTCGTTGAATGACTCATATGGTGCAATGGTTTGCAAACGCCAATGGATCTTTTCATTTCGATCATTTCAAATGGTTGATGAAGGCTCTTTGATCTGAAATGTTAATTGTTCTCCTTCCACAAATGATGACTGACCTAATGAGGTTTTTCTGTATTTTCTGATTTTTTAATTTCAGACAGCTGCTGACTTTACTTTCATTCTATTTTGTTTTAACTTTTTAATCAATTCCCCAGTGTTCCTTTTACACTGTTCTGGAATCCTTTTACCCCTCAGTCTTCGTTTTAATTTTGTCCATGTCATAAACCTCTTCCTTTCACACTTTTTCGACACTCTTTTTTTCTACTGGGATATTTATTATAATCATAAATTATTTCTTTAAATGCCACTGTTTATCTGCAATCATATTGTTTAATATAATTGTTTTCCAATCAACTTCAACCAGTTTGCCCTTATGTAGTTTGCTTTGTTCAGATATAAGACGTTTGTTGATAATTAAATAAGTCACTCTCAAACTCAGTACATAATTCTATCAAATTAGAAGTGCTCATCCCCAGAGACTCCCCAGTAAAAGGTTATTAATTAACTCTGTCTCGATGCATAATACTAGATCTAAAACAGTCTGTTCTATAATTGGTTCCTCAACAGACATACCTGGAAAACTACCTTGGTTGTATTCCAAAAATTCATCCTTCATTACTTCAAATTTGCTCTGCTCAATATGAAGTTTTAAATCTCCCTGTACAAAACTACTTTTACTACATGCAGCTCTTTCGGAATTTGGTTAGGCCACATTTGGAGTATTGCATGCAGTTCCGGCTCCCCCTTTACAGGAAAGATATGGAGGCATTGGAGAGAGTGTGGAGGAGGTTTACCAGAATGCTGCCTGGATTAAAGGGTTTTAACTATAGGGAGAGGTTGGATGGACTTGTATTGTTTCCTCTGGAACATCGGAAGTTGAGTGGAGACTTGATCGAAGTATATAAAATTATGAGAGGCATAGACAGGGTAAACAGTCAGAACCTTTTTCACAAGGTGGAAAAGTCCAACACCAGAGGGCATAGCTGTCAGGTGAGGGGGAGAAAATTTTAATGGAGATGTGTGGGGCATGTTTTTTTACACAGCGAGCGTGTGGGGGCAGGGGGGGGGGGCTGTAACGCATTGCCAGTGATGGTGGTGAAGGCAGATATGATAGAGGCATTTAAGAGCTTTAAGATGGGCACATGGAATTGCAGGGAATAGAGGGAAATGGATCATGTACAGGCAGATGAGATCGTTCTCATCAACTTGGCAGCATGTTTGGTACAAATATTGTTGCCTAAGGGTTCTTTCCTGTGCTGCACCATTGTATGATCTATGTACAAAGACCTCAAATGCCTTTTTTTATCTACTCTGCCCTACACTACAATTACTATTGACTGCCCATTAATTTCTCTTACCTGTGTTTCCTGCTTGTTGCTGCTCCTTACCACTCAAATCTACCGGCCCCCTTTATATTTTTAATTACTTCTCACTCCCATCTTCATTGCCTGTGATATTATCGGAGGTAACACTGTACCTTTCCATTTTGATTATTAAAAGTCAAATATCCTGAAACTGTTAGCTCCCAGCCGTTTCACCCCAATGCCTGTGGGATTAAAATCACTTTTGTTTCTAATTGTGCCTTTGTGGCATCAATTCTGTGGCAAAATCTTGACATGATATAATTTTTCCCATTTTCCCATTATCACTAATGTCGATTTATCTGCCTTAACTTTTCTGTCCCATCCTGATAAAGATGCTTATTTTTAGCCCAATGTTCTAAATTACAAAGAACAGATTGAAGAATAGTTGAAGAAATGAACAGGCTAAAACCAGAGAGTGAGAAGCCAGTGGAAAGCAAGGCTCCTCCACTGTCAGAGTGAGGCCAAACACAAATAGGAGGAACAGCACCTCATATTTCGCCTGGGCAGCTTACAAACACAGCAGTATGAATATTGATTTCTCATGATAATTGTCATGTTAAATGTTGCATCTCATTCCAGACCAATAGCAGGAGCAAATAAAAACCTTAAGCGCCTATCCATATTTTTGGCAAGGTCTTTTCTAAGCTAATCTCTTTTAAAAAGGAAAAACTTCTTCAGTCAGAGAGTTGTGAAAGGAATGAGGAAAAACTTCTTCAGTCAGAGAGTTGTGAATCTGTGGAATTCTCTGCCTCAGAAGGCAGTGGAGGCCAATTCTCTGAATGCATTCAAGAGAGAGCTGGATAGAGCTCTTAAGGATAGCGGAGTCAGGGGGTATGGGGAGAAGGCAGGAACGGGGTACTGATTGAGAATGATCAGCCATGATCACATTGAATGGCGGTGCTGGCTCGAAGGGCCGAATGGCCTCCTCCTGCACCTATTGTCTATTGTCTATAGAAATGATTTGTCGGGTATCCGATTGGTGGCACCTGATTACACATCATCATTTGGCAATGGGAAAGTGATAGTTAGGTAGCTTCTTATGAAATATTACAACACTGATGTTGGGGTGGGTTCTCAGAATTTGGACATAGAAGCAGAAACATAGAAAATAGGTGCAGGAGTAGGCCATTCGGCCCTCATTTCAAGTAACCCTTGCATTGCCTCTCTCTCTCTCCCTCCCACACCCTTTTCATGGTGACCAAAACTGAACACAATACTCTAAATGTGGCCTCACCAATGTTTTATACAACTATAACATGACCTCCCAGCTTCTGTTCTCAGTACTCTGATTGATGAAGGCCAATGTGCCGAAAGCCTTCTTGACCACCCTATCTTCCTGTGACAGCACTTTCAAGGAACTATGTACCTGCATTCCTAGATCCCGAAGATAGACACAAAATGTTGGAGTAACTCACCAGGACAGGCAGCATCTGTGGAGAGAAGGAATGGGTGACATTTCGGATCGAGACCCTTCTTCAGACTAGTCAGGGGAAAGCAAAACGAGAGATTATAGACAGTGATGTAGAGAGATATAGAACAAATGAATGAAAGATATGCAAAAAAGTAACGATGATAAAGGAAACAGGCCATTGTTAGCTGTTTGTTAGGTGAGAACGGGAACCTGGTGTGACTTGGGTGGGGGAGGAATGGAGAAAGAGGGAGTGCAGGGGTTACTTGAAGTTAGAGAAATCATGAGTTATACCACTGGTTTTAAGCTGCCCTAGCAAAATATGAGATGTTGTTCCTCCAATTATCGAATAGCCTCACTCTGAGAATGGAGGAAGCTTGGGGCAGAAAGGACAGTGTGGGAATGGGAAGGGGAATTAAAGTGTTTTGCGACCGGGAGATCAGGTAGGTCCAGGCGGACTGAGCGAAGGTGTTCAGTGAAACAATCGCCCAGTCTGCGTTTGGTCTCACCGATGTATAAAAGTCCACATCTTGAACAACAGATACAGTAGATGAGGTTGGAGGAGGTGCAAGTGAACCTCTGCCTAACCTGAAAGGACTGTCGGGGTCCCTGGACAGAGTCGAGGGAGGAGGTACAGGGACAGGTGTTAGGTGACAGGTACAGAGATCCCTCTGCTCTACAACATTTCCCAGAGCCCCGCCTTTCACTATGTAGGTCCTGGCCTTGTTAGACTGCCCAAAATGCAACACCTCACATTTCTTAGTATTCCTCAGCCCACCTGCCCAATCGATCAAGATTCTGCTGCAGTTTTTGACAAGCATTTTCACTATCCACAATGCCACCCACTTTAGTGCCATCTGCAAACTTCCCAATCATGCCTCACACATTCCCATCAAAATCATTGATATAGATAAACAGCAATGGAACCAGCTCTAAACCCTGAGGCACACCACCAGTCACAGGCCTCCAGTCCGAGAAGCAACCTTGCACCTTCACTCTCTGTTTCCTTCCATGAAGCCAATTTCCCATCCATTCAGCTATCTCTCCTTGAATCTTCAATCAGAGGAGATTAACTTCTCATTGATGTTCTGCACCGATATTGTGGGCCAAAGGGTCGTTTCCTGTGCCCTACTCTTCTATTTTCTATGGAAAGCTATGTTTGAATTTTAACTCCATAGTGGAGCCTCAAATCTAAAACAATCGTCGTGAACAGGCAACCTGTTAATAACGGAGACTGGGAAGGAATCTTTGTTCTTTAAAGCCTTTTGTTGGCCAGAATTCTGTTGAAACGTTCGTTATTTTAATGAAAAGATAAATAAACAATATGCAACCGACATAGTGCAAGAATTGAAACGCAAATTCTAGGTGGTACGGCAGTGAACCTCACGGACACAGCAGGCATTTGAAGCTGAAGCTGTTGGTGGTCTTGTGTAATTGACAATCACGGCCAGCAAACAAGGTCTGTGTTTCTGAATACTGCAGGTTAAAGTCTTATTAGACAAGGTTGTTAGGACAAACTTTTTCATGGACATAAACTCTGAAATATTTATATAGCATGACATGAATAAAACATCGAAGTCTAAAATCTATCCCCTGTTAACAAAGTTGGAATTAAAAATATGAGGTTTGTAAACCTCAGTCCATCTCTTCTTTGTGTCACAGCAAATGTTTTGCACTCACGGCACTTCTAACACAACACAACGCTAGCTCTGGATGTAGGAGTAGACTATTGAAACTATTACAACATGTAACTGCAAAGGTCAACAATTAGAAATGCTACTTTTCTTCAAAATTTAAATTTGCCCTTTTAACGTTGCCTTCACACAGTGAGCAGCAGCCGTAGGTTTTCAGCAGATATTCGATTTTTTGTTATTACTAATAATAATTGTACAAGTAGTTCTGCTATGATACCGTAGTTGAGTTTCTAAGAAACCTTGTGTTACTGAAAAATCACGTTATAAAGACAAATCTATCAACGGGGGAATGGGGAATTGTGGCTCGATAATTTCAGACTCATAATGACAGAGATATGTTTTTTTCCCACAGGATTTTCAAAACTGAAGGTCTTTTCAATAGCAATAAGTTTCATTTGTTACTGTTAAAATACTAAAGTCTGCATGATACCTTGTTTAAAAGAGTATTGTGCACATGCCAACAGAAACAATTGCTTGTCAATTTCAATGTCCAACCATGGTTAAAGTAAAAGCTGTTCTTAAGAAACAATGGTGTCTGATTACTGCAGGCAAATGACACAGAAACCGGATAGTTTTCTCCTATACTGCCTAAATCCAAGACAGCTTTTTTTTCAGTTTGTCAATTTTCAAAACAACCTTTTAGTGGTTCTCAAGGTCCCGATCAAAATTGTGTTGCAGCCAATCCAACTGGCTTAATATACATGGTGTTCCCTGATTTCTCACTCGCATTATATCCAATTTGTGTTATGTAATCACATGTTATAGCAGAACCAACTTCTGTTGGAATCTTGCAGTATTAGAATGACCATCATATCTATATGACTTCACTGAAATACTCAACTGCTTTAACCTCACTCAACACGTCAATTTTCCCACCCATAACCGTGGGCACATTCTGGACCTTGTCTGCTCCACTGGACTAAATCTACATCACCTCTCTGGCTCCGACCCCACCCTCTCTGATCACTTAGCCATCACCATGTCTGTCAACATTCCCACCCCAGCTCCAAGGCAAAAACGCAAAATCAACTTCCGTAAGCTGAACTCTGTTTCACCTACCTCGCTCTCATCCTCCCTCTCTGAAATAATGTCCGCCTCTCCCTTCGTTGACCTCCACAGCCCCTCTGACCTCACTGACTACTACAACCACACTCTCTCCTCCTGCCTCGACCAGCTTGCACCTATAAAAACCAAAACAGTTTCCTTCACCCACTCTGCTCCCTGGTTTACCCCTGAACTCCGCATGATGAAAACTCATGCCCGCCAACTTGAAAGACTCCGCAACAAAACAGGTCTCACAATTCACTCCCAAGCCTACAAAGACCACCTGCAGCACTACGAAGATGCCCTCTCCCATGCCCACTCCACCTACTACTCTCAAATAATTCACTCTGGCTCCGGAAACCCAAAAACACTCTTCTCTACAATAAACAAACTCCTCAGCCCCCTGGACACCATCTCCCAATCATTCACAGTTGACAAATGCACCACTTTCCTTTCATTCTTCCAAAGCAAAATAGACAACATCTACAGCACCTTAACCACCAACGCACCTGCTCCCCCTCAAACCACCTGCCCCCCCTTATCCTGTCAACCCCTGCCTCAGTTCTCCCCAGTCTCCACCACCGACCTCTCTGACCTCTTCACAGGAATAAAAACTGCCACCTGCTCTCTGGACCCCATCCCCTCCAGCTTTGTCAAGGCCTGCCTTCCTGCTCTCTCTCCACTTATCACTGCAACAATAAACTCCTCCCTGTCCACTGGCATCGTCCCGCCATCCCTCAAAATCGCTGCTGTCACCCCCATTCTGAAAAAACCTGGTCTCAACCCTGACACCCCAAACAACTTCAGACCAATCTCCAACCTCCCCTTTCTGTCCAAAGTTTTGGAACATGCTGTAGCTTCCCAACTCAAATACCACCTCTCTACCAATAACCTGTATGAAACTTTCCAATCCGGATTCCGCTCCAACCACTGTACTGAAACTGCGCTCCTCAAAATCACAAACGACCTTTTCCTCTCCTCCGACGCTGGCAACCTCAACATCCTCATCCTACTTGACCTCAGCGCCGCCTTTGACACCATAAATCACTCCATTCTCCTCACCCGACTTGAAACCTCCTTTAACATCACCGGCACAGCCCTATCCTGGTTCAAATCTTACCTCTCTGACAGGCACCAGTTCATCTCCATTAACAACTGTAAATCCCCTACCGCTCCCCTCCCCCAAGGTGTCCCCCAAGGCTCAGTCCTTGGCCCCCTCCTCTTCATCCTCTACCTGTTCCCCCTTGGTCAATTAATCCGCCGTCATGGTCTCAACTTCCACTGCTTCGCCGATGATATCCAGCTCCTCATCTCCACCAAGTCAATCTCCCCCACCACACACTCTACACTGACAAACTGCATCACTGAAATAAAATCTTGGCTTCAATCAAATTTCCTCAAACTCAACTGCAACAAATCTGAAATCATCATCATTGGTCCAAAAACACTCACCAAATCCACCCAAAACTTCATCCTCAATATTGATGGTCTCCCAGTATCCACTTCCTCTCACATCCGGAATCTTGGAATCATCTTTGATCAAACCCTCTCCTTCGACAAACACATCAAACACATCACAAAGACAGCCTTCTTCCACCTCAAAAACATTGCCTGTCTCCGTCCATCCCTCTCCTCCACAGCTGCAGAAACCCTCATCCACGCCTTCATCACCTCCCGTCTGGACTACTGCAACAGCCTCCTCTATGGTGCACCCTCAAAAATCATCAGTAAACTTCAGTACATTCAAAACTCCGCTGCCCGTCTACTCACCCACACCCCGATCCGTGACCATATCACCCCCGTCCTTTACAAACTCCACTGGCTCCCCATCCCCCAGAGAATCCAGTACAAAATCCTCCTCATGACCTACAAAGCCCTCCATAACCTGGCCCCATCCTACCTGACCGACCTCCTCCACAGGCACACTCCCACCTGCACCCTCCGCTCTGCTGCTGCCAATCTCCTATCCCCCCACATCCGGACCAAACTCAGATCCTGGGGGGACAGGGCTTTCTCCATCACTGCTCCCACCCTATGGAACTCACTACCCCAAACCGTCAGAGACTCCTCCACACTCACCACATTCAAAACATCACTGAAGTCTCACCTGTTCAGTACTGCCTTCAACCACTGAAGGTCACCTCACCTTCTGTCTCCTTTCTCTGTTCGTTTACTTATTTATCTATTTATTCACTTCCCTATGTTCTCTAAATCCCTGTAAAGCGTCTTTGAGTATATGAAAAGCGCTATATAAATGTAATGCATCATTATTATTATTATTATTATATACTAAAACTCTCATTTGTTCGCTTGTCCCTGATCTACAGTCAAAACGGTACATGATAGCATGACAATTTTAGGCCCATCTTAGTCACCATCGTTCCATGGTCCTATGGAAGAAGTTTCATGGAAATCGGTGTTATATTTTTAAAGTTATTCACATTTTAAAGTTTAAAAAACCGCACATGCACAGTTGGGGCTCCGTTGATCGTGTACTTATGTAAGATGGCAATGGGCCTGCCCTCAGCTCCCCAGTCCCCCCTCCTCTCCCCTGTCAGCTCAGCGTCTTCCCCACGCCGTCCAGAGTCTAGCAGCTCAGCAACAGTGGGAGAGTCACCGCTGTCTATCACTGAACATACCCGCACCAGGATGGGGCAGGACTCTCCCCCCCCCCCCTCACCTCCCCCCACCCCCGCTTCACCAATGGCGGCCGCCCGGGCCGGGAGCCAGGTTGCTACCGGGAGAGAGGGAGGGAGGAGGGAAGGGGAGGGAGGGGGGGAGGGAGGGACGGAGGGGGGAGAGGGAGGGAGAGAGGGAGGGAGGGAGGGAGGGAGGGAGGGAGGGAGGGAGGGAGGGAGGGGAGGGGAGAGGAATGGGGGAGGGGGTGGGGGAGGGAAGGGGTGGAGGAGGGGAGGGAGAGGAGGGGGAAGGGGGAAGGGGAGGAGGGGAGGAGGAGGTTAGGGAGGTGAGGGGAGGGGGTGAAGGGAGGGGGAGGGAGGGGGAGGGGAGGGGGCGTGGGGGAGAGAGGGGAGGGGGGAGTGGGGGAGGAGGGAGTGGAGGAGTATAGGGTGCTGCACCAATGCAGGAGAGGCAACCCAAGGGGGGGGAGGGGGAGAGGGGGGGCGAGGGAGGCGAGGGGGACGGAGGGGGAGGGGGAGGGGCGAGGGAGGAGGAAGAGTGGGGAGGAGAGGGGGGAGGGAAAGGTGGAGAGGGGAGGGGGGAGTGGGGAGGGAAGGGGGGGTGGGGGAGGAGAGGGTGCTGCACCAAAGCAGGAGTGGTTTGGGCCCAACGGGTCCACTCGGTCTAGTATTAAATAAATAGAGGAAAGTACATTTCTGTTTTGTAATCGATATATTTGTGGAATATTCATTATCCAATTATGGCAGCATGATAATATGGACATGTTAAACTCTGAACACTTTAAGTGTGATTATGCTCCTTCCAAATGTTAATCTAGAAAAAAAAATTAAAAGCAACTGTGGATGAAAATGCAATTGTTGTCTAATGTCTTTGTTCTTGTTCAAGATGGCAATGAAACATGGATGGAAAAGCTGATACTATATTTTCCTTTAGTATCATAAAGACCTGGCTTCCACTCCAGATTGATAAATTATAAGAATCCATCTGAATATTTTTAATTTCTTACCTGAAATATGTTTGTGCAAGTCTGATCAATTCTTCCACCAAGTACAGATACACCTATAAACTTGACCACAACTTGGACAAAAATCTTGTTGTCACATCATTGAGTTTCATTCAAAGAGTTCCTATTGCAAGCTACATTGAGTGTGGAAATGTTGAATGAATGCTGCATAAATCTCCTACCATAGAGAAAAAAAAATCTAAGTCACTCCTGGGTGGTTTCTACAGCTTTGTGACATTTTTCTGGGAGAAGTCTGTAAATGTATTCTAAAGGACACAAAGTGCTGGAGTAACTCAGCAGGCCAGGCAGCATCTCTGGAACACATGGATAGGTGACATTTCGGGTTGACCATCCAGTCTCGACTAGGAACGTCACCTATCCATGTTCTCCAGAGGTGCTGCCTGACCTGCTGAGTAACTTCAGCGCTTTTATGTTCTTTTACGTGTTAACTAATATCTGCAGTTCTTTGCTTCTGCAAATGTATTCTCTTAGCTGCAGGCATCAAACCAACATATCTAAAATGACTTTCACAACCTCGCTCTGTCACAAAGCCAATGAGGTACTCCTGAAATGCAGTAGATGTAGTTCAGTTGTAACTATCAATTCTGAGCATGGCTGTCAAGTTGCCAGGTTACACCACAAAATGGGATAATGACCAGATAATCAGTTTTTATTCATGTTCCTTGGGAATTAATGTTGGCCAGAGATTACAGGGAACCTCCCTGCTTTTCAAAATAACATAATGAGAATTTTTATATAAAAATGATTTAATGTTGCATCTGTTGCTTCGATCTACATTAAGATTTTTTAAGTCCATTAAGTTTTTTTGTAATGTAATAAAATTGTGAAATTATGCTAATTGTTCTTCATCTTCATTTTTTTTTTTAACACAAAGCAAAGTTTGTGCTTTCTTTGACTTTCTTGCCATTGGGACAAATTACTTCTCAGAGACTGACCCTTCAACTTTGGAACTGAAACCATGCAGATCCAAGATGACAAAAACAGCCCATTGTGGAGATTTGCCCTGCTGGAACTAATGGGCACAAAGATCCATTTCTTAGGATGGGTTCATCAAGCTACTCAGCAAACTATGTGCAACCCACAGTAAAGATATTAAAAGGATGAAAAATTATCTTGTAAACCAAGAGATTACTGGGAGTGATATTAGCTAATAAATATTTCACATGTTTGTATGACATTCTGCCATTCATTATTTTAATGCAGCAATGAACTCCATTAATATTTTTTAATATGGTACATTATTGCTAAACTGGCAGGCAAATGAATGTCACATGAATATGTTAAGCCTTTGGCCGCTAATGTTACTAAAAATAATTTCTAAGCCATAGACTTCAAAGTCTGAAGAGATCTGACCCTTTCTAAATGGGTCAGTGACTTGTGCTGAAAACCAAAGTGATGCTTCATCCATTTCAAAAGACAATGCAGATGGTAGAAATTGTAACAACGCTACTTGTGATTTGTTACACATGACGGACAAAGGACCCTAAAGCTGGCTTCTAAGTATTAGTGCTTATAGAATGACAAGTAGACCAACAGTGCACAGGTACCAAAACCAAATCTAGGCCGCACTACCCCTACATTATTCACATTCCAGTCTTCTCATTATTTCCACAGCATATTTTACATTCTCAATTAGAAATCACAGCCCCATTAACCACTTTCCCCTTCATTTCACTTTTATATGGGCTTATAGAACTTATGTTTCCTTCGTTACTGAACAAAAATAATATAAAATGAAAGGACACAGATGAAAAGAAAATATGTAATGTATTTGTTTTCTCAATGTTGCATTCTGACAATTAAATATTGCTGATGAGTTTTGGGATTGTAGGGCTCTCCCAACATAGCTGAACTTGGTTGATTTAGCAACGATCAGCTGGATCTCAGGAATTTCATTGTTATAAATAGAATGTCATGTCATGTCATCCATTATGTCTTCCATGCCATTCCTATTTGATGATATTAGATATTAGCCAAAAACATTTCTGTGTGATGTTATTATACATGTAGAGCACAGAAGTTTAAGGAGAGGATTAGTAGGGGATCATAATCAAGGTTATTTGTTATAGTAAATAAGCAAAAACATTCTTCATTGGAAGGACAATCAGTTCTCAAAGTGCACAGGTTTCAGACACCTGGCAAAAGAACCAGGGTGATATTTTGTTTTACATAGCAAGTTATAAACTAGGACACACTGTTTAAACATGGGATTAAAACAAATTACAAAGTGCCATTGGCATTCATGGGGAATTAGACTGGCACCAGAGCGGGAGATTCTTTGTGGTCTATGGGGAGAGGACAGTCTCGAAACACCAGATAGATTCCTTGATCCAAAGTCGGCCACAGACAAGTTGGGTTGAATGGGATTCTTCCATGCTGCATCACACTTTTTTCGCATGAGTTGCAGGTGGTTCGATGATAAACCAATCGCGAAAAATGTTAGGAAATGTATACATTTTGACTGGAGCCTGATGGACTCCATAGCACCATTTAAAAGGTTGTAGGAATAAGGAAATGCAAGTGCATTTGTACAGGAATCTTTAAAGATACAAGGTAAGTTGAGAATAATCATTGTGGTATTATAAATAGAGCAGAGTGTACAAAAGTTACATTGGACTTTCAAGAGACACCAAGATAATGCACACACCATGGCCATCTCTGAGATGTAAGATCCAAGGGATAGAACAGAAAAGCTTTACCAGAATGGTTGCAGCGATGATGAATTACAAGGACAGACTGGAGAACCTAAAGCCATTCTCTTAGCACAGGAGAAGGTTGAGTAGAGATTTGGTAGAGAAGTAGAAGATTGTGATAATTTTAAATCGGATCAATACAATGGAAGGGTCAAAGGACAAAAGGATATGGATTAAAAATCATTGGCGGAAGGTTCAGGGTTATTGCTGAAAATGGATTCAGATGAATTCTATTGGGGAAAAAATGGAGTGGTCTACAATGAGATTCAATGAGCTGAATGGTTTTCTTCAGCAGGTCACCATTCCATGATTCCATGATCCTATACTATACTAGTACAGAATACTATTTTTAATTTTCAATATTGTATTTGAATGAAATCAGCTAATTGAAAGATTTCTGCATTTTTAATCATTACAAAATAGTTACAAATTAAATTGGAGGCATATTTCTATACTGAACTGGATTTAACCAAGATAGGAGTTTTTCTGTTAAAAATCAAGTTAATATGAACAAGGAGTGAGGTAGAGATTTGTGACTTGGTTAAGAGGCAAGATGTGATTTGGAATTTCTCTCTGCACTTCACCTTTAATTATAGTTGGTCAAAAAACATGACTTTCCCAGACTTTATATCTGACAAATGTCCACAACTTAGAAAATAGAATATAGCACAGTACAGCACAGGACTTTTGTCCATCATGTCCACGCCAAACATAATGCTGAATTAATCTCCTCTGCCTGCACGTGATCCATATCCCTCTATTTCCTGCACTTCCATGTGCCTCTCTAAATGTCTCTTTAATGCCACTATGCCTCCACCGCCAACTTTGGCAGCACATTGCAGGTACCCATCGCTCTCTGCATAAAAATGCCCCATAAATCTCCTTTAAATTTTGCATCTTCTCATCTTAAAGTTATGTCTAGTCTTTGACATTTCCATCATGGGAAAAAAGTTCTAACTCTCTATCCTATCTATGCCTCCCATAATTTCACATACTACTATCAGGTCTTCCATCGACCTCCAGTGTTCCAGGAAAACAATCTAAGTCCGTCCAACCTCTCCCTGTAGCTATTGCCCCCTATTCCAATCTTCATTCTGGGAAACCTCATCAGCACCCTCTCCAAAGCCTCCACATCCTTCCTGTGATGGGGCAACCAGAACTGCACACAATGCTCTAAACGCCCCCTAACCAAAGAGGCTAAGTTGACCAACCTAACTTGGTGAATGAACTTGACGTCATCTGAGTGAAACTTCACATATGAAGGGCTGTGAATCACTATCATGTACAAATGTACCTTCACATGCCATGAGCCTGAGAAATAAGTTCTAAAATGGGCATTTAGAGTTGTGGTTTTGATTTTGTTATTTTTGAGTTTTGTGCACTCACTCACCCTACTATGATTTTCCGCTTCAATATAGCATTCAGTGAGAGTGGGTTGGACAATTGGTTTTAAATTCCATGCATTGGTCTGGCAATGTGGTCTTCCATGCATTTTTGAAAATGTGGGTATCCTCCAGTGATTTCCATTACCCAATCCATAAATGGGGGCCGATTGTTAATTCTACAGAAGCAGTACACGTAAACGACAAATTTTGATTTGCTGATGAAGAGTGCCCTTTTCCATGAACCCAAGACAAAAATACAGCAAAAGAACCATAAAAAGCTGGGTTCTTAAATCTGCACTTGTAAATACAGCTGTTTAATGTGTAGGTTGTGTTTTTTTTTACAGTAAGGGTGATAATGTTATATATCAATAATTTTCTGAAGCTCTGTCAACACTCAGGTTCTTAACACCAAAATCATGATTCTTCTTATCATGATTTTGGTCACAGAGCATGCAAGGATTTAGACTGCACTGACCTGAAACAAGTGTGGTGTTTTAATATTTAATGACCGGAAGGAATGAACATGCAATTCATTGAAATTAAATGTGTTGTGAAGAATCCTTTGGTCACTAGTTTTCAGGTGCAAAAATGTCGGTGGGATTGTTACAGTCAGTTATGCTACTGGTAATGTTAGATTGCTAAATTCCTAAATTAATTTCTGCGAATTACTGTGTTTAATCGCTGGCTCCAGCATAAACTGAATTTGGAGAATTGGATTTCTGAAGTTTTATCAAAAGCATTAGCCCCAGTACGACGTAAGCAAAAATATTATATTCAGTGTATATATTGCCCATAAAACCTAACACAAAACACAGCCAATGCATAATTTAGTAGTGCATTGAACTAATCATATTTTGTGGTTTTGGGGATAATCCTGTTAAACTCTTGCAGGCCGCAGAAAGAAAATGCATTAAACTGCCACCTTTAAACAATGCGATGTATTGAATGTTTTGTTCCAATGGTGTGACTGAATGCAGAAATTGAGGGGGGGGGGGGGGGGGTGGATGGTAAGGAAATCAGAGCCATGCACAAGTAAAAGATCTCAAGGAAGAAATGTTTGACCTGGCAATGAGCTCCTCGTTTTACACAATTCTCTGTTAGAAGTAGAGAGGGGGAATGGTCACGTACAGGGTTTTGGAAGAATAGAATCAGGAATGGTAGCACCTTTCCCCGTTGCCTGGTGTTTGCGGCATCATTCAATAACGATTCTTCCCTCAGCCAACAATGAACGATTCTACATTTCCCTGAACAACGTCTGCTTTGACCTGGTTTTCACACCTTACCCTTCCATATCTCTAGCTTCCCTCTCCCCTGACTTCCAGTCTGTAGCAGGGTCTCGACCCAAAACGTCACCCATTCCTTCTCTCCAGAGATGGAGCCTGTCCCGCTGAGTTACTCCAAGCATTTCGTGTCTCTTCAGTGTAAACCAGCATCTGCAGTTCCTTCCTGTACAATCTTTGTTGTCCTGGTGTCACTGAGAGAAAAATGCCCGGTTCCATTTAGTCCGGACAGAGCCTTCTCAGAGTTGAATGCTCTTTGCATTTTGCATTCAGGAAATATAGATACAAGGATGCATAATCATTAACCAGAACAATTCAAACCAAAGAGGGAATCTTTATAGTTAATTCCGGTATTCCTTTAATATACCCATAATTTGAAATTGCCAAAACTATTAAATAAGACAGATCTGTGTATAAACCATCGATAACATTCTTTTACAGGCACAAGACCCGGGATTTACAGTTGGAGCATTTAGAACGATGCGTCACAAGCCACAAATTGAAGAATCTAGGCACTGGTCTAGAACAGGCAGTCACATTTCCGTGACCATCTGACACCTTCGATTTAGAAAAATAATACTTTGCCTGCAGCATACGTTTCGTGCTGAACCCAGTAGGTAAAAATGTGCTTGGGAGAATTCTGCTCTACAGCCGCTGAGACCCAGCATCGACCCTAAGTAATTGTGTCGTTACCTATCTCTGATACGGGTTTAGAAAAATCAGGATGTAACGCCACCTCACAAATATCGACACATAATCATCCCTGGATAAAATGTTATTGAATTATTAATTTGGTTGAATTTTCATGTTTGTTTAATATTGGCATGGTACCCCGGATAATTTAAATTTTATTTATGTCGGCTGGAAGTGGTGTGAGCAGACATCCATGGTAGGCATGGACCTCCTGCAGAAGACAAAACCTCAGGAAGCCATTAATCCAACCAATTAGAAACGAATTGTATTTTATGTCCTCAGATCTCTACTAGACAAAGTAGGGACTGTTTTTAGTTAGGGATGCGGGATCAATGAGGATCTGCCCTTTTCACAATTTATCTCCATGTTAAGTGAAGCATCATGATATTTATCTCTGTATAATGAATAGTAAAACAAAAATGCGTGGTCTGGGGCACAAAATGATGCAGTTGGCTTCTATCATTATCACACAAAATAAAGTTGATCTACGCAGATGGGTCGAATCTTATTGGAACTCCACGTTTTAAATCACCAACCAATTCACGTTGGAACTGTTGTGGATTTTTAAAACGGTTGGGATAAAAAGTTTCTATTTTTGGGTCCTTTTAAGTGTTCGGCATTAACCATATGCGAAATACTTCATCAACGCCAATTCACCAAAACCAAATTTGGCTTGACACGCTGAGGGGGGTGTAATGCACTTCCTAAAACTGATTTCTTTATTTTGACAAATGTAAACATTACACCTGGTGCCTTCAAAGCAGCAGACCATCAATTGAACACACATGATCTACATTAATGCCCCATGTATTTTGTTGGATTCAATTCAGCAGCGAGGAGCCAAGCCCTTTGTGTATTTTTATTTGCCCGTACTTGGATACATTATAAAGGCAATCTGCTTTATCTTAAATGAATCTGATAGGAGTGGGATAATAACTTCTATGTTTTATGCCGCAATGGTGTTAGTGTAATATAAGCCAGACTAATTCATTATAGCAGTGTTGGTCTGACAATGTATGTCATCTGATGCAATTGAAAGAGAAAGTCTTAATAACAAAAATGTCAGTGTTACCAAGACATTAACAAGACAATCTGATAATTTCCAACGATCGTAATATCAAGTGGATAATCATTTCTTTGTTTCAATGCATCAACAGTATTAATGGGATAGAATCCGTGCAATTCATTACTGCAGACAGCACGGTACTGGTATGTCATCTTATGCAACTGCACAGGCAATAAAATGGTAAGAAAGTTTGTGCCATCATCTGAAGATTGCATTGTTCATCCACCTTCATAAATCCATGCATGTGAAAGATGAGGAGAAAAATATTTTGTGGGACAGAGTCTTTTTTTTCTCCCTCTCCTGTGAGATATTCATTCACCCAGAGAAAGAAGCCTGGTCACAGAATTAGCAGTTTCAGCTCAGCTGAAGTCGCTAGGCTGTGAAGGAAAGAGAAATTGACTAATTAGCAATGCGCACTAAAACTTGACGGTTCTTTATAAAGGGGACTGCTTTTCTAAGATGTTTGACTGCGCAGTCATTTACGCACGACAATTTTACAATAGCCTTGAGCCATAATTTTAAAACTCTCTCCAGCATCCAGCCCCTTCATGGTCACTCTTCACTGGCGATGCGCGACCGTTTCTCTCCCCAACCGTGGATTTCCTATTACTCTTGTTACGACTCACTGAATCCCAGGCCCAAGGATAATGATGTGTTGTTTCTTGGTAGCATAATTTGTCACACGTACATTTTTTTGCGAAAGCTGCTCTCAGACTTCTTGCTGGTGCTAATTCTGGAGACAGTATATCAAATGATGAACGACAAAAAAACCTCGCAAGCGTAACTGCTGAAGTTGCAACGCGTGGAGCTTGATCGGATACGGATTTTACTGGGGGATCGAAGCAAAGAGAAGGAAGAAAAAAAGAGGAGAGAAAAAAATATATTATAAAAGTGAAGATCTCTGATCGAAGTGGACGCTAGTTTGCAGCCCAGTGTACACAGGTAAGTTTGTGGCCTCGGCGTCGGTGACGAGTGGGAACACAGGGGAGATGAGGCGGTGACAGGTGCTTTGGTGAATAAACAAGACTGTAAGAATCCATGGAATCCATGGACAGGGGCCACTGCTAAATTTAAAGAGATCCGTGCATGTGGTACTATGCACCATGGAAGCTCGGCGGCTTGACTTAGTAAGGCGCTGCTTACGATTTTTGAAGTTTATTTCTATTAAGAATCTGACCCCTGACGTCTGTTATAACACACGCTTAAAGCCAACAACTATACGGGTCTTTATATATGAACTGGTCGTATTTTTTTTCTAAAAAAAAACATCATTAGATAACATGCAACTTTAACTATTTCATTCGCGGTCCGCTTTAGAAAAAAAAAAACCTTGAACGCAAAAGGCTCCGCGATTTAAACCTGATATGTTTCTTTAATGTTTATTATGGGGGTGACTTCCAATCGCGGTGTGCCGGCTTAACACCGAGCAAAATATAAAGGCGAAAAATTAGCGGAAGGGGCTTAAAATCCGGAGAGATTTCGCCTACAACACAAGTCTTTTGTAACAAGAATAAAACATTTTTTTTGTTTGCCCTTTAATGAAGCGTTGGTCCGAGAAACCTCGCTTTACTTACATGGAAATGTTTGTCACGGGGAATGAATGGCTGTGAAATTGACTGTGTGAAATGTGTGACTCCTTTTTTGTTTTTTTTGTTTTTAAGGAGGTGTCCCAAGTTAGATACCATGTCAAGATCTGGAGACAGGACGTCCACCTTCGACCCTTCTCACAGTGATAACCTCCTACACGGTCTCAACCTACTGTGGCGAAAGCAGCTTTTCTGCGATGTGACTCTGACAGCCCAAAGCCAGCAGTTCCATTGCCACAAAGCCGTGCTGGCTTCGTGCTCCCAGTATTTCCGATCGCTCTTCTCCAATAACAGCCAGCGCAAGGACAGCACAAACGAAGCCGGGAGACGTACACCTTCCTCCCCGGTCGAGGATATCACCAGGTCCATCAATAACATTGTCCTGCAGGGCTGCTCTGCCACCGGGGTGTGCCTGGTGCTGGAGTACATCTACACGGCCAACATGACCCTCTCCCTGGACACGGTGGAGGACGTGCTGTCGGTCAGCAAGATCTTGCACATCCCACCCGTCACCAAACTCTGCGTCCAGTTCCTCAACGACCAGATATCCATGCAGAACTACAAGCAGATCTGCCAGATCGCCGCCATCCACGGGCTGGACGAGACCAAGAAGCTGGCCAACAAGTACTTCGTGGAGGACATCCTGCTGCTGAATTTGGAGGAGGTGTGCGCCATGATGGACTCGACGCCGCCACCTGTGGAGTCGGAGCTCGCTCTTTTCCAGATGTCCGTGCTGTGGATCGAGCACGACAGGGAGACCCGCATGCAGCACGCCCCGGACCTGATGAAGCGGCTCCGCTTCGCCCTCATCCCCGCCACAGAGCTGGTGGAGAGGGTGCAGTCCGTCGACTTCATGCGGAGCGACCCGGTCTGTCAGAAACTCCTGCTGGACGCGATGAACTACCACCTCATGCCGTTCAGGCAGCACTGCCGCCAGAGCCTGTCCAGCAGGTGAGAACGAACTAACATGCCTCTTGCTTTGCTCAGTTTCAGGGCTCAACAACGGTGTACAAGAAGATAACTGCAGGTGCTGGTACAAATCGACGGTATTTATCTCACAAAATGCTGGAGTAACTCAGCAGGTCAGGCAGCATCTCAGGAGAGAGGGAGTGGGTGACGTTTCGGGTCGAGACCCTTCTTCAGACTGATGCCAGGGGGGTGCTTGCTTTGGCTTCCTGCTGGATTTTCATTAACCTGATCCCAGGTTATCCGGAAGTCATTAGAATTTTTAAGACAGACACACACACACACACACACACACACACACACACAAGGCAGTGTTAATATTTGCAAAAACAAAAGTATCATAGTTTGAGGGGCGATGCAGTTAGACACGAAAAACGTCATCATTCACGCCCATAAATTGGCACCGAGGAAACGATCAACCACTGTTAACCAACTTTCTCCTTACCTTCTTCAGTGGCTGAGAGAAGTGGCTGTTGAATAGGTTCACTAAGTTATTCCTTCCTGCAACCCCCCCCCCCCCCCCCCTTCTCCTCCCTGGCACACATCCTCCACGGGGCTGTTGTTGGAGAGATGTTTAAGGTGGCATGTTTAAGATTTATGATCAAGCCACCAAAAAGATGGATTGGGCCCAGCGTGAAACATTCAGCAGCTCCACCCCTTCCTCCTCCTCGCTGCCCTCTTATCCCAGCAACAGATATACCTGGATAATGTTTAAACCACATGCTGTGCGTTTCCAAAGCTGAAGCCACCTCCATTACTTATCCTTTCTCTGTAGGTCCATTCCATGGTGCCATTTCCACATTCCTTTGGTTATGACAGGGACCACATATGACCAACATTTATGGGTGTCCAATAATTGAATGTTCATGATGTGTTTGGTCTGGCCATGTGGAATGAACTTCACCCTGTTCCAAGTAGCTCTCCAGAGACCTATACATTCACTGGAAATAAGACCTTCAGTGATGTTGCAAATGACTGGAAGTAGTTGAAGCATTAATTGCAGCAACCTGTGCCATATCAAGTGATGATGTACATGCTGCAGTCCCCAGATATGGATCAGCAGATACTTAACACTAATCATTATTATTCGATCATTCGTAAAAAAATACACAAAGTGCAGGTCAGGCAGCATCGCTGGAGGCAAAGATACTTCAGTTTGGTTTCATTTAGTTTAGTATGATCATGTATCCCGAGTTACAGTGAAAAGCTTTTCTTTGCATGCTACCTAGTCAGAGAAAAGACATTGGGTTGGAACCCTTCTTCAGAAAAGTCACCTATCCATGGTATCCAGAGATGCTGCCTGACCCGCTGAGTTGCTACTGCCCTTTTTGGGGGCAAATCAGCATCTACAGTTCCTTGTATCAATAGTTGATTGCGTTTATATCCTTTTATGTGCAGTGTTTTATGTGACTTGGCATCAAAACATCTAACCTGATGGAAAACAATGAAGGATCATAGGATTTAATCATAATCCATCTGTGCAATATATAATATGTATTGTTGAAAAAACTCCCTAAAATCTGGCACATAAGTAAAAGCACATAGTGTCGTGATTCTATGAATATTAGCCTTTCATCCACAGCGTTCTACAGTTACAACATCAGTGGTATACATATCTTTTAAAATAATTGAAATACTGGAGGCATGATAAAAGAATACTATGTGTCTGACAGAAGTCATCTTTTGTAATTTTCACATAATACTTGCAGTAATTTCTGACTATTTTTATGACTTAATACAATAATTTGCCATATAATTTCCTTGCCACATAATGGACAACCAGACAATGGTTACTGGAGGTACTATGCCTATTGACTAGAAAATCCTAAAGGGAAGGTGATGGAAGAGCAAGTTCAGCATTTACCTGCATAATTCAGTATGAATTATTACAGGTAAATCTTCATAACCTATGCCAGTAATATTCTATTTATTAAGAAGCTTATTGAAAAATATTTTGCCTTGCAAAGTAAGAAACCATATTTTTCAGTTTGACATCTCAGTGACAATGGCTTATCAGGTCTTGCTAAAATCAAACTCTATGATTAACGAAAAGCTTGTTTTAGACGTTTTCACCTTACCTCAGTTTAATTGTCATATTACAATACTTGGCATCCAACCTTTAGAGAATTAGTTCCTTTGGAAAGTACTTTAAATGTAATTAAACAGTCAATGATTGAGATATTATCACGGTGTTGCGTTTGAAGAACTGAAAAATTGAAGGTGTAACAGATGAAGTAAAAGAGTAGTACGAGAAAAAGCTGTGAACTACAGGACACTGAGCCTAACATCTGTGGTTGGAAAGTTACAGAGAGTATTCTGAGAGATAAGATATACATGTATTTAGATGGACAAACGCTGACTCGAGATAGTCAGCATGGTTTCGTATGTGGGAACCTGTGTCTCACGAATCTGATTAAGTTTTTTGAAGATATGACCAAAAGGTTTCATACGTTTCATAAGAGAGAGGAGCAGAATTAGCCTATCTGGCCAATCAAGTCTACTCCACCATTCAATCATGGCTCATTTATCTCTCCCTCCTAAGCCCATTCTCCTACCTTCTCCCCATAACATCTGACATCCGTACTAATCAAGAATCTATCTCTGACTTAAAAATATCCATTGACAGCCTCCATAGTCTTCTGTGGCCATGAATTCCACAATTCACCACCCTCTGAGCAAAGTTTGATGAGGGCACTGCTGTCGATGTTGTATATATGGATTTCAGCAAGGCATTTGACAAGGTTCTGCATGGTAGGCTGTTCTGAAAGGTTAGATCCCATGGGATTCAAGGAGTGATACAGTAGCTTACTGGATAGAAAATTGGCTTCATGGAAGGAAGCAGAGGATGATGGTGGAAGGTTGCTTTTTCAGACTGTTTGTTATTTATATCAGTGATTTGGATGAGAACGTACAAGACATGATTAGCAAGTTTGCAGATGACACTAAAGTGAGTGGTATTGTAGATAGTGAAGATGATTGTCAAAAATTGCAGCCGGATCTTGATATTGGGCAGGTGAGCTAAGGAATGGTTGATGGAATTTAATACAGAGAAGTGTGAGTGAGATGTTGCATTTTGGGCAGTCTAACAAGGGCAGGACCGACACTGTGTTGTAGAGAAGAGGGATCTAGGAGAGCAAGTACACAGTTTCTTGAAAGTGGCATCGCAGGTAGATGGGGGGCGGGGGGTCAAGAAGTCTTTTGGCATATTGGCCTACATCTGTCAGAGTATTGAATATAGAAGTTGGGAAGTCGTGGTGCAGTTGTATAACACTTTGGTGAGGCCACATGTAGAGTATTGTGTTTAGTTTTTCTGACAATGTTATAGGAAAGATGTTGTCAAGCTGGAAAGGGTGCAAAGGAGATATACAAGGACGTTGCCAGGACTCAAGGGCCTGAGCTATCAGGAGAGGTTGAGCAGGCTAGGACTTTATTCCTTGAATTGGAGGAGGATGAGGTGTTATCTTTTAGAAGGGTACATGATTATGAGAGGAATAGATTAGATTAAAGCACAAAGTCAAAGTAAGGTATTTGAGAACCAGAGGACATAGGTTTAAGGTGAGGGTAAAGATTTAATAGGAACCCGAGGGGTAACATTTTTACACAAAGGGTGGTGGGTCTATTATACGAGCTGCCGGAGGAGGTAGGTCAGGCAGGTACTATTATAATGTTTAAGAGACATTTGGATAGGTACAAGAATACGATAGGTTTAGAGGACTATGGACCAGGCATGGGCAGGTGGGACTAGTATAGATAGTACATGTTGGTCGGTGTGTGCAGGTTGGGCTAAAGGGCTTGTTTTCCATGCTGTATGATTCTATGACTTTGTGATACTATGAATGTTGGAACATGAAATTTTGCAATCTAGGAGCTTGCACTTCCAATCTTCCTCATGAGCAATGGCACAGTTTGAGGCACTGCATGAATGGTAGCTATGTAGGAAAGGAGGAAAAATCAGAGCGTAAGTCATATCCCAGGCCATTGTCATGATATCTTGGTCATTATTGCAGCAAACCTGGAATCATGCCAGCAAATTATGCTGTGAACCTCCAACAGTGCATCTCACAGGGAAGTCGGAAGAATCAGCAAGGAGAAAGATATTTTACAGATGTTCATCTTTAAAATAAAAGCAATTTGATAACAATAATCACTATGGTAACCCCTCTTGTTTCCCAAGTGCACACATGCCTGCTGGTTTATTATTAACAAATCACATGGGCCAATTGTGTTATTTTTAGTAGCTCAAAACTATGAGAGTTACCTGCAGAGATGCTAAGACATGATTTTCCCACAGGTAGTTATTACAAAACTCTTCAGCATTACATGGTACATTGTGGAACATTCTCTAACAACCCAACTATTATTAGCAGTTTTATAAAACCAACATGTAGTAGCATATTTTTTCTAACAACTGATAATGATATGAGATATCGCATATCGAAGAGAATAAACTAAAACAAAAAATATGTAATAGTATAGATGTCACCTTCTGGCAGGGATGTTTTTGATTTAATTATTTACAATGCCACTAAAACAAAGCAAATTTGGTGCCATAGGATATTTCTCTTTCATATTCATAGATTAATATCAATGTTATATCAGATTTGTGAGATTCATTATTCTTCATTGAAATAAATCATGAGAATGGAGCATTTGAAAAAATCTTTTTTGTGGTATTAGCCTATTGTCATGCACAATTGGGATGATTTTATCTAGTTTTAATGTAAGATTAGCAATGAATACATACCAAAAGCCATTATATATTGTTTAGGTGAAATAATGTTCAGGTCACATATTCAACTTGAGTTAAAGTCACTTTTAGCAATAGGTATTCGGAAAAGTTATTTATTTTTGTGGTGCTCGGAAGAATGAGTCTGTTCTCAGTCATTCAACATCTTAGGAATCATAGAAATGTAGAACAAAGCAGTTCATTTATCATCGTGTCTGTTTCAATCAAAAGAGATCTACCCAGATTAATCCCGGAATCCATTCAACTGGCCGTTCATGGGTCTTCAAGTACACATCTATGTACTGTTTAACTGTGAAGAGCATCTTTCCCTTTATCACCTTTTCAGGCTCTGAGTTCCAGGTCCATATCACTCCCTGGGTAAAAAGTGCTTTCCTTTGTTTTGCTTCTGATCCTCATACAAAGTATTTTAGAACTATGCTCCCTGTTTTTTGACCCATCGACTAAGTATGATCTCCTTGTTTGCCTGGATGCTTAATAATTATATACATCTCTACATCCTCATAGAGGTCACAGAGTCATAGAGTCATAGAGTCATAGAGTGATACTGTGTGGAAACAGGCCTTTCGGCCCAACTTGCCCACACGTCCTAGCTACACTAGTCCCACCTGCTTGCGTTTGTTCCAAATACCCACCACCCTCTGCGCGAAAAAGTTACCCATCAGATTCCTATTAAATCTTTTCCCCTTCACCTTAAACCTATGTCCTCTGGACCTCGATTCATCTACTCTGGGCAAGAATCTGTGCATCTACCTGATCTATTCCTCTCATGATTTTAATACCATCCTCCATCTCTCTTGTTCCAAAGAAAACTACTCAAGATTATCCAACCTTTCATCACATTTACACTTTCCCAGCCCTGGCAATATTGTTGTAAATTTCTCAAAAAATTAGCTTATTTTTAATTAATGGTATTTATTCACAAAATGCTGGAGTAACTCAGCAGGTCAGGCAGCATCTCAGGAGAGAAATTAACATCAGTAAAATAGAACATCTGGCCATTGCCACTCTGCTTTCTGTAGGACGTCACTTTGAGCAAATTGGCATTTGCCTTTCCAACTTTACAATTGTGAGTCCAGTTTAAAAGTGCTTTACTATGTCCATAAGTCCATATTATGTCCATAATAAACCTATTTTAGAACAGAGAACACTAAGAGAATGTAATTTTGATAGGCTGGGATAGAATGAACAGGAAAGACCTATTTCTCTTGGTAGAGATACCAGTAGTTGACCTACCAATGTTAGGTGACCTACCTACATATTTTTGACTAAAGGCTTTTAAAAAATACTTGGATATGCAGTTGAAGTGCTGCAACCTGCAAGGCTATAGACAGACTTACAGATGGAAAGGGGGGCTAAATTGGAAAGCAATGGGCCAAACGGCCTCCTACTATGGTATGAGTTTCCATGCTTTCCATGGCTTTCTGGTCAGTGGTTTCTTTATTATTAGGCTGGAATCCAATAAATATTTTGTGTAACTTTGATTTAATGATATTCACTGATTGTGTTAAAGGGCTGATTGCAAACAGAGTCTTGCATGATTGGCAGTCTCACAAATGTTCATCACACCGTGTCACAGAGTTAAGGGAACTGAAATTATTTCTGCCTATTCAATGTGACCCTAAGAACCAGATGGAAGGTTGATGAACGTATTCAGACCAACTGCATTCATTATTGCTGTGTCCTTTTTACTTCAGCTCTCCCTCTTGTGCTACCATCAGATAAGTTGACACTTTTTCACAAAGGTGTCAAGGAAAATGAAGTTGGCCTCAAAGTGGCAACCTTTGAGAGGAAGTTAAAAGCATCCTTGCAGGTCTCCTCAAATGTGCAAAGGCAGTGAAAGGCTATGGAGAAGAAGAACAAAATCTCTGATGAAGTGGAAGAAGAAAATCATTTGCCTCTGCGCTGGCTGCAATTCTTCTCTTCCTTGCACCCAACTGCCTCTCTTGTAGTTCACTTTTCTTTTTTTTATGTCTCTTTTTTCATATATATAATTTTCTTATTTCTATTTGTTTATATCTTCCCTGGCTGCTGGTGTTCCTGGTGTCAGCTTTCAGATCTGCTTTCTTTACTGACTCATTCCCAATTGTATAAAGCAAAAGGATGCTATTAGAGGCTTACTGCCATCTCAGCATCATCGCATAAATGAACAGGCTCCTTGTAAACTATACATCCTATTGTTTGGCTCTGTCTTATTGTTTAGCACTGCTTTACACTTTCAGTCATTCCTAATGTAATTCCTATTGAATGTCAAATTTGCTGATGGCAGCAAAAGGAGAAGAGTAAGCAATAATGCACTTGCTCTGAATACAAAGGTCACAAGGTCATTTCATAGGCTGAGGAAGATCAATCAAATTTCATTAAATCAGGGAAGTGTAGGGACATACGGATTAGCGGGGGGGTCTCGAACCCTCGGTTGGGCTAACGAGTCACGAGATGCGGGAGCGCGAGGTATAGTTGTGTCTGGCGCCCAGCTGGAGAGATGAGATTAGATTGTATTGGCTAGTTAAGTAGTGTGCGTCCAAAGTAAGCAGTTGCAGTTTGTTACGGTTACCTACGAATAAAGACCTTTGAACAATAACGCTCGTTTTGGACTCACTACATTGGTGACCCGAACGCGAAGAACACGCAGAATGTCGCAAGTGGGAGCGAGCGCGGGCGAGGTTCACCTACCGCCGTTCTGGGCCCATCAGCCGCACCTGTGGTTTGTACAGGCGGAGTCGCAGTTCCATATTAAAAAGGTGGATAGCGAACTGGAGAAGTTCCACCACCTCGTGAGCTGTCTGCAGGCGGAGGTGGCGGCGAGGGTCAGTCAATATCTGACCAGTCCACCCCAAACGGAGCAGTACGTGGGGCTCAAGAGGCTCCTACTGAAGAAATTCGGCTGGAGCCAGAACCAGCGGGCTCTGAGGCTGCTCCATCTACCAGCGCTGGGGCAACGGCTGCCGTCCGAGTTGATGACGGAAATGCTGACCTTGGTGGGCGACCATCAGCCGTGCATGATGTTCGAGGCGGCATTTCGAGAGAAGCTACCCCAGGACGTCAGGCTGGTGTTGGCCGACGTCTCGTTTGATGACCCGGAAACGTTCGCCGAGAAAGCCGACGTGCTCGTCAGGGAGCGGCACACCCGGGACGACTCGGTCAATCGTGTCTCGAGGCCCAGCGGCAGTCGGGGGAGCGGCCGGGAGAGCGACGGCTCGGCCGCTATTTCGCAGTCTGCCAGGCAAGAGGGGGCTGCAGAACATGTTTATTGGTCGCGGGCACAACCAGCACGGCAGAATAAAAGCGGCTGGTGTTTCTTCCATCGGTGGTGGGGCAGTGACGCCCGAAGTTGCAGAGCCCCGTGTACGTTTCCGGGAAATGCCTGGGCCGATCGAACGTAGAGGCAGTTTCGATTGGCCGTAATTGCCGCCTCTACGTGACGGACCAAAAGACCGGGATCGTGTATCTGGTGGATACGGGAGCAGTTGTGAGTATTGTGCCTCCCTACGGCTGTGAAGTTCAAGCGGGGGGGGAGGGGCCGCCCCTTATTGCAGTGAACGGTAGCGCCATCCGCACTTACGGTAAGAGGGCTATGTCCCTGTCCTTTGGGTCTAGGACCTACCATTGGAATTTCATCGTGGCGGATGTGGGCCAGGCCATTTTGGGTGCAGACTTCCTATGGGCGTTTTTGTTGGTCGTAGCCGCCCACGGTAGCGGCCTGCAGCCCTCGGCCGACGTACGGCCCCGAAGTACGGGGCCTGCGGCCCCTCCAAGCGCCGCCCCACCCAGTTCAGCGATCCAGGCCATCACGGCCCCCGGTCAGTTCGATGCGGTCCTAGCGGAGTTCCCGCAGCTCCTCGTTCAGCGGTTCGATGCACCTTCCAAGAAGCATGGGGTGGTGCATTTCATTCCGACCGAGGGGCCGCCGGTTTTTGCCCGGGCACGGCGCCTCCCACCTGAAAAGCTGGCCATGGCTCGAGAGGAGTTCTTGAGCTTGGAGAGGCTGGGAATTGTGCGGCCTTCAAGTAGTCCATGGGCACCACGGCCGGACCGCTACCCGATTCCGCACATACAGGACTTCTCAGCTAGCCTGGAGGGGGCTACAATTTTTTCGAAGATTGATCTGGTGCGGGGGTATCATCAGATCCCGGTCCATCCGCCGGACATCCCAAAGACAGCTACCATTACTTCGTTCGGATTGTTTGAGTGGTTGCGCATGCCTTTCGGCCTTAAAAACGCAGCTCAGGCATTTCAGCGTCTCATGGACCGTATGGGTCGAGGTTTGCCATTCGTGTTTATTTATCTCTATGACATTTTGATTGCCAGCCGTTCTGTCCAGGAGCGCTTAGTCCACCTCCGCACTATATTCCAGAGGCTGCAGGACCACGGCCTGATTCTGCACCCGAACAAATGCCAATTCGGCCTGTCGGTGGTAGATTTTTTGGGTCACCGGGTTACATCGGCTGGAGCCACCCCTTTGCCAGCTAAGGTGGAGGCGGTCCGCTCTTTTCCACGTCCTACTACCATCAAGGGATTGCAGGAATTCGTAGGCATGGTGAACTTTTATCACCGGTTCGTGCCTGCAGCAGCTCGGGTCATGCGCCCCCTTTTTCAATGCCTCGCGGGTAACCCCGCTGAGTTGGTATGGTCCGCAGCTGCAGAGACGGCTTTTGTCGCGGTCGAACAGGCCCTCGCCAACGCCACCATGCTGGTGCACCCGCGCTCCTCCACCCCCACGGCGCTGACGGTGGACGCCTCAGACGTGGTGGTGGGTGGGGTTTTGGAGCAGCAGGTCGAAGGTCAATGGCAGCCCTTGGCGTTTTTCAGCCGGCAGCTCACGCGAGCCGAGCTCAAATATAGTGCGTTTGATAGGGAGCTCCTGGCCCTCTATTTAGCAGTCCGCCACTTCCGCTATTTTTTGGAAGGCCGTTCTTTCGCGGCCTACATGGATCACAAACCTCTGACATTCGCTTCTGCTAAGGTTTCTGATCCGTGGTCAGCTCGCCAGCAGCGGCACCTCACCCTAATTTCGGAGTTTACCACCGATGTCCGTCATATTGCGGGTAGGCTTAATACTGTTGCTGATGCCCTGTCCCGGCCGGCCATTCCCTCCGTTGCCGTGGTAGGCGGACAGGTGGATTTCCAGGAGCTAGCGTGGGCTCAGCGCCTGGAAAAAACGGCCGAGGTGTACGCCTCCACAGCCTCGGGACTGCGTTTGGAGCAGGTGGCGTATGGCCCCACAGGTACCAAGTTGTGGTGTGACGTTTCCCTTTCACGCCCTTGCCCGGTGGTGCCTGCCGCCCTGCGGCGTAAGGTTTTTGAGGCCATTCACGGCCTGGCACATCCGTCCATCAGGGCGACTTCGGCCATGGTGGCCGCCCGGTTTGTCTGGCACGGCCTGCGGAAGCAGGTGGCGGCCTGGGCACGGGCCTGTATTCCGTGCCAAACCTCCAAAGTTCATCGCCATGTCCAGCCCCCATACCAGAGTTTCGAGGTTCCTGACGGTGGTGGATCGGTTTACACGTTGGCCGGAGGCGCTCCTATTGTCGGACACCTCGGCTGCCTCCTGTGCACGGGCCCTGGCGTTGCATTGGGTGGCCCGTTTCGGCGTACCGGCTATCATCACCACAGATCAGGGAGCCCAGTTCACCTCCTCCCTCTGGGCCGCGCTGGCACAGTTGTATGGGTCTCGCTTACAGCAGACCACCGCCTACCATCCCCAATCCAACGGGATGGTTGAGCGCTTCCATCGGCAGCTTAAGGCGTCCCTCTGTGCCCGACTGACCGGCCACGATTGGGCTGACCAGCTGCCTTGGGTCCTCCTCGGCATTCGTACGGCCCCAAAGGCCGAGCTAGGCACATCCTCGGCCGAGCTCGTCTACGGTTCGCCCCTGCGGGTACCAGGTGACATCCTCCCTACGGCTGCCCCCCTGGTGCCGCCAGCGGCGCCTTGTTTGCCACCCCTCAGCCCCCCGCCGCCTATGGTTGGGCCCGGGCCCCCGTTCCCGATCAAGCACTCTCCGTCGCCTACGCCCTCCGCTTCCGGGGCCCCTCCATCGCCTCCGGCGGCGGCGACCTCCCCGCCTCCCGTCACATTGGCGGTATCGGTTTCCCCCCTCCATACGCGTTCCGGGAGGGAGGTCCGGGCACCCGTGAGGTACGGTTTCGAGGATTCTGGGGGGGGGTCATGTAGGGACATACGGATTAGCGGTGGGGTCTCGAACCCTCAGTTGGGCTAACGAGTCACGAGATGCGGGAGCGCGAGGTATAGTTGTGTCTGGCGCCCAGCTGGAGAGATGAGATTAGATTGTATTGGCTAGTTAAGTAGTGTGTGTCCAAAGTAAGCAGTTGCAGTTTGTTACGGTTACCTACGAATAAAGACCTTTGAACAATAACGCTCGTTTTGGACTCACTACAGAAGATTAAAAAGGTTATCTCCTTTGGATTTTAAAATGACGGGTATCAGTAAGATGGATCGAAGGAGGTATTTTGCATAAAAACCAGTGTAGTGTAATGAGAGGGTGTGTTTTATATTCAGAAAGTTAGAGAAATGATCTTTTCTTTGGTGCTCCCAATGGCATTACCTCTTGCAGTCATTGCATTTCAGAACATCTGCAGCCTGTGATTTACAAAGAGCAAGACCACAAACTGCCCATGATTTCCTTTGAAATCTCTTGCTATCTGCTTGGAATGGTCATTGATAAATTGCTCACAAATTCAGCTAATCTAAGAACCAAAGAGCTTACAGAAATTTGGTGACTTATGAACAAGAGTGGCACAGAAATATTCAGAAAGGATCTGTGTTGATCACTGATTGAGTAGGGAACAGAGGGAATGGACAAGGAGCTGGCAGAGACTTAAAAATTGAATTTTCGATAATAGGATTGGCCTATTTTTTCTGATTTCTTTTCTTCAAGCAGTTAAATTATTTTTCATTTCCTCAACCTTCATTCTAAACGATTTGAAGTACATAACACTTTAGTTTAATGCAGAATAGATGTTTTAGTGTTTCTTAGTGAGCACATTATTGAAACCATTCATTGTTTTTATGTTCTTTAAATCATTTGCACACATTTCTGTTGATCTCCATTTCCAACACCGATCCAGAGGAAATATCAGCCTTTGAAGAAGTGCTCATAAAATGATCCATTTTCCATTTTGTTCTCATGGAGAGATCTTCACTGAATGTCTTCTGTCGATGACACAAATAAAATATGGAACCATTCCATGTGGCGATGGCAGAGTTAAGATCCTAATGTAAGATGTTACCCCGTTGAATCATTTTTTATTTACTGTACTGCAGTTGCATTAGCCTTAATAAAACTAATTTCATTAAATGGGAGGATAAGCCAATAGGCAGAACAGCACAAAGATTTAACATGCTGAAGAGCAGAAAGATCTGATGCAAGGAATTCTGGTTCCGGATCTAGATATTTCTCAACACTGGTGATGCATATCCCACTCCAAAACATTTTCTTTTTGGTACATTTTGCGGTAATTTTAATGTATTTTATTGTACGTCTTAAAGTTACCAATGGTTTGTAGAAAACAGACCGTGCCTACATTGGTATTTATACGCGAGCCAGTTACGATTATAATGAGCAGATTATAATAGAGCAGATTAACGTGAAGTGAAGTGTTCAACTGATAAACTTTACAAGCACTGAAATAAACCCACAGAGTGATAGATTCAGTTTTCTCCAATGAGTGGTAAAATCCAAAATCAACCTTCATAAAAAAGTGCTGGGGTAACTCAGCGGGTCAGGCAGCATCTCAGGAGAGAAGGAATGGGTGACGTTTCGGGTCGAGACTCTTCTTCAGTCTGAGATGCTGCCTGACCCACTGAGTTACCCCAGCATTTGGTGTCTACTCTCAGTATCTCTGTCTCCATTGCATCGACCTGATGCATGAAATTTGTGTGATCAAGTTTACTATAAATGATCAAACATTGCAATGACAGGAAGAAATAAATTAATTTGCAAATCAGGCAGTATGTTTATCAGAAAATGTAACTAAGTACACCTGGCTCAATGTCACTGATTTTAGTTTGTCTCCAAGAAAGAACAAAGGAGTATTTTAATCTATACCAGTGATCTTGTCTTGGTGGCATTCAGTATTAAAGTGGTTAGTTTTCTTGATTCTTTTAGTAAATTGGAAACATGCAGAATCAACTTGGCTTGAATAATAATAAATCAAGGTCAAACTGAGACTTGAGTTGACTATGGTTTGGACACATTTCTCATACCTCACGCAAGCAGAATATTGAGATATAAAGTTGTGGAGATATCAATTGTCAGTTATTTCATTGCCAATGTTAATCATGTCTTCAACAAATATCGTGTACAGGTTTCAGATGTTCCCTCACAGACAGAAATGGTTGAACCACAATCATCGTTTGTTTTAAGTCCAATTACTGACTAATTCCCAAAAGAATAAAGGAATGCTTTAATACATTTTTACTGCCAGGGTGGGTAGGAATGTAAGAAACACAAGAAATTAAAGAAGGTGTAGGTGATTCAACCGCTTGCTACTGCCATTTAACATGATCATGATGAATCTTTTTATATCGGCACCATAAGCTTGCACTAACTTAATATCTCTGGATTCCCTTAAAATATAGATATCTATTGATATAGGTAGAGAATACCAAATCCTATCCTTTGCATGACTAAATTTCTTCTCATCTCAGTCTTGAACATGTGACCCCATGTTTTGAGACTGTGGCCTCTTTTACTTGACATTAATACATTGACCTACACTGTCAAGCCACATGGAACATTTTGTGGACTTCAATGAGTTATCCTCTTGATTCTTCTAAAATGAAGAGAGTATACAATTAGTTTACATAATATCACTTCAGAGTTCAAAACTGAGGGATTAAGTGGTGCCAAAATCAGGTCTCCAAAATGATAACAGTAACTCGAGGCCTCTGCTTAGACATCCATAAACGAGGAGAGAGTGCTTAGGAATTATTTTCTGTGCCCAAGGTTTACATCATGGTCCAACAGAAGGGGTCTGCACTTGCAGATTCCAGTTGTATTGTCACCTGAGCAACAATGTTAGACGGCCCTTGGTGGCTTCAATTGCAGGTGTAGATTTCTCCTCCTTTGCAAGTCCATATAATTTGGCATGTTCATCCAAAATAAACTAATCTTGTCACGGCATTAGTTCAGGCAAATTAACCCGTCGGATGACTCCCACTCTCAAATGACTTCAGCCAACACTTTCGGAGGTTTCTTGGCACTTATCAGCTCGAACAACCTCACCAGTCACATTCACATCCACATCATGGAAATTCACACAATTAATGGCATAAAACCAGCTTCAAAGACATCCAAACATCCTCTCTCTTTACCCTGCATTGATTTCCTGTAATTCTTTTTGCCTTCTCTTGAATCATTAAATAACGTGGCCTTTGACTTTGATCATCAACTCAAAGAGCTAATAATACTTCCGTTTTGGAAAACACTCCACTCACTTCATAATCAACACATTGCATGCAAGCTGAGCCTTTCACATGCTCTTCATTCCATACCTTGCCCTTCGCGATTCATCCATTAGAAAATGCGAAACCAAAAAGTAAACTACAGTCCTGGGTATCCGAAGTAAAAGCAGAAATGGATGGAAAAGTTTTATAGTGGATGAAGAAGACTGATGTTGCTTCTGACCAGAGCCTCTGACAAATATTCAGCTACTTCCTCATATGGAAATCCCAATGACATAAAATCCAACAGTGGAGCTTTCTCTAGATGGGATTCCTGGGCATGGTGCTGAGCTCTCTGCCCCTGCAATGCTACACTGGCCAGATCTACCAGAGGACCGGAGCCTCAATTCGTTTCAATTGGAATCCGTGGCCTCTAATTTAGTTTAGAGATACAGCATGGAAGCAAGCCCTTTGGCCCGCCGAGTCCGCGCCAACAAGTGATCACCCCGTACACTAGCAATCCCCTACACGGGGACAATTTACAAGTTTTACCAAAGGCAATTAACCTACAAGCCTGTGCGTTTTTGGGGTGGGAGGAAACTGGAGCCCCTGGGGGAAAACACGATCACAGGGGAGAAGGTATTGAGTCCGTACTGACAGCAGCACCCGAAGTTAGGATCAAAGCCAGGACTCTGGCACTGTAAGGCAGCCACTCTACTGCCGTACCATCTGCCCTGGTGTTAGATTTCTTTCTGTGGACCAGACGGACTCTATCTTAGAAGTGAAGTGTTATGTATTATACCTAGTTTATTTAATATTTCTGTTTTATGTTCTTATTTGTGTTTTAATAAGACATTTATTAATTTTAGATTAAATTACATTTTTTATATTTTGTGGCCCTATTAAATTTCATCTCGAGCTTTGACAGGAAACAAAGTTCTGAGCTCACTGTTGCCCGGTGTCTGAGACTGTTCGGTTATTAAAAGGCTTTACTCTCTCCATACCCATTCCTGTGTAGCTAATGACAGCACTAATGTCATCTTTAAATCTGCTGATGATACTGCCGTCATTGGAAAAATAACAGGTAACAGTAAATCAGAGTTCAGGAGGGAGATCGATAATCTGGTTGACTGGTGCCAGTACAACCATCTTGCTCTCAATGTGTAGGAAGGAACTGCAAATGCTGGGTTACACCAAAGATAGACACAAAATGCTGGAGTAACTCAGCAGGTCAGGCAGAATATCTGGAGAAAAATAATAGGTGACGTTTCGGGTCGAGACCCTCAACTCGAAACATCATCTATTCCTTTTCTCCAGAGATGCTGCCTGACCTGCTGAGTTACTTTGTGTCTATCTTGCTCTTAATGTCAACAAGACCAAAGAGCTGTTTATTGACTGCAGGAAGGGAAATTCAAGGGACAATGCATCTGTCTTCATTGGCACTTTGGCAATGGAGAGTGTTAACAGCTTCAAATTGCTGATGACATGCTCTGGGTGCAGCATATCGATGCAAGTACAAAGAAAACTCATCAACACCTTTACCTCCTCAGAGATCCGAGGATATTTGGCATGTCACTGAATATGCTATAGAATGTCGTCAGTGGTACAGTGAAGAGCACACTGACTGGTTGCATGCACCAGGGCTTGATTCGGTAATTCGAATGCTCAAGAATGAAGGTAGGCTGCAGAAAGTAGTGGACATTGCCCGGTCCAACATGGCTGTTGATCTTCATACCACCTCAGGGATCTACAGGAAGTGCTGCCTCAAGAAGACAGCTCATATCATCAAAGACCCACGCCACACTCTCAAACCACTGCTACCATCAGAAAGAAGGTGCAGGAGTCTGAGAATTGTTACTTCAAGCTTGAAGAACATCTTCTTTCCATTGACCAGCAGATTCTTGAACCACCCTGCACAACCCTAACCACACCCGATCTCAGCACCAAACTACTATGGACTTTGCAGTACTAGACTGCACTACATACTTTGGCAAGACTATCGTGGTTTACTTTGCCTTGATTAATTGATAATTTATTATATATTTATTTGTTGTATTGTTGCCTTTAATATATCTGTAAAGTTGCAGCAAGTAAGAATGTCATGGTTCTGGTCCTGATACATATGACAATTAAATTGACTGACTCTTGTTTCTTGAATCTACGATACGATACGATAGAACTTTATTTATCCCAGGAGTCCGCTTGATAGTCTTCAACATCCGGCTCAAATCTGGCTCCGTTTAGCTCTGTTGGATCCATTCTAAGGTGTGATTCATTGGCAATGAGGTGCATGGATATATTTACAAAGAAACAGCTTAAATAGTTTGAGTTATTCTGTGGGTAGAATTTAACACATTTATCTGTCGCAAAGGTTCACTCAACTGATTCCTCGGATGAGGGGGTGTCTTGTGAGGAAGATTGAACAGAATACTCCCATATTTATTGCTGTCTGATAAAATGAGAAGTGACTTCATTTAAATATGTAGGCTTTTGAGGGCTATGACTGGGTAGATTCTGACAGATGTTTACCCTGATGGTTTCAAAATACATCGTTAACAACTTAACACTGGCGTAAGAAGAAATTTCTTCATTTAAGGGATTATGAGTCTGGAATATTTTACCTTAAAAGTGTGTAGGAATTGACTCAGCATATTCAAAGTTGAGGGAAGTAGATTTTTGAATTATAAAAGAGTCATTGGAGAAAATGGAGACACAGAAAATGGGGCTGAGGGCAAAGGTCAGATCAGCCATGTTATTACAAAATGGAAGAATGAGCTCAAGAGACTGTATTGCCTCCTGCTGCTCCTGTTATGTTTACGCTAATGGTGTCCTTTTGCTGGCATTCCCTTGCTGACTTGAGACGAATGAGATGGATGAAAGACAATATAATCCAAGAGACAGGCACATTTCCAGAGTCCAGGATTTGTTTATCATTGTACTTGCAACTTTTGGGTACGCAACAAGGTTAGCAGCATTATTAAAGTCAAAAACAACACCAGGAAGATGAAGACTTTATGGTTTGTGCCCTAACATGGTTTTGCTATTTGTGAAAATGTATTAAAAAAAATTGAAATCAAAATTTATGAAAAAAAAGTGGATTTAGTTTAAGAATTAAATTTTGACGATTACTGATCTAGTGAAGATACTGGATTGCTGATCTCAACAAACCAGATGGCCCCAGGTTGTCCTGAGCTGACATCCTAGAAAGGTAGAGGTACAATTAGCATCGATGTTGTTGCTTAGGCATGGGCTTTTCCTCCTGAAGTCTCCAGTGACCTCTACCTGAAGTGTATACATGTAGACATTTGTTGGCAGCAGAACTGCATTCCGAAAACTTTCGACACAGTTCATCGTCAAAATGTGGAGTTAGGAAAGAAAAAAACAGGCAGAGAAATGAAAAAAGTTAATTGCTTGTTTACAATTTTCAAATTTCAAAGCATGGCACGGTGGCCAGTGGTAGAGTTGCTGTCATACAGCGCCAGAGACCCGGGTTCAATCCTGACTAAGGGTGCTTGCCTGTATGGAGTTTGTACGTTCTCTCCATGACCGCATGGGTTTTCCCCGGATGCTCCAGTTTCCTCCCGCATTCCAAAGACGCACAGGTTTGAAAGTTAATTGGCTTGGTAAAATTATAAGCTTGTCCCTAGTGTGTGTAGGATAATGTTCGTGTGCAGGGATCGCTGGGCGGCGCAGACTCAGTAGGCCGAAGTGGCTGTTTGCATGATGTATCTCCAAAGACCCATACTTCAAAAATCAGAAGGTCCACTTGCAAATTGGATAGGTGGCAATTCTAAATCAGACTAAGACTTTTTGTAGCGAAATAATGACAATGATAAAGTTAATTCCACGTTCATTTTGCATAATAAAGCTCTGTCAATTTTCTTTGAACCCTTTATGCAGGATTCGTTCCAGTAAGAAGCTCTTGTTATTGGTCGGTGGGTTGCCCCCTGGTCCAGATCGACTTCCAAGCAACTTAGTTCAGTATTATGACGAAGAGAAGAAAACATGGAAAATCCTTACAAGTAGGTGTGGGCCAAAAATCATCCCATTCATTTCTGAGTGTGGCTGTTGTAAACTACCCTGCATTGTTGAGCAAGGGATCTGGAATCAGTGTAAGCATTGATTGTCCTTCTGTCCATCCCGGTCATCCTTTCTGCAAGAGACTCGTAATACCTTTGTGTTGGTTGTGCTCAATTACTGTATTTAATGAATTCCATTTAAGCAGTGAGTTGCATTTTTTTTAAAGCAAAATGCTTCTCTGAATTACTTGGTCTTTAAATCGACACAAAATGCTGGAGTAACTCAGCGGCACAGGCAGCATATCTGGGGAGAAGGAATGGGTGATGATTTGGGTCGAGACCTCGTTTTTCAGACTGGTCTGAAGAAGGGTCTCGACTCGAAACATTACCCATTCCTTCTCTCCAGAGATGATGGCTGTCCACTGAGTCTATTTGTGTCTATTTTCGGTAGCATCTGCAGTTCTTTCCTACGCACTTGGTCTTTATACAGATTCAATTTTTTGTTCTTTTGGTAAGCTATTGTTGCTCATGATGATGATTGATCCTGTCTGAAATATAACGCTGTGGGAGTCCTTAAATGAGATCAACCTACTTTAATGAAAGTTATCTTCAATCATTTATTCTGAGACATGTAGTCTTTTGCCAAGTGTTCTGAATAATATTTTGCTGTACTCAAACTACAGAAACACTGGCCAGATCTACCGGAGGATCAGAGCCTCAATTAATTTCAATTGGAATCCGTGGCCTCTAATTTAGTTTAGAGCTACAGCGCGCAAGCAAGCATCGAGTCTGTGCCAACAAGTGATCACCTCGAACACTAACACTATCCTACATACACTAAGGACAATATACAATTTTACCAAAGCCAATGAACCTATAAACCTGCATGCCATTGGAGTGAGGGAGGAAACCGAGCTCCCGGAGAAAATCCACATGGTCACATGGAAAACGTACAAACTCTGTACAGACAGCACCCATAGTCGCAATCGAACCCGGGTCTCTGGGGCAGCAGCTTCACTGCTATGCAACAGTGCTGTACATTAATCAAGTAAATCTCATAAATATCACATAATAGTGAAAAAAATTAACAAGTAGGTACATGGTCAAAGGGCTGGATTCCAAGGAGTATTTTAAAGAATAAAGAGATCAAGAGGTATCTTGGTCGACTTGGCCAAGTTGGGCCGAAGGGCTTGTTTCCATGCTGAATAATTCTATGACTCTACTAGACCAAGTGGACCCGTTGGGCCCAAACCTCTCCTGCATTGGTGCAGCATCCTCTCCTCCCCCTCTCCTCCCCCCCCTCCCCCCTCCCCCCCTCCCTCCCCTCCCCCCCACTCCATCCCCCTCTACCCCTCTTATCCTCCCTCCTTCCCCTCCCCCCTCCCTCCCTAGGAGATAGATTTAAACTTTAAAATGTGAATAATGCGATTTCAATGAAACTTCTTCCATTAGCGCCAAAGGGACGATGGTGAGTAAGGTGGGCCTAAAATTGTCACACTATCGTGTACCGTTTTGGCTGTAGCTTTCCTCATGATTCCAGCATCTGCAGGCTGTTGTGTCTGCATTCTATTGCTCCACCACGAAATCTCCTCAAAGTACGGCCATTTTGAAGAAGTTCTCCTCTTTCTGATGAAAGTTCCTCAGACTCCCTACTACAGTGTCTCACTGATCTCCTTCTGATTCCTGCTACTCCCCTGTTCTTTGACTATGTTCTAGCCCAGACTCCCTACTACAGTCACGTGTCTTTCCCGTCAACATTTCCCTTCATGCCATCTTGTTCCAAGTCCCAACCACATCACTCCTTGTCCTATGTTCTACACGATCCACTGTGCACCAATACCTTTTAGTCAGTCGCTCCTGGCTTCGCTCTCCCATTCATGCCTTGGACCACACCTCTCCTACATCTTCTGTGAGATTCATGGCGTCTACCAAAGTTTCTTTTCCTATGTGTTCACTGATGATCATAAATGTGCAAGCCTTCAAATTAGGACTCCCTCTACAAGATGCTGCTGAGTTCCATTGCTCTTCCCATGACACTGGTAATGTTACCTCCACCTCCCACTCAGGTACATGGACAGGAAAGGTTTTGAGGGATATGGGCCAAATGCCAGCAGGTGGGACCAGTGTAAATGGAGTGTCTTAGTTGGGCTGAAGAGTCTCTTTCTGTGCTGTATGATGTTTAGACTACCAAACAACAATGACACCTCATGCACGTTATCATCCCAAGTGTTGTCAAATTTATATGTTACTGTGTCCATAAACATTATAAACTATGTAACATGGATATACAGATGGTGATGTCATATACTTTTGGTATTTAATTTCCAAGATGATGACTTAATTCAGGCAGAAAAAGGAATCAGTTACTAGCTGTAAAAATCTTAATTGATTGAAACATCGGCTTAAAAATAACTCATAAAGCATAATTTATATTATGATGTGATTAAGGAAACAATTATGGTAGATTGGTGACAGGATACTTAAGTAGTTATGAACTAGGCAATATATGATACTGAAATTTCACGTTATTTTTCCCCTTTTTGAGGAGTTTTACCAAGGTGCGTAAAGGTTCAGTAATGGTGCCGTCACATCATTGACAGAAGGCTTGGAGATTTAAGGTCACTTTGAAGTTGCTCTACAGGAAAGGAAGATGTAAAAAAGGGACTAAGGCGGATGTGAAATATCTTCCCCATTTACAGTTCATTTTATTGTCATGTGTTCCTAGGTATTAGATTTTGATTTAGCTCAAAACTTTAGACCAAAACTGCACACAATACTCCAGATGTGGTCTCACCAGGGCCCTATACAACTGCAGAAGGACCTATTTACTACTATACTCAAATCCCCTCGTTATGAAGGCCAACATGCCATTAGCTTTCTTCAGTGCCTGCTGTACCTGCACGCTTACTTTCAGTGACTGGTGTACAAGGACACCCAGGTCTCATTGCACTTCCCCTTTACCTAATCTGACACCATTGAGATAGTAATCAGCCTCCTTGTTTTTGCCGCCAAAGTGGATAACTTCACATTTATCTAATTATACTGCATCTGCCATGCATCTGCCCACTCACTCAACCTATCCAAGTCACCCTGCAACCTCCAAACATCCACCGCAGTTCACACTGCCACCCAGCTTTGTGTCATCTGCAAACTTGCTAGTGTTACTTCTAATTCCATAATCTAATTCATTAATATATATTGTAAATAGTTGCGGCCCCAGCGCCCGAGCCTTGCGGCACTCCACTGCCTGCCATTCTGAAAAGGACCCGTTTATTCCTAATCTTTGCTTCCTGTCTGCCAACCAATTCTCTATCCATGTCAATACCCTACCCCTAATACCATGTGCTCTAATTTTGCTCACCAATCTCCCGTGTGGGACCTTATCAAAGGCTTTCTGAAAGTCTAGATACACCACATCTACTGGCTCTCCTTCATCCATTTTACTTGTCACATCCTCAATAAATTCCAGAAGATTAGTCAAGCAGGATTTTCCCTTCATAAATCCATGCTGACATGGACCAATCCTTTTACTGCTATCCAAATGCGCTGTTATTACCTCTTTAATAATTGACTCCAGCATCTTCCCCACCACCGATGTCAGGCTAACTGTTCTATAATTCCCCGTTTTCTCTCTCGCTCCTTTCTTGAAAAGTGGGATAACATTAGCTACCCTCCAATCCACAGGAACTGATTCTGAATCTATAAAACTGGAAAATGATCACCAATGCATCCACGATTTCTAGAGCCACCACCTTGAGTACCCTGGGATGCAGACCATCAGGCCCTGGGGATTTATCAGCTTTCAGTCCTATCATTCTACCCAATACTGTTTCTCGCTTAATGCAAATGTCTTTCAGTTCCTCTGTCTCCCTAGATCCTCTGTCCTCTAGTACATCTGGGAGATTGTTTGTATCTTCCTTAGTGAAGACAGATCCGAAGTACCTGTTCAACTCTTCTGCCATTTCCTTGTTACTCATAATAATTTCACCTGTTTCTGCCTTCAAGGGACCCACATTTGTCTTTACTAATCTTTTTCTCTTAACATACCTAAAGAAGCTTTTACCATCCTTCTTTATATTCTTGGCCAGCTTACCCTCGTAATTCATCTTTTCAACCCATATTGCCCTTTTATTTACCTTCTGTTGTCCTTTGAAAGTTCCCCAATCCTCTGGTTTCCCGCTACTCTTTGCTGTGTTATACATCTTTTCTTTTAGTTTTATTCCATCCCTAACTTCCCTTGTCAGCCATGGTTGCCTCTTACTCCCCTTAGAATCTTTCTTCATCTTTGGAATGAAATGATCCTGCATCTTCTGGATTATGCCCAGAAATACCTGCCATTGCTGTTCCCCCGTCATTCCTGCTGGGATCCTTTTCCAGTCAACCTTGGCCAGCTCCTCTAAAGCAGGAATGGAGTACTGATTTTGGATGATCTGCCATGATCATATTGAATAGCGGTGCCGGCATGAAGGGCTGAATGGCCTACTCCTGCAACTATTTTCTATGTTTCTATGCTTCTATGGTACAGTGAAAAGCTTTTGTTGCGTGCGGTCCAGTCAGCGGAAAGACAATACATGATTATAATCAAGCCAATTACAGTGTACAGATACATGAATAGGGAATATCTGAGAGGAGTTTTAGAAGATCAGTTAAAGTAAGAAATGTTGCTGTAGGAAGAGAGATTTAAGTGTGTGGAGCGAATGCAATTTGTGATTGTAGATCTGCTTCTGTGACTAGCATGCAAATAATCGCCTGGGTTGGGTGCAATCTTGGAAGCACCTGTTCAGGCATTCTAATTTGGCCACTTTTCTTCTACTCTAAAACTGTGATGGCCCCAATCTTGCTGATAACAGGTAATTAATTGGGGGTCATTTTCATCCCTCCCAGCCTTTCCTTTAAGCAAACTGAATGGCATTTAATGTTCAGAACTTGCCTGGAAAACATCTGTTCAAAAGTTTTACCAGCAGTGAATAATTTTAAATAATCTGAGCAAAACATTGCTATTTTGTCATCATGTTTTCTGATGATTGTCATTCCTGTTTAGTCTAGTATTCAAAAAACATTAGTCATTTCTCATTATAGTTTATGAAGTTGCTGCATAAATTGGATGCTTATTCATGCAGAATGCTTTAAAAAATCCTTAGACCATATTTAAGACATGGAGCTCTTTAAAGGCTCAGAGGTCTTCACATGAATGTCTGATGATGGGATTTAAAGGATAAAGATTGATCCACAGGCAGCTCCCCGGCATTGACTGACGTCTATTACAAATCCACTGACTCCCTTAACTATCGCGACTAAACCTCTTCCCACACTGCTTCCTGCAAAGACTCTATCCCCATCTCCCAATTCCTCTGTCTATGCCGCATCTGTGCCCAAGGTGAGGTGTTCCATACTGGAACATCAGAGATGTCCTCATTCTTTAGGGAATGGGGGTTCCCCTCTCCCATCATAGATGACGTCCTCACTCGTGTCTCATCGGTACCCTGCAGCTACTGCATTTTTCCTGCATCTAGCCTGTCCAATCCCATAAAGGTTTTATATGTTTCTATAAGATCCCCTCTCGTCCTTCTTAATTCCAGTGAATACAAGCACAGTCGATCCATTCTTTCATTAGGAGTTATCGAGGTCAGTGAGAGAACTGCTGACTCTTCCACGGGCACGGGAGGTGATTGCTGATCAGGCAGCATGTGGGTAGTTTGTGAAGTGGTCCACATCTTCCCTCATTTAAACTTCTTTGTGCTCCCAGTGCATGGCCTTTAGATTCCAAAACCATTGCAAATGCTCCTTCTCTGCATTGAGCGATTATAGTCCAGAGATTGCCAGGAGCCATTGGGAGTGTATCAGTTAGTCACAGAGCCACACAGGAGGGAAACAGGCTCTTCGGTCCAAAGGAGCATCAAACATATTTATGAATCTTGTCCCCCGTCTACCTGGTTGTCTCTTTGCATCTTGGACTAGTATCCGTTTCTGGAGACTGTAGTTGGGCATGTGACCATTATAACCCGCACAATGTACCCGACCAAATGAACCCTTAGCTGCACGCTTGTGTAGTTGGCCTGGGAGAGGACACCATTGTTGTTTCACTTACCTTTCCAGTGAATTTGCAGGATTTGGCAGAGACATTGTTGGTGTTTTTTTCCAGTGCCTTGTGATGCCCTCTGTAAGGTAGTCCAGATTTCAGAAGCATTTCGGAGGGCAGGAACCACAGTTACTCAGTGGATCATGAGCTTCATGTCACATGCGGGTCTTGGTCTTCCAATATCCTTTTCTTCAATCGACCAGTGTCGGTGCTGGTGCACTAAGGATGGTGGTTGAATTCCATCATTGATGTCTGCCTTCGGCAAGGAGTAGCTCCATAGACATTGGAAGTGGTTCACATTGCCCAGCGATACCATGGAACCTATTATCGAGGGAATTGAGATACAACAGGCCTCTATAGTTGAGGACAGATATTTTACCCATTGTGAATGTTAAGCTCATTCTCTCATCTGTTTCAGTGAAAGTGTCAATGATGGCTTGGAGCTGAGTGTGAGCAAATGCTTCAGCTGGACAACTAAGTATTGGATGACCTTGATTCTGGAGTGTACTCACCATAAGTTGAATTGCTTCCCATTCATTTTGAAGATTATCTCCACTCCCATGGGAATCGTCAATTGTGACATGCACATGGCAACAAGAAACGTTGAGAAACATTTTGGAGTAATGACGCAGTCTTGCTTAACTCTTATCTTCACTAAGAATTAGTATGATGTAAACACGTTGATAAATATTAGGTCTTGCTTGCCAGCGTAGAGCAAGCATAAGATGGTGTCCAATTTCTGTGGGCATACTAACGTGAGATGGGTGTTCCACAAGAAGACACAGAGTGCTGGAGTACCTCAGTGGGCCAGGCAGCATCTCAGGAGAACATGGATAGGTGACACTTATTCCACAGTTCTTCTCGGGTAATGCTCATCTACTCTGTGATTGATTGCAGAGGAATCAGCCGTGACAATACATTGAGGAGGTTTGGGGGTCTGATGCTGATACAAGTCCTATGCTACTCTCTCAACAGGAAGCTTACCTTTTTCTCAATAGAATAAAGCTTCCATATTGAAATGGTCATTTGATTCTGTTAGCATGACCTCAATTGCAATTTTCAGGCACAGAACATGGGCAGTGCTCTGTGGATGGCCCAGGGCATTTGTTTATGCTGCGGAGTTTGGAACATCTGAAGTGTTGCTCCCGGTCCCACAAGATAAAACTGGCAACTGCTCGAGCAAAACAAATGGGGCAGAAACAGAATGCATGATTCTGAGGCCAATTAATCAGCCTACTGAAGTCTTTAGCATGTAGATAGAAGGAACTGCAGATGCTGTTTATTTGAGGTAACCAAGTGGTGAACCTGTGTAAGACTGACCACCACTATGTTTCCATCTTGGCCCTTATTGTTTTCACTGCTTCCAGATTCGAGCTGCCAATTTGGTTTGGCTTAGGAGCCAGGAAAGATTGAACCTAGCTACAGTATATTCAAACATATTTATATCCATGGTTTGCCCTCAGTGGACAGGCTGCTTGGATTTCCCATTGTGAACAGTGAGCCGGTTGCAAAATCATCTAGAGAAACGACTGCAGATGCTGGTATACAAAAAAAGGCACAAAGTGTTGGTGTAACTAAGTGGGTCAGGCAGCATCACTGGAGAACATGGATAGGTGATGTTTTGGTTCCAGAAGTTACTTCAGACTGATCATGGTAGGGTGGGGCGGGAAGGGGGAAAGCTGGAAGAGAGGAGGGGCAATGACAAACTCTGGTAAGTGATCGGTGGTTACAGGTGAGGGGAGGTTGATAGGCAGATGGTTGGACAAAGGCCAGAGATTAAAAGACAAAAAGTGTGGGATAAGGACAGAAGATGTGCAAATTGTGAAGCCAGAGGAAGGAATATAGAGGAGGGGAGAAACGGGTGCGTGCTCAGGGTGGGGCACAGGGTAGAGAGGGGGGTGGAGGAAAAGGAGAGGAGAAGGGAGGGCTGGTGTTTGGGGGTTAGTTATCTAAAATTGAAGAATTCAATGTTCATACCCTTTTGTAAGCTACTCAAGGGGAATATGAGGTGCCCTTCCAGTTTGCGTGTGGCCTCACTCTAGCAATGAGGAGGCCCAGGACAGATAGGTCACCATGATAATGGGAAGGGCAGTTAAAATGCTTAGCAGCCGGGAGAACCAGTGGGCCTTGGCGGGCCGAGTGGAAGTGCTCGGTAAAACAGTCGCCGCGTCTATGCAAAATCAAATTCACTTTGTAGCCATTGCAGACACAAGTTATAGCTTGGATCTAAACGTCATGTGCTCATCACTTGGTTGTCTGCAACACTTAAGACCTTCATACTCACCATTAGCAGGAAAATGCTTCATGGCTTTGCCTGAGAGGGATGGGTTTCTGCTCCACTGCCTATTCGCATCCACACAAGTACCTTATTATATTGAAAGAACCACTGAAATTGGTCCCTTTATGTTCTGGAGGCAGCATGGTGGCCCTCAGTCTGAATTCCCATTCTCATCCATGTTATCAAGGAGTAAGCTGAGCAAATAAAGGGAATTTCATTTCTGCTTCAAGCAGACATTATGAAGTAAATCACCCTGAAGCATTGTCGTGGAGGGATAAAAATAAACTAAAACTGGGTCAAAAAAGAGGCACAGTCTATATTTTCTCAAAAGCATCACCAGAAATGTCCAATTAGTCTGCACATGAACAGAATTATTCTGCTAAAAATTATGCACTGAATATTTGTGTTGATGAAGTGATAGTCTATAATAATCAGCAGCACTCCGGGAAAATGATATTAGCCTGCTAGCGATATTAGCAAGTGAACACTTAAAACGCTTAACATAAAAAGGTTAGTGTCTGCTTTAAAATAGTGGCAGAAACAGTTATTTGAAAACATTAAGCATTAGTCCACTAATATTAATAGCAGTAATATCCAGGCTGTAGTACAGTTACCCAACTGACTGCAACTGTGGGATGTACTGAACATCAAAATCTGTCGATTGTTGTGGGATGTCAGGCTCAGTAAGTGATTTGTCTCATGTGGGCCATGAAAGTTTAAAACATTCTGTGTGTTATACTTGGTATCCATAACTAGTTACCAATAACACATCTGACCTTGATGGATACTTCCTATTAAAAGGAACATTTCAGACATTGCTACAGGGCAGCAGAGTGGCGCAGTGGTAGAGTTGCTGCCTCACAACGCCAGAGACCCAAGTTCAATCCTGACTATGGGTGCTATCTGTACAGAGTTGAAACGTTCTACCTGTGACTGCTTGGGTTTTACCCAGGTCCTCTGGTTTCCTCCCACGCTCCAAAGACGTACAGGTTTGTAGGTTAATTGGCTTTGGTAAAGTTGTAAATTGGCCCAAGTGTGTAGGATGTGTACGGGGTGATTGCTGGTTGGCGTGGACTCAGTGGGCCAAAGGGCCTGCTTCCGCGCTGTATAGTCTAACATCGAAAGTCTACTTCACCCTGTGTTTTGCCTGTCAGCATACTAACCTGAGATAGAAAAATTAGGATTATGTGTCTGATGACTTCGGGCACCATGTCTGAGGAAGGATGTGCTGGCCCTAGAGAAGGTCCAGAGGAGGTTTACAAGAATGATCCCAGGAATGACTGGGTTTTGATGAATGAGGTGGGGGCGCAATGAAACGTACAGAATAGTGAAAGGCTTGGATAGTGTGGATATGGAGAGGATGTTTCCACTAGTGGGAGAGTCTCGGACTAGAGGTCATAGCCTCAAAACTAAAAGACATTCCTTTAGGAAGGAGAAGGGATCTCTTTAGTCAGAGGGTGGTGAATCTGTGGAATTCCTTGCCACAAAAGGTTGTATAGGCCGTCATTCGATATTTTCGAAGCAGAGATAGATAGATTCTTGAATAGGACGGGCGTCAGGGGTTATGGAGAGAAGGCAGGAGAATAGGGTTAGGAGGGAGAGAGATCAGCCATGATTGAATGGCGGAGGAGACTTAATGGGCCGAATGGCCAGATTCTACTCCTATCACTTATGACCTTATGACCTTACCAATGCCACCAGCTGGCAGCATAGAGCACTTTAGTTACAGAGTCACAGTATTGTATAGCACAGAAACAGGCCATTTGGCCAACCATGCCATCCATCGTACCCATCTATACCAATCCCATTTGACAGCACTCAGACCGTAACCTTCTACGACTTAGTTATTTCAAACGCTGAAGTGAGGGAAAAGATAGTGAGATTTGAGGGATGGCAGGGTGAGAAGGGATATTCGCTGGACCCAGGCAGACCAATTGGACTTGTTAAAGAGCCATAAGCTGGTGGTGCGTGTGAAATTGAAGAGCTGAATTAAACGCTAGCTCAGGCGATGTTTCAAGTCCAGACCCTTCTTTAGACTGAGTTATTTTGGGCAGGCATTGGGGATGCTAATTCTGACACGTAAAATCTGACGATCGTCGGTGTTCACGGAACATAACCCTTACATAAGTTGGGGAGTGCCTGTATCTTACTAGCCTCAGATCCTGCTCAATCAGCTATGGCCTTCCTCACTCACCTATTAACAATCTCTATCATTCAAGACGGATCCAACATTCAAATGCTCCTCTGCACCCTTCCATGTCCATATCTCACACCTTACACAAACTGCTAGCTACTCAACCAAGACGGATGCATCATTGCTATTCATCAGCAGCCTGATCATGCCTAATATTTGCAGTTTGAAGCACAGCGTAAGCACTGCCTTAGAAAGTCATTGACTATCTCTATCACTGCAAGTCAGTGCCCAGTCATCCATGGCGTAGTGCTGTATGGCAGCACTAGGGCAGGCGGTGGCACGACACCAAAGCAGCAAGAACACCTTCTGGCTGCACTTCACACCCACCATCCTCATCTTTGAGCACCCTGTGCGTAGGGGAGAGGGTAAGGCAGAAGGTGTCCTGGTTGGGTTGCTCCTAGGCCTGACCAAGCTGGCCATTCGCGAGTCACGGCGCCATGCGGTAGAGGGCTCTGCCCGAGCCGGCTGCCTGCCTGGCCCTTCCCTAGGGTTACATCTACACCCGGGTGGCATTAGAAAGGGACTGCGCGCTGCCACGGGCGCTCTGGGGGATTTCCAGGACCACTGGGCACTGCGGGGGGTGGAATGCATCCTTAATAAGGATAGGGGAATAGTAATTTATGGAAAATTTGTTTTACTTGTATTGTGGTGGTGGGTTTGTTTTGAATAATTTAGTATTGTGCATATTATTGTAAATAGTAGAATAAATTATTTTTGGTTAAAATAATATATATATTTTTTAAAAAGCAGCAAGAACGGTGATTGATTAATGTTTGAATGACACTAAACATGGTTTGGTTTATAAATTTGGTTACAAAAGTGTATGCTTTGATTTTGGCACAGTGTGAGCAAGGCTTGCCACCATGATCAATGGCCAAACTACAGACTGGAGACTGATTTTAAGGAAGCAGCTTATGTAATTGGACTCTGTGCTGTGATAAAATGTGAACTGTTGGTGGCTGGGGAACTGTGCAGTCTGATGAATTGCTCACTGATAGCCCTGTCAGAAGTGGGCTGTCTGGATTGCCTCTTCCCTTCCTCTAACTCTTTCACTTCCCATGGCTCTTGACCATATTCAAGAGAAATACAAATTCATCCTGATCAGCCCGTGTAAGGTTAGCCATCTTTTTAAGCTGATGGAAGTTATGATATTTCTAAATGGCTTAGCTGGACATTTTAGTCAAGAGCCGATCGCAGTTGTTGTGGAAAGATCCCCACCTTCGAAAGTGGGTGGAGAATGTGAACAGTCCAAATACTGCCTGATTTGACCCATTGTGTCATCAGTGTACAGAAGCAGTGAGCCAGTAATCAAAACTGATTATTTTTAAAGATTTATGTATCTTTGGATAGTATTTGCAATGTAGAGATGTTAGTTTCATGTACGATTTTTTTAATGCTTTTGTTTTGCAGTTGACTTAACATTTATTTAATGAACAAATTAGATCTGTGGAATTTCTTTATCTTGCAAAAATGATAATTTGCTTCAGAGATAATTCATTAGCACAAAATATTTTCATAAACCCTTTACCAGGAACCATTCAATTCAAAATAGGGAGCAAGAAGGAAGGTGCGTAGTTGATCTTGAATACTGCCTGTGATACACACTGCAATTTTAAAATCAGTGTGAAGTTATGTTAAAGAGTAATTATTCAATTTTTTTGCGAAACAAAAGTGGTCCAACTTGTCATTGTCACGGTCCCGACCCAAAACATCACCTTTCCCTGTTCTCCAGGGATGCTGCCTGACCCGCTGAGGTACTCCAGCACTCCGTGTCTTTTGTTGCAAACCAGCATCTGCAGTTCCTTGTTTCTACATTAGTCCTATTTAACATCTCCACTGTGATGTCGGAAGACATTACAAATGTAGGTCATTACCCAGGTTGTTCTTGAAGTGCCAAGTTCCAGGAGTTTTCGAAGAGAAGTGGTGAACTTTATGACCGATAATAATGTTAATAGTGACAGCATCATATCGCCTAAAGTGCTCTTCTACCCATCCTGGTTCATAGCACAATCTATGTGAAAAGCAGTAAGAACAACAACAAAAATAATGATTTTGTGTGGTTGAGAGAGGATTTCAAAAATATTGACAGGATGATATAGGACCCCAAATAGTCAATGGAAATTAGGAGAACAAGTGTGCTGGGAGATTGCAGAGAGCTGCAAGACTAATAGGCTTGACACAGTAGGGGATTTTAACTTTAAGTATGGGCAGTCAGTATCAAATGTCTCCCTTGATGAGTATAGGGGGTTGAGGAGATACTTAAGAAGGAAATTAGGAGGGCAAAAAGGTGGCATGAGATAGCTCTGACAGATAAGGTTAAGGAGAACCAAAGAGATTTTATGTGCTGTATCTTAAAGAAACAATGGGTAACCAGAGAAAGAATAGGGACCCTCAGAAACCAAAGGAGTCATCTAGGGCGGCACAGTGGTGCAGCGGTAGGGTTGCTGCCCTACAGCGCCAGACGCCAGGGTTCGATCCTGACTACGGGTGCTCACTGTATGGAGTTTGTATGTTCTCCCTGTGACTGTGTGGGTTTTCTCCAGGTGTTCGGTTTCTTCCCACACTCCAAAGACATACAGGTTTGTAGGTTAATTGACTTTTGGTAAAATTGTAAATTGTCCCTCGTGTTAGTGTACCCTGGTGATTGCTGGTCGATGCGGATTCGCTGTGCCAAAGGGCCTGTTTCCGCACTGTATCTCTGAAGCCTAAATCCTGTGTGTGGAGCTGCAGGAGATGGGCAAGATATGTAATGACTATTTCTCTTCTTTTTACCGTAGAGAAAGATATGAAATCTAGGGAACTTGGGAAAGTTAATGGAGATTTTGATAAATTTCATTACAATTTGTCTTGACAAATTTGTTTGAGTTTTTGAAGAAATAACCACAAAGGTTGAAGGAGGCAGAGCCTTAGATGTGGTCTATTTGGACTTCACCAAGACATTTGATAAGATTGCTCATGATTGGATGTTCTGGAAGGAAGCAGAGAGTGAAAGGTTTTTTTAATTTTAGAGAGACAGCACGGAAACAGGCCCTTCGGCCCACTGAGTCTACATCGACCAGTGATCCCCGCATATTAACACTATCCTACACACACTAGGGACAATTTACATTTTTTTTAATACAAACCCAATTAACCTACAAACCTGTACATCTTTGGAGTGTGGGAGGAAACTGAAGATCTCGGAGAAAACCCACGCGGTCACGGGGAGAAAGTACAAACTCCCTGCAGAAAGCATCCATAGTCGTGATCGAAACCGGATCTGTGGCGCTGTAAATGCTGTAAGGCAACAACTCTTCCACTGCACCACCATGTTTATGGACTGGAAGCCTGTGACTAGTGGTATGCTTCAGGTATTAGTGTTGGGCCCATTGCTGTTTGTCATCTATATCGATGATTTGGATGAGAATATACATGGCATGATTGGTAAGATTGCAGTTAACATTAGGTCGTATCGCTGGGTGAAGGTGCTTATCAAAGATGACAACAGGATCTTAATCAGCTGGGCAAGTGGGAAGAGGGAAGTCAAAGGGATTTAATTCATGTAAGTGTGAGGTGTTGCATTTGGTGAAGTCAAACCAGGGTAGGACCTTCATAGTATCTCTAAATCTAAAAAAAAATCTAAACAAATAGTGAACATTTGGTCCCTGGTGATTGTTGTAGAGCACAGGAATCCAGAAAAACAAATAAATTGTTATTTGAAAGTGGTTTCGCAGGTAGGTAGGGTATTGAAGAAGGCCTTTGGCATGTTGGTCTTCATGACTCAAGGAATTGAACATAGAAGTTGAGACATCATGTAACATGTTACATGATGTTGGTCAAGCCTCACTTGGAGTATTGTGTTCAGTTTTGGTCACCCCTCAATAGATGTGGTATCATGAAGCAGGAGAGGTCAAATGTGACAAGTGACAGTGAAATCCTTTGGCATTAGTGGCCACATAAAGAGCGCTTACAAAGTTACAAGTATCTGGCGCCAGGTCTTTCTTTGTTCTTCCCCCTCCCACCCACACAGCAGTCCCCCCACACGGGTCCTCCATTGTCCATTGTTCTTCCCACTCCCTCATGGTGGTCCCCCCACGCCGGATCCTCCTTTGATCCTTCCCCCGGCGGTGGCGTCCCAACTCTGCGTGGTCCGTCCTTGTCCGTCGGTCGGCGCCGTCATCGGCCATCGCACCGACCTCTCTACTATCGCTGCCAGGTCTCCTCCTGAGGCCTCCGTGGCAGTGAAGTAGGCCCCAGATACGGGCTCCGCTGACCCAGGCTTTGTCGGCCGCGGACTCGAGGACCTGAGCTATTAGGAGAGGATGGGCAGGCAAGGACTTTACTCCTTGGAGCACATGGTGCTGAATGATGATTTTATAGAGTTATAGAGCTGTTTAAAATCGTGATGGGAATAAATCAGGAGAAGGCACTGTTTTCTCTCCAGGGAAGGGGAATCAAGACCACGAGTGCATAGGTTCAAGGTGAAAAGGGAAAGATTTGTAAGGGGCAACCTTTTCCACACAGAGTTTGGGAGATATATGGGACAAACTGCCAAAGGAGGTAGTTGAGGCAGGTACAGAAATAACAGTTAAAAGACATTTGGAAAGGCACATAAAAAAGGTTTAAAGGAATATTAATCAAACATACGCAAATGGGACTAGCTTAGATGGGGTATCATAGTCAGTGTGGACGAGTTTGGCCAAAGGGCCTGATTCCACGCTATATGATTCTATGCTGCTGCAGGGCATTTCCCTGGGCGTCTGCCTCAGAACCATGTGGATGAATCCCCCTGACAACAGTCTAAAAGGTGCTGCATGGGGAATGTTGTCAATAGGCGTGCGTCTGGTGCTGAAATGTTTCATCTCTGTGAAAACAGTTTGCAACCAGGAGAGGCTGTATGCATTTCCAAAATGACACAGTTCAACCTGGAAATCATCAAAATCATGTTCCACAGAGAAAATAAATTGATTTTCATATGCATTCTGCTGAATGAAACCATGGCACATGTCCACATTCATAAGTCTACAAGTTTAATTTTCAGCATGTAATTCCTTTGACATGATGAGTATATTGTTTGCTGTTTGCTGTGAACTGTTGGGAAGACCTATCTCCGAGAAATTTCAAGCTCTTTGAATTCTATCAGGAGAAATATTAACTGTGGCCTAATTTTCTGCTTTTTTTTTGTGACATTGATGTTTCCAAAAATGAACGGACATTCTCTAAGGTGAAAGTCTTTTCCAGTTAGAAGGAGACAGACAGCATTACTCTGGTTTCACTGATGTACACCCAAAGGTTACTTTAAGATTCTTTTGTTTTTTAGTGGGATGGAGATGGTACAGCTGTTTTGTGGTTTGCAATTTAACCATGTTTCATAGTTATACATCCAGCCATACTAAAATTTGCACTCAGGCCACCAATGTAGTTTAATTTAGTTTAGAAACACAATGTGGAAACAGGCCCTTGGGCCCACCAAATTTGTGCCAACCAACGATCCAACTGTTCATGTTATCCCAGTTTCACATCCTACACATTAGGGACAATTTACGGAACCCACAAACCTGCTTGTTTTTGGATTGCTGGAGGAAACCAGAGCACCCGGAGAAAACCAAGGCAGTCACGGGCCTTGCAGACTCCGTGCAGACTCCGTTCAGACACCGCTTCTCAACCCCATTCCACTGCCTTCTCCCCATAACCCCTGATATCCTTACTAATCACGAATCTGTCAATCTCTGCCTAAATCCACTGACTTGGCCTCCACAGCCATCTGTGGCAATGAATTCCACAGATTCACCACCCTCTGACGAAAGAAATTCCTCCTCAACTCCTTTCTAAAGGTACGTCTTTTTATTCTGAGACTGTGATGTGGCCTCTGGTCCTAGACTCTACCGCTACACCACTGTGCCTCCCACTTTAGTTTAATTCAAACAAAAATAAAGCATTGAAAATCAGGAAGCTTGGTTAAATCAACAAAATCTAGGTGCATGCAAAACATAAACATGAAAACTAAGGAACAAGAGCTGGGAAGCAAGTGAAAATTGGAAATGCAGGACAATACTAATGTAATTTGATTCAATGGCTACTCTTTGTGAAAAGGAGCACGGAGGGCATGCGAGCTACCTCAGGAATAGCTGTGGGATGTCAGTGCTTCCTTTCCTTTTCATATCAGAATTTCAAATCAGTACTGTTCTGAAAAACAGAAAGATCTCCTAAATCTCATTTGGGAGAAGAGAAAAGAAAGAGTTAAATAAAACAGAGAAAAAGGAGTCAGTCATCCATTACACCAGCATGATGGCTGAAGTGACAAGCATTGTGCTGTCTGGCTCAGCGTAAGGCCCTTTGTGATGCATATTTCTGGAGAAAGGGAAACTATTTTATGATTTTTTTTTCCTTTGGAACGCAGTTAATACTTCCAGACCAAAATACGATATAAAGATATATGTCCAACACATTTTTTCTGAATATTTTTGTATCCCTGTAAATAACAAATATAAATATTTTAAATGTTTTAGTCAGGGTGGGTCAATTTGTGCAGCCAATGCCAGTATTAACAGACCAACTATTGTGTGCACAGAAATTAGTGTGCCAGTGATTTCCTTTCAGATAGTTGGTCCAGGAATGTTTTCAGGCAACCCTGGATGCTTGGAATCCATGACCATCTTGGATGCCTGAAACTATGCCTTTTGGCTCTCTTAAAGGTACAATGACTTTCTTTAATGTAAGAAAATAACTGCAGATGCTGGTACAAATCGAAGGTATTTATTTCACAAAATGCAGGAGTAACCCAGCAGGTCAGGCAGCATCTCAGGAGAGAAGGAATGGGTGACGTTTCGGGTCGAGACCCTTCTTCAGACTGATGTCAGGTGGGCGGGACAAAGGAAGGATTATAGGTGGAGACAGGAAGATAGAGGGAGAACTGGGAAGGGGGAGGGGAAGAGAAGGACAGAGGAACTATCTAAAGTTAAAGAAGAAATTACTTTCCTTAAGTGAGCCATTTGGTTGGAAAGGCGTTGTTATAAGTCAAATGGGCAATGGAGGTCATTGGAAGAAAAGTTTTAAACAGAGCAGTAGGGAATTTAAACAAACTGACTAGTCCTCAGAGAGAAAAATGTTGCAATTGAAAGAAAATTCCATTGGCCACAAAATTCAACTTTCTACCTTTAAATTAGTTAAAATATGGTATCTGATATGGCCAGATGCAATGAAATAAGTCATATGGCAGACCACGTGGCCTGGATAGAGTGAATGTGGAGATGGTGTTTCCACTAGTGGGAGAGTCTAGGACCAGGGGCCACAGCCTCAGAATAAAAGTGAGTCTTTTAGAAAGGAGATGAGGAGGAATTTCTTTTGTCAGAGGGTGGTGAATCTGTGGAATTCATTGCCACAGATGGCTGTGGAGGCCAAGTCAGTTGATTTAGGCAAAGATTGACAGATTTGTGATTAGTTAGGATGTCAGGAGTTATGGGGAGAAGGCAGTGGAATGGGGTTGAGAAGGAAAGATAGATCAGCCATGATTGAATGGCAGAGTAGACTCGATGGGCCGAATGGCCTAATTCTGCTCCTAGGATTTCTGAACTTATGAACATGCTGAAGGTGTTAACATCCGCAGGTTGTTAGTGGCATAGATGATCATAATGACGGAGACACAAGGAACTGCATATGCTGGTATAAGAGCAAAACACAAAGAGCTGGAGTAACTCAGTGGGTCTGGCAGAATCTATGGAGGGTACAGATGGGTGACATTTTGTTCCGGACCTTTCTTCAGACTGGTGAGATCATGATTGTGATGTCAGTCAGTGACCAATGTTTGTCAGCACATATTACTGATTTGATACCAGTGCTAAACATTTTACGGTTCAACATTGCGGTTGGCCATCTCTCTGGACCTCGCACAGATGAAAATGCAATCAGTTGCAAGAAGGAAGCACCTTTACACAACCGTGCTACATCAAATAACTCATTAACCACTTTCAGGTTAGCTGCTGATTCATTGCTGCTTGCTGTTGTGATTGCTCAAGTGATCACCGCTTTTCAGAGTTTTCTAAAATTATTGAAGACTGCATGGAGTGATTTGGCAAGTGCAGAAAGACCTGTCCTGTTTTAAGGCTTTGACACAGCTGTTGCACCCAGGCATGGCTACATGAGTAGGATCAGGAAGAAATTCTCCTTCCTGAATGACAACAAGAAATAGTGTGTGAGATACCACACTTCAGTAATATTGCAAGTATTTTAGGCCCATGACACTGTTCCAGGAGTTCCCCAGGGCAGTACTATCATGCCCAGCCAACTTCACTAGGAATTACACCATGTTTATTTATTGTCATGGAGCCAAAAAGCACGGAGACAGGCCCTTTGGCCCAACTTGCCCATGGAGAGGAAAATGCCCCATTTACACTGGTCCCACCTTCTAGCCTTTGGCCCACATCCCTCTAAACCGTAGCTATACATGTACCCATCCAAATGTCTTTAAAAGTTGTTATAGTACCTGCCTCAACTACTTCCTCTGACAACTCATTCCATAAACCCACCACCTTTGTGTGAAAATGTTGCCCCTCGGGTTCCTATTTAATCTTTCCCCTCTTACCTTAAACCGATGTCTTCCTGTTCTTGATTCCCCGACACTGGTTAAAAGACTGCATAAAATCCTCCTGCATTCCAACGAATAAAGTCCGAGCCAACCCAATCCCTATTGCTCAGGTGCTCAAATCCTGGCAACACCTTCGTAGATCTTTTCTGCACTCTTTCCATTTTAACACCATCCTATAGCAGGGTGACCAAAGCTGAACACAATATTCCAACTGCGGCCTCACCAACATCTTGTACAACAGTAACATAACATCCCAACTTCTACACTCAATACCTTGACTGATGAAGGTCAATGAACCAAAAGCTCTCTTGACCACCCTATCTACCTGTGATGCCAGTTTCCATAAGACCATAAGACATAGGAGCAGAATTAGGACATTCAGCCCATCAGGTCTGCTCCACCAATTGACCTTATTTTTCCTTCGCATTCCCATTCCCCTATCTTCCCATAATCTTTGACACTCTTACTAATCTCCACTTTCAAAATACCCAATGACTTGCCATACACAGGCTTTCCAGAAACGATGTACCTGCTTCCTAGATCTCTCTGCTCTACCTGAAACTCATTTGGTGATGAAGTTGTCTGATCTTCAAGCAGTAAGGCCTGCATAACATTCAGGCTTGGGCTGATACATTGCATGTGGATTTGATCCACCAAAGTACTGGCAAAACACCGTCTCAGTTCAGTCTAATCCCCTCCTATTGGTATGCAATGGCATTATCATTGCCAGGCCCATCGCGGTGGGTCACCATTGATCAGTGTAATTGGCTTAATTGGATCAGTTGCATTCATGCTGCAGCTAGAAGAGTAAGTCCTAGTGGCATGTTCCGCAGTGAGTGGTTTAACTCTTGACTTCCTGAAGCTTTTCTGTAATCCCCAGGACAGGAAATAGTTCCGCCCTGGAGGGCGACAATAGGAAAGCCCTTTGGGAAAAGGCTGGTGAGCCTGTTTGCAGCAATACCTGTAACAAAGCCCAGCCTGCTGAACCTGCACAAGATCTGAAGAAGCCTGGGGCAATCCAGCTGCAACCTTACACAGGTTTTTACACAGAGCCTGGAGACCATCCTTTCCAGGATGGAAGTAGAGGCCAGTGCCATGCCAATACTTGCAGGGCCAGAAGTGTAAGAGCTGATGATCAACATCTCACCTTCCATTGCAGCACAAGCTGCAACCACCCAGTGTATGAATGATGCAGTAGGAATACTGGCTTCCGCCATGTAAGGTTAGATTACTCCCATTTCTCTCCGATGGGGATATGGGGAGAAGGCAGGAACGGGGTACTGATTGTGAATGATCAGCTATGATCACATTGAATGGCAGTGCTGGCTCAAAGGGCCGAATGGCCTACTCCTGCACCTATTGTCTATTGTCTATTGTCTAATACCTAAATCTTAAAGTGTGTAATTGGTTTTCCATTCTGCTTTAACGGACAATGTTCTTCAACGTCCAAAATGTCAGTTAGCAACGTTGAGCGTACTGAAAGGACTCGGAATCCTAACTCCATACCAATTCTCAGTTAAAAGACCATATCATGAAGCTCGATATCATGAGTCTGAAAAAGGGTCTCGACCCGAAAGGTTACCCATTCCTTCTCTCCAGAGATGCTGTCTGTCCTGCTGAGTTACTCCAGCTTTTTGTGTCTATCTTCGGTTTAAACCAGCATCTGCAGTTCCTTCTTACACATATCATGCAGTTCAGTCGTAATACTAACCAGGATGGAGTCATGGAGTCATACAGTGTGGAAACAGGCCCTTCGTCCCATTTCATCCAAAATGTCACATCTAAGCTTGTCCCATTTGTCGACATTTGCCCATAACCCGCTAAACCTTTCTACCCACATGCCTGTCCGAATATCCCATCAATGCTGCAGAGTACCTGCCTCGTCTACTTCCTCTGGCAGCTTGTTGCCCACCACTCATTGTGTGAATCTTTCCCCTCTCGTCTTAAACCTGTGCTCTCTAGTTCTCGATTCCCCTTCACTTGGAATACAATTGTGTGCATTCACCCTATCTATTCCCTCATGATTTTATACACCTCAATGTGATCATCCCTCATTCGCATGCGCTCCAAGGAATAAAGTCCAAGCCTGCACAATCTCTTCCTTTAACTCAGGCCCACGAGTCTTGGTAACTTACACAAATCTTCTCTACCTTTCCTACATCAGGGTGACCAAAATGAAATATAATATTCAAAGTGTGGCCTCACCATGGTCTAGAACAACTCTAACATAATGTCCCACCTTCTATACTCAAAGGCCAAAAGCCTTCTTCACCACCCTATCTACCTGTGGCGTCACTTTTAGGCAATTATGTACTTATACTCCCAAATCCCTCTGCTCTACAACACTCCCCAGGAGGCTACCATTCACTGTGAAGATCCTGCACAGGATCAACTTCTCAAAATGCAACACCTCAAACTTATATGAATTAAACTCCATTTGCCAATCTTTTCCTTGGTCTGCTGGATCATCACTTCTTATGATTGAGTTCAGTATAGAATGTCCGTCTCTGTGACTAACATGCAAACAATGTGGCTTGGCCGATTTAATGGACTGAGTGTAATGTTGCAGATATTGATCTGGAAAAGAACACTGACCTTTATTTGCTCATCCTTAGAGTAAGTATGGACGATTTTGTAGAGACAGTGCTGGTGGTGTCTTTCCAATGAATTGAGGTGCCAGCTGTGGATACTCCAGCTCTTGGAAACACATGCTGTTTCCAGTCTACCAGCATATAAAGAATCATTGCATTTGCACATGTCTCAAAGCTGACCAATCCACCATCATGCCTTGCCTGTTGACAATTGCACACAATGTAATGTATTTCTATGTTCCCTTCCCGGAGAAGATTACAATCCCTTAATGGGGCTTTGAAGGTGGGTGTGCTGTTTGTTATAAGCCAGTGATGCAATTCACTGGAGTGCCAATAAGCTTCACTAACTCACATGACATTAAGAAAATCTTAAGAATGAGCCCCTCACATCAAATACATTTGGCTATAAATCACTTTAGTTCATTTATAGTCTGCCTTGCATGAGAGGTGTCTGAAGTAAACAAAAGGATGTGTGTTACACTGAAAGTCAGGTCCATTATCCATCTGCTTCAGCTTCATCACATTGCTCTCTGACAGTAAATGTTCATTGCAAAGTTCTGGAAAAGATGAACCACATATCTCAGGAGCCACCTCTCAAAAGAAGGCACGTTTCCATGATGAGATTCATCATTACCTTCAATGAACCAGCAGAACCTTTGTTCAATCGAGGAAATTAGTTCATGTTATAAGTGATAGGAGCAGAATTAGGCCATTCGGCCCATCAATCTGTCATTCAATCTTGGCTGATCTATCTCTCCTAACTCTCCATTCTCCTGCCTGCTCCCCGTAACCTCTGATACCAGTACTAATCAAGAATCTATCTATCTCTGCCTTAAAAATATCCACTGACTAGGCCTCCACAGCCTTTTGTGGCAAAGAATTCCACAGATTCACCACCCTCTGACTAAATAAATTTCTCCGTCCTAAAAGCACGTCCTTTAATTCTGAGGCTATGACCTCTCGTCCTAGACTCTCCCACTAGTGGAAACATCCTCTCCACATCCACTCTATCCAAGCCTTTCACTATTCTGTATGCTTCAATGAGGTCCCCCCTCATTCTTCTAAACTCCAGCAAGTACAGGCTCAGTGCCGACAAACACACATCTTAGGTTAACCTACTCATTCCTGGGATCATTCTTGTAAACCTCCTCTGGAACCCTCTCCAGAGCCAGCACATCCTTCATCAGATATGGTGCCTAAAATTGCTCACAATATTCCAAATGTGGCCTTACCAGCTCCTTATAGAGCCTCAGCATTACATCCCTGTTTTTGTATTCAAGCCCTCCTGAAATAAATGCTAGCATTGAGTTTGCTTTCTTTACTACCAATTCGACTTGCAGATTAACTTTTTGGGAATCCTGCACCTGCACTCCCAAGTCCCTTTGCACGTCTCATTTCTGAAATCTCTCCCCATTTAGAAAATAGTCTACGCCATTATTTCTACTACCAAAATGCATGACTCCACACTTTGCTACACTATATTCCATCTACCACTTCTCTGCCCACTCTCCCAACCTGTCCAAGTCCTTTGACAGAGTCCTTGCTTTCTCTACCTGCCTTTCTACCTATTTTCATATCATCCACAAACTTGGCCATAAAGCCTTCAATCCCCTTGTCCAAATCATTAATATACAACATAAAGAGTCGCGGCCCCAGCATCGACCTCTGCGGAACTCTGCTAGTCACTGACAGCCAACCAGAAAAAGCCCCATTTATTGCCACTCTTTGTCTTCTGCCACCCAGCCAACCTGCCATCCATGCTCGTATCTGCCCTTTGATAATGTGGGCTCTCATCTTCCTTAGCAGCCTCACGTGTGGCACCTTAACAAAGGCTTTCTGAAAATCGAAAGTAAACAATATCTACTGACTCTCTTTTGTCTGTCCTGCTATTTACTTCTTCAAAGAATTCCAGCAAATCTGTCAAGCAAGACCTCCCTTTCACAAAGCCATGCTGACTTCGGCCTATTTTATCGTGAACTACTAAGTACTCCGTAACCTCATCCTTTATAATAGACTCTAAATTCTTACCAACCACCGAAATCAGATTAACCGTCCCATAGTTCCCACTGTTGTGCTTTGCTCCCATCTTGCGCAGTGGGGTAATATTGGCAATTTTCCAATCATCTGGGACCTGTCTCTAGTGATTCTTGAAATATCACTGTCAGTGCCTCCACATCAAGACTTCAACTAGGTTGTCTGGTAAATTATTACGCAAATAAGTTCTTTAATGGTAATTGTGATTGGCTTTATGTTACTGTAAATGTTGAGATTGCCATTCCTAATTATAGATGAATTAAGATGATTTAGTCAAATGTTTTTGTTGTGAAGGAGTCAAATTTAGGACTTTCATTATCTAGTGCAAATATGAGCTAGTACAGTTCATTCACACAGCAGTGAATTGCACCATTGACACAGCGACAAGTCCACCCTCAAATTCCAATTAGGGAATTGCAATCTTCTCGAGGCGGGAAACACTGCTATTATACTATTAGAAACAGTCAAGGTTTGATGCTGTGCTACCCCAATGTTTTCCATGTATATTTGGTGAGAAGCTAATAAAGGTCATAAGATCATAAGTGATAGGAGTAGAATTAGACCATTCGGCCCATCAAGTTTACTCTGCCATTCAATTATGGCTGATCTATCTCTCCCTCCGAACCTCATTCTCCTGCCTTCTCCCCATAACCCCTGACACCCGTACTAATCAAGAATCTATCTATCTCTGCCTTAAATACAGTATTTCCGCTGACTTTGCCTCCACTGCTTTCTGTGGCAGAGTTCCACAGATTCACCACCCTCTGACTCACCCTCTGAGGCAAATACAAAATAATTTGGTTTTGAGAAGATGATGACAAAGCATGACAGCATTTGAGTTTGCATAGTATTCTGAAAATATAAAACATACACAAAAGTATCGACTAAAGCTTTAACGTTCAGCATGAAGGAAGAAAAATAATCAAAATTTGCGTAAAATTGTACTCTATCTTGAAACTTCATACTAGTTCATTAATAGAGTCCCTTGCACGAGAGGTGGCTGAAGTAAACAAAAGGACGGGCGTGACACTGAACGTTAAACTTCATATTAATTCCTGAAGAAAAGTCTATAGTTTGGTCGATGGCTGGATGTTTGCCTTTAAAAAGTAACAACATTTTTGACAGGACTGAAATATCCAGCCGTAGTGTGGCTGACGTGTTTAACAACAATTTTCTAAAAATGTTCTTGTTACATTACAAGATAATCTGTTGCAATCATCTTCTGCAAATTATTTTTATTTTTATTATTTAAGTGTCATGTGTTTAGGTAATGATCAGAACATATCTTTCATAGGCATTTATTTTTCTCTTATTACTTGCTGGTGTAATGGGGCAAAGAATAAATGGGGCAAGAAAGACCGTCAGTGCAAACAGTTTCACATTTTCCATTAACTCCAAACCCCGAGCACCAACACTGTGAAATGGAGGGGGATCATTATGCTAATAGAGACAGCATCTTAGTTATTATGGTAATCAGACCTAATATGTATATGCCCAATAGGTTCATTAGGAAATTGGCTTTCTCTATGAACTCAAAAACCGTAAGATCTATCTTTAGGAAAGTTGGAGAAACATTATTGAATTGAAGACAATCGATGAGTGGAAGTCAGATCAGTTTGTTGTTGAATTTGAACTAACCTTATAACATCAGGTTTCCTTTAAGGTATAATTTAGGTGATATTAGTAACAGTGCATTTATAAAGCATGGTTCAGATTAATGCAATGAGCATTTTTGCTCTTGAGTTTATAAACCATAATTTCTGCCATTATGCAACCAGGTGAATATACGTTTGCTGAATAACTTAATTGCAAACTTGCATTTTTCCTTTTCTGTAAAATAAGAAACTTCCAACTATCTAAGACATGGATATGGATTCTGTTTTCTAGGCCCCCACTCCCGCATCTTTACTATGGATATCCAGTCACTCTTCACCTCTATCCCCCACCAGGAGGGTCTTAAAGCCCTCCGTTTCTTCCTCGGCTGCAGAACCAGCCAGTTTCCACCTACTTATACTCTCCTCCGCCTGGCAGAGCTGGTCCTTACCCTCAACAACTTCTTTGACTCCCCTCACTTCCTCCAAATCCAAGGCGTAGCTATGGGCACTCACATGGGGCCCAGCTATGCCTGCCTCTTTGTAGGTTACGTTGAACAATCACTGTTCCGGACGTACACTGGCCCTATCCCCGAACTCTACCTCCGCTAAATTGACGACTGCATCGGTGCTGCCTCCTGCACCCATGCAGAACTCACTGACTTCATCAACTTCACCACTAATTTCCATCCTGCACTCAAATTCACTCGAACCATCTCTGTCATCTCCCTACAGTTTCTAGATCTCACCGTCTCCATCACTGGAGACAGACTATTGACCGACATTTATTACAAACCCACTGACTCCGATAGCTATCGAGACTACACTTCTTCCTACCCTGCTTCCTGTAAGACTTTATCCCATACTCCCAATTCCTCTGTCTACGCCGCATCTGTGCCCAGGATGAGGTGTTCCATACCAGGGCATTGGAGATGTCCTCATTCTTTAGGAAACGGGGGTTCCCCTCTTCCATTATAGATGAGGCTCTCACTCGGGTCTCCTCAGCTCCACAGCTCTGCTCTTGCTCCCCCTCCCCCCATTCGTAATAAGGACAGAGTCCCGCTTGTCCTCACCTTCCACCCCATCAGCCGTCGCATACAGCATATAATCCTCCAACATTTTCGCCACCTCCAACAAGATTCCACTACTGGCCACATCTTCCCATCTCTACCCCTTTCTGCTTTCCGCAGAGACCGTTCCCTCTGCAATTCCCTGGTCTACTCGTCCCTTCCCACCCAAACCACCCCCTCCCCAGGTACTTTCTCCTGCAACCGCAGGAGATGCAACACCTGTCCCTTTACCTCCCCCCTCAACTCCATCCAAGGACCCAAACAGTCTTTTCAGGTGAGGCAGAGGTTCGCTGCACCTCCTCCAACCTCATCTACTGTATTCACTGTTCCAGGTGTCAATTCCTGTACATCGGCAAGACCAAGCCCAGGCTCGGCAATCATTTCGCTGAACACCTCCGCTCAGTCCACCTTAACCTACCTGATCTCCCGGTTGCTCAGCACTTTAACTCCCCCTCCCATTCCCAATCTGACCTTTCTGTCCTGGGCCTCCTCCATTGTCAGGGTGAGGCCTAGCATAAATTGGAGGAACAGCACCTCATATTTCGCTTGGGCAGTTTACACCCCAGCGGTATGAACATTTACTTCTCTAACTTCAAATAGCTCTTGGTTTCCCTCGCTCTCCATCCCCTCCCCTTCCCAGTTCTCCCACCAGTCTTACTGTCTCCAATTACATTCTATCTCTGTCCCACCCACTCCCCTGATATCAGTCTGAAGAAGGGTCTCGACCCGCAACGTCACCCATTCCTTCTCTCCAGAGATGCTGCCTGTCCCGCTGAGTTACTCTGGCATTTTGCGTCTATCTAAGACATGGACTCCAGGTTGAACTAATATGAATGTTTAAATCCATTGTTCAATGTTGGTTGACACTGTGGTGCAGCCAGTAGAGCTGTTGCCTCACAGTTCCAGTGACCCTGGTTTAATCCTGACCTTTGCCATTTTCTGTGCGGTGTTTGCGCGTTCTCCCTGTGATTGCCTGGGTTTCCCCTGAGTGATCTGACCCCCTCCCACTTAGTAACAATGTGTGGGTTGGTAGATTAACTGTATGTCACTATAAATATCCCCTAGTTTGACGATGAGAGGTGGAATCTGGGAATGAAGGGGTTGGGGATTGTTTGATGGAAGAGGGAGAGTGAAATCTGTGATTAATGGGAAAATGGTTGCATAACCATTGGCATAGACTCGGTTGGGTGAAGGCCCTGTTTCCATGCTCTATGGCTCTAGATTCAATTTAATCAAGATTATTCTGGCTATTATTCATTTCGTTTTTATTCATTCATTTTTCATGATAGAAATGTTGTTGGCAAGGCCATCAATTCTTGCCTATCCCTAATTGCCCTTGAAGAGATGAGTCACCTTTTTGCACCAATGCAGTACCAATGGTGAATGCATTCCCACAATGTTGTTGGGGAGAGAGTTCCAGGATTCAGACCCAACAACGAGAAAGGAATGGCCATGGCAAGTCAAGATGGTGTGCTAACTGGAGCAGAACATGTAGGCATTGGTCTTCGGAAGCAGCAGCTGCACTTGTTCTTGGTGACAATAGAGGTTTCAGGTATGAGAGGTACTCTTGGTGTCAGAGGTTATGGGGAGAGGGCAGGAGAATGAGGTTAGGGGGGAGGTATAGATCAGCTATGAATGAATGGCGGAGTAGACTTGATGGGCCGAATGACCTAATTCTACTCCTATCACTTATGACCTCATGACCTTTTGATCTTAGTAGTGCAAATGACAAATGCAATGTGTTTTGCCATACAATGTAGTCAAGGTGCAATAGTTATGGAGAAATTGGGTGGTGGAAAATGTAAGTTAAGCAGACTGCGATGTGTTAGACAATAGACAATAGACAATAGACAATAGACAATAGGTGCAGGAGTAGGCCATTCAGCCCTTCGAGCCAGCACCGCCATTCAATGCGATCATGGCTGATCACTCTCAATCAGTACCCCGTTCCTGCCTTCTCCCCATACCCCCTCACTCCGCTATCCTTAAGAGCTCTATCCAGCTCTCTCTTGAAAGCATCCAACGAACTGGCCTCCACTGCCTTCTGAGGCAGAGAATTCCACACCTTCACCACCCTCTGACTGAAAAAGTTCTTCCTCATCTCCGTTCTAAATGGCCTACCCCTTATTCTCAAACTGTGGCCCCTTGTTCTGGACTCCCCCAACATTGGGAACATGTTATCTGCCTCTAATGTGTCCAATCCCCTAATTATCTTATATGTTTCAATAAGATCCCCCCTCATCCTTCTAAATTCCAGTGTATACAAGCCCAATCGCTCCAGCCTTTCAACATACGACAGTCCCGCCATTCCGGGAATTAACCTAGTGAACCTACGCTGCACGCCCTCCATAGCAAGAATATCCTTCCTCAAATTTGGAGACCAAAACTGCACACAGTACTCCAGGTGCGGTCTCACCAGGGCCCGGTACAACTGTAGAAGGACCTCTTTGCTCCTATACTCAACTCCTCTTGTTACGAAGGCCAACATTCCATTGGCTTTCTTCACTGCCTGCTGAACCTGCATGCTTCCTTTCATTGACTGATGCACTAGGACACCCAGATCTCGTTGAACTGCTAAAGCTTCTCGACTGCTTTAGCAGCTGCACTCATCTAAGCAAGTGGAGAGTCATGGAGTTATAGTTTAGATCAGTTTAGAGATGTAGCATGGAATTAGACCCTTCAGCCCACCGAGCCCATACTGGCTGTCACAGTTATTCCATGTTATCACACTTACCCACTCCCCACACACTAAAAGCAATTTATAACGGCTAATTAACCTACAAACCTACATGTCTTAGAGATATGGGAGGAAACTGGAGCACCTTGACGAAACCCACATGGTCACAGGGAGAATGTGAAAACTTTGCACAAACAGGACTCGAGGTCAGGATCGAACTTGGAGCCATGAGGCAGCATTTCTCACAGCACGTCCATGCCAACCCATCCATGGTAATCCCTTTTATGAGCACTAGCTCCATAGTTTTCTACCACTTGGCAATTCAAGTGCTGGAGAATGATTGAAGAATATTCTCCAATGATTGATGCTCCTAATTTGTGCTTTGGAGATGGGGTGCTTTGGGGTGTTCGGAGGTAGCTTCTGACTTGCTTTATGTGGCTGGTGCAGTTTCAGTTTCTGGTGACTGGTTATCCCAAGGATGTTGAGCGTAATGCCAATGAGTGGCAAATGGTCAAACTCTCAGTTGGAACTTGCCACTGCTTGGCACATTTTTAGCATGAATGCTCCTTACATTCACACCAAATTCACGGGGCAATACAACACAATATCATTCAAGCCCGTGTTTTAATGTTGCCGAGGTCTAGGAGTTGCACATGGAGTTGAACATCGGTAATCATCGTTAAAGATCTCCACTTCTAACCTAATAATGGAAGTAAGGTATTGGATGAAACAGCTGAAGATGGTTGGGTCCCAAACAATTCACTGAGGAACTCCTGCAGAGATGTCCAGGAGTTGGGATTATTGAGCACCAAAAATCATAGCCTTCTACCTCTGTGCAAGGTATGACTTACCTATTGCACCATTCCCCTTTGATGCCCATTGCCTTCAGTTTCACCAGAGCTACCTGATGCAACAGTCAGTCAAATCCTGCTTTGATGTCAGTGCTTCCTCTGGAATTCACCTCTATTGTCCATGTGCGCACTAACGTGTCGTGAGGCATGGAGAGGAGTGGACCTCCTATATCTACAGAGCATGGATATCCATGTTCTCCAGAGATGCTACTTGACACGCTGAGTTTCTCCAGCATTTTGTGTCCTGCAAACCAGCATCTGCAGTTGCAAGAGTCTGAAGAAGGGTTTCGACCCGAAACATCACCCATTCCTTCTCTCCCAAGAGGCTGCCATGACCCGCTGAGTTACTCTAGCATTTTGTGTCTGCAGTCATCTTGCTTCTACTAATTAAATCCAAACTAGTTGTCAGTTTATTAGAGAGTATGTGCTGTTTGATGGGCTGTCAATGACATCTTCCATTGTCTCACTAATGATTGAATGTAGATTGATTGAGTTGTAATCAGCTGGACTAAATATCTCCTGCTTTTTGTGGAGATGACATTCTGTATCTGGTGAATTAATCACATTGTCAGATAGATGGCAGTGTCCTAATTGTACTGGAACAGCTTGTCTAGAGGTCCAGGTAATTCTGCAGTGCAACCTTTCACTACAGCAGTAGAAGTATAGCAAAACTACAGCAGTTCTCGGAGAAAACCCACGCAGGTCACGGGGAGAACATAAAAATTCCATACAGCCAGGATCGAACCCGGGTTTCTGTAAGGTTGTAAGGCAGCAACTCTACCGCTGCGCCACGGTGCCACCCACGGGTTAGGCTTTTTGTGTAAAAGTGTTGAGCAATGAATTTTGCAGTTATGGTACACACTTGCATACACATGTGTAAATCTGGTTGAGAAAAATATCTTTCATATCACAACCAACCTGCCATGTGTTTCAAATATGCTGATTTTAATTCGGGAATAAGCAATTCATTTATTGACGTGCTGAAAATAATTAAGACCAGAATGAGGGGCACTGGAGGAAGGATACCGGTGAAAGTTTAAAGGAGATGTACGAATCACATTTGTTTTACGCAGAAAGTTGGGTGTCTTGAACAGGCTGCCAGAGGTGATGGTGGAGGCAGCATTATTGAGACTTTTACATAGGCAATGTAGAGAATGGAGGAATATGGATCTGATGTAGTCAGAGATTAATTTGGCATCATGTTCAGCGCAAACATTGTGGCAAAGCGGCTGTTCCTATGCTGTATTGTATGTTCTATTCTTATTATAATTGAAAATGAAAACAGTACAAGATATTGTGCAATTTTAATATGTCTCTTTCATATACAAATAACAGCTGCATTCCTCCTTCCACCATTCAGTCTGCTATCACTGCATAAATGAAATGACATATAAAAGTTACAAGATGTATAACGTGTATTTAAAGAAAACATAATCAACTAATTAGTGCTGCCTTTGTCTCACAGTTTGATGATAAAGAAATGTTTTAAATTGAAAGTAATTATGCATCAAGGAATTCTGATACCAATCTTGTCTCAGCAAGTAAAATATAACTATTACAAGATCAGTTTGCAAGTGTGTACCATAACTGCAAAATTCATTGCTCAACACTTTTACACAAAAAGCCTAACCCGTGGGTGGCATGGTGGCGCAGCGGTAGAGTTATTGCCTTACAGCCTTACAGAAACCCGGGTTCGATCCTGGCTGTATGGAGTTTTTATGTTCTCCCCGTGACCTGCGTGGGTTTTCTCCGAGAACTTTGGTTTCCTCCCACATTCCAGACACGTACAGGTTTGGAGGTTAATCGGCTTGGTATAAATGTAAATTGTCCTTAGCGTAGGATAGCGCTAATGCACTGGGACCACTGGTCGGTGCAGACTCGTTGGGCCAAAGGGCCTGTTTCCACACTGTATCTCTAAACTAAACTAAACTAAAACTAAATAATTTGTGATTTAAGGCTCTTTCAAAACATTGGAGAGAGAAATTTGAAAAGATTGGTTTGTCTGGACATGATGGAGTGAAGGGCCTGTTTCTGAGCCGATTAACTATGAATCTTTGAAGTTCCTCTGGATTGCTGAGTACACTAAATAGGATCTGCATGTTTGAATTGTGACGTAACTCAGAGCAGAGGAGGCTTTGGGGTGATTTTACGGAGGTGTATAAAATCATGAGGGGAATTGATAGGGTGACTGCACAGTCTTTTACCCAGGTGGGAGAATCAAGAACCAGAAGACATAGGTTTAAGGTGAGAAGGGAAAGATTTAATCAAAACCTGAGGGGCAACGTTTTCACTCAGAGGGTGGTGGGTTTGTGGAATGAGTTGCCAGAGGAGGCAGTTGAGGCATGTACAATGTTGTTGTTCATCCTTCGGGTTCGAAGATGACCATGACTTCACTTTCAGTTGGAGGATTGGTGACTGTGGGTCCGGAAGTGACTGGTGAGGCCAATCCGGGCCCGGAAGGCACGCCCACACGTAGGACACAAGTGGATGGGTGCTGCAGTGGAAGTGGAGGTAGCCTGGGCCTTGCGCGCGGTGCATTTCCTCTGAGCCTCTGCAGTGTGTCTGTTCTCTGCTGCACGGGCTCCTGTGGTGAGCTTGCTACGCCAGGTTGGACGGTCCAGAGCAAGAGACTCCCAAGTGCTGAGGTTGATGTCCAAGTCTTTGAGGGACACTTTGAGGCAGTCCTTAAACCGTTTCTTCTGTCCTCCTACTGAGTGCTTGCCCTGACACAGTTCTCCATACAGAAGCTGTTTTGGCAGTCGACTCTTGGGCATTCTGACGACATGGCCTGCCCATCTGGCTTGGGCTTTCCATAGGAGGGTGTGGACGCTGGGGATTCCGGCCCGTTCCAAGACCTCTGTGTCGGGAATTTTGTCCTGCCACCTGATGTGAAGGAGTCTGCGTAGGCAGCTCAAGTGAAAGTGGTTGAGCTGTTTGGCATGTCTGCTGTAGACAGTCCAAGTCTCACTGGCATAGAGACTGGTACAATAACAACATTTAAAGGACACTTGGATATGTACATGGGTAGGAAAAGTTAAGAGAGATATGAGCCAAATAAGGGCAAATGGGACTATCTTAGATGGGGCATCTTGGTCGGTTTGGACAAGTTGGGCTGAAGGGCCTGTTTCTCTGCTGTGTGACTCCATAACTATGTATCGTAAGATGGATACCATACAACAATGAACTAGCTTGATTCTAAGTTCCCTGGGCTGCCAGGGGAAAAGGCAGGTGAATGGAATTGAGAGGAAGAGAAAGATCAGCCATGAATGAATGGTGGAGTAGACTTAATGGGCCGAATGGCATAATTCTGTTCCTGGTACTTATGACCTTGTGAACTAGATACAACTGAAACCTCTGTTATTCCATGTGCACCAAAGCATAGGTTGGGAGTCTTGCCTTTAACCCAGTGACCATTGGCAAAACTGTTCTTTATTTTACATTAGAACAAACAAATTATATCTGAGCAGATGTTCCTTTGACCATTACCGTTACAGCACATATTAACTGCAGTGTGTTGGATTGCAGTGTAGATGCTGTCCTTATGCCATCTGTAGTTTTGTTTAATGAGATAAAGATGGCTCTGGTACTTCAGTGAGCAGTTCATCAACAGCACTGTTCAAACATAGCAGCATGAATACGGGGAACAGCAGAGTATTGATCACAAATTCAAACGCTTCTGACCAGAACCATTTAAAATTATTTGTTCCTTCATTCACAAAGTCTTGATGTTGCTCGTTTTTTTAGCTGAAATTGTCCCAATAATGGTGGGACATAATAAGTCATTTTTTTAAAGGCTCTATTACAAATGTAACATTCTCTTAACTGTGTTCTTGCTGAAATGGCAGTGTATATAAGAGGCAGAAATGCCCAGCTGGCATTTACATTAAAAAAAATATTATTTCTTTTATTCATGTTGCCTGCCCCAAATACAACCAAGAATTTATTTAATGTTTCAAAGATGCTCCTTTACTGCAGTCTAAAAGGATAGTGAGTGGGGTTAGTGACATGCTGTGCATCATAAGCACTGCTGTGAGACGTAGTATTACTGGCTGTGAGATGAATTCCCAATCATAGCCACCATGAGCTACTGAGCCAAACAGTTACAGAGTAACACAAGACATCAAGGCTGGATACATGAGATGGACAAGTGAGACCCCGAATGAGCAGGCAGGAGTAGTAGTCAAAGCTGTTTCATCAATATATTTGATGGGGAACAGAGAGAGTTTAGAGTTTAGCGATACAGTGTGGAAACAGGCCCTTTGGCTCCGACCAGCGCTCCCCACACACTAGGGACAATTTACAATCTTTTAGCAAAGCCCATTAACCTACAAACCTGCACGTCTTTGGTGTGTGGGAAGAAACCGGAGCACCGGGGAACAACATACAAACTCCATACAGACTGAACACGTAGTCAGGACCAAATGAACTTTGGCCATTTCAGTTCCAACGAGAGCTCGTGTTCTTGGTTTCAGCTCCAATGCCTCTTTCTCTTAAGGATGTGTTTGGACAAATACACCTCACAGTTATTGGTGAATTTTGCCGTGCAGGTCCTCAGCCAGTAGGAGATGTAATGCAATGAAAACCAATGCTGTAGAAGAAGGCTGATTTCCACACATGAATATACAATGGCAGTAAAGCAAATACCGTCATTAAATGACATCCTGAAACAACAACTGGGTGGCAATGCAAGCAAGGGAAGCAAAAACGACATAGAACACACGGATTAGAAACATATTGTTGACCTGAGAGGTCCACGCTATAATCCATGAGCCTCCACTCCTTTCTCTCCACCAACTCTAATTGCATAATCCTTCAGCTAGACACAAAATGCTGGAGTAACTCAGTGGGTCAGGCAGCATCTCTGGAGAAAAAGAATAGGTGACGCTTCGGGTCGAGATCCTTCTGCAGACTTTTAGATCCTTTATTTCTATATCTATTTATTTTCTATTTCTATTTCTAAAACAAAAGATTTCTCAAGAAACAAAGGCATAATTCTTTATGTCTTTCTCTTTCATTGGTTTAGCTATCTTCCCCACAAATACATCCATACTGAACACTTAAACCACTCTTTGTGAAAACAAACTCCCTATTCCTATTTTTCTCTGGGAATTTTTCTGAATTTATCGATTTATTTATTTATAGCTATAGATTTGGAAGCATTCATGCCTAGCCTATGATAATCTTCCTTTGGGTCAACCTTTTCGAGAGAGAGGAATCCCACTTATTCAGTCATAACTAACAGGCATAGCCTCTCAGAAGGAACAATTCAGAAGGAACCGGCAAATCCATAAACTGGAAGTTCAAATCTTGAGAAATGTGTAATATTATCACAAAAAAACAGTAACTTGTGACAGGCAGCCAATTTCACTCACAGAATTACATTCATAATATCATCTCCCTTGTTGACCAAAGGCTATTTGTCTTTTTGAGATTCTGTTTTTGTCCGAGTTATTGAGGTTGTGTCGGGGTGGGAGATGGTTTGATACCTATTTCTAAGGTACTCATCAATGGCACTCATAGCTGCAAAGAAGTCTGTACTTTAATCCAAGAATGGGGTGGCACAGTGGTGCAGCAGTAGAGTTACTGCCTTGCAACGCCAGAGACCCGGGTTTGATCCTGACTACAGGTGCTGTTTGTATGGAATTTGTATGTTCTCCCCATGACCTGCATGGGTTTTCTCCAGGAGCTCTGGTTTCCTCCCACACTCCAAAGACGTACAGATTTGTAGGTTAATTGGCTTGGGAATATAAAAATTGTCCGCAGTGTGTGTAAGATAGTGTTAGTGTACGGGGATCACTGGTCGTCGCGGACTTGAAGGGTATGTTTCCATGTTGTATCTCTTAACTAAACTCAAACAGTTCTTGCTGAATATCCTACATCGCAGGTCTGCATGAGATCATGTACCTCCTATAATGATCCACCCTCTGTCATTGGTTTAGATTTAGGTTTAGGTTTAAGTTTATTATCCTCATGTGCACCAAGGTACAATGAAAAACTTTGCCATCCAATCAAATCGAAAAAATACTATACGTAAATACAATCAAGCTGAACTCGAGTACAATAGGTAGAGTCAAGTGAAAGATACTGAGTTTGTGTGAAGAGAAGAACATAGGAGTTGTCTCACAAGGGCTCATTATTACGCCAAGTAGACATGTTAGTGCTGCTGTTTACTCCACCACTTATAGCAGTGTTAAGTACATGGTAAAACACAAAATACATTTTTTAATCATGCATGGAAATTGTGCTGCATGTCAATTCCTTCTGATAGCTGCTGATATCCTGAGCTCACTTTTGTGCTGATGCAACCCTTTTTTGAATCTGCCGAAGTGGTTTTAGATGACAGTTATGATGAACGTGGTCATGTTCACTCAATAAAATAAAGCCCAGCAGGTTTCAGGATAAATCAGTGAAATGTACAGCCCCACCTGTCTTTCTCAATCATTCATTTCCACTGTCAAATTCGTGCTTGATGGATCACAGTTGCTGTAAAATTAGACAGCCTTTAATCTCATTTCATCCTGATTAGCCTTTCTCTACCCTTTACCTCTAACTCACTGACTGACACGCCGAGGACTCAGTGTGCTTTATATGAACAAGGATTGCCGCAAGGTTTAGAACTCTACCGTTAAATAACCAGTGAGAAAATAACTCGATGACAGATCAGATTGCAAAATATTCTGATGCCTTGGAGAAACTTCTGACTTCTCTTTGAAATTATCGGTTGGTTTTTTATTCACTTTCAATTATTTTAATTAAAATTCTGGTTGGTGCCTTGTTACACATTATTTTAAATAGTGTCCATTCAACTAAACTGAACTGAACTGCCATAATGGAATTGAAGAAACATTTGCATTTTTTTGTTTAAATATAATGAACATCTGAGGCACTTGAGGCAGTGACAGCACTAAAACTACTTTGAATTATTGTTGTTTAAAGGAAGACCAACATTTTTCTTGTGAACAACACAAATGTAATGATGCATTTTTTTGTTTATGCCACATGTGCAACTCAACATTCTTAAATCCCCTGACATTGCGTCTGATGCTACTTAGATTTCACTGTACTTGACATGACGGATTTAGGAGCACTCTTTTCAGGAAAGACTATTCCAGGTTTACAGGCAAGTTCCCCGAACAGACGATGAAGCCCATTTAAATTTTAAGATGCGTTAAAATGATTTGTTTAACATTTTGTCCACTGGATTTAAAATGAGCAGCAATTATCAAGCCCCTTTGTTCGGTTTTTAAACTTTAGCTTTATTTATTGGTCATCTTTACAAGTTGTATTTTGTATGGTCAGAGCCTGGACATTTGAGTGTGTAAAACAAAATTTAAATGTGCCACTCGACTGAAGTTGAATCCCTGTGACAAATTGTTCGAGAAAATCAGAGACTTGTCCATCGATCATGAAATCTGTTATTCCTTCCCAGTCCTCCTACATTTGAGCCATTAATACAGCTATGCGCTCGAACAAGTGCAATATCGTTCAGTAGTGTGGAACGCATGCCTGAACTCTCTTTCTCTGACATATGACCCATGGACAGCACCAGGCAATCATGCAGAAGCAGCAAATGTGAGGTCTGCTGCTTTAAAGGGCCATGGAACCCAACAGTTGGGACTTTTTAGACTGATTTCCTTTAAATTCAACTGGGGAAATAACCCACCCTCAATGACTCATGGCCATGTCTCAAGTGCTCTTGCCAACATTCCCCAACATCTGATTTTGCTCTTCCCCAACCCCGAACCCTTGCCATACTGGTCTCCATCCAACTCTTTCCTTTGCTCGTGATCCCCCTATTCTCTCCTTGTGTTCTGCCACTGCCTTTGAGGCATTAAGAGCATGAGGCCTGAAGTAGTGATTCTATGGGTATCCTATGAAGAAGCCTGAAAACTGTAATGCCCAGGCTCAGGGGCAGCTTTTTCCCCACAACCATCAGGCTACAACCTCCAAATAGGCTCCAAACTATATAGACGGGGACATTATTATCGCACTATTATTGTCTATTTATTTGTCTGATTTTAAATATATATATACATACATATATATACGCACACACATATACACACATATATATATATAGGTGTGTATATGTGTATATGTATGTATACATATATATTTAAAAAGCAGACAAATAAATAGACAATAATAGTGCAAATAATGTCCCCGTCTATATAGTATATCATATACATACACTGAACTTTTGTTGTTGTTTATTATGGGGTTTTCAGAGTACTAAGTTTCCATATCTGTTGTGCTGATCCAAGTAAGAATTTTATTGTTCCGTTTCGGGACAAATGACAATAAAACACTTTTGACTCTTGAATTTTGATGCAGCAGGTTCCTTGAAGATAATATTTGTTGGATTCCAACACTCAGATAATAAAACAGAGATTTTCAGACACTGAAACTATTCAATGCCTCAACATATTATTTCATTGCTATAGATTAAAATTAGATAGCGTCACAGGCTATTGTCTTTTTGCAATTCAATTCACGGCTTTCCTTTGTAACTCATTCAATGGCCAAGCTTCAAAGTTGTGTACAGAATGATATCTTCCACTTTTGTCATGGAGCCAGCAGTCAAAAACAGAGGGAAGATGTATTATGTAGCATCATTAACCACAGAACTCTGCAAACCATGCCGAGCCAAGGAAATCTAGTTACTTTTGTAGCAGACAGAACGCAACAGGTAATTTGCCTTCAGCAGGATCCCACAAACAGTCACAATAACCGATGATCTATTTTAGAGACATTGACAGAAGTATAATGGTTGGCCAGAGCACTTGATCTCCACAGCAAGGCAGAGCAATTATATTGCCCACTTGCAGGAGGGGACAAGAAACTGTAGATGTTGGTTTACAGAAAAAAAGGCACAAAGTGCTCTCGAAGTGAGAGGACAGCTGGTAAAAGTTGCAGTCAAGAGCTGCTTGGTGTGGAGTGTGTCACCTGCCATGCAAGTTTCTTGAACCTGATTGGCTTGTTTACCTCAGCAGCCAAGATGGGAATGAAAGGGGTGAGGTGGGTGAATGACAGCAAGGAAAATCAAAACGATATTGGCTTCAATGGAAAAAAACGAGACAAAATATATAATAGGCAGAGTGTGGATTGTTTTATTTTCGCACTGAGCGTAATGTGGGCACTTGTATTCAGCTTCCCATTATATGCCTTGAAGTCAGTAGAAAGGAACATTTTGTGCGTTGACCCTTAGCTGTACTTTAATTTGCCCATGCTTAAAGTTATAAAGTTACAACTTATCACAATTTATTGTGGATATCACAAATGATATAGAGCTTAGCTTAGACATCCAGAGTGGAAACAGGCCCACTGAGTTCACGCCGACCATCGATCACCCCTTACACTGGTTCTATCTCCTGCACACTAGGGGCAATTTACAGAAGCCAATTAACCTACAAGTGTCAGAAGTTATGAGGAGAAGGCAGGAGAATGGGGTTAGGAGGGGGAGATAGATCAGCCATGATTGAATGGCGGAGTAGACGATGGGCCAAATGGCCTCATTCTATTCCAATCCTTATGACCTTACAAACCAGCACGTCTTTGAAGCGTGGGAGAAAGGAGCTCCCGGAGAAAATACACACTGTCACAGGGAGAACGTCCAAACGCTGCACAGAAAGCACCCATAATCAGGATCGAACCCGAGTCTCTGACGCTGTGACAAAGCAGCTCTACCACTGCACCGCTGGCTGCGCCGGCCTATATAGAAAGAAGTTGATTGAGAGCAGACAGGCACAACAAAATATGCCATAAAAGTACAATGTTAATAAAAAAGAAATCCTCTCATTTATATAGCATCGTATCAGATTGAAATGTGTGAAAGAGCTTGATAGGGTGAATTACTGTAAGGTAGGCATATTCCCACAGTGAAACATATATCGGACAGTGAATCTCGTGGCAGTGAATTATGAGGCACTAATTCAATTGAGCAATTCTCATGACATCATAAACTGCAAGTGAAGCTTTTGTGGATCATGATCAGTGCTAGTCTGAGACTGAATTACTGTTTTCAATTCAGTGGCAGACTTGTGTTGGCTTTTTGATAATAAATAGTCTGCTCCCATCGGACTTTTATTTTAAACTAGACCAAGTGGACCCGTTGGGCCCAAACCTCTCCTGCATTGGTGCAGCACCCTCTCCTCCCCCCCTCCCCCTCCCCTCCTCCCCTCCCCTCTTCCCCCCCCCCTCCCCCTCTTCCCCCTCCCCCTCCCTCCTCCCCTCCCTCCTCCCCCTCCCTGCCCCCTCCCACCTCCCCTTCCCTCCACCCCCCTCCCCCCTCCCTCCCTCCTCCCCTCCCCCCTTTCCTCCACCCCCTCACCCTCCCCTCCCCCCCTTCCCCTCCCCCCCACTCCATCCCCCTCAATACCCTTTCTCCCCCCTCCCTCCCTAGGAGATAGATTTAAACTTTAAAATGTGAATAACTTAAAAAATATAACACCGATTTCAATGAAACTTCTTCCATTCGCACCAAAGGGACGACGGTGAGTAAGGTGGGCCTAAAATTGTCACCCTAATGTGTACCATTTTGGCTGTAGTTCAGGAACAAACAAACAAATAAACAAAAGTTTCAGTATATCAATGATCAGTCTTACTTTGTATATGTTTCACCACCATGCTGCAACAAAGTGCGAGTAGGACTGATGTAGGTGACACACGAAAACGATGAGAGTGACTTAACAGCTGAAAAACTCTGCTTGCTGAGCCTAATGTTGCCTGTTTTCGCCACAGAACATAGGAAACGTGCAATGGATTGTTTATTAAAAAACTATGAACACAGAGCAACCCTCTGCATGTATGTCTTATTATTGAGTGATTAATGGGGTGGATTACAAGAGAAAAGAGTGCAATGTTACCTAGGATCACTGGAACACACTGGAGCACAAAGAGAATCTTGTTTATAAGCAAAACAATTCACACTTAGCAGAAAGGTTATGCTGCAAAAATAGATAACAGCTTCCCTGCACACATTACTCATGCCGTGTAAAACATTTGATCTAATATTGCAATAGGTAATGAACAAAGATTATTAATTTGTTACTCAGAGATTCATTTAAAAAAAATGATATTCCTGGATTTGTAAGGTGTATACTTCTCACCTATTTATCACAGAACAAATGAACAGAGGAATTAATGGGACTGAAGGAGGCCATTCACTCCATATGTCTACTCTGACCAAAAATTGTCTTTTACTTGTACTTATTGCAGTTTAGTTTAGTTTAGTTTAATTTAGAGATACAGCACGGAAACATTTATACCAAACCAATTAACCTACAAACCTCTACGTCTTTGGAGTGTTGGAGGAAACCGAAGATCTCGGAGAAAACCCACGCAGGCCACGAGTACAAACGCTTTACAGGCAAGCACCTATCGTCAGGATTCTTGGTAAACATCTCTTCAGGCTGTAATTTTAAAATGTGGTGTTTCTGCCTCCAGGCTTACAGGCAATCAGATCCAGATCCCCATTACTCTTTGTGTCGGAAGGAACTGCAGATACTGGTTTAAACCGAAAATACGTCACCCATTCCTTCTCTCCAGAGATGCTGCCAGTCCCGCTGAGTTACTCAAGCATTTTGTGTCTATTCCCTTTACTCTTTGATTGAAATACCTCAACTCTTTCCAATCCTTCTACCAGTTCAACCCACATCCCCTTCATCTGTGCCAAAGAAAATAAGTTCTTCCAGGATAGGCGATGTCAATAAAGAGATAAAAATGCACCCAAGATTACAAGTTGGTGATGTTATTTCAGAAATGCGAAGGTTAGATTGCTGAAATTGACCTTCATGAATCGTTATAGCTGTAGCATGCCTCGTCAGGAGATGAGGTGTTGTTTGTCGAACCTACTGAGGTCATCGGTACATGGAGCCCAAACCACGGAGAGGTCAGAGTGGGAGTGGGATGTTAAATAAAAGTGATAGGTAACTTGAAGGGTTCTATTTGGGCAGGAAAGAAACCTGGAAGAGAGGAGGAGCAGGACTGAGGGTGGCAGGTAATCTATATACTAAAACTCTCGTTTGTTTGTTTGTTCCTCAACTACAGCCAAAACGGTACACGGTAGCACGACAATTTTAGGCCCACCTTACCGTTGTCCCTTTGGTGCTAATGGAAGAAGTTTCTTTGAAATTGGTGTTATATTTTTAGTTATTCACATTTTAAAGCTTAAATCTATCTCCGAGGGAAAGAGGGGGGAGGGGGGAGGGGGGGAGGGAGGGGGGAAGGGGGAGGGGGAGGGGAAGAGGGGTGGGGAAGGGAAGGGGGGAGGGGGGAGGGGGAGGGGAGGGGGAAGGGGGGAGGGGGAGGGGGGAGAGGAGGGGGAGAGGGTGCTGCACCCATGCAGGAGAGGTTTGGGCCCAATGGGTCCACTTGGTCCAGTAGATAACAAAGGCAAGGTGATCTTGATAGGCAGGTGGGTGGACAAAGCCTGGTGATGCAGAAACAGAAGGCGTGAGACAAAAGAGTGAAGAGTTGCAAATTGTGAAGTCAGGGGAAGGAATGTAGATGGATGGGGAAGGGGAGGAGAGAAATGGGATGGTCTAAGTGGGGCAGAGGGGTGGGGGGGAAGGAAAGGGTGTGGTTGGGGAAAAATAAAAAGATGATTGCCTTTAACTCCCGGTAGTCGATGAGGTAAGATTAGACATCATTTAGCATCCTTTAACTAAAGGATGACAGTCTCCAGGGCTACAAGCAGTCTCTGCAGACCAGGGGGGCAGTTGCTTGAGATAACGGGGTGGTGCAGCAGTAAATTTGCTGCCTTACAGCGACAGAGAGAGACCCGGGTTCAATCCTGACCACGGGTGCTGCTCTATGGAGTTTGCAGGGTCTCCCCGTGACTGCGCGGGTTTTACCCGGGTAGCTCCGGTTTCCACCCACCCTCAAAAGATGTACAGGTTTGTTGGGTACTTGACTTTGATAAAAATTGTAAATTGTCCTTAGAGTGCAGTGTGTGCTAGTGTAAGGGGGGGGGAGTCACTGGTCGATGCTCGCTTGGTGGGCCGAAGGGCCTGTTTCCACGCTGTATCTCTAAACTAAAAAAGACTAAAACTGGTCAGAGGGAAACTCTTAAATCTATGTGTAGTTTAGAGAAGCCTGCAGTATAAGCAAGTCCTCCTGTGGTCCGTACCACCCTCTGCAACAAAAGGGAAAGCCTTTATGCATTTACCTTTAAGTGACTTTCCTATTGCAATATCATACTGTGAAATGTGAAATGTGACATAAAACAGCGGCAGGCCGTTTGGAACTATTGTGAGACAAGGATGTTGAGAGTAACAGTGACCTTGACCAACTGTGAGAACAGTCCGGGCATGGACAGCGCAGTGGCGCAGTGGTAGAACTGCTGCCTCACTACGCCAGAGATCCAGGTTCAATCCTGACCTTGGGTGCTGTCTGTGTGGAGTTTGCACGTTCTCCCTGTGACCGCATGAGTTTTCTCTGGGTGCTTCAGTTCCCTCCCACATCCTGAGGACGTGTGGGTTTGTAGGTTAATTGGCCATTAGTATGGAGGAAGTGAATGCAAAAGTGGTGTGAACAGGTGATTGATGGTGGGCATGGACTCAGTGCTCCAAAGGACCTGTTATCATCTCAACTAAGCTAAAGTAGACTCCGACTCTCTGGTTCAGGCCTGTTTCAGTGTATGTGTTTTTGCTGTGTTTGATGCACAGTGTAATGTTGCATGGACAATGCCAAACATGCGCTGCCTGCAATTTGACATTGCTGAAGAGAGCAGCAACAGCACGACAAGAAAACACACCCGGCCATTCAGGTGAACGTGCGACCCAGGTGTGTGTGTGTGTACTAAGCCGGAAACACAACCAGCAATAGACAGAACTAAGCCATCTCACAAGCAACGGATCATATCAAATCTCTGGATTCCTATCACAGCTGGTTGTGAACAGTGGAGGGTGCTTCAACAGGTAACAGGAGGAGGAGGAGGATCCAGGAACGTCCCCACCCTCAGCGATGGCAGGGCCCAGCGTGTGAATGCTGCAGACAAGGCTGAAGCATTTGCAGCCATGTTCAGCCAGAAGTGCCGAATAAATGATCCAGCTCGGCTTCCTCTGGAGACTTCGGCCATCACAGAAGCCTGCCTCCAGCCAATTCGATTAACTCCATGTGATAGCAAGAAACGGCTGAGAGCACAGGATGCAACACAGACCAGACTGTTGTTCTGAAGACATGCTCACCAGAAGTAACTCTGCCTCTAACCCAACGATTCCAGCAAAGCATCGTGGGGAATTACACAGGAACGCCCTGTTCACAAAAAGCAAAACAAATCCAAAATGACTAATTACTGCACAATCAATTTTAATCATCAGTAAAATAATGACAGTGCTATCACACAGCACTTAGTTAACAATAGCCTGCTTTCTAATGCCATTTTGTAGTTTTGCAGGACCATTTGACTCCAGACCTCAATGCCATCTTGGTCCAAACTTGGACCAAAGAGCTGAATTCCACAGATGACATGAAAGTGACTACTCATGATATCTTTTAGTCAAGTGTAGTTTCAAGGCACCCTGGTAAAACTGGTCTGAAGAAGGATCTCGACCCGAAACGTCACCCATTCCTTCTCTTTAGAGATGTTGCCTGTCCCGCTGAGTTATTCCAGCTTCTTGGATCTATTTTCTGGTAAAACTAAAGTAAATGAAAATCAAAGGGAAACACTCCAATGATTGGAATCAAACCTCACACAAGGAACAAGGGCTGTGGTTGTTCGAGGTCAATCAATGGAATTCATTGGATCAGTGTTGCAGTGCTAATTTTTTAGGTGCCGGAGCTGTCACTGGTGTTGGAGCGGCCATTGTTAAATTCCCCACTAGTTAACATTCCCCGCTGTTTATTTGAGCTTTTTTTCGCAGAGGTGTCGGAGTGGCGCTCTGGTGAGTTCCGGCAGCATTGCACCCCTGCAGTGGATGATTGTAGAATTTCAATTCTATTCACAACTCCTTGCAAATGAACTGTCCATTCATGTATGCAACGAGACCCACATAACTTTCAGGCACGCGTTGGTAAGCAGCAGAGTGACATTCGCAGCGCTAAAGTGCCAGCAAATGCCCATCACCATCAAGAGGGAATCTAATCGCCTCTGCTTGGCATTCAATGGCGTTATTACCAGCAAGACCCCCACCAACAACATGGGCAAACATGACTCTGAACATGTTCAGTTAAAGATGTAGAGACAAGGAACTATAGCAGGATTAGTTCAGTAGGGGAGCACCTCAAGGCTGCGTGCTCAGCCCCCTGCTCTACTCACTCTATACTCATGACTGTGTAGCCAGACACAGTGCGAACTCCATCTTCAAGTTCACCGACCACACCACCGTTATTGGATGAATTACAGATGGTGGTGATGAGTCAGAGTATAGAAGTGAGATCGACCGATTGACCAAATGGTGCCAGCACAACAACCTGGCTCTCAATGTCAGTAAAACCAATGAACTGATTGTGGACTTTGGAAGAGGAAGGATGAGGACCCACTATCCTGTTTATATCAATGGTACGATGGTGCAAAGAGCAAAAACTTCAAATTCCTGGGCGTGCATATTTCCGAAGATCTTTCCTGGACCCAGCACACTGATGCAATTATAAATAAAGCACATCAGCGCCTCTACTTCCTGAGAAGATTATGGAGATTCGGTATGTCAGAGGATTCTCTTTCTACAGGTGTACAGCAGAGAGCATATTGACCGGTTGTATCATGGCCTGGTTCGGCAACTTGAACGTCCAGGAGCAGAAAAGACTGCAAAAGGTTGTGAACACTGCACAGTCCATCACTGGCTCTGACTTCCCCACCATCGAAGGGATTTATCGGAGTTGCTGCCTCAAAAAGGCAGCCAGCATCATCAGAGACCCACACCATCCTGGCCACACACTCATTTCACCCCTGCCATCGGGAAGAAGGTACAGGAGCCTGAAAACTGTAACGTCCAGGTTCAGAAACAGTTTTTTTCCCTACAGCCATCAGGCTATTAAAACAATGTAACCTCAAATAAGCTCTGAACTACAATAGACCATTATTATTCTTATTCTTATTCTTATTATGCTTATTATTATTATTGCACTACTATTGTTTGTTTTTGGGGTATACGTATGTGTTCATGTGTGTATGTGTATATATATATATATATATATATATATATGTGTGTGCGTGTATATGTGTGTACTTGTGGGTATGTGTATATATACACACTGAATGTTTTTTTCTCTTGTTTATTATATTGTTTACAGTGTACTAAGTTTAGATATTCTGTTGTGCTGCAGCAAGAAAGAATTTAATTGTTCTATCTGGGACATATGACAATAAAACACTCTTGACTCTTGACTAAACTGAACACAATACTTCAGGTGCAGCCTCACCATCTTCTTGTACAACTGTAACTTAATGCCCCAACTTCTATCATCAGTTCCCTGACTGATGAAGGGCAGTTGTGGGAGAATCTTCTCCAAAGGTCTGCAGCGGTTCAAGAAGGCAGTTCGCTACCACCTTCTCAAGGGTAATTAGGAATTGCTGACCTTGCAGAGAAACCCAGATCCTGAAATCATGGCTGATCTGTCTCTCCCTCCTAACACCATTCTCCTGCCTTCTCCCCATAACTCCTGACACCTGTACTAATCAAGAATCTATCTATTTTTGCCTTAAAAATATCCATTGACTTGCCTTCTGTGGCAAAGAATTCCACAGATTCACCACCCTCTGACTAAAGAAATCCCTCCTCATCTCCTTCCTAAAGGAACGTCCTTTAATTCTGAGGCTGTGACCTCTAGTCCTAGACTCTCCCACTAGTGGAAACATCCTCTCCGCATCTGCTCAACAGCTACTCTATCCGTCTTTCACCATTCCGTACGTTTCAATTAGGTCTCCCCTCACCCGTCCAGAATAAACACAGAAAGGCAACTGGATTTTAATAAAATTCTATTGCATAACACAAAATCTTTACACTGCACATTTGAATATTTTGGCATGATGCGTGAATTGTTAAACAGGGGAATTAATACTCAAGTGTTAATGTAATTGGTTAAGGATTTTTTTTGCAATGATTGGTATACAGATCTTGAGTTGTAATATTCAGATTATTTTCCTCCTTGTGGTGTGATTGTGATAACAAATTATAAGCACGGATCATGAAATTTCAAGACTGGAATGAGTAGAGTAAACTTGGACATTAGGATTATTCTGCATTTTCATAGTTCCCTTAAAATGCTGGCAGGGGGAATCCATCCTGATTTTCTATTCATAAAAGGTTCACATTAGAAGGAGTGGCTGGTTTACCTCAGACATTGTATCATTCCTGAAAATTGTTCATAAAACTGGTGAGTTTGTTTTAGGCCTGTAAAAACAAAAGGCAACAGTTAATGCAAAATGGCTAGCAGGGTTATTTTTTGCGACAAAATGCACATGATTTAAAAAAGAAATTATGACTCACTTCTTCCATGTCATTCTGACGAATGCTGACATTTATTCTCCTGTATGATAGCTAAATCTGCCTCACAATGCCAGAGACCCACTTTCAATCCTTCCTTTGTCCCGCCCCCCTGACATCAGTCTGAAGAAGGGTCTCGACCCGAAACTTTACCCATTCCATCTCTCCCGATATGCTGCCTGACCTGCTGAGTTACTCCAGCATTTTGTGAAGAATTCAATCCTGACCTTGGTTGCTGTCTGGAGTTTGCACGTTCTCCATGTGACCATATGCATTTTATCGAGAGAGAGAGAGAGAGAGAGAGAGAGAGAGAGAGAGAGAGAGAGAGAGAGAGAGAGAGAGAGAGAGAGAGAGAGAGAGAGAGAGAGAGAGAGAGAGAGACTTTCTCCAGCTGTGTTTGGTAGCATTTGCAAAGATGAACCTATGAACAGAGTAGTAAGGCAATGGATTGCATTTTAAATAAAACAGGAGCCAAATTGTTTACCACAGAAAATCCTGAAAATCAACAAATAGAAAAAAAGATACATTGAAAAGAGAAAATAATAATTGGGCATGTATTTATTATTTATAAAGTGAACATTTGATCAATAAAGATGAAAAATAATTGATAAAGAAAAAAATCTGATATCAGGTACAGCAATGGAGAGCAGCATGTCACCAAGTGTCAGGATTTATTTGCCCCCAGCTTATGTACTGAATAGCAAGGCACAGTACCCTAGGGGTTAGCATTAGAAAGTGGTGACGTTTTTGTTGGAGCATTGGGCCGTGGCACATTACCATGCTTTGTTACTAATGAACTAGTGCGAGATCCCTGCTGTTTTCTGAACAGAATGTAATTTTTGAAAAGTGACTGTGAAATATTTTAAAAGCCGGACAAGGTGCCACCATTTGCTTCATTTTGCGTGATAAATGGACCCTAAGCCTCAATGAGAGCTGACCCAGTTGCAGGCAAAATGGAGGTTCCGCTTAAAAGATCAAAGTGAACTAATGTGGACTAAATACTAAATACTAAAATGGACTTATTTCCAGAGTACAATATAATTATTTTTAAGTTAATGAACAAAAGTCTTTATGATCATGGCAACCTTTCAGTGTAGGAAAATAACTGCAGATGCTGGTACAAATCGAAGGTATTTATTCATAAAATGCTGGAGTAACTCAGCAGGTCAGGCAGCATCTCAGGAGAGAAGGAATGGGTGATGTTTCGGGTCGAGACCCTTCTTCAGACTGATGTCAGGGGGGCGGGACAAAGGAAGGATATAGGTGGAGACAGGAAGATAGAGGGAGAACTGGGAAGGGGGAGGGGAAGAGAGGGACAGAGGAACGATCTAAAGTTGGAGAAGCTGCAAGCTGCCCAGGCGAAATATGAGGTGCTGTTCCTCCAATAACCGGTGGGCCTCACTATGGCACTGGAGGAGGCCCATGACAGAAAGGTCAGACTGGGAGTGGGAGGGGGAGTTGAAGTGCTCAGCCACCAGGAGATCAGGTTGGTTAAGGCAGACTGAGCGAAGGTGTTGAGCGAAATGATCACCGAGCCTGTGTTTGGTTTTGCTGATGTAACGAAGTTGACATCTAGAGAAGCGGATACAATAGATGAGGTTGGAGAATGTGCAGGTGAACCTCTATCTCACCTGGAAAGACTGTTTAGGTCCTTGGATGGAGTTGAGGGGGGAGGTAAAGGGACAGGTGTTGCATCTCCTGCGGTTGCAGGGGAAAGTGCCCGGGGATGGGGTGGTTTGGGTAGGAAGGGACGAGTGGACCAGGGAGTTACGGAGGGAACGGTCTCTGCGGAATGCAGAAAGGGAAGGGGATGGGAAGATATGGCCAGTGGTGGGGTCCCGTTGTAGGTAACGGAAATGTTGGCAGATGATTTGTTGGATACGCTGGCTGATGGGGTGGAAGTGAGAATGAGGGGGATTCTGTCCTTGTTACGAATGGGGGGAGGGGGAGCAAGAGCGGAGCTGCGCGATATAGAAGAAACCCTAGTGAGAGCCTCATCTATAATGGAAGAGGGGAAGCCCCGTTTCCTGAAGAATGAGGACTTCTCTGATGCCCTAGTGTGAGACACCTCATCCCGGGCACAGATGCGGCGTAGACGGAGGAATTGGGAGTAGTGGATAGACTTTTTGCAGGAGACAGGGTGGGAAGAATTGTAGTCCAGATAGCTGTGTGAGTCAGTGGGTTTATAGTAGATGTCAGTCACTAGTCTGTCTCCTGTGATGGAGATGGTGAGGTCCAGAAACGGCAGGGAGATGTTGGAGATAGTCCAAGTATATTTAAGGGCAGGTTGGAAATTGGTAGTGAAGTGTATGAAGCCAGTGAGTTCTGCATGGGTACAAGAGGTAGCACCAATGCAGTCGTCGATGTAGCGGAGGTAGCGTTCGGGGATGGGGCCAGTGTACGTCCGGAATAGGGATTGTTCGATTGTTGCGTCAAAGAGGCAGGCCCATGCGAGTGCCCATAGCTACCTTTCACATATGCAATAAATGCTCCCTTCGACAGTCCAGTCCTCTAATCATTTGAGTACCTTTGTTACCTTAATGTTTTGCAGTTAAATAATTAATAAACTTGCATTTCAAGCTGCAATAAAGTTTTACAAATCTTACAGCCTTTATGAAATATTATTTTGAAGCATGTGTCGGCAGGAACTACAGATGCTAGTTTAAACTGAAGATAGACACAAAAAGCTGGAGTAACTCAGCGGGAGTAAAGGCAACATTTCTGGCATGTATGTAATGTAATATAAATATAACTAATCTAAAATAGATTTGATGAAAGGAATTACGTGTTCTTGGTGCGCAATACAGCGTGCAACACAGTGGAAAAAAATGGATTGTGTATGGTTCCCCAAGGTCTGATCTTCCAACACCACCTGTGGTGTTGATTTTAAAACAGATTTTCTCAAAGGTGAAAGGAATCTCGCCCAAAAATTGTCCCAGGTCTGCCTCGTGCGCCTCCTTGAGGCAGGAACGGGGTACTGATTGAGAGTGATCAGCCATGATCGCATTGAATGGTGGTGCTAGCTCGAAGGGCTGAATGGCCTACTCCTGCACCTATTGTCTATCGCTGTGGTGCTCAACTAACAGGTTGTGTAGAAACCTCACCTAACCATGTTCTCCAGAGATGCTGCCTAACCCACTGAGTTACTCCAGCGCTCTGTCTTATTTTGCAAACCAGCATCTGAAGTTCCATGTTTCTCCAGCTTGTGTCACATCCTCAGGCAGAGAAATGTAGTGTACTATTAATTGTACAACTTAAACAGAGAATGCTAAAATAAAGAAACTCTTCTTGTAATAGAACATTTATATTTTAGAACTGAAAATTAGAATCATTTTATTTTGCATCTGGTATTATAACAGCCAGCATCTGTGGAGATAAAAGCAAGAGTTAACATTTTTCCATTTTTCTCTCTACAGATAATGTCTATTTTTATATAATATAAAATTCTATTTTAAATATTTTTAGAGAAATTTTAATGGCAACTAGACCAAGTGGACCCGTTGGGCTCAAACTTCTCCTGCACCCTCCTCCCCACAATGAAAACAGAAAATTAATGTTATCCTTGTAAAGGCAGTGCTAATGAATAGATCTTTTTCAGCATTTTTCCAAATTCTGTTTCAATTTTTTTAAATTAAAATGTTTTTTTGTTTTTTTTGAAAAGCATATGTACAGATCGGAATAAAAGACAAATTTGTTACAAAGTTCTTACATAGCTTCAATTTTAAAATTTTTAAAGAGAGAAAATAAAAAATAAAGAAGAAAGAAAAAAAAACTATAAACTATTGGGAAGAGAGAATAATTTTTTTTTTTTAAAAGGTATAACTATAAAAATTAAAGGGGGTAGATCCGGGAGACAATAACCACAGTTGTACATCCAACCCTAAACTCAAGTTTCAACTTTTAATTTTAAATTTTTATTTTAGTCCTGTGTCAAACCCATTTACTTTTCTAAAAATTCAATAAATGGAGACCATATTTTTAAAAATAAATTAGGTTTGTCAATTAAGGCAAATCTTATTTTTTCCAAATGCAGGGTCTCTGTCATTTCCGTAGTCCACATTTTAATTGTGGGGGTTATTGGTTTTTTCCAAAATTTAAGTATTAATTTTTTCGCAGTTATTAAACTGTAATCAAGAAAATGTACCTGACTTCTTGTAAAAAGGACTGGATGTCGCAAAATATTATGAAAACACACCCCTTTAAAAAGTTTATATGTGGAATTAGAAAATTGAGTCTATCCTTAAACCTTTTTTTAAATATTTGCCTCATTGGATATTGCACCATACCCAATGGGATGAAGAAGGTTACTCTCTTTGATACTCTCACCAAAGGGCAACATTAGGCCCTCACTAACAAGTGTAACCAAGGTTATTGATAAAGTTATCAAAAAAATAACTGCAGATGCAGGAACTCATAAATAAAAGCAAAAAATGCTGCAACACTTGCACAAAGTCTCTTGCCCAGGGTATGAGAAATCGAGAACCGGAGGACATAGGTTTAAGGCGAGGGGGGAAAGATTTAATAGGAACCTGAGCGGTAACGTTTTTACACAAAGGGTGGTGAGGTTATGGAATGAGCTGCTGGAGAATGTAGTTGAGGCAGCAACTATTTAAGAAACATTTAGCTGGGTGCATGGATAGGATAGGTTTAGAGGGATATGGGCCAAATGCAGGCAGGTGGAACTCGTGTAGGAGGGATATTGTTGGTCGGTGTGGGCAGGTTGGGCTGAAGGGCATGTTTCCATGCTGTATGACTCTATGACTCAGCATGTATAGCAGCATTTGTAGCAAAGATTTAACATTTCTGGTCAAATGTTATTCATGGCACCAGGAAAGGGAGAAACTAGTTGGTTTAAGTGTAAGAGAGTGGGGGGCTGGATAGGGCAAAAATAAATAACTGAGGAGGTGAGGGCAGAGTTGCCAAGGGAATAAGCTGTAAACAGGTCATTTAGTTAATGAATTAGTGGGACATTTACAGTGCATCTGAAAGAACCTAACAGCCATGAAATGAGAGCAGTTGGAGAAAAAGAATGTTAAAAAAAAGGGAATGTAAAACTTGCAAAAGCAAAAAAAAATCGCAAAATGTAGGACGTGCTTGGCAGGTCAAGCTGTTCTAATGGAAAGCGAACATCTGAGCCAATATCACCAACGGACAGAGCAACTCTGATTCAGACAGAGAGAATAAGTCATCTGAAGCTGTAGAATTCAATATTCAGCCCGAATGGTTTCGACGTGCTTTGGTCAAGGATGAGATGCTGTTGCTCAAGCTTGCATCGGGCCTCAAGAGAACAGCACTCAGAGAGATGTCAGAGTGGGAGAGGAGTGGGGAATTGACCAGCAATATTCTTGCAGACTGAGCCCTGTTGCTCCTCAAAGCCTTTCACCCAAACCGCAGTTTAGTTTCTACAACAGTACAGGAGACCGTATTGTGAACACCGAATACGCTGGATTGGATGGAGAGCAGGTGAATTCTTACTTCACCTAAAAGAGCTATTCGGGTCCCAGCATGATGGGAAGGGAAGAGGTGAAAGAACATATACTGTGTCTCCGATAGGTTCATGCAAGACTGCCGTAAGGAAGGAATGGTTGGTGGGGGCAGACGGCAGAGCAGGGAATCACAAAAGGAACGATCCTTTCATAAATGGGTGGGTGGGGGGGAGGGGAGGGGGGGGGCGTTACTGTGACTGTCAGTGGAATGTTGTTGGTCAGCAGACATTATGATGATCCCTGGAATGAGAGGGTTGCTGAGGGTAAGAGCCAGGGGAACTCCAACCTTTTTCTGTCCAGGAAGACTGAGGTGAGAGCAGAGATGCAGGAAATAGATGAGGTGTGGTCATGAACTTTGTCACTTTGACTGGTCACCATTCATCAATAGAATTTGGAAATTGCACAACCAAGTAATGTTTCTACACTGGTCAATAGAGCAAGAAATGAAATGCTAACGGCTGTGCTGGCTATTTGTTCTAGACATGTGTATAGTTCATTGCCCAAAACTTCGGAGAATCACCATGTTAAATGCTCAGGAAATTTAGTTTAGTTTAGTTTAGACTACAGCATGGAAAGAGGCCCTTCGGCCCACTGAGTTGAGGTCGACCCGTGATCACCCTTACTCCCATACAGACTCATTACAACTTTTGCAACTTTGGCGGCGCCAAAAGGTGCCGACAAATATATTGCCTACGTAATGCCTGACCTGCTGCCTGACCTGCTGAGTTACTCCAGCATTTTATGACACCTTCGATTTGTACCAGCATCTGCAGTTATTTTCCTACACTACTGCTTAGTTAAGGTCTGCTATATGATTTTACTGGGTTGTATGCAAAACAAAGCATTTTACTGTACTTAGGTACATGTGGCAATAAAATAAAACATAATTGACCAGTTCTATCCTACAGCAGGGACAATTTACGGAAGCCAATTAACCTATAAACCTGCACATCTTTGGAATGTGGGAGGAAACCAGAGCACCTGTAGAAAACCCATTGGGTCGCAGGGAGAACGTACAAACTCTGTACAGGCAGCACCCGTAGTCAGGATCTAACCTGGGTCTCTGGCACTGTAAGGCAGCAACTCTACTGCTGCACCACTGTGCCGCCCTCCGAAATGGGACAACAAATATTGAATAGCCTTTCTTTTTCTTGATTTTACCGTAAGTTAATTAAAGGTTTCCTTTTGGAAGATCTAGCTGTTTGACAATAGTAATTGGGTATTTTAGAGGTACCAGAAAGGCGTTTAGAGGTGTTTTACATATTCAGAAGAGATGGTTAAAAACAGCCACGGGGAACTACAGTGCCTCATTACGACTACATGTCTTATATTATCAGGAGCAAGTCTCATGACTGCAATCAAGTTGACAGTTAAAAGGATGAATTGATAAGGCCTGAGTTGTGGCACGCTAAGTTGATTTTACCATCTCACATAACAAGGTGAGCATCATAACAATTGCCTCAGTGTGAGATCAGCAAATCTGGAACAACTCCAAAGATGTGACATTTTCAAATTAACTCCCCACTGACACCCAAAGAAACAGCCAGATTGAGCAAGTGTTCTGATTTCAATGGGCAACATCAGGCAGGACTCTGATTGCAAATTCAGATTAGAAATGATCGGAGACAGTCCCGTGCAAGTATTGATCAGTTCCAAAGGCAACAAAGGAGGAAAGAACCAGAGAAGGTATGTTTGCTGTTTACTGTTTACAAGGGAAAAGTATGAAGTTCATTTCCATTGAAGAATACTTATCCAATTGCCTTTTACGTGGGTACATTAGTCACTGAAAGCAAGCAGTCAGATGCATCAATAGGTTCAGAAGAAATAGGTTTGTTGACCTTCATTGCCAAAGGATTTGACTGCAGAGGCAAGGCATCTCTCTGCTACGTGACCACCCCAACTGCCTCCAGGTGGCATAGCACTGTTGTTTCAGAGCTTCAGCTCCACCTGTGTAGTAAAATCTACACCAATGCCGGATTATTGTGACAGTGCATCTAAGACAAAACATAGAAACATCCAAGATCGGTACCCCGTTCCTGCTTTCTCCCCATATCCCTTGATTCCATTAGCCCTATATCTAACTCAAAAGGCTTCTTGTGGCCTCTGGTTGTATGTCCACAGAAACTGAAACAGTAGGTGCTGCGAACCAACCTGTTCTCTCTTTCCTAAGATCCTAAGTCATAGGAGCAGAATTAGGCCATTCAATCATGGCTGATCTATCTTTCCCTCTCAACCCCATTCTCCTGCCTTCTCCTCAAAACTCCTGACACCCATTCTAATCAAGAACCTATCAATCTTGACCTTAAAAATATCCATTGACTAGTCCTCCACAGCCTTCCAGTATGTATGCCCTAATATTACTAGGATTTCCCTTGTAAATAATCTCTGCACCCTCTCCTGTGTCCATATCCTTTATATAATAGTGCAGTATGGTCTAACCAAGTATTGGAAAACCTCCATACTTTTCAATTATAACCTAGAAATAAACCCATGTATTTGGTTTACCTTTGCCGAATGGTCTTCTTAACCAATCACTTAAATCACTTTTAGTGATTGGTATAATGTACTCCAAGATCCATTTATTCGTATATCTCATTTAGATTGCACTTTCCAAACAATAAGTGACGTCCTTTATATTTTTGCCCAAAATTACCACCTCATCGTAAATTGAACAACTTCCTTCCAGGGTCTTCTAATAACAATGATGATGATGATAACAAAAGTTACTGGGAGTTTTCTTTAGAAGCTTTGTGGTTCTATTGCTATAGCTTACATAGAAACACCAGTATTTAGTCATTTATTTTCCAGTCTTTAAACTGTAAAAACTTCCCCGGCCACAGTATTAATCTCTTTATAGGTGTTGAATGACCTGTATATTTACAGCTTTTGCAAGATTAATTTTTGGCAAGGTGGCGCAAAGGTAAAGTTGCTGCCTTACAGCGCCAGAGACCCCAGGTTCGATCCTAACTCTGGGCGCTGTCTGTACGGAGATTGTACATTCTCCCTGTGACCGTGTGGGTTTTCTCCAAGTGCTCCGGTTGCCTCCCACACTCCAAATACAAACAGGTTTGTACGTTAATTGGCTTTGGTAAAAAATTTAATTGTTCCTAGCATGTAGGATAGTGCTAGTGCTGGTCAGTGCGGACTTGGTGGGCTGAAAGGCCAGTTTCCGCGCTGTATCTCTGAGCTAAACGAAACAGATATTTTTATTCATGCAGAGTTCCTCAATCCATCAAATGTTCTCTTATAGTGAAACTAAGGTGGTAATATTTCTAAGAAAGTCATCCAAAATATTTTGCAAAACACAAAGTGCTGGAGGATCTCAGCGATGAGATATTGCCTGACCTGCTGAGTTCCTCCAGCATTTTGTATTTTGTTCAAGATTGGAGCAGTGGCAGTCTCTTATATTTCCAAAATATTTCCCTTTTCTCTTTGTTTGAAAATGCAATGCGACAATGCTGTGCCTTTGGTACGTTTGGCTAACTGATCGTTGAAACTGATAAGAAACCATTCCCATCGTATAATGAGACCATGAGGTGAAGTTGATATTTCTTCTTTATTTCAGTAATGCCTTACAACAGTGCCCATCACTGCGTTGTGGAAGTAGAAAACTTCCTGTTTGTACTGGGAGGAGAAGACCAATGGAACCCAAATGGTAATTACAAACTGCTTGGTTCTTTATATTTCACCTATGGAATGTATCAACATTTTTTATGATAATAAGAATAATTAAAGCTGCATTTATCTACCTGTTAATGTTAAATAAAATCAGAAAAATTATCATCTGTGAGGAAAATAGGGCAAATTTTGACATCAAGGGATACTTACCTGCAACCCATTAATTTCTCTTAATATTATAACTTTTATAACAGAATTTAAAGTACTTGTGCATTCTTTCTCCCCACCTGATGAGATGAAGAAAGTTCCCAGTTGTTGCAAATGCTCATAGAATCCATTGTTTGTTAACCTCACCAATACTGCCCTGCTTTGAAGTGCTGGGGTTAGGGTTATGGAAGACTATAAGAAATACATACAGGGCTGGACAAATTGTGTAGGAAGGAACTGCAGATGCTGGTTTACACCGAAGATAGACACTAAATGCTCTTTATACCCTTCCATATCTCTAGTTTCCCTCTCCCCTGACTCTCAGTCTGAAGAAGGGTCTTGACCCGAAACGTCACCCATTTCTTCTCTCCAGAGATGCTGTCTGTCCCGCTGAGTTACTCCAGCATTTTGTGACTATCTACAGGGTAGGACATTCAGCCCCTTGATAATAAGATAATAAGGTTTTCCTCAAGTCCACTTTCCTACTCTCCCCCCACACACCCTTGAATACTTTATTCATTTAAAGTCTATCTTATTGAATTGATTGAAGGATACAGCCTGGAACAGGCTTTAACTTTCCCAAGATTGTCTGAGATCACCTTAGTGCATGGGGCTTAGATGGGTTGGAATTTGTTAGGTGCATCCAAGAATGTTCTAAATAATTAATGCTTATTGTAACTAGTAGAGCAGTCTCTGCATTTATTCCTGTGGCATCTCGATGGTTTAGTTTAGTTTATTATTATTATTATTATTATTGTCATGTTGAGATGCAGTGATAAACTTAGTTTTGCGTGCTATCCAGACAAATCATACCATACGTCAATCAAGCCGTACACAAATAAAAGAGTAGAACTTATTCAGTGGATGATAGTGGACCTTCTTAGGGATACAGGTTGTCAAACTGAAAGTGACTGTCCTAACCCCCTACTTGCCGCACCCTGCTAATCAGATAACACCCTATTCCTGCTGGCATGTTATCTCCAGCATCATGAGCTCTTATCCAAGGTAATCTTTAGGGTGGCACAATGTGAACGTATATTGCATTGAATGGGTTGCTTCTATCCACTCTAGCCAATATTTCATCAAATTTTGTATAGGAAGGAACTGCAGGTGCTGGTTTATACCGAAGATCAAGACCAAATGCTGGAGTAACTCAGCGGGTGAGGCAGCATCTCTGGAGAAAAAGGAATGCGACAAAATCTTTTCTCCAGAGATGCTGAGTTACTCCAGCATTTTGTGTCCTTCCTCAAATTTGTTCGACAAGATTTATGTTTAATGAAGCTGTTCTGCCTGATCATGTTATGTTCTGCCATTAGCTCCTAATTATTGATTCTAATATTTTTCCAATTATGGGCTTTAGGTTAACCAGGCAATAGTTACCCATTATTTTGCTTTCCACCCAAGAGAATAAGGATATCACATAGGCAATTTTCTAAATCTCTTGAGAATTTAACGAAATTTGGAAGATGCAAACATTACCGTGGTGGCCATTTCTTACAGAAATCCAGGATGCGAACTGCAATACCCAGGCATTATCGCAGCCTGAAGCCCCAATAGCTTGCCTAATACAAATTTTCTAGTGATGCTGATGGTATTTGATTCATCCTCTGTATTGTTTTATTATTAAAATGATCTCACCCTCATATTTTACAATAGACAATAGACAATAGGTGCAGGAGGAGGCCATTCGGCCCTTTGAGCCAGCACCGCCATTCAATGTGTTCATGGCTGATCATTCTCAATCAGTACCCCGTTCCTGCCTTCTCCCCATACCCCCTGACTCCGCTATCCTTAAGAGCTCTATCTAGCTCTCTCTTGAATGCATTCAGAGAATTGGTCTTCACTGCCTTCTGAGGCAGAGAATTCCACAGATTCACAACTCTCTAACTGAAAAAGTTTTTCCTCATCTCCGATCTAAATGGCCTACCCCTTATTCTTAAACTGTGGCCCCTGGTTCTGGAGGCCACATATCATAAAGATAGATACAAAAGATATTTAACTGCCCTGCCACTGCCTTGTTGCCCATAATCATCTCCCCCACCAAAAAGACACAAATTGCTGGAGCAAGGTCCTGACCTGATACGTCTACTATTCATGTTCTTCAGAGATGCTGCCTGAGTTACTTCAACACATTGTCCTTTTTTTGCATGTGCAGTCCCTTTTGTCTATCATTTCCCTAGTTACATTCTCTTGTTGGTTAGTGTTGACTTTGACATCTCTCTTCCTTTTATATGTCATATGTTATACACAATAACAAGCAGGAAACTTCACCGAAAACGTCACCCATTCCTTCTCTCCAGAGATGCTGCCTTTCTCGCTGAGTTATTCCAGCTTTTTGTGTCTAACCTGTTCACTGCCAATTTTTTTTTTACTGTTGGCCAAGACCCGAGTATACCCGGGGGTGGCACAGAACAGGTTAAAGCTCACAGGTGCTTGATATAAAAGTACTCGTGAATACTCAAGAGCATTTTCTTTGTGGGTTGAGATTTTCAGCTATCTCTGGTCACTTATAAATCATGTCCTGAGAACTTGCTGAGTTAAAAGTCAAAAAAGTTTTAAACTTGCAGCGTTTGGTCACAGAGTTGCACAGCGGATGCGCAGAAGGTTGGTTGTCAATCATAAACAGACACTAAGGTGAAATGGTTGCACTGTCCTTGTGCTTGCCTGACAACAGAATACAACTTTAATCAATTGTGACTTAAGAAAGAAAAAAAAAATCAGCTTTGAATCGCCTTCTATTTTAGTAAATAAAAAACTTGTAGCCATAAATTAATTAGGAATGTAAAAAGGAGAGTGTATTTTAATTTGCTGGCTGTTTACATGTTCATAAAGCATCGTTAATGTGAAAAATAAAACTGGTCAGCTATCAAACTCCACAAACATTCTGTCATGCTTGGGACACGGAATATTTTTGACCTTTTTGCTAAGATTCAGAAAATAAATAGGTCTTTGCTTTTCATTTGATGTGGATGTAACAGAAAATAAATATTATCCCACTTAAATTTCTACGAGAACTTTGGAAAATTATAATTTAGTTCTGGAAGGTATTTAATTCTCTGATTTCTTATTTTTTTACACAGGGAAACATAGCACTAATTTTCTCAGCCGATATGATCCTAGGTTTAACAACTGGATACAACTTCCCCCTATGCAAGAAAGGTAAAACTTTATATTTAAATGTTTAATACTTTAACACACCTAGCTCAGTTTTGCAACATAAGTGGCAGGAACTGAGAAATTGGATCCATTCGTGCCTGTTTATTTTGCATGAAATGCACATAAATCAATGTAAATCAGAGTCAACCCCACTAGTGATCATTTCCAGTGGCATTGTGCCCATTGTGAAGTTGGACTGGGTACTTGAACATGGCACAGTGGCACAGCGGTAGAGTTGCTGCCTTACAGTGCCAGAGACCCGGATTCGATCCTGACTACTGGTGCTGTCTGTATGGAGTTTTGTACGCTCTCCCGTGACCAGCATGGGTTTTCTCTGGCAACTCCGGATTCCCCCCACACTCCAAAGACGCACAGGTTTGTATGTTTATTGGCTTGGTAAAATTGTAAATTGTCCTTAGTGTGTGTAGCATAGTGTTGGTGTATGGGGATTGCTGGTTGGCACGGACTCGGTGGGCTGAAGGGCCAATTACCACGCCGTATTTCCAAACTAAACTAAACTAAACTTCCTTGTGCTGCTTTTATTTGCAAGTCTGACATTATCCCATAGATAGTCATTATTCACAGAATGCCCAATTCCTTGCTCACTGAGTTTGATTAGAGCCCAGCAGCTGGTAATCGCAGTGGAGCTATGGATGCATCACATAGTTTGTGGTGTTATTGCAATTTAAACAGACATTCAGCCAACATTCGGCAGACCAAAAGGACACAATGTGCTGGAGTAACTCAGCAGGTCGGGCAGCATCCCAGGAGAACATGGATAGGTGATGTTTTGGGTCAAGACCCTTCTTCTTGACCCAAAACTTCATCTATCCATGTTCTCCAGCGATGCTGCCTGGCCTGCTGAGTTACTCCAGTACCATGTGACCATTTGTGTATTAACCAGCATCTGCTGTTCTTTTTTTCTACATTCAGTTGACCAGGCACTTTCAAAACTCACTGTAGTTTATTCAGACCCATTGCAAAGTCCTTAGAGAGTTTGCTCTAAATAACAGGGAGTATTTTCTCCAGCCTTTAACTGCTGTGATCTTCTGCAATAGGAGCTTAAACAGGAGCAGAGGTAAGCCAACTGGCTCCTTCAAGCCTGCTCTGACATTCAATAAGATTAGGACTGATCCAATCTTTGTCTCAATGCCACTTTCATACTCATTCCCCATATCCCTTTGCTCCCGTGTAATGCAACCTGCACCTTGAATGTATTCAACTCCTCTGCTCCATGCCAGTCTAGGATAGAGAATTCCAGAAAACCCATAAACTACAGAAAAAGATTCCTCATTGTCATCTTAAATGGATGACCCTTAATTCCGAAGCTTTTCACTTTAATGGGCGGCATGGTGGCGCAGTGGTAGAGTTGCTGCCTTACAGTGCCAGAGACCCGAGTTCGATCCTGACTATGGGTGCTGTCAGTATGGAGTTTGTACGCTCTCCCCATGACCTGCATGGGTTTTCTCCGGGTGCTCCAGTTTCCTCCCACATTCCAAATATGTGCAGGTTTGTAGGTTAATTGGCTTCAGTAAAACTTGTAAATTGTGCCTAGTGTGTAGGATTGTGTAAACGTGCAGAGATCACTGGTCGGCACGGACACGATGGGCCGAATTGCCTTTTTCCGCTCTGTATCTCAAAACCCTAAACTCTTTGCACTTTAGGTCTTAATACTCCCACTAGAATTTGGAACAATTAACAGGAATAATACACAATCTAATTTCTTGCCATTGCTTTGCACTGAATTAATTTGAAGTGCAGTCACTCTTGTTAGGCAAACAAGTAAGTAAACATTTTAGTTCATATTCAGTTAACCATGGCTGTCTTATAAAATATAGTTCTTATTGAGAATTATAAGCTTCAGAGCTCCAAACACTTGTAGAATCACCCAGCAATGGCAGAAGTAAATCCATCAGCAACTAACTTGCAAACAGCTGATAATCCTTTTGATGTGACTATTGAAGGCTCTTTCCTGTTACTGAAGACTTGCTCTAATGTGTAAATTTAAGCAAAAGATTAAGCTAGAACATTGAGCAGTGCAGACATCACTAAACCATTGCAAAATGTTCACTATTTATGCATGTACTTCTAGTGATGTTGCATAACCTAATGCCTTTATCGCTGGTGGAACTCAATATGAAGAATGCTATGAAGTTGGTCCAAAGGTCTTTCACTTTAGATATAATTCAAGCTTTGATTCATATTTAGCTTTTCATTGTGTTAAGTAGATATCACACTTTGTTCTCTGACAGATTAATGGCAAAGTATTTTGACAGCCATTTCTCGTAATAGACACATACAAGTATTGATGCTGAAGTTAACAGCTCCGGAGGAGATTATTCAATTTGATTGTGTCTATGACAAATCAATCCAAAACAATCTCTTTTCACTACCTTTTCCCCTATAGCCCGATAACTTACTTCAATTCAATTATTTATCCAATGATTCTCTCTGTGCAAAGCTCCCCTTATCCCAATAGCACTCTTGATCAAGACATTTATCTTGCTCATTCCTCTCACTTTCAATGGAAAACAGGCGAGTCTCTTTCCATGGTCCTGTTCCTGCATCAAAGTCCTTCATAATTAAATTAGTCCTGATATGCCTAACTTTTTTTTAAACTATGTTTTCCAACAACTTCCTTATGGATCTATTTTGCACAGTTTCTATGTCTTTCTTATCTTCGCTAAATCTGAATACAGCCATCCAGCTATGGGCCCAGTAAAATTTTGTGTAACTGTGTTGTTATTCCCTTAACATTCTTGTCTCATATTCCACATCCCTATTTATAAAATGTAAGATATTTGGGAATTTTGTGGCTTTAACTACCTGCTTATATCACTTCAAGAAATGACAGATTTCAATTCGTTGTTTTCTTTTTCATTGTGTTGTAGAGCCATACAGTATGGAAACAGGCATTTCAGCCCAATTTGCCTATGCTGACCATGATGGCCCATCTACGCCAGTCTAACCCACCCACCTTTTGCCCATATCCTTCTAAACCTTTCCTATCCATGTATCTGTCCAAATGAATTCACATCCTTTGGCATTGTTCCATTAAAAAAATAATGATATTCTTGTTTTTTTTCCCATTGAAAATCTAATTGAACTCCTGTATTTTTTCAAAAGGCAACATCTCCCATTTATCCAAATTAAATTGCAAATTTATATACCATGCTATTCCACTAATATGTTCTTCTTCCGAAAAAATCTAAATGCTCATCAAATGCTCATTGTCAAATTCTGTATCTTTATAGTCTCGCTACATTTCTAGTTTCTGTTCCCTTTACCCAAATTCAAATGATTTAGTGTTTCAGCACAACGTACCAAGAATGAGAATACATCGAGAATTGATACCTGGGCCATTTACGGTCCCTTATTTTCTCTGTTCATCAATAGATTTTCTATTTATTTGCTGCTATGTTTCCTCTTTAAAGGCCTAACTGTCTCCAAACAAATTATAGGCACCTTGCATAACAGACATTTTTAAATCCAAAGTTAGTAACTTCTTCAAAAATTCTGGTAATTTTATAAAGCATGATTTCCCTTTAACAATCATATTCAAGCTGTTCTTATATACCTTTCTAGATGCTTACTAATTTTATCAAAATTCATAGCTTCCGATAATTTCCTTTGATTTAGCTTTAGCTGGATATGGACAATGGTTACCCTTTGTTCCTTTTGTAAATATTCAGACGTTGCCCTCCTGTCAAAAGCTTCTGAAACATTTTGGTCATCTAACAGACAAACTCCAGATTTGCACTCTGAATAAATGAAGGATGTAGCCTTTCTGTTGGTGTTGTAAAATCCAGAGTATTGCTCTCCACATGGTCTGAGAAACAGTTTTCAAATTAATAAAAGATAATAGTGCAGAAATTTAATGTCATCAGGAATGACACCAACTGGCCAAAATACTGTGTTACTAAAAGTCAACAGCATCACCATCGCCATATCTTTAAATGGTTTCTAAGCAGAATTTGTCCAAAAAGTAGAACTTAACATGTAGCAAAAATTTAAGTGTTGGTGGAAGACAGGCGAATGGAACTGGCAGATTAGTTTGAGTAGAAAGGAACTGCAGATGCTGGTTTACACCAAAGATAGACCCAATGTGCTCGTGTAACTCAAAGCTGAGGTACTCCAGCATTTTGTGTCTATCTTTGGCAAATTGGTTTGGGTTCCACTGATTTGCCTCCTTATTCCACTGCCTCAATTCTCAGATATATTTTACAAAAACGCATGTTCACTACGAATATAAAGGAAACAAAGAATACACCAACCATTGAAAATCAGAATTGCAGTGGTCACTTTGATCAGTAGACCCTTACTTGTACTGTATCTGATGATTATTACCAACTTCCCTTTAAATGTTAGTTCTTGAATTGAAAATGTATATAAGGTCCAAAGACTGACAGATATGCACATATAATGTATCAGTAGGACACTGGTAGTTTAGGAAAATACAATCTAACATTCATTGATTTGCACAAAAAGATATCCACTCAAAAAGATATAACATACTGTTTTTACATTTATATCACTATTGATTTTTAAGCTGCAATACTTGATAGTGTCTAACATTTGTACTTCAAACTACACCAAACTATTCAGTTAAATACTAAACATAAGCAGTGTATTCCCATGTTCAGAGCAGTATTGTTCAATTTCATTTCCAATGATCCAGTATTACAAAGCTAGTCTTTGTGATGGATAGGAAACTAATCTAACTCTTCATTGTCAGTCAGAAAACAGGAAACTAGTGCTGCACAATAGATATTACTATGGTTGTCAGACTGACACTTAGCAAACATCAACCTTGGACATGAAACCTATATTCAAATGAAATGGGAGGAATTATCATTAGGACGGCTGCTAGTCAATAGTCAAATTGTAGTGATCTGTTTCAAAGTCAGTAAATCACCAATTCTGAATCTTAAAAGATTTTAACAATATATATATAAAATTAAAAATTATATAATGTAAACACACAGCAGGTCAGAAATTTGTGGAAACAGAAAAATAAATAAAGTTTCAAATCCGAGACTCTTTGTCAGAACTGCTAAACAAGTTAGTATTTAGTTGCAGAGAAGGTGGGAAAGTTGTGAATGAATAAATTTTCTCTCAGGTAGACACAAAATGCTGGAGTAACTCAGCGGGTCAGGCAGCATCTCGGGAGAGAAGGAATGGATGACGTTTCGGGACGAGACCCTTCTTCAGGCTTTCGACCCGAAACGTCACCCATTCCTTCTCTCCAGAGATGCTGCCTTCGGTTTAAACCAGCATCTGCAGTTCTTTTCCTAAAGAAATTTTCCCTAATCGCTTGAGACCAGATGGGTTAATGTGGTATTTAGTGGAGGTTAAAGCTAGGTCATTCATCTTTGCCTGTATTACGTGTTGCTAATAACAGGTGTACATGTCATGCCCAGTGGGCCAGGATAGGCTGATGGAGAGAGAAAAACTGAACTCACATCACTCATGGATGACAGGCAGAAATAGCCAGTTTTGATTGCTAACAAATGCTCTTAGTTAAAGCATCCGGTTAACCTTGGCTACGTGCAAAAATTATCATTAGAAGTTGCAATGTCATCTTCACATAATGCACAGCGATTTTGGTTACGGCCCACACTGCACATGTGCCAAGCTATTTTGCTGCAACATAGTAGAAGTTCATTGTTGACTGAATCAGGCGCACTGTAGAAAATATTCTGACTGGTTTCATCATGGCCTGGTATGGCAATTCCAATGCACCGGGTGCCAGAGCCTGCAGAAAGTAACGCATCCAGCCCAATCCATCAGGTGCGCAGCTCTCCCTCCCCATTGAAAGCATCGGTGTGAGATACTGCCTCAAGAAGGCGCCATCTAATAGTGACAATTCCCATCAACTGGGCTGTGCCCCTTTCTCGCTATTACCATTGACAGAAGCTATCAAAACCTGAGGTTGCACACTACTGGGTTCAGGAGCAGCTACTTTACTACAGCCATCAGGTCCTTGAACTGACCGGCGCAACCTTAATGTGGAGAGAAGAACTGCAGATGCTGGTTAAAATCAAAGGTAGACACAAAATGTTGGAGTAACTCAGCGGGACAGGCAGTATCTCTAGAGGGAAGGAATGGGTGATGTTTCGGGGCAAGACCCTTCTTCAGACTGATTCGGTTCCTTCTCTCCAGAGATGCTGCCTGTCCCTCTGAGTTACTCCAGCATTTTGTGTCTACCTGTGCAACCATAATCCTGACTCAGAAACAGAACATCAGGGACCACTACCAAGGTGGTAGTGCACTACCATGGACTTATTTTCCTAATTGTGTTTTGCACTAATGGCTTGTTTTTTTTCTGCAGCCTTCTTTTACTATCATGTTAGGATTAGCAGGATTAATATGTAATTTAATCATGATTTATGCTTTTGTGAGTTGTCTGTGAGTTCCATGTGCCTGCATTGCCACTGCAAGCAAGGCTTTCATTGTGCCATTACCTTACGGTGCATATGCATATAACGATAAACTGAACGACTTAAAAATGGCAAATATCAAGGTATTTTTGTGCAGTTAGGAGTGCAAATGCCTCTCTTATCTCACAAATATAATAATATTTGTTTCTTCACTGTTTGATGTTGTTCTGATCTGAATTCTTGCGGACAGGGAAGTAATTCTGCTTGTGTAAAATCCCGGTCTTCAGTGGGATGATCCTTTTAAGGACCCGTAAAGGACAGCTAACTGGCGCACTCTTCTGGCCTTCCAACTGAACTATCAATGTGCATCCTTGCCAACGAGCAATATGTGGAATTCACAGCCAAGTCTGCAAATATGCGATGTGAAGTTTTAAATAAATCTCTTTTAACGTTCGAACAAACTGTTTTATAGCCTAACATCTTATCTTGTTGCAGGCGAGCCAGTTTCTACGCCTGTCTTCTGGATAAACATTTGTATGTGATTGGTGGAAGGAATGAGAGTGGTTATTTGTCCAGTGTCGAATGCTACAATCTGGAAACCAACAAGTGGTGTTACCTGTCCTCCTTGCCACAGCCTCTGGCAGCTCATGCAGGTGCCGTGCACAATGGAAAGATTTACACATCAGGTAACTTCATAGTGTATCTAATTTTCCCTTAAACATTTAAATTCAATGCACTTACAGTAACAGTTCCAGTTTGGTTCATTGTCACGTGTACTGAGGTACAATGAAAAGCTTTTGTTGCGTGCTAACCAGTCAGCAGAAAGACAATACATAATTACAATCGAGCCGTTTATAGTGTATAGATACACGACAAGGGAATAACGTTTAGTTTAAGGTAAAGTCAGCAAAGTACGATCAAGGATAGTCCGATGGTCACCAAAGAGTTAGATAGTAGTTATGGTGTGTAGCCTTTGGGGATAAAAAGATTTTCCAGACATTCCTGTTTAACAATTCTAGCCACAGGTATGGTAGTCAGCACTGCTCTCTGGTTATGATACAATAATTCAGTTGCCTCAGTTATTTACATTACTTGCTCAGAAAATGGGGTTGGCTGTCACTACAATTATCAATAAAGTTAATGAGTTTCCTTCCGATTCATATTTAAATGAAGAAATTATGGTACAGTGGTGCAGCTGTATAGTTCCTGCCTTACAGCAGCAGAAACCCGGGTTGTATCCTGACTACGGGTGTTGTCTGTACGGTGTACGTGTGTGACCGGGTGGGTTTTCTCCCGGGAGCTCCTGTTTTCTCCCACACTCCAAAGACGTGTACGTTTGTAAGTTAATTGGCTTGGTAAAATTGTAAATTGTCCTAGTGTGTTGTAGGATAGTGTTAGAGCGCGGAGATCAATGGTTGGCACGGACACAGTGGGCCGAAGGGCCTGTGTACATGCGGTATCTCTAAACTAAACTAACCTAAAACTAAACAGTGATTGGTCTTATATTATTGTATTTAATAATTTCTCAGATTGGTTTAATCTAACTTGTTTAAAAGACAGTTTTGTTTCACACAGCATGGCTTTGCACTTTCAAAGCTTGTCTATTTTATATTTATATTCGTTTTTCTTCCATGCAATCCTATCTATTATTTAATTTTACTTTGTTCCTAGAAAGACAATTCTAATTCTACTTTTCTACTACAAAAGCTGAGAAAGTAATGAAATTGAATTTCTCCTACAACCTATTCCAGGTAGCTCGGCTGAAATGGGAACTCGATATAAGGAATAGCAATGGTCTAGAGAATTCCTGACATCAATTTGGGAAAATCTGTAATCCAGCCACTTGTGGCTAGAATTGTTAAACAGGAAAATCTTTTTTTTTCTCCAAAAACTGCACTATGTAACAATCAATCCTGTACAGGATTAGCCTGATTGAGAAATCAAACCTCAATTACTAGTGAAAGTGAGAAGAGTTTCTTCATAAGTCCATAAATTCATAAGTTCTAGAAACAGAATTAGGCCATTCGGACCATCAAGTCTACTCCGCCAATCAATTGTGGTCTATCTATCTTTCTCTCTCAACCCCATTCTCCTGCCTTCTCCCCATAATCCCTGATACCTTTACTAATCAAGAATCTGTCAATCTCTGCCTTAAAAATATCCATTAACTTGACTTCCACCATCCTCCATCAGTGAAGATATATAATAAATAACTAAAACGGCAGGACTGGAAATCTGAAATGTAAGCAGAGTGCTGGTAACACTCAGCAAAACTATTCCCATGAGAGGTTATCAGCCTGAAATATTAACTCTGTTTCTCTTTACACAGATGCTGCCTGAGCTCTTGAGTATTCCGTACATTTTCTGTTTTTATTGCATTGAGTATATGAGCTTGACATGACTTTGTAAACTCACAAGGATTTCTTCTGCTGTTGTGCTGCGAGAGTGATCGTACCTCATTGTTCCGCATTAACAGAGGGCAGGCTCATCTGGCAGCTTTCTTGTGAAGCATGAAGACAAAGGATAATGCGACTTTGGTGACAGAGCTCCTGACTAGTAATCCAGATGCCTGTGTTTATAGGAACATATTCAAGTCCCTTCATGGCATCCTTTAAACCTATGAAAACTTCGATTTCTTCCCACATCGCCAAAATGTGTGGGTTTGTAGGTTAATTGGCCTCTATATATTGCCCCAAGTGCATAAGGAGTAGATGAGAAAGTGTGATGACATAGAACTAATGTGAACGGGTGGTTTAGTTTAATGTGAATGGTAGTTTAGTTGAGTTCAGTTTAGAGCTACAACGCAGAAAAATGCCCATCAACCCACCAAGTTCGCGCCTACCAGCAATCCCCACACACTTACACAATCCTACACACATTAAGGATAAGTTCACAATTTTACCAAGCCAATTAACCTACAAACCTGTATGTCTTTGAAGTGTGGAAGGAAACTCAGAGCACCCGGAGAAAACCCAAGCAAGTCATGGGGAGAACGTACAAACTCCGCACAGACTGCACCCATAGTCAGGATCAAACCCGTGTCTCTGGCGCTGTAAGGCAGCAACTCTACCACTATGCCACCGTGCCGGTGGGCGTGGACCTTGTGAGCCGATGGACCTGTATCCGTGCTGTATCTCTAAACTAAACTAAATTAAACTGAAATAGCCTCAAAATCTCTACCACATACCCAAAATTTATATCCTCTAATTTGATCTATCTCAGATATGAGGACAATTTTCATGCATTCTACCCTATTCTTACTCCTTCGTAATTTTATTTACCTCTGTCGTGGCCCCTGTCAACCACCTCCACTCCAGGTAAAACAGACCTAGATAACATGGTACAATGACAAAATTCAACTGGAGGTGGGGTTAGTAGGGGGTGATCAGGGAGTAGATTGGACTGGGCTGGGAGATGGTTGGTGGTGTTCAGGTGATCAGCAGTGAGACAGAAGGGGGCCTAGGAAAAAATGAAGGGAAGAAGGTTTTAAAATTATTGAAGATATAAATTCACATAGGAGGTGTGAGTAAGACTCAAAAGAACGGCAGAGAACAGAGTTAGATTGGAGATGCAAGGAACTGCAGATGCTAGTTAACAAAATGGGTACAAAGTGCAAAGTAACTCAGCGGGTCATGTAGCATCTTTGGTGAACATAGATAGACAACGTTTTGGGTCAGGTCTGAAGAAGGCTCCTGACCCATTACGTGACCTATCCATGTTCTCCACAGATGCTGCTGACCTGCTGAGTTACTCCAGCACTTTATGTCTATCAGAGTCAGGTACCTGGGCTAGAAATAATGGAGTGCTAGTGCCTGCAATCTCTGAGCAACTCCACATCCAGTAGCATTCTTTTAACTTTCCTCCTTACTTACCATATCTACTTACTAGATTTTTGTGAATCATGCACTAGAATACCCAAATCCCTTTGTACCACAGAGATCTGCAATCTCTTAGATAATATGCAATTTATTTTTAATGCCAAATGAACCAATTCACATTTTCCTACAGTACGCTCCATTTGTGAGATCTTTGTGCACTCACTTAACCCATCTATAATCCTTTATACTTCCCTAAGTTCTCTTTTCAAATTGCTTTCCTATCTGACCTTATGTCATCAGTAAATTTAGCAACCATACCTTCAGTTCATTTATTCGGCACCTATCTCAGATTCCGATTTATTGACTGTAACTCCACCTTCAGCACCATAATTGCAACCAAACTCTCTCCAAACTCCTCGACATAGGACGCATCATCCTCATCTGCAACTGGAAACTTACCTTCCAGACCCATAGAACGCAATCAGTAAGGATAGATGACAAAACCCCCCATGATAATTCTCAACACCGGTGCCCTGCAAGGCTGCATTCTCAGCCCATGACTTCCTTCACACTCATGGCTCTGCAGCCAAATTCTGCTCTAACTCCATTTATCGGTTTGCAAATGACACCATTGTGGTCGGCCAGATTTCGAACAATGATGAGACAGAGTACAGGAAAGCGATAGATAGCTATTTGTCAACAAAATGAAGGAGTTGGTCAACGACTTCAGGAAACAGGGTGCACCTCAATCTGCATCAATGGTTGCTGAATGGAGATGGTCGAGAGTTTCAAGTTCTTAATTCTAAATATCACCAATAATTTGTCCTGGTCCATCTGCATTGATGCTACAGCCAAGAAAGAAGGAGGTTAAGGAAATTCAGTATGTCTTCAATGACTCTTACCAATTTCTACAGATACACCGGAGAAAGCATTTTATCCAAATGTATTACGACTGTTTCTGGCCACTGCTCTGACCAAGACTGCAAGAAAGTCCTGTAAAGTCTGATTAATGATAATCCGAGGATCTCCAAAGAGGCTGATTCCTCCAACACTTCCGTCACCTACAACGGGACCCCACTACGGGCCACATCTTCCCATCCCCTCCCTTTTCTGCGTTCTGCAGAGACCGTTCCCTCCGTAACTCCCTGGTCCACTCGTCCCTTCCTACCCAAACCACCCCATCCCCGGGCACTTTCCCCTGCAACCGCAGGAGATGCAACACCTGTCCCTTTACCTCCCCCCTCAACTCCATCCAAGGACCCAAACAGTCTTTCCAGGTGAGATAGAGGTTCACCTGCACCTCCTCCAACCTCATCTATTGTATCCGCTGCTCTAAATGTCAACTTCTTTACATCGAAACCAAACGCAGGCTCGGCGATCGTTTCGCTCAACACCTTCGCTCAGTCCGCCTTAACCAACCAGATCTCCCGGTGGCTGAGCACTTCAACTCCCCCTCTCACTCCCAGTCTGACCTTTCTGTCATGGGCCTCCTCCAGTGCCATAGTGAGGCCCACCGGAAAATGGAGGAACAGCACCTCATATTTCGCTTGGGCAGCTTGCAGCCCAGTGGTATGAACATTGACTTCTCCAACTTTAGATAGTTCCTCTGTCCCTCTCTTCCCCTCCCCCTTCCCAGTTCTCCCTCTATCTTCCTGTCTCCACCTATATCCTTCCTTTGTCCCGCCCCCCCGACATCAATCTGAAGAAGGGTCTCGACCCGAAACGTCACCCATTCCTTCTCTCCTGAGATGCTGCCTGACCTGCTGAGTTACTCCAGCATTTTGTGAAATAAATACCTTCGATTTGTACCAGCATCTGCAATTATTTTCTTACACTCCAATGAGACTGATGTTGGCTCAGGACTGCTCTCCAGTTGTTGATAGGATGGTTCAGTGGCCTGATGACAGCTGGATGAAACTGTCCCTGAATCTGGAAGGATGCATTTTCACTCTTCTGTATCTTTTGCCTGATGGGAGAGGGGAGAAGAGGGAGTGATTGGAGTGAGATTCATCCTTGGTTATGCTGGTGTTTATACCTCCTCTCATTTGCACCTGCTCTCAATTTTTTATTAATCAGTTAAACTTCGATCCATGCCAGTATGTTACCTTCTCCGCCATTAGCTTTTAATTTCCAAAATAATATTTCATGAAGCATCTTATCAAATGTCTTTGAGAAAAGTACGTACAGAGCATCAACTAGTCTCCCTTTATGCACGACATTTATTATTTCTTCAATTAATTCCAATAAATTAGTCAAATCAGATTTTCCTTTCATAAAACCATATTGACTTTATTTGATTTTTGAAAGTGCTCTGTTGTAATATCTTTAATAATTGTTTTCAACATTTTCCCAAACTTACCTTAAGGAGGAGAAATGCACCTGGAAGATTTTCTTGTTACTGAGCTCCCAGCCAATTGTTCAGATGGAGACTGGATCTTTGGATAAACCAAAAACTTAACGAATAGTGAAAGACCTGGATACTTACCGAATAGTGAAAGGCCTGAATAGAGTGAATGTGGAGAGGATGTTTTCACTAATGGGCGAGTCCAAGACCAGAGCCCATTGCACCAGAATACAAGGACACTCTTTCAGAAAGGAGATGAGAAAGAATTTCTTTAGCCAGAGAGCGGTGAATCTGTTGAATGCATTGCCACAGAAGGCTGTGGAGGCCAAGTCAATGGATATTTTTAAGGTGGAGATTGACAGATTCTTGATTAGTAAGGATGTCAAGGGTTATGGGAAGAAGGCATGAGAATGGGGTTTGAGAGGGAACGATAGATCAGCTATGATTTGCCAAATGGCCTAATTCTGCGCCTAGAACTTATGAAAAGCAAGTTGTAGCCCTCTGGTTAATATCGCAAATCATTTCAAGAGTACTATAAAACAAAACTTGGAGTCAAACCACTAAGAGATGTTGGAGCTTATGAACAAAAGCTTAATCAATGAAGTAGGTTTCAAGGATCATCTTTAGGAAATGGAGCCAAAAGCACGGTGGCTTTGAAAGGTACTCCAGATCTTTGAGCGTTAATAGCTGAAGGTGGACCTCCATTGGTGGACCAGTTCAAATTTGGGGTTGATAGACTTGTGGATAATGAGATATAGATTTATTCTGCGGCTACCCACATGAATGGATTTTATGAGAGAGTGCTGTTGGAAAGCGGCGAGATTCCTCAGTGTCAGCAGGGAGGAAAATCAGAGTTCTTCTCATCTACCGTGGAAACTAATCCTCTGAACGTGATAGTGAATTGCATTCTCTATTGCCTGGGCAATAGTAAATGAGTAAGACAAACCTGGCATGGCAAAAAAACCCACATCAATCACCAAAAATCATGCAATCGTAGATTTGCAAGAGTGCAACAGGAGGCCTTCAGCCATGCTGGCATTTGTGAGTGCAGCAGGAGGCCTTCAGCCATGCTGGCATTTGTGAGTGCAACCCTTTTCCCTGCAGCCTTGCAATTGATTTTGTTTCCAGTGTTGAGTTGATAAAAAGGAATAAACAGAAATAGGAAATCAAACCAAAATTCTGCAATTATAGAGCAGTTTCAGGAACATCCATTAAAAGAAATATATATATTTTTGAAAGACAAAAAAAAAATTGTGGCACGTATTCAATTAAAACATCAAATGCAATCAACCCATTGCGAATGTGCCAAAAATGAATTGGTTCACACCTTGGTTTTAGAGACCCTGCTAGCCATCTGCTCTGATCAAGGGATTCTGAACCAGACACTAATGACCTCTTGCTACCTGACATTGATGGTACCTTCCAATATTGCATACTACTGTATAATAAATAGAGAGTGTAATTAGGACTGCAATGTTCTCAGCAGGAGCATGCAGTTCTGAACTAAATAATCAACCACCAGCCAGCCCCCCTATTTCTTAGCTGACGTTGAAGGTTTTGCAACTAAAAATCATCCATTTATACCATGTGGTGTCGAGTGGTCAACAAAGACCAAGAAAGACATTATTAGCCACAGTCAACCAGAAGTTCACCCCATAAACCCACTTGGTTTGGGAGCTAGTTAATTTCCTTAACTGCTGGCTATAGCTGTGTTAACATGGCACCCATAGCTTCCCAGCAGCATCTAAATGATGCACACACCAACAATAGCTTGGTCCTCTTAGGAAATAGCTTTGGCCAAGTGACCTGACAGATGCTTTAGCTTTGTGCCATTTTGGGTGTAAGTATATTACCTCCTCATTTTCATAAGGCATACACTAAACTTCATTTGTGTAGTGTTGAGGAATCAAAGAGCAGAGGAGTCAGAATGGAAACAGGGTGTGATTAATTTTATTAGTGCCACAGAGTTAAATAGCTGGAAAGGGAATTAATGCAAGTATTAACATTGAAGACTAAAATGGAAAAAGGAAAAATATTTTAATAAGTGTTTCCTTTATTTATTTTTATCCTTTCTGATTTATCCTACCTTTTATCTAGTTGAACAATGCAAAGTTTTTAATTAGTATTTCAGCCATGCCTTCTGCTTTCATTCCATTACTCTAGACACATGAATATATAACTTGGAGATCCACTTTTATCGAGTCATAGAGTGATACAGTGTGGGAACAGGCCCTTCGGCCCAACTCACCCACACTGGCCAACAATGTCCCAGCTGGACTAGTCCCACTTGCCTGCGTTTGGTCCATATCCCTCCAAACCTGTCCTATCCATGTACCTGTCTAACTGTTTCTTAAACGATGGGATAGTCCCAGCCTCAACTATCTCCTCTGGCAGCTTGTTCCATACACACTTTGTGTGAAAAAGTTACCCCTCGGATTCCTATTAAATCTTTTCCCCTTCACCTTGAACCTATGTCCTCTGGTCCTCGATTCCCCTACTCTGGGCAAAAGACTCTGTGCATCTACTCGATCTATTCCTCTCATGATTTTGTACTCCTCTATAAGGTCTCCCCTCACCCTCCTGCGCTCCATGAAATAGAGATCCGGCCTTTATGTTACCCTTTAACTGATAAAACATCAGAGCTCTGTATGGCTTGAGACGTGTTTGGATCAAGTGAATGGTGCCTTATGATAATTGGCGATGAGATCCACCGACTAGGGTGAAGCCAATAAGTGAGGTTTTTAATTCAAATGATACCCGAGGGATAACAAACATAAGTACTTTTTGCAGTTTTCTGTTTGGTCTGGTCTAACAGTTGTTGGAGTGAAGTGGGCATTGTTGTTAAATGGACTGAATGACCTAATTCTGCTCCTTTCACTTTATGAACCTATGAATTATGATCTGTGGTGATTAGAGGCTAACAATCAACAAATAAGCTACTGAGTAATGGTTACGCCCAGGTGGATGAAGGGCTAATATTCACAATCCTTGAAATGTCACACTCCTACTGGCATACTGACTTGGACAAATGCTCATGCCTGTTTCATTGGCCATGCCACCAGCAGAGCATTTTCTGGAAGACAAAGGATATTTTTGTCCAGGTCTTGCAGACTCTCTGAAGGACAATTTGGTTTCTGGAATGATTGAAAAGAAAAAGAGAATTTTGGAAGGTGTACTTTAATGATTCCAAGAAGGTGGCATACAATTGCGAAAAAAGATTTGACATTGCTGCGTCGGAAATTGTCTAAGTAAGATATAAAAAATAAGGAAATGGACTCAAGAGAGTCAAGAGTATTTTATTGTCATGGAAATGGAACAATGAAATTCTCATCTGCGATAGCACACCAGGTTTGTAAACACAATGCTCAAAAGATTTTAGTTTAGTTTAGTTTATTGTCACTTGTACAGGGTAAAGCTTTTGTTGCGTGTAAACCAGTCAGCGAAAAGACTATACATGATAACAATTTGAGCCATTGACACTTTTTTTAACGCTGCTATGGACAGGCTTTGCACTACTGTTCATTTTTTTTTATTGTATTATATTCATCTTCATCTTTTTTTCATTGAAGTGACTATATTTTATATTGATTGTTGTTTGCTGTGCCTTTTTAATTTTAACTTAATTTAATGCACTTTATTCCTCGGGATTGTGGGAAACGGTATTTCGATTTTCTGTCTGTGTAAACTAACTGGAAATTGACAATAAAGTTGACTTTGACTTTGAATAATGCGAATAACGTTTAGTGCAAAATAAAGTGCAAAGTAAAGTCTGATTGGAGATAGTCCGAGGGTCCCTAATAAGGTAGATTGAGGCTCAGGACTGCTCTCTCATTGTTGATAGGTTGGTTCAGCTTTCTGATAACAGCTAGGAAGAAACTGCCCCTGAATTTGGAAGTATGTATTTTCACACCTCTGTAACTCTTGGTCAAGCTGGTTAATCACTGCACTGCAGCCGGAAAAAAATCTGTTTCTGAACACCAAGCTAACTTTTTCCCCAAGCCCATAAAATATCTTTGTCCAGTATCGACACCCATATCTTATTTTCCACTTTGATTTCTGAATATTAAATGGCCATTTCTCACCTTGTTTAAGCCAGACACACTGTGCAGTTCTAAAGTGCCAGGCAATGCATTGAGCTTACATCAGGTGAATACCTTGTAGATGACCAACAGAGAGATTTAATCAATTTGGTGAACTAATTAACTTATGGTGCTTCCTTGAAAGCAATCCAAGAAGTTTAATCTTCAATCTGTCCCATTCATAACAAACTCAGGTATTGATCCCAATTGTAAATTTATGATCAGCAAATTTATAATTGAATGCAGAAAATTAGAACTGTCCTTCTAGCTCCATTATTTATTTAGTCAATCGATTCTATCAATTACTTATTTTCATACCCACATTTAAGTACTTAAATTATTTTATTGCTTGCATTTAAGAGCTGTTAACAAGAATTATAAGGATCATGAATAGTTTCTGTTAATAATTTTGTCATCTGACATTTGAATGTTTGAAAAGAAGGGGCAATTCACTCAATCAATGGCTAATTAATGTGCTCAAACCAGTTTGCTGAAATGATTAAACTGGTTTGTACAGAACAGTTCGGTGAGCCAAATGTAGAGATTATTAATGCCAAGGCATGGACTAGGTGGTAAACCATATGTAGTTCCTTGATGAGAGATGATGATGAAGTGGTTAAAGATTTTCTTTGTCCTTAATGAATATTCTTGTCAGGGTATCAATCCCAGTGCTCTCACATAATGCTCGTGTTAAATTACTGTCTCCACCATCTTAACCAAGACATTAACTTGTCATTCTTAATTGACAAAACACTTGTGGCAAATTAGCTGGGGAAGAAATTTGATGTGCGTATTGGGTATTCATATAATATTGGTCGCAATAATTTATGGGTTATCTATCATCTTATGTTCCATATTTCTAATGTTCAACGACAAAGTACATTCCCCGGCTCAAGTTGAAACATCGTGCATAAGGTGATATGTTGTGCAATACTAATGGCTGGTTATCACTTGCAGGAGGCGTTCACAATGGTGAATACGTGTCATGGCTGTACTGCTACGACCCAATCATGGATGTGTGGGCCAGGAAGCAAGACATGAACACCAAGCGGGCCATTCACGTTCTGGCGGTGGTGAATGGTCGTCTGTACGCTATTGGGGGAAACCATTTAAAAGGTGTGCTTTACTGATGATGAAGGTACTGGATTATAAAAGATTTTATATACGAAATGGGCCACCTTATTGGAAGCCCAATTGTATATTGGGGTGTTTAGAAGAAAAAAAACAGGGAGGTGTTGGACCTGAAACCACTTATCAATACATGTAGACTGCTATGGGATTTGCTTTAGCTGAGACCATAACATACCTAACATACGCAAATTGGAGGAACAACACCTCATATTTTGTTTGGGCAGCTTACAACCCAGTTGAATGTTGATTTCTCTAATTTCAAGTAACCCTGGCATTCCCTTCCTCCCTTCCTCCCCCCCCCCCCCCCCCCCCCCCCTCCACCAACCCACCCCATCCTAGTCATCCTATCAGCCAATCTCTTCCCCAGCCGACAATGGGCCATTATGGGCTCCACCCTTCCTTGCTCATCTGTTGCCAGCCCTGCTTTGTTCTGGCCTTTTCTTACCTCTCGTTCCCTCGCTTCTACTTTCAGTCTGAAGAAGGGTCCCGACCCGAAACGTCACCTATCCTTTTGCTTCAGAGATGCTGCCTGACCGGCTGAAACACTCCAGCACTTTGTGTCTATCTTCGGTAGATACCAGCATCTACAGTTCTTTTCTGCACCTACTTATCAGGTTCAACTCTGACTCTACCATTTATAATATGGAAGCTGCATGGATAACGTCTCTAACAAGTTACAAGTGTCTCTAACACTTACTTATCATCACGATTCTGCTTGGTAATCATTTCAGTGTCAATGATTGGAAATGCATTGCTGAAACATTTTTTCTCACTTCCTTTTCAATGATCACAGGCCCATCACTGCTGGTACTGGGATACTAGATGCTCAATTAATGATTTGGTCTTGCAACCTCAGTGCCTGGGGGTTGATTTTAATTTCCTATTGCATTGACAACTGGATGGGGAGGCAAACCAGTTGGGGAGACATCCTCTTTGTTTTGTTCTTCGCCGCACTTTTTAGCTGCTCCATTTACGTTCGTTCTGGTTTCCTGATCAATTGGGCATAACGGACGTGATGACAACAGGCATGAATCACTTTCATCTCCAGTTTTTAAAGGCACATCGCAAGCATTGCATTTGATGGGCTCTGGACACGCTGCAAATGAGCAGAAGCAAAATGGATAGTGGATAAACCGAAGTTGCCCTCCAGATTCACTGATGCTTTGCCATATGTCGTGCCGGAGACAGTAGTGAGATAGCAGGACCTCATAATCCACATTGTTTGGACCCTGTAAATGACACTGAGAAGACTTAGCTAGAGTTGACAGCGGAAATCAGCAATAAGGTCGTAATTCCTTACTCCAGATCAGGTGGCAAAGTGGCACAGTCACCCTGATGTGGAGTTTAATCTAATTTCCTTACACATACATTTTAATTCAATAACACATCACCCCTCACACCTAATTATCTTGCATGTGCATATATCCGTCTCTGCACATTTTCATCAACGGCATAACTTGTGGCTTCAACCTCATCTTTTTTTCAAGATCATGACTCTCGCTGAAACCTGCCTCCTTCCTCTCGCCCTGCGATGTTCTCCTCAAACACACTAGTCTTTTCTCTCCTTTCTTACAGAAGAAGGCGCAGAAATCCGGGGAGAAGCAGAGAGCCAGGGTAGGTCCTCTAGCTGTCAGCCAGCTAACAGTCTGTTGAAAAGGCAGCTGGGGAGATAGCCAGGAAATTAGAATACATTGCTTTTGAAGAAGGAGAGATGGGACTCTTACCTCTCTTGTGATACAATCACAAGATGGGACTCTTACCTCTCGTGTGATACAATCCTATCTTAATTAACTATCTTGGACTAATATGCATTCATCTGGACTGGATATCAATGCAGATGAAAAGTGATCATGTGTATAATAGAAGCCACAAACATTCCTACTGCAAATTTACAATTCATAATTTTCCACAAGGATGTCACCCATATCTTAAGCCACGCCACAGGAGCCAAGGTGGTCATTCACTCTGTTTATTAATAGATAAACTCTGTTGGAGCTGGTTAGATGAATAGTTGGGGTTGTATGCAGTGCTTCACCCATTGACAGGGCAGAAGCAGACCATCACTGGAAATTCCACATCACAGGGTATGGGACTCTCTCAGCTCCACGGCATGTCTGGATCCAATAAGCAACAGGAATCTTCAGGTGCAGCAACAAAGAATGGGTGTAAGGGATTGGTGTAAGGGATCAATTCTATGAGAGAAAAAAATAAACCTGCACTGTCCATTCAAAATAACAAATTTGAGCTTCCGCTCTTTAGACTTCAGACTTTAGAGATACAGCACGGAAACAGACCCTTCGACTTACCAAGTCCGCATCGACCAGCGATCACAATAGACAATAGACAATAGGTGCAGGAGTAGGCCATTTGGCCCTTCGAGCCAGCACCGCCATTCAATGTGATCATGGCTGATCATTCTCAATCAGTACCCCGTTCCTGCTTTCTCCCAATACCCCCTGACTCCGCTATCCTTAAGAGCTCTATCTAGCTCTCTCTTGAATGTATTCAGAGAATTGGCCTCCACTGCCCTCTGAGGCAGAGAATTCCACAGATTTACAACTCTCTGACTGAAAAAGTTTTTCCTCATCTCTGTTCTAAATGGCCTACCCCTTATTCTTAAACTGTGGCCCCTGGTTCTGGACTCCCCCAAATTTGGGAACATGTTTCCTGCCTCTAATGTGTCCAACCCCTTAATAATCTTATATGTTTCGATAAGACCCCCTCTCATCCTACAATTAGCACAATCCGACACACAAGGGACAATTTACAATTTTAGCAAAGGCAATTAACTTACAAACTTGTATATCTTTGTAGCATGGGAGGAAACCGGAGCACCCGGAGAAAACCCATGCAATCATAGGGAGAACGTGCAAACTCCATACAGTCAGCAACCACAGTCAGGATTGAACCCGGGTCCCGGGCACTGTAAGGCAACAACTCATCTGCTCCACCACTGGGACGGCCTCTCGGTTTGGGTGCATTATCCATGGTAAAGTTTGTGTAGACTTGCACACATGTTGTCAGTTCTCTGCCTGATACATCTGTGTGTGACTGTTTAAGATGTTTTACAGGTGCCCCTGGGAGAATCTTAGAATGATCCTTACAAATGGAAGTTGAGAGCTATGGTCATTTTGACAGCCACAGACTGAATCTGCTTACCAGGTTCGGCGGGTAGCACGTCAGGATCAAAGTTTGGCCACTACCTGCTGTGATAGCCTGAACCACCTGAGGCAAGAGCTGTTCTGAGAACATACTGAGGATGTCAGGGGTTATGGGGAGAAGGCAGGCGAATGGGGTTAGGAGGGAGAGATAGATCAGCCATGATTGAATGGCTAGACTTGATGGGCCGAATGGCCTAATTCTGCTCCTATCATTTATGACCTTATGAAACGGAGTCTCTTTCCATTTTCCCTGTGAGGAGAGTATACTTTCCTGCGGACCACTCCTCTTTAGGTCCCACACTACTGTTGCATGAGCTGTAGCTGCATTTAAGTCACAGTGAAAAATCATGAGCTGCAGTCAGCAAGTAAAACAATCCAAAAGCAAAGATACAGAACAAGGTTACTCTCGTCCTCTTAAAACCTTCTCCAAGCTTGTCGAGAAATGAATCAATGTAACTGCTGTCACTCGGGAGAGCTGCTGGAAGCGTGCAGAGCTTATGGTGAGATTACATTTTAAGCTGGTCAGCTTTCATCCACTGCTGGCTGCTCTGCTTTCAGCAGGCTTTGGTTCCTGTAAGCTTGGGAAACCCACACACTCTCGGTTAAACCGCGATAACTGCTGCTAAAATCTCTCCTAATGATCAATCGATGTTTTAAAATGACCAACTTACCTCTCCAGTGCAACCTTCTCAATCCGTCCCTGCCATGTGCGGTTTGAATCTGGTAGCCAGTGAGTTTTCATCATGTTTTTGTTTGCAAAATATATTTTTTGCAAATTTTAACTGCTGTTGTCTGCAAAGCTCGATATTCTCAGCTGTTAAAATGCTTAATCCACCAACCCTAGATTAAAAAGAACAGCATCTAAATTTGACAGCCCTTGAAACTTATGGAGGTGTTCAGGTGGATGATTAACCCTCGTACCAAATTCATGCTCACTACTTGCATATCTTACATTCTGCGCTCTCTTCCAGATCATTAATATAAATTGTACATAACCGTGGGCCAAGAACTGATACAAGGGGCATCCTTCCACCTTGAGAAAGTCCCATTTATTCAGTGCTCAAAAACTTCCCCTAATACTGTATGCACATCCTATAATTTACCAGAATGCTGCCTGGATTGGGTGATATTAGCCACAAGGAGAGGTTGGACAAACTGGAATCGTTTTTTCTGGAACACCGAAGGTAAAGGGGAGACCGAATCGAAGTATATAAAATTATGAGAGGCATAGGTAGGATAAACAGTTAGCATCTTTCTCCGAAGGTGGATATGTCAAAGATTAGCAGGCATAGCTTATAGTTGAAAGGTGGATAGTGGTGGATGCCAGGAATATGTTGCCAGGGGTAGTGTGAGAGGCAGATATGAAGATGGGGTGGTACTTAAGAGGCCTGGATATGCACAGGATGGAGCGATATGTATCTTGTGCAGGGAGACGAAGGTAGTTCATCTGGGCATCATGTTCAGCATAGACATTGTGGGCCAATAGGCTTGTTCCTGTGTTGTACGTACTGTATCTATGTTCTATGTTCATGAACCAACCTTTAATATAGCCCTTGTCAAATGCTTTCTGAAAATATGAACACCCTACATCTTCAGGTTCTCCTGTCATGAAATGCGGACGAATGCAATGGGCACAATTCTGGGTGTAACTGGTTAATTAAGTCAAAGCCAATCATTCCTGGAAGGGTCCTTCAGCTCCTGCTTCTTAACTCCCTATAGTCTTATGCAACATGAAACAGCACATAATACTTCAAACAGGGAGAATCACGGCCTCAGCTAGAATCATTCAATAACAAACCTAGAAATAGCGATTAACCCTCAAGATATTGCTGTGTGGGAGATGAAAGATGCTGTTGTAAGATGAGTCCCACTGAACAGGTTTACTCCTGCCATGAGCTGCAAGATAGCAAGCCTGTGGTGAAATCAATGTCCACACTGATTAATGTCATGATTTGCCCACCTTGCAAGTTTCCAGTGAGTATACAGTTCATGTATAAGTAATACGATTCATGGATTCCAGGAATGATTGGGTTAATGTATGATGAGCATTTGAAGCCACTGGGCCTGCACTCGTTGGCGATTAGAAGGATGAAGGGGACCTCATTGAAACTTAACGAATGAAAGGCCTGGATAGAATGAATGTGGAGAGGATGTTTCCACCAGTGGGATAGTCTAGGAACAGATGCCATAGCCTTAGAATAAAAGGACACACCTTGAGAAAGGAGATGCGAAGGAATTTATTTAGTCAGAGGGTGGTGAATCTGTGGAATTCATTGCCATATTGCTGGCTGTGGAGGCCAAGTGAATGGATATTTTTAAGGTGGAGATTGACAGATTCTTGATTAGTAAGGGTGCCAGGGGTTATGGGGAGAAGGCAGAAGAATGGGTTTGAGAAGGAAAGATAGATCAGCCATGATTGAATGGCGGAGTAGACTTGATGGGCCGAATGGCTTCATTCTGCTCCTCAAACTTATGAACATGAATAAGACCGTTAGCTATGTGATGTGTGGCATGAAACACACCACAAAATATCGCAGAGATGTTTATTTGATAAATAGCTAAAGAATGGGCAGGACTAATCTGAGTTTTGATCCAATATTGTTTGCTGAGATTTGGGCTTCAATCACACTGCTGGACCCTCCCCCCCCCCCCCCCCCCCCAAACACACACATACACTCTGTCCTACCTTGCACAGTATCTGCTGCCTCCATTTAAACTTTAGAGAGATACAGAGCAAAGACAGGCTTCTCGACCCACCAAATCTGCACCAAGCGGGCGATCATCCCCTACACTAGGGACAATTCTACACACCAGGGACAATTTACAATTTTACAGAAGCAAATTAACCTATAAACCTGTACATCTTTGGAGTGTGGGAGGAAATTAGAGCATCCGGAGAAAACCCAAGCAGTGACATGGAGACCATCCAAACTCCGTACAGACAGCACCCGTAGTCAGGATTGAACCCTGGTCTCTGGCGCTGTGAGGCAGCTGCTCTACCACTGCACCACTGTGCTGCCCCCAAATTAATTATTTGGCAGTGAAGTTAATCTGCACAGTTTTGAGTTTATTCACACTCTACTTTAAATTACTTCATTATATTTAATTTTCTGACATTACTTACAAATATCCATTTGCCACATCATTTTCTTTCTTGTGAGTTCCACATCTTTAAATTTTCAATTTGTAAGTTTCAACTCTTATTATATAAGGTCTTTGATACATTGTTCTGTCCTGTTTGCTTATTTTATTTATAAATCCCATTCAAATCCATTTGATTAGAAATTGGCCCCATTTCTAAAACAGCTGCTGATTTTATGTAAACAATAAATCTTGAAACTGCCCATTACATTAAATAGTCAGATTTTCACTTAATTTATAAATTTGCAGGGAAGACCACTGCAATAAATAGTATTTAATTTGTATAATACGTGTAACTTGGCTGATTTGTACATTTCTCACAAATGTATTGGGAGCTGCATTAGCACGCGCTTATAATAAACTTGTATATTTTCTGTGCAAGGTTGGGGCAACTAATTGGAGTTGGTGGAAGAGATTGCACCAATGGACAAAGTCCCAAACTGAATGTTGTGAACAATATTGTGGATGTTCAATTTGAGAGGCTTGAGGGAGGGTCAGTTCCCATTTATTTACTACTTCAAGAAAGTTTCAGTCACTCAGGAAAGTTTTATCAGCCAGAAGATAATCTGCTGAACAAAGAAAGGGGATATTCTGCGTTATGTTAACAAAATGAAACTGAGCAGGTTGGAAGGAGTATAAATGGGAGTACTTTTGAGACTTTGATCGTAATTCAGTTAAATTGAAAAGTTATGGATGGGAAGAAAGATAAAATAGCAGTAAACCTGTTAAACTAGAGAAAGCCAATTTTATTATGTTAGAACTTGATTTCACAAAATTGAGCAGGAAACAGGTATTTGAAGGTCAGAGCAAAGGAAGGCATGCAAGAAAAAGATTTCAAAGGTTTGGGGTATACGTGTTCAAGCAAGCAGGGATGGGACTGCTCATTTTTTAACCTCCTGGATGAAATGGTGCACAAAAAATAAGACACCGCACTAGATGCATTCTTATGTCTCACTGAGAGCTTAATACAGGTGAAATCCGAGAACGTGTTGGGTGAAATTGGAAAGACAATTAGGACAGCAACAAGCAATTATGTAAAAAGTCCTACAGAATCCAAAGATTTTTTTATTATTTTAAAAAGAACAAGATGACACCTTGAGGAAAAAAGAGGGCCTATCAGGGAATTAAAAGACTGCCAATTGGTACCAAGGGCAGCGCAGCGGTAGAGTTGCTGCCTTACAATGCCAGGGACCAGGGTTCAATCCTGACTACGGGTGGGTGCAGTCTGTACAGAGTTTGTACATTCTCTCTGAGTTTTTTCCAGGTGCTCTGGTTTCCTCCCACTCTCCAAAGATTTACAGGCTTGTAGGTAACTTGGCTTTAGGAAGTTGTGGAATTGTCCCTAGTATGTAGGAAAGTGTTAGTGTGTGGGGTGATTGCTGGTTAGCGTGGACTCAGTGGGCCGAAGGGCCTGTTTGAGCGCTGTATCTCTAAAAAATACAGGGGTCCTGATTAAGGATTCCAATGAAGACTTTATGGCTTTTTTCACAATAGGGGGGAGATTGCAGTTAAAGAGGAAGAAGGTGAAATACCATCTGATTTACTTGTTTAATTTCCCAAAATATCGTAGGACTGATTTATTTACAGATAACAAAATTACGCTCACACGTGTTCAGTTCAGTTTAGTTTATTGTTACAGTGAAAAACTTTTGTTGCGTGCTAACCAGTCAGCGGAAAGACAATACATGATTACAATCGAGCCATTCACAGTGTACAGACACATGAAGAAGGGAATAGCGTTTAGTGCAAGATAAAGCCAGTAAAGTCCGATCAAAGGTAGTCCGAGGGTCACCATGAGATAGATAATAGTTCAGGACTGCTCTCTGGTTGCGGTAGTATGGTTCAGTTGCCTGATAACAGCTGGGAAGAAACTGTCCCCGAGTCTGGAAGTGTGCATTTTCACACTTGTTCACCCACTCTCAATTGGTATACATGATAACAGCAGTGGAACTGTTCTAGGAAATCAAATGGTTTACGCCTGCAACATTGAAGTCTAAACAAAAGTTGAAAATACTGGAGGTGGCCATAAAAAACTGAAAGATAGATAAAGAAGGATCTTTTCACGTCATGTGCTATTGATTAAGAAAATATGAAGAATTTGCAATGCAGGAAATCTTCCATCAATAATTTTACTTTCTCATTTAAGGTTGAAACTACTTCCCTTAACCACTTTAAATGTTTATGGTTATATACTTAAATTGGACTGGCAACTCATCATTAAATCAGTTTATTAAAGAGCTATTTTACCCTAAAAGAAGCAGAGATGTCAATAATTGTCTCAAGAAAAACTGTTCCTAACCCAATACTTTGATTCAAAATGTCTCTTTTCGGTCTAGGTTTCTCACATCTTGATGTGATGCTCGTTGAATGTTATGACCCTAAAGGTGACCAATGGAACATTCTCCAAACTCCCATCTTGGAAGGTCGCAGTGGTCCGGGATGCGCAGTACTTGACGACAATATTTATCTTGTTGGTGGATACAGCTGGAGCATGGTGAGGTGGATTTGATACAATATTTTTGTAAGATTTTGATGATAATTATACAGATGCTCCCCGACTTACGATGCTTCGACTTACGATATTTCGACTTTGCGATGGTGCAAACGGCAGCGGCCATTAGCGAACCGCAGCTCGCTTCCGGCCACGTGATCAGGTGTATTAAATGCATTTCGACTTACGATATTTTCGGTTTCCGATGGGTTTCTCGGAACATAACCCCATCGTGAGTTGAGGAGCACCTGTACTGGTAAATATCAAACTGTATATAGAAGCAACAGCTATGAGCCATGAACTGCAGGAAATTTTTCCTCATTACCTGTGCTTTGCTAATAATACCTGCCACTTCACACTTCTAAGTCAAATTAGTGTTTCATGCCGAATTGCAATAGTGGTTCTACTTTCCTATTACCCTATGGCATTTCACCTGAGATTTAATTGGACTTCTGTGTAATGCCTACCACTTATTGGTTTCTTCGGTTCTTTTGAGTACTGATGGAAAAATCAATTTGGGTAGATCATTATCCAGGCATTGTGACATTGATCGATGTGAATGTGGTAACTCACAACGTAAGGAAAAAGACTGACGTGCCAGTTATTGCACTGAATAGATCTCGGAGAAATGTCTCTTTGAGCTGAAATTGAATGTCCAGGGATATTTGCTTCGATCGGTGGAGCACTTTTCAGTTAGTAATCGTCATTTTAGCCATTACCTTTGTTTTGGGCTTTCTCTGTCGGAATTCAATGGATTTCTTCAAATCAAACAGTACTTCTGAACAATAGGGAGAGTACATTTAACGGGTTGCAAAAATACAAGGAGATTCAGGCAACATTTCAATGATTGCAGAGACCACCAGCCACAGGTTTTGTCGGCTGGAGGTTTTGTATGCAGCTATGCTACTAAAAGCCTCTCAGAGTGAAAGCAGTTTGGTACTGGGTTTTGCGCAGAGCTTGATATTCATTCTTCTCATGGTAAAGTACTGGTCCACCCATTCACGTATTTTTACCTGTGGTCTATCAAGTCCCAAGGTTCTTGAGCAGTCCCTCTTATAAGTTACTCGAAGGGCTGAGATGTGCACTTGGGGAGTGTCAGTAGTTTCTTGCACACAAAGCTTTTGTGTCCTCTGAGAAAGGCAGCATCCTCTCACCAAGAGGTGGTCAGCCAGCCCAGATGATGTGACCCGTATATAGTCTGCCACTGGGCTTTCTAGGCTCAGAACTGTTTGGTCACCCTCCAAACTCAGCTGCACCACCTCTGAAATTCAAACCTTACTGTTGGCCACAAGGCAAATAAACAGGTATGATAATCTACACAGCAACATCAAAGGAATTCAAGTATTAAAAGGAGAAGGCATTAAAAGTCTGATGAAGGGCTGTGACCTGAAACGTCACCTATTCATGTTCTCCAGAGATGCTGTGTGACCTGCTGAGTTACTCAAGCACTTTGTGTCTTTTTTGAGGTTTAAAAATGATACACGAATGTAACCTTTGGAGGAAAATTAGCTAATGTAATTTAGGAATTTATTTTATAATGCTTATTTTCTACTAGCTAAACACATGCTGTGAGGTTCAGAGATAGATGGGGCCTGGGACTGTTGGAGGAGTCGCACTTGGATGCACATTCTTGCCAAGATGGAGTATCCAAGTTCCTTCACACCAGTGATTTCTTCCCCGTGTGATTGCTTCTGTTCCTTTCCATATATCTTGATGCAAGGACTGTCCCATATGGTAGAAAGATGAGAGACAATAGACAATAGACAATAGGTGCAGGAGTAGGCCATTCGGCCCTTCGAGCCAGCACCGTCATGGCTGATCATTCTCAATCAGTACCCCGTTCCTGCCTTCTCCCCATACCCCCTGACTCCGCTATCCTTAAGAGCTCTATCTAGCTCTCTCTTGAATGCATTCAGAGAATTGGCCTCCACTGCCTTCTGAGGCAGAGAATTCACTACTGAGAATTCCACCAGTACCCTGGTGTGCTTACTCCTCCCTCCTCTTCCAGCATTGTAATATGTTCCATGTGCCCTCTTGTTCTGCCCATTTTGTTGCTTTCCATTGGGATTGCCTATTACTGTGTGGAAATCGGAAGTTAGAAGGTATGCTTCTGTACACTCCCTTTAAACTTCTACCATGTGAACCCCACCTATTAAGTATCAAAGTCACAGTAAAAGCAAGGAGAAGTCAACACGCGACTGTTTTAGTTGAGTTTAGAGATAGAGCGCGGAAACAAGCCCTTCAGCCCACCGGGTCCGCGCCGACCAGCGATCCCCGCACACTAACACTATGCTACGCACACAACAGATAATTTATCATTTTTACCTAGTCAGTTAACCGACAAACCTGTACGCCTTTGGAGTGTGGGTGGAAACCAGAGATTCCGGAGAAAACCCACGCAGGTCACGGGGAGAACGTACAAACTCCATACAGACAGCACCTATAATCAGGATCGAACCCGGGTCTGGTTTTGCAGCATATAAGGATTCACGACAATAAGATATAAAAGTTAATTCAACAAGATCAAGCTATTTGAGTACTTTTGACTCAAGGAAATCATAGAGACGCAGAGTCATACAACACAGAAACAGATGATTTAACTCAGTGCTTCTTAAACTATTTCAGTGTCATTCATCCTTGAGTCATTATCACAACATTTCATTCACCCTCGACTAAATTTTCTTATGTTTTTTTGTAATTTTTGTCTTATTCTTCCTTGTGTATAACTTTATATATATTAAGCCATTCACCCTTCATTCACCCCTCTAGTTTCATTCACCCCAAAATAATTTCATTCACCCTTGGGTGAACCATTCACCAGTTTAAGAAGCATTGCTTCATGCCAACCATTAGTACCTGTCCATAATAATCCCATTTTCCACCACTTTAGGGTTTAGAAGAATGAGGGGGGACCTCATTGTAACATACAGAATAGTGAAAGATTTGGATAGAGGGGATGTGGAGAGGATGTTTCCATTAGTGGGAGAGTCTAGGACCAGACGTCATAGCCTCAGAATTAAAGGACGTTCTTTTAGGGAGGAGATGAGGAGAAATTTCTTTCGTCAGAGGGTGGTGAATCTGTAGAATTCTTTGCCACAGAAGGCTGTGGAGGCTGTCAGTGGATATTTTTACAGCAGAGATAGATAGATTCTTGATTAGTACAGGTGTCAGAGGTTATGGGGCGAAGGCAGAAGAATTGGCTTAGGAGGGAGAGATAGGTCAGCCATAATTGAATGGTGGAGGAAACTACATGGGCTGAATGGCCTGATTCTAATCCTATCACTTATGACCTTATGACTTGGTCAGTAGCTTAATATGCCTTGAAGATTCAAGTACCTGTCCTGATGCTTGTTAAATTTTGTACAAACACTTGCTTCCCCACCTTCTCTGGTAGTGTGTTCCAGATTCCAACTATCCTCTGGGTGAAATACATGTTTTTGTGAGGTTTTCTTGAAACTTCTTACTCCTTACCTTTCACCTTCGTACTCTGGTCTTAAATATCTCTGCAGAGGGAAATTTTATTCCGTTCGCATCTATCTATGCACCTCATAATTTGGTGTGCCTCTATTAGGCCCCCACTCAGTCTCCTCCACTCCAAGGTAATCAAACCGAAATATAGAAGAATTGTTTTACGATACCCAATGCAGGGTTTCTTTGGTATTCATTAGTTTTGTTTGAAATATCGCCACAGTGGAAAGGAGGACAGGCAAATCTCTTCGAGAGTATAGTTTGAATAGAATTGAACAGGCTCAGTGGGTAGTTTGTTGTTTCTCATTTTAACGTTAGCAAACTAAAATAAAAAATGTAAATTGATGTAAATGTTGCTGCAATTATAACAAGAAATTATTTTTAAATTATTTTTTAATCTGTTGATAATGTGCCATCTAGTGTCATTTAATAGGTATTACCAATAACTTAGAATATAACAAATTCACCTAATGACGTCTGTGTAGAGAGATGCTGATGACATTTAAAAGTAGATAAACAATAAACTTTTTTTTTAGATAAGTGGTATAAAAGCACAGCTGATATGTGAATATAAAACTGAAGCATTTGTTTTGCACATCATAACTACACATATCTTTCTAATGGATTATTATTTACAAAATACAGATTTTTAAAATTTCCTTTCATTACGCTATTATAGTTCTTAACGATGCATAAGTGCCGTTTACATAACATTGTATTCTGGCCTGTTCTGGGAAGGTTAATCAGAAGTGTATTCATCTCACTGTACAATTGCTCATTATAATCTGTCATGCCAGTAGTTCAAAGTGCCCACTTGTGTATCACTCCCTCACTTGTACAGGTGATAGAATTGAATTTAATTGAATTGAATACATTTTACTAGCCAAGTATGTATACATACAGGGAATTTGCCTTGGTGCTTTGCTCACAAGTAACAACACAATATACAATAAACAATTAAGAATAAAACATTATAATTTAAACATGTGAAGAATGAAATAAAATACCAGACAGTTCGAGGGGATATGCAGAGAGCGCAGAATTCTCTTGTGCGTCCATGCCTCAATAGCACGTATATAGTTTAGGATACTATTGGGGAGATGGCGTTTCAGAGGAGAGCAACAGCAGCAGGCAGGTAGGTCAGTGACACAACAACTAGCTGTGATGCACAGCAGGGAAAGGTAGAGACATGGAGGGCCAGTGAAGGGAGACTCAACAGTTAGAGAGACAGACAGGAGGTTCTATGGCTGCAAACAAGACTCCAAGATGAGATTTTGTCTCCTGGGGGCCAGGGTCAAAAATGTCTCTGAGCTCAGTTCAGTTTAGTTTATTGTCACGTGTAGCAAAGTACAGTGAAAAGTTGCTGTGTCAGAAAATTCACCAGGGGATGGTGGGCAGCCAGACATGATTGTACATATTGGTACTATCAACTATATATAGAATCACCTCTGAATATTCTGCGGACTGAAGTTTGAGACTTAGGCAGGAGGTTAGAAAGCAAGACCTCGAGGATAGCAATCGCTATATTACACCCGGTGCCACGTGCATGTGAGAGTAGGAATAGAAAGATAGAGCAGATGAATGAGTGGCTGAAAAGCTAGTGCACAGGGGCAAGGCTTCAGGTTTTTGGACCATTGGAATCTCTTCTGAAGAAAGGTGACCTGTACAAGAGGGACGGGTCTGAACTGGAATTGTCCAACATCCTGGTGGGGAGATTTGCTGGAGTTACTCGGGAGGGTTTAAACTAGTCTGGCAGGGAGTTGGGACTCAGAGCAACAACGAAGCATGTGGGAAGATTGAGGTAAATACAGAAGTTTTGGATTAGGGGGAACATCGTGGTTGTAGATAGAGAAGATGTTCCTGGGTGATCATCCAAGCTGCGTGGATGGAACTGATAAATGAGAAAGTGGTGATCACATTGATGGGGTTGCACTGTGGTTCCTTCCAATAGTCAGTAAGTGTTAGAGGGGTAAGTATGCATGGCGATCAATAATAATGCCTTTAGCAAAGGCCTGTGAAAAGATAAAACTTGGTAATCTGGTGGGGAAGTGGGAAACAGGTAAGTGGTAAAGCGTTGTATTTCAGACGTGCAACATGTGGGGTACCATGGGGTGTAATTAATACACTCCAAAGGATGTACGTATGGAATCATTGATAACATGGTGATATGCACAGGGTAACTGAAATCATGGAGTGAAGTCTGGAGTAACTAATACTGGTAGGTTGAGTGCATGGAGTAATAGAAAGCATTGAAGGGTTTATGGGGTAATTGATATGGGGATGGTGAATGGGGATTAATATCATGGAGTGATGTATGGGGTAGATAATAGCACAGAGAAGTATGAGATCATTGCTACCATTGATGTTGCCTGAATTAATACCATGAAGGGGTGATTGGTACCCCGTTGTGACACATTGTGGACCTAGGCTTGCCAACTGTCCTGTGTTAATTAGCCAGGACATCCCGTATTTTGGGCTAAATTGGTTTGGGCTAAACAGCCCTTGTCCCGTATTAGGCCCGGGGGGTGCTGTGGGCCCGGAAAAAACTGCATATGCTGGTTAAAATTGAAGGTAGACACAAAATGCTGGAGTAACTCAGCGGGATGGGAGAATGGGTGACGTTTCGGGTCAAGACCCTTCTTGAGACTGAAGATTTTTTTAAACTAAAATACTTTATTTCTGAGTGTTGTTTTGCACAAGCCAACCTTACGTTTCCCTCCCCACCCTCTCCCCAGCCCCACGACAGTCCCGACTGAGATTAAACGGCCCCTGTATCGCATGGCTCAGTTTGCGCACGGCGATCTGCGGGCGCGTCTTGGTCCCCGGCGCTGTGCGGGCCGCTCCATCCCACCGGTCGCTCCTCACTCCGTCCCGGCTCAGTGACGCTTCCGTTCTGGGCTCTGGCTTCGCCTGCGGCCACTCCGCCTCTTGCTCCTTGGGGGCCCCCTGACGAAGCCCTAGTCCATGCTAATGGGCTGCCCGGCCAGCTCCGACCCGTTCAAACCCTCCATGGCCGCCTGTGCCTCTTTGTAGCCTAGGTCTCATAGTCCACCAGAGCGTAGCCCTTGAGGTAGCCAGTGCGCTGGACCAGGCTGAGGTGCAGGTTCTTGATCTCACCTACTTGGCTAACGTCGTGGATGTCCTCCTCAGTGGCTTCCTCATGGACCCCGGTCACAAACAGGATCCACTCCTCCACCGAGCGCTGAGGGACTGGCTCGTCGCCGTCTTGCTCCACGCAGTCGTAGTCTTCTCGCAGTGTGGATCGAGCGCCTTACATGGAGCCAAATCCTCGCCCCTTCCTCTTCTTCACCTTCTCCTTCAGTTTGTGGATACTTTCGTCGCCCTCGTTGTCCATGGCGAAGTCCTCGCCACCTGCCTCATGGAGGTCCAGCAGAAGATGGGTGACGTTTCAGATCGAGACCCTTCTTCAGACTGAGGATGGGTCTCAACCCGAAACATCACCCATTCCTTCTCTCCCGAAATGCTGCCTGACCCGCTGAGTTACTCCAGCATTTTGTGTCTACCTCCGGACCATGTAGGCCTGGAGGCTCGGGCGCTGCCTAACGGAGGTTGCGTAGCAACCCGCCTCCCGGCCCGGGCGGCCGCCATTGGTGGAGCGGGAGCACGTGGCCGCTGGCCGGGTGAGGTCACGTGGGGCACGAGGCGGTGACATCACCTTCCGTATTTTGGAGTGAGGAAGTTTGCAACGCCATGTGAACCTGTTCCACAAGCTCCTTATGCAGGATCTCAACTTCAACTGGCATTGAATAGACATTTTCCCTCTACATCTGCAGATTCTGGTTTCTGTTCACATGATAAACTTTTCACATGATGCAAACATTTAATGTCATAATCTGAGTATACTATATACACAGAGGGTGAAACTCCATCTTTAACGCCAGTAGTCTCCAGACCTGACCATATGTAGACAAAGTTGTGATATGTAGGTTTAGGTGAAAGTTTGATAAAAGAGCAATGTGTGATATTGTTAAGGTTCAGAGCGTATGCATTGGTTTGAATGCTGTGTTTGATATTTCAGGGGGCCTACAAATCATCTACAATCTGCTACAGCCCTGAGCAAGCAACTTGGACAGAATTGGAAGGGGAAGTTGCTGAGCCATTAGCAGGCCCAGCATGTGTAACTGTTACACTGCCAGCCTGTGTGCCGTACAATAAATAAAACATTTTGTCAGTCCACAACATTAATATAAACACTGAAGACAATTTATTTAAATGATATCGTGCAAAGTACTGAATTCTTACTCCCAAACACATTTAATGTTTGAAATGTGCTTTTTTACCATGGTAATTTATGACTATGAAAATAATGTTATGTAAATCTTTGTATCTTTCAGAAGAAAGGCATGAACCAGTAAAATAACTGATGTAGTAGAATATAACAAAATGTAAATTTTGTACAGGATAAGAAAGTGTAAATGAAGCTTGTCTGTTGAAAACCTACTTAAATAAAAACTTTAAAATGCTGTGTTTTATCTTCATTGCCGAGTTAGAAATAAATATTGCCTGAACCTAGCTTCTGTTTGGTAAAGTAAATGGATTTATTCTGAACATGTTTGCATTGTATAGGAGAATGAACAACATATTATGAAGTAATGTTCACAAAGTATACATTAATAATTTTACATCCAGTGGGCAATACAATATTACATTAAAATTATTTTGGTTGGCATGATAGCGTAGCAGTGGAGCTACTGCCTTACAGCGTAGGAGGCCCGGGTTCGATCCTGACTATGGGTGTTGTCTATGCAGAGTTTGTATGTTCTCCTCGTGACCTGCATGGGTTTTCTCCAAGATCTTCAGTTTCCTCCCACATTCCAAAGACATACAGGTTTGTAGGTTAATTGGCTTGGTATAAATGTAAATTGTCCCTAGTGTGTGTTGGATAGTGTTAATATGCAGGGATCGCTGATCAGTGCAGACTTGGTGGGCCGAAGGGCCTGTTTCCATGCTGTATCTCTAAACTAAACTGAAACTAAAGAGATAATGTGGTTATCATTTCCCTTCTTGATCTTTCTTTCTTTCATATGTCAATTACAACAATCAAAAGTGGCAATTGGTGCTTCAGAGTACTGTAGTTGACGCTTTGCTGCAAATTTTGCCCGTTCCGTAGAACTACCCAGGGTGGACGATGAGGACGTAAAGCAGCTCCCACCCCTCCCTTCTTCATCATCCCCAAGGTTATATCAGGTCCTCTATATGTGTAAGGCTGGGTAAAATGTAAAATGTAAAAATTGTCCCTAGTGGGTGTAGGATAGTGTTAATGTACGGGGATCGCTGGGCGGCACGGACTTGGTGGGCCGAAAAGGCCTGTTTCCGGCTGTATATATATGATATATGATATGATATGATATGATATGATAATTGATGTTTAATCCAATGGTATGTTATAGGAAAGTGGGGGTTATAACTGTGTGCAGCTAACAGTAATTGCACTGGGTCCCAGGTTAGAGAATTTTTTCTTCATAAGGAATTGCATTTGCGTGGAGTAGAAAGACCAGCCAGTGTTGTCCTTCGGGATCTACAGGACTGCATCCTAAAATGGTTGGAAATGGAGATATGTGCAGAGTAAATGGCACAATGTTTAGTTTACTTTAGTTTATTGTCATGTGTACCGAGGTACAGTGAAAAGCTTTATGTCGCGTGCTAACCAGTCGGCGGAAAAACTACATGATTATAATCGAGCCATCCGCAGTGAAAATCTACATGATAAAGGCAATAACATTTAGTGAGAGATAAAGTCCAGTAAAGTCTGATTAAAGATAGTCCGATGGTCTCCATTGCGGTAAATAGCTCAGAACCAATGTATCTTTCTTGTCATGTTCCAATCAATTAATATATACTTAGGATCATGATACAATGTTATAATTACAACAGGGAATGTGCACCGTGTGCTGGCCCCACCGAGTGGTGATAAATATTAAATAAATAAAGCATCTATTCTTATTGGATTAGTTGCTGATCTTCCTGCATCTACCGATTTCCTCTTACCACAGGAACTCTAAAGTGGAATTTTATGATAAACTCGCTGTGTTATCTCAGCTGATGGGCCCTTTGAGTTCTCAAGATGACCACAGAAAATCAGAAAAACTGCTGATAATAAAACAAAAACTGCTGGAAACACATCAGGTAGCTAGGTCAAGCAGCATCTATGCAGAAAGAGGAACAGGTAACGTTTCATGTCCATGACCCTTCAGCGGAATTGCTTGTATTTTCTGAAAACATGCAGGGATGTAATGGATATTTTAATGAGACCAGTCTGCGAAATAGTTCAAGCCACTAACAAAATTGATTGGCTAGGATTTGATTCAAGGGCCAAAGAAATTCTAAAAGTCGATTCCACATTATAATTTTTGATTAGTGACATTTATCCAAGGGTGCGATCTAGGATCTATACCAACACTCATCACTGTAATCTTTCTGACTACTTTTCTGTTACTTAATTCCTTGTCCTTCTACAGTTCCTTATTTAATAAAGCAAAAAACTAGACAGACAGCAGGCAGTGATCATGAGGTGAACATATTCATTGTTGGATATGCAGTAAAATATCCTAACATAGTTATTAATATTCCAAGGTTTAGTAAAATTGGTTTTATTACTATGAGGGAGAATACAAAAAAAAATTACCAGATGAATCACAAAATGAAAACGGAAATTATATTTATCAAATTGAGAATTTATTCCACCTGCCTTTTCAATACTTTCAATCGTGCATACTCATAACACATGATGGTGATTTGCTCCACAGTCACAACTCTTATGAAGGGCATCATTACCTAATAATTAGCCTTGTTATTTGGTTCCATAACATTTATCTCTACCTTTGGTTTGCATCAACCAATGTCACGATTATAACATTTCCCTTCTTTATTTTAAAGACCACAATCTAAAATGACCACTTTTCTGGGCAAAACAAAAACCCCTACATGCCCAGTTTGCTTTCAGTAAAACTATTCAGATCCAGATCTCATCACAGCCGTGGACAAACATAAAGTAGAAAGTTGAAATCCAGAGATATGGCGAGACTGACTGCCTTTGATATTCATGTACCAGTTGACTGAGGAAGCAGCCCAATAAAACTGGTCATTGTGCATTAAAGGATAAATACTCCAGTCGGTTGGAGCCACACCGAAAATGAAGGAAACCGATTGAGGTTGTTCGTGGTCCATTATTTCAGCCCGAGGACATATTTTTTTGAGTTTTTCGGAGCTTTGTCCTTGATCCAACTATCTTTATCTGCACCACCAATCCTTTGCTTCCATCGTAAGGTCAAAACCAGGAAATTCTATTTGCAATTCCTCAGCAAATGAAGCGATCCACGCCTCTATACAGAATGAGCTGGACAATATTAATGCTGGGACTGAGTCGTGCCAAGTGACTTTTATGAACAAAAGTATCAGCAAATAACAACCTCCATTTACAGAGAGTCCAACCACTAACCATTGCTATTGAATGACACGGAAACAAGCACTTTTGCCCAAATCGCCATGCTGACCATGTGGCCCAAGCAGAATAGTTTAAAATGCCTGCGACTGGCCCATATCCCTCAGAACCATTCCCATCCATATACTGTCCCAGTTTCTTTAAATTGTCATAAATGTACCTGATGTTAAACTTGATTTGGCAGCTTCTTCCACGCATGTATTACCCATGGTCTGAAAATGTTGCCCCTCACGTCCTTTTTAAATCTGTCCCCTTCACCTTAGACACATGCCTTCTAGTTCTGGATTCAACTATGCTGGCAAAAATCTGTGCCCATGCATCTTATCTATGCTCCGCGTGGATTTATGTACCTCTAAAAGGACCACCCCAGTATCTTGTGCTCCAGGCAATGTACAGTGCATTCAGAAAATATTCAGACCCCTTCACATTTTCCACATTTTGTACACATAAGTTACAGCCTTATTTTAAAATGGATTGAATTCATTTTTTTATCATTAATCTACACACAATACCCCAGAATGAAGAAGCGAAAACAGGCGTTTAGCAATTTTTGCAAAGTAATTAAAAATAAATAACTGAAATATCACATTTACGTAAGTATTCAGACCCTTTGCTATGACACTCAAACTGAGGTTATGTTCATCCTGTTTCCATTGATTATCCTTGAGATGTTTCTACAACTTGATTGGAGTCCACCAGTAGTAAATTAAATTGATTGGACATGATTTAGAAAGGCACACACCTGTCTATATAAGGTCCCACAGTTGACAGTGCATGTCAGAGCAAAAACCAAGCCATGAAGTTGAAGGAATTGTCTGTAGACCTCCAAGACAGGATTGTGTCAAGACACAGATCTGGGGAAAGGTATTAAACTATTTCTGCAGCGTTGCAGGTCCCGAAGAGTATGGTGGCCTCTGTCATTCTTAAATGGAAGAACTTTGGAACCACCAGGACTCTTCATAGAGCTGTCCTCCTAGCCAAACTGAGCAATTGGGGGAGAAGGGCCTTGGTCAGGGAGGTGACCAAGAACCCAATGGTCACTCTGACAGAGCTCCAGAGTTCCTCAGTGAAGATGGGAGAACCTCTGGAAGGACAACTATATCTGCAGCACTCCACCAATCAGGCCTTTATGGTAGAGTGGCCAGACGGAAGCCACTCCTCAGTAAAAGGCACATGACAGCCCGCTTGGAGTTTGCCAAAAGGCACCTAAAGGACTCTCAGACCATGAGAAACAAGATGCTCTGGTCTGATGAAACCAAGATTGAACTCTTTGGCCTGAATGCCAAGCATCACTGCTTATCACCTGGCCAATACCATACCTACAGTGAAGCATGGTGGTGGCAGCATCATGCTGTGGGAATGTTTTTCAGTGGCATGAACTAGGAGACGAGTCAGGATCGAGGGAAAGATGAACGGAGCAAAGTACAGAGGGATCCTTGATGAAAACCTGCTCCAGAGCGTTCTGGACCTCAGAGTGGAGCGGAGGTTCACCTTCCAACAGGACAATGATCCTAAGTACACAGCCAAGACAATGCAGGAGTGGCTTTGTGACAAGTCTGTGAATGATTTTGAGTGGCCCAGCCAGAGCCCAGACTTGAACCCAATCGAACATCTCCGGAGGGACCTGAAAATAGCTGTGCATCGACTCTCCCCATCCAACCTGACTGAGCTTGAGAGGATCTGCAGAGAAGAATGGAATTACCCAAATACAGGTGTGTCAAGCTTGTAACGTCATACCCTAGAAGACTTGAGGCTGAAATCACTGCCAAAGGTGCCTCAACAAAGTAATGAGTAAAGGGTCAGAACACATTTACATATGTGATATTTCAGTTATTTCTTTTTAATTATGTTGCAAAAGTTTCTAAACACTTGTTTTTGCTTTTTTTATTATGGGGTATTGTGTGTTGATTGATGATGGAAAAAAAGAATTTCATCCATTTTAAAATAAGGCTGTAATGTTACAAAATGTGGAAAAAAGTGAAGGGGTTTGAATACTTTCTGAATGCACTGTAGGCCAGTTTGACAGTACTCCAAATGTAGCCCGACCAATGTTTTGTACAGACGTAACATGACATCCCAATTCATGTACTTAATATCCAGACCGACGAAGGCAAGCATGCCAAATGTATTTTTAATCACCTCTTGCACATGGTGAGACTTTTAGGGGACTATATAATTGCACTTGTAGATTTCTTTGTTCTACAACACTCCTCGGGGCTCAACCATTTACTGCATAAGTCCTGTCCTGGCTTGTCCTACCAAAATGCAACATGTCCCATTTATCTGAATTAAATTCCAACTGGCATTCCTCGGCCCAATGATCCAGTAAGGTGATTAATATCTCATTGTAAATATAGATAACATTCTTCATTGTCCACTATACCCCCAATTTTAGTCAAATCTGCAAACTTACTAACCATGCCACCTGCATTCACATCCAAATTGTTACTGCAAATAACAAGCAACAGTGGACCAAGCAACAATCCATGTGGTGCTCCACTTGTCCCAGGGATCTGATCCTAAAACACCCCTCTACCACAATCCTCTATTCCCTAGCATCAAGTCAATTTTTGTTTCCAATGGGATAGATCATTTTCAATTCCATGTGATCTAAACTTTCAGACCAACCTATCATGCAATACCTTGCTAAAGTCCATAGAGATAATGTCTACTGCGTTGCCCTAATGAATCTTTACAATATTGGATTATGGTAACATTTGCATGCGCCACCTGTTCTACAGCAAAGGAAATTGTATACCCTTACCTGATCTGGCCTGTATCTGATTTCAGGCCAAAAAGCGATGTGGTTGATTCTTAAATGTCCACTCAGATTACCAAGTTAGACAATTCAAGGGCAATTCGGGATGGATGGTAAATGCTGGCCGAACATTTTTCATCAGTGGCTTGCAACGTTTTTCAGATGTTTCTGCTTCTGCTTCAACATGTATCGTTATTAGTGGCAGGGCTTATCTGAGTTAGCAGTTTGGTGGTGAAAATGTGAAAGGTGCCTTCCTTCCCCTTGCAATCCAGCTTTCATTTGAAAGAGGGCAGTGGACAGAAGGCAGGCAACTGAAATTCCTGATGACCGGAGGACAGGTGATGTGCTGTTCTCACATCCAGCAATCCACAGCAGGGTTTCTCAGCTTCATTTTCCTTTCTCCTCTACCACCTTAACATTGGGCAACTCTGTGAATGAAATTCATTCGCAGCAGCATCACAATGCGTTTAGGCTTCTCTAATGACTCAACACCGTCATCCTACCAGATGTAAGTCATCTTTCACACATAATCAACTTCTTATACAAGATTACATTTGGATAGTAAATTGATTTAATTTGAATTGGTTCTGATGTGAGTGATTAAATAAATGATTGTCGAAATATGACTAGAAAGATATTTTTACATGAGCAATATGTAAAAATCTGTTCTCTGCATAATCCTGTGCCAATATATATATTTTTCTGGCAAATGATTTATGATTATTGCTCAATTATTGTTCAAATGCCATCTAAGATCCAGATGCATGAATGACTATTTAATATAGATTTTGTTTTTGCAGAAAGCATTATGGGAAGCAGGTTTCCTGATAGATAAGCCTATAGTAATATAAGGCTTATAGAATCCTCGTAATGAGCAATTTACCTTGCTTTTTATGACTAGAGGTGGCAACTTTAACCACAACATTATTAAAGAACTCAAGAAACAACACAAAGCAGCTTCACAGACTTCTGTGAGCCTTCTGTGGCAAATAATTCCATAGAATCACCACCCTCTGACTAAAGAAATTCTTCCTCATCTCCTTCCTAAGTGTCCTTTAATTCTGACCTCCAGACCAAGACTCTCCCACTGGTGGAAACCTCCTCTCCACATCCACTGTATTTATTAGGGAGGACACATATCTTATCTCTGGAGAACATGAATAGGTGATGTTTCAGACTGGGACCCTTCTCCTAAATTGGATTCCGACAGCCACTGAAGAAGTGTTCCAACCCAAAACATCACTTGTCCATGTTTTTCAGAGATGCTGCCTGACCTGCCGAGTTACTCCAGCACTTTGTGTCTTTTTTTTGCAAACCAGCATCTGTAGTACATTGGTTCTACTATTGAGCATAGAAGTTGGGATGACATCCCTATAAGATCATTCCTGGTCTTTTGCGCTCCAAGGAATAAAGTCCTAGCTTGTTCAATCTCTCCCTGTAGCATAAAATCACGAGGGGAATTGATAGGGTGAATACACAGTATTTTACCCAGAGTAGGTGAATCAAGAACCAGAAGACATAGGATTAAGGTGATGGGGGAAAAATTTAATAGGAACTTGAAGGGCAACTTTTTCATTCAGAGTGGTGGGTATATGGAAATGGTTTAGAGGGATCTGGGCCACATGCAGGCAAATGTAATTAGGTGAGATGGGTTACCTTGGTCGGCATGGAATGGGCTGAGGGGCCTGTTCCAATGCTGTAAGACTCAATGACACATACAGTGCTGATGATGGAATACATGTTTGCCGAAGGAATGCAATTTGAGCAGAGTCTTAATTAGGAAGCTTTGGAAATTATAGGAGCTGAAAAGAGCCTACTGGAAGTTGATGAAATTAATTACTTTTCCAGTACAGGAAAATTGATCATTAAAAGCATCTAAATGGGTCACAATCATGTTTCTGGATGGTGTGCCAAGGAAAGGCATATGGATAATGAACATGAGTGAATCAAGAATGAAACATTGGTGGACCATATGGGAAATGTGGTGGCCATGACTTTCCAGTCACATTATATTTCCATCCCATTCCCACTTTGCCTTGGCTTTGGCCTCGTACATTGTTCCTATGGAGAAAGGAGCAGATCATCTTTCAATGGGGCACATTATAGCCCTCTAAACATAAGTTTTCTCAAGTGCCAGTGAATTTATATCCAGCATACCCCTTGCACAGACCATTGTACAATGAGCAAGATAATATTTATTTTGTGGCATATCACACTCAGGTGGATCCATCGAGCTACTCATGCATTTTTCCAGTTGTTCGGGTGGCGCAGTGGCAGAGTTGCCACCTTACAGCGCCCGATACCCAGGTTTGATCCTGACTATGGGTGCTGTCTGTACAGAGTTTGTACGTTCTCCCGAGACAGCAAGAGAATGTACAATTGATTTTTTTAAATGGTGATGCTGAAAATCCAAAATAAAAACAGTAAACGTTAGAAATACTCAGCAGATCAGGACACCTCTGCGGGAAGAGAAATAGAGTCAACGTTTCAGGTGAGAACTGAAAAGGGGACAAATAAAACTGCAGGAAGAGTGTATGAAGGTGATGATTCTGTTAGGATAAAACCATGGGAATAAACTGTTGACAAGGTTACCTGGTCAATGAGTGAATGGAGCAGTTAGAGGTTGAAAACATTGACAAAAGTATATGGATGAAAGATTGCATCAGTTGCAAAATGCAGAACAGGAAGGTGGGTTATGTTGGGCATGTCCTCCACAACCAGAGAGATAAAGAAAAACAAGGAGAAAAAAATATGTTGAGCAATATCATAGCTGGATGACTGATACACAGCTGAAAGGGAAAAATGTGTTGATGGTGACATCTCTTTGAAGTTGAAATTGCAGAGAATAGTCAGTGGTATGCGGAGGCTGATGGGGTGGAATGTAAGGACTGGGGGAAGTTCACAAGTTAGAGGAGTAGAATTAGGCTATTCTGTCCATCGAGTCTACTCCACCATTCAATCATGGCTGATCTCTGCCTCCTCATCCCATTTTCCTGCCTTCTCCCCATAACCATTGACACCCGTTCTAATCAAGAATTTTTCTATCTCTGCCTTAAAAATATCCACTGACTTGGTCTCCACAGCCCCCTGTGGCAGAGTTCCACAGATTAACTACCCTCTGATTAAAGACGTTCCTCCTCACCTTCTTTCTAAAAGAACGCCCTTTAATTCTGAGGCTAGGACCTCTGGTCCTAGATTTGCCTACCAGTGGAAACATCCTTTCCACATCCACTCTATCTATACCTTTGAATATTCTGTAAGTTTCACTGAGGTCCCTCCCTCAAACTTCTAAACTCCAGTGAGTTGAGGCCCAGTGCTATCAAGCGCTCATCATATGCTAACCCACTCATTCCTGGGATCATTCTCGTAAACCTCCTCTGGACCCTCTCCAGCACCGGCACATCCTTCCTCAGACATGGTGACCAAAAAAAAAAGGGAACTGTCGATGAGAAAAACACAAATTGCTGGATAAACTCAGCAGGTCGGGCAGCATCTGTGGAGGAAATGGACTGGCGCTGTCTCGGTTGGGGACCCTTCAGGCTGTTCCTTGTTCTCTGGAACTTTGCCCATGTCCTATTCCAGAGGACAGGGGAGGGGATGAGAGTAGAGGTGCAAAAAATGGATGAGATGTGGTACAGGGTTTTGCCAGTGTTGGCAGAGGTGAAACCATAGATCAGGAAGATGGAAGGTATTTTAGAAGCCCGTGTATGGAAAGCCTCGTCATTAGAGCGAATATGACGGAGAGGGAGCAACTGGGAGAATGGAATAGATTGGAACAGGAGACAAGGTGGGATGAAAAGTAGTAAAGGGCCTGTCCCACTTAGGCGATTTTTTAGGCGACTGCCGGCGACTGTCAAAGTCGTAGCAGATCGCCAAAATTTTATTTTACCCGACAACAATGACCACGACAATGCCGAGTCAGGTCGAGATTACACCGTCTTTGGAAACATCGCAAAATTCCCACGCTGTCAATGCTTCTCCGGCATCCTAATTTTCGCTGATGTTGGTAAGTACTTGAGAGTTTTGAACTATAACATCTTGTATGGGTTAGGTAAAAACCAAGCTTCACTGTAACAAGGCATAAACTGGATTTACTTCCAGTTTACTAATAGCTGTATTAAAAAAATTTTTTAAAGTGGTTAAGTGGATTTTTGTGAAAAGTGTGTGGGCATTCTTTGAAAAATGTATGGGAGATGCATATCTAGTTTCTGGGTTGCATATCTGGGTTGGGAGCCCACTTTAAATGTAATGGCTGATGGCCATAAACATCGTGAAAATTCCCACGCTTACCTGACCGTCAAACTGTCGCCTCCAATCTACCTGTCAAATGTCCTGACGGTAAATAAATAAATAAATAAACAAGCTTTTTATGGTATTTTGAAATTACTTTACTTATTTTAATATTATGTGCTTCTAAATGCATCTAAGAGAACATAGCAAACCTGGGGACAGCATGCAACAGCACACGCAATAAGCAACGATACCTGGCGATAAGCCAGCTGTCGCTGAGAAATTTCACTCCAGATGATTACTCAGCGACGCGCTGAGATCCACTACGATTCTTAGAAGACTCCTCACGATCATGCCTGCGACACCCGGCGAACTGTCGGCGACAGCCTAGTCGCCAGCAGTCGCCTTAAAATCACCTAAAGTGGGACAGGCCCTTAAGTAATGAGCAATGTTCATTCCCAGGCACAACTGAAGTTTATACCGTGGCATAAATGGCCCTTAATACCAGGCTACAAGCTAATCTAGTTCACCTATTAGTGTGCACTTGTATTTCAAGACAATAAAATGCTTAATATTTTACTTGATACTGAAGTTGCACAAATACTTTGGCTGCCACCTAGTGGCATCCTAAAATAACTGCAACTGACTCAATATGGAAACATTGCCGAAATCTTTCCTGGAAAATAGATTGTGTTTATAATGCATGTCAATATCAATGTGTAAATCAGCCAACAAGTTCCAGGATTGAAAATAAACACGAGGTTGTTTAGTTGAGAAACATTTACCCAACAGTATTGGTATTAAATGGAACTACGTAAGTGGAACTTTCTGAAATAGACCACCCACAATGGGCTGAATAATCTATTTTTGTATCACAGGATTTATGATAGCCATTGCTTTTGTTACTGGAAAAGAAAATCACAAAAACCTGCTGGAAGTGCAAGTTAATGAACATTATGATCAACTAAGAATTTCAATGTTCCAATTCTACTACAGACTAGACCAAGTGGACCTGTTGGGCCCAAACCACTCCTGCATTGGTACAGCACCCTCCCCTCCCCCCCCCCTCCCCCTCCCCCTCCCCCTCCTCCCCCTCCTCCCCCCCTTCCCCCTCCTCCCCCCCCTTCCCCCCCACTCCAACCCCCTCTATCCCCCCCCCCTCCCTCGGAGATAAATTTAAACTTTAAAATGTGAATAACTTAAAAAATATAACACCGATTTCAATTAAACTTCTTCCATTTGCACCAAAGGGATGGCGGTGAGTAAGGTGGGCCTAAAATTGTCGCACTATACTGTACCGTTTTGGCTGTAGCTCAGGAAAAAACAAACAAATGAGAGTTTTAGGATATAGATGGCTATTAAACACAACCAACTCTTAACTTTCCTGAGGGTCTGCTTCTTAACTAATGAGATTTAGAGTCATAGAGTCATACAGTATGGAAACAGGCCCTTTGGCCCAATTTGCCCACACCAGCCAAAATGTCCCATCTACACTTGTCCCATCTGCCTGTATTTGGCCCATTTACCTCTAAATCTGTCCTGTCCATGTACCTGTCTAATTGTTTCCTAAACATTGCAATAGTACCTGGCTCAACTACCTCCTCTGCCAGCTCGTTCCATACACCCACCACCCTTTGGTGAAAGAGTTACCCCCTCAGGTACCTATTAAAGCTTTCCCCCCTCAACTTAAACCTGTCTTATAGTTCTCGATTCCCCTACTCTGGGCAAGTAGTATTTAAGCGAGGGGATTAAAAAAGTGAGACAACTGGAGGTCAACAACAGAAAAAAAGAATTAATTAAGAATTAAGGCCGAGAATTAGGGAAAAATAGAAAGATTGGATTTGGCGCAAAAAGGCAGAAAGGAAAAATATGGAAAAATTTAACAATTTTAAAAATCATGAACAGGAATTGAAAATGGGAGATTTAACATTTAAAGTTGTTCTTTTTCTGGGACAGATAAGTTGACTGGAATTCCAATAATAATTATGATTTAATTAAAAGGTTTTTGAACTCTTGATTGCAAGACTTCTGTTGTGAATTAAACACAAAATTAAAGTAAAAATCCAACAAGCTTGTATCATAATGGGGAGAATATTTGCCATTTGTGTCGAAAATGTAGCAAAATTAACATTAATTGAATAGCAAGTTCTGGTCTTTCACAGCAGATCCCTTACTTCTTTGAAATTACTGACCAATTTGTGTATTGTTACCGCCCATGCAATGACTTTGATGCTTCTGGCAAGATTTACTTCAATATCATAACAAAGGCATCAACACAAGGACATTAGAAATGGACTTGGGAGAAAGCCACCAGCCCCTTTGACTCTCATCCATTATTCATCAACAGGCCGATCTTCTCTCTCAGCACCATTTTTAAGGTTGATCACATTTGTGAAGTTTTAGCTTTATCAGTTTCAAACATTTCCTTGATATTGGATTAAATGGATTTTCTTCGCACCCATTTTAACAGCTTAGGGGTGGAATTTCTTAATTCCCTTTGTGCTAAATGCTTTCCCATGGATCTGTGCCACCAGTAATGCTTTTTTTGAAATAAGTAATTAGTGGTGAAATGGATTTCCAGAGGCAAAGATGTATGATGACTAGATAATCAGCCATAACTAGTGCAGAGAGTTGAAACCATTGGATGAGGAGGGTAATCTTGAATGCACATCCTCAGAGTGCCTTCACAGAAAGTAGATGTTCATCTCGGCCATAAAGATGACATCACTGTTATTAATTCTTTAAGTGGGAGTGAAATTTTTATGCTAGTGCCGCGCGCTTTTATTGGTTCTGTATTTGAACATTAATGTGTAAAGATGCAGACACAGACAAGTTCCAGAAAATGCACAGCAGTTTGTTCCCATCAATACCTTTACCCCTTGTACTTGTCAATGTCAAGTATTTGATCATCTGCTTTGTGCAACACTGCTTTTGTATCAGTGTTTGATGCAGCAAATCGATTTGTCACTGTCAAGGTTTAGCATTTCTGCTACCTTTGCTCGTCCTTCTAATAAAAGAGTCCTTTGAACTCAGTGCTGTATCTCTACAGTTGGGGAAACAGCATAACAACGTGACTGTTGGGATGTAACTGAGGGAATTATATCTTAAAGCCTTCCAAGTCTGACCAGTGCTGAGATGAATGTATGTCAATGGCAATTGAGTATCAGGTTATGGCCCTATAGTGACTGAATGATTGTTCTGTACACATAGTAGTTCTCATGAGCGCAGCGGCTGATGATAAAGCTGCTGATGATAAAGTTATCTCCTTGTTGCCTTTGATGAAGTCAACAATGAAGAATGTTTAGTGCCTCAGGCAACGAATCTTTTTCAGGGCAGGAATGTCAAGTCTTCGCTGTATTGTGCCAGGAAAAGTGTTGAGAGCAGATATGCTCACAACATTTAAGAGGCATTTAGACAGGCACACAAACTGGCGGAGGATTGAGTGATAGAGCCCATGTACAGGCAGATGTACAGTTTACATTGGCATCTTGTTTGGCACAGACATTGTGGGCTGCAGGACCTGTTTCTGTGCTGTACTGTTCTACATTCCTGTCCAGCCTTCCATAGCTAATCCTTGCTGTTAGGTTCCTGGGACTGCTCTAATTGGGCATAATTAGGGCACCTCCTGGTCATTTTGCTACAGTTTCAACCACGGGATAAACTGTACATCATAACAGCTGAAAAATAAATGTACAGTAGAATCCAAACATTGCCGGGAGCTCTTGCCTATGTCCTTGGCATAAGGTGCTGAGATGGAGGCTTACCATTTTCCTGTTTTTAACTCTCCGTGTGGATGTGAAGTCCTTGCAGTGGAGTAAGCAGTGGAATATCAGTAAGATCGCCCTGAGAGCCTGTTCAGAGATGGTCATCTTTTGGTGGCTGCTGACATGCATATTCTCTGCCATCTCAATAGACAATAGGTGCAGGAGAAGGCCATTCGGCCCTTCGAGCCAGCACCACCATTAAATGTGATCATGGCTGATCATTCTCAATCAGTACCCCGTTCCTGCCTTCTCCCCATACCCCCTGACTCCGCTATCCTCAAGAGCTCCATTCGAGCTCTCTCTTGAATGCATTCAGAGAATTGGCCTCCACTGCCTTCTGAGGCAGTGAATTCCACAGATTTACAGCTCTCTGACTGAAAAAGTTTTTCCTCATCTCCGTTCTAAATGGCCTACCCCTTATTCTTAAACTGTGGCCCCTAGTTCTGGACTTCCCCAACATTGGGAACATGTTTCCTGGCTCTAACGTGTCCAACCCCTTAATAATCTTATATGTTTCGATAAGATCCCCTCTCATCCTTCTGTTCCTTGTACATTGTTCCTCTGTTCATTGTACTTCTCCCCCTCAGTTCCTCCACCTACACTTCCTCACTATGCTGGAAGGCCTCGGGCTAAGGCTGAGCCCTCTTGATGACACAGATATGGGGAATGTAGCAGATGATGAAATATTCAATTGTAGGTTACATTGGGCCATGCTGAAACAGAGGGAAGGAGCATCACTGGACCTCATCTTGGCAAAGTTAACTAGTCGAGTGGAGGGAGTGACTGAGGGAGATTATTTTAGAGATAGTAATTTTAAAGTAGTTTTTGAAAAGGATAGGGATGGACTAATAATAAAGGTTTTAAGTTGGAGCAGGCCTATTTCATAACCATGAGAGCGGACCTGGCAAAGGTAGATTGAGAGCAGCTGCTTTTAGGTAACATGAAACACAGAACACGGAACAATGCAGAGGGGAACAGGCACTTTGGCCCCTGATGTTGTGCCGAACATGATGCCAAATTCAACTAATCCCAGCTACCTACACATGGGCATGGGGTTAGGAGGGAGAGATAGATCAGCCATGATTGAATGGTGGAGTAGACTTGATGGGCCGAATAGCCTAATTCTGCTCCTAACACATATTCTTATGACTTATGAATACAAATATGAGTGAATCCTATCCCAAATAATTCCAAATATAGTAAATCCTATCCCTAATATGTAAGTTCCGTCTGACTCTGATGGTGTACCTGGCGATGCTCTCAAAACCTGTATGACTAGCTAAGACCTGGCTAGAATCTTCCGGCAAATTTTCAATCTTTAGGTTTAGATTTAGGTTTAGATTTATTACTGTCACACATACCAAGGTACAGCGAAAAGCTTTATTTTGCATGCTGTCCAAACAGATCTGATATACCATACATATATACAATCAGTTCAAAGTCAAGAGATAGAACAAAGGAGAAGATGCAGAGGACAAAATATAATTCTCAGCATTCTAGCGCATCAGTTTCATAGACAATGTCCAATGTCCTAAATGGGGTAGAGGTGAATCGAACAGTACTCTTACTTATGAAAGGACTGTTTGGAAGCCCGATAACAGAGGGGAAGAAGCAGTTCTTGAGTCTAGTGTGCAAATATTCAAGCTTCTGTACCTTTTGTCATATGGAAGCATGGGGGAAGAAGGAATGACCAGGGTGGAACAAGTCTATGATTAGGTTGGCTGTTTTTTCCGAAGCAGTGTAAAGTGTAGATGGAGTCAATGGTAGGAAATCTAGTCAGTGTGATGGACTGGGAACATCTGCAACTCTCTGCAATTTCTTCCAGTCTTGGGCAGAGTTGTTGCCAAATCAAGCTGTGATACAACCTGACAGTATGCTTTCTATTGTGCATCTGTAGAAGTATGTAAGAGTCACTGGAAACATGCTGAATTTCCTCAGTCTCCTCAGGAAATAAAGGCGTTCCTATGCCTTCTTGGCTATTGCATCAATGTGGTTGGTCCAAGACAGATCATTGGTAATATTAACACTAAGTACTTGAAGCTCTCAACCATTTCCCTTCTGTATCATAGATGCTGATTGGGACATGCGCTCCACCATGCTTACTGAAGTTGATAACCAGCTCCTTCATTTTGCTGATATTAAGGGAGAAGTTAATGATCTGACACCATGTCACAGAGTTCTCTACCTTCTTCTACCATCTTGCCATTTTTCATGATTCAGTCCACCTCAGTGGTATCATCTGCAAAGCTATGGCTGGAGTTTGATCATGATTATGGGTGCTGTTAGTACAGAGTTTGAATGTTCTCCCTGTGACTGGGTTTTCTCCGGTTGCTCCAGTTTCCTCCCACATTCCAAAAATGCGCAGGTTTGTAGCTTAATTGGCTTCTGTAAAATTGTCCTCCGAGTGTAGGATAGAACTAGTGTATGGGTGTGACAGACATTCAAAGAAATATTTCACAATTCTCAATGATTATGCATTCATACATTACACATTTATTGAGATATAAAGACAATACAGGAACAAATATCCACTGGGCCAAAGGGCCTATTTCCACACTGTATCTGGAAACTAAACTATAAAATAAACTAAAATCAGGAAGTAGAATCAATTTGGTTAGAGGGGTTGAAAACACAGGTGGAATAATAATAGCTTCACTTTTGTACTGAGAATCAATTGGGAAATAGTGGAGGCTTGAGACAAAGGGAATGCAATAATTATAGATTATTTCAAGCCTTTGCATAGAATTACAAAATTGGCAAAGGAAGAATCCAATCAGGGATCAGAGGTCTTTAGATCTCTTCTGGGGCAGTCTCTTGGGATCGAGGATGACTGCTTCCACTCTGGTATTGTGGGTTCTGAGGTGATTACAAGGTCAATGTGGGAACCACAGACTTTTCCACTAACATTAGCGTGATGTTAGACCGGATCAAACAGTAATCTCATCGGACAGGAGTCACTGCAATGTCATAGAATTTCAGTTTAAGAGTAAAAACTTAAATACAAAATTAGAGTCTTAAACTTGAGAGAAAACAGTTGCATAGATTTGAAGAGAAAGTCGGCTAAAGTAGATATGAAAACTGGCTTAAAAGATATGACGTTAAATAAGTAGTGACAGACATTCAAAGAAATATTTCATGATTCTCAATCATTATACATTCATTGAGATATAAAGACAATGCAGAAAAAATTATCCACCTATGGCTAACCTTTAACAATGGTATTGAATTGAAAGTGTGATTTCTAAAAATGAAAAGGGCAGTGGTTGATCTGAGGATTGGGAGGATTTTAGAAACGAATAAAAGATAAAGTGGGAGAAAGTAGAATACCAACATAAATTAGCAAGCAATATAAAAATGGACTAATCAAGCTTATATAACATTTTAAAAACCTAGCAAAGACGAAGTTCAGTTCAGTTTAATTTAGTTTATTGTCACGTGTACCAGGTAAAGATTAGCCAAGAGAGGGGAATTAATCATGGGGAATTTAAAAATAGCAGGAGCCATTCACAAAATATTCATAAAGTATTATAGAACTAGGCAGAAAAGGAGTGGGAGATACTCAAAAAGAAAAGTGGAAAAAAAGTATCAGGAAAATTATTAGGATTGAAAACAAATACAACACTGATAGCCCACATTTACAGTAAAATGTGGATAGAAAGACAATGGATAGATGTGAGAGATAGCTGTGATTTTACAAAATGTTGCTAGTTTTCGGAAAGTGTGCAGCAGACTGGAAATGCACAAATGAAAGAAAAGGTAGACACAAAGTGCTGGAGTAACTCAGCGGATTACTTTAGTCTGAAGAAGGGTTCCGACCCGATTCATCACTCATCCTTTCTCTCCAGAGAACCTGCCTGACCCGCTGAGTTACTCCAGCACTTTGTTTCTATCTTTAGTATATACCAACATCTGCAGTTCCTTTCTACACAATGTAAGAAAAGTGTAACAAAAGACAAAATCATGGTTGTTTTAACAAACATTTTTTTTAGGGTAAAACCGGAAGGTAGATAAAGTGCAGCTAGTGTTTATGTATTTGGATTTCAGAATCCATTCAATAAAGGGCCATCAGGAAGATAACCGCAAAATAAGGGCTCAAGGGATTGAAGGTTCAAGAAACAATCATATTTATAGATGTATTGGTGTATTAGTAGGATCACCAATTGTATGCAATCTAAAAATCGAAGAAAGGAAAAAGCACATTGTTAGTTGCGTACTCTCATAGTTTGAGGGAGATAAAAGAGCAAATTTGTAGGCAAATCTCCAACAAGTTTAGATGTAGCTGGGTATAACAGTGGGGGAATGTAAAAACAAAGAACTGCAGCTGCTGGTTAATACACAAAAGGACACAAAGTGCTGGAATAACTCAGCAGGTCAGTCAGCATCCAAGGAGAACATAGCTAGGTGATGTTTTGAGTCGAGATCCTTCTTCAGACCCTTGATGAAATTTCACGAATGCGGGTATTATTAAAATAAAAGCAAAACTGAGGGTTCATAAAGTCACCATGGCATCAGCTTTGATTTAAGCTCATTTAATCTGGATGCTGTAAAGACATCCGTGCTATAAATGACTTTCACATGGACTGTCTGAGGAAATTGATGAGGATAAGATGGTAAGGAAGGATACATTCATTGAGTTTCTCACAAAGCATCCACTCTGCTAATGCAATCACAGATAAGTTCGCCAGGCATCAGAATGTCAGATGAGCAACATTAAAAAATAATGGAATCATAGAATGCTTGTGCCAGTATTAAAAAAATAATCTCACCTTTTCATATTTGTTCCGCAGCCCTGAATAAAAACATAAGAAATAAAAGTAGAGCAGGCTATTCACTTTCTTGTAAACTGTCTCTTAATACATTCACAGCTGATCTTTTACCTCAGCACCACTTTTCTCCATTCACCCCGTTTTCCATGATTCTGTGATTCAGAAATCCAAACATATATTGATCTGCTGTACACTCAGCAAAGAGCCTCCACAGTCACCTTGGGGAGAAAATTCCAAAGATTTCCCCCCACCTCTGTCTTGAATGGCCCATCAATATTTTGAGACAGTAACCTTGGCTTTACATAACGCAGCCAGGAGAAACATCAGCTGCATCCATGCTGCCAAATTCTTCAAAACATAGTAAAAGTTCCTCCTGACATTCATAAATTTTTACATCTGATATTTCAAAGGGATCGTCTCTAATTCTTCCAAACTCTAGAGAGTGCAGACTTGGTCTACCAAGTTTCTCCTCACCTTGGGCGGCATGGTGGCGCAGTAATAGTGTTGCTGCCTTACAACGTCAGAGACTCGGGTTTGATCCTGATTACTGATTACAGAGTTTTTACGTTCTCCCCGTGACCTGCGAGGGTTTTCTCCGAGATCTTCGGTTTCCTCGCACACTCCAAAGATGTATAGGTTTGTAGGTATAAATGTAAATTGTCCCTAGTGTGTGTAGGATACTGTTAGTGTGTGGGGATTGTGTTAGTAAGCAGGGGTCACAGGTTGGTACAGACTCAATGGGCCAAAGGGCCTGTTTCTGCGCTGTATCTCTGAATTAAACCAAACTAAATAACATATCCAATTTTTCAGGAATCGATTGGTGTGTCTTCAAAATATTTCCTCCATCATATTCCAGAGGAAGAGTCTTCACACAAAACACAGACTCCAGTAGTTTGATTTTTTGCTCCTGATTCCAACATCTGCAATCTTTTGTGCCAACAAAAATATTCTGACTTTTGCAAGGAGATCAGACCTTACATGGTATTCAACAGAGCTCTATATAATTGGAGCAAAACATGTCTATTCTTGTTCTCTTGCCATAAAGGGCAACATACCGTTTGTGATCCGCACTGCAGGCTGAACCTGAATGTTGCGACTCATGTTCAGAGATGCTCAGGTCCCTTTCAACACCAACTCATTTCAGACTCTATTGATAAAGAACTTCATCTGCCTCGTTTTTCTAACAAAATGAATGGCCTCAGATTTTTCCACGTTATTTCCCATCAGTTATGTCATTATCCAATTACTTAGCCTCCATAACCCCTGGCAGTCACTCTGGTTTCTCCTTGCAATACATCTTTGTATCATCAATAAATGTTGGTCTAGAATCACAGGGTCATGGAGTCACTGTGATGTACAGTACGGAAAAGGCCCTTCAGCCCACTTTGACCATGCCGACCAAGTTGGCATATTGGGCTAGTCCCATTTGCCTGGATTTGGCCCATAGACCTCTTATGGCCTTTCTATCCATATACTGTAGCTGTCCTAATGCTTTTAGTTTAGTTTAGAGATACAGCACGGAAACAGGTCCTTCGGCCACCTAGTCTGCACCGACCCCCGCACATTAACACTACCTTACACACACTAGGGACAATTTTACATTTACACCAAGCCAATTAACCTACAATCCTGTACGTCTTTGGAGTGTGGGGGGACACTGAAGACCTCGGCGGAAACCCATGCAGGTCACAGGGATAATGTATAAACTCCGTACAGACAAGCACCCATAGTCAGGATCGAACCCAGGTCTCTGGCGCTGTAAGGCAGTAGCTCTACCGCAGCGCCATTGTGCTGCCCTAAAGGTTGCAATTATCTCCATTTCTAAATGGAGATAATTGCAACCTTTAGGGCAGCACTATGGCGCAGCGGTAGAGCTACTGCCTTACAGTGCCAGAGACCTGGGTTCGATCCTGACTCTGGCAGCAGATTCCAGATACAGGTTACACACTTAGCGCAACAGTTACCCCTGAGGTCACTCACTCTTAACAATTTCCTCAACCTATGCCCTCTAGTTTTTGAATCCTCTACCCTGGGAAAAAGACTGTGAGCGTTCACTATATCCATGACCCTCATTATCTCGTACACCTCAATGAAGTCAACCCTCGGCCTTCTACACCTCAAAGGAGAAAAATGATAGTCTATCCAACCTCTCCCTATAACTCAAACCCACAAGACCAGATAACATGTTGATGAATCTTTTACCGCACCCGTTCCAAGTTAATGACATAATTCCTATAGCTAGGCGACCACAACTGCACACAGTACTTCAAGTGTGGTCTCATCAACCACTTGTCCAGTTACATCATGAGGCCCCAACATTTGTACACAATACCCTCCCAATGAAGGCAAGCATGCCAAATGCCTTGGTGACCACACTCTCTACCGGATTAGGCTCTTTTAGGGAACCATTCATCTTACTCCCAGATCTCTCTGTTCTGCAACACTCTCCCCCAGGACTCTACCATTTACTCTACAAATCCTGCCATGCATGGCTTGACATTCTAATCAAGAAGGCAGCATCTGGCTTCAGCAGCCCCACCATCAGGGCCAAGCCGAACTCTCGCTGCCACTGTCAGGCAGGAAGTACGGAAGTCTGAGGTCGCACACTATCAGGTTTGGGAACAGCTACTTTCCTTCAATAGTCAGGTTCTTGAACCAACCTGTACAACCCTAATCCTTCCTCTGCAGTGAAAAACTCGATCACCTCTTGCATTATTCTGGGGTTATTTGCCAATTGTCTGTTTTTGCCCTAATGATTTGCGGGGTTTTTATGCACTATCTTTCTCTTTTCACTGTCTTGTAAAATTTATGTGCATTTATAAATAATCTATGTTTTTGTGCGTTGCCTGAGTCTATGTGCCTGAGATACTACAGCAAATAAGATTTTCATGCAATTGTACCCCATCATACTTGTGCATAAAACAATAAATACGGAAGACAGACCAAAATGCTGGAGTAACTCAGCGGGCAAGGCAGCATCTCTGGAGAAAAGGAAGAGGTGACGTTTCGGGTTGAGACCCTTCATCACTCCCAATATTGTTAACAATAAACATGACTTGATAAAACGTTTAGTCTCCTCCTCTAAATCATTGATACAGCCAGTGAACACCTGGATGTCAACACCATTCCTTGTAGTGTCTGACTGGTCTTTTGCTACTTTTTTACTCTATTTATTACTGTCTGCTCCTATCATTGAAACAAGGTTGGGTACAATTTGTATCCGTCTTTGAATTCCAGGTGCCTTTTATTTTCTTGACCAGCCTGCCATTTAGGACCTTGCCAAAAGTCTTGTTGAAATCCATCTAAATTCTGTCAGTTGCACTTTCTCAATTTTTTGCTGTCCCACTACCAGTAACATTTTATCTCCCCACACATGTCTGTTTTCATAGAGACCACTCTCCTCGCAACTCGACTAAGAATGCTACGCCAACCTATGGCCAGGAAAATTCCTCAATGCTTCTACTTTCAAGGAGGCTGAGAATCGGCATGTCTCCAAAGACTCTTCCCAAACTCTACAGATACACCATAGAAAGCATCCCATGGGGAGGCATCACAGCTTGGTTTGGCAACAGTTCTGCCCAAAATGACAAGAAATTACAGAGGGGTGTGGACGGAGCCCAGACCATCATACAAACCAGCCTTCCCACCATCTTCACTTCATGCTGCCTCTGGAAAGCAGCCAACACAGTCTAGTTTAACTTAGAGATAGGGGGGGCGTGTCCAATGCTTGGCTGAGTAGACATAACTTTTCAGCACTCCCGAAAACAAAGCCCTAAACTGCTAAAAAAAGACGAACTAAAGGAATCAAGTACTTTAAATTAAATCAGAAAGAATACAGAACGTACAGATGCCTTCCAAGAAAGTAAAAGGAGGAGTACAACTGCCACAGAAGCAAGCAAAGGAATCAAGGAAAAAAATCGAAGGAAGGCCCACAGCTCTGATGGAGCAGGGGACTAGATTTGGTGACCCCTCGGCAGGCGGTGAGTCTGGGGAGGGTTCCGGTATGAAGCTGGAATCTACTACTCCCAGCAAGCGCTCTTTGACTCGGGTCAAAATACGAGGGAGTGGCCGTGAGTTATCAAAAAAGCCCACTGTTTGCCGAGAGGCTGCTGATGTTTTGTCTGTTTTGTCTGGAGTTTCGGACTCGAGTGACGATGAGGTAACGGGAGACTCCACTAGCAATGGAAGTGGAAATGAAGAAGAGGAAGAAAAGCAAGAAGATACAGAGACTAATATGAAAACGATGCTTCAAGAAATTATTAACAGGCTCAAGAAAATTGAAGGAGATAACAAATTAATGAGGAGAGATAACAAGAAATTTCGTAAGGCTTTGAAAAAAATGGAGGAGAAATTTCAAACAGTCACAAATATAGTGGATAATATGCAAATGGAAAATGAAATGTTAAAATCTAGAGTGGAAAAAAATGAAGACAGTATTACTGCAGCAGCAATTGAAAGCAAAAAGACGGCGGAGAAGTTGGATGCCTTGGAAAACTATAGCAGGAGAAATAATGTTAAAATTGTCGGTTTGCCAGAGGGAGTGGAGGGGGAAGACCCAATTAACTTTTTTCAAGATTGGATAGTGACCACTCTGGGAATAGATAAACAAGGTCCGATGGAAATAGAAAGAGCACATAGGGCTCTAAGACCGAAACCCTCGGCTAATCAAAAGCCAAGATCTGTGTTGATTAAATTTTTAAGATACCAAGATCGAGAATTGGTTTTCAAAACAGTCGGGAATAATATAAGAGAGGGAAAACCAATAGAACATGAAGGTACTAAAATAATCTTTTACCCAGACATCAGTAATGCCTTGTTGAGCAGAAAAAAAGAATTTAATAAGGCAAAAAATATTCTATGGAAGAAAGGCTATAGGTTTATTTTACTGCATCCGGCTACTTTGAAGATTATGATCAACACTGGAGAAAATAAATTTTTTAAAGACTTTGTCAAAGCAGAAGAGTATGCGGAAGAATTGCCATCGAGAAATGCTTAAGAAGATTCATGAATGATTGATTATTAATAATATCTGTATACTATAGAGGGGATTAACTGTATTAAGGATTGTTAATTTTTAGAAGTACTTGATATATCGGGGGGGTTGGAGAATGTGGATGCTCCACCATAATCATGGGCACAAGTGTGGTGCGGACCACACCTCGTATAATAGAGGGGGGTAATGTTGCTAATCTATTTATTAACAACATTAGAGGGAGGGTCTATTTCTCTATCTTTCTTATTTCTTTTCTGTTTTTATACCTGGACTATGGAGGGGAGCACACTGAAATACGGCACAATGTAAATATCGGAAGAGGTATCAAGGTAAGGAAACAAAAAAAAAAAGGAATGAATGGATAACACATTAAATTTTTTAAGCTATAATGTGAATGGGTTAAATGGACCGATAAAAAGGAAGAGAATTTTAACACAGATGAAAAAATTGGAAGTAGATATAGCTTTCTTGCAAGAAACACATCTAACGGAAAAAGAGCATCAAAAGTTAAAGAGAGATTGGGTAGGAAGTATGGTCGCATCTTCTTTTAACTCAAAAGCAAGAGGGGTTGCTATCCTATTTAAGAAAACGCTACCAATTAAGATACAAAATATTGTAAGTGACCCAGTAGGTAGATTTATAATTGTACAGTGTCAAATTTTCTCAGAATTGTGGACTTTAATGAATATATATGCACCAAATACAGATGATGAGAAGTTTGTGCAGGATACTTTTCTAAATCTAGCGGAAGCACATGAAAATATATTGATAGGGGGAGATTTCAATTTTTGTTTAAATCCAGTAATGGATAGATCATCAAGGACAACGACAAGGACAAGAGCAGCGAAGACAACCTTGAATTTAATGGAAAGTTTAAATTTAATAGATGTTTGGAGGAAAAGCCATCCCAAGGAAAGAGATTACTCTTTTTATTCCAATAGACATGATACATATTCTAGAATAGATCTATTTTTGATTTCAGCTCAATTAAGCGGTAGAATAATACAAATAGATTACAAGGCTAGATTGTTATCGGATCACTCACCATTATTAATGAAAATTACAATGCCAGATAAAGAACAGTCAGTGTATAGATGGAGACTCAACTCTTTACTATTGAAAAGGCAAGACTTCTGTGATTTTATTCGAGGACAAATTGAATTATATTTGGAGACAAATTTAAATTCAGTGGATGATAAATTTATTGTATGGGATGCAATGAAGGCTTATTTGAGAGGCCAAATTATAAGCTACTCATCTAAGATAAAGAAAGACTATAGGAAGGAATCTGAAAGATTAGAAAAAGAAATCACCGTATTAGAAAAAGACTTACAGAAAACTTCTTCAGATACAAAAAAAACACAACTTGCAAATAAAAAATTTCAATACAATACTTTACATACTCACAGAACAGAAAAACTAATATTACGAACTAACCAAAGATATTATGAATTAGGAGAAAGAGCGCACAAGGTATTGGCATGGCAACTGAAAGAAGAACAAATATCAAGAACAATAAATTCAATTAGAACAGATCAGAACATTATTACTTATAAACCTAGAGAAATCAATGAGGTATTTAAGCAATTCTACACTAATCTGTACCATTCTGAATCTGAAAAGGATGAAATTAAGATAAATAATTTTTTATCCAAGATACAATTACCAACAATCTCTAATGAGGAGCAGATGGGACTAAATGCCTCCTTTACTTTGAGAGAGGTGGAGGAAGTATTATATTCTTTACCAAGTAATAAATCTCCAGGGGAAGATGGTTTTCCGCCTGAGTTCTATAAAAAATTTAAAGATTTGTTGTTACCACTATTTATGGAAGTGATACATCAAGCGGAAAAAACTTCTACATTACCAGACTCCTTCTCATTGGCAATTATAACTGTAATTAAAAAAAAAGGGAAAGACCCTTTAAATGCATCTTCTTATAGACCAATATCATTGTTGAATGCAGATTATAAAATAGTTGCTAAACTTTTAGCAAGGAGATTGGCAGAATATTTACCGAAGCTGGTTAAAGAGGACCAAACTGGATTTGTCAAAAAAAGGAAAATATCTGATAATGTAGCAAGATTTATAAGTATTTTACATTTAGCACAGAAAAGAAAGGAATTGAGCGTAGCAGTTGCTTTAGATGCTGAAAAGGCGTTTGACAGGTTAGAATGGGATTTTTTATTTAAAGTATTAGAGAAGTACCGATTAGGAAATGGTTTTATTAACTGGGTAAAAGCTCTTTATAAACAACCTAAAGCCAAAGTGGTGACAAATGGCCAATCTTCTCAATCATTTAATTTGGAAAGATCTAGTAGACAGGGATGCCCCTTGTCACCGGCTTTATTTGTATTGGCCATTGAACCTCTGGCAGAGCTAATAAGAGTAGATTTAGATATTAAAGGATTTAAAGTTAATCAGGAAGATCACAAAATTACTTTATTTGCTGATGATGTCTTAATTTGTCTTACTAGACCATTGGAATCCTTAAGAAAATTATATTTCAGACTGGAAGAATATGGGAAAGTATCAGGATATAAAATTAATAAAGATAAAACTGAAATAATGCCTCTTGTTGAAGGCAATTATGATCAATGTAAAAGAGAAAGTCAGTTTAAATGGCAAAAAGAAGGCATTGTTTTTAGGAGTTAATGTAGATAATAAGTTAAATAATTTGTATAAATTAAATTATAAACCACTAATAAAAAAAATAGGACCTGAAGAAATGGATGAATCTTCCAATTACATTGATAGGGAGAGTGAATTGTATTAAGATGAATATTTTTCCGAGGATACAGTATTTATTTTCAACACTATACCTTTGCCAAATAAATTTTTTCAAGAATTGAACAAAACTGTGAGGAATTTTCTTTGGAAAGGTAAAATGCCAAGAGTGTCTCTGGAAAAATTAACATGGAAATTTGAATTAGGTGGATTGCAATTACCAAATTTTAAAAATTACTATCTGGCAGCACAAATGAGTTTTATTTCATCCTTTTATCAAGAGGGTGGAAAAACAGCATGGGTTAAAATTGAAATGGATAAAATAAAAGAATCTTGTCCAGAAGAATTTATATATAAATGGGAAGCGAAGCTATTAGTTAAGGATAAAGAGTCACCTTTGCTAAAACATTTAATTAATACATTGTTGAAAACAGTTAAAGTTAAGGATAAAAGATTTTTCTTAACAGCTAAAACTCCATTAGTAAAAAATGGATTATTGCCGTTTGCTTGGAATAATCAAATACTACAACTCTGGGAACAGAAGGGTATTAAAAATATAGGAGACTGCTATGAAGGGAATATCTTTTTGACATTTTCGCAATTGAGAAATAAATATCAAATTCCAGGGAAAAGTATTTTTTTCTATTATCAATTACAATCTTTTTTAAGGGAAAAGTTAGGTAATTCAATGTCTCTATTTCAGATTAAAGGAATCGAATCCTTGATTCAGGGCAAGGGAATGAAAAAAATTATATCATCAATGTATAAACTACTACAGATATCTAGTCCAAAGATAGGAATTCATAAAGCAAGACAAAGATGGGAAACAGATCTTAATATTATTATTGATGAACCAAGTTGGGAAAGACTGTGTTTAGATAGTATGAAAAATATTATTAATGTGAGATACAGCTTAGTACAGTATAATTTTTTGCAGCAACTATATTTAACCCCGGAAAAATTAAATAAATTTAAACCAAACTCATCTGAAAGGTGTTTTAGATGCAACCAAGACGTGGGCACTTTTATACACTCTACATGGGCATGTCAGAAGGTAATTCCTTTTTGGCAAGACCTAAAAAAGTTTTTAGATCAATTGATGAATAAGATCATACCAATGGATTCAAGGTTGTTTTTGCTAGGAGATACAAAAGGAATAATACCAAAGCTAAGTTTGGATAAACATCAGGAAAGATTTCTCAAAATATCATTAGCAGTAGCAAAAAAATGTGTTGCGGTCACATGGAAAGAACAAAATGAAATAAGATTTGAAAGATGGCATGCAGAAATGCGGAGTTGTATCCCATTAGAAAAAGCAACGTATAATCTGAGAAATGGATATGACTTCTTTTTGAAGGTGTGGAACCCATTCATGGCAAAGCTAGGATTAAGAATAGGAAGTAGTTAAATTCACGATTGCTTTGATACCTAACAAGAATTTAAAAATAAATTACTCGGAAGTGACTCCCTCGGGACTCCAGGTTTTTCTTTTTCTTTCTTTCTTCTGCTTTTTCTTTTTCCTTCTTTTGAACTGGGGGGTGGGGGGGGGGGGGGGTGGGGGGGAGGGGAGAAAATACAGAACAATACGTGTATAATCGAAGTTGTAGGTCAGTGACTATTATTTACTAAGGAATGTAAAATGTATAACGTATGGGTTCTGTTAAAACTTAAATAAAATATTTTTAAAAAAACAAAAAAAAAAACTTAGAGATACAGCACAAAAGCAGGCCCTCGGCCCACCGAGTCCGCACCGACCTGCGATCCCCGCACATTATCACTACCCTACACACACAAGAGACAATTTTTTTACACTTATACCAAGCCAATTAACCTACAAACCTGTACGTCTTTGTGGTGTGGGAGGAAATTGAAGATCTCGGAGAAAACCCACATGGGCACGGAGAGAACGTACAAACTCCGGACAGACAGCACCCGTAGTCAGGATCGAACCCAGGTCTCTAGCGTTGCAAGCGCTGTAACGCAGCAACTCTACCGCTGCGCCATCACGCTGTCCCTAAGTCAAGAACCTTTTTCAACCTGATCATTCCCTTTTCTCCCCTTTCCCGTTGGGCAGAAGATAGAAAAGCTTGAAAGCACTTACCACCATATTTAGGAACAGCTTCTTCCCTGCTGTTGTCAGACTACTGAACTGTCCTCCCATTAGCTAGGGAGAAGTCCCAATCATCCAACATATCTCAATGTGGACTTTGGATCTTTTCTCTGTAACTATAATGCTGTAACTCTGCTATTTTTCTCTTTCACTAACTGTTGTATTTGTGGTTGACTTAATTGCACCATGTACAGTATGATGTGAGTGGAGAGCTTCTCACTGAGTCTTGTTAATAGTAAAACATGACAATAGTAAAACAATAGCACTACCAATATCTTTGTTCACTCATGTTTTTCCACACAAACCACCCCCTCCCCAGGCACTTTGTCCTGCCTACTGCACAAGATGTAACACCTGTCTCTGCATCTCCTCTCACTTCCATCCATGGCACAGTATCCATCCAGAGGTTCACATGCACCTCTTGCAACCTCTATTGTATTTGGTGCTCCCGATGTGGCCTCTTTACATCAGAGAAACCAAGAGTAGACAAGGCGACAGTTTCACTGAACATGTGCTCTTGCCACCAAGGCCTGTTGAAGCTTGCGGTTATTAAACATTTTTACTCCCCTTCTCATACCACCATTCCTAACCTTGGCTTCTTCCACCACCACTGTGAGGTCACATGCAAAATGGAGGAACAGTGCCTCATATCCTGCAACCCAACGGTATGAACATTGCAAATGTTTTCCCCGCCCCAAGGTGCACATATTTCTCCCACCAGTTCCTACCACTTCAGTCAGTCTCCCCATTTCTCTTCCTAATTTCCACGCTTCCACCCACCCCTAGTTCCTCCATTTCCCTTTTATCCACTCTCTTTCCCTGCCCCCTGTCCCTTCCACCCACATCCAACCTTCGACTTTATATTTCACCCCTTTTCTCTCCATATCTCACATGATTTGTCTCTTTTTCAACTTGAGCCTTTATCACCTTTTTCATCTTCACCCATCTGCCAGACATCCACCCACCTATCACTTGTGAGGCTTCATCCCACTTCCACCTCTCTTTTCCAGTTTTTCCCCCTACTCCATTAGTCTGAAGGACGGTCTGTTGACTGTCCTTCCAGGGATGCTGTCTAACCTGCTGAGTTCCTTCAGCACTTTGTACTTTGTTGTGGCATTCAGTTTTGGTGCCCTTATCTGAGGAAGTATGTTTTTGTTATGGAGGGAGTTTGACAAAAGGTTAGACATCAAATGCTGGAGTAACTCAGGCAGCATCTCCGGAGAAAAGGAATGGGTGACTTTTCGGGTTGAGACCCGTTTTCAGACTGATGTCAGGGGAGTGAGCGGTACATAGATAAGGAAGTATATAGATAAGGAGGTGTACGGTGTGAAAAAAGGACAAAGGGAATGGAGATGAAGGAAAATGTAGAATAGGTCATTGTTAGTTGGGAGAAGGTAACAACAAAGCAAACAGAGATAAAATGTAGTCATAGACAGTAACTCTGGTCAGAGAACTGGGAATTGGGAGGGATGAAGAGAGAGGAAAATGACAAAAGCTTAACCAAATTGATCCCAGGGAAAGCAAGACTGGCACATGAAGGTCAGTTAGTCATATTTGCTAATGGGAAAGGACTCTCAGAAATCCTAGGGTGCCTCCAATGGAAGAGACTGTGTCAGTGTGTGTCAACACTCCTGGGTACGTCCGGATTCAGGCTCCTATTCACCTCTGGACCCAGGTATTCTCTCTAATTAGACACTTACCATGTAACACTGTGGCACAGCAGTCAGCACAGGTTTATGCTGACACTAACTGCAACTTCAGTCACCTCTTTAAACGTTGACACTGGCATTATGAGATGTAGGATTCTTTGATTTCCACACCTGCTATGTATGGTCTCTCTCCCCAACTTTTGTAAGGAACACGGTCATATGCCTTAACTTGAAATTTAGCTATTGAGGGTTAGATATGGAAGGGGAAAAAAGACACAATGTGCTGGAGTAACTCAGCAGGTCCTGCAGCATCTCTGGAGAACATGGGTGGGCAACCTTTTGGGAGTGCTAGAGTAACTTAGCAGGTCAGGCAGCATCTCTTGAAAACACGGATGGGCGACATTTTTGGGTTGGGACCCTTCTTCAGACTGATTGTAGGGGAGAAAGAAAGATGGAAGAGAGGATGACCTCCCTCACCTGTGTGGGAGGGAACTGCAGATGCTGGTTTACCATTTAATTTTCCAGGCTTTGTCCTGCCCTCCTATCTTACTGCTTTCATTCCCTTTCTACTGTCAGTCTGAAGAAGGGTCTTGACCCAAAACGTCACCTATCCATGTTCTCCAGAGATGCTGCCTGACCCACTGAGATATTCAAGTACTTTGTGTCTTTTATTTGTAAACCAGCATCTGCAGTTCCTTTTATCTAAGTAGATATGGAAGAAATGTGTCCAGCTTCCTGATTTAGGAGTAGAAAATATCTGTAATCAGAAGGCGTCACTAATTAGCTCTTGGCTCTTGTGCATTCTTCTGAGTGGCTTAGTCAAAATAAAACATGTTTCTCGTGTGTGGTCTTTGGAACTGTTTGGATTGTTAATGTGGCGCTCCCTGTAAATGCACCAGTGCTTTATTCCAAAGTGTTCTTGGCACGGTTATTTGTTCTTGCCAAAACCTGTTCCACGAGTCACTCTAACCACTCATCTGTTGACATACCACTTCTGCTTCTCTGTTGTGTTACCCAACAATGAGACATAAATGCAGCATTTGAGCGTCCATTTGATTCGGCTGAAACCAGCACAGTAATAATTAGTTTGAAAGGGAACGCTCTTATATAATCAGTGTTGATATTTAGGCCTTTTGAAGTGGTCCTGATGATATCCCTGTATTGAATATGGGTTGTGCTACGCAATCCGAGTCAAATCAAAACATGTTTGCCTTAGTTTGTGTTTACAAAAATCAACTGTATCAACATTATGACAATGTCAGGACTTCAAAAGTACTTCAATATGTCATGTGGTATTATAAAAGTGACTTTTTTTCTTTTCTTTGCTGATCCAAGCACTCAAAGTGAACTTCATTTTGAGGTTAGACTTAAAATTGATTTAAAAGTGCTCCCCCCATGTACATTGAATTTATCAAAAATATTTTTTTGCTGTAGATTTGGCTGAAACAGAATCTGGGAATGTTTGCACTTGAAGGGCATAAAATTGGACAGCCTGGCGCCTATAATGTATTCATTTCATGCTAATATGTTTCAATTTGGCATCTCATGTGTGCACATTTACTGGGGGAAGTATTTGCAGAACAGGCAAACCATGACATCAGTGTGCAAAATTGGCATAATCATAACACTGGCTACTTGGATGTTCACTGATATAGCATACAGCATGCATGCAGTACCACCATCTGTGCTATTTAAAGGGATTACATAAGTCAAGAGTCAAGAGTGTTTTAATGGTCTGCAGAAGGGTCTCGACCAGAAACGTAACCCACCCATGTTGTCCAGAGATGATGCCTGACCTGCTGATTATTCCAGCACTTTGTGTAGTAGCCAGCATCTGCCGTTCTTTGTTTCTTTCTACTGTGTTTTATTGTCAAATGTCCCGAAAAAGAACAATGAAATTCTTACTTGCAGCAGCACAACAGATAAGTAAATATAGTACTCTGTAAACACCATAATAAACAACAAAAATAAGTTCAGTATATAAAACACAAACAAAGAATGATGGTGCATAGACAAAAACAATGCCCCCAAGTCCATGTAGTTTGGATCTTAGTTGTAGGTTGTAGTGTTTAACAGCCTGATGGTTGTTGGGAGACAGCTGCTCCTGAACCTGGACATTACAGTTTTCAGGCTCCTTTACCTTCTTCCCGATGGCAGGAGTGAAATGAGAGAGTGGTCAGGGTGGGGTGAGTCTCTGATGATGCCTTTTTGAGGCAGTGAGTTCTGTAGGTCCCATCGATGACGAGGAGGTCAGTACCCATGATGGACTGGGCAAGCGTTTGCCACTTTCAGGGTTCTACGGTAATCATTCCTATCAGATGCAGGGTCTTTCGTAGCCTTTCATCACAGTATAACATGACAGCGCAAAATAATCAGTTGAAAGACAAAGAAAGGTTCACTGGCAGAAGATATAATATTTATCAATGCACTTGAAAGACTAATTCCTCTCCCTTGGCGAGGTACAATGTTTGAGTCATCTAAACTTTGACTGAGAATTGCTACATTACCCAGCCACAACAGCAGCAGGATATAATCTCAAATCATAGTGTAGGGAGGAACTACAGATGCTGGTTTAAACCGAAGATAGAAACAAAATGCTGGAGTTACTCAGCGGGACCGGCAGCATCTCTGGCGTGGAATGGGTGACGTTTCAGGTCTAGACCCTTCTTCAAACCAAAACGTCTCCCATTCCTTCTCTCCAGAGATGCTGCCTGTCCCGCTGTGGTACTCCAGCATTTTGTGTCTATCTCCCATCACAGTATTTGTTAAGGTCACTGCAGCTGTTAACATCTGTCAATGGGGCTTTGACCATGTCCAATGCAGCGGGTAAATCAGTGTCTCAGCATTAGTTATGATTCGTTCATTCTTAATTTACTAGTCCACCGGGTCATCTGTGCCATGACTCATCAACAAAAAATAGCTACTGGATGGTAAAAGTTAGACATTAACTACATGAATCATAGTTTGGCGTTCAATGTGCAGCATTGGCAGCATGCATATAAATATTGAAAACCAACACAAACTGCAGATGCCGATAATTTGAAATAAAAACACAAAATCCTGTGCAGACTCAACCGTCAGCTAGCATCTGTATAATGACAACTAGAGTTAACGTTTCATGTTGAAGATCCTTCACCAGAAAGGGAAGACCAAGAAAATAAATTAGTTCCAAGTTACGAGGTGAGGGATGGATTGATAGGACAAAGGGGATATCTTTGATGGATGAGGCCTAAGCTCTGGACATCCTATCAGGGACATTTCATGTGTTTGATCCATCCTTACCCTAACCTTTCTGCAACTTAAAACTAACTTTTCCCCCCTCTTTTCCAGTTTTAATGAAAGGTCATCGACTGGAAATGCTAAAGATGTTTCTTTATCTTCAAATGTTGCCTGACCTGCATTTTTTTCTGTTTTTTTCTGCATTTTCAATTTCTGTTGATAGATTAAAAAAATGTCACATTCTGACAGGAACACCGATTCCTCCTCTTGGATTGCTTTAAAGGCAGCACTTAGCAAATGTCCTATTTCCTCAGTGGTCTGCAATAACAACGGCATCATTAAAGTTAGCATTAACGCCAACTGTACAGGGGGAAGATTAAGAGCAAATGGAAGGAACAGAAATACAGGAAGTAGGAAGAAAATGTTGATATCTCTTTCTGGTTCGGCTGTCAGTGAACCCATTCAACAACAGTTCATATCTTAACTTCCCTCCTGCTACTGATCAGTATCTGTCGACTTGATGACAACAGCAATGCCACTGGTGGATCACGGATGTTGTATTTCTGAAATAGGGCAGCAAATACGATTCCTAGATTGTTGTGTGATTCAGCGAGCCCTTAAGCAAACAGGCAACCACAACTATCTCTCTGAGTTAGCATGCATGTCAGCAGGCTGAGGTTGCATCTGATAATGCACTCAGATAATGAGTGGCTGCTGCTTGTTCTGCAATGGAAGCATTTTTCCGTGACTAATAGCTCTACTCAATAACCAAATGTCTGTAGTCTCTTTTTGCTCTGGTTTATTTCACTCACGTGTTTAAACCGCAATGTTGTATTCTTAATGTTTTAATGTTTATACTTTATTCTTAATTGTTTACTGAATGTTTATGTTGTTACTTGCGAGCAGAGCACCAAGGCACATTCCTTGTATGTGTACATACTTGGCCAATAAACATTCATTCATTCATTCATTCATTCATTCATTTAACAGTCATCAGACCAGAGATCGGGATTGGGTCTGCAAGTTTGTCGAAAGAGTTTCTATGTGTACTTTTATGCTGGAAAGGCTGGGCTTCCCTTAGTGCAAAGTCTTCAATTTCAAAATCTTGAGACTGTGAAAACTAGATGGAGACTCTCAGCAGAGCATCTGGCATTCAAGTACATCACAACCAAACATATAAAAGCTGTAGGAGGCTATGTGGCCCATCAAGCCTATTCCACTATTCATTATATTTATGGCTTATCTTCCATTAAAATTCTACTTTCCATTTTGTTTCACTCCTTTAATGCCAGATATCATATAAGGGGGAAATATACAACAAAAGGCATGACCCTTAACAGCATTGATGTACAGAGAGATCTTAATGTCCAAGTCCATTACTTCCTGAAAGTGACCACAAAGGTTCCCTCCTGCTACTGATCACTATCTGTCTACTTGACGACATTTTCAAAATGAAAGCCAACACATAATTAACATACCAAACCAAATGTGAACATTACACTGTACCAAATAGCATGCAAGATTTAATTATCTTTATAAATGTACTTATTACCTCACTTCTGTTTTCTCTGCCAATGCAAATATTTCAATGCAGTACTTTGCCAGCCAGAGGAAGCTTGCAGCCATGCATTTTGGCAACGTGGGAAGTCTTTGAGCAGCTCTGGATCAATAAAGATCTAGGCTGAAGTTTCTGAGAATAAATGGCAGCAACTGGTTTGACTGGCTTGCGTGCAACAGCAATGCCATTGGTAGATCGCAGATGTTATATTTCTGAAATAGGCCAGCAGATATGATTTCTGGATTGTTGATGTGACTCAGCGAGCCCTTGAGCAAACAGGCAACCTCAACTAGCACTCTGAGTCAGCATGCATGTCAGCAGGCTGAGGTGGTATCAGATAATGCACTCAGATAATGAGTGGCTGCTGCTTGTGCTGCAATGGAAGGTAATACAACAGATCATACATCGGGATTGGGTCTAAGTTTGTCAAGAGCAGTTTCTCCATGAACATTTATGCTGGAAAGGCTGGGCTTCCCTTAGTGCCAACGTCTTAAATATCACAATCTTGAGACTATGAAAACTAGATTGTGATTCGCAGCATAGCATTAGGCATTCAAAAAAAAAAAACAGCCTAAGATATAGAAGCAGTAGTAGACGTAGTGGCCCTTCAAGCTTGTTCCGCCATTCATTAAGATCATGGCTGATCTTCTGTCATAATGCCAATTTCCATATTGCTTAATTCCTTTAATGCCTTTAATGCCAGATAACATATAAGGGGAAAAACCTGAGAGAAGAATATAAAATTATGAGAAGCATTGAAAGGGTAGACAGTCAGAACCTTTTCCCAGGATGGAAAAAACTACAAGAGGGCATTGTTTTAAGGTACGAGGGGCAAAGTTTAAAGGAGATGTGCAGGGCAAGATTTTCTTACACAAAGGGTGGTGAGTTCCTGGTGGTTGAGGCAGATTTAATAGCAGCATTTAAGAAACTTTTTAAAATGCATATGAATATGCAGGGAATGAAGGGATATGGATTAGGTGGAGGCAGATAAGAGTTGGTCTTGCATTACGCTCGGCATAGACATTGTCTGCCAAAGGGCCTATTCTTGTGTTGTACTATTCTATGTACTATCTATTAATTTCTGTTTTTAAATGAACCTAATGATTAAAGAAGTTAATTCCAAAGGTTCCCCTCTGGTAAAGACAATTCCTTTTTATCTCAGTCCTAAACCACCTACACCTTATTCTAAAATCTATCCCCAGTCCTAGAGTCATCAGCCAGGGAATACATCCTCCCTGCCGCTAAGAATTTTGTAAGTTTCCTGAGAACTCCTGAAAAAGCAATTTGAGTCTACTCAATATTTCCTTACATAACAAATGTACGATCCCTCTAACCATTTCAAGTGAATATTTGTAATATTCTCTTCATGGCAGTACATCCTTTCTTAGCTAAAGAGGCCAAAGCTATACGCAAAACTCCGGTTGTGATCCCTGAAAGCCCTACATAACTGAGCTTTTCATGAAAAAGGCTCACATGTCATTTGCCCTCCAAATCATTTGCTTCCCCTGCGTCATGGCCTTCAATGACTTGTACGCAAGCCCACCCAAGTACCTTTAAACGTGAATGTTACCTTTGGTGAGACCATAACTGGAGTGTTGCATACAGTTTTGGTCAACCCACCCTCTCACTGAACTCTGTTATGTTCAACTATTTTTCCCTCCTGCCATGTTCATTGGTATTGGTATTTTTTATTATTGTCACATGTACGGAGATACAATGAAAAGCTTTAAGTCCATATTAACTTGAAGCTTCTTTATATCCTCTTCCATGTTCACAATCCCACCCTAAGTATTGAGAGTAATTTTGTAAATGTAACATTTGATTGTGGTAGAGGAATGAGGGATAGGCAAGCATCACTCCAATGGCGCCCACTATGTCACAATCAGCAACCTTGAGAACAATCCATTTATTCCCACTCTTTGCTTTATGGTCGATTGCCAGTTCCTATTCCCTGTCAGCATATCACCCCCAATTCTTGTGACCTTTCCTGTAGAAAGGTCACACATAATTTATCCCTTTGAGTCCACGATTACTGTTGAATTCCATTATTCTTTTGCAAGCTGTTCTGTAAATACATTTTTCATTACAGCTTTCAGCATTTTCTCTACTACCAACATTAGAACTGAACTGCACCCAGTTTCACTCTCCTTCTAGTCTTTAGTAGTGGGGTCATATTTGCTACCTCTAATCCCGAGGAACAAATGTAGAATGTATAGGATATATTGTTTCTAAAGGCACCTCTTTCAAAACTCCAATATCCATGTAGGTCATTGAGTCTTTGGCGTTATTCACCTTTCAAGCTCACCATACATGCTTGTATTATTTTGATTAATGTTTAGTTCATTTAGTTCCTTATTCTCCCTAGGTTCCCCAATGCACATGATAGGTTTTGTTTGTCTTCTTCCATGAAGAGATATGAAGTCATTGTTTAATTCCTCTGTCATTTCATTACTCTCCATTATAAATTCCTCTTTCTGTCTGCAAGCGGCTCACATTTGTCCTACCTAGTCTTTTTCTTTTTACATACCCATAAATACTCCTACACCTACAATTTCTAGGCTGTCATATTGTATCCTGCACGTGTCTTGAATAACCAGTTATGGCTGTTTTCTGACATGATTTTTCTTTGGGATGAGGATCTGGAATAACAACATGGTCAGAAATGGAAAGAATGTTAGGAATTATGAACAATTTGTTTGGCTTATATTTGAATGTATATATTAAGCAGAAGCAACATTGACCTAAATTGAGGTCCATCCAAGAATTGCAACCAAAAATAAGGGTCTTTCTATTTTCCACCACTTTTTGTTTGCCCTGCTATTTCCCCATTTTTTTTAGATGCAAGTAAAAATGTGAGGTAAAATTCCAATTTGAATATTACCTGACCTCTTTCAATATTGGATATTTGCAATACGTATTTATTTTACAATATTTATTTCAATTACTTATACCGACTCTATAAGTGTATTCATCTTAGTTTATTTTATCCATTAAAAAATATGGTAAATAGAAAGATTTTTTTCATTTCAATGCATGCTTATGAACCTGTTTTTACAAATCCTGACCTACAAATGCCTTTGTACGCTAATGCGGTTATCAGCATTCAACTGAAATGAACAAAATGCTATTTAAAATCCTGAGGTCAGCATGACTTGCTACAGTCCATGATTTGTAACTTGATCGCTGTTCTTTCCTGCATTTGTGCACCGACCGATTGGCTGCTTACTTCCCTTGACCCTTTTGAAAGGCAGCTAAAGCAAGCTGAGGACATGCAGGATAAATGTTGAAACAGAGAAATTCACATCACGTACCTTGATGTTAATATGCTCTTAAATATGGAATTCACGTCTTTCTTCCAATCTTTCCGGGTATACTGCGAAGAAAATTATGAATCTAATATGATTAATTAATTCCCTGGAACAATCTGCCCTTTTGATCCTTTTATAAGAGGTGTGAATCCAGGTGGAGTAAAGAATACTTACCCTGGACAAATTGAGATTTGCTTGTTGTCTTATCGCATAATTTGAATCCGAGTTCTTCTTTAATTTACATTCTTGATACATAGAATTTGGGTGTCACCATTAATAATATAATTTGTGTTATAACTCATCAAATGTTGTACACATTAATATTCAAAACTACATCCAAAATCTTTTCTATCTTTTATGTAATGTGTTTTGTTGTAAGTAGTGGTCAAGAACAATTCTGCTTTCTAAGAGCAGATAGGACATTATTAATTATATTATGTGATACAGTTTGCATAATATAGATTTTTGAAAGTAAACTAGCATGGCAGATAATTGTGGAGGGAAAGAGAATGACAGGCTTTGTATTTGAAATAGTAGCTAATGTAATGTCATCTGGACCAGAACTACAGTGATCACTTCCTAAAGAACGAAAAAGGGTAAACAAAAGTAGTGAATATTCACAATGGCATTGACTACACACAATTCCCCAAAATAGTTGAAACCAGAGAGCAAATCACCATTAAATATTGTTTTGCCTTTGGTTATTACACTGCCTTGTTCTCCTAAGATAACATACCTTCAACAGCTTGAGTGTCGTCGTGTAATGTTTATGGGACTGAACTGGCAAAACAGCAACTCTAAATCTCATCATGTCAAACTGTGAAATTGAATTCCATATTTCTGGTAAATTAACCATCAACGTTACCAAACTGTAATTAAAAGACTACTAATTCATTAATACCCGCAGGGAATAGAGACTGCCATCCTTAATCTATCGAGTTTGGATAAGACTGTACTGCAATATGTGATTGTCTCCCAGCAATAATTCAGCTGTAAAAGAATCACAGAACAGAATTGCAACAGCAATATCAAATGGACATAGTGTAGATAATGAAAGATCAATTCAAGGCATGGGCTTCCCTTTGGAAAATCCATGAAGAAGTATTATTTTAGATGTGGCGACTGGTATCCAAGTCGAGAAAACTCTGCCACAGATACCAGACATGGCTCAGTTGAAAGCACTCATGAGTCAGATTTTGTGGTTATGTTCCATTTCGGAGACTTGAGTTTTATATTTATATTGACATTCCAAAACATTACTGAGTACTGCACTCTTTCAGTTAAAATATTACACTAAGGTCCTGTCTGCCCTCTTGAAAAAACACCAATGATTCTATGAGAAAAACAGATGATTAAAATCAGCTCTGAGTGAGAACCAGTATTTATCATGAATTGTAGGAGTATCATCATTAATCAATTGTCCTTAAATCGACAATAGCAAAGTCAACCATGCCTGCTTGCAGGATGTGAAGATGGAATCAAATTGGGGAAAAAAACTACTGAATGCTCGAGTTTAGTTTAATGCAAAGGATTAAGGATGACCTTAAGCTTATGAAGTAAGAGAAAAGCTTGGCAAGATTGTGTGGAATTGGCAAAGGTGATAAAAGCATGGATAAGTGTTTCAACAGCTGAGGCAAGAGCAGAGTTGGAAAATGTTAGGAAAAGTTGTGAAAAGTGTCAGACTCAGACATTTTGTGTGGAAAGGGGTGGAAAACGTGACTAAGAATGCAAACAATGGCTTCTGTCTTCCCGTTTTAAGTTAGATAATATTTTACTTAATTAGTTGATAGGAAGTGTTTGGATCATGAGAAAATGATACCATATAAAGAGTTCAGGTCATGTGGAGAGAAATGACTGAAACACTTTATTAATATTTGCTTTTGCAGGAATTGACATGGTGCAAAAAAAGAGGACATTCAAGGCATTATTAGAGGACATAAGAATGAAGTGAGAGGAAGGAATGTTAAAGGGGATCTGAGGAGTATATTTTTCACACAGTAGTTAGGATCTGGTGGAGTAGCAAAATGTAGAGCAAAATTTATTAGGCATCTCGACAGGTATTTGAATAAAGCATGGAGTCATATGGAATGAATGATGATTAGATTTGTATAGATAAGCATGATGGTCGGCATGGATGTGGCAAGACAAAGGGATATATTCTATGACTTTATTATTCCCAATGTATCTTTTGTACTAATGATAAGGCATCAATCAGTCCTACTTTTGGACTCTTGATATGTAATAACCTGGGGATTAACAAACTACAGCTAAAATCAAGCAGTGTTAATTCACAAACACTCCATAAATTCACATTAATTTTGTCAATTTTTAAAGATAATTGGTTTAAATGCTCAATACACCCTCCAGTCAGATCAGCATGTAGGGACAAAGTGCCCATGCCTATAACACTCAAGGTCGGCATCTGGAGAGATAAAGGTTAGCTGAAGCCAGATTTAAAGAAATTGAAATGAGGAGATGGTCTGTTATTGAGAAAAACAGTAGGTGACAGAAAGATTGGTAAATACCAGACAACAGTCAGCATAGACGGTGCCAGCTTTTCATTCTTAAAATACTGCTGATATTTTTTCAAGAGAAAGATCACTGTGTGCGTCGCTGATTATCATCTTGAGACAAAAAAAGAGTGCTGGCGGAACTCAGTAGGTCAGACCTCAGAGTTATTACAGCAGTGTATGTTTGCTCAAGATTAAAAGCATTTGCTATTTCTTGCGCCTTGATTTTCATGGATAGATTCCCAAGAGGAAGTAAGTTCAAGATTTCTCTCCTGGCTGGAGAATAACTACTGCCAAATCTTTTTGTCATCATCTGCTCCAGTATCACCATGACACCAAATTAGGTGGTGAGTTAAAAAAGTTTTAACTTTTCAATTGAAACACTGAGCATTGGTGAACATGCAAGATTATCATCCTTCCACTGACGGTTGAGAAATGTTTCAGGGGCCAGGTCATGAATAAAATAGTATGTATAGATTCTTTGCATTTGATTGAAGCAGTGGGTTTCCTCAATCATGTTGAAAACAAATTGCAGGAAGACCTTGGACTACTTTGGAGACATAAACATCCATGAGATTTCTGAGGCACCAAGTACATTGATATTTTTTGAGTATTAGCTAATACAGCTGCAACTAATGGATTGTGACTAAGTTTGAAACCAAGAATTTATGCCACTTATTCTAAAACGACACCTGACCTGTGAGAACATGAGGCGCTGAGGCAAAGCCGAAGAGACCAACGTCAGGCAGCGCCGTGGTAGTAGGTGACTCCATCGTGAGAGGTACAGACAGGGGTTTCTGCGGCAACAGGCGGGATTCAAGAATGGTGTGTTACCTCCCTGGTGCCAGGATCCAGGACGTCACAGACCGAGTGCAGAGCACCCTCAAGGTTGAAGGTGAGCATTTGGAAGTGGTAGTGCATGTCAGCACAAATGACGTTGGGAAGAAGGGGAAAGATATTCTGCAGCCTGACTTTAGAGAGCTCGGAAGAAGGCTGAAAAGCAGGACCTCCAGGGTGGTTATCTCCGGTTTGCTTCCATTTCCTCATGCTGGTGAGGGCAGGAACAGGGAGATAGGGGATCTGAATGTGTGGCTGAGGATCTGGTGCAGGGGGCAGGGATTTAGATTCTTAGACCACTGGGATCTGTTTTGGGGTAAGGGTGAATTGTACAAAAGGGACGGGTTGCACCTCAACAGGCGGGGGACCAGCATTTTGGCAGGCAGGTTTGCCACTGCAACATGGGTGGTTTTAAACTAAATAGTCGGGAGGGGGGGGGGGGGGGGGGTCAAATGGGAAAGTCAAGGATGGAGTTAAAGGGAAAGAGAGTATAGGAAAAGTCAAGAAAGACCCCATAATTAACAGGACAGAAAGCTCACAAAGGGATAGGAGAGTATGGCCAAGTGTAATAGGAATCGATGAGAAAGGTAAGATGAGTAATGGATTAAATGTATTATATATGAATGCGCGAAGTATAAGAAGTAAAGTGGATGAGCTTGAGGCTCAGAGATTGGTAGATATGACATTGTGGGGATTACAGAGACGTGGCTGCGGGAGGATCGGGTCCGGGAACTGAATATTCAAGGTTCAGGGTTCATACACTTGGAATAGCAAAACATTCAAGGACTTTCAAGGTCCAAAAATCCAATGTTTAAGGACCAAAATCCAGCAAACATTGATGGTTTTTTCCAGTTTTTCTCCGTATAGGTAAGAAAATACTGTTTTCAAAACTGTTAATTTGGTGTATATATGGTTAATTAGTAAAAACTACGATGATTTTGTAGTTTTTTTTTGCTTTATGCGGTGTTCCTCTCAACTTTCCCCGACGACTCTTTAACTTGTCCTGGAGCCGTGGAACCGCGGCGGGGACTGGAGGCAGAAGCTGCCGGCGAAGGATCACCGGAGAGCAGATTGGCACCGACCCAGAGCCAGGACAAGGCGAGAGATCGCAGTGCCCCCTCGCAAACAACAAACCCAAGAAAACTTCCCTCCTCGCCGCCATTGCCGCCGTTCACCCCAGGGATGCAGGGCTTCTGAACAACAACCACAACATTCTTATTTCACTGCACTAGAGGGAGACGGGGCCGGGGAAGAGAGTGGAGGAGTGGCACAGATCTCGCTGCCGCTGGGAGAGAGTGGAGAGAGGGAAAAGAGAGAGGGGAGAGAGAGAGGGAGGGAAGAGGGGGAGAGAGAGGGAAGGGAGAGGGGGGAGAGAGAGAGAGAGGGGGAGGGAGAGTAGAGAGAGAGGGGGTAGAGAGAGAGGGGTAGAGAGAGAGGGGTAGAGAGAGAGGAGTAGGGAGAGGGGGTAGAGAGAGTCGGGGTTGAGAGTCGAGGGTATAGAGATAGTCGGGGGTACAGACAGAGTCGGGGGTACAGACAGAGTCGGGGGTACAGACAGAGTCGGGGGTACAGAGAGAGTCGGGGTAGAGAGAGAGTCGGCGGTAGAGGGAGTCGGGGTAGAGGGAGTCGGGGTAGAGGGAGTCGGGGTAGAGGGAGTCGGGGTAGAGGGAGTCAGGGGTAGAGGGAGCAGCGGATGAGAGCGGGAGCGTGGTGGGGGGGAGGGTGTCAGAGCGCCACCACTTGCGGGGGCAGCTCTCTCCCCTCTCTCTCTCTCTCAGCGCCAGCGAGATCTGCACCGCTCGTCCACTCTCTTCCCCGGCCCCATCTCCCTTTAGCGCAGTAAAATAAGAACAAACACAAGTGTTGTAGTTGTTGTTCAGAAGTTGTTGTGAGCGGCGGTGGCGAGGAGGGAAAAATAAGCAACAAAGACAAACATGTCTAACAATGCTTCTCGACTTTTAATAAAAATACGCATTATAAACGATGAAAAAACGCCACATTTACTCTGCTTGAATTAGTACTTTTATCATAAAAACGTGAATTTTCAAGGACTTTCAAGGACCTATGATAAATCCAAGGACTTTCAAGGCCTTGAAAAACAGAATTTCAAATTCAGGGACTTTCAAGGACCGTACGAGCCCTGAAGGTTATACGTCCTATAGAAAGGAAAGTCAGGTGGGCAGAGGAGGTGGGGTAGTTCTGTTGGTGAGGGATGAAATTCATCCCCTTGCGACGGGTGACATAGGGACTGACAATGTAGTCACTGTGGATAGAATTGAGGAATTATAAAGGTAAGAAGACACTAATGGGCGCTATCTACAGGCCCCCAAACAGCAGCCCGGCTATAGGGTGTAAGTTACAGTAGGAGTTAAAACTGGCATGTAACAAAGGTAATGCCACTGTGGTTATGGGGGATTTCAATATGCAGGTACACTGGGAAAATCAGGTTGGTTCTGGACCCCAAGATAGGGAGTTTGTAGAGTGCCTCCGAGATGGATTCTTAGAGCAGCTTGGACTGGAGCTTACCAGAGAAAAGGCAATACTGGATTTAGTGTTGTCCAATGAACCAGATTTTAATAATGGAACTCAAGGTAAAGGAACCACTTGGTGGTAGTGACCAAAATATGATTCGTTTTAATCTGCAATTTGAGAGGGAGAAGGTTAAATCGGTGTCAGTGTTGCAGTTGAACAAAGGGGACTATGAAGGCATGAGAGAGGAGCTGGCCAAGATCAACTGGAAAAGGATCCTAGCAGGAATGACGGTGGAACAGCAATGACAGGAATTTCTGAACCTAATCCAGAAGATGCAGGATCATTTCATTCCAAAGAGGAAGAACGATTCTAAGGGGAGTAAGAGGCAACCGTGGCTGACAAGGGAAGTTAGGGATGAAATAAAACTAAAAGAAAAGATGTACAAGATAGCAAAGAGTAGCGGGAAGCCAGAGGATTGGGTAACTTTCAAAGGACAACAGAAGGTTACAAAACTTGGACAGGTTGAGTGAGTAGTGGGCAGATGCATGGCAGATGCAGTATAATGTAGATAAATGTGAGGTTATCCACTTTGGCAGCAAAAACAAAGGGGCAAATTATTATCTCAATGGTGTCAGATTAGGTAAAGGGGAAGTGCAACGAGACCTGAGTGTCCTTGTACACCAGTCACTGAAAGTAAGTGTGCAGGTACAGCAGGCAATGAAGAAAGCTGATGGCATGTTGGCCTTCATAATTAGAGGATTTGAGTACAGGAGCAAAGAGGTCCTTCTGCAGTTGTATAGGGCCCTGGTGAGACCACATCTGGAGTATTGTGTGCAGTTTTGGTCTCCTAATTTGAGGAAGGACATCCTTGCTATTGAGGCAGTGAAGTGTAGGTTCACGAGGTTAATCCCTGGGATGGCGGGACTGTCATATGAGGAAAGATTGGAAAGACTGGACATGTATTCACTGGAGTTTAGGATGAGAGGGGATCTTATAGAGAAGTATAAAACTATAAAAGGAATGGACAAGCTGGATGCAGGAAAAATGTTCCCAATGTTGGGGGAGTCCAGAACCAGGGGCCACAGTCTAAGAATAAAGAGGAGGCCATTTAAAACTGAAGTGAGAAGAAACTTTTTCACCCAGAGAGTTGTGAATTTGTGGAATTCTCTGCCACAGAAGGCAGTGGAGGCCAATTCACTGGATGGATTTAAAAGAGAGTTAGATAGAGCTCTAGGTGTAGTGGAATCACGGGATATGGGGAGAAGGCAGGCACAGGTTACTGATTGTGGATGATCAGCTATGATCACAATGAATGGCGGAGCAGGCTCGAAGGGCCCAATTGGTCGTCTCCTGCACCTATTTTCTATGTCTATGCTTCTATGTCCTTTCTCTTGGGCTACAAAGAATGGACTTGGTTGTCAGTGATTCTTAAGAAGGGGATGATGGATTTTGAGAAGAGAACTTTAAGTGCAATTTTGGGATTGTGCCAGCAAATCTACAAGGTCATAAAGCATAGTCTCATACCTCAAATCAACCAAAAGATTCTCAATTGAAATACTTTTTGTCAGAGGCTGACAATGCAATTTAATATTTTTGTCACCATCATATATTTGGAGTAGATTTATTGCCAAAGAATAAAACATGTGACATAAAATGATTATAACATATCAAATGATCACTCCATTTTGCAAATAAGCCTGCTACATCATGGTGAAATAAACGATCTTGAGTGTAAGAATGTGAGGATTTAGTACTGGCAAGAGCTACAATTCCTATCATAATTGCATTGAATTTTCATGGCCAATGGTTCAATGAGTTCTCACATATTTAAACATCCACAATTACACAATTAAGATTGTTATTATTTTTAAAAATAAAGGTTGGAAGGTCTAGGACAGAAGCCTAGCATTTCCACTACAAGGAAAAGGTACAAATAAAAGCTGATTCAGTCTTCATGTGTTTCAGAGAGGCTGCGAGAATGAAATACAACCCATTAATAAAAATCATTAACATCAGTAATTGTTGAAATTAATTAACAGTCAATGAATCATAAAAAGGAACCCAGCACATTCATTCTAGAGGCTGTTTGGAGAGAACCATGATAATAAACGACAAATTAAGACAATTAGATTTTGATATAGCTTTAATTCAATGCAACAGCATTTAAAATTATCACAAAATAATTTGAAGGATGGAAACCAGATAAATTTAGCTAAAAGGAGCGAGTAATATTCACTATTGCAAAAATATTTCTGAAAATCCAAAGCTTAGATTTTTGCAGGAATTATTTTTTTCCAATATAATATTTACATTTTAAAAGCTTTCAAGCAGCGACGGCATGGTAGAGGTGTAACTTGTTTACCAATCTATTCCGTTTTTCAGGATCAATTGTTTATTCAACACAACAATGCAATTATTTAGAGTTATGGAGTCAAATTGAACAAAAACAGTTTATGGAGATCAAGATTCTCCATTCACGCTACATTCATGTGTCTGTGTTTGGCCCATATCTCTCTCAACCTTTTCTATCCATGTACCTAACCAAGTGTCTAAGATGTTGTTATTATACCTACCTCAAATACTTCCTTTGGCAGGTCATTCCATGTACCCACCACCATCTGTGCAAAAAAGTTGCCACTTGGGTTCCTATTAAACTTTTATCTCTGTCCTTAAATTTCTACTTCTTGATTTCTCTACTGTGCAAAAAAGAAACAATGTGCATTCACCCTATCTATTCCCCTCGTGATTTTATACACCTCTACAAGATCATCCCTCAGCCTCTTGTGCACCGAATAAAGTCCTTGTCTTCCTGTAGCTCAGGCCCTCAAGTCCTGGCAACATCCTTGTAAATCTTCTCTTCACTGTTTCCAGCTTTAGAACACTGGGTGTGGAACTGAAAGTTTGACTCAACATCAAACTGATATCAATGTTTACAGCATATCTGGTGAAGCAGGGCAGTGGATAGTCAGAAATTTGTGGTGGAAAACATACATTATGATTCGCTCTTTCCAATTATTAAATAGACAACGATGGGGCTTACACAGTTGGAATATCATCGTCATTTGGCATTAGGGAAGTGGCGGAGTCAACAAAGGTAGAACTGGGGTTTAAGAGCATGCATGTGCAAAATAACTTCATGTTTATGAATTATATTGTCAAATTGTAACATGGAGGTGTGAAATGGGAAGGAACCTTGGGTAGATAATGGGGGATTCCACGCTGGGGGTGAGGGGCAGAGAGATTGTCTGATTCTTCATGCCTCTACAGGATTTCTGGTATCGAGAAAAACTGGGATTAACACCACAATATAAAATTAAATGGGATCTAGAAAAATTACGGTGGAAAAACAAACGCAGAAGAAAATTACGGATATAAAGGGACCATGTAACAGTCGAAGTAACAAAGCCAGGTGTAAACAAAATCTTTAAGGGTTAAGGAAAAGTGGAGATACTGAATGAGTTGGCAGGAACTGCAGATGCAGGTTTGCACCGTAGACACAAAAAATCTGAAGTAACTCAGTGGGTCAGGCAGCATCTCTGGAGGAAAGGAATAGATGAAGTTTCGTGTCGAGACCCTTGTTCAGACTGAAAGTCAGGGGAGAGGGAAACGAGAGATCGAGAAGATACACAAGCGAATGAAAGATATGCAAAAAACCGCGATGATCAAGGAAAGGTGGAGCCCAGAATGAGTGCAATGCTGTGAATATATTCAGCTAAAGCAATTACACAACCACATGTAGTTGTGCAATTTAAAAAAAAACAGAAAATGCTGAAAATACCCTGCGGGTCAGGCTGCAAACGTGGAGAAATTTAGTATCTAGGGTGGGTAACCTTCCATGGGAGAGAGTAACGCTGCCAAGGAGGTGGCGGCGGCGGCCACGACTGCGCATTGACGGGCTCCTGAGGGAGGGAGGGAGGGAAGGCGGGAGCGGCTCCTCCTCCACCCGACAGACACGGCGGGCGGCTGGACTCAAGTCTGTGTGTGATTCCTGGCATGGCGTTTCGGGCGCGGGTCCTGGAGCCCATCAGCACAGCTCGCCCGGCACCAGCAGCGGCTCCAGCAACACCAGCAGTACCAGCTCAGCCCGACGCCCGCCCACCCCGGGGAGGCCTTGCCCTTGCGGCTGGATGGCAGCCCGCGGTTGAGCGCTTGTCGCCCCCGTTTGGCTGCCGGGTGGCATGGAGACACTGGGCGGCAACAAGGAGATGCAGTGGAGCGGTGTGACTCGGCCCCTCGACCTGTTGGTCAGCTCCTACCGGTTGCCGCAGCTCGTCCGGCTGGAGGACGGTAAGATGGGCGCCGCCAACACGGGCTTCCTTCGGCCGCCGGTTCCCTCGGTCGCGTCGCCTGGAAGGCGAAGGGTCTCCGGCACCGAGCCCCTCACCCCGATCTCCCCTACCACGGAGCCCCTCACCCCCCTGACCTCTCAGCCCCCCCAGACCACCGTCCGAGCCCCTCCCCCCCCCCGACCACGGAGCCCCTCCCCCCCCCCCGACCACGGAGCCCCTCACCCCCCCCCCCACGGAGCTCCTCTAAACCCCCCCCCGGGAGCTCCTCTCACCCCCCCCGACCACTGTTGAACTCCTCACCCCCGACCAACTCACCGCCCCGAGCCCCGCACCCCCCTGACCACAGGGCCTCTCACCCCCCCCCCCCCCCGTGACCACCGAGCCCCTCACCCCCCCTGACCACAGGGCCTCTCACCCCCCCCGTGACCACCGAGCCCCTCACCCCCCTGACCACAGGGCCTCTCACCCTCCCCCCCGTGACCACCGAGCCCCTCACCCCCCTGACCACAGGGCCTCTCACCCTCCCCCCTGACCACCGAGCCCCTCACCCCCCTGACCACAGGGCCTCTCACCCCCCCCCCCCCGTGACCACCGAGCCCCTCACCCCCCCCCCCCCCCCCGTGACCACCGAGCCCCCCACCCCCCTGACCACAGGGCCTCTCACCCTCCCCCCTGACCACCGAGCCCCTCACCCCCCTGACCACAGGGCCTCTCACCCCCCCCCCGTGACCACAGGGCCTCTCACCCCCCCCCCCCCCCCGTGACCACCGAGCCCCCCACCCCCCTGACCACAGGGCCTCTCACCCCCCCCCCCGTGACCACCGAGCCCCCCACCCCCCTGACCACAGGGCCTCTCACCCTCCCCCCTGACCACCGAGCCCCTCACCCCCCTGACCACAGGGCCTCTCACCCCCCCCCCCCCGTGACCACCGAGCCCCCCACCCCCCTGACCACAGGGCCTCTCACCCTCCCCCCTGACCACCGAGCCCCCCACCCCCCTGACCACAGGGCCTCTCACCCTCCCCCCTGACCACCGAGTCCCTCACATCCCCCCGAGCCCACGCCGTGAACTGTCCACCGACACCGACCACTGCTTGGGGGGTTGTTGTTGTTCTTCTACCCACCGGCCGGCCCCGCGGGAGGGAGGTCTCGCCGCTCTAATTGTGGTTAAATGTGGAAATTAAGAGCTGTGCTGTGAAGTTGTCATGGTCATGCACCGAGACCAATTTTGTTTACGAGTCGGCGGGATTCGGGAGTTTTGGGTGTTTATTCCTGAAACACAAGAGAAAGTTTTGCTGTGTGTGTTGTCAAACGACAGGAAAAAAAACCCCCATTCAAGTTGCACTTTGAATGCAGTTTATATATATATATTTTTAAACCCGATTGTGCACTGAAATGGGACTAAGTAAACTGTAACCCTCGGGATATCTAGTAACCGAATCGAACACTGGTTAACTAATGAATCACTGTATTGCAGTCCAAAGGTGTCGTGTGTTCTCTGCAGGAAATGTGCGGTTTTGCGCATTCTCCAGCTTATCTCGTGATATGTCCCATCGTTTTTGAATCGGTCACTTGCCATACGGCTTACTTCACTGTGCACTTCCAAATGCTAACTTTGTTTTCTCCCGGAGTTTCTACTAACCGTGTCGATGTGGTCAGCTGAGAACTCGCACGTGGTTTGTGTCTTGAGCCGATCCCTCTATTAGAAACATAGAAAATAGGTGCAGGAGTAGGCCATTCGGCCCTTCGAGCCTGCACCGCCATTCAATATGATCATGACTGATCATCCAGCTCAGTAACCTGTACCTGCCTTCTCTCCATACCCCCTGATCCCTTTAGCCATAAGGGCCACATCTAACTCCCTCTTAAATATAGCCAATGAACTGGCCTCAACTACCTTCTGTGGCAGAGAATTCCACAGACTCACCACTCTCTGTGTGAAGAAATGTTTTCTCATCTCGGTCCTAAAAAACTTCCCCCTTATCCTTAAGCTGTGACCCCTGGTTCTGGACTTCCCCAACATCGGGAACAATCTTCCCGCATCTAGCCTCTCCAACCCCTTAAGAATTTTATATGTTTCAATAAGATCCCCCCTCAGTCTTCTAAATTCCATCGAGTATAAGCCCAGTCTATCCAGTCTTTCTTCATATGAAAGTCCTGCCGTCCCAGGGATCAATCTGGTGAACCTTCTCTGTACTCCCTCTAAGGCTAGAATGTCTTTCCTCAGATTCCTCCTATTACAGAGGGATCACCAGAACAGAGTCACCGGGAACAGGCCCTTTGGGCCAGCTGGCCCAGGCTGAATAAGATGTCTGGGAACAAACTGCAGATGTTTATTTAAAAAGAAAAAGACACAAAGTACTGGGAGTAACTTGGTGGGTCAGCCAGCATCTCTGGAAAACATGAATGTGTGACATTTTGGATTGGGACCCTTCTTCCGATTGGGTTCCCTACCCAAAATGTCAGCTATCTACTTCAGAGATGTTGCCTGAGTTACGGCTGCACTTTGTCTTTTTTTTGAACAAGAAGTTTATCTGACACAATCTTCTTTGCTGGTGTTTGGCCCTTATCCATCTAAACCCTAACTATCCATTTACCTGCCCAAATGTCTTTTAAACATCGTAATTGCATTCTTCCTTTGGAAGATCATTCCATCTACCCGCCATCCTCCATGTGGAAAAACGTCCCCTTGGATCTTCTTTAAATCTTTCCCCTTTCGCCTGAAACCTATGCCCTCTACTTTTAGAATTGCAACACCCTGCTAAAAAGATAGTGGCAATCCACTTTAATTACACCCAACATCATTTTACGTATGTCTAAGGTCATCCCCTCTGTCAACATTCTATGCTGCAACAGGAAAAAGTCCCTGCCTATCCAGCCTCCTCTTATAACTCAAGCTCCCCAATCCTAGTAACATGCTGTGAAACTTTTCTGTACCCTTTCCAACTCAGTGACATGATATAGCTGGGTTAGTTAGTTTAGTTTATTGTCACGTGTACTGGGGTACAGTGAAAAGCTTTTGTTGCGTGCTAACCTGCCTGGACCTGAACTGCACACAATACTCCAAATGTGGTCCCACCAACAACTTGTACTTAAAAACTTCACACAAAGAATATTTTTGCATTGTTTTAAAATTAAGTAGTACCTGTTCTAAATTAGTTTGTCCACTATAATTGTATAATTGACTTTTTTTTTGGTGATCTCTTGGGGAGGAGGATGATTTGTGCTCTAGTGACTGATACAAATTGGGAAACTGCAGAGTGGCTGTAAGCATCAGCCTGATGTAGTCCTACTCACCGAACCACACAATTTAGTCAATGTACTGGACATCAATACCTTCATCCCTGAGTATGGAAGTGGCACCATCAGGATAGACCTAGCAAAGGTGGCAGCATCAGTGGCCTGTAGTGAGGAAGGAACTGTCTTTGAATCCACAATATTGACCTTCGGTCACATGAGATCTGATACAGTCAGGTTACACATGGGAAAGGACACCTTTTGATTACTGCATATCTAACCCCTTCCATCCCCCCACCCAGTGATTGAAAATTACTCCATGTAGAACACTGCTTGGAGGAAGCACTGAGAGTGGAGAAGGAGCAGAATGTGTTCTGGGTGGGAGAGTGGTCCAGTAGCATCTCAAATACCGAGTTGAAAGTGTTAAAGGACATTGTTGCTTGATTGGTTCTGTGGCAGGTGGTGAGTCAACCAACAAGAGATGCACCATAGAAAGCATCCTATCCAGATGCATCACTGCTTTGTCTATCAACTGCTCTAGCCATGTATTGTAACACAGCAAGCCAAGGACGCCTGAAATTATAGAGTTGTGAATGCAACCCAGTTCATATTGCAAACAACTCCATCTATACCGCCTCAGGAAAACAATCTACATAAATCAGGACCATTTACACGCTCGTCTTTCTCTCTTCTCTCCTCTTCCATTGGGTAGAAGAAATAACAGCTTGAAAGTATGTATCACCAGATTCAAAAACAGCCTGTTATCAAACTCTTGAACGGAGCTCTCGTGCTAGAAATTAATTCCCGACTTCCAATATATCACCTTGCAGTTTCTCTGCAGCTGTAACATTATATTCTGCACTTTGGTTATTTTCCCTTTTGGTCTACCTGATGTAGTCATGTATAATATGATTTGCCTGAAAGCATGCAACAAATGCTTTTCCACTGAAAAACAGTTACATGTGGCAACAATCAACCAATGTCAAGATGAACAAACATGCTTGATCTCGTCCATGCCAATCTACTTGTCGCAGGTACATCTGTCCATGACAATATCCACGGCAGTATCAATATGACCACGCACAGTCCTTGTGGAGGTCAGATCTAGCAACTTGGGATTGGGCACTGGCGTCTACCTTAACAATGTAGAAAAGTTCCCAGGTATCTCCTGGGAAGGAGGCCCAATCCAACCCAGCCTGACTATGAGAACCGACTTAGTGTAATTAATGCCTTAATGCTGGGATGGTGGTCTGGAGATAGGGCCCTGATATTGGTTCACATAGCCTGCCAGTGAACTTAGAGGGTTTTGCAGAAATATTATTGATGATACCATTATCTGTGCTTTAAGGTGACTGCTCCAGTCCATAATTTAAATGCATACATGAGGGTACGCAGTAAACATGTCAGGATTTATGTCTTGATCGTTTCCATGTTGCTGGTGTATTGAAAACAACAGTGAATTTTGTCATTGTCTTCCCACACAGAGATAATTCCTAACATACTGTTACTGCTCCATTTTATTTTAACGGAGCTTCATTGGAGAGGGAGATGCAGGGTGCAGTGTTGTACAACAACAGTTTTGTAAAAAAACATTTTAGTTTGCAGATGTCGCATAGAGGCTTATTTTCCAATCTACCACTGAACATAAAATAGAAATGTTGGAAGAACTCGTCCAATGTGGGAAGAGAAAGCAGTAGGTGCTTCTGGTCAGCGACCCTCTGATCTGAAGAACTTCCTCAATTGGGAGCAAGAGTCATGGACCTGAAAGCACTGACCAATTTTCTCTTTCCAAGATGCTGCATGACTGGCTGAGGTTTTTTTCAACAATATCTGCAGTTTTACTTGCTTTGCTTCAGCGAACGAGTGGTCAGTAACTTGGTGCTCAGTCTGTGAATGAGAGCATGCACAACTGTCGTCAGCAGATTGCTGTTCATTAATTGAGGCTGGAGTGACCTTGGTTATGAAGTGAAAGCAATGTAGCTTCAACAATTTCCTGTCGATTAACCACATTCTGACAGGAAACTTGTTAGCAATGAGGTTAGTTAATGCTAGCGAGAAAGGTTATGAAAGCTGTTGGGACGATGATGAAGCTTTGATTAATGCAAATCTGCACTGAAATTGACATTACGGACCTGATCATCAAAGCTTGTGTGCAAACGTGTAGTGGACATTAGATGCAGTTGAATTTTCGAGGGTGGTGAAATTTAAGAGACACCTGACAATATTTGGTAATAGTACTGAAAAAAAGCATGATCCAATCGCCGCACTCTGAATTGGGAGCAAACCTTGCAACATTTTTTTAAATAATGGAAAAAGCAGCCTTGTAATAATGCAACCTTTATTTCTATGATAAACTTACCAAACCAGTGTGTGTTGTTTGCCCTTGTAATCCTTTCATTTAGCAGGTGAGGCTGCAGCGGGTCTTTTGAACTTTGCCCCTGAAATGGATCTTGAGATAATATGGCAATGCCAATAACTTCTCGTCAGACTGAAAACCTTTTCCAATTTATTTTTTAACCTTTAGACTGTTGCTTTAAGAAAATATACAGATTACACAATTAATGCACAGAGTCTTTTACCCAGGGTTGGGAGCTCAAAAGCCAGAGGACATGGCTTAAAGGTGAGAGGAGAAAGATTTAATAGGAACCTGAGGGGTAACTATACCATTCAGAGGGTGGTGGGTATATGGAATAAGCTACCAGAGGAGGTAGTTGAGGCAGATACAATGACAACATTTAAAAGACACTTGAACAGGTTTGAGTTTAATTCATTGTCATGTGCACCGAGATACAGTGAAAAGCTTTTGTTGCATTCTAACCAGTCAATGAGCTTGTAAATTGCGTTGGATTGGTATTTGGCTGCGTAGTCATGAGTGTATAAGGAGTATAGTAAGGGACTGAGAACGCATCCTTGTGGAACACGGTCTCGAGAATTATTATGGAGGTTGTTTGAATTGCGAGGAGGTTTTTCGTGAAGGCCAACTTGCGTGTTATTCTCATTTTCTCACGGGTAGGATTTGAGATTTTTTGCACATAACCATGAAGATGACGAGAGACCCGGTTTCGATCTTGACTACAGGTGCTGCTGTCTGTACGGAGTTTGTACGTTCTCCCCGTGACCACGCGAGGTTTCTCAGAGTTCCTCAGTTTCCTCCCACTCTCCAAATGTTTACTGGTTTGAAGATTAATTGGCTTGGTATAAATGTAAAATTGTCCCTAGGATAATGTTAATGTGCGGGGATCGCTGGTAGGTGCGGACTTGGTGGGCCGAAGTGCCTGTTTCCGCGCTGTATCTCTAAAACTAAAATTAAGAACTGAATGTAATTCTCTGTATTATAAGTCCCTCGGGTAAGGCAGCAACGATACCAGAGATGCAATGATCTATCTTATTTGACAGATTCAATCAATGTCATATTCCCTTGAAACGTGTAAGCGTCTTTCTGTCCCGAGGTTTCTATTTGCTCCTGTTAATTAAGTATTACTTTTCATTGACTAGTTCTTTCCCCATATTTGTGAACATCACTTTCCACCTTTCAATATCTGAATTTGGTGCATAGGCAGGTAGACTGTGTTGAGATGTTAGATTGGGTTCTTGAACTGGTAGTCTCTGTTGTTAAACATCAATTATGACGTGTTAATTTATCGTCATCTGTTGCAGGGTCTCTTTATCTTTTATTGTGACGTGTAAGCAGCCTTGAAATCTGAACAAAGTGGACTGGAACAAAAAGCGAAATAGAGTCAATGTCGTATCTTGAGTACCTTGCTTGTCCCCTCATCTCTTGTTTCTGTTGCAACTTTTTCAACTGATAACTCTGAAAAACTGTCGTAATAATTTCACCCAATATCAGTGTAACAATAAAAAAGTGTTCAGTAATAGAGATAATCTTGATTGTTACTCTTGCAGGCGTTTTCACCAAGGGCCCAGGAAATTAGCAGTTATGTTGATCTTTTTCATCAAGGCAATCTGCTTGCCTAGGAATCTGTGGTCTGCCAAATTGCATTAATTCTAAAACATTTCATTATATGTTTCCTTTCTTCAATTCTTCCCACTAGGTCTATGCTGACTTTCAGAACAATCCCATTGTCCATTTATTTCCCTGTAATCTATTCTCTCCCGGGTCCCTATTAATTCCCACTGATTCTCCTCCTATCCACCTGCTCTATGGCTAATTGACTGTAGCTGATTAAAGTACCAGGCAATCTTTGGGATATGGGAACAGACAGTACTGGAAGTCTGGATCAAACCCAAGTCAATGGAGTTGAGGCAGCTGAGCTACCTGATGCATCACAGTCATGGTGTAATAATATAATTTACTTGGATTTTGTGCAGCTTTTAAATTCACAAAGGATATTTCTAAAGATGTATTAATATTTGATTGCTGTCATTCCTGGTTATCAGAAGGCACACTTTTCTGAGATTAATGTAGCATTCAGCAAATTGTGTAAATGAATAGCAAGAAACGCCTGAAGTAATTATGCAGATCGATATACAGGTGCTCCTCGACTTACGATGCTTTGACTTATGATATTTTGACTTTATGATGGTGCAAAAGCGATACATATTCAGTAGAAATCGCAGTAAGAATTTTGAATTTTGATCTTTTCCCGGACTCACAGACCTGTCCGCTGCTCAGACTGGCAGTGTCTTATGTGGTACGATACTCTCTCGTGATGCTGGGCAATGGCAGCGAGCCGCATCTCCCAGTCAGCCACGATTGGGGGCTGCCACGGCTATGATGTTTGGTAGGTTAGGCGTATTAAATGCATTTTCGACTTGCGATATTTTCGATTTACGATGGGTTTATCGGAATGTGACCCCATTGTAAGTCGAGGAACACCTGTAATGTGCCATTTCTTTACAGTGGTGTTGAGAAATAATTCCAAACCTTAAATGCATTAGAACATGCAGGTTACACCTTTGATCTTGATAAATCAGCAATGGTTTGCCAGGTCATTTTCATTTGATAATCAGTGAGCTGTGGGAGGCAGATCCTTGCCTTTGTCAAGGCTGTTCATGGGTGGAACTTGCAATTTAGATTAAAAACACAGACCTTGTAGCTAGGTGGACATTAGCCTCCTTCTAGAAGATTGAGCCACATGCAATGCTGGAAAAAACAGTGTGGTTTTGCAGTTTTAATGTCTAGGCAGATCTGTCTATACATTTATCTTATAGAATTTAGGTGACGGATCATGTGCTTCATTTTGGAATCCTATTACATGAAGTAAAGTTCCTACTCCTTCTCAAGTTGTTTTGAATTTTAATATGCGATTAAAGATTTATGGTGGAAAAGTATCGGTTCCTTTATGGAGATATTGTTTCAACATTGAGCCGGGTTAGAATCTTGGATATCAGTAGGTAGACACAAAATGCTGGAGTAACTCAGCGGGACAGGCAGCATCTCTGGAGAGAAGGAATGGGTGACGTTTTGAGTCGAGACCCTTGGATATCAGTGTAAAATCATTTGAAATGTGGAGAATGAAGAAAGGGTATTCCACCTGATCAAGTCAAGTCAAGTCAAGTCAATTTTATTTGTATAGCACATTTAAAAACAACCCACGTTGGCCAAAGTGCTGTACATCTGATTAGGTTCCAATGGAAAAAAAAAAATGCTCATCTGATCAGTGAGCATTTGGCATGGACAGAGGACTACTGAACTCCTGCATAGTAAATAATTCTTTAAACTTGGAGTAATATTTCACTGGGGGCATAAACATTAGTTTTGATATATGATTCAGTGCCAATTCAGCACAAAGTTGGAATACTTTGAATAATTCCATAGTCTTGTTTATTTTTAGAAACGTTTGTATGCTCAGTCACTCATTTTAACCTGGCAATCTATGCAGCTTTCATTACTGATTCAGTGATTTCTGACATTCATGGTGCTGTCTCTCTAAATATATTCCAGTTTGCATTGTGACTGTGCCACTTTCAAAATGAAAATGGTATTGGTTGTTTGATGGCAACTGCAGTTTTAGATAGTTTTAGTCCCATGAGGAAAACGTTTGAGGTTTCAGGGTCAGTTTATTGTCACAGGTACCAATTAAGGTACAGTAAAATTCGAATTACCATACAGCCATACTAAAAAAAAAGCAACAAGACACAACTACATAAAAGTTAACATAAACATCCACCACAGCGGATTCCCTACGTTCCTCACTGTGATGGAAAGCAATAAAGTCCAATCTGCTTCCTCTTGCTATAATTAGTCATTTTTACATCGGTTTACAACAAAAAAATAGATCTTACTCATAAATAGAGTAAGTCATTTATATATTTATGTTGCATGGGCTCAACCAGCAACTGTGGTTATGAATTTCAATACTAATCAAAATGAGGTTAGTATTTAATTTTAGTTTGGAGATACAACATGTAAACAGGCCCTTCTGCCCACTGAGTCCGCGCCGGCCAGCGATCCCCGCACATTAACGCTATCCTATACAGGCTGGGGACAATTTGACGATTATACCAAGCCAAGTAACCTACAAATCAGTGCGTCTTTGGAGTGGGAGAAAACGGGAGATCCCAGAGAAAATCCACGCTGGTCACAGGGAGAACCTACATACTCTGTACAGACAAGCACCCATAGTCAGGATCAAACCCGGGTCTCTGGTGCTGTAAGACAGCAACTCAACAGCTGCGCCACCATGCCGACGATATCACAAGGCGTAACCTACATGTTCTAATGCGTTTAAGGTTTGAAATTATTTCTAACACCACTGTGAAGAAACGGCACAACATTAGATAGATCTGCAGAATTCCTTCATGCATCTCTGATTGTACATACTCTGCTGATTGTGTTATCTGTGTTAGTGAAGAGATGCCATGAAATGCCATTGGAGAGTAAAATCAAAGAAAATCCCAAAGGTTTTCGCACGTACAATAAAAATAAGAGGGTAACCAGGGAGAGGGTAGAGCCACTCAAGGATAAAGGAGTGAATTTATGCTTGGTCAGAGGATATCGGTGAGTTACTAAACACATTCACCAAGGAGGATGCTGTGCAGTGTGGGGAATACAAAGATACAAGGACAGTTTGAGATCAAGAAGGAGGTTGTGTTGGGGCTCTTAAAGAACATTAAGGTAGATAAATCCCCAGGACTTGACTACCCCAGGTTATTGAGACAGACAAGAGAAGAGTTTGCTGGGGACATGATGAAAATATTTGTATTTTCTATAGCCACAGTCGAGGTCCCAGTCAGGACTGGAGAGTAGCCAATGGTGTTTCTTTAAGAGGGAAAGTACAGATAATCAAGAAAATTATCGGCCGTTGAGCCTCACATCTGTGGCAGAAAAGCTATTGGAGAGGATGCTTTGGGGTAAGATTCGTTTACATTGGAAGGGGATGGGCTAATTAAGGACAGTCAGCGTGGCTTTGTCTGCGGGAGGTTTGTGCGCCATGATTGAGATTTTGAGGAATAAACAAAGATGATCAATGAGAGTGGACAGTGGATGTTGTTGACATGGATTTTAGTAAGATCTCTTGTTAAAGTCTGGTAGGCTGATCCAGAAGATTAAGTTGCATGGGATCCATGGTAACTTGGCTATCTTGATTCAGAGCTAGCTTACTCATAGAAGACAGAGGTATGTGGTGGAAGGTTGTAATTCTGGCTGGAGGTCTGTGACCAGTCTTGCTTCAGAGGGATCTGTGCTAAGTCCTCTATTGTTTGTGATGTACTTACCTTGGTTAGTAAGTTTACAGCCGACACCAAAATTGGGGCAAGTAGTGAGGAAAGCAATCAAAGTATGTAATGGGATATAGATCACCTACTGGAGATGGGTGGAAATATGGTAGATGGATTTTAATCTGGGCAAAGTATGAGGTGTTGCACTTTGGGCAGTTAAATGCAAAGGGAAAGTACACAGTTCATGGCAGGACCCTTAATAGCATTGGTGTACAGAGGAATCTTGAGCTCCAAGTTCATAGCTGCCTGAAAGTACCTACACAAGTAGATAGAGTGGTAAGAAGACACGTTGTATGCTTGCCTTTATGGGCTAGGGTATTGAATTCTGGTCACCCCATTACAAGAAGGATGTAGACACTTTGGAGAGGGTGAAGAAGATGCCTGGATTAGAAGATATTAGGTACAAAGGGAGATTGTACAAACTTGGGAGGCATACAAAGGGTGGACAGTCCTTGAGTGGAAATGTCCAAGACAGCACAGTGGCGCAGTAGTGGAGCTGCTGTCCCAGATTGCCAGAGACCTGGATCAATTCTGATTATGGGTGTTGTCTGTGCGGTTCTCCCTGTGACTGTGGGTTTTCTCTGCGTGCTCCGGTTTCCACCCACATTCCAAAGACGTACAAGTTTGTAAGTTAATTGGCTTCTGTAAATTGCCCGCAGTCTGTAGGATGTGAAACCAGTGATCGATGGCTGGCGTGGTCTCGGTGGGCCAAAGGGCCTGTTTCCACACTCTATCTCTAAACTGGAGGGCATACCTTTAAGGTGAGATGAACAAAAGTTTAAGGAGATGTGCAGGGCACATTTTTGACACAGAGTGGTGGGTGTCTGTAACATGGTGCATGTGTAGTGGCGGAGGCAGATACGATGGGGATATTTAAGAGGCTTTTAGCTAGGCAGATGGAAATGCAGGGAATGGAGGTGTACTGCTCACGGACAAGAAGGGAAACTTAGTTTAACTTGGCATCATGTTCAGAATGCACCCCTCCCAACCCTTCTGAATTTGGCGGAAAGTTTCCGCTTTCTTATTTCATTTTCGCCAATCTGATTTCGCCTCACATTTTTCCGCAAAACAGTCGGTAATTGCAATTTGTCGATTCGGTCGCTAGGGGTTCCCCCTGGAAGTCTCCCTGAAAATGTGGCACCTAGGCTGGGCAAGGCAGCTAATCTCGACCTCATCGGGACTTCCATGGCCGATCGGTGGGTTGAATTTGCAACCTGAGGCCAGGGCTCTGGAACTCCAGCCCAGCTGGAGCCAGCGCATCTATCTCCATACGACTTCCTTAGCCAGCTGGATAAACCAGCAAAGCTCTGGAACTAAGAATGCCCGAAAATCAATGGTGGAACTGTAATGAGTAAATATTAAATTTAAGTGCAAGATTATATAACTATATTAATTAATTAAGACTGGGTTAAAATATATAAAACAATAGAAAAGCCAATTACCACCTTTTTGGGCTGATTATCAATTAATGTGCGAATTTACTTCAACATGTACTTCCATATGATTAGTCGAGTCATATATCAACTCTTCATAACTTAGTCATACATTTTATGACCATTGTTCATTTATTCAATACCAAGAGAATTGGGATGTGTAAGGAAAAAGCAAAATGGAAAAAACAAGACAATTTTTTCTTTGTGTTGCAAAAGGTTCAATAACCTTTCTATAAATAGCAGAATATACTCATGATAGGCTTGACATTGTACATGAAGTCCAAGAACTACAGACTGTTGGAAATAATAGTCGTTTTCCACACATGAATGTAGCGCAACGCGTATGTGCATTTGGTGTGCATACCTTTTTTTTAACAAAAACGTTGCATTATGCGCCGTATTATGAATTTTGATGTAAAATTCTGAATTTTGGGCATCAAAATTATGAATTTGTAAAATCAACTGTTGGGAGGTCTGAGTATGGACATTGTGGGCCAAAAGGCTTGTTCTAGTGCTATACTGTTCTAAGTATTCATTTCAAACTCATCCATATTCAAATGGACAATTATCTATTGCTGTTTGTCTGTTTTACAGTTGAAGTGATTGGAAAATGTGGGAATTCCAGTAATAATTCTCAAATCACTTTAAATTCCAGCCAGGTCAGCTTGTGGAACATTTGTTTGCATATGAAATATACTGGTTATATGGAAATGCTTGCAATCTATCTGTACAATGTTGCAATAATCTGCTTGAGGCTTAAAAAACAAGGGAATGTTATGGATTAGCAACGAGTCAGTGGTTTAAAGATCCCTCGTTTTATGGACCTTCTTTCTATTTCTCTGGTTAAAAATCGATTTACACAAACATCTTCATTCGGGGTTTTCAAACGTCCTAATTTATTTTAAGCCTTTAACTGCTTGGTTCACTTATTCTGGGAGTTTGCATGATGTGTGGTTCTTAGTTTAGCTTGTAAGTATTTGATACCTCACAAACTACAATCAGACTGCTTGTTTCAGAAAATAACAAGCGGCCATTTCTCTCCAGAACATGTTTTCTGGTAAAAAGCTGAAATATTGGAAGCTGACGTTTTGTCTATATTTAAAATATTAATGTGGTAAATTGAGGTGTCTGGATCAAAACTCCTTTACAGATTCAGTGTGTGATATGTAAAATTTGTTGTTGAAAATTTGTTTTTCAATTTTATAGCTGGAAATTAATCTGCATTAACATGTCAACAATTTGTTACTGCATACATTAATGCTGGGAAAATAAAACAAAATGTAGAAAATCCTCAGCAGTTCAGAAAGCATCTGTGGAGGGAGGAATGGTGAATGTTTCAGGACTTTTCATCCGAACTGATCAAAACATAGAAATCAAGTATATTTTAAGTTGCAGAGAAAGGGCTGGGATAGAATTGGATAGAACAGTTAATGTTTCAGTGATGGGGTGGAAATAAAGAGAGACTGAATGACACAAGTGGTGGTTCTGTAGATTGGGAGAAATTGGTGAAGGTTGGAGGGGGGAAAAAAAGGGTGCTCGGCAACCAAAACAATGCAGTTGCTGGAAAGATGAAGTTTAAAAAAAATGTTGAGATACTTAGTTGTTAAAGCATGAGGCAAGAGAAATAGAGTTAACATTTCAGGGAAAAGACCTTCTAGGACTGATTGGTTCTTATACAGATTGGAAAGGCTGGTTATCCAAAACTGAATACAATGTGAATTCCTGTAAAATGACAGGTTGAAAAATTAATAGACATTTCTCATTCTTGTGCTGACCTTATCATGAACAGAGTGAAACATCAAAGTGAAATATCAAAATTAGAGCACATGGTATTGGAGGTAGGGTACTGACATGGATAGAAAATTGGTTGACAGACAGAAAGCAAAGAGTGGGGATAAATGGGTCCCTTTCAGAATGGCAGGCAGTAACTAGTGGGGCACCGCAAGGCTTGGTGCTGGGACCGCAGCTATTTACAATATACATTAATGACTTGGATGAAGGGATTAAAAGTACCATTAGCAAATTTGCAGATGATACAAAGCTGGGTGGTAGTGTGAACTGTGAGGAAGATGCTATGAGGTTGCAGGGTGACTTGGACAGGTTGTGTGAGTGGGCGGATGCATGGCAGATGCAGTTTAATGTGGATGTGAGGTTATCCACTTTGGTGGTAAGAATAGGAAGGCAGAGTATTATCTGAATAGTGTCAAGTTAGGAACAGGGGACGTACAACGAGATCTGGGTGTCCTAGTGCATCAGTCACCGGAAGGAAGCATGCAGGTACAGCAGGCAGTGAAGAAAGTCAATGGAATGTTGGCCTTCATAACAAGAGGAGTTGAGTATAGGAGCAAAAAGGTCCTTCTGCAGTCGTACAGGGCCCTAGTGAGACCGCACCTGGAGTACTGTGTGCAGTTTTGGTCTCCAAATTTGAGGAAGGATATTCTTGCTATTGAGGGCGTGCATCGTAGGTTTACTAGGTTAATTCCCGGAATAGCGGGACTATCATATGTTGAAAGACTGGAGCGACTAGGCTTGTATACACTGGAATTTAGAAGGATGAGAGGAGATCTTATCGAAACGTATAAGATTATTAAGGGGTTGGACACGATAGAGGCAGGAAACATGTTCCCAATGTTGGGGGAGTCCAGAACAAGGGGCCACAGTTTAACAATAAGGGGTAGGCCATTTAGAACTGAGATGAGGAAAATCTTTTTCAGTCAGAGAGTTGTGAATCTGGAATTCTCTGCCTCAGAAGGCAGTGGAGGCCAATTCTCTGAATGCATTCAAGAGAGAGCTGGATAGAGCTCTTAAGGATAGCGGAGTCAGGGGGTATGGGGAGAAGGCAGGAACGGGGTACTGATTGAGAATGATCAGTCATGATCACATTGAATGGCGGTGCTGGCTCGAAGGGCCGAATGGCCTCCTCCTGCACCTATTGTCTATTGAGATGGGGAATTCAAATAACATGCAATAAGAGGAAAGGAATGACATGGAGGCTGCAAAAGAGCATCACCATAATGTTGCCTGGATTAGAGAGTATTAGCTGTAAGAAGTTGGTCGAACATGCATTGTTTTCCCTGAGATGTCCTCTTCAGTACCTATTGTTCACTTCACTCCCCCTTCCCCCCCCCCCCTCCCCCCGGCTGCTGTGGAAAGAGCTATCACCTGTGTCTACTATTGAACCCCAGTTCCTCTTTTTTCCTCTCCCCCCCCCCCCGCCAGACAGAACAAGTTTCCCAAATCGTCATCTCATCAGCCTCTGCTTCCAACTCATAATTCTCTGACATTTCTGCTCACCTTCAACGCGATTCCAATATGAGTCACATTTCTTGTCCGTATCCCTTTCCACTTTCTGCAGAGACCACTCTCTCCACAACTCCCTGGTTCACTCAACACTTCTCTCCCTCGCCAGACACTTTCCCCAGCAACCACAAGAGAAGAAACACCTGCCCTTGCACCTCTCTCGTTTCTATCCAGGGGATTCCAGTGATCTCTCTAGGTGAGACGGAGTTCACGTGCATTTCTTCCAGCCTTCTCTACTGCGTCCAGTGCTCCTGATGTGGCCTCTTTTACATCGGCGTAAACTATGAGTGTTTTGATGAACACTTGTGCTCTGTTCACCCAGGCTTGTTGTTTATCTCATTTTGCTTACCATTTTAGCTCCACTTCCCATTTCCATACTGACCCTACTCTCCTTGGCCTCCTCCATTGACAGAGTGAGGCCACACACAAAGTGGAAGAACAGCACCTCTTATTCCGCATGGGAAGTTTGCAACCCAGCGGTATGAATATAGAATTTTCCAGTTTTCAGTAATTCCCCCTCTGTTCTTCACTCTCGCCTGCCCTCGCTCTCCACCACACCACTGCACACACAATTCTCCCATCTATTCGCCCTGCTCCTTTCCCCTCCTCTGTAAATTCATCTCTCATTCCCAAATCCCATATTTCCCTTTTATCCCCTCCCTTCCAATTGTATCCCTATCTCTGACTTTATATTTCACTCCTCTTCTTTCCTTATCTGACACCTTTTTTGTCCCCTTTTCATCTCTGGCCTTTGTCACTTACTCCACCCACCTGCCAGTCACTTGTATCCACAATCACTTGTTCCGTCCCACTGCTTTTCCAGCTTCTTCCTGCTTACATAATCAGTATGACGAACTCTTGATGAGTTTGTTAATCCATATATATATATGGATTAACAAACTCATCAAGAAGGCTGGCTCCATCCTGGGGGCGGAATTGGATTCATGGGAAGTGGTCTTGGAGGGGAGAATGTTCCTCAAACTGCGGAGCATCTTGAACAATACAGTTCACCCTCTCCATGACCCACTGGTCAACCAGAGGGGTACCTTCAGGAACAAACTGGTTCCACCAAGATGCAGTACAGAACGCCACAGGAGATACTTCTTTTCTGTGGCTACCACACTGTACATCTCCTCCCCCTTCTGAAGTGGGGTAGACTGACGACCCCCCCCCCCCCCCCCCAATCTTAGCACATCCCCAAACCTTTGTACGTCACTTTAATTTCATGTTTCATGTATTTTGTGTTTATCACTGTTGGCAGATCAATTTCCCTCCTGGGATAAATAAAGTCCTAACATATCTGCCCAATCCCTCTCTAGGCATTGCCTTACTTGCTAAATTCCTGCAGCACTTTGTTTTTTGCTCAAGATTCCATCTTCTGCAGTTTCTGATGTCTCTGTCTTGCCACAGGGTTGTACAAAGCTTCTGAAAGTACCACTTGCCTGGTTTCTTATTGCCTATTATTATTATTATTATTATTATTATTATTTCTTGTTGCCTATTAGACAGGATTCCCCTCCCACTGCTGCCTCCCAAGGTTTTGCACTTTTATTCTTCATTCAGAACTCTCAGTGTACATAATGCTGGTTTATTTCTGTATCTATGCAGACATGTACCAGAGCTATTTTGCTACTCAAAGTTCATGTTCTTCAAACTTTCACACTGTCTGATCTCCAGTATGAGATATCCAGATAATCCTTCCAACATTGAAAAAAATGCATCTATGGTCTGCAATCTTGGATTGTAAATGTGGCCTGCCATGAATAAGGCATTCTTAATATGGAGAGGAAATCATGATGCACCCATTCAGTTTAAGCTTCCTTCCATCAGAATAGGAAAGATGAGAAAACAAATGTTTTAAGTTGCAGAATGGAAGGGGAATGGAGAGTGGGGATTAAAATAACTCTCCATCAACTTCTCCCTTTCCTGGATGGTAAACAAAGTGAAGATGGAAAGGGGCTTGTGTTGCAAAAAGGGAGGTTTTGCTGGACAGCTCTGTTCAATCCACAAGGGTAATCCTATGCTTCCTGTAACCTGTAACGTATTCTCTGTCCTGCACCCACTATGTTTATGGCTATTTTCCACTGTTCTGATAATGCCCAATGTTGGTTTGAGACACAGCACCTCAGATTAAAGAAAATCCCAAAGCTTTTTAAACCTACATTTAAAAGGGTAACCAGGGAGTAGATAGGATTGCTCAAAGATGAAGATAGGACCGTTCAAAGATAAAGGATGGAATTTGGGTTTGGAGTCTGGGGATGTTGACAAGGTACTGAACAAGTACTTTGTATCTGTTTTTACCAAGGAGGTCATAGAGGATGGCGAGATCAGATGGAGAATACTAATATACAAGAGCAGTTTGAGATTAAGGAGGAAGTAATGTTGGGGGTCAAGAAGGGCATTAAGGTGGATAAATCCCCAGTGCCTGATGGGACCTATTCCAGGTTATTAAGAGAGACGAGAGTAGAGATCGCAGGAGCCTTGATGAAGATCTTTGCATCTTCTCTAACATTAGGCAAGTCCTGGAGGACTGGAGAGTAATGTTGATCCTTTATTTAAGAAAGGGAAATAGAATCCAGGGAATTAGGCTGATGAGCCTCATGTCAGTGATAGGGAAGCTGTTCAGGATGGGATTTACTCACATTTGGAAATGAATGGGTTAATTGGGGACAGTCAGCTTGCCTTTCTACACAGCAGGTCATGTCTTACAAACTTGAATGAGTTTTTTGAGGAAGTAGCGAGGGATTTTGTCCACATAGAAACATAGAAACATAGAAAATAGGTGCAGGAGTAGGCCATTCGGCCCTTCGAGCCTGCACCGCCATTCAATATGATCATGGCTGATCATTCAGCTCAGTAGCCTGTACCTGCCTTCTCTCCATACCCCCTGATCCCTTTAGCAAAAAGGGCCACATCTAACTCCCTCTTAAATATAGCCAATGAACTGGCCTCAACTACCTTCTGTGGCAGAGAATTCCACAGACTCACCACTCTCTGTGTGAAGAAATGTTTTCTCATCTCGGTCCTAAAAGACTTCCCCCTTATCCTTAAGCTGTGACCCCTGGTTCTGGACTCCCCCAACATCGGGAACAATCTTCCCGCATCTAGCCTCTCCAACCCCTTAAGAATTTTATATGTTTCTATAAGATCCCCCCTCAGTCTTCTAAATTCCAGCGAGTACAAGCCCAGTCTATCTAGTCTTTCCTCATATGTAAGTCCCGCCATCCCAGGGATCAATCTGGTGAACCTTCTCTGTACTCCCTCTAAGGCAAGAACGTCTTTCCTCAGGTTAGGAGACCAAAACTGCACACAATACTCCAGGTGCGGTCTCACCAAGGCCCTGTACAACTGCAGCAGAACCTCCCTGCTCCTAAACTCAAATCCTCTTGCTATGAATGCCAACATACCATTCGCTTTCTTCACTGCCTGCTGCACCTGCATGCTTGCTTTCAATGACTGGTGCACCATGACACCCAGGTCACGTTGCATCTCCCCTTCTCCCAATCGGTCACCATTCAGGTAATACTCTGCTTTCCTGTTCTTGCCGCCAAAGTGGATAACCTCACATTTATCCACATTATATTGCATCTGCCATGCATTTGCCCACTCGCCTAATCTATCCAAGTCACTCTGCAGCCTCCTAGCATCCTCCTCGCAGCTAACACTGCCACCCAGCTTCGTGTCATCCGCAAACTTAGAGATGTTGCATTCAATTCCCTCGTCCAAATCATTAATATACACTGTAAATAACTGGGGTCCCAGCACTGAGCCTTGCGGTACCCCACTAGTCACTGCCTGCCATTCCGAAAAGGACCCGTTTATTCCTACTCTTTGCTTCCTGTCCGCCAACCAATTTTCTATCCACCTCAACACTGAACCCTCAATACCGTGTGCTTTAAGTTTGTACACCAATCTCCTATGTGGGACCTTGTCGAAGGCCTTCTGAAAGTCCAGATATAACACATCGACTGGTTCTCCCTTATCCACTCTACTAGTTACATCCTCGAAAAATTCTATAAGATTCGTCAGACATGATTTGCCTTTGGTAAATCCATGCTGACTTTGTCCGATGATTTCACCACTTTCCAAATGTATTGCTATCACATCTTTAATAACTGACTCTAGCATTTTCCCCACTACCGATGTTAGGCTAACTGGTCTATAATTCCCCGTTTTCTCTCTCCCTCCCTTTTTAAAAAGTGGGATTACATTAGCTACCCTCCAGTCCTCAGGAACTACTCCAAAATCTAAAGAGTTTTGAAAAATTATCACTAATGCATCCACTATTTCTGAGGCTACTTCCTTAAGCACTCTGGGATGCAGCCTATCTGGCCCTGGGGATTTATCTGCCTTTAATCCATTTAATTTACCTAACACCACTTCCCGACTAACCTGGATTTCCCTCAGTTCCTCCATCTCTTTAGACCCCCGGTCCCCCGCTATTTTCGGCAGACGTATTTGTTCAATTAGTCTGCCATCTCCTTGTTCCCTATGATCAATTCACCTGTTTCCGACTGCAAGGGACCTACATTTGCCTTAACTAATCTTTTTCTCTTGACATATCTATAAAAGCTTTTGCAGTCTGTTTTTATGTTCCTTGCCAGTTTTCCCTCATAATCTATTTTCCCTTTCCTAATTAAGCCCTTTGTCCTCCTCTGCTGGACTCTGAATTTCTCCCAGTCCTCTGGTATGCTACTTTTTCTGGCTAATCTGTATGCTTCATCTTTTGTTTTAATACTATCCTTGATTTCCCTTGTTAGCCACGGATGCACTACCTTTCCTGGTTTGTTCTTTTGCCAAACTGGGATGAACACTTGTTGTAGTTCATCCATGCGACCTTTAAATGCCTTCCATTGCATGTCCACCGTCAACCCCTTCAGCATCAATCGCCAGTCTATCTTGGACAATTCACGCCTCATACCCTCAAAGTTACCTTTCTTTAAGTTCAGAACACTTGTTTCTGTATCGACTTTGTCACTCTCCATCCTAATGAAGAACTCTACCATATTATGATCACTCTTGTCCAAGGGGCCTCGCACAACAAGACTGCTAACTAACCCTTCCTCATTACTCAATACCCAGTCTAGAATGGCCTGTTCTCTCGTTGGTTCCTCGACATGTTGGTTTAGAAAACCATCTCTCAAACATTCCAAGAAATCCTCTTCCTCAGCACCCCTGCCAGTTTGGTTCACCCAATCTATATGTAGATTGAAGTCACCCATTATAACTGCTGCGCCTTTAGTGCATGCATTTCTAATTTCCTGCTTGATGCCATCCCCAACCTCCCTACTGCTGTTAGGTGGCCTGTACACAACTCCCACTAGCGTTTTCTGCCCCTTAGTGTTTCGTAGCTCTACCCATATCGATTCCACTTCCTCCAAGCTAATGTCCTTCCTTTCCACTGCTTTAATCTCCTCTCTAACCAGTAACGCTACCCCACCTCCTTTTCCTTTCTGTCTATCCCGCCTGAATATAGAATATCCCTGGATGTTGAGCTCCCAGCCTTGGTCACCGTGGAGCCATGTCTCCGTAATCCCAACTATATCATAATCATTAATAACTATCTCCACATTTAATTCATCCACCTTATTACGTATACTCCTTGCATTGAGACACAAAGCCTTCAGGCTTGTTTTTACAACTCTCTTACCCCATGTACGATTATGTTGAAAAGTGGCCCTTTTTGATTTTTGCCCTGGATTTGTCTGCCTGCCACTTTTACTTTTCACCTTGCTACCTGTTGCTTCTACCCTCATTTTACACCCCTCTGTCTCTCTGCTCCAGCTCCCATCCCCCTGCCACATTAGTTTAAATCCTCCCCGACAGCACTAGCAAACACTCCCCCTAGGACATTGGTTCCATTCCAGCTCAGGTGCAGACCGTCCTGTTTGTACTGGTCCCACCTCTCCCAGAACTGGTTCCAATGTCCTAAAAATTTGAATCCCTCCCCCTTGCACCATTTTTCAAGCCACGTATTCATATGAAATATCCTCCTATTCCTACTCTGACTAGCAAGTGGCACTGGTAGTAATCCAGAGATTATTACCTTTGAGGTCCTACTTTTTAGTTTATCTCCTAGCTCTCTAAATTCACCTTGTAGGACCTCATCCCGTTTTTTACCTAAATCGTTGGTGCCAATATGCACCACAACAACTGGCTGCTCACCCTCCCCCTTCAGAATGTCCTGCAGCCGCTCAGAGATATTAGTATGGCATGGATATTAGTATGGCATTTGGTGTCCCCCAGGGTAGGCTGACCCAGAAGATGAAGATGCAAGGGATTAAAAGTGCCTAGATCGTACGGATTCAAAAATGGCTTTCTGATAGAAGACTGAGTGTTGTGGCGGATGGAGAATATTCAGACTGGAGGACTATAACTGGTGGAGTTTGGCTGGGACCATCACTATTTGTGATATACATCAATGACTTGGATGTAAATGTAATCAGGTTGGTTAGTAAATTTGCAGATGATACTAAGATTGCTGGGGTCGCGGCCTGAGGGGAAGGCTGTCATAGTATACAGCAGGATACAGATCAACTACACGAATGGGCGAAGAAATGGCAGATGGAGTTTAATCTGAAAAAGTGAGGTTGGCGCTTCGGGAGGTTGAGTATAAGGGGAAAATATACAATTAATGGCATGACCCTTAACAGCATTGACGTACAGAGGCATCCAAGTCCGTAAATCCCTGAAAATTGCAACACAAGTAGCTAGAGTGGTAAATAAGACATACGGTATGCTTTACCGGGCCATTGAACATATAAGTCAGGAAGCTATGGTGCGGTTTTATCGGATTTTGGTTAGCCACATTTGGAGTATTATATGTAGTTCTTGTTGCACCATTACAGGAAGGATGTGGAGGCTTTAGAAAGGGTGCAGACAAGGTTTACCACAATGATGCCTGGATTAGAGGGTTTTAGCTACAGGTATTGGATAGACTTAGATTGTTTTCTCTGGAATGCCAGAGGAGACTTGATGGATATAAAATTGTGAAAGACCTAGATAGGTCAATCTTTTTCCCAAGACGGAAAATCAAATATCATTAGCATTAAGGTGAGACGGGTAATGTTTAAAGGAGCTGTGTGGGGCATGTTTTTTACAGACCTGGTGAGTGCTTGGAATGTACTTCTGGGGAGGGTGGTTGGGGAGTTGGGGCTGATTTGATAGCGGCATTTAAGAGACTTTTGGATAGGCATTTAAATATGCAGGGAATAAAGAGATATGGATTATACACAGGCAGATAAGAGTTGGTCTTGGCTTCATGTTCGTCACAGACATTGTGGGCTAAAGGGCCTGCTCTTGTGCCGTACTGTTCTATGTTCTACTTCATTTCTCAGACAGGAAAGTTGGAGACATCAGCACCCGGTACACAGATTTGAACAAATTAACCAGTATTTTTGTTTTTAGCTGGATATTTCAGTTTTAGTTTGCTCCATTGTTTATCTTCTTCCTCCAATGCTCGTATTGACAACTTTGGTCTGTATCTTATTTGTAGGCATGTTCCCTGTTCTCTCCACCTCTCCTCCTTCCTGCTTAAAGCACACTTGTTCTCTCACTTTCCCAGTTCTAATTAAGAGTCCTTCACCTAAAATGATGTTGTGTTACTTCCTCTATACTGCCAAACATGTGCTCTTCTGGCGTGATCTGATTTTTTTAAATTTGGATTTCCATCCTCTAGTTTTTTTTAACTCCTGTTATTTTGTATGGTTCTTCCTGCACTTTCATGTTGGTCATTAAAGGTAATGTGCCATTTACTGCCTTAACCACCTTATGTACTTGTTTACCATCAGAAATCTGTGGACACACTTCAAGACTCCTTTATTTCTTGAGACTTCTTGACTTGCTACGTTTGTATATTCCTTGCTCTGCCCAAATACATTATCTCATATTTCTCCAGATTATATTCCAGTTGCTATTGTATGCATGTAACCAGTCCAGTAATGCCATTTTACAGCATAGTTTTCTCCCCCCCCTAGTTGTAGACTTTTAGTTTGGAATCGTTGGCAAACATTTCAGTCTGTCTCCTCTAGTGACTTGGTTTTGTCAACCATTCTTCTGTTTTAATAGATAAATCCTGAGCGGCTGAGTTCTTTTTTGTTGCTACTTTTGTACTTTGATAACATTCCTATGATTGCATTGGGCTGTTTATTAAGTTAAAGGCACTACATTAATACAAAGGTTCTTATTTGCAGAAATATTTATGCATCATTGGGACAGTTAATGAGAACGTTTGTAACATCAGTTATCTGATTAAAATTTGAAAGCAAGTACAAAATCGCATGATTCTAATCAGGATTTGATTTTCAAAAAAGTTACATTTCAATTTTGATCCTGATGGTTGACTTGCTTTTGATGTTGTTGGTGTTTTTGATCTCCTTCATTATTTCCACTTGTGGTGCTTCATCTGCAGTGAAGACATTGACAACCCGCTTTTAGCAAAAAGCACTACCAATGTATCTGCGAACCTGCATCATCAATTATTACTAACATGTCACTTATAGCATATCTCCTCCATTCATTACTTTCCCCACCTACTTAATTTTGACGGATGCAATTAAATATTTAAATCTGCGTAGTGTAACTGACCTGAAGAAATCAGATGCATTTATGGTACAATTCTTTAAAGGGAAGGCATAAACAGCTCTGTTTTTTTGGCTTTCTTTTAGTAGCTTTGCTGAACAGTTGATCAAAATAATACTTAGAAAAAAAATATTTCACCCTGCATTTAGACACACCTAGGGTTACATGCATAATTTACCAGTTTTAACTTGTAAAATGTTTTCGGTTAATACTAGTTGAACTAGTCATCTTTGCATGTTACAACTTGCTGTTATGAGGATTTTTTATCTAATGGTAATAGACTGCAAATTTATCCCTGTAACTTATGGAAGGTTTAATATTGAGTTGAAAAGAGAAATGTGCTTAAACATGACCTGGTAGCTAATTGGAATAATTTGATTTGAATTATTTTGAATGGCATTACTTTTGTAATGCAATATATTTTACTTTTGGAAATGTTTTTTTTTATAGGGCGTGCTTTTACAGAATTATTAAAATAGCCGGAAAAATGTTATTGAGCACAAAACTAAATTACATTAAACCTATTTGCCCAGTGTAACTGTGTATGGTATTAGATCAGTGTTTTAAATGTTATGCAGTAGAATTGTATTAGATAATATCAATGCAATTTCAAACGTATAAGTCAAGTCAAGTCAATTTTATTCGTATAGCACATTTAAAAACAACCCACGTTGACCAAAGTGCTGTACATCAGTTCAGGTACTAAGAAATGAACATACAATGGCACACAAACATAACAGCACATACATAAACAGTTCACAGCACCCCCTCAGAGGGCCTCAAATGCTAGGGAGTAGAAATAGGCTTTGAGCCTGGACTTAAAGGAGTCGATGGAGGGGGCAGTTCTGATGGGGAGAGGGATGCTGTTCCACAGTCTCGGAGCTGCAACCGCAAAAGCGCGGTCACCCCTGAGCTTAAGCCTAGACCGCGGGATAGTGAGTAGCCCCAAATCGGCCGACCTGAGGGACCTGGAGATAGAGTGGTGGGTTAGAAGATTTTTTATATATGGGGGGGGGGGGGAAGGAGCTTGAAATTGATTCTGTACTGTACTGGGAGCCAGTGGAGAGAGGCTAGAACGGGGTGATGTGGTCCCTTTTACGGGTACCTGTCAGGAGTCTCACTGATGCGTTTTGGACCAATTGCAGGCGGGACAGGGATGATTGGCTGATCCCAGTGTATAGGGAGTTGCAGTAGTCTAGGCGGGAGGAAATGAATGCGTGAATGATTTTTTCAATGTCGTCAAATTGGAGGAATGGTTTGATTTTAGCTATGGTACGAAGCTGGAAGAAGCTGGCTTTTACCACAGCGTTGACTTGCTTGTCAAATTTTAATGCAGTCAAATATCACGCTACGGTTTTTGACATGCGGTTTGATTAAGGAGGATAGGCTTCCAAGGCTGCCTGTTATCGTTTTGATGGAGTCGGGGGGGGGGGGGGGGGGGGGGGCGAATAGGATGACCTCAGACTTGCTCTCGTTTAGTCAAAGGAAGTTCTGTGCCATCCAACATTTTATGTCCTCAAGGGACATTTTATGTCCTTCATGTTTAAGCACTTTTAAGTTCTTAAGTAAGAATTTCATTGTTCTATATGGGGCACGTGACAATAAAATATTTTTGACTCCTTTCATATCCTCAGCATATTGTAAATATTTTGCAGTCAAAATATTACTTGTACAGTGCGGGCAATGTCCTAATGAATTCTAATGATGGGAAGCATTAACTAAACCAGATAACTTTTCCTTTTTTATGAAGACATAGGGAAAAAATGATCTTTTATTTTACAATAGACATCATTTATATAGTGAGCTTGCAATTATCTTTCAACTTTTTTCTTGTTCCACATTTCAAATGGTGGAGAATTCAATAGCCCTCATTGTGCCTGAATTTTGAACAGTGGAAATAATTAGCTTAATTTTATAAAGTAGCCACTCCTTGATTTATAAAAGGATGAATTCTTGGAAAGTGCTTCTGTGAAGCGAAAAGGCTGGGTGAAACACATTATGGGCACTGTACTGTGCTATTCATTATCGCTAATAAGAGCTGCATTAATCCGCCATTTTCCTAAAGAGTTAATTGCATTACAGCATAAATTTATACAAATATATGTAAATTATAAATACAAATTATGCAAATTGAGTATAAGCAACAGGGACCATTAAGCTAATTGAGCATTTAATTATATAGCAAATATGTATCACAAATTCTTTTTAACACCTTTTTGATCTGTTGCCCTGGAATCCCATGCCAAATAATAAAAATGCTGTAAATCATGGAATTGGAAACCTCACGAGAGTGTATATCCACAACCATTTGGAGATAGGTTCCAGATTTATTTTACACTTTGGGTGATCAAGTGCTTCCTGATTTCATGGCTGAATGATCAAGTTCCAGCTGCTGCTGCTGCTGCTGGAAATCCCCACATGAGGAAATGTTTCTGTCTGTTTTGTTAATTTTCTGCCTTAATTGGATGACCCCTCAAATTTCTGAACTCAAGACTGTAAAGTTGTGTATAGTGCAGGTAGTATATTTAGAAATTGTTACAATGGAGGTTTTTTTAAATCCTTTTAAAGGCTTATTTATAAGTGCTGAAACTGGGAAATATTTAAATGGTGATTCCTGAATCCTAGTGGGCAGAATGGAATTTCCAGCTTCAGAATATGCAAGACGTTGAATCTGGCACGAGGCTTACTAGGGGTTTTAAAAATAGAACTGAGGGACTAATTTAACTGGTATTGGTACCCTGTAAGAACATAAAATAAATAATAGGCTCTGAATTTGAAGATGCACAATTCAAAAAGTCTAGATTATGTAAATTCTAATCAATATATAATTCTCAATAGAGGTTTTGCCTCAGAATGTTAAGAATGTGCAATGGATTATCATGAGAGTTGTGTAGAAGAATAGAAAAATGCATTTATGGAGGAATTTAAGCAGAACTTTAAAGTCATGGAGTTTTGGAGTCACAAAGCATGGAAACAGGCCTAACCAGGGTACCTTTCTGAACTGTCCCATTTGCTTGGATTTGCGTCATATCCCACAAAACTTTTCCTATCCATGATCCTGTCCAAAAATTATAATTGTATTTGCTGGTACCACTTCCTTTGCAGATTGTTCCACATACCCATGATGCTCTGTGCAAACAATTTGTCCCTTGGGTCCCCTTTCAATCTTTCCCCTCTCACCTTAAACCTATACTATTTTGTTTAATACTCCCCTACCCTGTAATCCTCTAAGATTACCCCTCAGTCTCCTCCATTCCAGGGAAATCTGTCAAACCTGACCAAATCTCTCCTGCAATCCACATCCTTGTGATTTTTATTTTTTCCCTGCACCCTCTAGCTTAATCACTTCCTTCCTATAGTATGACAACCAGAATGTCACACGATAGTTGAGGTGGAGTCTCGCCAACATCTTGTATGGCTGTAACATGACACACTATCTTTTGCCCTCAGTTCCAGTTCACTGAAGGCAAACATGCCATATTAAACTAAATAGCGGGGTGGGGGGGTCGACAAATTGGAAATATAAGGGTGGAGTTAAAGGGAAAGAGAGTACAGGTAACGTTATGAAAGACACCCAAATTAATGGGACGGAAAGTTCAAGAAGGGATAAGAGAGTAAGGTCTGGTGAAATAGGAACTGGTGTGAGAGGGGACGTGAATACTGAATTAAAAGTGTTATAAATGAATGTGTGAAGTATAACAAATAAAGTGGATGAGCTTGGGGCTCAGTTAGAGATTGGTAGGTATGATGTTGTGGGAATTACAGAGACATGGCTGCAAGAAGATCGGAGCTGGGAACTGAATATTCAGGGTTATATGTCCTATCAAAAATTCAGACAGGTGGGCAGAGGAGGTGGGGTAACTCTGTTGGTAGGAATTAAATTCAGTCTTTTGCGAGGGGTGACATAGAATCAGTTGTAGAGTCATTGTGAATAGAACTGAGAAATTGTAAGGGCAAAAAGACCCGAATGGGAGTCATCTACAGGCCCCCAAACAGTGGCCTGGATATTGGGTGCAAGTTGCATCAGGAGTTAAAATTGGCATGTAACAAAGGTAATGCTATGGTGTTTATTGGAGATTTCAATATGCAGGTAGACTGGGAAAATCAGGTTGGTACTGGACCCCACAAAAGGGAGTTTGTAGAGTGCCTCCTAGATGGATTCTTGCAGCAGCTTGTACTGGAGCCTACCAGAGAGAAGGCAATTCTGGATATAGTGTTGTGCAATGAACCGGATTTGATAAGGGAACTCAAGGTAAAGGAGCCATTAGGTGGTAGTGAGCATAATATAATAAGTTTTACTCTGCAATTTGAGAGGGAGATGGTAAAATCAGAAGTGTCAGTATTGTAGTTGAACAAAGGGGACTATGGAGGAATGAGGGAGGAGCTGGCCAAAGTTAATCAGTAAACTATGTATTTGTACCCTTAGATGTCTCTGTTCAACACACTCCCCAGGGACCTGTCATTCACTATTTGTAGCCTGATCTGGTTTAAATACCAAATTACATCACTCTACACTTTTCTGAGTTGAATTCCATCTGCCGTTCCTTTGCTCGCTTTCCCAGACGAGATAGATCCTGTTATAAACTTAAGCAATCACACCGACCAAATTTGGTGTAATCCGCAAACATAAACTTGCTCCAGGGTTGACCGAGTGACTAATTGTGTCCTAAGTTTTCAATTTTGTTTAATTTGAATTACTAGATAGTTTATTATATTTAAATGTGTGTAATCAGTGTGAGTAAACCTACATATGATGTCATATTATTTAAACTGTCTTGCTAAATTTAACATGCCAGTCTGTCTGCTGCCTCTGTTGATCAAAAGTAATTATTCTTTTTTGCAGGGGAAACAGTGGAAGGGATTCGTGAAACTGATTTGGTGTTGCTTCATTCCTGTCGACAGTGGACTACAATTACAGCCCATAGCTTGGAAGAGGGTCATTATGTGATTGGGCCAAAAATAGAGATTCCTGTTCATTATGGAGGTAAGACATGAAAATGACTGGAGTGTGAGTGTTCCTTGATCTATGTTGCTGCTTTCCCCAAGGCAGTATAAAGTCTCGATAAAGTAAATGGTAGGGTGGAGAGAAGCAGGATTGCGTGTGGAGAAAAAAACTGGAGGTCTGAGAAACCCAGCAACAAGGCTTAATTTCCACCCCAAAGCCGAGCAGGCACCTTCTAACCCATTTGAAAGCTCTGGCAATCCTGCTCATCTGGGGCATTAAGTACATCTATACAAACAGCATTTTCCTGGCACTTGCCCCCCCCCCCCCACCATCTAAACCATGGCCTTTCAGGTGCTCATTTAAATACTTGTTAAATATTGTGAGAGTTGATTCAAAAAGTTCCACAGCATGGAAATAAACCCTTCAGATCAATTCAGCCATGACTAAAGGGATGCCTATGTACGATCATCCTATTTGCTTGCCTTTGGCAGAAATCCCTCTAAACCTTTCTTATTCATGTACCTATCCAAATTGTTTTTTTTAATGTTGTAATTATACCTGAATCTATCACCTCTTGTAGTTCATTCTGTATGCCCACCATTCTCCGTGGAAAAACTTGCCTCGTAGATCCCCTTTAAATATTTCCCCTCTTGCAGGTCATTCTTGCTATTGAGGGAGTGCAGCGCAGGTTCACGATGTTAATTCCTGGAATGGCGGGACTGTCGTACGTTGAAAGACTGGAGCAACTGGGCTTGTATACTCTGGAATTTAGAAGGATGAGAGGGGATCTTATTGAAACATATGAGATTATTAAGGGATTGGACATGCTAGAGGCAGGAAACATGTTCCCGATGTTGGGGGAGTCCCGAACCAGGGGCCACAGTTTAGAAAAAACTTTCACTCAGAGTTGTGAAGCTGTGGAATTCTCTGCCTCAGAAGGCAGTGGAGGCCAATTCTCTGGATGCTTTCAAGAGAGAGTTAGATAGAGCTCTTAATGATAGCGGAGTCAAGGGATATGGGGAGAAGGCAGGAACGGGGTACTGATTGTGGATGATCAGCCATGATCACGGTGAATGGCGGTGCTGGCTTGAAGGGTTGAATGGTCTACTCCTGCACCTATTGTCTATTGTCATTAAACCTGACCCATAATTTTAGACTCCCCTACCTTGTGAAAAAGACTGACTAGCTTATCCATGCACCTTTTTTATAATTTTGTAAACCTCCATCACCCCTTAGCCTCCTTTGCTCCAGAGTAAACAGTCCTAGGCAATGATTCTTTCATAAAATCATTCACTAAAGTCGTCCAGTCCAGACGGCATTGTTGTGAATCCTTTTTGTACCCTCTCTGGTTTAATCACATTTTGCCTTCATCTGGCAAGTCTCTGCCCTACCCCACCCACCCCTTCCCCAGGCAGATTAATTAGACTGTTGAGTTGGCTATATTTGATTACCCAACTCTTCAACTGATTTAATTTTCTAAACAATAGCGATGGACCGATAGATGTTTGTTATCACCCTAACCGCCATGCTGTGTACAGCGTCAAAAGATGCACATTTAATAATTTTCCATCCATGACTTTAATGCCCAAAATGTAGCTGCTAGGAATACATTCACAACTATTTTCTTTAAAAGGTTTTTTGTTGTTATTCAGAATGAGAAACATTACTGCTAAGCATCCTTTTGCAGCATCCAGTATTTCATGTTGCTGCAATCTGTATTGCTGCATCTCATTATACTATGCATGACACTAAATTCAAAACAAATAATTCCCACTGCAGCAATATGACATTTCATATTACCCACAGTTGTTTTTAAATGTGAGTTAGCTCTGTGCTGGTGCAGCAAATCATTTCACAGAAGATGCTTGTGGTGAAAAAAACTTGTTATGCTGTTGTAACAACTTGTATTTGTGGATCCCCCCCCGCGATAGAAAAGAATGTCGATTAATAGCTTTAGTTGCTTTTTGAGGATTCAACATAATTTGACATTTAAGAAAGCTGATGAACCAACTCTCTTTGTAAAGCATCAATAAGTATTCATGAACTGGTGCTCTCACCCTAGAACTGAAATATGTGAAAAAGCTTAGCTTTTCACAATTTGATTGAAAGCTAATGCATTGTGATAAGTTTTCATCACTGTTAGGAAGTGATTCCCCTTTTGTTCAAAATTTGCAGGTGCCATGGCTGAGATTAGAGGCATGATGTAAGTTTTATCGTATCATCTGTAACACATTATATTTAATTACAAGCTCACTGTTTTGCATAATGCTCTCACTTTTATCATGTTTTCAAGAAGTTAATGGTGTTCATATTGTAACAATTTCATCTAATTCTGCATGTAAGTACTGAAGGTATTCTTTTGGGGATGCCTGTTTTAATGGCAGCATTATGCTTAACAAAATGAGTAGTTTAGTTGATAAAGAGCAACGTGATATCTCAAAACTGCTTTTGCAGGACCATGCAAATTTTGCAAAAAGTGAAGTTTGATAAAACTCTGATGCTTGCTGTCTTTTGATTTTGTGTAATTTCAATTTTCCATAATTTTCAGAAGGTTTTACACGAGTTTTTACAAGTATTTTTAGTTCGGTGGAATACAAATACCATGACACTTTGCAGCTTGTTGGTTGGAGTTGACTGAGGCACTGTCTGAGGAGAGGTGTCATTGTGGTGTTCCTGAATGCTAATTTTCATGAAGCAATATTTCTACTGAGGCCATTGTAGGCTGATGGCGATAACATCAGATTTTGACGGTCAGTTCAGTGGTCACTGGTAACTATCATGGTGACAGTTACCAGTCTTGCTGGGATAAAACATAGACAAGTGCCTTTGCCTGGATCAAGAGTGTTGCTATGAGGTTGTGTACTTTTTCCAATGAAATGGTGTTCATTTTGACAAGACAATGTCCAACAATTTTGTCAGGAGAAAGATGGCTTAGAATTAACTTTCTAAATCTTTCCTATCCATGTACCTGTGCAACTGCTTTTTAAACATTGTGATAGTACCTGCCTCGACAGTCTTTTCTGGCAGCTCGTTCCATAAACTCACCATCATTTGGCTTGGGGATGTATCACTTGGCGAGTGATAGGTGGATACAGATGAGAGAGGTTTTTGATAGGCAACTGGTTGGACAAAGGCCAGAGATGAAACTCCTTCAAAAAGCCTTTGCCAAGGTCTCACACAAGAGATTAGTGTGCAAAATTAGAGCACATGGTATTGGGGGTTGGGTATTGACATGGATAGAGAACTGGTTGGCAGACAGGAAGCAAAGAGTAGGAATGAATGGGTCCTTTTCAGAATGGCAGGCAGTGACTAGTGGGGTGCCGCAAGGCTCTGTGCTGGGACCTCAGTTATTTACAATATGTGTATAAATATGATACTGGGACATAGAAGCGTGACATAGACACCCAAAAATTAATTGTTGTAAAAACCAATGCAAACACATTTATTTACAAGTTTGACAACAGTCTGACTCTATCAAAAAGAAAGAAAGATAGTTCCACAACCGCAAGTAGTTTTTTCAGGTAATTTAAAATTTACCATAAAAGTGTTAACGTACATGGTGTCTCAATGGCATTTTATTGCAATGGTAGAACTTCTTTTTTCTAATTCATTAAAGGGTAGTTGTTCATCCTCACCATGGCGGTCCACAATGAAATTGGACAGTAAACCAATTTATTTACCGTTTGGCCATTTGACAGTTAGATTGGAGGCAACAGTTTGACAGCGTGGGAATTTTCGTGATGTTTTTGGCCTCCGCCATTACATGTAAAGTGGGTTCCAAACCCAGATATTCAACCCAGAAACCAGATATGAATCTCCCTTACATTTTCAAAGAATGCCCACACACCTTTCACAAAAATTCACGTAACCACTTAAAAAAAATTTTTTTTTAATACAGCTCTTAGTAAACTGGAAGTAAATCCAGTTTATGCCTTGTTACAGTGAAGCTTGGTTTTTAAGTAACCCATACAAGATGTTATAGTTCAAAACTCTCAAGTACTTACCGACTTGTCAGTGATTTCAGCGAAAATTAGGACGCCGGAGAAGCATTGACAGCGTGGGAATTTTGCGATGTTTCAGAAGGGTGTAATCTCGACCTGACTCGGCTAGTATTTCCCCCAAAATACATTTAAAATACAAACAAAATCTTACCTTTCAAAACGCAAACAAGATGGTGTCCGATGGGCAGCTTTCATTAGGAAGATAGCGCTGGACAATTGAACGTCTCCTGTATTGAAACAGCAGATGCTCCGAAGACACAAAGGGTCATCAGGCTGCAGCACCGTCAGTAGAAAACTGACAAACTACACTTACACTTACTTATAAAATGTTTTTATAAGTTGACAAATCCACCAGACATGAAAACAGCGGGTTAATGATGCCTGCTTATGTACGTAACGATTTGGACATGGAGAACAAAGTAAGCACATTATGTCTCATTTGCTTTAAAGTATGTTGAGTTAAGAATTTTTGGACATATATATTTTTTACTTGGCTTGAGCATCATAGAAACAAATGAATATCGATCCGAAAAATATTCATTTTTCATGATTTCCAAAGGCATCTTACGTACTTAACTCTCAGGACACGATGAGTTACGTACATGAGCATGATATTTTTTACTCTCCCAAATTAATATGTGCAACTAATTTCTCCAAGCAAAGTCGGGTTTGGAAAGGCATATCAAAGGTCCTCAAAAAAAATTTGTTTAGACAAATGTAGGCCATTACGATACGTATATATTTTTACATAAGTTATGATGTGTAAAAAATGTCACATTTTTGTGTCCAATTATGGGTCAAAATCAAAAACAAATGTTAATTTTACAACAGTTGAAGAAAGTCTGGAACCATAAATTTATATTATGTATTACATGGCTATATGAAGTACCACATACAAGCAAAACTTTCCCATCAAGTAAACAGAATATACTTTTGCAGACAAATGAAAATAACATTAAAAAATCTCTCCAGTATCATATTTTTATACATATATATTAACGATTTAGATGAGGGAATTAAATGTAACATCTCCAAGTTTGCAGATGACACAAAGCTGGGTGACAGTGTGAGCTGCGAGGAGGATGCTATGAAGCTACAGGGTGACTTGGATAGGTTGGGTGAGTGGGCAGATGCAGATAATGTGGATAAATGTGAGGTTATCCACTTTGGTGGCAAGAACAGAAAGGCAGATTATTATTTGAATGGTGTAGGAAGGAACTGCAGATGCTGGTTTAAACCGAAGATAGACACAAAAAGCTGGAGTAACTCAGTGGGACAGGCAGCGTCTCTGGAGAGGAATGGGTAACGTTTTGAGTTGAGACCCTTCTTCAGCAGATTAGGAAAAGGGAAGGTGCAACAAGACCTGGATGTGCTTGTACATCAATCACTGAAAGTAAGCATGCAGGTACAGCAGGCAGTGAAGCGCTAATGGCATTTTGGCCTTCATTGCGAGAGGATTTGAGTAGAGGAGCAAGGAGGTCCTACTGCAGTTACACAGGGTCCTGGTGAGACTGCACCTGGAGTATTGTGTGCAGTTTTGGTCTCCTAATTTGAGGAAGGATATTATTGCTCTTGAGGGAGTGCAGCATAGGTTCACCAGGTTAATTCCCAGGATGGCGGGACTGACATGATGAAAGAATGGGTTGACTGGGCTTGTATTCACTGGAATTTAGAAGGATGAGAGGGGATCTTATGGAAACATATAATTCTTAAAGGATTAGAGAGGCTAGATGCAGGGAAAAATGTTCCTGATGAGTCCAGAACCAGGGGTCACAGTTTAAGAATAAGAGGTAGGCCATTTTGGACTGAGATGAGAAAATAAAACGTTTTCACCCAGAGAGTTGTGAATCTGTGGAATTCTCTGCCACAGAAGGCAGTGGAGGCCAAATCACTGGGATGTTTTCAAGAGAGTTAGATTTAGCTCTTTGGGCTAAAGGAATCAAGGGATGTGGGAAAAAAGCAGGAATGGGGTACTGATTTTAGATGATCAGCGATGATCATGTTGAATGGCAGTGCTGGCTCGAAGGGCCGAATGGCCTACTCTTGCACTTATTTTTCTATGTTTATATGAAAAGACAAAGGTACGTTATAACAATATTAGAGGTGTGAATTGTGAAGCCAGGGCCTTTTTCCTATATTTCTTCCACTGGCTGTTCTTCTAGTTTGCCAATGTCTTTCAAGGAGGGAAATCTTTTTCAATACACAAGTCTAGCCCTACAGCAATGTGTTTGATTCTGTTATCTTTTGAAATGGCCAGCAGGTTACTCGGTTGTATTATAACTGCCCTGCTAAGGCACAAAATGGCATTGACCTAATGAATTTGAATACTTCATGTTAAATTTCCCTGTTATCATGTTAAATTTCTTTCACCCAATTTGACCTTCTAAAGTCATCCTCTCAAACATTTGTGGACAGGTTTTTAAATTGGGAGAACTTGCTCAAAAGTGAGTTGAGCAATGGCCTGACAAGATTGCAGAAAATGTGCCAGTTGATTATTGCAATGTCTGGATATATCCTGATCAACAGGCAAAACACAGAGCAATACAAGGTCATAAATGTAAAACAGAGGAACCCTGGGAGTCATTAACATTGATTCCAGACTCCATGAAGTCTCGTCGCACTGATAAAACAGGAACAAAGAAATCATCTCCTAATTATCACTGACCATCCTCCCTCTGCTTAGAATTTTATCCTCCATGTTAAAGAAATCTGAAGAAGCACTGAAAGTAACATGGGTGCAGAATGCATTCTTGCAAGGCCACATCAATGTCCATCATGAAGAATTGCTAGGTAGCTCCACTTGATCAAGCCGGACGAGTTCAGACAGATATATCTACCATACTACTTCCACCACAGGCGATGAGCAAACCAACATATGGGATAAGTATACTTGACCTTATACTTGCCATTCTACCTGCGGTAATGTATCTGTCCATAATGGTGTAGATAGATGGGACTTCTGCACAGTCCTGTCTTCATGCTATTTATATTGTGAGTCACAACATTCATGCCAAATGAATCGAGTCAATAAATCTGTCAGCTCAAAGCTTGTACATTCATTAAGTGCTGTAGACCATCAACAACAGCAGAAAGGTACTTCACCACAAACAGCCCAGCAAATCCTTGATTCTGAATCGGGAATAGTTTTCAGAAGCCATTTCTGGCACTTAAGTATAATGAATAACGATATGCTGGCACCAGACTGAAATAGGTTAAAAGACAATATTGTGGCGGTCCCTGGGGATCAGGCCACTCCTTGGGTCAGCCCCCTCGTCACTTGACGGACAGGCGTAAGGGGTTAAAAGCCAGCCCGTTGGGAGGCGTGGCTCATCCCTAGGTGGACTACGCTGTGAGCAGGAGCTCACAGCCTAATAAAGACCGTTATCTAAACCTGCCTGGCGTCCTGCCTTTTCTCTGGCCTCCGCCAGGCCACTACAATATGGCATTTAAAAACTTTGTCTGCTTTGCTAAACTGCTGCCATAATTCCTCTGCAGTTCCTGTATCTCAATAAATTTGGATGTTAGCTCATTTAATGAAGACCCAAGGAATGAGAAAATGAATAAATAGGAAGCAACAAAACCGACCAGCTGGTTGTAGCAAATTAAGAAATGATGGGTCCACTCTAAGACATCTCCCAAAAGCATTTAAAGTTTCTGTGGTTGGCATTACCTACCATGGTAATGTGAAATAATTAGAGACCAAAGTTAATACACAGACATACCCGAGTGGGGAGACCAGGTCATGGGGATTGAGATCCTTGTATGAACTATCATGAGCAATCACTTCCATGCTGCTTTGTACTTGATTGGTTCAATTAAGATGCCGAATGTTGAAGAAGCAGTAAATGGAAGATGATATTGTGGCAACCAGTAGTGCAGCTTCAAAGGGACAAAAAATGCTGAATTGGGTGGGACTGAGACTGGGCTATCAATGTGGCACTGTCTTCTTCAAGGATATGGGTCCTGGGAACTGGGTTTAATTTCCTCAAAAATCTCTGTATCAGCTAAGAACCTGGGAGCAACATTTGCAAATAGATTGGAGATCGTTGGGTACACAAGTCCAAGACTAATCACCTTATGTCTTGATGGATTAGATAAACTTGGCCTGTATCCCCTTATTATTAGGGGAAAGATGTTTTAATCAAATTAATAAAATGATGGGTAAAGTACTGGGCAAGTTGTAAGTACAGTAATACCACGATTAGCGCTCAGAGAAAATGGAGCGCTAAAGGAAACGGCACTCTACATTAAAACATATCAAAATGGAGAAGTGATCCTGTTGTTATTTTTAAAGTAAGATTTCTAAAGTACTGTATATCATATTGTAGATGAAGAACTTGATAATAATAAACAGTTTAATACTGAATAATAATGTAACTTTAATGTACAATGTAGAATATAGAACTGGATAATGAATAACATATTTGAAGAATGACGATGTAAAACAGCAACATGTCACTGCAGCAGTGGGAAGTAAGACTACATCTGGGATGAGGATGCAGACTGGATCCTCGCTTTGGGATGAGAATCACAGTCTGAGGTGTGGTTCCTTATGCTTTGGCTACTTCTTCAAGAATGTATCAAAGGTTGCCTGCCTTTTCTTCAGTCTTCTCTCTAAGCAATTCTTGGCAGCGGGAAATCTTATCCAGAACACCTCTTCTTGGCTTGCTGTTGAACATCCAGTCAGGATCATTCTTGGTAAACTGGTCCAATGATTTCTGTAATCTTTGTGATGCTTTTATGGCGAAATTCAGTGGCGAGGATTCTCTCTGGTATTGTCTCTGCCTCTGCATCAGGGTTGTAAGGGTCTTCAGCCTCGCTCTGTATGCGAACAGCTGCAGTTATCCAACAGTTAAACCCTTGCCATGACATTAGAATAACTCCTCCACACCTTCAACACGGCATCCTCCACTCCGGCTTCATTGGCTAGCTCGACGATGTCTTTGATGGCTGCTGGAAGTTCTTTGCCAATTTCTAATGAATCATTGCATGTTTCTGGCCATAGAATAAAAAATTGAGTAAAGCTTAGTGTACCTTTCACCACTTATCAATTAGATTTTCTTAATATTAGTACAAATTTGGCACAACATACTTACTTGTGTGCACCTTTATTTGATGTCTATTGGCAACATACCTGAAGTATGTAGATCAATTTTAAGCTTAATTTTTAATTGACCCATCATCCATAGATTTTTGGTAGACGTTTTTTTTGTACGTAAAGATAGTGAAATAAATGCTTCCTAATTTCCCTCGTAAAGCGCCTGACTCAAATCTCTAAGATTGCATATTTCTTGTTTGAAATTTCACCATGAGGATATGGATGTCTGCCCTGTCAAATAGCTTTATTCAATTGATTAAAACGTCTTTAGCCTAATAATAAGGGGATACAAGCCAAGTTTATCTAATCTGTACTAATGGTTTAGCCCTTTAAGACCTCTGGAGAATCTCTTGTAGCTTTTCCAAAAGTAATATTTCTGTCCAAACATTTGACAATCAATACTAAAGGCAGTGTTCGAGATGTACACAAAAAAACAAAGTGCAGGAGGAACTCATCTGAGCAGGCAGTAGCTGTGGAGGGAAATTGACGGATTCTGTTTTGGTTCAGGACCTTTCAAACTTTCCAATTTGACACAAAATGCGGGAATAACTCAGCAGGTCATCAGTATCTCAGCATCATTTGTGCCGAAAATGGATAGCTGACGTTTTGGGCCAGGACCTTTTGCTCCAGAGATACTGTCTGACCTGCTGAATTTACTCCAGCATTTTGTGTCTATCTTTGGTATAAACCAGCATCTGCAGTTCATTTTTAACAAAATTATTTTCAATTTGACATCCTTTTTGTATTCTTGCAATGTGCCAGTGTGACCAATATGTGTCATAACTGGCTTGTTTCTATCTGGTTAGATCCAGCCTAAAGAATAGCAGTCGTAAACAAAAACATTTTTGTGTAAATGTATTCATTGTTCAAGTTGTGCTACATCTTGCAGTCTGCGAATTTAAAAAAAAAAAATTATACTTATTTAAAAAATATTCTTCGCATAATTTTATCCCAATAATTTTACGCATGCCCAGTAGCACTTCTGTTACCAACTTGCGTAGCCCTTACGCAAGTCAGGGAGTGTCTGTATTGCCTTTGCAAATATCTCACATTTTCCGCCTTTTGAGAAGTTCTAGGTTTTAGAGAATTTAATTCTGACTTCAATAATTGCTATCTGACTACACTGCTTCTATTGTTGATGTTGTCATCCCCACAAATACGTTTTTGTCCCAATTTTGTTGATTTCTCACTCCATCTCTGTTAAATGTAAGCTCTTCCAAGTCGATACATCTCGGGCTAATGTAGATTAAACATTGAGTTTACTGTTTCAGATTATGAACAATTCTGCTTATGCTTACAATTCTCAGTTGCTGCAGTATTTTTCTTTTGATTAGTCTCATTTGCACCTCCTCTAGCCCAGTGTTGTGTACTTGCCTAATTGCCATCCTCTTGTCTTGTATTATTAACAGTTTTTCATATCAACTTTTCTGCTTTTTATGTTGCCGAAATTTTCATTCATTTCTCTTTCCCTTCCATGCACAGTTTTGCCATTTGAAAATTAGGTTGGGATATTGCAAGATAATACGAATGACATAGTGTAAAGGCCATTTTAGAAAGAACATTTTAGAAAGAGAGTGGCACGGTGGCATAGCGGTAGAGTTGCTGCCTTGCAGCGCCAGAGACCTGGGTTCGATCCTGACTATGGATGCTGGCTGTGCGGAGTTTGTACGTTCTCCCCCTGACCGCGTGGGTTTTCTCCGAGATCTTCGGTTTCTTCCCACACTCCAAAGATGTGCAGGTTTGTAGGTTAATTGGCTGATATAAATGTAAATTGTCCCTAGTGAGTGTAGGATTGTATTGATGTGCGGGGATCGCTAGTCAGTGCGAACTCGGTGGGCCGCAGGGCCTGTTTCCACACTGTATCTCGAAACTGAAACTAAATTAAACAGTACGGTACAGGAACAGGCCCTTTGGCCCACAATGTCTCTTCTCTGTCAAACATAATGTCAAATTAAACTAATCCCTCTGCACATGATCCATATCCCAACCCTCCATTTTTTTTTGTGCCACTTTAGTATTTGCTTTCACCACCATTCCTGGCAGCATATTCCAGGCATTCACCACTCTGTTTTTAAAAAAAACTTACCTCGCAGGTCTTTTAAACTTACCCCCTCACCTTAAAACTGTGCCCTCTAGTATTTGAAATTTACATCCTGTGAAAACTCTTCTATCCTTATAACCTATCTATGCCTCTCAATTTTATAATTTCTATCAGGTGTCCTCTCAAACTACATCGCTCCAAAGAAAAATATCCAAGTCTGTCCAGCCATCCCTCTTGCTATTACCCTCTAATCCAGACAGAATCCTGGTAAACCTCTTGTACTGCACCCACTTAAAAGCCTACATGTAACTTTCTTTAATGGGGCGTTCAGAACTGTACACAATACTCCATATGTGACCCAACCCAAGTCCTATGAAGCTGGTTCATAATTGCCTGGGTCTTATACATAATGTCCTCACCAGCATACCATATGCCTTCTTTACCACTCTATCTCTACTTGTGCTGCCACTTTTGGGGAGCTATTGATCGAGACCCCAATATCCCTCTGTACATCAATGTTGTTAAGGGTCCTGCCATTAACTTTTTGCTTTCCCTCCCACTTGACCTGGCAAAATGTAACACCTGACACATGCCTGGATTAATCTCTCTCTGCCCATAATCTGTAACTGATCTAAAATCTGACCCTAAACGGCACCTATCCATTCTCTACAGATGTTGTTTGATGCACTGAATTACTGCAGCACTTTGTGTTTGTGTTTGCCTCAAGATTCCAGCATCTGTAGTTCCTCGTATCCCTCTTTCCTGCTGTATCCTTAGTTAAGTTATTATAGTCAAAGAGAAAATCGTACAAGGAAAGTAAGGGACGAGGGATTTTGAGACCTCATTCTTGACTAAAGATTTAACTTGGAACTTTAAAGACAATAATTTGCGTCCTTGCTATTGTGATTAATGACCATGTTAAAAATTCTCTGTGGAAAATTGAATAAGCACACCTTGCCATCTGAGTGGCAGGAAAGGGAGAATTAAGAATGTCCAGGTGTGACAGTGATGTAAATGGTAACGACTTTGGCTGAGAGAGAGTTGTGAATGCCTGTCCGAGGGAGCATTCAAGTCAAGTCAAGTTTATTTGTCACATGCACATACACGATGTGCAGTGAAATGAAAGTGGCAATGCCTGCGGATTGTGCACAAAAAAGAATTACAGTTACAGCATATAAATAAAGTTAATACAGAGAAGACAAAATTTAGTCCCTGGAGTTATAAAAGTTAACAGTCCTGATGGCCTGTGGGAAGAAACTCCGTCTCATCCTCTCCGTTTTCACAGCGTGACAGTGGAGGCGTTTGCCTGACCGTAGCATCTGGAACAGTCCGTTGCTTGGGTGGCAGGGGTCCCTCATAATCTTGCTTGCTCTCGATCTGCACCTCCTGATGTATAGGTCCTGCAGGGGGGCTAGTGTAGTTCCCATGGTGCGTTCTGCCGAACGCACTACTCTCTGCAGGGCCATCCTGTCCTGGGCAGAGCTGTTCCCAAACCAGACTGTAATGTTGCCGGACAGGATGCTCTACAGCCCCAGAGTAGAAGCAATGAAGGATCCTCAGAGACACTCTGAATTTCCTCAGCTGTCTAAGGTGGTAAAGGCGCTGCTTTGCCTTACCCACCAGTGCGGCAATGTGCGTTGCCCATGTCAGATCCTCTTTGATGTGGACTCCCAAGTATTTAAAACTGCTCACCCTATCCACAGTAGACCCATTTATCTCCAGTGGCGTGTACGTCCTTGGATGTTGAGCCCTTCTAAAGTCCACAATCAGCTCCTTAGTTTTTGTGACATTCAAGAGGAGGTCATTATTAGGTGATGAATGAAGACAAACAAGAGGGGAAAAGAAAGCACTGTTGGAACTGAAAAGCAGAACACTACAGTTGTTGGGAAGCTGAAGTAATGACAAAGGCTGGAAATACCTAAAAGTTGGCCAGTGTTTGCGAAGAAAACATGAGTTACTGCTACAGGTTGGTGACCTTTCATCAGAACTGGGTAATCCTCATATATAAACTGGAAAGAGGGGTTGTCCAAAACTGTTTATTTATAGGCAGTCTTGAGAGCTGTAATATCCTTGCTTAGACAAAGAGATGATGCTTTTCAAGCTTGTGTTCGGCTTGCTTGGAATGGTTTGAGGCCAAAAGCTGCTTGAGTAAAATGAGAATTAATTACGGGAAGCCTGTAGCTCAGACTACGCCTGTGGATGCAACTGAGATGTGATGCAAGGCCATTGACCAGAATTGGTAACTTTGATTCATTATTCACAGATGTTGCTTGTCCTATTGTGGATTATTTCTAACATTAATTTGTATTATTTTGAAACAATTAAATCAGTGGGTGGTTTGGAACAACATGTTGGCTAAACAGAAGATACCAAGAACCACTTGAGTAAAGCTGCAGATGAGGAAGGGTCAGAATAACGATACCTGATCAAGGATGAATTGGTTAAAGTACCTTTTTTGATTGTGATTGATTCATTTGGATAAAAGAAGAATAGAGATCATTGGCCAGTTTCTTGAATTAATTTTAAATCATCCACAAAGAGTAACGGCAAATGTGTACCGAAGAAGTGCTTGAGATAGTTCTTTCATGAATGGCTTGGCTTAATGCCATGATTGGCATAAGATAATAATAAAGATCATTACTGTCTATAGCTGATGCCAAGACATCTCGCTATTTACCAGTTTACCAATTTGTGCAATGGCCTCTGTTGCAGATCATGTCTGTTTTGCATTAGTACACTGATGATTTCAGTAATTCTCATTAAGAAACAATAAAATTGCTCTATCCCATAACCTCTTGGGTATCCTATGACCTTTAGATAAATTAAAATCTTCTGCATTTATCTGCATCCTTAAACCTGTTTATTACCAACAATTTCCAGTTCTGAAGAGTGATCATGTAGCTGAAATATAGAAACATAGAAAATAGGTGCAGGAGTAGGCCATTCGGCCCTTCGAGCCTGCACCGCCATTCAATATGATCATGGCTGATCATCCAGCTCAGTAACCTGTACCTGCCTTCTCTCCATACCCCCTGATCCCTTTAGCCACAAGGGCCACATCTAACTCCCTCTTAAATATAGCCAATGAACTGGCCTCAACTACCTTCTGTGGCAGAGAATTCCACAGACTCACCACTCTCTGTGTGAAGAAATGTTTTCTCATCTCGGTCCTAAAAGACTTCCCCCTTATCCTTAAGCTGTGACCCCTGGTTCTGGACTTCCCCAACATCGAGAACAACTTCCCGCATCTAGCCTTTCCAACACCTTAAGAATTTTATATGTTTCTATAAGATTCCCCCCTCAGCTTCCTTTCTCTACGTCAGCTGCTTGACAAGCTGTGTATTCCCAGTAATTTATTTTTGGTTTTATTTCAAATCTTATTTTTGCGACATTGATGAATTATTCTGCAGTCATAATTAAGGGATGTTTAGGGTGGTGAATGGATTGCCAAACAAGCAGATGACTTCTCGGTTGACTTGTTTCGCAAATGTTGTTGCAGCTGCACTTTTCTGGGTACACGGTGAGCAATACCAAGAGAGTGTTTCTCATTCATTCTTAGTGCAGAAAATGATATCTGAATATCCCCTCTGGATTACACTGCTGAAATATTAAGCAGGCAAAATTATCTCCCAAAGTTCTGAGCTTGGGCATTTCCTTTCAAACAATGTGGTCTGTTGTGTAAGCTATTTTCTACCAATGCTGTTGATGCTGAGATGCATTCCCTAGGATTATAGGCTGATCTCTTCAGTAGGACTCAGTGAGGAATTTGAAAAGCTACTGGTAGAAGAAATGCTAACAAGTTGAAAGTGCTGAACATTGAGCATATTGAACATTTTTGGATACTGCTGCATTTTTGAGCAGGCACACTTTCCATTCCTTGATCACGTTAATTCTTGTGGTAGTTGTATGGGCAGTCTGAAACAAAAATAGAATATGCCAGAAACTTGCAAAAACAGGTGGCACCATGGAGAAGGAAATAGTTCATTGCCGTCAGAATATGTTTGGGTGCAGGCTAGCAGCAGCAGCGTGTTGATTTGGATGCGAGAGGAAAACTGATATTAATGTAGGTAATTACCTGGTAGGTGCTTTATGGATGTATTGGGGAGAAGGGCCTATTTATCTGTTGTACGACTTAATGAATCGATTGTTTTCACCAGCTGTAATAAATTACTTAATTTGACTAATTGATAATATCCATTGTACAAAACAAAACCATTTCCTGAAATAGTGCTAACATTTTTCATATTACTAATTCATCAATGAAATAAATCCATTGATCACTAATTCTCAAGACAATTCTTTAAAAAACAGAATTTTTCAGTCTTGCCCTTTTCAATTTAATGAAAAACATTTCTCATTTTACCCAGCCTCGTGCTGATTGTAATTATTTATTATTCCCATAGTTGCAGTAAATCTGCATTTAAATTTTAAAGTTTGGCATCATGCAACAGGCCCTTTGGCCAAACTCATCTATATTGACCAAGATGTTTCATCTAAGCGAGTCCCATTTACCTGATGTCACAGGAGTTTCAATAGACATCTCTCCGTCCAAGAGAACTCGCTGGCGTCTCCTTGTCAAAAAGATCTCAATCCATTTTAAGAGGTTGCCACCCATTCCTGAGGGAGGAGGGGGGGGGGGGGTGGTTAAAGGTACAGTTAGTACTGGAAACCCAATTTGAATGATTTTTTTCCCTTTTTTGGTGTAATCTGAGTAATTTCTACTCTGAAAGTTTGAAAGTTCTCTTACATATGGAGATTGGGAAGATTTGTTTTAAATGTTGGCAATGGTTAAACTGGAACTGATTTTAAATCGAAGACCATGTTATTTTCACTGGATATTTATATTTCTTAAAACAGTAAAATGGGATTGAATTAGCTGACGTTTGTGAAAGCACGTTATTTACAAGTCAGCTGGTCCATTTGGCCTGCTTTTTTTTTACAAAATTTGTTGCATTCATGATTTGATGTATAGTCATTAATATATGTTCTTGTAAATGTTAGACAAGTTTAGCATGTTCTGTGAATCATAGCACATCCTGAGAACACAATCCGCTGTATAAAGCAAAGTTTAGTATGGAATAGCTAAGTATGGTATGGTTTAGCTGCTTGTTAGTGTGGCTTCAATGTTTTCTTTAAATATTGGTCCTTAGACCTGATAAATAGAGAATGTAGCAGATGTAGAATTTCAATGGGTTTTTTGGTAATCCTCTACAAATGTAGAGGCACTTTAAGCTTTATTTCTTGTGCCTTCTGTGGATATGAACAGTGAGTGGCTTTATACCTCTGTACACTGGGTACTGTGTTGTATCTAATTCTAAATTCCTCTTTTTGTAATTCTAAATTCCTTTTTTGTTAATGTCTTGATTGGTAGCAAAAGATTAGTGTTCTCTCCACAGCATTTACTTCAGTTCATTCTTTCCGGTTCAAAGGATCAATTCAAATAAATCAAAAAATTCAATGTACTATATATAGTGTTCTAGATGGGCTTTTGTTTCAAAAAGTGTAACTGCTGCAGGGAAATCTTTCTTTCTTCCCATCCTCAACTGAGTAATTGTAGGTACGTTCCCTTTATTTGGAGGGTTGCTGTTACATTTATGAATGCTAAATAGATTTTGATCCATTTTTAACGATTGAACTTTTTCATTATAGAGAACCCTTGATTGGTCCATATTGGTTCTGCAGCATTCAATTATTTTTTTCAGATACAAATGTATTGATTTGGCATCTAGTTCACCTTCTGGTCACTTTCATCCCAAGTAGAGAAAATTTGATTCTCAATTAATATGTTTTAGTTAAATTTAATCAAAGGCCATAGTTGCTGCATGCTTGTGTTATTGAAGGTCTTGTGGATTGCCTCAGTATGTATAAGGAAAGAATAAAGCAGTTCTCCAACTAGATCAAATGGATACAAAATGCTGGAGTAAGTAGCCATCTGAAGTCGTGTCTCGACCTGAAACGTCGTCTATTCCTTTTCTCCACAGATGCTGCCTGATCCGCTGAGTTACTCCAGCTTTTTGTGTTTATCTGCGGTTCATACCAGCATCTACAGTTCCTTCCTACAAACGATCATATGGATTTTAGATTTGGTATCAAAAGAAACTAATTAATATAACCTCCCATTTGATCATGTGTGGCGATATATGCCTTTGGTTATATTGATCAGAGCAGGACGTAAATGGTGAAGAAAATGACAAAAAGCACTGGAAACTTCATTTCACCCTGATTCCTAGCTTGAAAGTTGTCAATTTCAATGTACCATTGTCTGTATGTTGCAGTGGAGTAGTAACATTCAGCAGATAGACACAAAAAGCTGGAGTAACTCAGCGGGACAGGCAGCACCTCTGGAGAGAAGTAATGGGTGACGTTTCGGGTTGAGACCCTTCGGCCCAAAACGTTGCTCATTCCTTTTCTCCAGAGATGCTGCCTGTCCCCCCGCTGAGTAACTCCAACCTTTTGTGTCGACCTTCGGTTTAAACCAGCATCTGCAGTTCTTCCGACAACATTCAGCAGGTCGGGTGGATTGGGAGGAGAATAACCATTCTGCTAAGAATCATGCGGAGAACATTTAGACAGGCATGGTCAAGTTTAGTATTGTCACCTGTACTGAGGTACAGTGCAAAACTTGTTTGTGTGCTATCCAGTTAATGAAAAGACTATACATGATTGCAATCAAGCCATCCACAGTGTACAGATAAAAGGTACAACATTAAGTGGAAGATAAAGACTGATTAAGGATAGTTCAAAGTCTCCAATGAGGTAGATGGGAGGTTGAGACCGCACTCTAGCTGCTAGGAGGACGGTTTAGCTGGGAAGAAGCTATCCCGGAATCTGGAGGTGTGCATTTTCAAACTTCCTTACCTCTTGCCTGATAGGAAAGGGGAGAAGAGGGAGTGACTGGGGTAAGACTGGTCCTTGATTATGCTGGTGGCCTTGCCGAGGCAGCGTGAAGTGTAGATGGAGTCAATAGAAGGGAAGGAGGTTGGTTTGTGTGGTGGTCTGGAATATGTTCACAACGCTCTGCAACTTCTTGTGGTCTTGATGGAGCTGTTCCCAAACCATGCTGTGATGTTCTTTTGTAGGTTGGTGAAGGGAGCCTCACTTGTTTCCTCCTTTCTCTAAATACTAATGCAAATACTAAAATGTCATTATGCAGCAGCAAATTTAATGGTCTGACGGAGGCTGTGAAAAGAAAAATCCTGAGTGTTCCCCACAATTGTACAATGGTTTTAACAATTATATTGTAACTGTTCAGCTTGTAGAAGGAAAGGATGATATTTAGAAAAAATAAATGGAATTTTGAATTGAATTGAGTGGTCATATTTTGGTGATTTAACAACTTCAGTTGTGTTAAATGTGCTATATTAATTTGATTCATTTGCATCTTATTTGTTTGTTGTGTCTCAGTTAATTTTTCATTTGATTGTAAAAATGTGAAGTGACGCTCATGCAACCATGTTTAGTACAGTTCACTGTAATTGTATTTTAAGTTGTGAAATCCTGGAAACAGAATGTAGGTTGTTCCTGGTCTTTCAGCTTTGGTACTACATCACAAAGTGCATCTATAAAGCTGTGCAATGAAAGGGTTCTCAACAACTTCTGATAGATTTTTTTTTTCCCTAGTCATGGAGTCATTTCCTGCCAGAGTCCTTTAATCTGTGCTAACTGTGCAGCTTTGTATGATAGTAGGTCTGGAAGGCTCTGCTGTGTTCCCTCATCTCAGCCATGTTACCAGTCATGAGACAAATAGGCTCTGTATAAGTGAGATAAAAAATAAAAATTACGTTCTACTTGTCACATACAATTTGGTGCAATTGCACGCACATGGATATCCAAGGAAGACCGGATAATTTGCTTCTGTGATGCATCCTGATTGTTGTCAGCACTGCCTTTTGCACAAACTTGACAACAAGAATGAAATGTGTGGGGCTGTTTCCCCCCATTTGTTAGTCACCATTTTGGAAGTATTTAATGTATAGAGTTTGATTTGCTATAGGCATATTGTGCAGCACCCAGTGTGAAACGTGGGTATTACAAATCTAAAGTTTCATAGAATCACTAGTGAAATAATAAGCACTTTACCAGTCAAAAATGGGGCACGTCTGGTAAGCAGTCAAGTTCACAATGTCATAAGTGTATTGCTGGATTGTTAATTTGATTTCAATTCCTGCTTGGAACTTTGATCTTTTCATTTGGCTCCTTCCACGTACTATTGTTGCTTTCAATTCAGTTCCAAAAGCAACAATTTTGACCTTTATAGTTTCTCAAAGGAACTGTCCTTTTATTTTTTTTCTATCCTGTACTTATGAACATATGGCCCATTAAGTCTGTGCTAGTATTTTCTATTTTCCCCACAGCCCCATGAATTACACAAACTATATGTGTAGTGAAAGGGGATTTCTTGTTTGTTTATTTTGTGCCTTGATCATAATTTAAGTGCTAGAAGCTATATACATCACCAGATAATGCACATTTTTGTTTTTTTTAGCTTTAAATATATATTACTTATACTCGGCATGCTTTAGGATAGCTAGAAGCTATATATATATATCGCCAGATAGTGCACATTTTGTTTTTTTTTGCTTTAAATATATATAACTTATACTGGCATGCTTTAGGATAAGTAATACCAGATATTCTGGAGCTAAGTATCATACTTATAAAGGAGGTATCATAAAATGCTGGAGTAACTCAGCAGGTCAGGCAACATCTCAGGAGAGAAGGAATGGGTGACGTTCAGTCTGAAGAAAGGTCTCGACCCGAAACGTCACCCATTCCTTCTCTCCTGAGATGCTGCCTGACCTGCTGAGTTACTCCAGCATTTTGTGATACATTCGATCTGTACCAGCATCTGCAGTTATTTTCCTATACCTATAAAGGTATCACAAAATGCTGGAGTAACTCAGCGGGCCAGCCAGCATCTCTGGAGAGAAGGAATGGGTGACGTTTCGGGTCGAGACCCTTCAGACCGATGTCGGGGGGGGGGCAGGTTGGAGAGAAGGAATGGATGATGTTTCGGGTTGAGACCCTTCTTCAGATAAGTTCTAAATTTGATTTCTGCTGCAGAGGAAAGGATGGTTGTGAAATACATAATGCAGCACCAAACACTTCAGCTAAGACTGGATTTTGAAGATACCCAGGGAGACAAAGTAATACAACGTGAGAAAAGCAACAAAAAAAAGTTTGTAATGGAGCAAAGAGGAAGTTATTTTAAGCAAACGGGAAATAAGTTTGGTTAAGATCTTTTCAAACATTTATTTTAGTTAATCTGATCACAGTGCAGATCAAAGAAAAGATAGGTACAATATGGTTTGTTGGCCAGATCAATGTTTAGCTGAATTTAGCAATTTTGCACATTGCATTTTTTTTAAAAATAGACGGTAGTGGATCCGTTGGGGCCAAATCTCTCCTGTGGGCGCGGCAACCCCCGTTGGGTGCAAACTTCTCCTGCAGGCCCGGCAACCCTCCCCCAACTGATCCAAAACTCTCCAGCAGCAGGAGAGCTCTCTTCACCCCCCTCCCCCCCATTGGCCGTCACTCCCATCACACGGATGCGGCGGCCATCTTACGTAAGTATTAAAGTTGAGAAAGTGATCGGCGGCCATCTTACGTAAGTATTAAAGTTTAAAAGGTAATTTTTAAGTCTCTCCTGTGTGCTTGGCACCAACAGGTTGGGTGCAAACCTCTCCTGCGGGCCCGGCAAACCTCCCCCAACTGATGATCCGTGGACCCGTTGCCGAGTGGGGAATGTCCCCCGGGACCGTGGGCAGGCGAGGGGGGACAGGGAAGGGGAGAGGGAGCCACTCACCTCGGCCCCGTGCGGCCAGCGCTGCAGCCAGAGCGAGCCGTGGGCCCGAAACCTCTCCTGCGGTGATGGTCATCTTATTGGACCCTCTGCCGCCGCGCTGCACCACGGGAGGAAGGTCAGACGCGGGGCACGCCAGGACGGGCGTCGGTCCTCCCGCTGGTGGGGACGGAGCACATATTAAGTTAATTGTTTTTAAAAAATAACAAAACGATTTATTGAGACCGTGGGGGAATGGGGAGTAGGGTGGGCCTAAAATTGTTGCACTATCGTGTACCGGTTTGGCTGTCTTTCCAGAACAAATGTAAGCACAAACCAACATACACGATGAGAGTTTTAGTAATATAATATATATAGATTATTTAAATGTTAGGCTGTTTGAATGTATTCATACAAGTTTTCTTTGAAAAAGATTGCCAGAGGCACAAAAAGGTATTTATAATTTTAATAGACTTTGAAATTAGTTTGCTAGCATGTCATATCATATCATCATATCATATATATACAGCCGGAAACAGGCCTTTTCGGCCCACCAAGTCCGTGCCGCCCAGCGATCCCCGTACATTAACACTATCCTACACCCACCAGGGACAATTTTTACATTTACCCAGCCAATTAACCTACATACCTGTACGTCTTTGGAGTGTGGGAGGAAACCGAAGATCTCGGAGAAAACCCACGCAGGTCACGGGGAGAACGTACAAACTCCTTACAGTGCAGCACCCGTAGTCAGGATCGAACCCGAGTCTCCGGCGCTGCATTCGCTGTAAAGCAGCAACTCTACCGCTGCGCTACCGTGCCGCCCCTGTCCCTCATTTTCATTTCTCATATTAGTCAACCCGTAAACAGGAAGATTTTCTATTTTTTTCAAAAATCTATTGTTTTTGCTCTTTGTTTTTAAAGCCAAGTATTGAACAGGATAACACAGTGGTGGTTATTTTGTTCAAATGATGCTGAAAGTGTAGGTAGGGTATATAATTCAACGGCAAAATACAAAGTGCTGGAGGAAACCAGTGGGTAAGGCAGCATCTGACATTTTAGAGCCCTTCTTCAGACAGACCAATTTGAAGAAATGTCATCAACCTGAAATATTAATTCTGTTTCTCTCTCCAGAATGCTGTCATACATGCTACGTATGTTTAGAAATTTCAATTCTTCGAATGTCCAAATTCTGCAGCATTTTGCCGCTGTGATTACTTGCTGTTTATATTGTGTGATGTCTTGAGAGGTCGGGAGCTTTTCTCTTGAAGGTTGGGAGGTGTGGGTGCCGGAAATGAAGACAGAAAAGTTCTTGTTTTCAAACTTAAATTCCATATATTTAGTCTTTTCCAAAAACAGGTAAACTTAATTGTTTGCAGACAGGTACACAAAACCAAAACAGGTAGTTAAATCAAAACTGTAGCTTGCTGCCTTCTTACAAAATATAACTCAAACACTGCTTCTCCCTTCATCTGCTCCAGTCGTTGTCTCTCTTTTTAAATGCACTGCTTCCCTTCCCTTTTAGCTCTCTCACTGAGGCAATCAGCTCATCTGGTTCAGCTGGGCAGCAATCAGTGTCAGCAACAATCAGTGTCAGCAACAATCAGTGTCAGCAGCAATCAGTGTCAGCAGCAATCAGTGTCAGCGGGGCAGGCAGTCCTGCTGACTATGGGTTTTGTAGTCTTTTGCTGGCAGCCATAATGGTTTGTAGTCCTTGTTGCATCCACCGGGAGAAAATGTATCTCCCCTCTGACTCTACCTCTCATGATATCACAATTGCTATAGTACAAGCTTAAATTGCTTAACAAATTGTATCTAGAGCACCCATGAAAATAAAACTTATTTTCTTAACAGCCTGTGTATATTAAGTTACAATGCAAAAGAAAATCGTCACGATCTCGCTCACTCACCGAAGCATAAAGCAATAAACCAACAAAATCATCGTAGTTTTATACAAATTAACCATAAATACACCTAGTTAATAGTTTTGAGAACAGTATTTTCTTACCTCGAAGAAGCAAAACTGGAAAATACAGATGAAACGCAAGTCTGTATATACACAGCAGCTCAGCCGGCGAGAATGTTTAGCACGAGTGACCTCTGACCTGGGCATGCGCAGTCGAGATACCGAACTTGCGTATTGTAATATTTGTTTGACATTGAGGCTGAGAACAGGTAGGAACAGATGAGGTCTTTTAACTTTTCTTTTAAGTCATGGTGTACGCCTGAAGGCAGTTAGAGCAATGGTATGGTCTTCCTGCAGGATGTTGGATATCAGGTAATCTAGTACCCTTGTTGAATACATCTGTGGGAAACGAGTCCAGTTGCAGCTCCTGACAGACTTCATGAAGGAGCTGGAGCTGGATGCACTCAGGATCATCCGGGGTGTTGTGGGCATCATAGATAGGAGTTTTGGTGAGATGATCACACTGAAAGTGCAGGCAGAAAGTAGCTGGGTGACCACCAGGTAAATTGAGGAGGTGGAGAGTGCAGGAATCCCCTGTGCCATTGCTATTGAAGCATGTATACCATTTTGGATACTGTTGATGGGACTGACTGTTCAAGTCCGTGGTACCTGGACTGGCTCTGAGGCACAGCGGGAAAATCAAGCGGGGCTATGATAACAGGAGACTTGATAGTTAGGAGGATAGACAGGAGATTCTCTGCCACAGACTGGACTGACTGGGATGGTGTGTTGACTCTCTAGTGCCAGGGTAGTGGAGCAGCTGCAGAATATTCTCAAAAGAAGGGTTAGAAGCCAGAGGTCATTGTGCATATTGGCACAAATGACATAGGGATGAGGTCCTTGCAAGTAAATATAGTGGGTTAGTCAGAAGATTAATAAGCAGGACTTTGAGGGTAGTAATCTCTGGATTACTCCCAGCATCATGTGCTAGTGAGGGTAGGAGTAGGAGGATAGGATAGGTGAATATGTGGCTCAAGAATTGGTACAGGGATTCAGATTTCTGGATCATTGGGATTTCTTTTGGGCAGAGGTGACCTGTAATGAAAGACTGATTGCACCTGAACTGGAGGAGACCGGTTGTAAGGGGTTTCTGCGCCGAGCTTTCGCCCGACCTAAGGTCCCCGTGCCTTGCTCTGATCCCTTGACCAGGCCGTGCACACTGGTTCCCCGTGAGTAGTTCGACCCACTCACCCCTTACGGTTCTAGACACTGGGCTTAGATGCAGGAGCTCTTATAGTGCAGAAAAAATTCAACCAGACCAGATTTTAAAACCAGGGTTTAAATGAAAAGGGCTTTTATTCAGCACTTGGGACTATTGTCCATGAATACTTATTATACAGTTCGATAAGACATATCTATAATACACATACCGAATACATGAATATCTTTTATTTATTAATCACAAAACGCACAGTTCACAAGACATATACCCGAATACCCTTTTCGCTGAAAACTTAAAAAGCACACAGTTCCACGAGACATATATCCGAATACCTTCTTCGCTGAATCCTTGAAACACACACAGTTACACAAAACGTATACACGAATACCCTTTTACTTATGAATTCTTAAACACAGTTCTGCAAGACACATACACGACTGTCAGATGGGGAACGCACGACGCATCGCAACCTTGACCAAACCCTATTTTAATACACACCCAACGTTTATTCACAACCACCCTCCTCTCTACACTAAACTATGTCCAGGATATGTAGGATTTGAAGTGCATGCTCACCATGGGGTTATTACTGGGGTTACTGGCTGTTCGGTTTTGCAGTATTTCTTTTCGAGTTGCGTGCCTGTTCCTCTCTCTTGCATCCGTTCTTCTTTCCGACTTTCTTCTTGACTTCAGACTTCGAACCCGGTTTTCTCTGCGCTTCTTGCCTCCTGTCCGTCTTAACTTTTTCACCCAAAGTAGTGGCCAGTTATACTGTTTCTGACCCGTCCTATCTCCCGCCAGATCTTGGAATCCTTTTGTTCAAAAGATATGTATGAGGTTTTATCTTCTGATCTGCCTTATGTTCCGGGATACCGGGGATGGCCAGACGGTGTAAATTGGGATTTCATTGTGAGGTGATGGGTGTTAACTGGTTTCCCATCACCTACCAGGTAGTTTTCTATGGGCTATGTGCCCTCTCACTGAGATGAACTATTTAGGTCGGTTTGGGGCATTGTGAGTATGCTGATGTCAGCGCCCCAGTGTCTGGACTCCGACCTGGTTTCGTAGGTTTTTGCATGGCCAATACCCATCCTTTGTTCTGGCCATGGCTTTGCAGAAAACCTCGAGACTGGGATGTAAGGTTTTTACCTTTTTGTGGCTGGTCACGAGGTCCTGCGGCCATTTTAGGACCCACAGATTGTGACATCCTTTGTTAATCTGACCGCAGCCTTTCTCCGCTATCAGCCCCAGTCTCCCGTTTAAAATGTCCAAACTGCAGCTCTTTGGTATTGCGTTGCTTTTCAATGAGGGAAAACTTCTCAAATCTTACAGTCCCTCCTGTTGATTTGCATAACCCCAGCTTATTGAATCAATTAAATAAAGTGGTTGAGCAATGTTTTCCCGATTCTCCATATCCAGACCCCTGAGGTTTTAACTAAACTAGTGTTTCATTGCGAACGTACAGTCCCCATCTCTTAGGCTGATCTTTACTGCCCGTGTCCCGGGCAAAACTATATTACATGTACATTTTCATATCGGACATATACACCTACACCTTGTCCCAGGCCGATGCCTCCGCCATCCTCCTACTGGTGTCAGCTGCAATGTAGGACATGAAAACAATACAACAGTAAAACGATACATTTTTTTTTTTACATTCCTTCACAAATTCGAATACAAAAACCTAGTTTATACAAATTTTTAAAAGGGGACAATATAAATCACAGTCTACTCGGTGCGGAGGGGGGGGCACGTCCTCCTAGCAGCTTGCGGCTGGGTCCTGCTCGCCCACCCGCACGTAACGGTCTTTCCATTCCCCTTGATGTACTCGGTTATTGAGGTGCTGCCCTCTTTTACATTTTACGCATATCAAATATAAGACTATACCCGCTTGTATCACAACTAATGCGTGTGACGCTATCCTAACCCAAGACGGGACCTCGATATTGGTGAACAGGTCCCACCATGGTGGGATCACGATGTCCAATATTTCGGACCCTATCTCTACGGTCTTTTGCTCCAGGGTGTAAAAATGTCTTTGCGACACGGCGACTGCCTTTAACAGGGTTGTGAGATGTTCGGGAAGAGGGGGAATGGCGTACCCGAAATGCGCTACAAATCGCTGCAGGTCAGTGAAGTTTTCCTGTACAGTGAGGTGAACCGTGGAGGGTTCAGGAATGGGGACAATTCGCTGCTGTGCCACTTGAACCTCTGCCCTGGGTTTAAAACAGAAGCTGCTGTCTCTTACCGGACACGAACCGTGCTGTCCGTGTCGATAGTACTGCGCTGCCGTGGTAACACAATAGGTACCACCCCCTATGTATGCCACCTGTGGGGGCACATGGCTCTCTGCCATTGCCTCCATGGTACAATTCATAGGCTTCGCGCCAGCAGTCCTGAACCCGCATTGCTGTTCTGAAAAAGCATTCAAGTGCTGAGGACACAATATGATATGTGCTCCCCGGCTCCGACACCCCGAGAGGTCAGTGCCCGTCATCGACTGCTCCCAGCGGATGACGTGCGATGGGACCGCTGCATAGCGAATATGGGCTCCCCCCTGAATGACTCCAATGTTCTCCACCCTGTACACTGGTGCGGGCCTTGTCGTCTTGCCCAACACTGGCATCCGCACCACTATTCCCATGACTGTGTGGTTTGACTGGCCACAATCTACGGGAACAGGGTATGCCTCCGATGCTAACCTGAGCTGGCACGGGGTGAGCGCGTTCTGAAAGGGTAGCAGCGCCTGTAGGTGCTTGTTACTGATCCAGGACGGGACCAATCCTCCCTTTAGGTCCTCGAGGTTGCTGCGGCCCTCGCCCAGCAACCATGCCCCGTACAGTATACACACCTCATTTTGCGCTGCCTGATCGGACGCGTTCCGATCTTCCCTGATCAGTGCGTTCACCGTGCCGGCATGCCTTTCCAGCTCGGCAATTATCTCGCGCAGGTGTAGTGTCATTGCCTGGTCCTCATGTAGCTCGGACCCCACGACCTTGTTCTCATCTGTGAGGATGTCTTTTAACTGCGCCTTTAACCTGTTAATCTGGGTCTGCAGCTCCACGGTATCTAGAGCGTTGACCACAGATGTCCCGGTGTTAAAGCCTGTAAATACATCATTTACTACACCCCTCCTATGCCTCCCCGTCTGACTCCAGTCCTCCGGCTCTTGGCTATACAAGCTCTCCTTGTCCACACTGGCAAGGTCGAACTCGTAAAATTGCCGGAACATGTTGGCTAGTAGCACCTGGTACAGTTTTTCAGTTTCCCTGGGGCACCACCCCGGCAACCGCACCTCGGTGAGGTTTAAGATCACCGAGGCTACCGCGTAGTGCACCCCCTGGTACAATACCTGGTCAGTCGGTATCAGTACCAGGCCATTCCCGGGCCCCTTAGTGGTTTGTGGGCAATCACCCTCCTGTGCTACTGCCAGTGGAACTGTGGGAGGTGTCATGCGTGGTCTGGTGATGAGTTCAGTGGCGTTTACCGGGATCGGGGAAAGGGGGATCCCACAAGCCCGCGAGCTAACTTCCCACCTCATCCCCTTACCGTCATCCTGCCACTGTCTCTGGAAAAATATGCTGTTGCCCGTGGGGCAACGATACCTTGAACCCCACATACACATATAAATCCCCTCATCCGGTTCCCACCATTTGTCCCAACACACACTCAACTGTTCTGTAGTCCCAGAAATAGTTCTGTGAGTGTTGTTGTTGAGTCTCTCCCACTCAACAGTGGAGTTGGCCATTGTCCTGCTCGTTTTCCTCAGCCACCACCGCCTGCTCGCGGGGACCTTCCCCGTGCATACCAGGCAGATCCTTTTGCCAACGGTGGCGCTGATCTTTTGGGCGATGATCTTGATCCTCGGGCACAATAATGAAGCGTCCCGATAAGCAAAACCTGGGGCGCTGGAATACTCTGAAGAGTTCGATCCCAGCCACCCCGGCCACCGGCCTTCATGGAAGTAAACTGCGGTCTCCTCCGCTTCTCTCCTTCCAGTCCCATCGGTCGTGATGGGAGCCGTGTCCCCGGAGCAGCCGTAGACGATGATGTCCTTGGTGTGGCCCCGATAGGTCCACCCACATCCGATCGCCGTGGCAAAGATCCACCACACGAGTGCCTCCTTCCACTCCAGAAAACAGATAAAGGAGAATGGTATAGCCAGCCTCTTGGGGAGCGCTTGGCTTTGTTAAACGCCTCTGCGGGCGGGTCTCTTGACCCCCAGCCTGCACCCCACACCCACACATCCTGGACGCATCATCTTTATTTAAACGCTAACTATCCCCACAAAACTTATCTAAAATAGCTTATCCTTATCTATATTACCTAAAATACCTTAAATAGCTTATCCTTATCTAAAATACCTATCCTTATTTATATTATCTAAAATATAATACAGTGCCGCCTTCCCCGGGCGGCTCCGCTAATCCCTGTCAGGGCTGCAGCGGTTCGTCTCCTGCGGCTGCACCACGCTGTCTCCCACCTTTGATGCTCCGCAGCCTGTCGCTGCCTGGCGGGGGCTACACCTCCGCTGAAACGTAAGCTCCCTCCTCCCTACTTGGCTCCCTTCCCTCGGGGCGTGATCGACCTCTGGCCAAAACTTTCTAAGTTGGGGTTTCCTGCTGGATCTACGGAGGATCACCTTAGGCACTGCCCCCTGGACAGCCTGGCTGAGGACCGGTTCCTGCCGTGCCGCAGCTCGGGTACCCCCCGCAGCTGCCGACCCTGGCCCTTCCTCATCCAGCTCTGCCCCCTTGGTGCTGGGTATACCCGCGGCATCCGGCCTCACTCTACCTGTACCTACAGGTGGTGAGCCTTCGCTCGCTACCCCCGCCTTCCTGGTGCATGAGTCGGGGACGTTACTGTCGTCCCCCTCCGACTCCTCTTCCTCTGTAATGGGATCCAGCCCCTGGTCGAGCTGATCAGGCTCTTCCTCACCTGAATCCCACCCAAAACGGGAGACCCTCCATTCCTGGAGAATGTCCTCCCCCCTCACGCAGGCAGCCTTACCTGTCTGCGTGGCCTGCCTCATTCTTGGCTCGGAGTCCCCACTCACAGGGCTGGCCCCTGTGGTTGACCCCTGTGCCCCTGGTCTGTACAATTTACATTGGTTGACATGGAACCACTTACTCCGCCGGGGCATCTTCACGGCGTAAACCATGGGGCTGGCTTTATCTACAATGCTGTAGGGCCCCGTGTAGAGTGGTTCGAAACTACCTACCCTAGCGTAGTTCCGAACCATCACTAGTTCTCCTACCTCCCACTCCTGCAGCTTGCGTGGCTCCAGCAACAGCTTGTTGCCCAGGTGCTGCCTACCCATGTTCCCAGCCGCCTGCCCGTGGACCTGTTTTAGATGCTCGAAGAGGTTCTGGACAAACCTGTCCCTCTTAACCTCTTCGAGCTGACCCTCCGTGAGCACTGGGGCCAGAACATGAGTGGGAGTGCGCATAACCCTGCCAGTCATCAGCTCGTACGGGGAATACCCCGTGCTCTTAGACTGGCTGGCCCTGATCCCCATGAGGACTAGAGGCAGGACCTCCGCCCATTTTTGGGGCGAGCCCGTAGCCTCCTTCCTCAGCCTTTCCTTCAGGGTCCTGTTCATACGCTCCACAATCCCTGATGACTGGGGATTGTGGGCTACGTGCCACTTCCCCTCAATGCCCAGGAGCATGAGGGTGTTCTGCATTACCTGCCCTGTGAAATGACTCCCTTGGTCGGACTCCACAAAACGAGGGAGCCCCCACCGTGAGAACACCTCCCGGACCAGGATCTTGGCAGTACCCAATGCCGTAGCTGCCTTGCAGGGGAAAGCCTCCACCCACTTAGTGAACACGTCAACGAGGACGAGGCAGTACTTATAACCTCCTTGGGTGGTGGGCAAGGGCCCGATGTAGTCGATCTGGATCGACTGCCATGGTCCCTCCACCCTCCTGACGTGTCCCATGGGCACTTTCCTTTTCTGGGGGTCTGGGTTATTGGCAGCACAGACGAGGCAGCTGGCACAGAACTCACGGACCTCGTCCCTAAGCCCCGGCCACCATCCCGCCTGCTCTACCCGCTGCCAAGTAACCTCCGGTCCGGGGTGCCCTGCCCCTGGACCCTCATGTGCCAGCTGGAGGAACTCCCTCCTGTGCTGCTGTGGCACAACCCACTGTTCGGCATGGAAGAGCATGCCTTCTTTTACAGAGAGGGTCTCCTTACCGTAGAGACCCTCTACCTGCTTGCCCTCGCTAACTGCTCTGAGGACGGCTTTTAAAACAGGATCCTGAGTTTGGACGGTCCTCAGGTCCAGAGGTAATGTGACCTTTGGGGTCCCGACGTTACCCTCCTTACCCTGGATCACTGCTATCTGCCTGTGCCCATAGGGGTCCCAAAAAATGCCACTGCGGGCGCCCTCCTTGGCCAGGACGTCCGCCTGCTTGTTGCCCTCCCACCGGGGCTCTGTAGCGGAATGAGCCTTCACCTTATGGATGTAAACCTCCCTTTTCTCCCCTACTGCTGCTAAAATCTGCTCTAGCAGGGGTTTGACAGTTAAAGGCCTCCCGTCTGAGGAAGTGTATCCGCGACGGGACCAGATGGCCAGGTACTCTGTACACGAATTGCATGTGAACATACTGTCCGAGCAGATCGTGTACGGGGTTGGGAACCTCTCTGGGTGGGTAATTACGTACGCCACCGCGGACAGCTCAGCCTGCTGCGCGCTCATGAGACTGGGGAGCTTAATTGCCAAGGCAATGCCTGCCTTGGGGTCATAAACTCCACATCCCGTGAGTCGTTCGCCAGCTGACACCGTGCTGGAGCCGTCCACATAGATCTCCCGGCCTGTGGGATGGATCCCAGCCCGTAAACCTATGTCGACGTCCCAGACCCCCTCCACGGAACACCGATGGGCCGTTCCGGGATATATTAAATTTGCCGCGAGCTTGGGCTCGCACAGACCTTCAATTCTCAGATTCATCTGTGACAGGAGGAGGGTCCAGCGCGCGATGCGGGCGCTGCTGACAGTCCCATCCTTGATCCTTCCATCCAGAAGCATCTGGGTGGGTGTGTGATGGGTGAGGAGAGTGATTGGAGAGGTACCTGTGAAGATTAAAGCCCTCTTCACAGCCCAATGCGTGGCTAAAAGGTGCCTCTCGCAATTGGAGAAACTCCTCTCCACATCGGTGAGCACCCTGGAGGAGTACATCACTGGTCGCAGCCTACCGTGCCGTTCCTGCAGCAGCACGGCACTCAGGCTGTCCCCACTGGCTGCCACTTCCAGAGAAAACCCTTTCTCCCCATCTACGGCTCCTAAGGCTGGTGCGGTTTGCAGATCTCCTTTTAACTTCTCGAACGCGGCCTGGCAACCCTCATCCCAAGCCCACTCCACTCCCTTGTGTAGGAGTCGGAGTAGCGGGGCTGCGGTGGCCGCGTAGTCCTCGATGAAGTCTCTGCAATACCCGGTTAGTCCCAGGAAAGACCTCACACCCGTTACTGTATAGGGAATCGGCAACTCCTGCACTGACTCCCTCCTTGCCTGATCTATGGCTCTTTCCCCGGCACGGATGGTCAGACCCAAGAATTTTACTTCTGGCAGACCGATCCGTGCCTTTTTCGGATTTATTTTAAAACCCTTCCTAGCCATCAGCTCCAACAACTCGGTCAGCAGTGGACCGTGCTCCTCCTTTGTGTCTGTGAACAAAAGGAGGTCATCCACATACTGCACGACCTGGTGGCGCTGGCTAAACTCTCTCAGGCTATCCGCCATACACTGATGAAAAATGCTGGGGCTGTTGTGGAAACCCTGTGGCAAGCAGTTCCAGGTATACTGTTGCCCTTTAAAAGTAAAGGCAAACTTGTACTGGTCCTCCCGCCGCAGCGGAATGGACCAAAACCCATTGGAAATATCCAGCACCGTGAACGTGGTCGCGGATGCTGGGATACTTCCGATGAGGTCGGCAACTGCTGCCACCGTGGGTGCGCAGGCGGGGATGTTACTGTTGAGGACCCGGTAGTCCACCGTAGCCCTCCATGAGTTATCCGGTTTCCTAACCGGCCACAATGGAGAGTTTACGTGTGTGGCTATTGGCCTTAGTACGCCCTGCTGCACCAGTGAAGATATGGCTATCTCCAGATCGGGTTCTGCCTCCTTGGGGAAATTGTACTGCTTCTGGGGTCTGATCATGGGGTCCCCGTCTATGCTGACCTCGAACCCCACTACCCTACCACAATCGTGTTTGTGGGTCGCAAACGCGTTCAGGTTGCTTCCCACACACTCTTGTAATTCGGCCGGGACCTCTGCCACCATGCGCTCGAGATCGTAACCCTCGGGCGGCTTCATGGTGCACAGAGTCCCTTTCCCCTCCTTTCCCCTAATCACTATTATCTCCCCTTTACCGCCCTTGTCCACCCAAAGGCAGTGGTTCCGTAAGTCCATGAGGATCCCATGGCTTACTAGAAAATCGGAACCAATGATTCCCTTTCCACCCCCTTCTGTCCACTTCATTAGGATACACTCCCATGTGGTGCGGAGTGTCCCCAAATGAACGGACAGCGGGATGGAACGCGCGCCAGCCTGTTCCTTCCCTGTGAACCCCGCCAGTGCGAAAGGGACCCCTGTGGACAGGGGAGAGTCAAAGGGTTCCTCTGTGTGGACCACGGTGCATGAAGCCCCCGTGTCCAACAGATAATTGCCCCTTTGCTTCTCCACTACCATCTCCACAAGCGGCCTCTTCCACGCATCGTAGCGGAGAGGACACAGATAGGCGGGCTGTGCGGGCTGATGTCATTGGGGAATCTCCAGTGTCCCTCCCGTACCCTGGGAGCCGGTAGCGACTGCCACCTTCCCCTGTGCTGTCATGAGGGACCGCATCACCTCGATCATTGTCTCGATGATCTCGGGCTTAACTGGGACATCGGCTCGCTGGGTGGTGCCAACCCTATCCCCCTTAATGTGGACCCTGCAATCCTTTCGCCAGTGCCCCACCTTACCGCACTTAAAACACTTGGACTGTGCGGTAGGGTTACCCTCCTGTCGCCACCCCTTTTGGGCCGGTGCAGTAGCCTCCGCTACGTGCACCTTCCCTTTTACTAACCGGGTGGTCGTACTCCGGGTATTCCTATACCCAACCGTGAGACGGTCCAAAACCGCCTCCTCCGTGCTATTTGTGGGATCAAACCAGGCTTTCGCCTGTTCCCTGACGGCCGCCAGGCTGTTTGATACCAAACATCGGAGCCACTGGGCTCTCCCATTCCCGGCCAGGTCATCCCGCGCGGGGACGTGCGGGCAACTACTCTGATATACCGTCCATAGACGCGCCGCAAAAACTCTTGGGGGTTCTCCCTCCATCTGGAGGGTCTTCCCTAATCGGGCAAAAGGATCCTCATCCCCCACCCCCAAGACTTCCAGGACCTCGTCCCGCAGGAGATCGTAGGTCCTGGTCCCTCTTTTACTCTCATCTGAGAGGCATTGGAGGATCGAGCTGTCTAGGGAGAACAGCAACAATTTTGCCCGTTCTCCCTCGTCGCAACCGTTGATTGCGGCGGTTTGCTCGATCTCCCTGAAATGTATTGAGGGGTCCCCTGATCCGGACAATTTTGTAACATGCCCGATCATGGCTCTTAAATGCTGGGAGTTGTGGGGCACCACGATCTCGCTCTGAATGGGTCCTGTGTCCCCATTGTCCAGGGGGGGTCCCCGTCTGGTTTCCAGGACCGGGCACATGGGTGCCGGTGCCGAGTATTCTACCGGGAGCTCCTCTCTCTCTCTCTCCCCTACACTACCCCTTTCCCAGTATGCCTCGTAGCTAGGGGGATCGCGGAGTTTGGGGGCTGAAACCACCATGGTCTTTCTAAGGATCGGAACCGGGACCTTCACACCCGCTAGTGACTGGCCCGCTGAGGGGTTCATTAAACAAACCAGCCCGCTTGCTTTATTTAAAGCACTCCGCAGACCCTCTATCTCCTGCAGGCATGCCCCGTGGTCAGCCCCTTCCGACCTGTCCTCTAAAATCATTTTGTAGGCTGCCCTAACCCCCTTGAGGTTTTCTTCCTGGGTCTCCAGCTGGTGGCTCAGGGAAGCGCACTGCTCCCGGAGCCTGCCCTCACTGAGCATAGCCTCAGTAGCCTGACATTCCATGAGTTCTACCCTAGCTTCGTGGCGGTTGGTCACGACCCGGCGCTCTTTGTTTAAAGAGTCCAGAGCCTCAATCAGCTGGTTCCCACCCGCAGCCTTCTCCTCTACCTCCTCCTGAAGGTCCCTGATCTGGGCTGCCTGTGCCACAACCACACGGTCCAAAAGCTGGACCTGCTTTTTATAGCAGGTCAGCCAGACCGCCTTCTCTACAGATTTCTTATGGGCTGTACTGGCCGTCCACCGGATTGCTGCATCCAGTGGGCGCTTGTTATCTAGTAACGCACACATCCATTGTTTGGTGATATTCACCTTACTAAAAACATAGTCCGCAATGCGCTCATCCATTATGTCCCTAGGTTTAAAATCCTTTTCTGGTACACTATCATCCTGCTGCCAGTGTCCCTTCGTGGTCGCCATTATCTGTAAGGGGTTTCTGCGCCGAGCTTTCGCCCGACCTAAGGTCCCCGTGCCTTGCTCTGATCCCTTGACCAGGCCGTGCACACTGGTTCCCCGTGAGTAGTTCGACCCACTCACCCCTTACGGTTCTAGACACTGGGCTTAGATGCAGGAGCTCTTATAGTGCAGAAAAAATTCAACCAGACCAGATTTTAAAACCAGGGTTTAAATGAAAAGGGCTTTTATTCAGCACTTGGGACTATTGTCCATGAATACTTATTATACAGTTCGATAAGACATATCTATAATACACATACCGAATACATGAATATCTTTTATTTATTAATCACAAAACGCACAGTTCACAAGACATATACCCGAATACCCTTTTCGCTGAAAACTTAAAAAGCACACAGTTCCACGAGACATATATCCGAATACCTTCTTCGCTGAATCCTTGAAACACACACAGTTACACAAAACGTATACACGAATACCCTTTTACTTATGAATTCTTAAACACAGTTCTGCAAGACACATACACGACTGTCAGATGGGGAACGCACGACGCATCGCAACCTTGACCAAACCCTATTTTAATACACACCCAACGTTTATTCACAACCACCCTCCTCTCTACACTAAACTATGTCCAGGATATGTAGGATTTGAAGTGCATGCTCACCATGGGGTTATTACTGGGGTTACTGGCTGTTCGGTTTTGCAGTATTTCTTTTCGAGTTGCGTGCCTGTTCCTCTCTCTTGCATCCGTTCTTCTTTCCGACTTTCTTCTTGACTTCAGACTTCGAACCCGGTTTTCTCTGCGCTTCTTGCCTCCTGTCCGTCTTAACTTTTTCACCCAAAGTAGTGGCCAGTTATACTGTTTCTGACCCGTCCTATCTCCCGCCAGATCTTGGAATCCTTTTGTTCAAAAGATATGTATGAGGTTTTATCTTCTGATCTGCCTTATGTTCCGGGATACCGGGGATGGCCAGACGGTGTAAATTGGGATTTCATTGTGAGGTGATGGGTGTTAACTGGTTTCCCATCACCTACCAGGTAGTTTTCTATGGGCTATGTGCCCTCTCACTGAGATGAACTATTTAGGTCGGTTTGGGGCATTGTGAGTATGCTGATGTCAGCGCCCCAGTGTCTGGACTCCGACCTGGTTTCGTAGGTTTTTGCATGGCCAATACCCATCCTTTGTTCTGGCCATGGCTTTGCAGAAAACCTCGAGACTGGGATGTAAGGTTTTTACCTTTTTGTGGCTGGTCACGAGGTCCTGCGGCCATTTTAGGACCCACAGATTGTGACATCCTTTGTTAATCTGACCGCAGCCTTTCTCCGCTATCAGCCCCAGTCTCCCGTTTAAAATGTCCAAACTGCAGCTCTTTGGTATTGCGTTGCTTTTCAATGAGGGAAAACTTCTCAAATCTTACACGGTGTCTTAACAGCTGGTTTGCTAGCATTGCTGGGGAGGGTTTAAACTAAATAGGCAGTCTAAAGGAAAGTCCTAACTCAAAATATCGTCTCTCCACAGATCTGGCTGACCAGCTGAGTTCCTCCAACACTTTGCTTTTTGAACCAGGGAGACTTTATGGGTGGAGCTGCAAAATAAGAAGGGAATAATCACCTTGATGGGATTATACTTGTTGGCCTGTAAATAGCCAATGTGGAGGGAGAAAGTGAGAGTTGCAAAAATAATAGGGGATTTTAACTTTCTGAATATAGACTGGACCTGCTATTATGCTAAGGGCATCCATAGGCTGCAATTTGTTGAGTGTGTTCAGGAATGTTTTCTCCATAATGTAAAATGGTAAATGGAAAGAATGACACAAAGTGTTAAAGTGACTCAGCGGGTCAGTCAACATGGATAGGTGACATTTTGGGTCGGGACCCTTCTTCAGACTGAGGAGTCACCTATCCATGTTCTCCAGAGATGCTGCCTGACTTGTTCAGTTATTCCAGCACTTTGTGTCTTTTTTGGTAAACTAGCATCTGCAATTCCTTGTTTCTACATGTTAAATGGAGTCCAATTCAAACAAATACGAAGTATTACATCTGAGATGTCAAATAAGGAAATGGATTTCACAGTGAACAGTAGTCCCGTGAAAGAAGGAAATATGCCATTAAGTTGGAAAGAATGCAGAAATGTTTTTATGAAGATATTGCCAGGACTCCGTGGACTGGTATAAGAATAGATTGGGTAGGTTGAGACTTTATTCCTTGGAATGTAGGAGATTGATGGGTGATCTTATTGGGCTGAATAAAATCATGAAAGGCATGGATAGTGTGAATGTACAGAGTAAATCTCCCAGAGTTGGGGAATTAAGATCTACAGGACATAAGTTTAAAGTAAGCGGGGAACAATTTGACAAGGATCGGTTACAGCTTTTTGCATTGTGGGTGGAAAATAAATGTAACAGGCTGCCAGAGGAAACAATTGAGATAGGTTTGATAATAACGTTTAAAATGCATTTCGAAGCTACGTGAATAGGAAAGGTTTAGAGGCATATATGGGCCAAAGGATGATAAATGGGACTAGTGTACGTGGGCATCCTGGTCAACATGGACGTGTTGGGCTAAAGGGCCCATTACCATGCGGTATGGTGAAAAAATGGCAAACTTTGGCTCAGCTTATTGAAAAACATTTTTTGGATTCTACTGAACTTTACTGTGGGCCTACAGCTGACAATTGTTTAAATTCTAATTTGAATACCCTTGATTAAAAACCTAAAGGGAGGCATGGTGTCTCCAATATTAACGTGTGGTTCTCGGAAACTACCCTGTTTCATAAGCTGTTGATTTGTGTAAGAGTCAGCTGATGGCTGTGTGCTTGAGGGAGGGAGAATGAGACTTTTTGGTAGATGGGATCAAATCAGTTTTGGGTTTCTTAAACAACTGGGTAGTAAATATATACAGGATTTCAATGTCATGTAATGATTTTTGTAAGTTCTCGGGGGTGTGTAGTTCTCAGGAATAATCATTTTGGAATCATATTGTTGAACTTTGAAAAATTGCAACTGAATGTCTGGAATATAATGATTTCTAAACACCTTTACACTTTGTATGGTGGCCTTAATAAAACTTGGAAACAATCACACGGGTCCCGAAAATGATTGAGGCACCACTGTGTTCATAGTGTCATTTTGCTTTTCTTTGCTGCTTGCATTCACAGGGACATTGCTTTGATTTTGAAAAATAGTATTTTGAGGTTGTCCAGCAGACAATTTTGCCAAGCCTGTTGTCTAATGAAGCGTATTCTGATACAGGCAATAGATTGCTATTTTCCATCTTCAAGTTTCATCAGTTGCCACAAAAATCTACATCTTTGATTATCACTCTAATTATTCTGATTTAGACCTGTGATTTTTTTTTAACATTCCGTTCATGCCATCTGTGAGACCCTTGCATTCTTTTTTTCTGTGGAACTGCTTCAGTCTTGCTGAAGCTGATCCACTTTTGGAATCATTGCTATTTTTATTTGCTACTTCTAGTTTTAACAATTCCAATGCGTTCTCAAATGACTGTCTTCATTCTACTACTTAGAAATATTTAAAGTTAACCAATTCTGCACCTGCCCTCACTAGTGCCGAATATGTTTCGACCATCAGCCCTATTCCCTGATCTAAACTGGCTTCCAGTGAAAACCGACTTTTAAAGTTGTCATTTCCTTTTCAAATAATTCCGTTGTTTCATGCCCCTTTCCTTAACAAAGATACTTGCACCCCTTAAATTCTAGGCTCTTGTTTATACCCTATGTTAAGTGTCCTGCCATTAGCTGCTAGGCCTCCAGCAGCTAAGGCGCACTACAGTCTGGAATTTCTTTTCAAAATTCTCCTTTTTTTAAACACCTTTGTAATCGTTTGCAAACCTAATGCTCAGTCAAAGAGATAATCTGCTAATAGCTCCCACTGTGGCTTGGCATTAATTTAATATTCAATAATCTGCCATGTGGCATCTGGTGGCAGTTCTGCTACGTTCTAGGGGAATCAAGGGTTATGGGGAGAAGGCAGGCATGGGTTATTGATTGTGGATGATCTGCCATGATCACAATGAATGGCGGTGCTGGCTCGTAGGGCCGAATGGCCTCCTCCTGCACCTTTTTTCTACGTTTAAAGGCACTGTCCAAGTGATAATGTTGAGTTGAGTTTATATTGCATTAAAAAATCATTGACTCTGAACATTCCTGTTCTTGCAAACCCTTATCTCTAAGGACAGCATTTTCATTTTTTTGTGCTCAACTGGGCTATTTAAAATTTTGAATGCCCAATAGTTAATGTTCAGGCACTGTTGATGAACCATTTGATGAAATGTAGTTCTGTTATTTGCCTTTTGCAGGACAATTTAAATTATTGGAACAAGACAGAGATATCAAGGAGCCCGTACAATACTTCAACAGTGTGGAGGAGGTGGCAAAAGCTTTTCCAGAACGAGTGTACGTCATGGAGGAAATAACATTTAATGTTAAGGTCAGAGCTTGAATAAATGATTATGATGCTTGCGTGTTTCAGGAAAGTGAGCTAATCTGTAGATATTAAAGTGACAACCAAACACTGTGGAACACTGTAAAATGGAAATATTCTCGTGATATTTTGCAAAATACTGGATGAATCTTCACTTGGCTTGACAGGGGGCAAAGAAAAGTAACACTGAATTAAAAACAATTACCACCGATTGGTAGAACATCGGCATCATCTTACTGCAGACGTTGAAGGAGCAGAGCCTTCTCAAAAAGTACAGCCAGCTCTGTCCCTTCTTGTGCAGAGCCTCAGCGTTCCTGGATCAGCCCAGTTTACTGTCCAGGTACATTCCAAGGTATTTGTACTCCCTGGTAAACTGCAGATCCACACCATTGATGGATACAGAGGACATGGGTGTTCCTCTCCTCCTAAAGTCGACCATTAACTTAGTCTTATCTTGAGCTGCAGGTGATTCAGCCCACACCGCTCAACAAAGTCGTTGACTATACCTCTTTATTCAGCTTCTCTCCCCTCACTGATGCAGCCCACAGTTGCACAATTGAAAACGTCTGCAAGTGGCAGGAGTCCAAGTTGTAGATGGTGACCAGGAAGAGAGAGAGGACCGTCCCTTATGGGGCCCCTGTGTTGCTCACTACCATGTCTGAAACACAGTTCTGTATCCTGATATACTGTGGTCGTCCAGTCAGGTAGTTGCTGATCCCAATATCAATAGTCAATAGTCGTTTATTTGTCACATACACATAAATGTGTAGTGAAATGAAACATTACCCGCAGTTGAACAATAAGACCAATAAGAATAATCAATAAAAATGCAATAACACATACAATCACAACTAACACCAAACAAAAAGAAACATCCATCACAGTGAGTCTCCTCCAGTCCCTCCTCACTGTGATGGAAGGCCAAAATGTATTTTTCTCTTCCCTGCCGTCTTCTCCCGCGGTCAGGCTGTTGGAGTTGCCACGTCGGGGCGGTCGGGGCTCCCGATATTGAAGCTGGACGGTGAAAGGTCCACGGCCTATTTCAGGCCGCGCCGGACGGTGAAAGGTCTGTGGCGGGCCGACCCAAGCCCCGTGATACGGGGCGGGCGAACACGCTGCCTCTGCCGCTGCCGGAGCTCCCGATGTCGGCCCCCATCCAGGGGCCTGTGGGCTTCCGACATCCACGCGGCCCGCGCCGGAGCCTCCGGAGACGAATCGCAGCCGCTCCCGCAGCATCCGCAGGCAGCCAGCGCCGCAGGTGGTGAGTCCGGGCCGCGGGCTCTGCGAACCAGAGCCCCAGGTGGTCCCAGGTGCATGGCCGGTGGTAGGCCGCAACGGGAACGGAGACACGACACAGAAACAAAGGTCGCGTCTCCGTTCGGGAGAGAGAATTTTACAGTTCCCGTTCCCTCCCCACCCCCAGGACACCAATGGAGCATCCACCCGCATCGTCGTCAGTTTGCTCCCCAGCAGTGCAGCCGGATGGTATTAAAAGCACTGTAATTGATGGATATCATGGTCTGTTTCTATGATGTACAACGCTGACCATTTATTATATGCATAGTAACTCAAGTTTGATATGTTTGTTTTATGGGGAAAATATTGTAGATTCTCTGAAATGATACCAGAGCATAAGATGGGTTTATAAATTTGTTTTCTCGAGTTTAAAATGATATGATTTTTGAGCATGGCTTTAAAAAATCTTTTCTCTGTTTTGGGTTTTCAGAGCAAACGAACATTATGAAATATGAGCAGTTTGTTTCTGCAACCCTGAAGCACGTTTTTTTAACATATGGCAATAGAAATCTGAAGTCTGCTCCCTAACAAGTCTATCTACTAGTTTAGTTTAAAGATACAGCGCGGAACAGGCCCTTCGGCCCATCGAGTCTGCTCCAACCAGCGATCCTCGTACACTAGCACTATCCTACAGAAAAGGGACAATTTACAATCTTTACCTAAGCCAATTAACCTACAAACCTGCACGTCTTTGGAGTGTGGGAGGAAACCGGAGCACCCACGCAGGTCATGGGGAGAACATACAAATTCCGTACAGACAGCACCCATAGTCAGGATCGAACCCGGGTATCTGGCGCTGTAAGGCAATAACTCTACCGTTGTGCCACTGTGCCACCCTACTAAGTTGATTGAAATTTATGTTGGGAATTATAGATATTGGAATCGGTAGCAAAAAAAACCAGTGGACATTCAGCTGGAATCAGGAAGCACCCAGTGGTCGAAGTTGCATTTGTGGAGACCTTTCCAATTGCCTGCTTGAGTTCTTCCCTGCTTGCTTCATATTTCTCAACAACATTGTCTGATTTCATCTTCCAAAGCATTCCATATGCTTCTTTTGACTTTTTGAACAAACATGTATCATCTTTGGTCAACTAAAGTTCCTTTATGTTGCTGTCATAGAGTGATACAGTGTGGAAACGGGCCCTTTGGCTCAACTTGCCCATACCGGCCAACAATGTCCCAGCTGCATTATTCCCACGCCTGCACTTGGTCCATATCCCTCCAAACCTGTCCTATCCATGTACCTGTCTAACTTTCTTAAATGATGGGATAATCCCAGCCTCAACTACCTCCTCTGGCAGCTTGTTCCATACACTCACCACCCTATGTGTGAAAAAATTAACCCTTGTATTCCTATTAAATCTCCCTTCACCTTGAACTTATGTCCTCTGGTCCTCAATTCCCCTACTCTGGGCAAGAGACTGTGCATCTATCTGATCTATTCCTCTCATGATTTTGTACACCTCGATAAGATCACCCCTCATCCTCCTGCGCTCCATGGAATAGAGACCCAGCCAACTCAACCTCTCCCTATAGCTCACATCCTATAGTTCTGGCAACATCCTCGTAATTTTTTCTGAACCCTTTCAAGCTTGACAATATCTTTCCCATAACATGGTGTCCTTGTTCCTCCTCCTTATTGGAACATCCTGAACTCTGATCAGCTTGTATTTAAATAACTTCCACTCGTCTGATGTGGATTTACCTAATTACAGTTACTCCCAATTTACTGGAGTAACTCAAGTGGTCAGACAGCATCTCTGGAGAAAAGGAATAGGTGACGTTTCGGGTTGAGACCCTTCTTCAGACTGAGAGTCAGGGGGAAGGGAACCGATTCCTTTTCTCCAAAGATGCTGTCTGATCTGCTGAGGTACTCCAGCTTTTTGTGTCTATCTTTGGTTTAAACCAGTATCTGCAGTTCCTTCCTGCATACTCCCAATTTACTCTCCCTACATCTGCCTAATAATATTTTAATTTACCTTGCCCCAATTTATAAAAATGTCTGTCTCAACTGTTAACTTTCAAATCAAATGTCAATTCCCATTTGTGGAACAATTCAAAATTTCACCATTTTATTTGTAAGCTTTAATCCTGGAGGGTCTTGCTCTAATATGTGTACAATATCCTCAAATGCTCCATTCTCCAGTCAGCATAATTTACATTTTTGTCACACTTTCTTGATATTTTGAAACATTTGGTCAAATTACCCCTCTGCGTTCTAAATCCTCATTTATGTAATCTGCCCAACTTTTAGCTTAGGATTGAATATCATTTTGGTGCACGCCCCATTATAAAAAGAATGTGGAGCCTTTGGAAAGGGTAGGGAAGACATTTACCAGATTGCTGTCTGGATTAGAAGGCATTAGCTATAAAGAGGTTAGATAAATTTGGATTGTTTTTTGGGACATTGGGATTCTGGGACATTGGAGGCTGAGGAGAGACCTGATGGAAGTTTATAAAATTAGATGGATAGGGTATACTTTCAGCCTTTCTCCCAAGGTGGAAATCTCAAAAATCAGAGGCCATAGCTTTAAGATGAGAGGAGCAAAGTTTAAAGGAGTTTTGTGGGCTAAGTTTGTTTTACACAAAGTGGTGGGTGCCTTGAACAACCAGGGGTGGTAGCTGAGGCAGATATGACAATGAAATTTAAGAGGCTTTTGGATAGGTACATGGATATGTAGGAAATGGAGGAATGTGGTGGATCATGTGCAGGCAGAGAAGATTTGTCTGACTAAGCATTATGTTCAGCCCTCTGCTGTACTGTTTTATGTTCTATGTGTCAGAAAATGGTAAGCATTCTAACCATCATAGTTTGGAATCATTAAACAAAAGAAAAAGTTTAGAAATGCTTTCAAGTTCTTCTGAGGTTTAATTGTATGCCTTTCTTCCTCAGGTAGCCTCGGGGGAGTGCAATGAAGATACAGAAGTGTATAACATCACCCTAAGCACTGGGGATGAACTTACTCTAATGGGACAAGCAGAGATCCTTTATGCCAAGACATCAAAAGAGAAATCACGACTGAACACTATTTTTAAGAAAATTGGTAAACTAAATTCCATCAGTAAATTTGGACGAGGAAAGATGCCTTGCCTTATCTGTATGAATCACCGTACTAATGAGAGCATTAGCCTGCCTTTCCAGTGTAAAGGTAAATTTAGTACACGTAGTCCCTTAGAGATACAAATGCAAGAGGGTGAGCATACTATTCGCAATATTGTTGAAAAGACCAGGTTACCAGTAAATGTTACTGTTCCATCTGCTCCACCACGAAACCCCTATGATTTACACCTCATTCGGGAAGGTCATCGCTATAAGTTTGTTAATATCCAAACTAAGACTGTGGTCGTGTGCTGTGTACTTCGGAACAATAAAATGATACCTGTGCACTTTCCGCTTCATTTAGTTGTGCCAAAGTTTACCTTGGCTGAAGGTCTCCTTAAGGGAGAGATGTGGTACGTGAATATAGTTCAGCACTCATTCAGCATTTGTCAGGAGCAATTTGACATTGAAGAATATTCGCGAGCAGTTCGGGACGTGAAGACTGACTGGAATGGAGATTGTAAAAGCCCGAAGAAGACTAAATGTACCGGGCACAGTCACATACCTAATTCCCTTAGTTATGCTCGTGAAGAATTGACGCAGTCGTTCCATCGACTTTCAGTATGTGTTTATGGAAACAATTTGCATGGAAATAGTGAAGTTAATTTGCACGGTTGCAGAGATCCTAACAATGAGTGGACTCTGTTTTCTCATGAAACTCTTCTTTCACAAGATTCTGGAGATAGTGGCAGTGATTATCTGCTGCCTGAAGTAACTGAAGAATCTGGAATCAAGTCACAGTCAGAACTTCCCTATGAGGAGCTCTGGTTAGATCAGGGATCAGGGAAACGGAGTGGGGAAGATGCTTCCCCTGTGGGAGAGGGACTGAAATCCGGTAATCAGAGGCATTCCATCCGCTCCAAGTGTCCGGTTTCTTCAGGCCTTTCTTCTCCACGTCCTTTGTCTACATCTGATATTTCTCTACAACCACCTCCAGTGCCTCCAAAGTCTGAAGCTGTAAGTTCTTGTTTCATGGCAAACTTGCCATATCCTATTAATTTGTAACAATTTAACCATTTTGTGTTGCAAAGTTGTAAAATAATGTATACTTCCAAGATCTCCAAATAAGAAATAAGTAGTGACTAATTCTTTGAAAAATATGAATTTTACCATGAGGCCTCTTGTAATAAATGATGAATAATTTTGAGCATATCTTGTAATGTATTTTAAACATGCATATTTTTTTTTTTTGCTCGTAAGTGGGAACAAAACAACCAATACAAGTATTTTAACATTGCACATGTGTACAAGTTCTAATCGGTTTTGGATATATGTCTTTCTGAGGAGCTTTTTCTTTGTATACTATTGTATATATGTTTACACCTTTCCAAGTAGAAGAAACATAGCATTGGTTAAAATAATTCAGATGTCTTGATTTTGCATGCTGTTTATTGCAGCTTTCATGATATAGCTTCAGAGAATCACAAACCAATAATTTTGGGTAAAGGTCTGTTCCCTCTCTCTCTTGCCCAAACTGCCTCATTACAATATCAGTTGTATTACTACTAGTGGAAGTAAAAAGAATGACCATTTCAATAGACAAGGGAGCCATTTTGTAATGTAAATTGTTACAAAAAACCATAAGAATATATCAAAGAGATTGCAGATGCAAGATGAACAAAAAAAAAAGAGCGCTCGAGGCAGTATCTGTGGAGAGAATGGACAGGTGACCTTTTGGTTTGGCATCCTTCTTCAGACTGCTCTGTCTGAAGAAGGGTTCCAACCCGAAATATCCTCTGTCCATTCGCTTTACAGTTGTTGCCTGACCCGCTGAGTTCCTCCAGCAAAATATATCCAAGCATCAGTTTGTGCACTGTATTTAGACATGGCAAAGGCGCATATAATATAGTGTCTCTGCAAAGTCATTAATACACATCTGGATTTGTATCTAAATTGGGAGATCTACCCCACAGATCAATAAACAGCAGTATGACATAGTTATCGTCATACTCAATCCAACTTTTCAGCCAGCATCCCAACATCTAGCAATATACTGTCTTCCACTAAGACAGATCATAGTTTAGTTTAGAGATATAGTGTGGAAATGGGCCCTTCGGCCCACTGAGTCTGCACCGACCAGCGATCCCCGTAAATTAGCACTATCCTACAGACTAGGGACAATGTACAATCTTTACTGAAGCCAATCACCTACAAACCTGTACGTCTTTGCAGTGTGGGAGGAAACCAGAGCACCCAGGGAAAACCTACCTGGTCACGGGGAGAACGTACTAATTCCGTACAGACAGCACCTGTAGTCAGGATCGTACCCAGGTCTCTGGCACTGTAAGGCCGCAACTCTTCCACTGCACCACCGTGCACTGTAACACTGATAGATTTGGGAGAGATTAGCTTTGGGGTAAAGGAGAATGGAGGGTGGGTGGGGGTCATAATGGGGTCCAAACACCATAAAATGTAATGAAATCATGTTAATCACTAGAGAGGAAACTGCTTGATTACCGATTACTTTTCTTGTTTGGCTGGTGAATTGGAATTTTTCATGTTGAACACGACTGGCAAGAAGCATTGAGGCCAGTACACATACAGAATATGCCATGAGTGTGAGACTTCACAGCCTGAGGAAAATGGCAAGAGAGCCAACAAAGAAAAATCTTGCATGGCCTTGACTATATATTTTTTTGCAAATCCATTTACCTGCAATGGTATTGGTAGGTCCTTCTATCACACTCAGGATACGCTATAGTCAGTGGTGCTACCACAAACAGTAGATGATGGGAATGGAGTCAGATTTTCGGCACCGTTAAATGTGCTTCATTTCTAACTTCTATGGATTATATTTGCCAATATATTTTCATGCCAACTGATTACCTTTTATAATTTCCTTTTAAATGTCACTATTACATCTCTAGACTTTCATTTGTATTGCATCTGTATTGTGATGTGACAAATGAGATTGATGTGTTTGTGTAAAAATCCTAGGAATTCCTAGGCAATTCGTCTTGGAAAAACGTTTGTGTTTTGCATTGATTCCGTATTTAGCCCAAGTGGTTAACACAGTGGAAGATAATTTTCTGGAGGTCAACGGCTTAGATCTGTCCTGTGGAATCAATTGGAAATTCATTTTGAGGAAAGAGGAATTGCAAGTGGTTGTTCAAAACTCTGCTTGATCACCACCTAGTGGTGTGTTCAAAAACATTCTATAGATATCTTGAAGCACAAAACAAAATTCTCTGGATGCTGGAAATACGGATCACAGATGTAAAACATTGTAAATTCAGCAGATTAGAGAGAATTTGTAGGGGGAAAAAAGTATATTGACAACCCTGTACCATGCAGTGAGCTGCAGGCAGAACAGAACACATGACCTGTCCCACCACGAATAATCCATTTGTTAATTAAAAAAATCGAGAGGATTTGAAGAGTGGAGTAAATGGAATTTAGGACTGAAATTACACACAATCAATATGTCATGCCAATCAATAACATCAGTTGCCAAATGATAAAGGGAATGATTTTAAATGGAAGTCTCTGTGCTGCCCACATAATGGGTGTAGCTTTATCTGTAAATCCCACATGCAGGAGAGCGTATTGGTAAACTTCAATCCCATTGGACAAAGGAGATATTAGAATACAACCCAATGGTTTGAACAATGAATTCTCCAATTTTAGGTGACAACCCACCTCCCTCATGCCTCTACCGGACACCTATTTCTCCCACTATCCTGAATTTCTTCCCTCTTCCCCCGCCCCCCCCCCCCCCTTTCTGTTCCCTTCCACCTATATTCCTCTAGCTTTAGATTTCACTCCACTCTTTATCTGATACCCTTTTGTCTCCTTTTCATCTCTTGCCTCCTTTGCCTACTCAACTGCCAATCCAACCCCTCTCACCACTACCCACCTATCGCATATCCACCCACGCCCTTCTTGCTACCTTCCCCCAACTACAATCAGTCTGAGGAAGGGTCCTGACCTGAAACATTGCCCGTACTCTAGATGCTGCCTGGCCCGCTGTGTTACTCCAGCACTTTTATTTTGACGAGACATTAGGGCAGATAGTGAAAAGTTTGGACAGAGGCAGATTTTAAGAAGTGTTAAAGGAGAACCAAGTGGTAAAAAGATCGAACACTAATGGAATTAGTGGAGACGGTTTTTGGCCATTTTTATACACTTTGGTTTCACCATGTAGAAATTACTGCAGTGTTTATATATAGTCCCCCCATTTCGGGGCACCATAATGTTTGGGACACAGCGATGTCATGTAAATTAAAGTAGTCACGTGTAGTATTTTTTTGCATATCCTTTGCATGCAATGACTGCTTGAAGTCTGCGATTCATGGACATCACCAGTTGCCTGGTGCCTTCTCTGGTGATGCTCTGCCAGACCTATATTGCAGCCATCTTTAGCTTATGCTTGTTTTGGGGGCTACTCACCTTCAGTTTTCTCTTCAGCGTAAAAAAGGCAAGCTCAATTGGGTTCAGATCGGGTGAGTGACTTGGCCACTCAAGAATTGACCATTTTTTAGCTTTGAAACACTCATTTGTTGCTTTAGCAGTATGTTTGGGATCATTGTCTTGCTGTAGAATGAACCGCCAGCCAATGAGTTTTGAGGCATTTATTTGAACTTGAGCAGATAGGATGTGTCTATACACCTCAGAATTCATTATGCCACTACCATCAGCAGTTGTATCATCAATGAACATAGGTGAGCCAGTACTTTCAGCAGCTATACTACATGCCCAGGACATAACACCCCCACCACCGTGTTTCACAGATGAGGTGGAATGCTTCGGATCTTGGGCAGTTCCTTCTCTCCTCCATACTTTGCTCTTGCCGTCACTCCGATACAAGTTAATCGTCTCATCTGTCCACAAGACCTTTTTTCCAGAACTCTGGTTGCTATTTTAAGTACTTCTTGGCATATTGTAACCTGGCCATCCTATTTTTGCAGCTAACCAGTGGTTTGTTTCTTGTAGTGTAGCCTCTGTATTTCTGTTCATGAAGTCTTCTGTGGACAGTGGTCATTGACAAATCCACACCTGGCTCCTGAAGAGTGTTTCTGATCTGTCGAACAGGTGTTTGAGGATTTTTCTTTATTATAGAAAGAATTCTTCTGTCATCAGCTGTGGAGGTCTTCCTTGGCCTGCCAGTCCCTTTGCGATTAGTAAGCTCACCAGTGCTCTCATCTTTATGATGCTCCAAACAGTTGATTTTGGTAAGCCTAAGGTTTGGTTGATGTCTCTAACAGTTTTATTTTTGTTTCTTAGTCATAATGGCTTCTTTGACTTTCATTGGCACAACTTTAGTCCTCATGTTGATAAACAGCAATAAAAGTTTCCAAAGGTGATGAAAAGACTGGAGGAAATAATAGGTGCTGAGATCTTTCTTATATCTGCATTAACGAGGCATTTAAACACACCTGAACTATTACAAACATCTGTGAAGCCATTTGGCCCAAACATTAGGGTGCCCTGAAATGAGGGGACTATGTATAAACACTGGTGTAATTTCTACATGGTGATACCAAAATGTATAAAAAATACCCTTTAATAACATCTGACAATGTGCACTTTAACCACATGTGATTTTTTCTATTACAAATCTCAAATTGTGGAGTACAGAGGCAAATAAATAAATGATAGGTCTTTGTCCCAAACATTATGGAAGGCACTGTATCTGTCTCACTATCACATTTGTTAGTGCATTCCAGGCACCCACCTGATGTTTTCAAATAATGTAAAAAAACATCCCTTACATCTCTTTTAAACTTTGCCCCCTCACTTTAAAGCTATGCCCTCTACTCATTGATGGCTCCAACCTGGATAAAAGGTTCTGACTGCCCACGCTGTCTATAGCTCTCAGAATTTTATATTCTATTTGGTCTCCTCTCAGCCAAAATAATCCAAGATTGTCCAACCTCTCAGTCTGAAGAAGGGTCTCGACCCGAAACGTCACCCATTCCTTCTCTCCCGAGATGCTGCCTGACCTGCTGAGTTACTCCAGCATTTTGTGAATAAATCGATTTGTACCAGCATCTGCAGTTATTTTCTTATACCTCTCATTATTGCTAATACTCTAAATCAAGGCAGCTTCTGGTAAATCTCCTCTGCATCCTCTCCAAAGGCTACATGTCCTTCCTGAAATGGAGCGACCAGAACTGTATGCAATAGTCTAAATGCGGTCTAACTGAAGACTTATAAAGCTGCATCGTGACTTTCTGATTCAATCGCTCAAATCAACGAAAGCAGGTATACCATGCACCTTTTTATCGCTCTGTCTACTTCAGTTGCTACTTTCCGTGAGCTGTGGGCTTGGACTCCAAGATTCCTCTGTACATTAATGGTGCTAAGGGTTTTGTTATTAACTGTAGAGATTCCCCTTACGTTCAACCTCTTAAAGTACAACACCTCATACTTGTTAGGATTAAATTCCATCTGCCATTTCTCTGCCCATTTCTGCAGCTGATCTATACCTCACTGAATGTTGACAGCCTTCCTCACAGTTTGTGATTCCAGGAATCTTGGTATCATCTGCAAACTTATTAATCAAGCCACTTACATTTATGTCCAAGTCATTTATACATTATAAATAACAGAGGTCCCAGACATCCAACCTGATTAATTCCCTCCCACCACAACCCTCTGTCGTTTAGTAAGCCAGTTCTGAATCCACACAACCAAGTGTCTGTGAATCCTATGCATCTTAATCTTCTGGTTCAGCCTACCATGGGAGACTTTACCAAATGCCTTACCAAAATCTATATAGACAATATCCATCATCCACCCCTCATCGATCACCTTTGTCAACTTCTCAGAGAACTCGATTAAATTGGTCAGTCATGATTTGCCACGTACAAAGCCATGCTGGCTGTCCATAATTAGCCTATTCTCTTCCAAATGGGAGTAAATACTATCCTGAAGAATCCTCTCCAATGCTTTCCCTACCACTGACATTAGACTTGCCACCCCATATTTCCCTGGATTCTCGCTTCACTCTTTTAAACAAAGGAAAAACGCTGGTTACTTTTCAGATGTCTGGAATCTCACCAGTGGCTGAAGAAGATGCAAAGATTTTCTCCAAGGTTCCTGCAATCCTCTCCCTTGCCTCTTTTAATAACTTAAGATAGATCCCATTACGCCTTGGGGATTTGTCCAGCTAAATGCTGATCAAGACCAGTTCTTTATTGATTTCAAACTGCCTTTGAATATAGGTTTTCTCCACACTGTTCTTCGTGTCTTTTTCCTTGACGAATACAGATGCAAAGTACTAGTTCAGTGTCTCGTCTACATGCTCTTACTCTAAGCTCTAATTCCTCCTTTAACCTTGAGCGGTTTTACCGTCTCCCTGGTTACTCTCTTGTTTTTAACGTACGTATAAAAAGCATTGGGATTTTCTTTAATCCAACTCGCCAAAGCCATTTCAAGACCCTTTTAATCGTTCATTTGAGTACTTCAGTGAAACACTAAGGATCAAATTAGGCAGTGTAATAGAGATGGAAATTTTCATTCTCAATGATGCCCGAGAAAAGGGCACAGGCATGACATTGAGACTGAATAGCCTTGTTCAACATGAGGGTCTCCTAAGCTGAGTATTTTAGTCACTAGCTAGAGAATTGAGTGTAGAACTAAATGGAATGACTTTGGTCCACTCAACACTTAGAAGATATTTCTATTTCTCTAATATTGAATATCAGCCAGGCGACCTGGCAATTTAGAGAGTGTGTGTAAATTTAAAATAATTGGTAAAATGATTAAACTGTAGTTAAGGAACATTTCTTTACCCAGAAAATGTTGGAGAAAGTTTGGTGGAGGCAAAATCAGAAACACATATCACATTTATTTTATGTAGGTTTGAGATGATGTGCAACAGAAGCTGGTAAGTGAGAATAAATCAGGCTTCTTTATTTTGGCCAGCTTGAATATAATGGACAGAATGGAAAACTTCAGTGTTTAAAAAAAATCACTTAGTTCGTGCTGCTTATAAGCATCCTTGGTAGCCTTATTAACATCTGTTCATTATGTTTTCATTAACAGGTAAAGGAAGAGTGCAGACTTCTGAATGCCCCTCCCGTACCCCCACGGAATGTCAAGCCATCAACATGCAGTCCATCAATTCCTCCTCGGCAAATCCGCCAACAGACACGTTCTCCCAGCCCTACGCTATCTTACTATTCTTCTGGATTGCATAACATGTAAGAAATTATTACAAAGTGCTTTATGTAAGGTGGCAATTTGGCAATCTGACCTCAGCTTTGAGAATTACATAAGGACAGAAAATGTTTTCCAGACTTATTGTAATTGTGGATTGTGATGGTTTAGTTAGTAAGCTTTAAACTTTGCAAGGCAAAAGGAAGGTTAGAATATATAAAATAGTTCATTTTGTGAGCATTGTCTGAGGTATATTTTAAGAAATATAGACAATCTCCAACATAATGTACACTGCAGATACTTAAAACTTATTTTAGATTTAGGTTTACTATTATCACGTGCACCAAGGTACAGTGAAAAGCTTTGTTTTGCATGTTATCCAATCAGATTAGATAATACTATATATAAATACAATCTAGTCAAATTTAAGTACAATAAGTGGAGCAAAGGGAAAATACAGAGTGCAGAATATAGTTCTCAGCATTGTCGAGTGACAGTTCCATAGTGTTCCATTTATGCTACAGAAATGAATATGACAGTAGCTTGCCCTATGGAAGAAAGGTTCAGATTGATTAGTAGGGCTAGATGTTACAATCCCTAAGGTTTGCACTACAATTGATTAGAACACTATCCATTATCCTGTCTCATTGTGCCATGCTTGATGGCTCTTTTAAAATACAACATCTTGCCATCAAATTGAATTTTTGAAATGATGATTGGAATAGTAATGATTGCCTGCTTCAAATGGACACGAAACATTTTGATGTCCATTTAAATGTTTACTGTCATTTCCAATAGAATCAAGAAAAAGTGCCCACTGTAATGTTTGGAACAAAGACCCATCATTTATGTATTTGCCTCTGTACTCCACAATTTGAGATTTGTGATAGAAAAAATCACATGCGGTTAAAGTGCACATTGTCAGGCGTTATTCAAGGGTATCTTTATACATTTTGGTTTCACCATGTGGAAATTACAGCTGTGTTTATACACAGTCCCCCATTTCAGGGCAACCTAATTTTGGGACACATGGCTTCACAGGTGCTTGTAATTGCTCAGGTGTGTTTAGGAAGATACACACAATCTCCCAAATGTTCTAGGGGCCGGAGAACCTAGGGTGATGGAGGAACTGAAGGAAATCCACATTAGGCAGGAAATGGTTTTGGGTAGACTGATGGGACTGAAGGCTGATAAATCCCCAGGGCCTGATGGTCTGCATCCCAGGGTACTAAAGGAGGTGGCTCTAGAAATAGTGGAAGCATTGGAGATCATTTTTCAATGTTCTATAGATTCAGGATCAGTTCCGGTGGATTGGAGGATAGCAAATGTTACCCCACTTTTTAAGAAAGGAGGGAGAGAGAAAACGGGTAATTATAGACCAGTTAGTCTGACATCAGTGGTGGGGAAGATGCTTGAGTCAAGTATAAAAGACGAAATTGCTGAGCATTTGGATAGCAGTAACGGGATCATTCCGAGTCAGCATGGATTTACGAAGGGGAAATCATGCTTGACAAATCTACTGGAATTTTTTGAGGATGTAACTAGGAAAATTGACAGGGGAGAGTCAGTGGATGTGGTGTACCTCGACTTTCAGAAAGCCTTCGACAAGGTCCCACACAGGAGATTAGTGGGCAAAATTAGGGCACATGGTATTGGGGGTAGGGTATTGACATGGATAGAAAATTGGTTGACAGACAGAAAGCAAAGAGTGGGGATAAATGGGTCCCTATCGGAATGGGAGGCAGTGACCAGTGGGGTACCGCAAGGTTCGGTGCTGGGACCCCAGCTATTTACGATATACATTAATGACTTGGACGAAGGGATTAAAAGTACCATTAGCAAATTTGCAGATGATACTAAGCTGGGGGGTAGTGTGAATTGTGAGGAAGATGCAATAAGGCTGCAGGGTGACTAGGACAGGTTGTGTGAGTGGGCGGATACATGGCAGATGCAGTTTAATGTAGATAAGTGTGAGGTTATTCACTTTGGAAGTAAGAATAGAAAGGCAGATTATTATCTGAATGGTGTCAAGTTAGGAGGAGGGGGAGTTCAACGAGATCTGGGTGTCCTAGTGCATCAGTCAATGAAAGGAAGCATGCAGGTACAGCAGGCAGTGAAGAAAGCCAATGGAATGTTGGCCTTCGTAACAAGAGGAGTTGAGTATAGGAGCAAAGAGGTCCTTCTACAGTTGTACCGGGCCCTGGTGAGACCGCACCTGGAGTACTGTGTGCAGTTTTGGTCTCCAAATTTGAGGAAGGATATTCTTGCTATGGAGGGCGTGCAGCATAGGTTCACTAGGTTGATTCCCGGAATGGCGGGACTGTCGTATGTTGAAAGGCTGGAGCGATTGGGCTTGTATACACTGGAATTTAGAAGGATGAGGGGGGATCTTATTGAAACACATAAGATAATTAGGGGATTGGACACATTAGAGGCAGGAAACATGTTCCCAATGTTGGGGGAGTCCGGAACAAGGGGCCACAGTTTAAGAATAAGGGGTAGGTCATTTAGAACGGTGATGAGGAAGAACTTTTTCAGTCAGAGAGTGGTGAAGGTGTGGAATTCTCTGCCTCAGAAGGCAGTGGAGGCCAGTTCGTTGGATGCTTTCAAGAGAGAGCTGGATAGAGCTCTTAAGGATAGCGGAGTGAGGGGGTATGGGGAAAAGGCAGGAACGGGGTACTGATGGAGAGTGATCAGCCATGATCGCATTGAATGGCGGTGCTGGCTCGAAGGGCTGAATGGCCTACTCCTGCACCTATTGTCTATTGTCTATTGTAATACAGATAGAAGAGAACTCTCAGCACCTAGTTTTTCCTCCAGTCTTCCCATCACCTTTGGAAACTTTTATTGCTGTTTATCAACATGAGGACCAAAGTTGTGCCAATGAAAGTCAAAGAAGCCATCATGAGACTGAGAAACAAGAATAAAACTGTTAGAGACATCAGCCAAACCTGAGGCTGACCAAAATCAACTGTTTGGAACATCATTAAGAAGAAAGAGAGCTTACTAATCACAAAGAGACTGGCAGGCCAAGGAAGACCTCCACAGCTGATGACAAAGAATTCTCTCTTTAATAAAGACACCTGGCCAACAGATCAGAAACACTCTTCAGGAATCAGGTGTGGATTTGTCAATGACCACTGTCCGCAGAAGACTTCATGAACAGAAATACAGAGGCCGCACTACAAGATGCACACCACTGGTTAGCCGCAAAAATGGGATGGCCAGGTTACAGTTTGCCAAAAAGTACTCAAAAGAGCAACCTCAGTTCTGGAAAAAGGTCTTGTGGACCGACCGATGAGACAGATTAACTTGTTTCAGAGTGATGGCAAGAGCTTCAGTATGGCTTCTGAAGGTACTGGCTCACTTATCTTCATTGATGTTACAACTGCTGATGGTAGTAGCATAATGAATTCTGGCCGGCGGTTCATTCTACAACAAGACAATGATTCCAAACATACTGCTAAAGCAACAAAGGAGATTTTCAAAGGTAAAAAATTGTCAATTCTTGAGTGGCCAAGTTAATCACCAGATCTGAACCCAATTGAACCCGTCTTTTACATGTTGAAGAGAAAACTGAAGGGGACTAGCCCTCAAAACAAGCATAAGCTAAAGATAGCTGCAATGCAGGCCTGGCAGAGCATCACCAGAGAAGACACCCAGCAACTGGTGATGTCCATGAATCGCAGACTTCAAGCAGTCATTGCATGCAAAGGATATGCAACAAAATACTAAACATAACTACTTTCATTTACATGACGTTGCTGTGTCCCAAACATTATGGTGCACTGAAATGGGGGGGGGGGACTATGTATAAACACTTGTAATTTCTACATGGTGAAACCAAAATGTATAAAAATGGCAATTATTAAAATCTGACAATGTGCACTTTAACCACGTGTGATTTTTTTTCTATTACAAATCTCAAATTGTGGAGTACAGAGGCAAATAAATAAATGATGGGTCTTTGTCTGAAATATTATGGAGGGCACTGTATATCTCTTTCTTAAAAATAGAGTTTTAATTTGTTTCCTTTCTACTTTGGGGCATCTCTGCACATTATCTTTTGCTGAGTGATTTGACCTTTTTTTTTATCAGTTTAAATACCAAATTGGGTCTGGGAGGTTTGCAAAAAACAAAAATGTAGTTCTCTATATTTTCCTGCCTTTAAGAACACCTTCAGGTATTTATTGAAGATTGAGTATTTCCAAAATGCAAGCCAACCAGTTGTTCGTTTTGCAAGAATGGCACTAGTTTTAAATCAACTAAGCTGAAAATTGTAATTACTACTTTGTTTTTCATTTTTTTGCATATGCAAGGATACTAGTATTAGAAGGGCTGTGTTGTGAATAAAAGTTTACAATTCTAGCGCAACAAAAAGGTGCCTGTGCAAACTTCTAATAATACGGCTGTTATGTTTTTGCCGTGTTCTCTTTTCAATTTAGATAACCTTCTGGGTTTTCCCCAACTCAAACCTCTTCTGAAAGCAAGTTTCTTCTTCTGTGTCCTAGAGAGTGCAATCAGTTGCCTAGGTATGTAGGCAGATATGTGCCCAGGCAAAAAGAAAGCCGCTTTCATTTTGTTTCAACTTGCAGGTTCATTTTGTTCCCTTGTGTTATCCTTCCAAAGACAAAAAAGATGGAGAAAAATACTGTTACTTTACTGCTTAACAACCATATTTAGCAGTTAAAGTTTAAATGAGAAGTTGCAATTATGCGATGTTTTATAGTTTTCATACATTATATCTAAAACATTGCAGGCTTTTAACTTGATTCTCCTAATCTTTCCCCTCACCTAATACTTTTAAATTGACCATTCCCTCAATCAGAGGAAGTGGAATGGTCACACACTTGTAGCTTCTGCTCATTTCCATGAGTCCATGAGTTCAATTAAATAGTCCCAGGAACTGAAATTTGTAACCTTCATTGCCTTTTGGATATTTTTGTCTCTTCAGCCTCTGTTTCCTTTGTATAATCAGACAACCAAAATCATTGACAACATTCTAACCATCGCTAATATAGTTGCATAAACAAACTTATTATCTGATCACTATGTGATCACTTGCCAAATGAAAAATGCCATTATGATTATCTCATGCTGGAAAGGGCCTCCAAAGGGAATTAATGACTTGCACACAGAGTTACATGTACCACTGCAGTTGGTCAAATAATTGGTACAGTCAATTCCTGTTTTGTTTACAGAATATACCACTTTACCATATTCTTCCTAGCTCTGGAAGGCTTTTCCTTAAATTAATCTATTTTTCAGATTTGTGTCTGCTCTTTGTTCTTTAGCTTTGTATTACCAGAACCTTTTAATATTCTTAACTGCTGAAAAATACATCTACTACATGTCTTGCTTTTACTGCCCTTCCTCTCCAGACTTCTGTGTCTTCCCATCTTCACACAGTGCTCTCTCTTCCCTTTCTCTCTCTCGCTCTGTTGCAGGATCCTTGTTTGTCCCCATCACACCTGTGGGAGGCTGCTTCATCCCTCGTGTTTGTCAGCTATTCTGACTAGGCTAGGCAGTTTTAACAGGTCATCGTAACTGAATTTTTAGATGTTTTATTTTTCTAACTTGTTTAAAACATGGCACATATGTAGTTAACGCCTTCCTCTGGCTTTCTAATTTTAAAACACGTTTAATGTTGCAATGAATTATTGAAGAGTTGTCGAAATAAGGCTAATTATTTGCGACTAGAGCTGGTAAGATTGTCTAATTTTACTTTTGAACCCCATTATTTACATTTTGCACTGAATAAATTGCCTGAGTTGAAAGCTGATAATGTGAAATTAATTCTCACCTGGATAGATTCAATTGAAGGGAAAACGGTTCAATTCTAATCAGATAATACTAATTTTCAACTGCCTAAAATAATTTGCTTTCACGTTTACAGTGGTGCCACAGAGAATGATACACCTCCATCAAGTGAGAAGCATTCCCCAGCTTCCTGTTACCCTTGCAACTGGATCAACTCTAATTCTATGCACAGTGGAACTAAATCGCCGCTTAGAAGCCCCACAATGGACTCGCGTTCAAATCGTTCATCGTGGCCAAACCAACATTATGGGGATATTGATGGCCAAGAGACTGGTAATTTTGGATCTCAACAGCGAAGTTATTACAGCTATCCTCGTCACAAAATGTCAAGTACTCCCAAGAGTCCAGAGCCCATACAGTTTCAGTATGGGAGCATTGAGTGTGCTGGGAGATGTGAGGGACTTCCTATTACTACCTTCCCTGAACAGGAACAATTGAAGGATGAAGTTGTCCGCATTACTTCTACTGAATGCCCAAGATCCACCGCTTATTTCTCAGAGGACAATGAAGAAAATGTCTTAGAAGATTGCACACAGCAAAGTCAACCATTCATCACCTCTTCACCAAAATTCAATGATGAGGAATTTGTTGTTCTAGAAACTTTGTTTCTGCCTTCGCCTATCGATGGGGCTGAGGATGAGCCTCAGGTTTGTTCAACAGAACTACCCAATAATTTTGCTAACAAAAATACACAGGACATATTTTCTACTCCTCATCCTTTATTATCTTCTCCTCCGCACCTGCAATTAGTACAACTTTCATGTGGTGATGGGTCACCTTGGCAGCCACCAACTGATCTTTGTGGACTTTCTATTGAAGAGGTGTCAAAGTGCCTACAATTTATAGGTCTACCTGAGGAGGTTGTGTCACTGTTTGTGGTGGAGAAAATCGATGGAAATTTACTTGTACAGCTTACTGAAGAGATCCTGTCTGAAGATTTTAAATTAAGCAAACTCCAAATTAAGAAACTCTTGCAGTTCATCAGTGGCTGGAGACCTAAGATGTAGTGCAATGACTCGGTAACATGGGTGCAAAGTATCTGACCTCAGCAACTATTGTTTTGCACTAATTAACCATGATTATGTGCTGTATTAAATCAGTTCAATGAATGGTTTGCTTAGTAACTTTATATCCTGATAGAAATGACGTCCTAGCAAGAGAGGTGATCTTGATGAACATGTTCCTTGTGCATTACTTTGCTATCATCAATTGCTTGAATTTCAAGAGAACAAAAATGGGTTCTCCGATATGTTGTAAATGTAGTCAAGCTGCAAGTGATTTGTAGATCAAGAAAATTCTGTGCTTTTTTGATCAAAAGGTCCACTCAATTTGTCTCAGATTGTTAGCGTACAGACTTATGGTTTAACACTACTGTTGTGGGCCAATGCTGCTGCTTAGCCACCCTGTTCACATTATATTCTCATGGGAATTAATGTATAAATTGATACGTTTTACTACTGGACATAGGTTTCTTTGGGAGATGTACAAATGCAAATTAATGGGAATATTAAGGTTTTTGTGTTGATCATGGTATGAGTAAACTGAACAAATTGACGTTACATTAGATAGGACCAGTTAATACAATAAACCCATTTGGATCTTTTAATGTTCTCCAGTCATGAGGTTTATTGCTTTCAACTGAATTTCTTCATTCTCCGATTAAGCTTTTTTTTTCCTATTTCATGATATGTGTAGAAATCTCCTGATGTTAGATTGATAAGCAGACTTGCTAAAAAGCTTTGACATACGGGTCATTTTAATCAATCACCGCTTTGAGATGTAGTTTGTTCATTAACTGATTCCTTATTCAATTTTACACTTTTAAACCATAAGTCCAAGGTAGCTGGGAAATTGTATCGTTGAAGTGGGTTAGGAGCTGTACAAAGTCGATCGATTGTTGCTTTACGAAGTGTAGGTCAAGACACAGAGGTGTCAAGTTGATTTTGATGAAGACATTCTTGTTGCTTCCACCAATCACTAACCTGGTGTTAATTTTTGGGCTCTTTTTAAAATTATGCAATAGAATAATAACTGACAAAGAAAGTGACTTTCAATACCTCAGGGCATCCCAAAACACTTTAGTCAGTTACCTAGTTTTGAACTATCTTGCCTAAGGTAATTAATGGAGAGAACGTAACAACCATTTATGCATAGCAGAATTCTAGAAACTGCAGTGAAAACCAAAATAACTGTTTTTGTGATGTTCATTGAGGGTTAACTGCGATGACACTGAATAATTCTTGCATACTAAGTCAAATTAGTGCCATGGGATTCTTTATATCCAGCTAAGGTAGCAGATGAGCCATTTCATCCTATCTGAAAAATGGCACCCGAGAACACACAACTTTTCTATTGTGCTGGCATTTCAGGCTCAATATTTGTGCTCAAATTTCTAGACTGAGACCAAGGTCCATGACCATCCACTTAGAAATGAAAGTTATAATAGGTTAGCACAATTGTGTGCCACAGACAAGATGGGTACTTGGAGAGCTGAATTCTATCCATTTGTAATCAATGGCTGAAAATGTGTGGCAATACTCCTTAAGTATTTTTCCAGATGTCAGACCTTGTGTTTAGGTTTTACTCTTTTTTCTCCGTAACAGTACTGCCCTTCCAAATAATTTCTTTTGTATATTTTTGAGAGATGTAGTATGGAACTAAATAAATCCAGATAACTGTAAAATTATGTCAAGATGATAATTTTCTGTTGTTGGTTATAACGGCTTAAAACATTTGAGCTAAAAAACAGTAAATCGTTCAAATGTCACATTCAGTTTTTTCAAATGTATACAGCAATGCTGGGTTTAAGTAATTTTGATAAATAGACATTAAAAAATGGGTACTTTTTTAACCTCTTCACTTTGCCAAACACTTAACTCGGTCGGATTGTATTGAATTTGAATTCTCACTTCCAAATCTCGGCTGGAATACTGAGCAATCCCTGTGAGGGTTGGTGGGGGTGTCACAAGCACACCATAAAAAGACACAAAGTGCTGGAGTAACTCAGCGGGTCAGGCAGCATTTCTGGAAGACATTAATAGGTGATGTTTCAGGTTGAAATCCTTCAGACTGAAGAGGTGCCCAAACAGGAATGTTGTCTATCATATCTTCTTGAGAAGCTGTCTAGTCTGCTGAGTTACTACAGTACTTTGTGTCTTTTTTTGTAAACCAGCATCTGCAGTTCCTTGTCTACAAGCACAACACAATTTTGGTATTTTGGATTGGGTAGTAAATATGGCTTTGCCACTAAAATATTCATCCTATCAATAAGAAACAGCTACTGAGTAAATCAATTAATCTTTTATGCCAATTCACCCCATCACAACAAACCTAACATCTTGCATCTGAGATGGGGCCATTATTGTGAATTAAATGTGCCTCGTCTATTGCACAATACTGGACCGCTACCCATTTGTTTAACAGACTTTATTCAGCACGGAGGAATCGTGAGATCCTTGAATATTTCTGAAACATTAATGATCTATTAGAATAAAGTAAAAAAGTAATAATTTGAAATAGAAAATGTTTTTAAAAACTGCAATTTAGAACATTTAAAAAGTTTTAAAAGTCTAAATGAACAGTCTATCGAAGACTTGAGTGAACGTTTTTAGTGAGATGTTGGGGAAAATCTTTGGCCTTTGGTGGATTTCAGTCTACTGGGCCATAATGTTTAATTCATTGTGATCCATGGGGTTGCCTTCTGGGAAAAGCCTGTGTTGTAGCTCATCTGTGGCACGACAGCATAGGGTGTCTCTATGTATCTAAGATGCTGCGTCAATGTGTAGGGTATGGACATTAAAATGGAATAATATAGAACTAGAGTGAACTGGTGGTTGATGGTCATTTACATTTACACGCATCTATGGGATGTTGGGACATCGGTTTCTGGGAACGACACCCGTACATCAAGCGCAAGGGCCAACTGGACTTTGGACTTTGAATAATGGTGCCAATAAAGGCGACGCCTGCATGTGTAATACATGTAAACTGTGCAGTTGCATATGTGACAAATAAAGCATGATTGACTGTTGATGTGGAAGGAAAATGGAACACTGGGAGGAAACCCACGATGTCACTTGGAGAACGTGCAAAGTCTACACAGACAACACCCGAGGTCAGAATCAAACCCAGGTCACTGGCGCTGTGAGGCAGCAATTCTACCAGCTGCACCACTGTCTGATAGAGGTGTACAACATTTTGTGAAGCATAAATAGTGTAGGTTTAAGAAACCATTCCCTATGGCAGAGGTGACCAAGACTAGAGGGCAATGATTTAAGATGAATTAATAAGAAATTTAAAGGAGATCTAAGGATTTGTTTTCCACCCAGAGAGTGGTTGGAATCTGGAACACAATGCCTAGAAGGTGCTGAAGGCAGTTACTCTCACATCCCTGATAAAACTAAAGTAAATATGCATCAAGGGGGACAGCTCCAATAGATATGCTTGTCGGAGGCCAATTGTCCTAGTACCAGGACATCACTGCAGAAATTACCTGGAAATCACCTAGACTCAACCATTTGGCCTGATTCTTCAACGGCCTTCCTTTAGTAATAAGATCAGCAATGAAGATAATTTTTAATAGTTTACAACGCTGTATCGGACAAAATGATGCTGGAAACATAGCGATTTGTGTACTGTTGCAGTGTAATCTACTATTCCTACACTCTAGTACTGAAGTATGATTGTGTCTATGTATAGTAAGATTTTTACTGAACTGTATACAATAAAGGAATTTAATTGTATCTAGTGCATGTGACAATAAAGTACCGTTAACCATTTAAGAAACATGGATAAGCACCTGAATGACCAAGGTATAGCAGACTACAGATGGAATGGGATTAATATATATGATTTGTTGGACAGCATGAATGGTGGGCTGAAGGACCTGTTTCTGAGTTGAATGTCTCGATGACTATGAATATATTGACTAGGGAATTAGAGCATGCAGCTATAAATAAATATTTAATCCTCTTCAAGTTAAGAATCTGTGTACAGGGCTTTAACAAAATCGATATAACAATTGATATAAACCTGTTGCATCTGTAAAATAAACAATTTTGATGGAAGATCATAAACCTAGAACATTAACTATTTCTCCTCGGTAATGATTCTGCCTAACATCACTTCACTTCTACGAACATGTGAATGAACTAAAGGAGGAGGCCACTTGATCTCTCAAGTCTGCTTTGCCATTTTGTAAGATCATGACCGCTCAGATTGTATCTTAAAGTCAACATTTTTAGCTACCCATGTTCATCCTCTTGTTTATTAAATATCCTACTGAACTCTGCCTTAAAAATATTCAGACTCTGCTTCCACTGATCTTTCAGGAAGAAAGTTCCAAAAATTCACGATCATCATAAGGAAAACAGTTTTGTTTCCTTATAGATTCATTTTACTTTAGCACATTTAAAATTATTAAATCGTTGGCAATGTCCACAGTGCAGGCTTTCAAGTATAGCATTTATTCTGTGAGAATAATTTTCAAATAAACACACAGAAATTTCTCTCTAGTCACTGGAGCTACAGATGTGGAAGGGGATTTGCTGCCAGTTGTGCTCGGCTCTGGTATCCAGTACTCTCAGGTGTAACCAAAGATGGATCATTTCCTCAGCATGTTTCAAAATTTAGTTTCTTTAGCCAAAGAAAATTGTCCTTTTGCCAATGTCCAGATATAAAACTAATAGGTTTTAGAATGATACATAGAACTTGCGAAATACTCAGCAAGTAAGTATTCATGGGAAATGCTTGTCTGAGCAAGGTAAAGGAGAATCATACAACAGGAACAGGAACAGGCCCTTCAGTCCAAACATGATGGCAAATTAAACAAATCCCTTCTGGCTGCAGATGATCCATATCCTTCCAATCCCTGCATATTCTAAAAGCGTCAAATGCCACTGTTTAACGCTCCAGGCCAATATCTTTTTACCATTTCCTTAGTAAAGTAATAAAACATTCAAACTGTCTTTTTTCTCCACAGATACTGACTGCCTGTTGAGAATTTTGAGTACTTTCTGTAATATTTACGATTTTGAGAGGTGCATTTTGCTTTTGAATGATAACATCTTAGTTCAAAATATTGAGCTATTTAAGCAAGGCAGTTCCTTTTGGAGGTAGTGGTTAGTTTTTGTTTAACTGTTGATCATCTGTCAAAATGCTTGAGATTAGATTTGATGGTTAAGCTACGCTGCCTTTGTAAATTGCAAATATTTGAAAATGAAAATCGGGTGTACTGACCAAATGGCTATTCCAAGGAGAGCCTGCAATTCTACATGGAAAAATTAAAAAAATTAAAACAATCCAAACATTATTAATTTTTCAAATAATCCTCCCAATCATACAAAAGGCAAGGTAGTTTGTGAGCAGCATTCTTTTGCTTATTGGCTTGCTTTTTTGATTGTTTCTTGTGAGAAAAGTTAGCCTAAATGTGTTTTGTACTGTTAATTGTTCATGAAACAATTGCCAAAAACTATGGAGATACATTTCTAAAAATGTATCACGTTCTTTAACTTTTAATAATGTTTATTCAAGCCATCTTCTATATAAATGGTTTGGTGCTGTTTCTGCGTTGGGTAAATTAAACTGCTTGTATATGAAACACATTTAGTTGTTGGTTTTACTTTTCTTTTTCATATGGCTGTATGGTAATTCGCATATCACTGTACCTTAATTGGCACATGTGACAATAAAAGACCTTTGAAACTTTTGAATGTACGGGTTAAATCACCTATTTACTGCCTGTGAGCAATAAACATCCCCAGTTTTTTTGGTCCACAATATCAAGAAAGGAAGATGATTGATAATTCTGCATATAATTACATACCCAATGTTACAATGTCTGTTTCTAGGAGCCAAGAGTATTTTTGAAACTTTCCTTTTGGTGTGAATGTGAGTTTAGAAATGGGAGGAGTGAGGCAGAACTTTTAACACTTTCCATTCCATGTCACTCTACGACTATTGTGGTTAGGGTTGCCATCTTGATTAAACAAAAATTGTATTCACTTTCGGTTAACATATAGCATTTTCATCTAGAGGTCTATATAATAAAGCTAAAGAAAGCTTGTATTGGTACGAGTTTATTCATCTCTTGTTTGTCGGCTTTCTTTGGACATTTATATTCTACATGCTCTAGTTTTTTTTCCTCATTGTTGAAATTGTAAATATTTTTAGCAGGAATTTCACCATTCCTGAATAGTGGAACAGACTGGAAGTGATCTGACTGGCATACAAAAGTTATGGAAGTCACTAGAAAAGCATGACCTTGATTTCTCCCACAAGTCTTACGTCATTTATGTAATTTGTGATCAGCAGTGCCCCAGCACTGATCTGCATGGAACTCCATTATCCATTACCTTCCACTGCATATAACTGCCCTTTCATTCTCACACTCTGATCAAGCACATTGCTTGATCTTATAAAATTAATATGAGGTATCTTGATATAGGTGTTTGAAAAGCTAGATAATATACATTTACTATATTACAATTGTCTACTCTTACCTCTTTAAAAAAATATTTATTAGATTAACAGATAATCATTAATATGTTGCATGGCGGGACTGTCATATGTTGAAAGACTGGAGCGACTAGGCTTGTATACACCGGAATTTAGAAGGATGAGAGGGGATCTTATCAAAACGTATAAGATTATTAAGGGGTTGGACACATTAGAGGCAGGAAACATGTTCCCAATGTTGGGGGAGTCCAGAACCAGGGGCCACAGTTTAAGAATAAGGGGTAGGCCATTTAGAACAGAGATGAGAAAAAAAAATTTCAGTCAGAGAGTTGTGAATCTGTGGAATTCTCTGCCTCAGAAGGCAGTGGAGGCCAATTCTCTGAATACATTCAAGAGAGGGCTAGATAGAGCTGTTAAGGATAGCGGAGTCAGGGGGTATGGGGAGAAAGCAGGAACGGGGTACTGATTGAGAATGATCAGCCATGATCACATTGAATGGCGGTGCTGGCTCGAAGGGCTGAATGGCCTACTCCTGCACCTATTGTCTATCTCTAATTGTTATTGTAGTCTCTCATTCAGTAGCAAACCCATTATTGTTTTCTACCACTTGTATTAATCTGAATGACTGTCATTCCAAGGATATGTTCTTTCCCCCTGGGACAACTCAGGAGCACCATTTATCAAGTCCATTTTGCCCTTTGCCCTGAACTCATCACTCCTGCGCCTTCTTCGCAGCCTTTAATTGCTTCCTGTTTGCCAAATTTTGACCTTGAATGGCTTGTTTCGGTCTTTGAAAGAATCAAACTGCTTTCCATGCTGGAGCGTTCCTGTGCAGTCAGTCACCAATGCATCTCTGTTTGAAGAAGGGTCTCGACCCGAAACGTCACCCATTCCTTCTCTCCTGAGATGCTGCCTGACCTGCTGAGTTACTCCAGCATTTTGTGAATAAATACCTTCGATTTGTACCAGCATCTGCAGTTATCTTCTTATACATCTCTGTCCCTGCTGTGTTGGAAATATCCTTCAGTCTCCTTGAGATATTGTCCACCAACACTTTAAATTTCTTAAACAATAAAAAGAAACAGATAATCTGGTGGTTGCTGCTCGCAGATGGGTAGCTGGGGGAAGAAGGGGCGGGGAGGGGAGGGAAGAGGTTGCCGTGGTTACCCGGGTGTTTGGAGGAGCCGCCGCCGCCATGGTGCGAAGTGAGTTGGGGAAGTTGAGGGGTGATGGCGGCAACGCCGAGTGAGTGAGCGGGAGCGGGAGCGGAACTGGCCGCGGCCCACACCTGTCCTGTCCGGCCCGGCCCAGCCTGGCTCTGCTCCCCAGGCCGGCCCGAGGCACGGCCATGAGGATAGCGGCCGCCCTGAGCTGGGAGAGGTTGCCGTGGTTACCTGAGTGTTTGGAGGAGCCGCAGCCGCCGCCATGGTGCGAAGTGAGTTGGGAGTTGAGTGGTGATGGCGGCAACGCCGAGTAAGCGAGAGAGCGGGAGCGGAACTGGCCGCGGCCCACACCTGTCCGGCCCGGCCCCTGGCTCTGCTCCCCAGGCCGGCCCGAGGCACGGCCATGAGGATAGCGGCCGCCCTGAGCTGAGGCGCCACAGACAGTCGGTGACACTCGGCCCCAACAGCTCCTCGGTGTCGCCTGTGGGTGGCCGCCCTGGGCCTGGACATGGCGGGGAGCAGCATCTCGGGTAGCAGCCAGCACGTTGACGGGTGGCCGAAGTCAGACACGAGTCATCTGCAGGAAGGAACGGCAGATGCTGGTTTACACAGATCAACACAAAATTGCTGGAGTCAGTTAGGAGGACAGGCAGCATCTCGGGAGAGAAGGAATGGGTAACGTTTTGGGTCGAGACCCTTCATCAGACTGAGAGTCAGGGAGGGGGAAAACTAGAAGTATGGGAAGGTTCGGAACTAAGCAAAGCCTATATCGGTGACTCCAGAAAGGTGGAGCCCACAGTGGTCAATTTCTCCTCCAGAGATACTGCCTGTCCCACTGAGTTACACCAGCTTTTGGTGTCTATCTATGGTCCATTGTTGGCTGAGCCTGGGGATGAGATGAAGCAATACAAACCTGAAATTAGCAAGAGGACCAGGGTTGGGGAGGGACAGAGAGAGAGGGAATGCAAGGGTCACTTGAAGTTAGAGATGAATATTGATTTCTCTAATTTCAAGTGTCCCTTGCATTCCCACTCTCTGTCCCTTTCTTCAGATGCAGGCTCTGATTTGTTCTGTACCTTCCCATCTCTCCAGTGTCCCCCTCCCTGACTCTTAGTCTGATGAAGGGTCTCAACCCAAAATGTATTCCTTCTCTCCAGAGATGCTGCCTGAACTGCTGGAGTTACTCCAGCACTCTATCTTCGGAACAATTAACACTGTACCAAATCTCAACCCCACCATCTCTGTACTGCCAAGCCGGTGACCTAAACATGGCACCTCATCGTCTGACTGTCCCGTGAAGCCTGTTGCCAACAACATAATTTAAACCGAATAAAATTAATCATGAAATTTACAGCATATAAAATAAAAAAATTAAAATAAAATATATTGAAAGACAATGGACCTGAAACGTTAACTGTTTCTCTATGTTTTGTGCCTCTCCTGCTGAGGTACTACAGCACTTTTTTTTATCTGTGTATAGGCAGCTTAGATACTACTTTGGCATTGGGCTTGTTTATTTTGGTTGAGTGCTTATCCTAGTGTTATAGCACAAGTACTCTGTGTTTTAATTGTAATGAGTAATTTGTTTTAATTTTACATTGCATGTATATTTTAGTGGTGACAAATTAGAAACCTCATCAGGTTCAAATGTTTTCCATGTGTCATTTGAGATTTTTTTCTCAATTCATTATGCCATGTCGATGACACCCAACCCAGGGGACTATTTGCGTGCTAGCCACAGAAGCAGATTTACAAACATCTATTACAATCGATCCACACTCTTAAATCTCTATTTCTATCTATACACTGTAAATGGCATGATGGTAATCATGTATTTCTTTCTGCTGACTGGATAGCATGCAACAAAACCTTTTCATAGAAACATAGAAAATAAGTGCAGGAGTAGGCCATTATGCCCTTTGAGCCAGCACCGCCATTCAATATGATCATGGCTGATCATCCAAAATCAGTACCCAGTTCCTGCCACCCCTTATTCTTAAACTGTGACCACTGGTTCTGGACTCATCGGGAATATTTTTCCTGCATCTCGCCTGTCCAATCCCTTAAGAATTTTATATGTTTCTGTAAGATTCCCTCTCATTCTTCTAAATTCCAGTGAATATGAGCCCAGTCGACCCATTCTTTATATGTCAGTCCCGCCATCCCGGGAATTAACCTGGTGAACCTACGCTGTACTCCCTCAATAGCAAGAATGTCCTTCCTCAAATTAGGAGACCAAAACTGCACACAATACTCCAGGCGTGGTCTCACCAGGGCCCTGTACCACTGCAGTAGGACCTCCTTGTCCTATAAAATCCTCTCGCTATCATATATATATACAGCCGGAAACAGGCCTTTTCGGCCCTCCAAGTCCGTGCCGCCCAGCGATCCCCGTACATTAACACTATCCTACACCCACTAGGGACAATTTTTACATTTACCCAGCCAATTAACCTACATACCTGTACGTCTTTGGAGGCCAACATGCCATTTGCTTTCTTCACTGCCTGCTGTACCTGCATGCTTACTTTCAATGACTGATGTACTTTTCACGTGACATTAAACTAAACTAAACTGAAATATGTGAATGTCTACTGAAATGTCATTTGTTTTATGCTTTGATTGTCTCAAAGATATTACCAAAAAGATTTGGGTTGTCTTACTTATTTTGACGTTTTACAGTTACTGAAAGTTTGATAAGGCAACGAGCAGAACATAATAACAGTGAGATATTTTCACTGGAAGAAATTTCATTGCACCAACAAGAAATAGAGAGAATTGAACATATTGATAAATGGTGCAGAGATCTGAAAATCGTCTACTTTCAAAATAACTTGATTCCTAAAATTGGTAAGTCCAGTCAGATTTGCTAAGTTGTGCAATAATAATCGTACCATTTTCTTATGTTTGATTGTTAGTAATGTACCAAATGTAAAGATGTGAATTTCAATTATTCTGAAGTACTTTGCAAATATAAATTACCTTGAATATTATAAAATCATTAAGGATAGTACTAAGTCCTTTGCTCACCCAGAGAGTTGTGAATTTGTGGAATTCTCTGCCACAGAAGGCAGTGGAGGCCAATTCACTGGATGAATTTAAAAGAGAGTTACATAGAGCTCTTGGAGCTAGCGGAATCAAGGGAATGGGGAAAAGGCAGGCACGGGTTACTGATTTTGGATGATCAGCCATGATCACAATGAATGGCGGTGCTGGCTCGAAGGGCCGAATGGCCTCCTGCTGCACATATTTTCTATGTTTCTATGTTAAATGAAATTCATTTAGTACTTTCAGGCATGAGATGAGCTGATTGGTCTCCGTTGTAGTAAGGATATATGAAGCTTATATAGCTGCCATTATTAGCAGACCAGGGGACTGGGAAATTTTGAGAACTCAGCAAAATTGATCAATAAACTAAAGATAAATTAGAAGAATAAACTCTCTGGAACCATAACAAATAATGGTAAGAGATTCTAAAAGTATGTGAAAAAGAAAAGACAAGAGCTAATGTGGGTTCCTTATAGAGGCAGAATGTTCTATTGTTGCAGAATAAGCAAACAGCAGAGAAAAAACAAAAGTTTGTCTTAATGGAAGTGGACACAAATAACCTGCCAGAAATACTGGAGAACCAAGGGTCTCGAGAGAATGAGCAATTGAAGGATTTTATATTGGTAACACAAAATGTACTCGAGAAACTGGTGAAACTGAAACCAAGGACCTGATGATTTATATCGCAGAATTTTGAACGTGATGGCTGTGAGGTTGCTGAATTTATTGATCATCATTATTCAAAATTCTATAGATTCTGGAATGATTCCTGAAAACTGAAGAATGCCGGAATCTATATTGAAGGATGTAATAACAGAACACCAAGAAAAAAGCAATTGGTCTGAACAGTCAGTGTGGATTTTTCAAAGAAAATTATTGTTGGCTAATCTGTTGGGATTCTTTGAGGATCTGAGAAATAGAATAGAGAAGGAAGAAATGTGGGGATTATGAACTTTCATTTTCTGAAGGCTTTAAAGAAGGTTCCAGCAGGAAATTAGTGAAGGTGGTCAGACCGCATGGATTGGAGGGATGGCAATAGCTGTATGTACGTTTATGTGTGTGGGTGAAGTCAGAGTCGGGTGCCGAATATACTTTCATAGAGGATTGGTTTACAGAAATCAGCATTGCCATTGAATGTGATCATGGCTGATCATCCACAATCAGTAGCCCGTTCCTGCCTTCTCCCCAAATCCCTTGATTCCACCAGCTCTAATAGCTCTATCTAACTATCTTTTGAATGCATCGAGTGAATCAGCCTCCACTATCTTCTGAGGCAGAAAATTCCACAAATTCACAACTCTCTGGGTGAAAAAGTTTTTCCTCATCTCAGTTCTAAATGGTTTACCCCTTTTTCATAAACTGTGGCCCCTGGTTCTCGACTCCCCCAACATTGGGAACATGTTTTCTGCATCTAGCGTGTCCAATCCTTTGATAATTTTATATGTTTCTATAAGATCCCCTCTCATCTAAATTCCAGTGAATACAAGCCCAGTCGTTCCATTCTTTCATCATATGACAGTCCCGCCATCCCGGGAATTAACCTCGTGTACCTATGCTGCATTCCCTTAATAGCAAGAATGTCCTCCCTCAAAATAGGAGACAAAAACTGCACACAATACTCCAGGGGTGGTCTCACCAGTGCCCTGTACAACTGCAGTAGGACCTCTTTGCTCCTATACTCAAATCCTGGATGTTGGATGAAGACTAAGAGAAACTGAATAATCCAACATTTGATCCTAGCTGGTAGCATTTTTTGGTTTATACTACTTCCCACAGTGTACTACATTTATTGCTCACACTTTGACTTGTCGTCATTAGAAAAACCAAATGTAGATTAGATGATCACTTTGCCAAATACCATTCAACCCACAAAGATGAAAATGAGTTTCCATTTGCCTGTCACTTCTATTCTCCATCCAATTCCCATTCTGACATATTTTTCTTTGCCCATTAATGCTGTTCAATTAAGCCCAATGCAAGTGTAAGAAACAGCATCTCATCTTCCTACTAAGCTCATTAAAAGCTTGAATTCAACAATTTTAGCTAACTAGCTTTCCCACTATATTACTAAGCTACTCAGTTTCATTGAAAGCCCTTCAACTTAAACATTAACCCAGTTTTTCTCTCATCGTAAGTACTCCCTGGCCTGGTCAGTTTTTTTCAGCATTCCCTTTAATTTTACTCTTTTAGCAATTGCAGTGGTTTGTAACTAATTGTTTCAACATTTAACAAAACCTTTTTTCTGTGTTCTCAGTCATTTTCTACTTGAGTCCCTTCTCGTTAGATCAGTTGCAAAAAAAACAAGTCTTCACTCTCACACAGTAACTAAAAGCCTCATTTAGTAAATCTCCAAAAATTACAAATGGAAAAATGCATAATCATATTGTTTTGCATTTAGGGTATGGTGCTAGTTACATGATCATGAATGTAAATGCTGCCATGTCATTTTACCAATTCACCACACCGCTCAGCAGTCAGGCAGCATCTGTAGAGGGAGAAACAGAATGAATATTTCAACTCAGGGACCCTTCAACAGAACTGAAAAGTTAAGGTTATTAATAACCATCTACTCAGCTTGCTGTAAATTGTTTATCCTCCCCCCCCCCACACACACACACACTCACTCACACTCACTCATACTCACACTCACTCACACACTCTGGAAATAAACCTTTATGCCATAAGTGGAAGTTTTTGGTGAAATACACATTGATTTGGATCAACTGGATAAAGATGATAGCTGCATAAAAGTAGAATTTGCCTTGAATACTCCAATTCATATCAAAAACTGAAGTTATAAAGTTGGGAACGTAAAGCAATTTTTAAAATCAAAATAATCAGCTTCTAAATGTTTTGTGATTTAATTCTTAATAAATAATAATTTCCAAATTAATGTAATATCATGTGAGAACATGCAATCACAGCCAAAAAGAAGTATGTTGTTAATATATTTTTCTAAATTATCAGAATGAAGATAGGTTTCTTCAGGTCTCAGCTTTCATAACATTTCATATTTTAAAATGTTTATTGTTCTAACCATTTGATACATTTACCCTAGTCACTCTAATGTATGTACAACTCTTATGATGTAGGAATATTGGAATAAGAATAGTCCAGTCAGTCCCTCAGATCGGCATAACGTTTAGTTAAACAGTGGCTGATCCGTAGTGATTTGCAGCTGCACTCATTTTTATCTAAACCTACTTGTCATGATCCATATCCTTTAATATACTTGCCTAACAAAAATCTATCAATCACAAAATAATTATTTGTACAGAATATCACAATGTTACCCTATGTCCTGACACTGGTAATGACTCTATAATCTACTACATTCTAAACAATTATTGCAATCAATATGTAATTCTTGGACAACATTTGCACAATGCTCCTATAAATCGTAATAGATACTTTTTAATATGCAATGTCTCGAATTGTACATAACATTCTAGATGTAGTGTAACAAATATATTGTACCCACCCAGCAAAACTACCTTCCCAATAATATCCTAGCCTTTCAGATATCGATGGAGATCTTGAATTTGACAACAAATAATTGGAACTTGCCGTTCTAGACACTTATACTAGACTACAAATATTTTGTGGGTTTCTGCATTGTAGCTCGTGCTGAGAAATGAGATGAAATGGAGTGATAGACTGTGCCAGAGGATCTGATATCAGTGGTAACATGATAAGATAACCTGTATCTTCTCAAGCCAGTCAGATTAAAGACTCTATGACTCTAAACCAGAAACTATCCATTAAAATATTTGGTTCAATGCCAAATCTTCTATAAATAGGAAAATGCAATTAGACATAAATAATTTTCTTAGCTTAGTTTATAGTTGGACAAATACATGACCTTTACATTTTGAGTGTTTGATCTGATGGGATGATACTGTAAAACAGATACCTCTGCAGGGGAAGGCCAATATACACAACAATTTCTTGATTTATGCAGTGTGCATATGCCTGATGTTGCTTTTTACTTCACTTTGAATCATGGTAAATCGATTAGCAGATTATCTCGCCATTATTCTTAATTGTGAAGCTTTCTACTTCACGGTATCTTTCACTTTGATTGTTAGTTGAGTTACTTGTTTCATTTTGTTTTTCAGAAAATGTTGGGAGACTGAAAAAAATGGAATACCTTAATCTGGCTTTAAATAACATTGAACGTATAGAAAATTTAGATGGTAAGTTGAATGTAAGTTTATTGTGGAATGAATGGCATTAAGGAGTCTCAGAAGAATGAGATCTTTTCATTTTCCCTGCAATTCTCACTCAAATCAAGCCTGACCCATCTCCCAGCTGTACAACATGAATCTGAATTCCACCCAGTTTCAGTATCTTCCATGCTCAGCATAGATGGCACTTTTGTTTTAGACTTTTTGGACATTCTTAGGGAATGTAAAAATTGTAATTTATTAGACTTCAGAAAATATTGGTGAAATGCTGCTTCAAAAAATGTGAGAAAGTGGTTTCATGGTGAGAGTCATAAAATCAAGGATGGAGCAGAAGATGTATACTTGACAACCAATGGTATATGAAAGTTGATTCCAGGTTTATGGTGGTTATTTACAAAGAAAAATAATATAATTGATCTGGGATCCAATATTTAAAAGCATTGCATATGGTCGTACAAATGCAGGAGGGATACTGCAGAATTTGCATGGCTTATATTGAGATTGAGTCAGTTGAGAAAGTTAATCCGGTTAAATATAGGTTATTGAATCGAAACATTACTATTTTGTAGATAGGTGGGATTATATTGCTGTTGGAATCCATCTTGCTTGTATTAATATGTTTCTACTGGAGGTCCTGTTAGCTTAAATGAGAGCAATGGAATATTTTTCTTAACCTGCTACTGCCAAGAAATATGCATGGATAATGTAACCTAGTAAGATATTTTGAGGGTTTGGTTGAGATAATACATACTTGACATCAGGATGCATTTATCTGGTGTCATTGTGTTTCTTGAACTGAATGCAGAAATACCCAACTGCTGCAAATGCATATTCTGAGCTGAACCTGGTCTCTAAGTTTCTACAGAGTTCCTATGTTTTTTATAACCTGAAATTCCACAGATATAATAAGCTTTTAAGTCATATAGGAATGTTTTAACCTCTTCTAGGGGTTGAGAGGATGGAATATTGTATTCTTAAAAGCAGTTAGCCAACTCCAAACATCCATGAATGTAGATACTTAGGTTTAACTTAAGCAGGTGAATGACCTCTGTAGTTTTAGGTTTGGGTTTATTATTGTCATGTGTGCCGAAGTACAGTGATAAGATTTGTTTTGCATGCTTTCCAATCAAATCAGTTGATACTATACTTAGATACAATCAAGCCCAACTCAAGTACAATAGATAGAAGAAAGGAAACGATGCAGAGCACAGAATATAATTCTCAGCATTTGTCGGCAACAATTCCAGAGACAGCCTAATGTCCACAATGCAGTAGAAATGAATCGGACAGTACCTGAGCTTATGGAAGTCAATAGTCAATAGTCGTTTATTTGTCACATACACATAAATGTGTAGTGAAATGAAACATTACCTGCAGTTGAACAATAAGACCAATAAGATTAATCAATAAAAATGCAATAACACATACAATCACAACTAACACCAAACAAAAGAAACATCCATCACAGTGAGTCTCCTCCAGTCCCTCCTCACTGTGATGGAAGGCCAGAATGTCTTTTTCTCTTCCCTGCCGTCTTGTCCCGCGGTCAGGCTGTTGGAGTTGCCACGTCGGGACGGTCGGGGCTCCCGACATTGAAGCCCCCGCTGGGCGGTGAAAAATCCCGCGGCCTATTTCAGGCCGCGCCGGATGGTGAAAGGTCCGTGGCGGGCCGACCCAAGCCCCGCGATTCGGGGCGGGCGAACACGCTGCCTCTGCCGCTGCCGGTGCTCCCGATGTCGGCCCCCATCCAGGGGCCTGCGGGCTTCCGACGTCCACGCGGCCCACGCCGGAGCCTCCGGAGACGAGTCGTAGCCGTTCCCGCAGCATCCGCAGGCAGCCAGCGCCGCAGGTGGTGAGTCCGGGCCGTGGGCTCTGCGAACCAGAGCCCCAGGTGGTCCCAGGTGCATGGCCGGTGGTAGGCCGCAACGGGAACGGAGACACGACACAGAACAAAGGTCGCGTCTCCGTTCGGGAGAGAGAATGTTACAGTTCCCGTTCCCTCCCACCCCCCCCCCCCCCCAAAACATAACATACAACACTACATCATATTAAACTACAATTCAGACAAAAACAACAAAAAACACAAAAGACAGACGGACTGCAGGCAAGCCGCAGGACCATTCAGAAGCCTGATCATGAAGGGGAGGATGCTGTTCCTGATTCTTTTGGAGCATACTTTCAAGTTCCTGTACTTTCTACCCGATGGGAGTTGGGGAAGAAGGAAGGGGACAAGTCTTTGGCTGCTTATTATGTCGGTTGTTTTTCCAAGGCAGCATTAAGTGTAGCTAGTGTCAATGGTGAAGAGTCTGACCTGTGTGATGGGTGGGGCTACATGCACAACACTCTTCAGTTTCCTGTGGTCTTGGGCAGAGCTGTTCTCAAACCAAACTGTGAAGCAACCCCACAATATGCTTCTTATGGTGTATCTGTAGAAGTTTGTAAGGGTCTTTGGAAATATGGCAAATTTCCTCAGATTCCTGAGAAAGTAGAGGTGTTGGTGTGCCTTCTTGGCTGTCACTTCAATGTAGTTGGTTCAAGACAGATCGTTGGTAATATTGACTCTAGGGCAGTTGAAGCTATCACCAATTTCCATTTTGGCACTATTGATGCTGGATTGGGGCATGTACCCCATCATGCTTCTGACATTGATATCAAGCTCCTTCGTCTTGCTGACAATGAGGAAGTGGTAGTTGTCCTAACACCATGTTATTACATTCTCCATCGCCTTCCTGTCCATCTCTGGCCCACCACAGTGATGTCATGTGCAAACTTGTGTGGGTAATTTGAACAAGTTTCTAAGCAGCAAGGTATCTTCCTCTTCACCCTTTTCAGTTCCATGCTGCTATCTTCATCACCATTTCTTCAAAGATATATCTCATGCTTTTTACATTTGTTTCAACATTAGCTTCTGGACTAGATATATTCTTTGTATCTGATATTTTTCCCCATTCTTGACAGGGTGCGAGTTTTTGAATAAACTTGATCTAACTGTAAACTTTGTGGGTGAGCTGACCAGTGTGGAGTCACTGAAAGCTAACCTACACTTGGAAGAACTTTTTCTGGTTGGAAACCCCTGCTATGAATTTGATGGCTACAGAGAGTTTGTGATTGCTGTACTCCCACAGTTGAAGGTTAGGAATTTTATCTTTCAGTCACACTCTGATGTTTTAAATAATTATGCTTTTTTTTCCATAAACACTCAGGATCTATTTAAAGGCTTATCGATTCTGGGCCAGGTCAATAGATTTAGGAAGGGGTTGGATGTGCCTTGGTAGATGAAGTATTTTAAAGTGACTGGATTAGACAGCTTAGTTATAATACAAGTTGGTCAGCATCAGTGACGAATAGTTATGACTAATAATTGGCTTCCCTAGAGTTGTGCAAATATAGATATAAATTTTAAAATTGTGATTCAATGGAAGGATGATTTCGATCGTAAATTTAGATGGTGAATTATTCTGCATCGTCTTTTTAATAAGCTTTTGTAAAATAATCTATAGTTTGTTGGTTTTATTTGTTTCTTTAAGCAACTGAATATAGTTAAAACAAAGCGACAACAAAAAAAAGTCACAGGAAGATGTCATTTAGTGTATTGTGTTTGTGCTGGAACATTGAAGGAACAATGCATTTTAGCGCTTTTGGTTACTGGGTGTTACCAGAAGGAAATCACTTGAATGACCTTTGTTACGTGATTGTAAATTTATCGACCGTAAAAGCTCAATTTCAGACTTTGGACTCAATTTTTTTACCTTACCAACTTGCATGCCAAAAAACACATTGCAGGAGGAACTCAACAAGTCAGGAGCATCTGTCAGGGATGGTCAATGGTTCGGGTCGGGACCCTACATCAGCCCTCTTTCATCTTTTATGACCGTTGGTTTCCCATTTTAATATTATGAGCCTTAGGGGCTCTGTGGGCTTACAAGAAGATAGTGTAGTTGAAATTTATAAAAGTGAATGTACAGAAATTATAACAAATCTTGTGCTATTTTCACTGATGCCAACCAACTTGAATTATCACCTTGTGGCTAAATGGTGTCAGAATTTGATTCTTCAACATTTGTCACTGCATCTTCAATCCCATCCCAAAAATCTTCACAACCTACCCTTTTATATTGACACAAGAAATTGCAGACGCTGTTTTACAAAAAAAGACACAAAGTGCCGGAGTAACTCAGCCGGTACAGATGTTTCAGGTTGAATCAGAAGAAAGATCCTGACCTGAAACATCACCTATCCATGTTCCCCAGAAATGCATTAATGACTTGGATGAAGGGATTAAAAGTACCATTAGCAAATTTGAAGACGATACAAAGCTGGGTGGTAGTGTGAACTGTGAGGAAGATGCTATGAGGTTGCAGGGTGACTTGGACAGGTTGTGTGAGTGGGCGGATGCATGGCAGATGCAGTTTAATGTGGATAAGTGTGAGGTTATCCACTTTGGTGGTAAGAATAGGAAGGCAGAGTATTATCTGAATGGTGTCAAGTTAGGAAAAGGGGACGTACAACGAGATCTGGGTGTCCTAGTGCATCAGTCACCGAAAGGAAGCATGCAGGTACAGCAGGCAGTAAAGAACGCCAATGGAATGTTGGCCTTCATAACAAGAGGAGTTGAGTATAGGAGCAAAGAGGTCCTTCTGCAGTTGTACAGGGCCCTAGTGAGACCGCACCTGGAGTACTGTGTGCAGTTTTGGTCTCCAAATTTGAGGAAGGATATTCTTGCTATTGAGGGCGTGCAGCGTAGGTTTACTAGGTTAATTCCCGGAATGGCGGGACTATCATATGTTGAAAGACTGGAGCGACTAGGCTTGTATACACTGGAATTTAGAAGGATGAGAGGAGATCTTATCAAAACGTATAAGATTATTAAGGGGTTGGACACGTTAGAGGCAGAAAACATGTTCCCAATGTTTGGGGAGTCCAGAACAAGGGGCCACAGTTTAAGAATAAGGGGTAGGCCATTTAGAACTGAGATGAGGAAAAACTTTTTCAGTCAGAGAGTTGTGAATCTGTGGAATTCTCTGCCTCAGAAGGCAGTGGAGGCCAATTCTCTGAATGCATTCAAGAGAGACCTGGATAGAGCTCTTAAGGATAGCTGAGTCAGGGGGTATGGGGAGTAGGCAGGAACGGGGTACTGATTGAGAATGATCAGCCATGATTACATTGAATGTCGGTGCTGGCTCGAAGGGCCGAATGGCCTCCTCCTGCACCTATTGTCTATTGTCTAAATGCTGCCTGGATCGCTGAGTTATTCCAGCATTTCTTTCCCTTTTATATCGGTCAGTGCCTGATCTAAATTTTAAAATTAAATTTTGGTATTTCCCATTCTGCTCTCTTTTATTATTCATAACCAAGCTTGATAATTCTTGATAAGATCACTTGTTATATCTAGAAACAAAGAACTGCAAATGCTGGTTTACAAAAAGAAGAAACAAAGTGTTGGAGTAGCATCTCTGGAAAACATGGATAGGTGACGTTTCAGGTGAAAACATCACCTATCCATATTCTCCAGAAAGGCTGCCTGACCCACTGAGTTACTCTTGATTAGTGTGGGTGTATGGGGTTGAGAGGGTAAGAGATTAGCCATGATTGATTGGTGGAGTAGACTTAGTGTAAGAAAATAACTGCAGATGCTGGTACAAATTGAAGGTATTTATTCACAAAATGCTGGAGTAACTCAGCAGGTCAGGCAGCATCTCAGGAGAGAAGGAATGGGTGACGTTTCGGGTCGAGACCCTTCTTCAGACTGATGTCAGGGGGGCGGGACAAAGGAAGGATATAGGTGGAGACAGGAAGACAGTGATCTGGGAAGGGGGAGGGGAAGAGAGGGACAGAGGAACTATCTAAAGTTGGAGAAGTCAATGTTCATACCACTGGGCTGCAAGCTGCCCAGGCGAAATATGAGGTGCTGTTCCTCCAATTTCCGGTGGGACTCACTATGGCACTGGAGGAGGCCCATGACAGAAAGGTCAGACTGGGAATGGGAGGGCCGAATGGCCTAATTCTGTTCCTATCACTTATGAACTCTCCAGTTTAATAGAAATGACAGCTGGTAGAGAAAAATAAAATAATCTGACACCATCTCCAATACTCCCATGAGGCAGCAATACATGCATGAGATGCCAAATCTTGGATCAGCACACTCAATGGTTCTATCAGTAAAGTAGGAATGTGCATCTTCTTCCTGCATCAAGGTCACACAACTGCTGTCTCATTGCTTGTGAGGGAATCTAACTGTAATGATGTGCACAGAGATTTCTGCTCTAACGCGATAGCTGCTACCTGGCCTGCTGAGTTACTCTAGCACTTTGTTTTTTTTTGTAAATTAACATCTGCAGTTCCTTGAATATGATCTCTGCCTGTTTTATTATTTTAATTCGCCCCTTATTTTTCTATTTGACTTGTGTGGGTTGACATTTTTTCTCTTCCCTGATTATAAAAGAACTCAATGTACATCTTGAAATAAAGTGTTTATGTAACTGGAAAAGGTGCAGATCTGTGCAAAAAAATTGGTGTGTGAACTGAATACCCTTCCAATGTTCAATTATAACTCTCTCGTGTGTGGGGGTTAAAGGTCAAACAAACGGAGATAGATTGCCAAATGCAGGATTTCATCTGACACAATTTGATTGCTGTTACTATATCTTGCACATGTACAGAATCATTAATTTTTTATTGAAGTCGCAATTATATATTATTCACATTACTTTGTATTTTCCAGTGTTTAGATGGAAAAGAAATCAGTCGTTCTGAACAGATCCAGGCACTGCAGGACTTTCCAAAAGTACAGCAATGCATATTAGAACAAGAGGCAGCCTATATCCTGAAGCGAACCAAGGAAAAGAACAAGGCAGAGGAGATAAATGCGGAAACTGAAGAAAGGAAACAAAGTCCTGTCACTAATGGACTCTGCAATCCTGAAATCGATAATGCCTTGTGGGTGATGATTTAACAGTATTTTGTTGGTATATTTAGAATGAGAATTTGTTTGTCTTTGTTTGAAACAATATAATCTATTGTACAAAATTATATAATAAAAGCATGATACAACACTGAAGGACCAAAGGACCCGGGAAAGTAAACAGATGCAGATGGAATTGAGTTGGGATTGGGAGGAAAGGGTATGGGGCAAGAATGAAAGAGGCAAGAGTCAGGTTTGGGCAATACTCTACTGAAATTGTAGTTAATGAAAATATTCCAAAGAATAAAGCTTTTGATTCAGTGCATCTGAGCTAGCTTTTAAATTTGCATTCTGCAGTTTCTTGCCCTCTTTCCATTGAAAGTTCTTTATTGCATGAAATTATTTCATAGTTTTAATGAGCTCTAACAAACTCCCCCTTAATCTTTTCTGCTCAGAGTCTCTGACTTTTCATGGAATTGAAATATTTCATCCCGGGTACTATTTTTGTTAATCTTCTCTACACCCTTTCTACCCTTGGTGTGCTTCTTGAAGTGAAATACCTTACTATACTCCATCTGGCCTAAACAGTGTTTTATTATTGTCCTACTGGTGGTGTTGACTTATTTTTATAATCCCATAGTAATATTTTTAAATATATGAATCTCGTGTTTCGCCACCTTTAAAACATTTTTTTAAGATGAATCTCTAATTTTTTTGTTTTTGCACCCTCTTGCAAGTGTACATTTTAGTTTATTTTGCCTGTGTGGGCTTTGAGAAAAGATACTAAATACTGGATATAGTCTACAAGTGAACTCTGAGGATGCCTCCAAGAGTCTACAAAACAAAATGGGAAAACCTGAGGTCACTCCTATCAATAGGAAAAAGAGAAAAAAATGTTTTTAATATGATGTTTAACTGATCAGTTTATTTAGAGCGGGATCTTGGTGATCTTATTTACACCAGATCTTGGTGTTTTATTTCATAACGTACAAAAATAAATTGACAGAAACACGGGAAAACTAGGAAGCCAAATATATGGTGTGAGGAGGTTGAAGTGCAAGAAAAAGGAAGTAAAGCTGGAGTAATATGTACAGTTTTTATCTCTAAAATTGAAGATTAGATTGTCATGTTAGTGTTGCAGTGTAGATTCACTGGACTTGCTTCTAAGTTGTAGAGGTTGCCCCATGAGCAGAGATTTAGTAAGATCACCCTAAACACACTGGCTTTTACAAAATTGGTAGGTGAATTCATAGTTAAACAATGGATTTAGATGCATTTTGTGCTGGATGTTGAGAGACTATATTTCTCACCTTTGAGACTCAGCCTGTTAGGACAGAGATAAAGATACATTTCTTTACTCAAAGAGTTTTAAATTTGGAATTCACCGTCCTTGACTTCAGTTGATGGTTTGCTGTTGGAAAACAATCTGTGGGCACAATGGTTGGACCACTGGAAAATGATGCAGGAGAAGTAATAATGGCGAATAACGAAGTTGCAGAGGAATTGAATACCTTTGTTGCATCGGTCTTCACAGTGGAAGGAACCAGCAACGTGTCCATTATAAAGGATGAGGTTACAGAGTACTTAGAAGTTCATGATAAAATAGTCCGAAGACAGCATGGCTTTGTGAAGGGGAGATCTTGCCTGACAAATCTATTGGAATTCTTTGGGGAAGAGTGGATGTGGAGAGGCTGTTTCCACTAGGGGGGTCTAGGACCAGAGGTCATAGCCTCAGAATTAAAGGATGTTTCTTTAGGAAGGGCATGAGGAGAATTTTTTTTAGTCAGAGGGTGGTGAATCTGTGGAATTCTGCCACAGAAGGCTGTGGAGGCCAAGTCGATGGATATATTTAAGGCAAAGATAGATAGATTCTTGATTAGTATAGGTGTAATGGACTGTGGGGAGAAGGCAGGAGAATGGGGTTAGGAGGGAGAGATAGATCAGCCATGATTGCATGGTGGAGTAGACTTGATGGGCCGAATGACCTAATTCTGTTCCTATCACTTATGACACTAAACCTTTTGGGTCGGGACCTTTCTTCAGACTGATTGTGATGAAGGTCTGACAAGTTTTAGGTGGATACAAGTGTGGGGGCTTTTCGATTGGCAAAGGCTGGAGATGAAAAGAAAAAAGTGCAGATAAGGATAAAAGAGGTGTGAATTGTGAAGCCTGCAGAAGGAAGAGAAGGAAGGGGGAGGAGGAAGGAAAGAAATGGGTGCAAATCCAGGTGGGGTACAACATCTTATTCCCCCACCTTTCCTATTCCATGTTCTCCAGAGATGCTGCTTGACCCACTATGTCCTGCCCTCTGTGTTTTTTTTAGTCTAAACAAAGTGAGTTTTAAAGGAGCATGGAAAGTCAGGAATCTGGAGCTCTGCTGTAATACTGTATTTTGGAATTAAAAAAAATATATATCAGGTTGCATACGTCTCTCAACCATATTTTACCAACAATATTTGAACATCTGTAGGTAGAGTCATTTTGTGTTTTCCTGTTACGGAAGACCCTTTTGTGTTGATTTGTTTTCCAATTTCTCTTTTGGTAAGACTTGTCCAAGGGCAAAATACAGAAAAGAACCAAGGCAACAGTGAGGGGAATGATGAAGACTTAAAGGAAATAGATGAGGATGAGATGAACAGAAAATTTTGGGAGGAGCCTTCATATTACACACCTGAATCCAGACTGGAAACCCACAGACACATGGAGAAGATGAGGAAATCTAAAGAGAAGGACAAGTAACATTATTTCGAGTAAACGTTTTGATATTGCATATGCAAATTCTTAATTATTTTATGGCAATATCTTACAAATACAAATATTTTTAGATTCCAAATGTCTACTTTGTTCTGGCCTTTTCATACCTCCAGTTCCCCCTCCCCACCCCCATTATTTCAATCTAAAGAAATGTCCTGACCTGTAATGTCTCACATCCTTTTTTCTTCAGAGATGTCGAGTTATCCCACCACTTTGTGTTTATCTTTAGTATAAACCATCATCTGCAATTCCTTCTGACACATTTTTGTCTACTTTGATTAAATGGAACTTTAAATGTTTGCCTCCATGAACCTGTTTTATTGTTTTGCATGTGCCCATTATTGCTTTTCTAGTCATTTATCTCTTGACTCCTCCCTAGTTAATTTTCATGGGCACCATTTGCTTTTCAAAAGCTGATCATCGTGAAGGAGCTCTGAGCTTCCCTCTCGGAATTTCATTTGGACTTTTTAACCTGGATCATTTTCAGTTCAGATGAAATGTCATCAACTTAAAACTTCAACTTTGTTTCTCTCTCTACAGATGGTGTCTGATCTGCTGAGTCATACAGCCTGTTCTATTTATATTTCAGTCATTAAACAAACTGTGTTGTGGTATTTTTCAAATTAGTCTTCTACTTAAATAGCATTTTAATATTTTAAGTGCTGTTTTTGTTTTATTATAATATCTAGAAGCATCCTGGGAACTGTACAACAATAAAGCAGATCTGATAATTTTTTTTGCAAATATATCTTTCATTAATATTGTATGTTAAGCCACGCCAATCCTCTCTAAATTTGAAGACAAAGTCAAAAAGTCATTTAGCATGGAAACAGGCCCTTCGGCCTAATTTGTCCATGCCGAGCAAGATACCCCATCTAAACTAGTCCATTTGCCCTTGTTTGACCCATATCCCTGTAAACCTTTCCTATCCAGACATCTGTCCAAGTGTCTTTTAAATGTTGTTATAGTACTTGCCACAACTACCTCCTTGGACAAATGTTCCATTTACCCACCACCCTCTGAATGAAATAGTTGTCCTCTTATTACATCTTGCCTCTCTCACATTAAATCTATGTCCACTGGTTCTTGAGTCCTCTACTCGAAATAAAAGACTGTGTCCTGTCTATTCCCCTCATGATTCTATAAGATCAAACTCCTAGCCTGCCCAATCTTTCACTAAGGCACAGGCACTTGTGTCCTGGCAATATCCTTGTAAATCTTTGCATCCTTTCCAGCTTAACAACATCCTTCCTATAGCACGACAACCAAAACTGAACCAAAACTCCACATGCAGCCTCACCAATGAATTGAACAGCAGGAACATAACGCCCTAACTTCTATACTTAATATCTAGACTGATAAGGACGACAAAAATATATACGCTTAAAAATTCAGTAAGCAATTGAACCACAAGACAGAGTGGTGAGCTCTTTTCATCTGGCTTTCCCCAGGCTGTGATCTTGGTTGTATTAGATTTCTGATAATGGGCACATTATGTTTGGTTTCAGTAACCCCATGATTGGATTCTTATTGTTAAAGTCTATACTATCAGCTTCGTCTGCCATGTGCACATGTATTAATGTAGGCTATTGATTAATTAGATTCCCATCATATGATGTGAATGCTCACCAACAGTAATTGGGATTGACTAAGATACACAAGGCCTGCTGGTGCCTAGGATACAATTATTTAAGTATAAGTAATCAATAACAGAGGAATGAAGAAATCAGAAGATAAAAATCAATGTTGTAGGATTTTAGTTTTGAGAGCTTCTTGTGTGATAGGATGCTTATGCTTTATAATTTATTTTGCAGAAATCATGGAATACAAAAACCGCAGAGGACACTTATAACTTCTGAAGGGAGAGTCTTTAATGTTAATGAACCTAAGTATGTTTTAGAATTGCTCTTGAGGTCAGACTACCTATTTGTATGAATTGATTGAAAGTAATTTTGTGCTATTCATATATTAATGTCACATCCAAAAACATCAAAACATGTCAATTTAATTCATATTAATTTTCAATTAATTGATAAAATGATTTTGAACACTTTATGTGGTTCAAATTTTTAAAAGTTAGGAAATCTTTAGATAACAAAAAAATCTCAGCAACCCCACGATTGGTTTCTTCATGTTAATGTTAACTCAGGAACTCAGCAAGCCAGGCAGCATCTGTAGAGTGAAATGGACAGACAGTGTTTCGAGTCAGGACCCTTCTTCAGATTGATTGAGTAGAGGGAAGAAAGCTGTTAAGAGAGGTAAAGGGAAAGGATGAACAAAAACCGGCTAGTGATGGATTCATATGAGGTGGGATGATGGGTGAAGATAATAACAAAGGCTCAGTGTGAAATGGAGACAAAAGAGTGCAGATGTGGAATCAGCTACAAGATGAAGAAGAATGAAATGTAAACACAGAAGAAGGGATAGGAGGGGGAAGAGGGGGAGATGACAGTTAAATGGGAAATGGAATAAAGGAAGGAAGGAAGATGACCAAGTAGAGGTGGGGAAAGGAACAAGATGCAGAGGCAAGGGGAGAAAGTTGTGCAAGGGGAGTGTGTGGGAACAGGTTGGATAAGAAGTGTAGGAAAGAACTGCAGATGCTGGTTTAAATCGAAGGTAGATACAAAATGCTGGAGTAACTCAGTGGGACAGGCAGCATCTCTGGAGAGAAGGAACGGGCGATGTCTCGGGAAGAAAGGTCTTGACCCAAGACGTTGTCCATTCCTTCTCTCCAGAGATGTTGCCTGAGTTATTCCAGCATTTTGTGTCTTGGTTGGATAAGAAATTGGGGTGGGATACCTGAAATTGGAGAATTCAATGTTCAAGCATTATAGGCTCATTGAGGTGCTGTTCTTCCACTTTGCGCATGATCTCATTCTGGACGAAAAGGTCAGCATGGTTATGGGCAAGGGAGTTAAAATGGCTCACACCGGAGAGCTCCTGTAGGCCTTTGCGGAGAGAGCACAAACATATACTTTATAGAGTGCCTTAAAATTGAGACAACCTTCGATAAACGTTTAGCAGTCCCTCCAAATACAATTTGCATTAATGAACAATTAGCATCTCCCATTAGAATACATGAGGAAATTATGTCCTGATTAATATCCTGTGAATGCCACTCCCAATTCTGCAGGCTTGTCAGGCTTGATGCAGTCATTCACACAGAATAATACCTTTCAGCAAATATCACAGCTTACAATCCTTGGGTATACTTTATCCCACTAGTCATGGACCCAGCGGAGACAGCAATACATTTCTATGTAGTCGCTGAGAAGTGACCATGGAAGTTATCAATTACTTGACCCAGTAGCTAGTCCTCCTTTACCTGGGTCTGATCCTGAATCTGTATGAATGGGATAAAACTGGCCAAAACTCAGAGCAGTGCAACTCAACACACTTTCTAAAAAGTTATTTGAAATTAAATAGTTCTGTTAATATGATGTAAAATATGGAACTAGAAAATAATAATATGATGTCGAGAGAAAAAATACCACATACTGCTGCAATCTTGGAACTCTAATGATATTACAGAACAAATTCTATTGCCATGTAATTGGCTCTAATTCTGATTGTCAGCTGCACTTATCTTTGTGTCGGCCCCAATTGTACAGATTAATTTGATTTGTCTACATTTTGTTTCCAAGTTGATAAGGTTTGTCTCCAAAAGCTTTTCCAGGCAAAAGAATCATGTCTGTTACAATTGTTTAAGAATAAGGGGTAGGCCATTTAGAACGGAGATGAGGAAAAACTTTTTCAGTCAGAGAGTTGTAAATCTGTGGAATTCTCTGCCTCAGAAGGCAGTGGAGGCCAATTCTCTGGATGCTTTCAAGAGAGAGCTAGATAGAGCTCTTAAAGATAGCGGAGTCAGGGGGTATGGGGAGAAGGCAGGAATGGGGTACTGATTGTGAATGATCAGCCATGATCACATTGAATGGCGGTGCTGGCTCGAAGGGCCGAATGGCCTACTCCTGCACCTATTGTCTGTTGTCTATTGTCTATAATTGGTTGATGCAAAACTTCTCCTATTATGATTTTCCCTAACATATCCAGTTGAATGCTTCTAGGTCCATGCTTTGCTTCACTGATTTTCACAGACTTTTTTGATGGGGAAGAGCTCCTCACAATGCTTCTTCTGTACTGAAAGTCTACAATTATTACGATGGAGGAGAAGACAGATAGGACAAATTCCTTCATTGAGTTAATCTGGTTTGGAGTTACTTCACCTTCCACGCAGCCTGTGTTGAAAAGTCATGCGGTCCCATAACACGCTGAGGATTTGGTCAACATTGGTCATTTAGTTGTGAAATAAATATCTTGTTTAAGATACCAGCCTACATGAATCAATTACTGTGACTGATGTCTTGACATCTTATGACAGTATTGTACCCAACTTCACTTGTTCTTGCTGAGATAGAACATCATGCCTTAACTGTTGTTATATCCACTGCTGTCATCATTTCTCGATTATTACTGGAAATAGTAAACAGATAAAATAATCTTCTGAACTGTGGCCAGCATACTCAACGCAAGCCTTGTCCACGTATGTATTTCAGTTATGAATGCAGTTCCCAATTCCCGAGTTTCAGCCAGATTGGTAACTGATTTTTCTGTTGTCTGCCGCCAGGTCATTTTGTCTTTTAGTTCCCACATTGCATGCTATGTGATGTCCAAATTATGTTGCTGTTTTATTATTTCAATATGTGACTTCAGATTTAAGCAAGTCATTGTACCCAACTTACTGCTGTGTTGTATTACATTTAGATTAGGCAATTGGTCATGCATATCGACATTTGGTTCTTTTCCTTGGTGTAAGGGTTGTAGAAATCTTTACTAACAATCACAGGAGGTACAATAACATCCGATCAAGAAGGCCAAGGAAGCTAAGTGCTAATTATCACCAAGCATCCTCCGTCAGTAAAATTTAATTTGACTAAATGACATCTATAGGAGACCTGGAAGTGTTATGTATAGGTCAAGCAACTGTATCTCCTTCACCAATCAATTTAAAGAATTCTTGCTTTGATACAGAGACTTTGAATCAAGAATTGTTAATATTAAATCATGCACAGAAACTGATATTAGGAGGAAATAAAAGATGACATAAAGAGAAAAGAGGCAGAAAAATTAAATGTGGCCTTTTTTAAAAATGTTTCTTGCAGATTAAAAAGGAACAGTTCTCTGAATTTGTAAATATTTATTTTAAATGCCAGAAGGTTTATTTAAATTATTGCCAATATTTTATTAAAAATGTCAATTTTATACTAACTTTTTTCTGAAAATGTTTAATATCTATGTTGTATAATGTATATAGTCACTCCATCTAGTGCACCGTCAACTTTCTCAGTGTTAGACCAAAGATTTAAGATAATCAAGACAACTTCAGTAGACAAAACTTCCTGAAAATATATTTTAGGCAGAGTTTGCTATTTGACTGCCTTGCTATTATTATTTTTTTCAATCAAAATCTAGCCCATTGCATTAAATACATTATAAATTGTGTATGTCATCATCAGGGGCATTCATTAATGTTTTGCAACGTGACTGTAAAAATGGAGTATGTTTAGAAATGTTTAACGTTTCTTTTTACATTTTATTTCTCCATAGGATTGATTTTACGTTGACAGACAATGAGGAAAATAATCAATTCATATTAGATCTTGCTGTTTACAGGTTAGCTTTGCTTAGTAATTCAATTTAATAAACAATATCTATGAGAATTTAACCACCTGAAAACATTTTTTAAATATTTAGGAGATTATTTAAATAGCTATGTACACTTTGTGACCAGCTGCTAGTTTCTAGTATTAATTGCTCAATGCTATTACCTTAGTGCTATGGTGGTAAGGTGGTCCATTATTCTTGGACATAAGCACGTGTTCCATTTGTGGACTAATTCCTGGCAATTTAGAGAACTGTCTGTGTGATTTTAGAATTTTGCAAAGAGGTAGAATAAGATCACGTGCTGTCTTTTCCATCATATTGCACTGAAATACATAATTCACACCCTTAAAAATCATCCATTCAGTGTTGCTCAATATCGGGTGAAGGGATCGAAAATTTGTAGGTAATTATGACAAATGGAATATTCCTTTTCCTTATTAGTTACAAGCATAGAATAGAGTACAGATTACGGTGTTGTATCCAAACAGTAATTGGGCCACAGCTAGCTCCTAAAAATTAATGGCTCTGAACAATTATGAGAAACCTAGGGCCAAAATAGGAAGAACCTACTTTTTAAGTGGGTATTTCACCAACATAGAGAATCTAATAGATCAAACAATTAAGGGGGATATAGAAGATAGAATAAAAATCATCCAAAGATTTTTGACGGTGAAAGGCAGCGTCTGGAAGCCATTTCATGATTGCGTTGCGTTGTGGCAAAATTCCATTGTGTTTCAAAATATATCTTGATAAGCACTTGATATGCCACAATTTACATGGCTGCAAATTGAGAGCTCTTTTTTTTGGGCTGCTGTGTGCAGTTTTGTTCTCCTAATTTGAGGAAGGACATTCTTGCAATTGAGGGAGTTCAACGTAGGTTCACGAGGTTAATTCCCGGGATGGCAGGACAGTCATATGATGAAAGAATGGAGCGACTGGGCTTGTATTCACTGGAATTTAGAAGGATGGGAGGGGATCTTATAGAAACACATGAAATTATCAAGAGTTAGGACACGCTAGATGCACGAAACATGTTCCCAATTTTGGGGGAGTCCAGAACCAGGGGCCACAGTTTAACATTAAGGGGTAGGCCATTTAGAACTGAGATGAGGAAAAACCTTTTCTCTGACAGAGAGTTGTGAATTTGTGGAATTCTCTGCCTCGGAAGGCAGTGGAGGCCAATTCACTGGATGCATTCAAAAGAGAGGTAGACAGAGCTCTTAGGGCTAGCAGAATCAAGTGATATGGGGAGAAGGCAGGAACGGGGTACTGATTGTGCATGATCAACCATGATCACATTGAATGGTGGTGCTGGCTCGAAGGGCCGAATGGCCTACTCCTGCACCAATTGTCTATATATGTATCTATGATATTGTGGGCAAAATTGCATCCATCTGTGCAATACATTTCTATGACTTTGTGAATTCTGGGATTGAAAAATTCAGTTCAAATTCAAATCTTTTTCTTAAAATAAATTTCACAGGTTTCTGGATACATCCTTACTTGATATTGATGTTCAGCCAACTTATGTGCGTGTGGTGGTTAAAGGAAAGGTCAGTAACTGATAAAAGTAAAATTAATGCTACACCTACACTATTGAAGTAACTAAAATTGTTGCAAAAGAGGTAGGTGTCTCTTTGAATCAGCAGATTTTCCTTTTTTTGGATTTTTTAAATGTTTCTCTTCAACATATAAATGGAATTGTGTGAGAATTTTATATGATCAGTATGAAGAAAGGTCCTGACCTGAAAGGTCGTCAATCCATGTCCGCCAGATGAAGGGTCTTGACACGAAACGACACCCATTCCTTCTCTCCTGAGATGCTACCTGACCTGCTGAGTTACTCCAGCATTTTGTGTCTAACTTTGTGTAATTTCTAGTTTAGATGTTGGTACCTGCATTTAGATTGATAACAATACTTCTACCTCATGGTCATAGAAATGAACATGCTACCTTCCCTAAACTACAATGTAATTAGCAGGCCCAAATGTAACTAATTAAATGTTCCCATGCACATGTATACAGCTCTTATTGTATATTTGGAATTAAATGGAAACAAAAATCAAAAAAGCTGCAGATCCTTGGCAGAAGAGATTTAAAGTAGGAGAAAGTGATCTATCTTCAGGGGACAGAAGACACTCCAGACACAGATGATAATGGTATGAGGTAGTGATTGCCAGATGTCACGTTTGGAAATATAAAAGCACAAAATGTCCAGTAGTCTCACACAAGAGGACAAGGATGGTAAATGCATCTTCAGATCAACTCTTATGATTGTGACAGTCCTTGAAGTAGTCATTTCTGAGGCAAATGTTCAGTTAACAGTAAAATGTTCAGTTAACATAGAACATAAATCAGTACCGTGCAAGGTCAGGTCCTTTGACCCACCATATCTCTGCCGAACCTGATTCAAAATGAAACTAAACCCTTCTTCCTGCACATGATCCATATTCCTCCATTCCATGCACATTCATGTGCCTATCTGAAAGCCTTTTAAATGCAACTATCCTATGCTTTCACCAGCACCCGTGGCAGTACGTTCCAGGCAGCTGCCGTTTTCAGTATAAAAACATGCCCTGTGCATCTCTTTTAAACTTTCTCCTTAAAGTTATGCTCTATTATTTGACATTTCCACCCTGGGAAAAAGATTCTGACTATTTACCCTATCCATGCATAATAGCCTCTCATAAATTTCTATCAGGTCTTCCCTCAGCCCCTGACGCTCCAGAGAAAACAATCCAATTTTCCCAACCCTACATTACATCTAATGCTCTCTAATCCAGTGTTCTGTCTGGTTTCACTTTGTAAGGAGTGATAGCATGTAAGCCCTGCCACTGATGTTGAGTTGTGGAAATACCATGTCAAATGAAGTAGCTCCATTTATAAATACATGCTATAATGTTTGTCATCTTGCTTTATTTTTAGGTATTTCAGCTGGTACTTCAAGAAGAGGTAAAACCTGACAGCAGTTCCGCCAAAAGATCCCAGACCACGGGACATTTGTTGCTTACGATGCCAAAGGTACAGAGTTACTGAAAGTTTGTTCTCGTTGCTTTACCTTTTCGCAATTAACCTTAAATCGCCAAGTTGTGATGAGTTAATAACTTAGTCCAGTGAATGACAAAAATCTGCTAACAGTCACTCACAATAGCAGAAAATAATTAATTCCGTAAACCATATTCTGTACTTACTAACAAAATGTGTCAGCATTAAGAAAGAACTATTGCAAAATGTTTTCTAGTGACAGGTAGCTAGCCTGTAATCACACTTATTGCATGCAGGATGAACGATGTGGATTGACACTAATGCTAGTTCTTCATGGAAAGGGCTTATGTAATTAATGAACAAAACCTGAATCAATAGCCTCTCATGGGATATGGGAGATAAAAAGCCACAGAGAAGGCTGGAAGAGAGATAACTGTGAGCTCTCTGAACCAATCCACAAGGCCGTCTCTCTAGTTAAAGCTTGGATGATGCCTTACTATGCAGATGCCATTGGCTATCAGGAAGTCATGGCAGATTTCTGACATCCAGACACCCAGCCACCCAGCACGAGCAGGGAGACCAGGAGTTCACATCAGCAATCGGTACAGCTGCACACAGCGGCAGCGAGAGCAGAGGTTTGCAAAATATTCTTGACACCAATTAGGTAATTGCCCTACAGAGATCAGGGCTGAGGAAAGCCAAAAATGGAAGGGATGAGACAGCACCTTCCATACATCCAACTGGTAGTGATGAGGGAAATACTGTATAAGATCTGGGCATCTGTCAGCATGTGGAGTAGGTGCTCCATGTACGCAGCAATGGGCTGCATTCAGTATGTCAGCCACAATACATCATGGAGATCTGCTTCCCAGCGCTGAATGGTCAAACAGCTGGCCTCAGCACAATGAGCAATAGCCCCTTCACAAAGAGCTGTAGGTGATACATTACTGGATTTTCACCAGATTCCCAGCATAACATTGTGCAGGAGTTTGCCAAGGTCGTGGCAGGGATGGCAGAGTTTGGCCACGTTCCCGATGCAAGTGTGGTCATCATACATCTCTGCTTGCATAGTGCAAGAGTGACCCCTTTTAGCACTTATTACATAAGCATTCTTATTCCAGCGACCACATCCTGAGTCCCAAGTGAGGTTCCAATGTATTGTGTTGCTGTTTAAAATTGCTGTGTTGTGTTTGTTTTAATTGCATACCTAGTTCTGAGCAGTTATAATTCAAAAAATCATCATGAGGAAGAAATTGAGCAGTCAGGCAGGCCAAGCAGTTAAATCAATCCTGTTTCTCATTATACTATACACATAATGATTGGATGTTTTAAGGTGGGTGGACTGAACTTTAGAAGTAGTGTTTATCCGGTGACTGATGTAATACCTGGCTCTTTCGAGCTCTGCCTGTAAACAAGGTTGCCCTGTATTAAACTTATTATCCTGAAACAATTTGATTCACAATTTTACTTTCATAAGTTCATGTTATAGGTGCAGAATTAAGCCATTTGGCCCATCAAGTCTAGTCTGCCATTCAATCATGGCTGATCCATCTTTCCCAGTCAATCCCATTCTCCTGCCTTCTCCCAATTGCCCTTGCAACCCGTACTAATCAAGAATGTGTCAAACCCCGCCTTAAAAATATCCATTGACTTGGTTTCCACAGCCTTCCGTGGCAATGAATTCCACTGATTTACCATCCCTTCCAAACATAAGCTAATTTTTACTTTTCTTGATATGAATTAGTGTGCTGCTTTTGCTTGCATGTTATTTTATTCTTTCTGTTTGAGTAATAAATATATATAATTTGAATCTCCAATCTAAAATAATTATTTCAGGTACAAGAAGTAATTACAGCAAAGTGCAAAAGTAAAATTACACCTCGAGCTTCAAACAGCACAAATCCACACCCAGGCATTACAAGGTAATTATTATGTAATGATAATGTAAAATATTCCCTATATATTAATATAATTTCTTGCAAATTTAGTTTGGAGATGCAGCATGGAAACAGGCCTTTTGGCCCATTGAATCACGCCGACCATTGATCACCCATACACACTAGTTCTGTGCTATCCCACATTCTCATCCACTCTCTACACACTGGGGGCAATTTACGGAGGGCCAATTAATCTACATCTTCTTTTGGGTGTGGGAGGAAATTAGAGCACCCAGAGGAAACCACTCAGTTACAGGGAAACATATAAACCCCGCACAGACAGCATCCATAGTCAGGATCAAACCCAGTTCTCTGGCGCTGTGAGACAGCAGCTCTACCAGCTGCACTATTGTTGTCCATGCCGTGCCACTGTGCTGCCCAATGTGTGTTGTGCTTTGTGGTCAGAGAAAGGTGGGGTGCACAGGAAATCAATTTTTGTTTGTATTTTGGAAGGAAGTCATGCAGTCTATCAAAACTGTATGGCTAAATCCAATCTAGTCTCATCATCATATCATCATATCATCATCATATATATACAGCCGGAAACAGGCCTTTTCGGCCCTCCAAGTCCGTGCCGCCCAGTGATCCCCGCACATTAACACTATCCTACACCCACTAGGGACAATTTTCACATTTACCCAGCCAATTAACCTACATACCTGTACGTCTTTGTACATACCTCACTACCCCTTCCTCTCCCCTTGCAAATGTTTACCTTTCAGATACTCTTAGAAACTTATCCACCTTCCTTTTAAACTTTACATTTGAATCTGTCAGTGGAGTGGAGGTATCAGGACATACTTGCAGTGTCCAGACTTGTGGGGAAAAATAACCTCAGAACATAGGTGTTCAGGCAGACTAATAAGATCTGTGGCATTAACTCTGCCACTGTGATCTTACAAAGATTTGTACATTCAGGAGGGGTGAGGAGAAATCAAGTGCTGTGCTATTTGCAACATTGAAAGAATTATAATTTCTTAAAATGACCTATGAATTATAATTACCTCGAGCCAATCATTCAAAATAAACCCACCACTCATCATTCATCCCAGTTAAAATATGAGCTTATAAAAGTGAAAAACTAAAATGTAATAAATAATTGGACATTCAGGAAATTATCACAGTAATTTCACCAGTGAACACGAACTACACAGTTTCATCTACAATTTTTAAAAATAATTTATCAATATTCCTTTAGAATTAAAGATTAATCGTATTGATAAACTCCAAGCTATTCCAGTAATTTTTAAATGAGAAATATTTACGTTCCAAAATGCTGATAATTGGTACTTTGAAACATTCTTCTGTACTTATTTTACGAAGCGAAGGAATAAATTGCACAATGTGAATTAGTCATTAGCACACCTGGATATTCATTTCTGTGAATTTATATTTTTTGTTTTTTCCGACATCTGCAAAAAAGAAGAGATTAATACTTAATATCTAGTCAAGTCAAGTTTATTTGTATAGCACATTTAAAAACAACCCACGTTGACCAAAGTGCTGCACATCTGATTAGGAAAAAAAAAAGAGACATACAGTGGCAGGCAGCCAAACATAACGGCGCGGCCATCTTGAACAAAATGTTAAGCGAAGTGATTTATTTACTGATTGATTGGTTATTTACTGATCGGTTAGTTACTGATTGGTTATTTACTGATCGGTTAGTTACTGATCAGTTAGGATAGGTTGAGCAAAAAGGGGACTGCCGTTGGAACAGAGGACCAGGCAGGTTCTACAAAAGGATAGTGGCACATAGGTTTTTGGATAGGCACACAGATATGCAGGGAATGGAGGAATATGAATCACGTGCAAGTTATGGAGATTAGTTTAACTTGGCAACACAGGGAACTGCAGATGCTGGTTTATAAAAAAAAACAAAGTGCGAGAGTAACTCAGCAGGGCAGGCACCATCTCTGGAGAATATGGATAGGTGATGTTTTGGGTCAGGACTCTTCATCAGACTGATTAAGGTGAGGGAGGGAGAAGAAATCTGGAAGAGAGGTGGGATATGGAAAAGCTTGACAAGTCATAAGTGGATGCAGTTGAGGGTGGGGGGGGGGGGGGTGATTTATTGGCAAATGGTCGGACAAAGGGGCCAGAAATGAAAAGACAAAAAGTCTGAGATAAGGATAGAGGAGCTGCAAACTTTGAAGACAGAGAAAGGAGTATTAGAATGGGGAGGGGGAAGAGGCAAAGTAGGTGGGGCATATGGAAGAGAAGGGAAAAAAAGCAGGGGGGGGGCTTGTAAGCTAGTCATGGTAGTTAGAGCTCTTGGGGCTAGCGGAATCAAAGGATATGGGGAGAAGGCAGGCAACGGTTACTGATTGTGGATGATCAGCCATGATCACAATGAAGTCAAGTCAAGTCAATTTTATTTGTATAGCACATTTAAAAACAACCCACGTTGACCAAAGTGCTGTACATTTGATTAGGTTCCAATAGGAAAGAAAAAAAATGAAAACATACAGTAGCACGCAAACAGTTCACAGCGCCTCCTCAATGAGCCTCAAACGCTAGGGAGTAGAAATATGTTTTGAGCCTGGACTTAAAGGAGTCGATGGAGGGGGCAGTTCTGATGGGGAGAGGGATGCTGTTCCACAGTCTAGGAGCTGCAACCGCAAAAGCGCGGTCACCCCTGAGTTTAAGCCTAGACCGCGGGATAGTGAATAGCCCCAAGTCGGCCGATCTGAGGGACCTGGAGTTAGAGAGGGGGGTTAGAAGATTTTTGATGTGGGGGGGGAGTGTCCATTTAGGGCTTTATACGTGAATAGGAGGAGCTTGAAGTTGATTCTGTACCGTACAGGGAGCCAGTGGAGAGAGGCCAGAATCGGGGTGATGTGGTCCCTTTTACGGGTATGGCAGACTGACCTTTCTGTCCTGGGCCTCCTCCATTGCCAGAGGGAGGCCAGGTGCAAACTGGAGGAAGAGCACCCCTTATTCCGCTTGGGTAGCTTATGGTATGAACATTGAAATCTCCAATTTTAGGTAACTAACCTCCACAGAACACCTCCTCCCCCCTGGCTCGAAGGTCCAAATGGCTTCCTCCTGCACCTATTTTCTATGTTTTCTATGTAAAATTGGAGATTCAATGTTCATACTGAGAGGGGCAGAAAGGGGCGTGGGGGGGAGGAGGTGTTCTGTGGAGGTTAGTTACCTAAAATTGGAGATTTCAATGTTCATACCATAAGCTACCCAAGCGGAATAAGGGGTGCTCTTCCTCCAGTTTGCACCTGGCCTCCCTCTGGCAATGGAGGAGGCCCAGGACAGAAAGGTCAGTCTGGGAATGGGAAGAGGAGTTAAAATGGTCAGCACCCAGGAGATCCAGTAGGCTTTGGCAGGTCGAGCGCAAGTGTTCAGCGAAACGGTCACCTATTCTACGTTTGGTCACGCCGATGTAATGTTTAACTCGGCATCATGTTTGGCACAGACATTGTAGGCCAAAGGGCTTGTTTCTGTGCTGTTCTATATTTGCATGTCGACATTTCAGGTAAAGCCCTTGCATCAGTCTCTTCGCAGATACTGCTTTACGTGCTGAGTTCCTCCAGTAGTTTGATTCTTTTTGCTCCGGATTCCAACATTTGCAGACTCTTGTGTCTCCTTTAATTTTGTCATTCTTCGCTAGACACAATGACAGTAAATTAGGGAAAATGCATAGTAACATGGATACAAAAGTTCAACTGTCGTATCTTTCTAGTAGAGTAAAATTCTCATAACACTTGGATAATTTCTGACATTGTTCATGCAACAGTGTACAAGGCAAAGGAAAGTATGATGTATGAGTTTTCTTACATAGATAACATCTCAGTGGGATTTAAGATTTTTTCCATGGTGAATAAAGACACATCGTTTAAATAATAAATGGCTGTGTTATAAAAGTATCAACTCACTAACTTGATTTAGGTTATAATTTGATGGAATGGATTCTTGGAAATGTAATTGGGGAAGCTTAATGTGCCTTCTGCAAAAGTAGGGTTGTTTTTCGCCAATACAGTTGATGTTTTTCAAAAATATTACTCATAGGGAGAAAAGATTTGAGTACTGAAGTCATGAAAATCAAAATTCTAACTGCAAACATTTGCATCTGCAAGGCATCCACATCCATGGGCTCTCAAGATGTGTTGTCTGATAAGAGTTTTGTGCACATTATTACTACTCATATGCTATCCTGCCACCCTCTGCAAAAGAATAGGAGAAAGCTCATGAGGAACATAAATACCACAATCACTATGATCTTCGCAAAGCCATCAGGAATGCCAAGAGACCATACTGAGACAAACTTGAGTACAATCACTGGGACACCCATCAACTGTGGTAAGGCCTGAATACCATGACTGGCTGCAAGGTGAAGTCAGGCAGCATCACTGGTGATAATGCAACTGTTCTGATCAACATAATGCATTCTATGCTTGCTTTGAGCAGAAGGCCAATAGATCGATGACATCTGACCCCTCAGACTCAGGTGTGCCTTTTCCTAGGTTAGATCAGCCTTCAGACGGTGAACCCACGGAAAGCAACTGGCCTGGATGAAGTCCTTGGCCACGTCCTTAGGAACTGCGTGGACTAACTAGCGAGAGTGTTCACGGGCATCTTTACTCTCTCTCTACTTCATTCTGAGTTTTACCTGCTTCAAGAAGACCACTATCATCATGATGTCAAAGTAAAGCAATATCTCATGCCTTAATGGCTACCAGTTGCCTTGACATCCACCATCATGAAGTGCTTCAAGATGCTGGTTATGGCACACATTAAACCCACCCTGCCAAGCAGGCATGATTCATTTCAGTTTGTCTTCTGCCACAACAGGTTTATGGCTGACTTGAATTTAATATGTGCCATAATCTTCATCAATGCCATCTCCCAGGTGCAACACTCATCCCTGGAATATCTGGATAAGAAGGACACCTACGACAGACTCCTATTACTGGACTACAGCTCTGCTTTCAATACCATTATCCCACCCAAGCCCATCTCCAAACTCGTGGAACTTGGGAGTCAACACTCCTCTCTGCAACTGGATCCTCAACTTCTTGACAAACAGACCACAATCACTCAAAGAGGATAGGAGATAAATCATCCTCTATGATAATCCTCAACACTGGTGCCCCTCTAGGATGCACCCTGTCAACCCCCTACAATACTCCTTATACACTCATGACTCACAGCATGGTTTGGGAACATCTCCATCCAAGATCCCAAGATACTACAGTGAGTTGTGGACATAGCCCAGACCATCACACAAATCAACCTCCCTCCCATTGACTCCATCTACTCTTCACTCTGCCTCAGCAAGGCCACCAGCTTAAGCAAGGACCAGTCTCACCCTCGTCACTCCCTCATCTCCCATCAGGCAAAAGGTACAGAAGTTTGAAAATGCATACCTCCACATTCAGGGAAAAAAAAATCCCAGCTGTTGTCAAGCAACTGAACTATCCTCTCACAAGCAAGAGTGCAATCCTGATCTTTAATCGGACCTTACCGGACTTTATCTTGCACTAAATGTTCAACCCTTTATCTGTACACTGTGGACAGTTTGATTAAAATCACATATGGTCTTTTCTTTGACTGGATAGCATGCAACAAAAGCTTTTCATTGTACCACCGTGCACGCAACAATAATAAACTAAGCATAAACCTAAACAATTGGTCATCTGAGTTGAAAAGTCTGTTTCCGAGTCTGGATGCCTATTAAATGGAACATTGGAGAGTTTTTCATCTAAGGAGGAAAGACGGTATTTAATCCTGTCTTTAGAGCTAATATATTTCTTGAAATGTTAATTTGTAGCAATGGTATTTCGTACCAGAATCCATGGAAAAGAAGCAAGGCAGCATATTTGAATTGCTTTTTTGTTTGCCAATTATGGGGAAATTGAAGATGAAACATGAATTTGAATGCTGTCAACATTACCAACTACGTCGTTTGCAATGTTGCCAACAGCGTCAGGTGTCAGAAACATAACCCATTTTATTTTGATTTGAGTAATGTGGATGCAATGTAAATTGAAGTAAAGCATATGGAGCAAGTGACATTTGTTCAAGCAACATCCATCCTCGATAAATAACCTTGTAACTTTTTCCAAATCTGTTAAGTCTTCATGTGTGAAATTTTTGACGGTGAATGTTAAATTAATTTGAAACTATAATGTGCCCAGTGAAAACAATTCTAATGAAAGAGCTTGGCATCGTTCACCTGTAATAGTCTCACCTCAATGGATGGAAAGATGTAAATTGTGCAGTAACCTGATTGAATATCTTGCCATTTTGTCCCACAGAACAACTCAATCTATTGAAAAGTTGGAAGTGGATCCAAGCAAACATGTTGACATAACCAATATTGTGACGGCAAAACAATCAGTTGCTCAAGGTCCTCTCAAATTACATCAAAGTAGGACACCGGAAAGGAACATCAGTGACTTCCAGGATAATCTTGAGGTTCCACCATTGCTCGATTAACAATAGAAATGAATCAGCACTATTTATCTGGATATCTGATAAAATGAAATTCTTCTTCTTGGATAATTCATCTGTTAACTCAACTATTATATAGTTTTCCTAATTTAAGTTTAAGCAGCATTAAAAATAAAGTTTTATCACTACTAGAATTGCTTGGGTTTCGTGTTCCTTATTAGTGAGTTGGTCATCTTGTATCAATCTCAAAGCCTATCTGTATGGCTGTTTGTTAATTAAACTGAAAACTGCACGATTGTAAGGGAGTTTTTAATCAATATTGCGATTCACTTTTGAAACTGTTTTATAAGTCGGATCCTAAGCAAGTTTCAAAGGAAGAAATCAAAATATTAAAATTATTTATATTGCCACATACTGGCAGGAGTTCAGAAAAATAAATGTAGATACATTTGACAATTATTTAACTGCTAATTAGTTTGTTTTAAAACAAAGCAAGCGGCCAAAAGCACCCAGCTAAGCCTGCAATAATGGAATAGAAATTAACTGCAGTGCCAGCATGGTACTTTTGTGTGCTCAACATGTGGTTTCTCAGGAACTTATTAAATAACTCCTTTGCATTTTATATATTCAACAAATCACTTGAAACACAAAAGAAGCTTTACTGGGAAGGTACTTGATCTTCACTTTTTGAAAAGGATACAATTTAATTGACCAATTTCATTTGAGCAATGGGTAACGTGATGATTCCTTGTTTGAGACAATCTTATTTTTAAAATGAAAACAAAAAACTGCTTGCCCAAACTACCAGCTATTCAATAACAATGAGCCCATCACCCAAATACATCACATAACGCTAATATACGTACCTCTCTCTTGAAGGGCAAGGTGATGCATAACCTGCACCGACAGCAAACGTGCATGGCATGATCACTGTGCCCTCTTTGGTGATTACCTTAATGGGAGCAGACAATATCAAACCATGACCAACAACACAAACATTGAAAATGACTGAATCCTCATACCTACTCCTTCTCGCTTCCACTCCTCGCCCAACCCACATTCTCTTTTGATTCTCCTTGTGTAAGCATGGATTTCTTGTTATTTTTTCCTCACCTCAACCCATTCTCTGCATCCTTCTCTTTCCAGCTTGTGTTTGTCCAACAGATTATTCTCTGAGAAGATTGCTTGGACCACTTAGAATTCCATAAAGCACAAATGTGAATGACATTATTCATGACCTTATTACTGCCTCTGCACCTGTGCCCTTGATGTTGCCTGTCATCCAGACAGCCAGTTAATATTCCTGTCATCCGTGCCAAGAAGTTGCTGTCCAAATTAGATTATAGGTCTAGACATGGTCAAGGTCCTATTTCAGGCCATCTGTAGTCTCCTCCATTGCAAGTGAAGCAATTTGCAAATAGTTCACAAGAGCGCAAGGACATATAATGCAAGCAGACGATATGTAATAAAAGATGTGTACGAGTGACTGATATTTATATTTTGGAAACTCAAGGAACTGCAGATGCTGGAATCTTAAGTAAAACACAAAGTGCAGGAGTAACTGGGTCAGGCAGCATTTCTGGAAGAACTAGATATGTTGACGTTTTGGGTCAGGATCATTTATTTCTATTTAACATCAGTTAATGTACATATCTATTTTTCTTTATTGTGTTTAATTTTGGCTCAGTGGATACTTTGATGGCCAGCATACAGTATGCTTGCTTTCAGCATATGGTATGCTTGCTTTCACAGCTTGGGACATTGAGAGTCATAAACATGCATCTTTACTGGACTTTGCTGAGGTCACATTTGGAATATTGCTTGCAGTTCTGGTCGCCCAATTACAGGAAGGATGTGGAGGCGTTGGAAAGGATACAGAGGAGGCTTACCAGAATTCCAGTATGCCTGAATTAGGGGGGTATTTGGGAGTGATTGGACAGACCTTGGAGAGTTTTCTCTGGAATGTCAGAGGTTGTGGGGAGACCTGTTAAAAGTATATAAAAATTATGAGAGGCATAGATCGGACAGACGGTCAGACCCTTTTTCACAGAATGGAAAAATCAAATACTGTAGGGGCAAAGTTTAAAGGAGATTTGCGGGGCTGGAATGGCTGAGTGTTGAGTGGCTGGAATACTCCGCGGGGGCTAGTGGTTTACGCAGATACGATAGTGGCATATTAGAAACTTGAATAGGCATATGGATGTGCAAGGAATGGAGGGATGAGGATTATGTGAAGACAGGTAAGAGTTGGGCTTGGCATTAGGGTTGGCACAGGCATTGTGACATATTAAGATGTGAACTTTGTTAAATGGGGAATTGGGATTAGAAACATAGAAAATAGATGCAGGAATAGGCCATTCGGCCTGCACCGCCATTGAATATGATCATGGCTGATCATCCAGCTCAGTAACCTGTACCTGCCTTCTCTCCATACCCCCTGATCCCTTTAGCCACAAGGGCCACATCTAACTCCCGTTTTCATTAGTAATGAGACAGGGTTAGTTAGTCATGGTCAGAAAGCCAGAAAGGAGCTACTCCCTTTCACCTGCACTCTGCTTACTCTGTTTGTAGTGAGTGGAAGCGAAAATGTTGGGGCTGTGAAGGGTGAGGGTGTTGAAACGGCAGTGGATCAGTGAAGGGCACAGGAGGGATTGAGAGATAGCTGGTGTTAAAGGTGAAAGTGTTAAGAGCCGACCAAAAGTAATGTGAAGAGCCGAGGGAGATGTGGGGGAAGGAGTGGGTGAAGGGGCTGAGAGGGATGGTGAGAATGGTGACTCCATTTTATGACCATACAAAAGGTGGCCATTTAGCCCATCAGACTTTGCTGGCTCTGAGGAGAACAATCCCATCTATCCCACTTCCCCCTCCTATTTTGCTGCAACCCAGCAGTTTGTTTTCCCTCACATATGCCCATCAATTTCCCCTTTGATTTTTCGGCCATTAATCTACACTACTTGGTAATTTACAGCAGCCAATTCACATGTGTTTGTAAGATAGAGTGTATGTCTATATACTGACTGACATCATGTGACCCCCCCCATTAATATCCATGCAACAGAATCTGCTCTCCAATTGCTCAGACCCCTTGTCACTGGATCAAGGTCTTGCGTGGTCAGATCTACATGGTAGCCGGCATGATAAAGGAATGTCACAGAACAACTACAAAATGAGGGTCAGTTTCTGCTTTGTCGGGACCCGCGTGGACAGAGGCAGCAGCCACGGACTTGATCGTCCCTCCTCTATAAGAGCTCAGGATCCCTAATGTTTTGACATTGACATTGCTGTCAGCAGCAAGACATGGGCCAGAGATGACAAAATCAACAACAGAGTGCATGCAGCTTTTTTTCAAGAAGCAAACTGGCAGAACGCCATCTCCATGGACTGACCTTTGCCATTAAGAATGAACGAATTATATGTCTTAGGTCTCTCTGAAATCAGTGATCATCTTGTGGCCTTTTGGCTTCCTCTCACTGTAAGTCCACATGCTAGGGCCATCAACGCACTTGTCCAAACTATGAATGAAACGAAGGACTATTTCTGTTCCATCATTGGAAAAAAGCCCTGCTCACATCCCAAAGGGTGACTAATAGATCATCCTGGGTGACTTCAGTGGCAGGCTGGGACAAGACACTTTGTCAAGGTGCAAAGAACAATAAGATTGGAGGGAAGGTAAATCCCACCGGGGATTATCGCCTGACAAATTGGTGTATGGCCTTGTCACAAACAAAGCCCAGTTTTGTCAGAGAAAGAAGTACAAGACCCCATAGTAATGCCTCCAGTCCTGGCACCTGTTATATCGCTGTCTGAGCAAGATGTGGGTTGGGTGTCTGAATAACCCATACATTGCCAGGTACTAGTGTCCGTTGAAGTGATCCATTGCCTATACTCTGTTTTTTCCCTCAGTCCGACTTCAAAATACTAATCACAACAGGAAAACTGCTGCAAGAAAATCAGTGTAAATTTTCTCAAAAACTCAGCAATGGTAGCCCTTCTTAGACATTGCCTCACAAACAACCTGTTTTATTCTCAGCCAATGGAGCATAAAGTTTAACCTGTGTCTGGATTACCCTGTGAAGAGGCTCTTGGCTTCCCAACCAAGAGCAACCAGGACTTAAATGAAAATAAAACTACTTGAAACATAATTAACAGAAGCATCTAGTGGAAAGAGAAATTGAAAATAGGAAGAAAAAGAAAGAGATTTGGCACTAATTAAACATTAAATGCTTTTTATTTCCACGGGTGCTACCTGACCAGCAGGGTGTTTCCAGCATTTCCTGTTTCTTGTTCTGATTGGCAACAATAGACAGCTTTTTGATTTTCAAAACTGGTTTAATGTAAACAACTAGAAATTAACTATACAGTTATTATTGGAAGAGGACCAACATTAGATGTAATTCCAGGAACTAAATTGGCCATGCAAGCTAATCATTACTAGGACAACATAGTTACCTTGCTTTCAAATACGCTTCCATTCTCCTAGGGCTTTCGTATGTAAATTGGAAGATTTTAAAATTGTTCTGATTATGCAGACTTACAGTTTTATTATCTAGTTTTATTAACTATTTCAAGGTTATTAAATATCACCGTTGGTTGGTATTTTCAATTGCACTCGAGAGCATCAAAGTTTTGAGGACGCCTCTTTTTTAGGTTTAATAGATTTAATTTACTTTTTATTGCAAGCAGATTTCCCATGACATTGCTGATGATAAATTAATGGTCATGTTATTGCAATGTGGAGGGGGTTGTGTGTGAGAGAAGGAATAAGTTGCTATTCGATAAAGCAATCAAGCCAAAATCTAATTTGGCTTGCATTGCATTAACAAAGTTGTTCCTCTTAATGGAGCACCCAGACATAGCATTATCTATCAAACAGGAGATGGGTATTATCCACTAAGGGAAAGCTATATGTTTGTAATTAAGGGACCTCGTTAATGTGGAATTAGATATTATTTTGTCTTTGCTTAATGCAGAGGTTTTTGTCAAGGGACATAGAGAGCTGATGAGTGTTGGGAAAGTATCAAAAGGTGGCAGCTCAGCTTTTGTAGAGAGTAATATGCGTTGTCATCTCCATTAACCCATGAGTGTAAGAGTTGGCCACTGACATCATTAGCCATATTGCTGGAAATGGCCAGTTCAAATTGGGTTTAAATACAGCAGAACTGGCACAGTTGGAGGCATAGTGATGCAGCAGGTAGGATCCGGGTTCGATTTTGACCTCAGGTGCTAACTTTGTGGAGTTTGCACATTCTCCCTATGATCGCATGGGCTTCCTTCTCGTGCTCTAGTTTCCTCCCACATCACAAGGTTTGTCCGTAAATTGCTTCTTGTGGGTAGGGAGTGGATGAGAAATTGTGATAATATAGAACTAGTGTGAATGGGTGATTGGTGGTCAATGAACTTGGTGGGCCAAAGGGCCTGCTTCCATGCCGTATCTCCCTACTAAACTAAGTTAAACTAAACTAACATAAACTGCACAGAATGAGGTCATTGTGATGCTCCCAAGATATGTGATATGAACTTGCATGATTCATTTCTTGATTAGTAGCTGGATTTTAAATGTGAAACATAGATAGCAGAGTTAATATTGCACAGCGACGTGGATTCTTGATTACGTTATGGATTATTTCCACTTAGATGTAACGTGCAAGCATTTGCTTGATTCCATCAATTATGACAATGACCATATTATCCCTACATTATGAATAAATATAGTTGTTTGTTATCTTCGGCAGTCCCTCGGGGTTGAGGATGACTTTCTTCTAATCCTGTGACTTAAATGAAGTCATCTACAGGTTCTGTCACAGGTAGGGCAGAAAGTCAGTTTAGAATGTTGTACGGTCTTTTTCTATTGCAAATGCCTCCAAATGCTTCTGTCAAAGAAATGTGAGCTACTCTATGCCTTCCTAGATGCTCCTTCTCCATTTTGTAATCTTGGGCCAGGGATTTCCATGAGTTTAGTTTAGAGATACAGTGCAGAAACAGGCCCTTCGGCCCATCGAGTCCACACCGACCAGCGATCCCCGCACATTAACACTATCCTACACACACTAGGGACAATTTTACACATTCACCAAGCCAATTAACCTACAAACCTGTACATCTTTGGAGTATGGGAGGAAACCGAAGACCTCGGAGAAAACCCATGCAAGTCACGGGGAGAACGTACAAACTCTATACTGATAGCACCCGTAGTCCGGATCGAACCCGGGTCTCCGGCGCTGCATGCACTGTAAAGCAGTAACTCTACCGCTGCTATTGTTGAAGATGTTACATTTTTATATGGATTTGTGAATGCCATTGATGTATCTTTTTCATCCTCTTGGAAATGTCTTCCCAGGGCAGACCTTGGAATAAAATACGTGCATTGGGAATTTGTTGGTAGATATGTGCTGGTTGAATGTGATCAGTGGCTTGATGCTTCCAAGGTTGACCTTGGGCAGGGTATTGAAATTGAATTGCCACAATTATCACACTGAATTACCACAACTAGAGAGCAGTCTTGCACTACTATCTACCTCATTGGAGACACTCGGACTATCTTTGATCGGACATTACTGGCTTTAACTTGCACTGAACGTTATTCATGTTATTTCCTTTATCATGTATCTGTACACTGTAAATGGCTCGATTGTAATCTTATATTGTCTTTCTGCGACTGGTTAGCACTCAACAAAAGCTTTTCACTGCATGTGACAATAAACTAAACTAAAAAAGTTAACTGGTTGGCCCATCCTGCCAATCAGTTTGCAGGATTTTGTAGAGACATTATTCCAGTTCCTTTGACATGTCTTCTGCAGAAAGTCCAGGACTACAAACTAAAAAAGGATAGGGAATCACTGCTGCACAGTAGACGATGAGCATGTTGATAATTTGAGTCAAAAGCTGTTCTAACTGACTGGAATTTTGTGGCAAATTTCATCATCAATGTTTACCTTCACTGAAAGGAGGCTTCTGAGATATGGAAAATGATCTACATTTACCATGGAACCTGATTGTTGGGGGATGGTGGTTTGCTTTGGAGGCAGGTTGTGAGAGGACGTTTGTCCTTTGGATGTTCCGGTTAAGGGCCATCCTATCAAACATTACAACAAATGAATCAACAATGATTTGGAGCTCAGCCTCTGAGAGTGCACAAACTCATCTGTTATTTACATACTGCAATTTGATGTTTGAGGCTGAGATGATTTTGATTCCCTTATAGAGATGATAAAAGTTTTTAATATCATCTAAGAGGGATAAGATAAAAGCAGTCTTTCGCTCATCTTGTGGTTTTACTCCAAACCAAAGATTGTTAACATTAGAAAGACCAAACATATCATTTTTGAACCATCTCTTCTCTGATTTGATTTTTCTTCTTGGCTATTATCATGAATTGAATATGATTTTTTGCAAAATGCTGGAGTAACTCAGTGGGACAGGCAGTATCTCTGGAGAGAAGGAAGGGGTGACGTTTCAGGTCGAGACCCTTCTTCAGACTGATCACTTACTGTCTCCGACTACATTTTATCTCTGTTTGCTTTGTTGTTGTTATCTTTTCCCAGGTAACAATGATCTATTCTACATTTTCCCTGGTCTCTTTTCCCCTTGTCCTATTTTCACACCTCACACTTCCTTATCTATGTCTCACCCTCTCCCCTGAGATCAGTCTGAAGAAGGGTCTCGACCCAAAACGTCACCCCTTACTTCTCACCAGAGATGCTCCCAGTCCCGCTGAGTTATTCCAGCTTTTTTTTGTCTACGCTTTAAACCAGTTTCTGCAGTTCCTTCCTACACATGATTTTTTGCAATCTTTCTGTCCTTACTTACCTTGAATTGTAACTAAAATTGGATCAGATTCAGTCTAGAATTTATGCAAAAATGCACCCTGTTGTCTGAAACATCATCTGGGCCTGTGTATGTAATGCAGCTAGTACAGGAAACAGGAAAAAAAATGAAAGTAGAGCTGGCAAAAATATATTAGGCTCACTGTGACGGATTGGCAGAACACAGCTGCCAAATGACACTGACAGTGAATGCTAAATGGAGAAAAATGTAATGAAAAACAGCTGAGTTGCATTTAGTTGTAAACATGTGAAAAGTGATTTAATATCTGCTGAACAAAATTAATGCTTCTCAACATATTAGTCACATTTCAAAAATCAGAAAAATGTGCCAAGAATAATCATTTATATTTATGATATATTTATGATATTTGCATTATTCTTGTATTTACTTCCCAATATTAATTTTAACCAGGTTTATAAAAGCCCAGTTTGAGGATTCAGGTTTTTTTTAAATCCTATGAAATCTTGCTTAAGTTAAAGTGTGTAGGAAGGAACTGCAGATGCTGGGTTACACTGAAGACAGACACAAAATGCTGGAGTAACTCAGCGGGTCAGGCAGCATCTTTGGAGAAAAAGAATAGGTGACATTTCAGGTTGAGACTTCTTCAGACTCAACCCGAAAAGTCACCTATTCCTTTTTTTCCAGAGATACCTCCTGAGCCACTGAGTTACTCCAGGATTTTGGGTCTATCTAAGTTATGGTTAAGGTCACTGCAACATAAAAACAGACACTGAACATTAGACAGTGATCTATGGGTATTTCCATTCTTCCACCTGAAACTAACATTCAGGCTTGACTTCATCTTTGAAATGACCTTGGACCTGCAGTATGGAGCAACATTTGTGAAAGGTTGGTGAACAGGTCAGGCTGATGAAATGTTATTAGTTCCAGCAAATTATTACAGGAGAAATTTTCAGAATTGGTTATTAACTGATGTGAGTCTATGCTTGTCCTTACCTCTTTTCAGGAAAACACAAATGGTTAAATTGAATAGTTGGCAGAAGGTTTGGCGATATAATCCTTTCCTAGATTTGGCTAGCCACTGTTTCTGGTCTTTGATTTGAAGTAATCCTTGCCAACTACTACATGACAAGAAGGAAATTATTGAAGTTCAATCAAAAACATTTTTTTTCATTTACACTGACTAACATAACCTATTTAGGAAGATGGAAGATTACTGCGTAAAAGTTATATAGTAGCAGGCCAAGCATTTTTGAGAGAGATGCAAAAAATAACATTATGACTTTTGTGAAAGGCTACACTTTAGATGCAATTTGATGTGCTGGTCACTGAAGTAAACGAAAAGAATCGAATATGAAATATTACTTCATGTCAAACACTCAAAATCTTAAAGGTACTGTAAATGCTCCTCTATATCTCACTAACTGTCCATCTGCTTGCATCTTGTTCTGAAAGCACTCTACACTGTTGGGCAAACAGTGGAATTTGGAGTAACAGCTGGTAAGGCAGCATCTATGAAGGAAACCTATCCATTCGCTCCACAGATGCTGCCTGACTAGCTGAGTTACTCCAGCACTTTGTGTTTTGCCCTGCAGTTCCTTGTGTCTACACTGTTTGGGTTTAGTTGACAATTTAAAGTTCACACTGGTACTGCCCAATATGCTTACCATAAGTTCTTATGTTCATAAATGATAGGAGCAGAATTAGGCCATTCAGCCCATCGTCTACTCGGCCATTCAATCGTGGCTGATCTATCTTTCCCTCTTAACCCCATTCTCCTGCCTTCTCCCCATAAACCCTGACACCCAAATCCCACTGATGGAATTACAATATGATGAATATTGATGAAGGCAGTTGCAAATGCAATATGAATCAAAACTAAAGCACATATATAATTTAATTAGTAATGAATTGTATATGCTTTATTATTTCCATTGCTTTTCCTTGCATCTATAATGTGAAATGCAGCAAGTGGGTTTCAATTATTTCGGCCAACTATCTTTTGCAAGTTATAAAATGCAATGTACTCAGGCTAATGGTGTAAGAAATTAAATATGTGCAGCGTATTCATGAGCATTCAACTAAAGAATTTATTTTCTTTATTGGCAGCGATGCTCATCTCATTTGCAAGATGGTTCAGTTTGATCATTGGAAACATATCCAAGGGAGGATAGGGTTTTTTATTTATTTAACTTTTTTGTGTTATCTATTGAGGACTGTGTTTACAAACCTATTGTGCCACTGCTGCAAGTAAGAAATTCATTGTTCCATTTCGAACATGTGACAGTATAACACTCTTGACTCTCTTGAAGGAATATTAGTATATTCCCCCAGGTCAACATTCCCAGCATTGAAGCCCTAATTAAACACAGTCAGATCTGCTCGGCAGACCACATTGAATGTATGCTCAACGGCACAACCCTGGAATAGACATTCTATTATGGTCTCTGTCATGTGAATAGATAACCTAGAGTAGAGAGAAGAAAAGATTCAAGATGTTCCCAGAACTTCCTTAGAAAATGTGCAACATTCCAACAGTGCCTTTGTCTGCTCCAAGTAGAACAATGGGAATGGCACTGAGAACCTCAAGTCCACATGGTGGTATCATATCGAAACCAAGAATAAGTAGTGGAAAGAATGCTCACCATTATCCACACCGCCGATAATCTATTGGTCCCACATTGGTTTAGTTTAGTTTAGTTTAGAGAAACAGTGCGGAAACAGGACCTTCGACCCACCAGTGATCCCCACACACTAGCACTAGGGACAATTTATAATTATACCAAGCCAATTAACCTAGAAACCTGTTGTCTTTGGAGAGCGGGAGGAAACCGGAGATTCCCGAGAAAACCCATTCAGGTCTCTAGGAGAACCTACAAAATCTGTACAGACAGCACCTGTGGTCAGGATTGAACCCGGGTCTCTAGCACTGTAAGGTAGTATCTCTATTGCTCCGCCACCCTGCTGCCCTAATTGATCTCATCAGTCGAATCAAAACTCATGTATCCTGAATAGAAGCACTCCAAAGACATCTAGGTTTGTAGATTAATTGGCTGGGTAAATGTAAAAATGATCCCTAGTGTGTGTATGATCATGTTAATATGCAGGGATCACTAGTCGGCGCGGACCCGGTGGGCCGAAGGGCCTGTTTCCGCTCTGCTTCTCTAAATTAAACAAAACTAAACTAAAGCAAGCCAAGCTAGATCCTGAGGAACCCAAGAGGATTTTGTGAATCAGAGGTGATGTGTATAGCAATTCATTCTTCCCTCGCACAATTAAAGCATGGAATAGTCTTCACCCTACTATAGTTACTCAACCAGACGCAACTAAATTTAAGGCAGTTCTTCTTCTCCAAGAAGCCCTTCTTGCTTAAGTCCATACTCCGCCACCTCCAGTTTAAATTCCATTTGGAATATTTTGGAGGACCAAGAACTGATACTACTCCAAGTGTGCACGGGCTAGACAGACCCAGCCTGTGGGTCAGAGGCTGCATACCACAGTTTTAAACTGACACAAAAGGGAAGAATACCTCTGTGCATTTACAGGAAATGAAATTTAATTTATCTTGACTTGGCTCAATTTTATAAGACATGGCATAAATGAATATTTCTGCAAATAGTAGTATATTGGTCTCTGGTGATCTCACCGCCACCACATTTTGTGCTGATTTTGAGCCTTTGAGCCTCTCAGTGGATTTTCATGACACAGTTTCATCACATTCAATCCATCATTGTAGGTTTAAGAATTACATAACATTACAGTGCCCTCCATAATGTTTGGGACAAAGACCCATCATTTATTTATTTGCCTCTGTACTCCACAATTTGAGATTTGTAATAGAAAAATCACATGTGTTTAAAGTGCACATTGTCAGATTTTAATAAAGGCCATTTTTATACATTTTGGTTTTACCATGTAGAAATTACAGCAGTGTTTATACATAGTCCCCCCCCCCCCCCCCCCCCCCATCAGAGTGATGGCAAGAGTAAAATATGGAGTAAAATATGGAGAAGGAACTGCCCAAGATCCAAAGCATACCACCTCATCTGTGAAACACGGTGATGGGGGTGTTATGGTCTGGGCATGTCTGGCTGCTGAAGGTACTGGCTCACTTATCTTCATTGATGATACAACTGCTGATGGTAATACCATAATGAATTCTGAAGTGTATAGACACATGCTATCTGCTCAAGTTCAAACAAATGCCTCAAAACTCATTAGCCGCGGTCCATTCTACATCAAGACAATTATCCCAAACATACTGTTAACATACTGTTAACGCAACAAAGGAGGTTTTCAAAGCTAAAAAAATGGTAAATTCTTTAGTGGCCAAGTCAATCACTCGATCTGAATCCAATTGAGCATGCCTTTTATATGCTGAAGAGAAAACTGAAGGGGACTAGCCCCCAAAACAAGCAGAAGCTAAAGATGGCTGCAATACAGGCCTGGCAGAGCATCACCAGAGAAGACACCCAGCAACTGGTGATGTTCATGAATTGCAGACTTCAAGCAGTCATTGCATGCAAAGGATATGCAACAAAATACAAAACATGACTACTTTCATTTACATGACATTGTTGTGTCTCAAACATTATGGTGCCCTGAAATGGGGGGACTATGTATAAACATAGCTGTAATTTCTACATGGTGAAACCAAAATGTATAAAAATGACCTTTATTAAAATCTGACAATGTGCACTTTAACCACATGTGGTTTTTTATTATTACAAATTTCAAATTGTGGAGTACAGAGGTAAATAAATGATGGGTCTTTGTCCCAATCATTATGGAGGGCACTGTATGTGGCAACATCAGTTCTTACCATCTGTATTGATTTTCTAGTGACTTTTATCTATTTCGCTTTGTGAGTCTTTGCGTTTCCTCCACCTAGAGCAAATATATGAGTTACTCAAAAAGGTTCAGATAACAAATTGTCACTACGAAAATAATTACTTATGATTCAGAGGAAACAAAGCTTTCGTAATTATTTGCAGCACATTTGATCAGAGGCAAGTAACTCATCTCCTGACACTCAAACCCTTTCCAACATCTACAAGGCAGGAGCATGATGGAATTATTGGATGAAAACCTCTCCCCTCAACTCTAAAGTACCCCAACATTATCCAACACGAGTTTGTACATTCTCCCTGTGACTGCGCAGGTTTTCTCCAGGTGCTCTGGTTTCCTTCCATATTCAAGAGACCTGCAGGCTTGTAGGTTAATTGGCTTCTGCAAATTGCCCCTAGTGTGTGGGATGTGAAAGTGTGATAACATCAAGCTAGTGTATGGGTGATCGATGGTCTACGTGGGCTCGGAATGCTGAAGGGCCTGTTTCCACGCTGTATCTCTAAACGAAACACTGGACCTCTATCAACCATCTTGAACATGCATCACTGATGCATTGAGGCTGCAATGTGTACCATCTACAAAATGCACCACAGTTATATGCCTAGCACATTGCAAACCTGTAACCTCTGCTGCAAAGAAGGCTAAGAACAACACCACCACCTGCAGGTTCCTCTCCAAGTTACTCACCATCTTGAATTCAAAATATATCGCCAGGCTTTCATGTGTGCTTAGTCTAAATCCTGGAATCGCCTCTCCAACGGCATTATAGGACTACCTTTACCAAGACTGCAGCTGTTCAAAAAGATATTTCACCACCATGTTTTCAAGAACAATTAGGGACAGGCAATAAATGCAGATTTTGTCTGAAATCCTGAAAACCAAATAAATTTTAAAATAACTCTTCTCCGACAGATCTGTGCCATTAATCAAAATGCATAATTAACAACAGATACTGGAAATTTAAAATAAAAGCAGAAAATGCTGATAATTATCTACAGATTAGGCAGTATCTGTGGAAGAAAAAGAAACAAAGTTAACATTTCAAATTAAGGAGGTGCCATCAGATCTGTGCAGCACTTACGCTTCACTGGAGACATCTCCCTTATTCAATTGAGTCCATCAACTTGTCTTTATAGCTATCTGTTTCCTGAATTTATCGAGTTTACCTTCACTTATCTCAATTCTGCCCTATGGAATGAGCTTTACATGCTGATAATGCAAAAGGCAAAGGAAATTCTCCTAAATTCCCCTTTGAAGTTATTGCTGAATTTATTTTATCCAAGCGTTTAGAAAAATAATTGTGAAAGGAGGTTGAACAGGTCTGTCCCATCAGGTTTTATTAGTTACAGAAATTCATTACAGGAGAAATTTTCAGAATTGGCTGTTAATTAATGTGGGCCTATACTTGCCCTTCAGCCTATACTTGCCCGATAATTGTTTTTCTTCAGTAAAACACGAATTGTTTAATTGAATAGATGTGCAGTAATAGGAAGGTTCAGCGATGTAATCTTTGCTAGATTTGACTAGCCACAGTTCCTGATCTGTGAGTTATAGTAATCCTTGCGGACTGATGAGAACAATATTATTTACATTCAATCAAAAACTTTTATTGTCATTTATACTGACTTACAAAACCTGTTTAGCGAAATGTAAATTTATTGCCTAAAACCTATATGGTAGCATGCCAAGCATTTTGAGGCGGGTTCCTTTGTTTGTAAAAGGCTTTAGGCGTAATTTGATGCTTTGGTCACTGAAGCCAATGAAGAAGAATAAAATTAGAACCACTAAGATCATAAAATTCTAAGAGACAGGAGCAGAATTAGGCCATTCGGCCCATCAAGTCTATTCCACCATTCAATCACGGCTGATGTATCTCTCCCTCCTGACCCCCTTCTCCCCATAACCTCTGACACCTGTATTAATCAAGAATCTATCTATCTCTGCCTTAAATATATCCACTGCCTTGGACTCTGCAGCCTTCTGTGGCAAAGAATTCCACAGATTCACCACCCTCCACACAGTAGCACAGTGTGAAGTATCACAGTACTTCATGTCAAACACTCAATATCTTAAAGATATTGTAAATGCTTTTCTTTATCTCACTAATTGTCCATATGGTCGCACCTTATTCTAAAAGCACTCTACACTGTTGGGTAAAAGATAAAGTGCTGGAGTAACTCAGCTGGTCAAGCAGCATCTGTGGAGGGAGCCTATCCATTGGGGTTCAATGGACAATTTAAAGTTTGCACAGGTACTGCCCAATTTGTTTACCTGATATGTTCTCTCCGAATCCCACTGATTGACATGACAAGTGTGATTAACATCTATGAAGGCAATTGCAAATGCAAATGCTCATCTCTACTAAAGTACATAAATAACTTAATTAGTAATGAATTATATAAGCTTCCTCATATCCATTGTTATTAAATAATTATCTTTGAATCTATAATGTGAAATGTAGCAAGTGGGTTTCATATATTTAGGACTAGCTATATTGTGCAAAGTATGAAGGGTGCTGTGTAAGGAATCACACATGTTGAGTACATTCGCTGTTGAATGCACTTTTCCTCTTGTAATGTTTTTCCCTGGCTAGCTGGCAGCTGAGAACTAGCCCACCAGAGAGAGAGAAGGGTTAAATTTAGAGTTGCACAGGAGGCCAGAATCATAGGAAAACAGATATCTCAGAGGGTTGTAGGGCTGGTAAAGTTTATAGAGACGGGGAGGGACAAAACCAGAAAATAATTTGTAAACATGAACAAGAATAGGTTCTCCCTGTGACTTGCATCGGTTTTCTCCAGGAGCTATGGTTTGCTCCCACACTCCAAAGACGTACAGGCTTGTCTAATTGGCTTGGTATAATTGTAAATTGTCCCCAGTGTGTAGGATAGTGCTAGTGTACAGGGATCGTTGGGAGGCACGGACTCGATGCGCCGAAAGGCCTGTTTCCGCGGTGTGTCTCTAAACTATACTAATCTAAAGAATATTAAGACTGAACTCTTGCAGGATAAAAATTGGTGTATTTCACCAAGTGTAAGGACAATGAACTTACAAAGCCAGCTGCTAAAGGTAGAACATTAGAAGAAAGAAAGTGCATTCAAGAGCTTTGGTGCCATGAATATTGGATAATCACAATAAACATATTAATGCAGTAATTGTTTACATTAGCCTTTAGTACAGGGACCACTATCTGCCCTCTTGCTCTGAGTACATGATTGTGCATACGCCGAGCCTATGAGAGAGATTATAAATCTTAATCAGTGTCTTTGCTGACAGTAATATGATTCTATCTAACTCAGAAGGAAGCAACAACATCCATTCTGCCAGTGCCAGTTCTCTGCAAAGTATATCTGCTTCACCCATTCCATAATCTTCTAATGTGTCTTCTTCAAATATTTATCCAGTTCCCTTTTAAAAGCAATTATGTGTTCAAATTCCACCATTGTTTCCGGCACGGCATTGCATTCTACTCTTGTTCTTCCAGGATATTTTTCTCAAGATAAATTTCATCTGCACCTGGTGTAAATCCAGCAGTCAAGCCCTGTGGGCAATCTCGCAATGAAATACTGTTTTACTAGCAGGGAGACAAAGTATGATCTCTAAAACCTGCAGAGCTGCTTATCCAAGATAATGCCCAGTCACATCAATTTGAGTCCGCTGGGACTTCCTTTCACTAATTTAGCTTCAGATTTATTTATTTGTTTGCATATTAACTTCAATAAGTAGTGCAATACACTCAAGCAAGTGCCTCCTTAGGAAGCAGACAATATTTTGAGGAAATGGAAAGCAGCATTAAACGAGTGTGCAGCTTACAATGCACTAGTAACCTGAGACCAGTTGGCTGGTGCTTATTAACAAGAGTGCAGAATCCTGTCAGCACTAAACTTCCTGTAATTGAGTAGTGTCTCAGGCGTACACTGTGATGATTGTTGGGCAGATAGTTCAGGAGAAAGGTGCCTTAGAGTCAATTACCATCCACTTTAATTCAGTGAGGCAGTTTGATGATCTCATATCAGATGACACCAATATTGCTGGGAATGCAGACTATGAGGAAGGCTGTCAAAGTATTGAGCGGGATATAGATCAGTTATAGAAATGGGCAGAGAAATGGCAGATGGAGTTTAATCCGAGCAAGTGTGAGGTATTGCACTTTGGGAGATCAAATGTAAGGGGATAATAAACAATTAATGGCGTGACCTTCAACAACATTGATGTACAGAAGGATCTGGGGGTCCAAGTCCATAACTCCCTGAAAAAGGCTACGCGAGTAGAGTGGTAAAGTAGTACATGGTATGCTTGCTTTCATAGGTCAGGGCATTGAATATAAAAGCCAGGAAGTTATAATGCAGCTTCATAGGACTTTGCTAAGGCACATTTGGAGCATTGTATGCCCCAATACTCACAATGAATGGCGGTGCTGGCTTCAAGGGCGAATGGCCTCCTCCTGCACCTATTTTCTATGTTAATACCCTCACACACTTAGCACTTCTATAAGGTGACACTCACCATTCACTGCTTGTACATATCATTATTCAATGATGAAAGCCCAATCACAACAAAAGGCTATCCAGCTCTCACTATCATACTCATCTCACTCTTGCTGAACAAACTGGTGCATAATTGGCAAGGAAACAAAGGGGATCAGGCTTTCATACAGGTATTCATACAGTGCTATCCTCCATTAGGACGATCCAGATATGGAGTCCAGGTTTGGTGATGGAGTTCTTGGATGATAGCTGAAGTGTAAAATGTGGTATTTTAAAGAAGCACTTCAATTTTTCATTGTTCCCAGATGTTAGTAAGGAGCACTTTACAGAGTTACTGAGCTGGGTATGCCTGTTTTTTGGTTCTCAATCATTCCCAGGGACATTCTCCTGATTTCTTCCTGGCATTGTTCCTTTTCAGAGGACTATTGGGAATGAGGCCAACTTGGGAAAGACCAATTACTTCCTTCTCCATGGACATGTTTTTTTGTAGAAGTGTTTCACTGTCACAATCATATATAATTTGAGCAAAGTGCTGGAGGAACTCAGTGAGTCAGGCAGCATCTGAGGAGAGAATGGACAGGTGATGTTTCAGACTGAAGAAGGGTCCCCACCTGAAAAGTTGCTTCTTCATCCCCTCCCCAGCTGCCTGAACTGCTGACCCTCCTGCACTTTGTGTTTTGCTCGAATCCTTCATCTGCAGTCTCTTGCGTCCACATATAATTCAACACATTTAATTAACTGAATGTAAATGTCCCCAGTCCTCATGATTCAAGCTGAAAAATTGCTGGAGCCAGTCCTGTGGTAACTAGTGCAATAAAATAGGAGGTGGTTGATGGGCTGAATGGTCACCTTTCAGTTCTATAAAGACAAATAAATCCAACTACTCCAGAGATAGGCATAAAATGCTGGAGGAACTCAACAGGCAGGCAGCATCTCGGGAGAAAAAGAATAGGTGATGTTTCGGGTTGAGACCCTTCTTCAGACTGAGAGTGAGGGGAGAGTGAAATTAGAGGTATGAAAAGGTACAGAACAAATCAGAGCCTGCACCAATGACCAAGGAAAGGTGGAGCCCACAATGGTCCATTGTTGGTTGTGGATGATGTGATAACGAAGGGAAACAAACACTGAAATTAGCAGGATAACGAGGGTGGGGGAGGGACACAAAGAGAGGGAATGCAATGGTTACTTGAAATTAGATAAACTACTCCAGGTTTATGAGGAAAAGCTGGGACGTGGTAATGTGCATTTTCAAGGAGTTGATGGCAATTGATGGGCTTGGTGACTTGTCGTGGGTGGGGGGGGGGAAATCCGAGACCAGGAACAAGAGCACTGGAGGCTATGGAAACTGTTAGTATTTTACCACTCTATGTGGGAAGGCGCGCTGGGATGGCATTGGGACAGGATTGATGTGTACTACAGACAAGCATGAGCATTCCCCCCCTTTTGAAGTCTCTCCATGTATAACTTGGAGAAAATAAAATCGAAATTAAACGGGCAAAAGTTATCGTGAATAACGATTGTGTTGAGTGGTCCATGGTTTATTGAGTGCTGCATATTGTAATGCTGATCACGTGCTGTGGTTTGGTGTGGCGTGGCGAGATGAACCTGCTTTCCTTCATTTATTAGCTTTGCTTCCTCTCCGGGAAGGGAAACAAAAACCCTCCCCAAACAAATTCACTTGCACGTCTCGCCACCAACACTGCAAAACATTCATTGACTGCCAGCCTCGCTCGGCTCAGTGGGGCCACGTCGGTCAGTCAGTCAGTCAGTCATCACAACAGGTTCCAAGGGAAGCGGGCAAGATGCTCACCAGCCGACCTGACTGAAAGGAAGGAGACAACACAGACAACCACCCCCCTCCAAGGAACCAGATCCTGATGGGACCTCTCCGTCTCTGTTTGCAAGCCATGGCATTGGCTTTCTGTGCCACCCTGCCCACGGTGAGCGTCGGCGTGCCTACTGACCATGGGGCTCAAGTCCAGGAGTGGTAGTGGCAATGGCAAAGGCTCAGGCTCAGGCGACGGCTCCGGCAAGAAGCCGCGGGTGGGTTTCGCCGCCGAGCCCGAGCCAGAGCCAGAGCCCGAGGCGGTGGGGTTGGGGCTGAGCTCCGGAGGGGACCGCGACGGCGCTCGGCTGCTGGAAGGGAAGAGCAGAGGAGAAGGCAGACCGGGATCCAAGCAAAGCCTCAGCCTGCTGACCAAACCGCTGAGCGGACGGCCAAGCAAGAGAAAAGCCAGCTGCAGAAAGCTGCAGAACTTTATCTACGATGCGCTGGAGAGACCCGGAGGATGGGCTCTGGTCTATCACGCCTTCGTGTAAGTAGCACTCGATGCAAAGCTCCCTTTCGCATCTGCAGCTGGGCTTTATTGATATGCAACGGCGGGGTGATTGCACTGGGATTGCTTCTTTGTTGTGCCTAATTGCCTCTTGCTTTGTCGTGTCAAATATTGCGAATCACCGGTCCTCGCTTTGTCTAACCCCAAATGTACCCATACAAAAGGTGCATTCCTGTTGTTGGTGCTCTGTCACACACAAACCCTGACAGTTCCCTCGTATGCCGCTGTTAATCAGCATTCACCATCATTAATGTCTGCATTTTTTTTAAAAAAAAACACATTTTTAAAACAGCATTAACTGCAGAAATTCTATTTCGACTCGCAGAGCAAAGATTTCGTGCCCGTTACCGTGTAAGGTTCTAGGTAAAATGATGGGAAAGGGTGTATTGGATTTGTTGGACTGGTTGCGCGATCCTTTTAGCCGAGAGCCACACCTAGATGCGATTTAGGAAATTGCTAGTTTGCAAATGGGGCACTTTTGTTTTTAAACGAGGAGTCATAACAGCACAAGTCATCATTGGTGGTCTGGTCTATTGATTGCAGAATAAGCCAGTGGATTGTTTGACATCTTCCCGAGTTTTAGTGGAAATCTCCATCTGAAGCAGTGACGTGATCCCTGGTGATATCGAGACATCATCAAATAAACCCCAGGTTTATTCTAGACAGCGATGATTTTACCACGTTTTCGTGGGTACTTTAAAAGCGACACCCACTCAATAAATCGTCCCCCCCCCCCATGGGATAAGCTCTCATGCCAATTAGTTTAAAAAACAGTTCTCATTATTTATAAATGCAATCGTTTTTTTTAAACACAAATCTATATTCTACCTCACTTGGCAATTATTTCTGTACTTTCTATTAGCAATGAGGGGCAGGCAGCACAGTGGCGCAGCGGTAGAGCTGCTGCCTTACAGCGCCATTGACCCGGGTTCAATCCTGACCACGGGTGCTGACAGTACGGAGTTTGCACGTTCTCCCTGTGACAGCGCGGGTTTTCTCTGGGTGCTCGGGTCGTCCCCCCCCCACACACACACACACACACATATACACACACACTCCAAAGACGTGCAGGTTTGAAGGTTAATTGGCTTCTGTAAATTGTTCCTAGTGTGTAGGAGAGAACTAGTGTACAGGGTGATTGCTGGTCGGCGCGGACTCGGTGGGCTGAAGGGCTTGTTTCCACACTATATCTCAAAGGTAAACTAAAGCAAAGGAAGACCTGAAGAGATACAACACGATGCTTAATCCTTCAACCAGCTACACTTTGTCCAAAGTAAAATCTACACTCCTTCATGTTTCTGGTGTAGGAAATGTTGTGTGCCATCATCTCATCCCCAGTAATTATTGCAGAGAAAGGATAAGTCCTCTATTTAGATCATCTGTTAAACCTAGAGCAGGAGCCTGCATTTGTGTACTTACACTGAAAGATAGACTTTTGAACTTGGAGGATCATAGACTAATGGATGTTGGGAAGTGTTGAGGGAACCCAATGCACTCCAAAGAAGTAAAGTTTCACCCTTGGGTGTAAATAGAATAAGATTCTGTTACATCATCATTGAATATAAAAATGAATAATTCAAAATAAAACCATAATAAACGATATATTGTATTCTATATTTATTAAATACTTAAAATATTATTGCCATTCTTCAAAATGCCCTGCTGTTAGATATGCTGACTGTGAAGTGGTAAGCTCGTTTTGTGAATTTGGAATAAAAATAACATGATTATGATCGTGTGGTGCCAGTTGGCAATCAAGTTACTGTTTCAACCCTTGTTTCTTTTGGGAGGTGACTTTTTACACATCTACTAATGCATCTTTGCACAGGATTGAACAAAAACATGTTTGCTACATAGTTCACCAGACGAGATGATCTCTTGTTTTTAGCAGCAGAGAAAATACCCTTCCATTCTGTACGATTCAGGCAATAAAACACAAATCCAATTTCTTCACAGTTAGCACGATTGTGCTGAAAAATCAATGCAGTAGATTTCACTGGACTCTAGCACATTTAAAAATTGTTAGAGGTATCACAGCCTCATGGTAGACTTTTCTTAATTGTCACCTTCTGGCCTAATATTGATGTAGTTACAGTAGGTTCATTTTTAACTACTTTAGTTTGTGTTGTAATTAAACACCATCAATTTTTGTATTGTCGCATATTATTTCAGCCATTATGCTTTATTATCCATTTGTCAGTATGATTGAATCTATCATATAAATATACGACAAAATGCTGGAGTGAAGAAGGGTCTCGACCCGAAACGTCACCCATTCCTTCTCTCCTGAGATGCTGCCTGACCTGCTGAGTTACTCCAGCATTTTGTGAAATAAATACCTTCGATTTGTACCAGCATCTGCAGTTATTTTCTTACAATATAAATATACCATATCCTCAACAGTGTTTTTGTACTTCACTGCTGTAACCACATCATGCACAAATAATAGCGATCCCACAGTCGATTCCAGACCATTTAATAAATAAAATTCACTGGGAATAATGCCTGCAAAATTGCCTGCAGTCCAACAGAAGCTCTCGCTGTTGTTCAGATAATTTCCCACTAAATTTCTTTATTGATGTGAATAATCAGGGTCCAAATAGAAATCTTTCTTATGGAACTTTGTCAAAACACTTTGAAATAAATTGCATTGTGCAGAATCAGACTTGCCAATTCTTTCAGAAACAAATCCTCCAATATATAAGATAGACACAAAATGCTGGAGTAACTCAGCGGGGCAGGCGGCATGGCTGGAAAGAAGGGATGGGGACGTTTCGGGTCACAGTTCCTTCTTACATTCCACCAATATATGTTGTTCTTCTAAAGTTGACATTTCCTTACCATTTCTTGCATAATTCCATTGCATGGGCTTCTCCTGATGACCCATTTGACTTACGTTAACATATCTAGAAGTTATGTTCATAGTCTTCTAGTTGTCTGGGTCCAATTTATTTTTCTTTTGAACTAAATGTTAAAGTTGACCAATATTGCAGTTGACGTGTTGCCTTTCAGGCCTAAAAAGTTTAATTGCAGTTTGGAAACAAAGCAAGCGGTAACAGCAAGTTTCTTCTTTGTTGTTTTAAAGAATGTTACAAATTGGAGAATGTTTGGCTGCATCTTAAAATATTGGATGCCTTTGCAGATTGTTAGGCGTCTTTAATAATTGTGCCATATCTAAATCGTGTTATCTCTAAAGTCTAGTTAATTTTGTATATATATATATATATATTCAGTAAATTAGTTTGTTTTCAATACTGGGGTGCATAACACCCAATAATTTTCTTGCAATGTTAACCCATTCTCCACATATTCTGGGAGACTCCTTTAACAGCTCACATTTTCCCAGTCTCCTCTATCTTGTTCAGTACATAATCAAACCATTATAGTGTGAGGAAAATATCTAAATCCTTAAATAAAACAAAATATTTCTGCAGTTTTTCACTGTTCTCTCTTTAATAGCACCTCTCCACATTCTCCAGCATTGTACTTGCACAATATTACTGGGCTTACTGTAGCTCTGTGTTCAAAATAAATAGTTTCAATAAGTGCCTCAAGAGGAGGGACAACTGGAAAGTATGGCTGTATCCCAAGCTGCTAAGTCACTTTTCCATTGCATTATCCCCAGCAATGGAGTTAATTTATTTTGCTATTCTACATGGTGGCATGGAGGAGCAGTGATAATACTACAATCCCGGAGGCTCTGTTCTTTAATCTGCCGTTTAATTGCTGAAATTTAATTTGCAGACCCCAATATTACTAATCCTCTGTTCCATTTCCGTCTGTTCCATTGGACCCTCAGAATGTTTGCAACTTAATTGTGATAACCCTTGACTTGGGAAGGGGGGGGTGGCAGAGTTATATTTGAGATCCTTGGTTGCATCTGCAGAAATCTCTGTTCCCTGGCTGTGGAATCAACTATTATCACTTAACATCTGCAGTTTGCATTTCGCAGGTGAATGCTGTCTTCACACATTTAGATTTTTTTTTTGCTGAGGTTGTTTCACGACCAGCCTTTACTACGTTTATAATTCTGTTCCATTCAAAAGCGGAATTAATTTCAAAACTGTCAATACCTTTTCCGATAATTTTCATTTAAAATTTGATTTTGGATTTGAGATGTCTTGTTTTCCATTAAGAAAATCGCATAGCAAAGTAGCTAAATGGGATATACTTTTTGTGTATCAGGTCAAGAAGCCTGAAATATAATTTCTAAAAGTTACGAAAGTAACATCATAGAGTTTGAGTGCTGTATTTATGTACAGTTTGTAAAAAAGAAAAGTTGGATTATTTAAAATTTAATGTTTAATACATGTCAGAACACAAGATAATAGGAGCTCCTGGCACATCAAGCCTAGTGACCATTCAATTTTATCATGGAGGATCAGCCCCAGGCCTCAACTCCTCAACATGTTACCCTGTCTACTGGTGTCACTACTTTCAGAGAAATCTGTACTTGTGCCTCTGAGTCTCCCTGTTTCACTACACTCCCTAGGGCCATGTCCTTTACCATTTAAGCCTTGCCCTGTTTAATTTCCTAAAAGATATCACTTTACATGTGTCTGCATTGAATTCCATTTGCCATTCCCTTGCTCACTTTCCCAGTCGATCTATATCCTATTGTCATTTTAGACAACCTTCTTCGCTGTCCATCACGCCACCAATTTTGACGTCATCTGCAAACTTACTAATTGTGCCATCGACATTCTCATCCAAAACATTGATATTTATGACAAACATCCGACAATTTTGTATCCAATTGGCTAGCTTTAAATCTCTGAATGCTTATCTTAAATCTAAGCTGTCATTGTGTGTTTTGTAGCTTTATTACGCATTACCTCACTGGCATTTTTGCAGATCGAACAACACTAGGATATACACACTTTGTATGCGTGTTCAAGACTCATATGCTTACAACACGTGTCTCAGTATCTACACACATCCTGTGCAGAACATGGCCAGGATTGAAGAAGGTCTTGAAGAAGGGTGTTGACTCAAAACATCTGTCCATTTCCCTGCAGAGATACTAAGGGGAATGTTCTGCTGAAAGCTGGCATGGGCACGATAGGTTGATTAACCTCCTTCTGAGTTATAATTAGAAACTACGTGAAAAGACAAACAATTGCCATTTATGGCTGGCAGCCTTTATTAGTGTTGTGACTGGCTCAGAACATGCTATTTCATTATTTTAGTGACTGTTCCAGTGTGAGTTATGTATCTCTCACAATTTTATATACAGTGCCCTCCATAATGTTTGGGACGAAGACCCATTATTTATTTATTTGCCTCTGTAATTTGAGATTTGTAATAGAAAAAAAATCACATGAGGTTAAAGTGCACATTGTCAGATTTTATTAAAGGGTATTTTTATACATTTTAGTTTCACCATGTAGAAATTACAGCTGTGTTTATACATAGCCCCCCCATTTCAGAGCACCATATTGTTTGGGACACATGGCTTCACAGGTGTTTATAATTGCTCAGGTGTGTTTAAATGCCTCCTTAATGCAGGTATAAGAGAGCTCTTAGTACATAGTCTTTCCTCCAGTCTTTCCATCATCTTTGGAAACTTGTATTGCTGTTTATCAACATGAGGAACAAAGTTGTGCCAATGAAAGCCAAAGAAGCCATTATGAGACTGAGAAACAAGAATAAAACTGAAGAAAGAGAGCACTGGTGGGTTTACTAATCGTAAAGGGACTGGCAGGCCAAGGAAGACCTCCACAGCTGATGACAGACGAATTCTCTCTATAATAAAGAAAAATCCCCAAACACCTGTCCGACAGATCAGAAACACTCTTCAGCAGTCAGGTGTGGATTTGTCAATGACCACTGTCCGCAGTAGACTTCATGAACAGAAATACAGAGGCTACGCTGCAAGATGCAAACCACTGGTTAGCTACAAAAATAGGATGGGCAGGTTACAGTTTGCCAAGAAATAATTGAAAAGAGCAACCACAGTTCTGGAAAAAGGTCTTGTGGACAGATAAGACGAAGATTAACGTATATCAGAGTGATGGCAAGAGCAAAGTATGGAGGAGAGAAGGAACTGCCCAAGATCCAAAGCATACCACCTCATTTGTGAAACATGGTGTAATGGCCTGGGCATGTAGGGTTGCTGAAGGTACTGGCTCACATATCTTCATTGTTGATACAACTGCTGATGGTAGTAGCATAATGAATTCCGAAGTGTATAGACACATCCTATCTGCTCAAGTTCAAACAAATGCCTCAAAACTCATTGGCCGGCGGTTCATTCTACAGCAAGACAATGATCCCAAACATACTGTTAAAGCAACAAAAGAGTTTTTTGAAGCTAAAAAATGGTAAATTCTTTAGTGGCCAAGTCAATCACCCGATCTGAACCCAATTGAGCATACCTTTTATATGCTGAAGAGAAAACTGAAGGGGACTAGCCCCCAAAACAAGCATAAGTTAAAGATGATTGCAATCCAGGCCTGGCAGAGTATCACCAGAGAAGACACCCAGCAACTGGTGATGTCCATGAATCGCAGACTTCAAGGAGTCATTGCATGCAAAGGATATGCAACAAAATACTAAACATGACTACTTTCATTTACATGACATTGCTGTAACATTATGGTGCCCTGAAATGGGTGTCTATGTGTAAACACTGCTGTAATTTCTACATGCTGAAACCAAAATGTACAAAAAAACCCTTTATTAAAATCTGACAATGTGCACTTTAACCACATGTGATTTTTTTCTATTACAAATCTCAAATTGTGGAGTACAGAGGCAAATAAATAAATGATGGGTCTCTGTCCCAAACATTATGGAGGGCACTGTACCTCTATAAGGTCAACCCTCAGCCTCCTACACTCCAGGAAAAACTCCCACTGGTGGGTGAGTCTAGGACCAGAGACCATAGTCGCAGAATAACAGGACCTACCTTTAGAAAGGAGATGAGGAGGTGTTTCTATAGGCAGAGGGTGGTGAATCTGTGGAATTCATTGCCACAGATAGCTGTGGAGGCCGTCAATAGATGTTTTTAAGGCAGAGTTTGTCAGATTCTTGATTAGTAAGGGTGTCAGTGGTTATGAGGAAAAGAAAGGATCAGTCATGATTAAATGATGGAGTAGACTTGATGGGCCGAATGGCCTAATTCTCCTATTACTTATAAACTTGAAAAAAAAGACCCAGGCAGTCCAGTCTCCCATTATAACATAAATTCTCCTGACCTAGTAACATTCTTCTGTATCTATTCTAGCTTCATGACATCCTTCCTCTAGCTCCAAGTGCAGTCTCACCGATGTCTTGTACCCCAAGTGCAGTCTCGCCGATGTCTTGTACCCCAAGTGCAGTCTCGCCGATGTCTTGTACCCCCATACTATGACATCCCAATTTTTTTGCTTGGTACCCTGACTTATGAAGGCAAGCATGCCAAACACCTGGGCGGCACGGTGGCGTAGCGGTCGAGTTGCTGCCTTACAGTGCTAGCAGCGCTGGAGACCTGGGTTCGCTCCTGACTACAAGTGCTGTCTGTATGGAGTTTGTATGTTCTCTCCGTGACCGCATGGGTTTTCTCTAAGATCTTCGGTTTCCTCCCACACTCCAAAGACGTACAGGTGTGTAGATTAATTGGCTTGGTAAATGGAAATATTGTGTGTAGGATAGTGTTAATTTACGGGGATCACTGGACGGTGCGGACTCGGTGGGCCCAAGAACCTGTTTCTGCGCTGTATCTCTAAACTAAACTAAATCTTCTTCACCTCCCTTCAATCCAGGGCACACCTTTCAGGGAACCATGTAATTGTTCCCCTTGGTCTCTCTGTTTTAAAACACCCATCAGGGTCCTGCAATTACTGTGCACATCCTTCCCTGGTTTAACTTCTCAGAATACAACAGTTCACATTAGTCTGAATTAAGTTCCATCGGCCATTCCTTGGCCCACTTTCCCAGTTGACTTAGGTCCTGTTGTAATCTTAGATAACCTTCTTCACTGCCACTTTTCATGTCATCTGCAAACTTACTAACCGTACCACCTATGTTCTCATCTACTGTTAATATCGATGACAACCGAGCACTGAGCCCCGCAGCACACCGCTAGTCACAAGTATTCAATCTGCAAAGCATCCTTCCACGACCACCCTACAACCAAGCCAGGTTTGTATCCAACTGTCTAGCTCACCCTGGATCCCACTTGAACTCATCTTCTGGACCAGGTTACCAGGTATTTTTAGGTGGAACTGTTGTTGGATTCCATCAATCCTTGTTTTTTCTTGTGCATGGCATGAAGATGTGATGTGTGGGATTTCTGTGCTGTGTAGTTGTGCCCAGTACCCTGGATATCTAATAAGTTATCGTCCACTGATAATAATTTCCAGATGGCTGTGTAATGGAATAAATGTTAATGAAGAGATTGATTAAATGCGAGCATATGGGGCTGCTCTTGTAACAGACTGGAAGACTCCTGAGAAGTCCCAGTTGTGGGAATGGTGGGATCAGATAACCTGCATATGGAGTTATCCGACGCTGCATATTCTGAGTTTTACATGCACGCTAGCTGATAGTTACTTAAACTACATCGGAGGTTCACTTTAAGCGACATTAATTTGGTCCTGCACAGCTTTTTTTGCCGAGAGTTGAATTTGACAGAGTATTCTCATTTGGCCAAATCAAAAGCCAGGCAAAGAACATGATGGTGTTGGACGGGAAAACTGATATGCTGAAAACATAAGCAAAATTCCATGAATTTAATAGTAGAATGAATTGCAAAACTGAAGTTTAGTTGCATTTAAATGTCTTTGTTTCAAAAATACATTTTTTATTAAGCTACTACTGAGCATGTAGCAATGATTGTTGTACAATTAGATCCATGTTGATGAACTAATGGAACATAAATTTTCTTTACATTACTTTTACATGTAAATTTCAGAAAGATAATCTGCAAGGTGAAAGATTTGATGTATGTTTGTTGACAATATTTTGGAGAAGTCTTTTTTTGTGGACCCCCTTCTGTTTCTTTTGTTTACTGTTAATCCACCTCATTCAAATCAGAGGTGTGAGGAAGCAATGATTTATATCCTCAGAAGTGCCTCCCCTCCTCCCTGCAAATCTTTCCGAATAGGTCAAATTATCTAAAGAGCTGGAACCTAATTAGTTTCTTAATCCTACAAAATTAGGCCGTGATATTCCCAGCAGAAACGTTCCAAAACATCTCACATTTTATAAGACATAAGGAAGTTTGAACTTGAAAGAGTTTTTGTCAAATGAAGCACTTCTGAGCTATTGAGCCTGTTGTCTCCCACATGAACAGGTGCATCAGTGTTGCCATCCCAGAATGAGAGGCCAATATCAATTGAGTCAAGTCAAGAGTCAGGAGTGTTTTATTGCCACATAGAAACATAGACATAGAAAGTAGGTTTATTCACAAAATGCTGGAGTAACTCAGCAGGTCAGGCAGCATCTCGGGAGAGAAGGAATGGGTGACGTTGTAGTGTTTAATAGCCTGATAGTTGTAGGAAACTGTCACAACTGTGTGAACCTCCATAGACTCAGATCTCAGGGTGATAAAGGATGCAAGTCAATCACAAACATGAGGAACATTTACCCACATGAATACATTAGTATTTCATTGTCTTATAAGGGTCTCGACCTGAAACGTCACCCATTCCTTCCCTCCGGAGATGCTGCCTGCCCCGCTGGGTTACTCCAGCTTTTTGTGTTTATCTTCGGTTTAAACCAACATCTGCAGTTCCTTCCTAATCATATGGAGAACTTGTGCTGCACTCTCTCTTTTGCAGGTTCACCCTCCCTTGAGGAGGGGGACCAAATCTGTTCACAATATTCCAAAAGTGGTCTCCCCAGGGCTGTGTATAAGTGCCAAAGGGCCTCTACTCTGACTTAAACCCTCTTGCGATAAAGGCCAACGCACCATTTGCCTTCCTAATTGCTTGCTCCACCTTCAATCTCAAGTTCCAGTGATCTGTGTCGAATGATACTCGTCTGTCTGAACACTGACATCTTTCAAGTTACCATTTAAAATATATGCTGCGTTTCCATTTTATCCCTTAAAGTGGATGACTTTATATTATCTGCATTATATATTGCTGAGCACATTTTCACACATTCACAAAAATTGTCTATATCTCCTTGATGTCCCACCGCCACCCAGGTTTATATCGTGAACAATAATGAATATATTATATTTAACCTCAAACCCTTTCTACCACCAGTCCGTCTTTGATCTAGGTTGTGAATTGCATGGGCATCAGCACCAATCGCCAACCCACCCCATAATTTACAAGTGCTCAAAGCAAAAAGGATCTGTTTGTGCCTACAGTCTTGTTTTCTGTCCGTTAACTAATCTTCACTTCATGACAATTTATTACCCTCAAATTCATGTACTGTAATTTTGTTTTATAATCATGAGTGGCCCCTTGAAACTCCAAATGAACCATGTCAGCTGCGTTGCTCATATCTATTCCATTAGTTCCAACCTAAATAACCCCATAAGGTTCATGATTCCAGAGTGGGAAATGTGCTGAAGTTGTGGTAGGTGAAGAATGGACTGCCAGAAGAATATAACGATGTAAGGGGACACCAAAATGGATGGCTATAGCTTTCAATGACAGAATCACTGAAGCAAAGCAAGAGGTGGATAATTGTTTAGAGATTTTTGTGACAAGGAGGATATGGTGTTGGGAATTCAACATGGAGAGAACCTTTTCATACCTCTAGTTTCCCTCTCCCCTGACTCTCAGTCTGAAGAAGGGTCTCTACCCGAAACATCACCTATTCCTTTTCTGCAGAGATGCTGCCTGACCCGCTGAGTTACTCCAGCATTTTGTGTCTGACAAGGCAGAAGGCAGAGGTCCTGCTCCAGGCTCTGTGGCATATCCTTTCAACATAAGCATCGACACTACCAAGCTGAAGACAGTCAGTCAGTTCAAGTACCCGGGAGATGGCAGCTCTTCTGATAACTCTGTCGACATGGAAGGTAGGCAATACATCTCTGAACTGCAATATTGTATGACACAGAGGACAGCCTTCAGGAGCTGGTGTTCTCATGTGATTTGGACTGGTTAGGATTGGTGCTAGAATATCAGAAAGGAGGCTTTGTTTAAGTGCACATATTCTTCCTCAGAAAGATCAATGAACCACTTGCACAGCAATGGTTTGAGCAGATAGGAATCACCTATTGGATAAAAGTAGCTGAGAAAGACTACTTGTGACCAAAGAAGAACTGTAGACGCTTTAGGTTTGAACGTACAAATAGTTAATCTTTAATGCCAGGCACAACTAAATTTATTTAGTGTGTAGAAAGGAACTGCAGATGCTGGTTTATACCAAAGTAGACACAAAGTGATGAAGTAACTCAACAGGTCAGGCAGCATTCTCTGGAGATAAAGGACGGATGACGTTTTGGGTCGGGTCTGAAAAAGGGTCCCAACCCAAAATGTCACCAATCCTATTTTCTCCAGAGAATGATGCCTGACCCGTTGAGTTACTCCAGCGCTTTGTGTAAATTTATTTAGTTCTGTTGGAATGCAGGAACATTTCAGTGCCAACAGTTGAAGACTACATCTTGACACTCCACTATCAGAGTGTTACAACGCCACAACTTTCTACAAAAGTGCTGAATGTTCAGATAATTAGGCCACTATCCACCAGTGAGAGAGAGTACTGTTAGGTAACATAAATAAAGCTGAAAAGCCAACGCATATTACATGCATGCAGATTATATAATTATATTAATATTATAATGTGTATATATATATATGATATGATATGATATATTATTCATATATATATATTCAATATATATTAATTTATTAATATATAATTAATATTAATATTATTCAATTAATATTATAATTAATTATAATATGTCTACGCACCCATCTTTACAATGATTTCTGATTAACAAACACATGATGGATTTCTGATTAATAAGCACAAGATTGGGGTGATTGTAGAGCAACCCTTTAATTTACTATGCAATATTTTCTATGGCAATAGATTACTTTGATGAACTTGCATGATCATATATAGTTGGTGTTGCTTCTGCTAAGGAAGATTTTCTTCAATTAAATGCCTAACTTCAGCAAAAATAGGGAGAAAATATCAGGAAAAAATCCAAATTACTTTCATAGAAATATGCTTCAAAGAGCTAATTAGTAGCATTGATCAAGGATTAATGAAAGGGGTAGCATCTTAAAGAGGGGTAAAAAGATTGTGTGCGTGCATGTGTGTATGTGTGCGTGCTCGTGAGCTCAAACACCATCTGAATGTAATGTATGTAATTAATATCTCGTATTAAAATCCAGATAAGCAGAATTTGGAGACGTGAAATGTCAAAAACTCACAATTGGTCTCTTCGTCTTACTCAGCAAATGTTAATATGCCTCTCATTAGCTGTGGATATTGCAGGAAGGAACTAAATTGGAGTATGGCAAATTCCAATATTATTAGGTAAGAGCACAGAATGGTATACCTGGAGCAGTTGTTATTTGGTACCTCCACATCTGACCTGGAGGCAGATATGATGGTAGTGGTTAAGAGACTTTTGAATAGGCAAAGTGATATGCAGGGAATCGAGGGATGTGCATTATGTGCAGCAGATGAGAGTTGGTCTTGGCATCATGTTGGGCACAGACATTGTGGGCTGAAAGGCCTGTTCCTGTGCTATACTGTTCTAAGTTCTATAGTCTATATTGGATAGATTGATCAGCTGGAATTTCCATTGCTCATACGTTCGTGGAGCAGAATTAGCCCATTTGCCCATCAAGTCTACTCCGCCATTCAATCATGGCTGATCTACCATTCCCTCTCAACCGCATTCTCCTGCCTTCTCCCCATAACCACTGACACCCATACTAATCAAGAATCTGTCAATCTCCACCTTAAAAATATCCATTGACTGGGCCTCCACAGTCATCTATGCCCTAATTATTTTGTTTTTCCTTCATTTTAATATTTCAGCTCACAATCACAGTCTCTGTTAACAATGGTATAAAATTGTTGAATAGATTTCTAAATATTTCCATGGTAGTCATTGTAATAAATAAATAATAAATGCATAATAACCGCCCAGCCATAATGCCATTCCATAGTGTCATATTCCATCTTCATTTCTCCGTGCACTATAATAATTGATAGTTCACATGTCTGTCATGGCTCTCAGAGCAAATCCATTCTCTCACTTATTTCTTGTAACCTGCTCTCTCTCTCGCATGCCCATTAACTAACCCGCCCACTCCCCACTCCCCACCACAATTCTCCTCCCACCCACCTAAACTAGGAGTAATTTCCAGTGGGCAATTAACCGAACAGTCAGCACGTCCTTGAGATGGGAGAGGAAACCAGAGCACAGCGGGGAATCCTGATAACAGGGCGACTGTGCAAACACGATGTACACAGGGGGTCAGGAATTAATCCAGGGTGCTGCAACACTCCAGCAGTGCTGCTGAGCAGCCTGAATGTTACACAGTCTCTGCTTAATATCATTCTATATTTGCTCATTGCATCTCTGACCAGCCCTCGCTTTTTGTGAAGCACTAAAATGTTCCTATTGTCCTGAACACCAGCTAATTATTTTAATGAATCATGGCACTCCAGCCTCCTTTTTTAAAGGCTTGCTGTCTGTGCAAAGTGAGACGTGCAAGCCAAAATTCCTCACGTGGTGCCATGTAATTGCATCTGAAATGATTTAACAATGGGAGGAAAAAAAGCAGAAATGGTAGTTGGAAAAATTCAATATTCACCTTCTTTATCACGCTGCCATGTAGAATATATTACTACAGGGGATTCAATGCATTTTGTTGATTAGTCAGTGCAAGATCAGCCCACCATGATCCTTTTAACGAAGCTTTACAATGGTAGCCGAGAAGTGCTATAAAAAGACGTACTCCTGGTGAGATTCTATTACCTAATTGAAATGATGCACTATTCAGAAGGGGGAGACCAGAAGTCTGATATATGTCGGCTTGAAAGATAGTTAATAGGCTAATTGACCCCAGCCATCGACCTTACATGGAATGTAGGGTGAACTTCCCATTGTTCATTGGGATGGCTGTTTTAGCGATTACTATTAGATCACTAACAGGAACACAGCAGCACAAACCACCTTCCCCAGGGTGCCCCAATATGAGAGAGAGATTCAATTGCATCTCTTCCAATCGCCTCTATTACAATCAGTGTTTCCGATGTGGACTTCTCAACATCGGCGAGACCCAAGTGTAGACGAGGCAGCATTTTGCCGTACACTTGGCGCTCTCGACGCCAAGGCCTACTGGAGGGCTCAGTTGCACATTATAACCCCCTCCCCTTCCCAATCCCAAACTGACCTTTCATTTTTTCAGTGACAAAATATAGTAGCATTTGAAAAAAGAACTATCTGTATCTGAAAGGCAAAGAAAATCAAAAATAAATGAGTTATGACTGTTCTTTGAACGAATGAATGAATGAATGAATGAATGAATGAATGAATGAATGAATGAATGAATGATTAAGTTTATTGGCCAAGTATGTGCACATACAAGGAATCTGTCTTGGTGCTCTGCTCGCAAGTAACAACACAAACATAGTAAACAATTAAGAATAAAGCATAAAACATTAAAACATTAAGAATACAACATTGCAGTTTAAACATACGAGTGAAATAAACCAGAACAAAAAGAGACTACAGACTTTTGTTTATTAATTAGAGCTACTACTCGCGGAAAAAGCTGTTTTTATGTCTGTCTGTGGCGGCTTTGACAATCTGGAGTTGCCTTCCAGAGGGAAGTGCTTCAAAGAATTTGAGGGTGAGGGGTCAGAGATGATCTTGCCTGCTCGCTTCCTGGTCTTTGCAGTGTACAGTTCGTTAAAGGGGGGAAGGTTGCAGCCAACAACCTTCTCAGCTGATCGAACGATTCGTTGCAACCTCCGGATGTCGTGCTTGGTGGCTGAGCCAAACCAGACCATGATGGAGAAGGTAAGGACAGACTCTACGATGGCAGTATGGAATTGGATCATCATTGCCTGTGGCCGATTGTGTTTCCTCAGCGGCCACAGGAAGTGCATCCTCTGTTGGGCCTTTTTGACTGTGAAGTCGATGGTGGCCCCCCAGTTAAGGTCCTTGGAGATGATGGTTCCAAGGAACTTAAATGACTCCACAGATGTGGCGATGCTGTTGTTGATGGTGAGTGGGGGGAGGGGAGGGGGAGCTCTTCGAAAGTCTACAATTAGTTTCACTGTCTTGAGAGCATTGAGCTCCAGCTTGTTACGAAGGCACCAGGACGCCAGCTGTGTCACTTACTGTCTGTAGGCAGATTCCTCCCCATCCTGGATCAGTCCAATCAGGGTTGTGTTGTCCGCAAACTTGAGAAGCTTGACAGAGGAGTCTGTGGAGATGCAGTCGTTGGTGTAGAGAGAGTAAAGGATAGGGCAGAGTACGCAGCCTTGCGGTGCTCCTATGCTGAGGGTCTGCGGGTCCGAAATGTACTTTCCCAGCCTCACATGCTGCTTCCTGTCTGTCAGGAAGTTGATGGTACCACTGACAGAGGGGGTCAGGCACAGTCAACTGGGAGAGTTTGGAGTGTAGTAGCTCTTGCACAATGGTGTTAAATGCAGAGCTAAAGTCCACAAACAAAATCCTTGCATAGGTCCCCTGGCAGTCTAGGTGCTGGAGGATAAAGTGCAGGCCTAGGTTGACTGCGTCATCCACCGATCTATCTTATATCTGATCCTATTTCACTCGATCTATTGAAGCATGTCTGCTTATGTGGAAGTTCTCTCAATTGTCCGGTACAATATCAGTTTGCACATGGAGATTTTGCTGACATAATCACCAAATTTACAATGATTAGCGGACGGTTGCAAAGAGGTATTTGTGTTGTTGTGCATGTGCATTTGTTCCTGTACATCCAACCACCCCTGTTGTGCATTGGTGACCTGAAATACCCTTGTTCTTTCCATTTGCAAATAATAGCATGAAACGTGCCCTGAACTTTAGGATATTGTTTTCCAAGCTTGGCAGTGTACCTCCTGGCCATTATATTGAAAGCTTAAGTGCCTGCTTTCCACCCATAAAAGGGGTGCAGTAACACTACATTTCTAGACCCATATGTTTTAAGAGACTGTAGTAAAAGCATTATTGATTCTATAGCGCTGCATTCTTGTTTTACAGTATTGATGAAGAGAATTCCGTTGGGCTCAAGACCAGACGGCTGAGATTTTAGAACTCGAGCGGTCATTATTTTAATGTTCAAAAGGACGGCGAGGGGGGGGGGGTTGGAGAAGTTTATGAGTATCTGTGTCAGCCTTATTGATGAGGACAAACAGGGCACATTCTGTATCCATGCCTCAAGCAGGCATTGGGTCTTTTGTACTTGCCCATCTGTAGTGCGTGCTCCAGTGTAACCCAAACCAGTGTCACTCACAGCAGTGTGAAGAGTAGATTGGTATCTGGACGTTTCTGTTTCAGAGTTGGCAAAACATTACTTAAGCAGACAAGATTGAATGCTTCAGTTCGGGTTAAGAATTCTGACATCAGCTGCTGTAAATTAGGAGCAATTACATCACTGTATCATTTTGTTAGCAATATCAGTGCGTTTTCATTCTCGTTTCCATGCCATCACTACGGGATAGAATTCTTCAGTGTTAACGGATCGCAGGTGCCGATCAGCCGCTGGGATCCAACAAATCTGACTGCGTCTTATTGCCAGGTCCGTGCAGGGGCTTCCAGCCAGACTTTCTGATGAGTTAATTAGTGATTGGATGTGCTCTTGCTGAGAATATGCCATTACTTTATTTTAACCCCACTTAAGCATTGAAATTGAGGCTCGTTGTATGTCCTGTGGCTCAGCTTGGCCAAGGGAAATGTCAAAATCCATTTCCTTTTCTGTGCACACCCCATTAAGGCTCAGCAAGATTGTTGCATAAAAGGTTACAAATTCCAATGGGACCAGGAGCATCTTAAGATCAGAGTTTTTATCATTCACAGCTGTGACAGAGTTTTTGTTTTGGGCTACTACATGCGCTGAGTTGTAGATCCATATGTTTGTATCTTGAGTGAGCAATAGATCTTTAGCATGAGATTCGTTTTAGTTAATGTTAATATTAATATCTTTATGAAAATAATTAATCAACATAAATGTTTTGTGCTGTTTTTCTTTCATTACAGGCCAATTATATTATTACATAGTTAATTAGAACAAGTTGATTGAAGTCACAACACAAGTATGTGTTGGCCGTACAGTGGTGCAGGGCGGCACAGTGACACAGAGGAGGAGTTGCTGTCTTACAGAGCCAGAGACCCAGGTTCAATCCTGACTACGGGTGCTGTCTGTACAGACTCTGTACGTTCTCCCTGTGACCGCGTGGGTTTTCTCCGCATGTTTCGGTTTCCTCCCACATTCCAAAGGTATGTAGGTTAATTGGCTTCTGTAAATTGTCCCTAGTGTGTAGGATAGAACGACTGTGAACGGGTGATCGCTGGTCAGTGTGGACTTGTAGAAGGGCCTGTTTCCATGCTGTATCTCTAAACTAATTAAACTAAACTGAGTATCTTTGGCATGCTCACAGGTTTGTGTTTGTGGACAGATTTTGCATCCTCACCCTACCCACCCCACCAGTGACTTCTTCGTAAGCCCTGGGTGAGCACTGGGTCCTGTCGAGAGCTGAGCTGCATGTGGCTCAGCAGCCTGACAAAGACAGGCACAGGCAGTGGAGGCCGATCCACTCAGGGAATGGTGAATGATAGGTGCATACAAGTGAAGAAGGGTCCCAACCTGAAACGTCACCTATCCATGTTCTCCAGAGATACTTCCTGCCCAGCTGAGTTAGTCCAGCACTTTGTACACCAGCATCTATAGTTTGTTGTCTCCACTGGTAAGACTGGACCTGGAGTACTTCATACTGTTTTGGTCTTCGTATTGGAGAATCTATTTGCATTGGAGAACAAATGAGCTGTTTAAAATGAGCCAAGACCAAAATGAGCTTCACATTTAAGCAGAGATTATTGCTGAAATAACCTGTTATTTTTATCCCACAGTGACACATGCACTCAGCAGAAAGCATTAAACTACTGAGACCTTTGAGTTTTCCTTTGAATACAAAGTAATTGTTTTCACTATCTCTCTGTAGCTGGGTTAAATGCAACAAGCACAATTGGATTTTGTAGGCAGTTCTCAATTGCCGACATAATCACAGATATTAAGCTTATATTTTATCTTTTAATCTCAGATTTTAAAAAGTGGGAGAGAGAGAACACGAACTGCTATACTGCTTTGTAGCACTAATAACATGATTAACTGCTTTCCTACATATCTTTGCAATTAGAATGTTATATCTGTAAAAGTGTTTATAAAGCTGTCTGATTGTCAGGAAAGACCAACATGCTCTTCTCTTTCTCACTCTCTACCCCTCCCTCTGCCACTTCTCTCTGTCGCTCTATCATTCTGACACTGTATATCTCTGTCTGTCTGTTTCTGGTGCCACCCCAAGGTGGTTGCCTGTCCTTTGGAATGGCAAGGAAGTCCCCTTGATTGCATGAGTCTATTTTAAAGAATAAGTAAAAAATATAAAACCATCCTGTTTAGATATGCAAATAATAACACACCCAGCACTGTAGACCGTGAAAAGTTACCCATGTAGATATTTGTGGATTGGTGCTACTGTTGCAAGAGCTGAATCACAGACTATTCAGCCGACACTTGTGGGCTGTCTCGCACTCAGAATCATATCTGTCAGCTGCAGCTACCTGGTAATGTTTTATCTTTCCAGCAGGACAAACCCGTCAGACGTCTTGACACTGGTTATATGTAGACTTTAGGGAGTGCCTCAGGAATCCCCAAATATAAGCCTTGGTCCCGTGAAGTCTCATGGCATCATGCCAAACATGGGTGAGAAAACCTCCTGCTAATTATTAGGGTATCACAATTTATCTTGACTCTGGGCCTTTAATTGCAATGGGATTACATTGCATTTCAATCAGTAACCTCATCCTTGGGAACAGGAATAGACCATTTCGCTGCACGGTCCTCTCTCACTGATTCATTTGTGAATAAGCTCCATATAGGCAGTTTAGCAACGCATCCCAGGATACATTGCTTAACGAATTCCAAGTAGACGACAGGTTTAAGATTCGTGATTGACGTGACAATCATCTGCTGCTTGTGGAAAAGTGTTTCAAAGTTATATCACAATTGCCATGTAAAAATATTTCCTAATGTTATTCCTGACTGAAAGAATCAGTTATCGGGGTTTAGTCTTTGACTTTGCAAACAACAGTTTCTCTCCATCTGTTTCCTGTTTCTCTTAATTTCAATCAAATCACTCCTTAATTGTCTGAATCTAGTGTAAATCTATAACAGGAGAATCATGGTGAGTTGTGGGGGTGGGGGGGGCAAGCAAGAGAGAATAGTTTATAATGAAATATGTCGGGTATTGGCACTGTTATATAACTGCAATATGACCTCCCAATTTCTATATTCAATACTCTGACTGATGAAGGCCAATGTGTCAAAAGCCTTTTGACCACCCTATCTACCTTTGACGCCACTTTCAAGGAATTATGTCCCTGTACTGCGATACATCCCTCTGCTCTACGACACTCCCCACAGCCTTTCCATAGGTCATGGACATGGCCATGTTAGACTTCCTCCTGCCCATGTTAGACTTCCAACATGCATGCAGTTGAGATCTTACTTAAGAAAGAATATACTTTCGAGGCAGTGTAGCACAGGTTCAGTAGATGAAGAGATTGTATTACGAGAAATGATTGAGTTTATGCTTTCTGGAGATTAGAAGATTGAGAGGTGAAATGTAAGACTAGCACTGACTTGACAAGTCAGTGGCTGTGAGATATTTCTCTTGTGGGAGAAATCTAGAATTACACAATTTCATTTGGAGATAAGGGATTAGTCATTTAAAACTGAGACGAAGAGGGACCTCATCTCTCACAGAGTTGTGAATCTTTGGAATTCTCTATCCCAGAGGGCTGAGCTGCTGAGTCATACGATACATTCACGGTTGAAGTAGAAGGAATCTTTGAAATACATTGCTGCAGAGAGCTCTTCATCCAGCCATTTTAATTGTATGTGTTTTGATAGAGTGACACATCTGCCAGGGGTAGATGGAAGACCTTGTAACTATAACTCACAATGCTATGATACAATTAAGATCTTGTCATTTTAATAGAAATTCATGGAAGTTCTGCTCAATCTGCCAGTAAAACCTGGCAATGTTGGCCGCTCAAAACTGCTGAAACAGTGTAAAATAAATTGATTATGAGATCCGTGTGTACTATCTGAATTGCCTGGAGAGTTTCCAGCTTCTACATTGCTTTTTATTGATGATTTTGCCTAACTAACTCTCAGCCTGGCTTCCGCTGTTTCTCCCGGATACTATTATTAAGAATCTAATTCAGATGGAGTAAATGTAAGTGGAAGAAACAGCAACCTGAACAGTAACAATGTAAGGGATGTCCCGGCTAATACGGGACAGTTGCCAACCCTAGGGCCAGCACAAGTCTTTCAAGGGTCCTCATGGTTACAGAGGTCAGTGCAACAGACCTGTGGTCATTAAGACCAGTACTCATTTGCTTTTTTGGTACAGGAACAATAGTGGAGACTTTGAAGCAGGCAGGGACAGTGCAGGTTTGCAGGGACTGGTTAAAATTTTCTGTGTAGATCGGTGCCAGTTGTTCGGCACAGAGCTTGAGGGTGGAGGGGGAAACATCGTCCGGTCCTGGAGATGTCCGGCTTTTCTGTCTCCTGAATAGCTTCTCCACCTCCTTAATTTCTATTGTTAATGATGGAGAAGTGGCCAGACTGATGTTGGGCAGCAAGGAGGGGGTGGGTAGTGGACGAGGACCCAGTCTTTGCAAACTGGGGTCAGGCTGTAAGTGGGTGTGAAGTGGTGATTGCAGAGGGGTGATTTGGGGGGGGGGGGGGAAGAAGGGGCCAGTCTTTCCAGACTGGAGTCAGGCTGTGAGTACGTGTGAAGTGGTAATTGGGGAGGAGTGAGGGGGGGAGGGGGTACTAGGCTTATGTTTCTGTTTATCGAACCTGCAGTAGAACTCGTTCAGGTTATTGGTCAGCTGACGATTGTCCAAGGAGCGGGGGGGGGGGGGGGTAGCGTTGGGGGGGGGGGGGGGGAGAGCGGTGGGGAGAGTGCGGTGGAGGGGTGGGAGCGGTGGGGGGAGGGGGGGGGTCCTCTTGTAGCTGGTGATTTCTTGCAAGCCCTTCCAAACTGAAGCAGAGTCATTAGCTGAGAACTTGCTCCTCACCTTCTCAGAGTACCTTTCCTTGGCAGCTCTGATTCCTCTTCTCAGCTTGTACTTGGCCTGCCTGTAGAGGTCTGCATCCCTGCTCCTGTAGGCCTCATCTTTAGACTGGCGGAGCTGTCTGGGTTCTGCTGTTAACCAGGGCTTGTCATTGTTGAACCTGATCCGGGTCCTAGTGGGAATGCAACTGTCCTCACAAAAGCTGACATAGGATGTTACAGTGACTGCATATTTAGCGAGGCTTGTGGTTGCTTCCCTGAACACATTCCAAACAGTGCAGTCAAGGTAGGACTATAGGTTTTCAATGCCCTCGCTTGTCTACTTTTTCATTGCATGGTCTACAGTGTTTTGATGAGGGGCTGCTCAAAGGAAGCCATCCAAATGCACACTGGTCAGCCTGACAACTATTTGGAACCATCAAAGATTATGACTAGTTCCACTGTTCGCATCCTTGTATCCCTGTTATTAATGCACCCAGCCAATTATGGGTTCCACCCTTCCTGAGGTCATCTGTGTTATACTTCGTGGTCCGGTACCTGTTGTACCTTTAGTGACTCTGGACGGACCACAAGTACACGTGTATAAAAGGTTACATTGCTGGAGCTCAACTCCAGGCTGTTTATTCCGTGGCCACCTGCATCCAGAGTCACCGCCTAATCACACCCATCACTTATATACACAGCCATACAAAGTAGTTCTTGGATACACAAAGTAGTCCCAGCAATATCACAACATCCCCCTTGTCTTATATATTACAACATCCCCCTTGTCTTATATAAAATTGTTTTCTTTACCATTCGAGGGCTAAAATATATTTAACAAACAAAACCAAAACACCATTGCTTTTTGCAAACAAAACCAATAGCACAACTAAACACAATTAAACACAATTGCTTTTTTCGCCATCATGGTGGTCACTCCTCTGCGGAATTTCACTCATCGCCGGGTGGTCACTCATCTCCGTGTGGTCACTCCACAGATATATACATTTATACAAAAGCATCAAATATAATACATTAAGCTTTCATTACACAGATCACTACACAGGTCATTAAACACAAAATATTCATTTTGTTCCATATCTTCCCCTCAAGAAGACGTGCTGTGTAGATCAAACGTAGTGTAGGCTCTAGATGCACCATGATTTGCCTGCCACTGCTGGGCTCCCACTGCTGGGCTGGCACTGCTGGGCTCCCACTGCTGGGCTGGCACTGCTGGGCTCCCACTGCTGGGTTGGCACTGCTGGGCTCCCACTGCTGGGCTCCCACTGCTGGGCTGGCACTCCTGGGCTCCCACTGCTGTAATCGCGGTGCGATCGCGCCTCTGCTGCAGTGCGCGCTGGCCCCGCCCACAGGTGCTCCCCGGCAGCTGCTGCTCAACTTTTCGAATGCGCTGCCGCTGCGCGCTGGCCCTGCCCACAGGTGCTCCCCGGCCCCGCCCACAGGTGCTCCCGGCAGCTGCCACGCAATTCGAACGCGCTGCCGCTGCCTCGGGCCCAGGGCCGTCCCGACTCTACCGTCGACGCGCCTGGGTAAGTATGTAGTGCCTCGGTCTTACCGGCCGCCGCACCTCCGCGGGTGGTCGGTCCCTCCGGTTGCCGACCCCCTCCGGTCACCACACACCTCCGTGGGTGTCAGCCTCCCCCGGGGCTCTCCCGGTCGCCGCACACCTCCGTGGGTGTCAGCCTCCCCCGGGGCTCTCCCAGTCGCCGCACACCTCCGTGGGTGTCAGTCTTCCCCGGTCACCGCACACCTCCGTGGGTGTCGGGTCTCCCGGTCTCCTCCGGTCGCCGCACACCTCCATGGGTGCCGGTGTCCACCGGTCGCCGCACACCTCCATGGGTGTCGGTCTTCCCGGTCACCGCACATCTCCGTGGGTGTCGGGTCTCCCGGTCTTCCCCGGTCACCGCACATCTCCGTGTGTCGGCTCTCCCGGTCTCTCCCCCGCGAAGCAGTCGCAGGCTTCTAATCTCGGGCCTACACAGGTGCTGGGGCGCGACGTGGGCCTACACGCACCGCCCCCAGCAGCTTGCAGCGTCACGTCGGCAACTCGGCGCCGACTACTAAGCAGGTAACTATACCAACTCACACTGGCCCTGTCGGGATGCACTCCAAACGTCCCGTACCGAGCTGGAAACTTTTCTTTCGTTTTGTTTCCCTTCAGGGCTCTTTTTTAAAATTTTTTTTTTTTTTTAACCTTTTCTGCTCAGGCATGCTTCATTCCCTCCCTAGGCGAAACACCAAGCCGCTGCCACCATGTTATACTTCGTGGTCCGGTACCTGTTGTACCTTTTTTGTGACTCTGGAAGGACCACGAGTACACATGTTTATGATGTTATCATGGTGCAGCTTGTACTCCAGGCTGTTTGTTCCAAGGCCGCCTGGATCCAGAGTCACCGCCTATTCACACCCATCACTTATATACACAGCCATACAAAGTAGTTCTTGGATACACAAAGTAGTCCCAGCAATATCACAACAATCTGTTGCCAGCCTGGTTTTGTTCTGAATTTCTTTACCTTTCATTCTCCAGAAGGATCTCGACCCAAAACGTCCTGTTCCTTCTCTCCAGAGATGTTGCCTGACCTGTTGAATTACTCGAGCATTTTGTGTTTATCAAAAAGAATATTGCATTAGGATGCCACACATAGGGTGTGCACTAGGATCTGCTACCAGTGACTCCAAATGCTATTTTAGGGCCCTCAATATATCTGCATTTCCAACGTCCTGTCTGCTGTGGCGCAGCGGTAGAGCTGCTGCCTTAGCGCTGAGACCCGGGTTCAATCCCGACTACGGGTGCTGTCTGTACGGAGTTTGTACGTTCTCCCCGTGACTTGTGTGGGTTTCTCCAAGATGTTCGGTTTACTCCCACACTCCAAAGACGTACAGGTTTGTAATTGGCTTGGTAAATGTGAAAATTGTCTCGAGTGTGTGTAGGAGAGTGTTAATGTGCGACGATCGCTGGTCGGCGCGGACCAGGTGGGCCGAAGGGCCTGTTTCCGCGCTGTATCTCTAAACTAAACATAACATGTCGATCTGCTTGAACAGTTGATATTTGAGAGTGTGAGGATTGGCAGCAGTGGCTTGCATCAAGGCTTTATTGAATGCAAATATAATCAAGGGCCATGTACACCCTGTCCATTCCCTGTCCACCCCTCTCCTATCGGGGAGAAGATACAAAAGCTTGAACATACATTCCACCAGATTCAGGAACAGTTTCTTTCCCATTGTTATCAGATACTAAATGGCTTTCTCATAAGCTTAAGAACATAGTCGCGATCTCCCAACCTACCTCATTGCATCCTTAGCACTTTTTTATCTGCACTTTTTCCGTAGCTGTAATGCTACACTCTGTAACACTGTATTCTGCACTCTGATTATGTTTCTCTTTCCACTACCTGTTGTAGTTGTGTGTGGCTTCATTGTACTCATGTGCAGTACGATTTGTCTGGATAGCGCACGATATTCTTCACTGTAACTCGGTGCATGTGACAATAACAAACTAATACCAATACCATTACATGTTGCCCTCAGTGCCCCACAATCCCAGCAGTTAGCCTTTGTGAACCATTTGAATGCAATGTGTGATCCTGGAAACATCTGCAAAGTACCAAGGCAGCCATCGCAACAATTCCACCAGCATGGCCACAATGGGACAAAGGTACATCGCTCACAGTGCTTCTCTGCAACACAACTAGCATGTAATCAATGACCTTGGATCCATGGAAATGACTGAGGACACAGTGGGTTGAAGTAATGGCTCACATCTCAATAGGTACCCCGTAAGATATCTCGCACATTATACTGCTCTTTAACATATTCTGCTACCTTCATATAAAGCTGACTTGCATTAGGAGGGTGCCCATCAGTGGTAGTTCTCATCAATTGAAGAGAATGGGGATTTTAAAAGCGGAGATTGATAGGTTCTTGATTAGTAAGGGTGATAAAGGAGATGGGGAGAAGGCTGGAGAATGGGGTTGAGAGGGAAAGATACATCAGCCATGATTGAATGGCAGAGATTTGATGGGCAAAATGGCTAAATTCTGCTCTTATGACTTATGAACTAATGAATATTTTATCTCACTGCAATTAAATCTGCCTCAATTAAAACACCCTTGGTGTTGTATTGAAGACTCTAACACTTGGTATTTATTTTAAAAAACCCAATATTTTATGTTGTTTTTTGTTCTTTTGTCAATTACCTTCTCTCTCTTTCCCCTGTCAATCTCAGCTCCACCCACACCATTCATTATTTTACATACCGCTATGTAATGGGAAAGATGAGTACATTTGCACTCTCACAACCTCATGTTCCAAATAGAATAACCCCAACTTCTCCAGTCAGTCCAAAGTTTTTCTTCCTACAAACTATTTCAGTAAACCACTTCACAAGCGTTTCTATCTTAATCTCTACATGGCACCCAATATTGGATGCATTGTTATAGTTTTCGCCAAATTAGGCCATTTTCGCCAAATTAGTGCTGTGATAAAAATCACCATGATCACAAGGAACTGCAGATTTGGCTTACAAAAACAGATACAAAGTGCTGGAGTAACTCAGTGGGTCAGGCAGCGTCTCAGGTGAACATGGTTAGGCGACGTTTCAGGTCGGGACTCTTCTTCAGACTGATTTTGGGTGGAGGGGGGAAAGCTGGAAGATAGGCCGATGGTTGGAATGAAGGTCAGAAATAAAAGCAGAAGGTGCAAAGCAGGATTGAAGAGTTGCAAATTGTGAAGCCAAAGGAAGGAATGGGGGATGGGAGGAGGGGATAAATTGGTGAGAGTCCATGTGGGACACATGGAAGGGGGGGAGGGGAGGGGGGGGGGCGGAATTGTAGACCAGTTAGTCTGACATCAGTGACGGGGAAGATGCTGGAGTCAATTATAAAAGACGAAATTGTGGAGCATTTGGATCGCAGTAACAGGATCGTTCCGAGTCAGCATGGATTTACGAAAGGGAAATCATGCTTGACTAATCTTCTGGAATTTTTTGAGGATGTAACTAGGAAAATTGACAGGGGAGAGCCGGTGGATGTGGTGTACCTCGACTTTCAGAAAGCCTTTGACAAGGTCCCACATAGGAGATTAGTGGGCAAAATTAGAGCACATGGTATTGGGGGTAGGGTACTGACATGGATAGAAAATTGGTTGACAGACAGAAAGCAAAGAGTGGGGATAAATGGGTCCCTTTCAGAATGGCAGGCAGTGGCTAGTGGGGTACTGCAAGGCTCGGTGCTGGGACCGCAGCTATTTACAACCTACATTAATGACTTGGATGAAGGGATTAAAAGTACCATTAGCAAATTTGCAGATGATACAAAGCTGGGTGGTAGTGTGAGCTGTGAGGAAGATGCTATGAGGTTGCAGGGTGACTTGGACAGGTTGTGTGAGTGGGCAGATGCATGGCAGATGCAGTTTAATGTGGATAGGTGTGAGGTTATCCACTTTGGTGGTAAGAATAGGAAGGCAGATTATTATCTGAATGGTGTCAAGTTAGGAAAAGGGGACGTACAACGAGATCTGGGTGTCACTGAAAGGAAGCATGCAGGTACAGCAGGCAGTGAAGAAAGCCAATGGAATGTTGGCCATAACAAGAGGAGTTGAGTATAGGAGCAAAGAGGTCCTTCTGCAGTTGTACAGGGCCCTAGTGAGACCGCACCTGGAGTACAGTGTGCAGTTTTGGTCTCCAAATTTGAGGAAGGATATTCTTGCTATTGAGGGCATGGAGCGTAGGTTTACTAGGTTAATTCCCGGAATGGCGGGACTGTCATATGTTGAAAGACTGGAGTGGCTAGGCTTGTATACACTGGAATTTAGAAGGATGAGAGGGGATCTTATCAAAACATATAAGATTATTAAGGGGTTGGACACGTTAGAGGCAGGAAACATGTTCCCAATGTTGGGGGAGTCCAGAACCAGGGGCCACAGTTTAAGAATAAGGGGTAGGCCATTTAGAACGGAGATGAGGAGAAACTTTTTCAGTCAGAGAGTTGTAAATCTGTGGAATTCACTGCCTCAGAAGTCAGTGGAGGCCAATTCTCTGCATGCATTCAAGAGAGAGCTGGATAGAGCTCTTAAGGATATCGGAGTCAGGGGGTATGGGGAGAAGGCAGGAATGGGGTACCGATTGAGAATGATCAGCCATGATCACATTGAATGGTGGTGCTGGCTCGAAGGGTTGAATGGCCTACTCCTGCACCTATTGTCTATTGTCTATTGTTAGATATTACCCAAAATTGGAGAATTCAAATGTTCATATCATTGAGTTATAAGCTCCCCAAGCAGAATAGGAGGCGCTGTTCCTCCAATTTCTGTGTGGCTTCAGTCTGGCAATGGAGGAGATCCAGGATAGAAAAGTCAGTATGACAATGGGAGGGGTAGTAGAAATCCAGAAGGCCTTGGCGGACTGAGCCCAAGTGTTCAACGAAACGGTTGCCGAGTCTACACTTGGTCTCATTGATGTAGAGTGGGCATTAGAGGAGGTAGAGGAGGACACGTTTCAGAATTGGTGCAAAGGTTAAGGCCTGTGAGGATACCAGTAAAGTGATGAATAGGGATGGATCAAGGAGAGAAAGTGATAAATCAGTTTTGGAAACTTGTGAGATAAAGCGAATGCGTGCACAATCAATCTGAGTTAAGACCGCTCATTGTCTCGAAGCATAGAAGGAGACAAAGCTTGCTGACAATGGCTCAAAAGAGGATTGGCAGCATTTAACCATTGCCAAAAAAAGCCTCGCCTTCCTGCGATTTCTCAGCATCGCAATTGGGGAATGAGCATTCCAATCAATGCCAGGACAACTCATTTGATTGAGTTGAGATGTTTCCATTGGTGGAAGAGTCTCAAGCAAAGGGGCTAATCTATTTAATTTAGTTCAGCAATACAGCATGGAAACAGGTCCTTGGGGCCACTGAGTCCACGCAAGCCAATGATCACTTGTTCTCCCCCTCCACCCAAAATCAGTCTGAAGAAAGGTCCTGATCCAAAACTTCACCTATCCATGTTATTAGAGATGCTGCCTGTCCCGCTGAGTTACTCCAACACTGTGTGTACAAAACTACTTTTCTCTCCTTGATCCATCCATATTCATCACTTCACTGTTAACCTCACAGGTTTTAACCTTTGCACCAATTCTGTTACGTATCAATATGTTTCTCCAAGTAAAAAATACTTCATTCCAATATATAAGAAAATAACTGCAGATGCTGGTACAAATCGAAGGTATTTATTCACAAAATGCTGGAGTAACTCAGCAGGTCAGGCAGCATCTCAGGAGAGAAGGAATGGGTGACGTTTCGGGTCGAGACCCTTCTTCAGACCTTCTTCAGACTTCCAATATATAGTAATTTCTTCAAGAAAGTGATCAGGTTTGACCTGCATTTGACATTCATGTTGCCCGCCTCTCGTAATGAAACACATTAAATTCTCACTAGTATCACCTCTAATGGCCTGTAGTAATTTTCTAACATTAATTATATTCTGTTGATTAGTTGGCATAAATCCCACCATTTACCCCTTACTTACCTACAGGAAAGTTGAGAGAACTTTATTAAATCAGAGGCTGTGAGGCTATTTAAAAAATAATGGACTTTAGCCCTAAATTCCTAAAAAATACTTTGTTCTTGTTTGATCTGGGAATAAATAAATTGGAAGCTTTACCACTCTGTTCCGCATTTGCCTCCAGATCTTATCCGCAAAATACCCCCCTCAAATGATAAAGTGGTATTATACTTGAAAATCAATACATTTTTCCAGAACCTGCCGTGATCGAGCCATTAATAATTAAGTATCCATTATATTATTAATGATTAAGTACCCAGCAATGATGCCGACTAATGCAATCCCCATTTTAAAACAGTGAAAAGAATACTTCACTGCAATACTCTGAAAAATCTCTGAAGATTAAGTCATGTCTTAAATAACAGAGTTTGGCTCACAGCAAAGCGTTCCCTTTGTTCAGACTCATCAGGAAGATTCTGTGCCTGTGTGGAAGATATTTTTATTATAATATGTTCAAATATTTGCACATTATGATTTTGTCCTTGTGCAAATCCTTGTAAAACAATGTTCAGGCAGTAGCTCTTAGTTTGGGTGGATTAATAGTATTTGCTATTCTATCTGAAATAGTTTCTTAATTAGTCATATTTGTGTCAGATAAGGAATTGGTAAGTAATTATTCAGGAATTGGACCAGATGAGAGGTATAACATTGTTAATGATACGCTGCTGTCAGGGAACAGTGTGTGGCTTTATTCTTTGTAAAACAAAACAGGGTATGGAGTTCACCATCCCTCCTGTGATTTGACCTGCATTTTCTCTCTGTAAAGCTATTCTGAAAATTCTCAACCTAATATTCCAGTTCCTGTTTGACTATCCCTGTCTGTATTGTAGTAATGTCTACTGGCCTGACAATTCTGAGAATCCACACTTTTCCAACTTTCATCACCCTTAATTTGATGCTTATAGGATGAGAGGGGATCATATAGAAACATATTAAATTCTTAAGGGATGGACAGACTAGATGAAGGAAAAATGTTCCCGATGTTGGGGGTGTCCAGACCAGGGGTCACAGTTAATATGAGATGCTGTTCCTCCAATTTGTGTTTAGCCTCACTCTGACAATGGAGGAGACCGAGGACAGAAAGGTCTGTGTAGGAATCGGAAGGAGAATTAAAGTGTCCAGCAACTGGTAGATCAGGTTGGTTCAGGGGGACTGAGCGAAGGTGTTCCGCGAAATCATCTCCCAGTCTGCGTTTGGTCTCGCTGATGTATAAGCATCCACATCTTGAACAATGGATACAGTAGATGAGGTTGGAGGAGGTGCAAGTGAATCTCTGCCTCACCTGAAAGGACGGTCAGGGTCCCTGGACAGAGTCGAGGGAGGAGGTATAGCAACAGGTGTTGCATCTTCTGCGGTTGCAGGGGAAGGTAGCTAGGGAGGGGGTTGTTTGTGTGGCCTCACCAATATCTTGTACAACTGTAACATGACCTCTCAACGTCTAACTCTGATTGATGAAGGCCAATGTGCCGAAAGCCTTCTTGACCACCCGATCTACCTGTGATGCCACTTTAGGTGTCTAAAGGACACCTCAAGAGACGTGGCTTACACAAAGAGGCACTAACTACCTGGACTTTGGGGTAGTAGTATTGTAGTTAAAAAGCATGTGTATTAGGAAGGGTTTTTAAAAATTTCCAGAAGGTTGTGCACTTGAGCTAAGTGCTCTTATTACTTCAGAAATGTATTTCCTATTCTTTGTGTCCCAAAAAAGTTCCGATTGACACCAATACATTTTTCACCTGTCAATGTATAAAATAAAAACACTGACTTTGCCTTGTTGGGAACAAACGAGAAGTGTGACTTTTACGAGATTGCTAAACTGGAAAAACAGACCACGGCCCATCCAGAGGTACTGAGAGTTTTCAAACTTTCTGCCCAGCGTTTTTCATCCCTATTTCCACTGCTGTCTTTTGTTTATGAATTAGCATGATAGAGGATTTTCTAAAACCACGGCTCAAATACAAAGAGCAACAGTGTTGTTAATAACAGAGAAATTAAAAATACTCACAAGGCTGATGGTTCGGATTGTAGTGTAGTTTCATCAGTCCTTGCCTCTTTGGGTACTGACATTTCCTCATGTACAATTCTCCTTGCATCTCGCCATTATAATTCACTCAGTTAGCTGTGGCATCCTGTAATCTGGCAATCACTTGGTCAATACTGAGAAGCATACAATATAATAATCCATGAAAAATGTGACATTATGTGTGTCCGAGGCATGTTATCATTCAAATCGTTTTGTTGTATTTCCACTGTCAATTTGTGCCATAACCCGTGTTGCATTTCTAGTAGCTCCTTGTATAACCATGTCTTCACACTCAGTTGTTTGCTGAAGGTTGTAAGGCACTAAGTTCACCGATGGGCTAGGCAGTTCCCATCCTAAACAATTTCAGCCTGTTGAAGGAATAAATCATTCAGCTCATTTACAGTAGTTCTCTGTAGATATGATAAACCTCCCTTTATAATAGCAATCAGCATGTTTTAAAATAAGGTGTGCACTTCTGAGCTTTGAGTCTGTCTCATTGTTCCCCTTAGTTTGGGGTAGATTATTAACTCTGGAATAAAACAGAATAAAAAAGATCAGCTGGTCCTTTTGTGCATCTTTTGACTCCCCTTGCAACTGTGTGAAGTTAATGGAATTTGATAGATATGGTTCATTCCTGTGATGTCTCCCACAAATATCTTTGATAATCCACATTTGCATAAGCAATATGTATATGTATCATTGCAGCTTGTTTATATAACTAGATTTCTTACCAGAGTTGGAAAACTTGAATACTTGAAAATATTTAGTTATCCTTCTTTGCAAGTGTTTTAAAATTGTACAGAGAGAAATATTCATAGATTTGGTGTAATAACAGTGTTCTCACGTTCAGTTTTTTAGCAGCTCTCATGGATGTGACATTCACAGCTGAGTTTAAATTCATAACAGGATCAATATGTTTTTATTGCTGACCTTATACAGAAACGTTTGGTGAATAATTGTTTGTATAATGAATCAGGCTTCTGCACCTTGAACACTGCAGGGGATGGATTCAATGTATTTTTTACACAACGTGAATAAAGACAGAAAATGGTTGAAATAATGGCTGCAGCAGCAACTTTTGAATATTTCATGTTAATGTTTTTTCATCAGAATGGAGCGGTTGTAGTTCTTTCCCCATAGCCACTGTCTCACCTGTCAAGTGTTTTCAGCATTTTCCGTTTTTACTTCAGATTTTTATTCCATAGTTTTGAAGGAACTGGCCTTGGAGATGGCGGATGATCTGCTGTAATCCTTCTGTAGATTCTGGAAATGTCCCTCTAGATGGGAGGGTAGGAAGTATCAGCTGACCATTTAGGTAAGAAAGGAGTGAATGCAGGAAACTACTGACTTGTCAGCCAGACATCATTGGTGGGGAAAATATGGGGATTTATAGGGAAAGAAGTAGAATAGATATTAATGAAAAGAATAACAGGAATTAGGAGAAACAACATGAATTCCTGAAATGTAAATCTAGTTTGACTCACTTACTGGAGATCTTTGAATTGATTGAAAGATAAGGCTTGGAAGCAGGCTGTTCAGCCCACCGAGTCCATGCTGACTATCGGCCATTCATTGATTCATAGAATAGTTAAAGGGAACCACTGGATGTGGTGTGTTTGGTTTCTCAGAATGCGTTTAATCAGTGTTAGAACACGTGGTTAAAATATTAATGGTGAAAGAAAATAAATTATCGGGCAGTGAGCAAGGAACGGGAATAGACACAAAAAGCTGGAGTAACTCAGCGGGACAGGCAGCATCTTTGGAGAGAAGGAATGGGTGACATTTAGGGTCGAGACCCTTCTTCAGACTGAGAGTCAGGGGAGGCGGAGTCTAGAGATATGGAAGATGATGTAGAGAGATAAAGAACAATGAATGAAAGTTATGCAGAAAATTAACAATGGTAAAGGAAACAGGCCATTGTTAGCTGTTGGGTGAAAACGAGAAGCTGATGCGACTTGGGTGGGGGAGGGATAGAGAGAGAAGGAATGCCGGGGTTACGAAGTTAGAGAAATCAATATACCACTGGGCTGTAAGCTGCCCAAGCAAAATAAGAGATGCTGTTCCTCCAATTTGTGTTTAGCCTCACTCTGAATTAATCGGAATGGGAATAAATGGATCTTTCTCAGGGTAGCAGCTTGTGATTAGTGGACCTCAGTTATCGTCGATCATCGAGATACTCTATACCCAGTAGATTGATTAGATTAATTCTACTGTCTTGAAGTCTTAAAGGATGCCTTGTTTACAGAGCATTCTGGTTGGGGACTGTGCAGTCTACTTGTAAACATGTGTAGGAAGGACTGCAGAGGCAGCATCTCTGGAGAAAAGGAACAGGTGATGTTTTGGGTCACAGTCTGAAGAAGGTTTCTGACCCGAAACGTCACCTATTCCCTTTCTACAGAGATGCTGCCTGACCCGCCTGAGTTACTCCAGTATTTTATGTTGACTTACAAACATAATGGCTTTTCCAATGGACTGTAGAATTAAATGCATCTGTCTAGCAATAGCCAGGAATTTTTATTCGAAGAGGGCCACGAAAGTACGATGCCTACATTTCATCCTATACCCACCATGGCTATAAAAAAATGTTACACCTGTACCTGCCAGCCTTGTCCTGCTCCCCTCTCTTCCAGCTTTCTCCCCCCTTCAATCAGTCTGAAGAAAAGTCCTCACCCGAAACGTCACCTATGCATGTTCTCTAGAGATGCTGCCTGACCCACTGAGTTACTCCAACACTGCGTTTTTGGTAATGCTCCTGATACTGCAAGCATTAAGTATATGACGGCATTAAATGCTCGTACAATCAGTTTAGTTTATTATGGTCCTTGCGCTGTATTAGTGTATTTATAATTTCTAGTGTACTGTATTAGAGACTGAGCTGTATTTGTGTCAACTGCAACATCCTTCAGCAATATACAGTTGCTTTCCCATTTTATTTCATATTTCTTTCACTCATTGAAAAAGAACCGTTGTATGAAGTATAAGCAGATGGAGCATATTTATAAATTTCACTGCATGCCGAATTAAGGTTGGAGCAATCGTTCCTGGCTGGTCAGTTTACCAGAGATTCATTTGGGTGGGCAGCCACTGCCACACAGCGCCAGAGACAAAGATTCGATCCTGACCTCGGGTGCAGCCTGTGTGGAGTTTGTACCTTATTCTTGTACCTTATTCTAGCACCTTGGTTTCCCAAAGACGTGCGGGTTTATTGGTTAACTGATCTCTGTAAATTGCCCTTAATGTGCGGGTGTGAAAGTGTGATGACATTCAGTAAAACTAACATGAAAGGTGATCGATGTTCAGTTTAGTTTATGTGTGATACAGTGTGGAGATAAAGTGCGGAGATAGGCCCTTCAGCCTACTGAGTTCGCACTGACCAGCAATCACCCGTACACCAGTTCTATCTTATCAAGTTTGCTGGGAGTGGATGAGAATGTTGGATAACATAGACCTAGTATGAATGGTAGACCAATGGTGGGCATGGACTCGATGGGCTGAAGGTAGGGTTGCCAACTTTTTAACTCCAAAATATGGGACAAGGTGACGTCACCACCCACGCCCCATGTGACCTCACCCAGCCAGCGGCCACGTGCTCCCGCTCCACAAATGGCGGCCCCCCGGGCCGGGAGGCGGGTTGCTATGCAACCTCCGTTAGGCGAACGCACTCGGCCCCGTTCCCCGAACACATTCCGTAGTCTACACCAGGGGTGGGCAACCTTTTTGTTACTGCGGGCCGCATCATGAATTAATGAACAAGCAGCGGGACGTTTACAAAAGAAAAAATATACTTATTTTATTAAAACACAACTTATTATATTTTGCATTAAAAAATTAAAGGCTAAAACTTATAAAACGATTTGTCGTTAACCAAGGTTCACCATTTGTGATTTAAAACATACTAGGCCAAGTGAACCCGTTGGGCCCAAACTTCTCCTGCATTGGTGCAGCACCCTCTCCTCCCCTCTCCGCCCTCCCCTCCAAACCCCCTTATCCTCCCTCCTCCCCCTCCCTCCCCCCCCTCCCTCCCTCCTCCCTCCCCCCCTAGGAGATAGATTTAAACTTTAAAATGTGAATAACTTAAAAAATATAACACCGATTTCAATGAAACCTCTTCCATTAGCACCAAAGGGATGATGGTGAGTAAGCTGGGCCTAAAATTGTTGTGCTATCGTGTACGTTTTGGCTGTAGTTCAGGAACAAACAGAAATCTTTTTGATTTGTAAAAATACAAGGAAACTTTATCATATCATATCATATATATACAGCCGGAAACAGGCCTTTTCGGCCCTCCAAGTCCGTGCCGCCCAGTGATCCCCGTACATTAACACTATCCTACACAATTTAGGGACAATTTTTACATTTACCCAGCCAATTAACCTACATACCTGTACGTCTTTGGAGTGTGGGAGGAAACCGAAGATCTCGGAGAAAACTCACGCAGGTCACGGGGAGAACGTACAAACTCCTTACAGTGCAGCACCCGTAGTCAGGATCGAACCTGAGTCTCCGGCACTGCATTCGCCGTAAAGCAGCAACTCTACCGCTGCGCTACCGTGCCTTTACAATGTAAACATTTTAAACATTCATTATTAAAAAGTGGAAAGTCCACATAAAAAGGGAATAGTTTGTTTCAATTTAAATATTTAATAAATCATTGAGAAACCTAATGTTTTTTGCTGTTTAAAAGCTTATCAATATTGGGGGTTCACATTTGTTGATGCCAAAAGCAAGCAGTACACTATTTAAATGAGCATTAGTTAATCTGGATCTCAAATAGTCTGGTAATATCGACATATATTGTATTCTTTTAGCACAGCTATAATGTCACTGCAAATGTGTTGTTCCTGACCCAAAACGTCACCTATTCATGTTCTCCACAGATGCTGCCTGACCCACTGAGTTACTCCAGCACTTTGTGTCTTGTTTGGAAACCAGCATTGGTAGTCCTTCATTTCTACATTCTGTCTTCTGCAAAACGACATTGAACAGCTAGACAAGTGAAGGCGCAGCTCTGTCCCTGTGAAAGTAAAATTAAAAATGAGGGCACATTTTATTCCTTGCTATTGTGAGCTGTCAACATCGTTCCCTCCCAACTCTGAGGCTGAGTGATCAGAGGCAATGCCCATCCCGTCCGCGTTTGCCCGGAATCCGGTCGGCGTGTTGGAGGTGGACGGGGGTGGGAGGGTTACAGTGAATGTCGGTGGTGTATGGCAGCCCAGTGGGCGACCGCTTCCCCCGTGAGTGGCCGGATCGCTGGCAGCTCACCCCCACCGCACGCATGGCTGTGTTCCAATAATATTCTTCTTTTGATTTTTTTTCAACTTTTTAAAACTGCAAAAAAACATTATTAACGTCCAAAAACAAGCGGCGGGCCGGATTAGGCCCACAGGACGTAGGTTGCCGACTCCTGCCTTATAGCGTCCGGGCCAACAGCGCCCCCCTGGGCCTAATACGGGACAAGGGCGATCCCATATGGGGCAAACCAATTTAGCTCAAAATACGGGATGTTCCGGCTAATACGGGACAGTTGGCAACCCGAGCAGAAGGGCCTGTTTCCATGCTGATTCTTTCAATTCAATTTAATTCACTGATTTAATTGAGATTTATAGAGATGAGACAGTGAGATGGCAGACTCGATAGAATTGGAAACCTGAAATAATGTTGTGAGTGATGTAAATTATGCATTAGGTCAGGGATCGCCCATACAGAGGTAAAAGGCCACGTCGTTGCCCTTTCTGCTTAAATCACTTCATCCGTTCTGATGATAGGACATTGACGAAGAATTAACCCTGTTTCTCTCAACAGAGTTGCCTCCTGATCCAAGGAGCTGTTTCAGAATTCTCTATTTATGGTTCAGATATCCAGCATTCAAAGCTTTTTGCTTTTCGCCGCCGCCTCTGCAGTGGTTGCACAACCTTTCTGGATCCCCACATGTTTTTACCTAAATTTGGCACACTTAATTATCATTATTTTAACAATAACATTGCTCTGAAGTAAAGGAATGCTTGGCATCAGTTGCAAATTCCAACTCTGTGGTGCCAGCAATGTTTCATGAACCTTGATAGTGTTGACTGACTCAGGCCTGTCAGGTATTCCCCAATGATGTAAATGTCCCGCAGCTGAAGAAGGTCAATCTAATGTAGAAACAAGGAACTATAGATGCCAGACCCGACCCGAATTGTCACCTACCCATTAATTGTCACCTATCCATGTTCTGCAGAGATGATGCCTGACCTGCTGAGTTACTCCAGCACTTTGTGTCCCTTTGAGGTTAATCCAATGCTTTTCCACGAAGCTGTGTGAGGCATCCAGCATTTTGTGTGCTACCGACGATTTTGTTGCTGATCCATGAAAGGTCAAAGATTAAAACTATTTTCTATTGCAGATTAATCAACTTTGTCTGTTATGAGTCAGTTCTGAGCTCCAGTGGACGTGCTTCTGTTGAAGTGGTTCTACAGCCATGCTTGATGTGATCAGTCGTTCAGTGTAAGCACTCGACCTCACTTCCAAAGCTGCTGCTTTAAATTCTGGTGAAGGTCTCGGTCCCGCTAAACAGCCGGATTTAAAGTTGAACTTGTTTTCAGATCATGAGAAGAACTGAAATGGAAGATTAGAGAACAGTGATATGTGCAGAAATTTAAATGTGGTCACTTATGGGGGACCATATTCACACATGTTCTGCACAAGCATACGCACACACACACAGCAACCTTAATGTGTGTTATGATTACTGGGGTGATGAGTGAGCTGAGCCAGTTGCTCCCTTCGTTCCCCACCCACACTTCCCTGGCAAAAACAGAAAGTGCAAAAGCACAAGTGTCGTGATTGTAGAGGATATCAGTGACCGTGGCATTAACTGAGATTCAGTCAGCATAAAAAGATGGAAAGCACAACATTTCAAAATTGTATTCTGGAGAGTTTTTGGTGGGGGTGGGTGGGGGGCGGGGGGGGGGGGGGCTGTGGAATCCTTAAATAAAGGACCAATTATTCCAGATTACATGAATCAATCAATCAATCAATCAATAAGTTTATTGGCCAAGTATGTGCATATACAAGGAATGTGCCTTGGTGCTCCACTCACAAATGACAACACAAACATACAGTAAACAATTAAGAATAAAGCATAAACACATCAAAACAATAAGGATACAACATTATGGTCTAAACATGTGGGTGAAAATAAACCAGAACAGAAAAGAAACTACAGACTTTGGTTATTGAGTAGAACTACCACTTGTGGAAAAAAGCTATTTTTATGTCTGGCTGTGGCTGCTTTGACAGTCCAGAGTCGCCTTCCAGAGGGAAGTGCTTCAAAGAGTTTGTGGCCAGGGTGAGAGGGGTCAGAGATGATCTTGCCCACTCGCTTCCCGGCCCTTGCAGTGTACAGTTCGTTCATGGGGGGAAGGTTGCTGCCAATAACCTTCTCAGCTGTGCGAATGATCCATTGCAGCCTCCGGATGTTGTGCTTGGTGGCTGAGCCAAACCAGACCATGATGGAGAAGGTGAGGATGGACTCAATGATAGCAGTATAGAATTGGCCCATCATTGCCTGTGGCAGATTGTGTTTCCTCAGCTGCCGCAGGAAGTACATCCTCTGTTGGGCCTTTTTGACTGTGGAATCGATGGTGGCCCCCCATTTAAGGTCCCTGGAGATGACGGTTCCAAGGAACTTAAATGACTCCACAGATGTGACTGTGGTGTTGTTGATGGTGAGTGGGGGGAGGGGAGGGGGAGCTCTTCGAAAGTCTACAGTTAGTTCCACTGTCTTAAGAGCATTGAGCTCCAGGTTGTTGCGATGGCACCAGGACACCATCTGTGTCACTTCCCGTCTGTAGGCAGATTCCTCCCCATCCTGGATCAGTCCAATCAGGGTTGTGTCGTCCGCAAACTTGAGGAACTTGACAGAGGAGTCTGTGGAGGTGCAGTCGTTGGTGTAGAGAGAGTAAAGGAGAGTGGAGAGTACGCAGCCTTGCGGAGCTCCTATACTGAGGGTCTGCGGGTCCGAGATGTCCTTTCCCAGCCTCGCATGCTGCTTCCTGTCTGTCAGGAAGTTGATGGCATGTGGAGAGGATGTTTCCAGAATTAAAGGACATTCTTTAGGAAAGAGATGAGGAGGAATTTCTTTAGTCAGAGGGAGGTAAATCTGTGGAATTCTTTGCCACAGAAGGCTGTGGAGGCCAAGTCAGTGGATATATTTAAGGTAGGGATAGATAGATTCTTGATTAGTATGGGTGTCAAAGGTTATGGTGAGAAGGCAGGAGAATGGTGTTAGGGGGAGGGAGAGATCAGCCATGATTGAACGGCAGAGTAGACTTGATGGGCCGAATGGCCTAATTCTGCTCCTATTACTTATGAACATGATCTTACAAGGTGAGACTAGGGGCTGCAATTATAATATAATCACTGATAAATCTAATAGGGCAGTCGTCTGTAGTATTTTTCAAACAAGCAACACTTGGGCTAAAATTTGTGGAGGGAACTCTCCAGGTTCCTGAGACCTGAGGCAAAACTTGTAGTACTCTTTATTTTGAAAGAAATGTCAACCGTGGCAGAACAACTAAAAACGAAAGGCCAAAATATAGTAATGAACAGAGTTTCATTTGGAGATATGTTGTACTATTCTCCTTTCATCCAGAATGTTTGTCGATAGCAGAGATTCAATTGTACAAGTTGAAGTTGACTTTCACTCCCAAATATTTATTTTCCATATATGCACAGGTGACATCAATAATAGTTTTGAGTTGGAATGTTATATTTGCTTGATATTACAAATTTTGCTGGCTGTATTTAAAATCAGAAGTTTAGATTAGTTTAGTTTAGAGATACAGCACTGAAACAGGCCCTTTGGCCCACCGAGTCAACGCTGACTAGCAATCCCCGCACTTTAACATTATCCTACACACACTACTGACAGTTTACTATTTATTATACCAGCCAATTAACCTACAAACCCGTACGTCTTTGGAGATGTGGGAAGAAACCGAAGATCTCAGAGAAAATCCACGCAGCCATGGGGAGACCTAACAACCTCTGTGCAGACAGCACCCGTAGTCAGGATCAGATTTTTAGATTTAGAGATACAGTGCGGAAACAGGCCCTTTGGCCCACCGAGTCCACGCCGCCCAACGATCCCCGCACATTAACACTATCCTACACACACTAGGGACAATTTTTACATTTACCCAGTCAATTAACCTACATACCTGTACGTCTTTGGAGTGTGGGAGGAAACCGAAGATCTCGGAGAAAACCCACGCAGAGTAGTCAGGATCGAACCTGAGTCTCCAGCGCTGCATTCGCTGTAAGGCAGCAACTCTACCGCTGCGCCACCGTGCCGCCCTCAACCGCGGGTCTCAGGTGCTGCAAGCACTGTAAGGCAACAACTCTACCGCTGCGCCACCGTGCTGTCCTCAACCCAAATGTTCTATAACAACATTTAAAAAACATTTTGACAGGTGCACGGATAGGAAAGATTGGGAGGATATGTGCCAAACATGGACAGGTAGGACTAGTGTAGAGGGGGCATCTCGGTTGGCATGGGCAAGTTGAACTGAAGGGCTTGTTATCGTGCTGTATGACTACGACTCCATATCTGTATGCCCACAACCTATAAAGCCAATTAACCTACAAACATCTTACAAGTGTGGGAGGAAACTGGAGATCCCGGAGAAAAGCCACGCAGGTCACGGGGAGAACGTACCAGCTCCGTACAGGCAAGCACCCGTAGTCAGCATCAAACCCGAGTCTCTGGCCCTGTAAGGCACCAAATCTACCACTACACCACCGTCCCACAAGTCCCTCAACACATATTTACAAGATAGGAATAGGCTACTTAAATCTGCATGTTCATTATGATCTGTCACAAGCCTCATCTCCTCTTCTGTGCCTTTGCCCTGCAGTCCTCAATTCTTTAAGCCCAGACCACAGTATCCATCAGGATCCAGACTGCCATCACCTAAATTGTTTCATAAGAAAATAACTGCAGATGCTGGTACAAATCGATTTATTCACAAAATGCAGGAGTAACTCAGCAGGTCAGGCAGCATCTCGGGAGAGAAGGAATGGGTGACGTTTCGGGTCGAGACCCTTCTTCAGACTGAAGACCCTTCTTCAGATTGTTTCTCCAGGGTAGAGATTTACACATCTGTGACTGGTAACAGTGGCATAGTGGTAGAGCTGCCGCCTTAAAGCATCAGAGACCTGGGTTCGATCCTGCTGTCTGTACAGAGTTTGCACATGCGACTGCCTAGGTTTTCTTCAGGTTCTCCGGTTTCCACCCACACTCCAAAGACATTCAGATTTGTAGGTTAATTGGCTTTGGTAAAATTGTAAATTGCCCCTAGTGTGTAGGATAGTGCTAGAGTACGAGGTGATCGCTGGTTGGCGTGGGCATGGTGGGCCAAAGGGCCTGTTTCCATGCTGTGTATATAAAGTCTAAAATGAGCTATCATAGAAATGAAATCATTATATTTAGAATAATCATTCAAATTCTTTTCTAATCTTGCACTACCGTTACATATGTTAACTGCATTAAAACCGCTTGTAACTACTATATACTTATTTCTGAATTGAAATTTACATGTGTGTTTAGAATGAGTACCTCAGTAATAACAATTAACCATTTCATCATTTAGGTTACATTGGAAGTAGTATTGCCCATTAAATTGTCATAAACTTTCAGTTAACAGAAAGTTAATACAATGATTATATTTTAAAGCTAAATTAGGAAAAGGGGACGTACAACGTGATCTGGGAGGCTTAGTGCATCAGTCACTGAAAGGAAGCATGCAGGTACAGCAGGCAGTGAAGAAAGCCAATGGAATGTTGGCATTCATAACAAGAGGAGTTGAGTATAGGAGCAAAGAGGTCCTTCTGCAGTTGTACAGGGCCCTAGTGAGACCGCACCTGGAGTACTGTGTGCAGTTTTGGTCTCCAAATTTGAGGAAGGATATTCTTGCTATTGAGGGCGTGCAGCGTAGGTTTACTAGGTTAATTCCCGGAATGGCGGGACTGTCATATGTTGAAAGACTGGAGCGACTAGGTTTGTATACACTGGAGTTTAGAAGGATGAGAGGGGATCTTATCGAAACGTATAAGATTATTAAGGGATTGGACATGTTAGAGGCAGGAAACATGTTCCCAATGTTGGGGGAGTCCAGAACCAGGGGGCACAGTTTAAGAATAAGGGGTAGGCCATTTAGAACAGAGATGAGGAAAAACTTTTTTAGTCAGAGAGTTGTGAATCTGTGGAATTCTCTGCCTCAGAGGGCAGTGGAGGCCAATTCTCTGAATACATTCAAGAGAGAGCTAGATAGAGCTCTTAAGGATAGCAGAGTCAGGGGGTAAGGGGAGAAAGCAGGAACGGGGTACTGATTGAGAATGATCAGCCATGATCACATTGAATGGCGGTGCTGGCTCGAAGGGCCGAATGGCCTACTCCTGCACCTATTGTCTATTGTCTATTGTCTATTGTCTATAGGTTGTTTATCACATTTATACATACAGAATCAAATGAACTCAGCAGGTGAAACAACCATGCAATAAACACAATCACATAGGAGCAATTTTAATTGAGAATAATATCTTATGATATTTCACCAAGGCGTGACAAAGAAAGGGAAATGCAGATTCATTGAAAACTTGGTTAAAAGAAGTCTTAAAATGAAGAGGTTCACGGGAGCAATTTCAGGGCAGAAGAGGTGTAGGAAAGAACTGCAGGTGCTGATTTAAATTGAAGGTAGACACAAAATGCTGGAGTAACTCAGCGGGACAGGCAGCATCTCTGGAGAGAAGGAATGCGTGACATTTCGGGTCGAGACCCTTCTTCAGTCTAAAGTCCCGCTGAGTTACTCCAGCATTTTGTGTCTACCTCAGGGCATAAGAGAATTTGTTTTAAGGATTTAGCACGTATAAAAAACATAGGGAGGTTGATGTCTTGAAAAGAAATAAACACAAGTTTTAAGGGCACTGTGAGCTAATGCTAATCGTTTTTCCTGACTTTTCTCGTGCTCAGCAACAACTGGTGTTTATATAGAACCATTAATGCAGCAAATGGTTCAAGGCGCTTCAGTGGTACATGATCAAGCTTTACCATTGGGAAGAGATATTAACCTGTTCAGTGCCGCCCCTGAGTATACTCGGGTCAGAGTAGACAAGCAAAAAGAAAAATCTTGGCAGTGAACAGGCTAAGGCAGATGATCAAAAATACTAAGGAGTTTTGTAAAGTAGACAGGAAAGATAGAAAGGCAGAGAGGTTTTGAAGGGTAGCCCCAGAGCTTAGAGCCCTGGCAGCTGATGGTACAGCTGTCAGTGGTGAAAGGATTAAATTTGGACATAACCAAATGGCAGAATTGGAGAAGCACAAAAAATAGTTGCAGGGTGGATGAGATTAAAGAGGGGCAGGGAGGAATTTGCTGCCATTGCAAGCATTGATACTCAATGAAATTTATCTCGTAGCTGCTGGTTTGACATTTCAACAACTTTTCAAGCAGGGATCAACTTCCCTGGAATTGCAATTCAACTTGCTTATCTGAAGTCTGTGTGAGTTCTCTAGAAGGAGGCTGAAGGACAAAAAAGACAAAGAGGAGAGCAGCAGCAGCAATATCTTATGTTTTAATAAGGCCCTTTATTGCTCTGATTTAATTCATCAATATCACTTACAAATGTTACGACTTCAAAACAGAATTTTAATTTCATTTTAGGAATACTAATGGATGGACTAAAATCCAAAATATAGGACAGCTCACAAATGATTCGTGGAAGGAGAGGTATTGAATAGTAATTTCTAAATCCATAATTTATTATTACAAAGTAAGAACAAAAAGTTAAAAGTCATTCTAGCTGTCTAATTTAACCTTCAGCAGAAAATCCCAATCCCAGATGCTACTAAATGACTCCTAAATTATTTCAGTTTTGCCTCGAGTATGATTCATTCTGTATATGCATGTAGTTCCTGGAAGGACTCGTATCTTGATTGGTTGTGAGTTTAGTTTAGTTTAGAGATACAGCACGGAAACAGGCCCTTCAGCCCACAGACCAACCATCCCCTGACATTAACACTATCCTACACACACACTAGGGACAATTTACAATTATGCCAGCCAATTAACCTACAAACCAGTATGTCTTTGGAGATGTGTGGAAAACCCACGCGGTCACGGGGAGAACAAACGAACTCCGTACAGACAGCACCCGTAGTCGGGATCGAACCCTGTCTCAGGCGCTGCCAACGCTGTAAGACAACAACTCTACCGCTGCACCCTCAACTCAAATGTTCTATAACAACATTTAAAAAACATTTCGACAAGTACACAGATAGGAAAGATTGAGAGGATGTGGGCCAAACATGGATAGGGGTACCAGTTTAGGTGGGGCATCTCGGTTGGCATGGGTACGTTGGACTGAAGGGCTTGTTATTGTTCGGTGTGACTCTACGACGCTATGATTATGTCCACAACCTCAGAATCGGTTCTTGTGGTTCAGATTTTAATAGTATTTCTATTGAATCTGTAAAATCAACTTCTTTTGAGGCTGAGAAATTTGAAACATTCTAACCTTTTCTTATGACTTTATGATATAATCAATTTTGAAAGCTTTGCACAGGACAGTTTTAATTGAAGAAACATTTAAGTATCCTGAAGTAGACAATGAAAAAGAAGAGCAGTCTGTGGAACTCAGTCAGATATGCTTTGACAAGCTCTGTCCCGTAGCTCAACATGGAAAGATGACTTGCTCAATCTTGTTTTGAGTGCCCAAGTAATCAAACTGAATATGTACCACTGGGGAAGCATTCTGACCCCAGCCAACCCCTGTCATGCTTTCACCCCTCCACCCCCCCCCCCCCCCCCTTGACCTCTCCTCCAATGTTGAAAGATCTGTCATCAGCAGAAGTCTCACCTTTGTATCCCAGTGTCCACACTTCAGAATGTGTAGGGAAGGAACTGCAGATGCTGGTTTACACCAAAGATAGACACAAAACGCAGGAGTAACTCAGCAGGTCAGGCAGCATCTCTGGAAAGAAGGAACGGGTGACGTTTCTGGTCTAGACCTTCCACACTTCAATGAGTTCTGAGCCCACCATGATGTTGACTCTTCTTTGACCACCTCCGCCTCGGTGCCTATATCTCTGGCAAGGAATTCTCCCCCACCACTGATGGCCCCTTCACCCGTCTCCAACACTCCTCCTCGACTCCCCCTGCTCGCCTTCTATCCTCTCTCGACATTTTTATCTCCAATTGGCACCACAACATTGACCATCTCATCTTCTCCACTCCTCTTACCCATTCCAATCTCACCCCTTCCAAATGTGCAGCTGTCCATTCACTCAGTAACAGTCCCAATATTGTCTTCAACCCACTGACAAGGGACGTGTCATTGTAGTCTGACAGACTGACCTCTACCATGCTGGGACCAGGCACTAGCTCTCGGATACCTCCTCATGCCAGCCCCTTGACCATGACCCCACAGACAAACACCAGACACCATTTCACAAACCATCACAGATATCATTGCTTCTAGCCTCTGGCAATCTCCTTTTCCCAGTCTCCTAGTATTCTCCAAGCATTCTCTAACCCTGCAATGTCTGTTACTATCTCTTTCCCTAAATCCACAAGCAGGACTGCTTTATCAGGCCCATTGTTCCTGCCTGCTCCTGCCCCACCAAACTCAAAACACAACTCTGCCCAACTTGACCAAGCTAACCAACATGCCCCACCTACACTAATCCCACCTGCCTGCTTTTGGCCCATATCCCTCTAATCCTATCCTATCCATGTACCTGTCTAAATGTCACCCCCTCATTATCACCTCCTGCACAGCCAACATTTGGTCTTTTGGCCATCGGTGCAGGCTCTGATTTGTTCTGTACCTTTTCATACATCTAGTTTCCCTCTGACTCTCAGCCTTTTTCTTTAAATTTTAGTTCAGTCTAGTTTAGAGATATAGCGCGGAATCAGGCCCCTCGGCCCTCAGAGCCGACCAGCGATCCCCGAATATTAACACCATCCTACACACACTAGGGACAATTTACCTTTAAACCAACCCAATTAACCTACAAACCTGTACATCTTTGGAGTGTGGGAGGAAACCGAAGAACCTGGAGAAAACCCACTTAGGTCACGGGGAGAACGTACCAACTCCGTACAAACAGCACCTGTAGTCAGGATCAAACCCAGGTCTCTGGCGCTGTAAGGCAGCATCTCTACCGATATGCCACCGTGACGCCCAATCTTCTCAATCTTCCAGTTTGAAGTCTATTTTTATATGCTCAGATTCTCTGATACTGCCATATAAAGCTTTTTTCTTTAAATCCTGGGCCTTTTTGCATTTTGATTTGTCGAACCATAATAATGAATAAATTCAATTAAATAATGAAAAATATAATTTTCATGAAAGACATGCCAAAACAGAACATCCTGAACATTAGGTGATTTTGTAGGACCTATAATATTCAAGATTGAAAAATGGCTTTTATTTATTTCACACGTTTTATGGTATTAAAATATCCCAAGCCATCAAAAAACATAATCGGTAACTATTTTTCACACTGGTCTTGAAAGGGAGAGACATAAGAACTGATGATCAAACGTTTTGTCAGAAAGTCAGAGCAAAATGTCATTTGAATTGAAAGTCATTTCAATACAGCGCAGAAACAGACCCTTTAGCCCAACTTATCCATGCCGACCAAAGTGTCCCATCTACGTGCTAGGGCAGCACGCTGGCGCGGGGGTAGAGTTTCTGCCTTACAGTGCCAGAGACTCGGGCTCCATCCTGACCATGGATGCTGTCTGAACGGAGTTTGTAACATTCTCCCTGTGACCTGAGTGGATTTTCTCTGGGTGCTCTGGTTTCCTCCCACCAAAGACGTACAGGCTTGTAGGTTAATTGGCTTTGGTAAAATTGTTACCTGTCCCTAGTGTATGTAGGATAGAGTTGGTGTGCGGAGATCGCTGGACGGCGTGGACTCGGTGGATTGAAGAGCTTGTTTCCGTGCTGTATCTCAAAACTAAACTAAACTAAACCATGCTAGTCCCACCATATGAGTATTTGGCTCGTATCTCCCTAAACCTTTCCGATCCATGTAAAGAGGTATATTTTATGGAGTGTATTAAAATGTCAAAAGGGGCTGAACACTGGTAATGATGGGCTGATTACAATCACAAATGTGCAAGTTGCTAAAATTGTAGAAGTGTGGAGATCTCATAGGCTTGGAGGAGTTCAGAGATGTTCAAAGTGTGCATTCATTATTTTGCAAACTATACATTCATCATGTTTTCCAATGAGAATGTGGAGGTTTGTTGTAAAGTTACTATTACAGCTAGAAATTTGTATAAAGCAATAATATATTCCACAAAAGCATAAGGAGGTGTTGGGTTTCCAGGTGTGCTGGAGGTGAGGGGTGGTGGGATGTTGGCGGGTAGGCGAGTAATCAAAGGAGCAGGAGGGAGATCAGAGGTAATCAGTGTCACTGCTCAGATACTGCAGGTTTCTGTGTTTAGTTTAGTTTTTTAGTTTAGAGACACAGCGTGGAAACAGGCCCTTCGGCCCACCGAATCTGCGCCGACCAGCAATCCCTGCACACTCATACTATCCTGCACACACTTAGGATATTTTACAATTACACCCCAGCCAATTAACCTACAGACTTGTACGCCTTTTGAGTGTGGGAGGAAACTGGAGATCCTGGAGAAAACCCACGCAGGTCACGGGGAGAACGTACAAACTTCGTACAAACAGACAGCACCCGTAGTCAGGATCAAACCTGGTTCTCTGGCGCTGTAGGGCAGCAGTTCCACTGCTGCGACACCGTGCTGCCCATGTGTGTTACTCTTTTGTTCAGTGGAAGTCACAATCTCGATTATAATGGACTTACAAATTTTGCAACTGATATTAATTGAACTAAGTAAATAATTCATGCCGTTATGGTATTGCGTTTTCATGATAAAATCTTGGACACGAAAATGTACCATTGTTATTTGTTGTTTTCTATACAGGGAGTGGAAAACATAGCAGTTTAAAATAAAATTAACTGCACAGCTGTTCAATTGCACTTCTAATAACGTTTCCAGAGGCAATTCTGTTCCATAATAACATTAATTTATATATATGAGACAACTTTCGTGGAAACTGTTTGCCGTCATGTTAATTTTTTTCACAGAAATCATGAGGAATTGCAATAAACAGATGTTCAAATGATAACAAATAAATTCTGAACCTTTTTAAAGGGATTGTTTTTCTAATAAAACATGTTTGACCTTAGTTAACTATATCTCACAAAGTATATTGCGGAAGAAAAAAAAACCTTGTGGTTAATTTCTTATACTTCAAAGACGGTCAGGTAATGGAAAAAACAAGGTTAGGACAGCTACAGTCTGCTCCATAATGTTTGGGACAAAGACACATCATTTATTTATTTGCCTCTGTACTCCATAATTTGAGATTTGTAATAGAAAAATCACATGTGTTTAAAGTGCACATTGTCAGATTTTAATAAAGGCCATTTTTATACATTTTGGTTTCACAACGTAGAAATTACAGCTGTGTTTATACATAGTCCCCCCATTTCAGGGCACCATAATGTTTGGGACACATGGCTTCACAGGTGTTTGTAATTGCTCAGGTGTGTTTAAATGCCTCCTTAATGCAGGTATAAGAGAGCTCTCAGCACCAAGTCTTTCCTCCAGTCTTCCCATTACCTTTAGAAACTTTTATTGCTGTTTATCAACATGAGGACCAAAGTTGTGCCAATGAAAGTCAAAGATGCCATTATGAGACTGCGAAACAAAAATAAAACTGTTAGAGATATCTTCCAAACCTAAGGTTTACCAAAATCATCTGTTTGGAACATCATTAAGAAGAAAGCTCTCTATAATAAAGAAAAATCCCCAAACACCTGTCCGACAGATCAGAAACACTCTTCAGGAGTCAGGTGTGGATTTGTCAATGACCACTGTCAGCAGAAGACTTCATGAACAGCAATACAGTGCTACACTGCAAGATGCAAACCACTGGTTAGCCGCAAAAATAGGATGGCCAGATTACAGTTTGCCAAGAAGTACTTAAAAGAGCAACCACAGTTCTGGAAAAAAGGTCATGTGGACAGATGAGACGAAGATTAACATATATCAGAGTGATGGCAAGAGCAAAGTATGGAGGAGAGAAGGAACTGCCCAAGATCCAAAGCATACCACCTCATCTGTGAAACACGATGGTGGGGGTGTTATGGCCTGGGCATGTATGGCTGCTGAAGGTACTGGCTCACTTATCTTCATTGATGATACAACTGTTGATTGTAGTAGCATAATGAATTCTGAAATGTATAGACACATCCTATCTGCTCAAGTTCAAACAAATGCCTCAAAACTCATTGGCCAGTGGTTCATTATACAGCAAGCCAATAGAAAAAAAATCTAAAAATCTAATCCCAAACATACTGCTAAAGCAACAAAGGAGTTTTTCAAAGTTAAAAAATGGTCAATCCTTGAGTGGCCAAGTCAATTACCCGATCTGATCCCAATTGAGCATGCCTTTTATATGCTGAGGAGAATACTGAAGGGGACTAGCCCCCAAAACAAGCATAAGCTAAAGATGGCTGCAATACAGGCCTGGCAGAGCATCACCAGAGAAGACACCCAGCAACTGGTGATGTTCATGAATCGCAGACTTCAAGCAGTCATTGCATGCAAAGGACATGCAACAAAATACTAAACATGACTACTTTCATTTACATGACATTGCTGTGTCCCAAACATTATGGTGCCCTGAAATGGGGGGACTATGTATAAACACTGCTGTAATTTCTACATGGTGAAACCAAAATGTTTAAAAATGGCCTTTATTAAAATCTGACAATGTGCACATTAACCACATGTGATTTTTACTATTACAAATCTCAAATTGTGGAGTACAGAGGCAAATAAATAAACGATGGGTCTTTGTCCCAAACATTATGGAGGGCACTGTAGAATTAAGGTTTTATTTTATGCAAAGCTGACAACAACCAAAATAATTTGCATCAACAACAAAGGTCTGAGTGCTTGGCTCATTCAAAATACAGTTAAACGCTGCAAAACAGTAGAGTCTTTATAGAATGGCATCAACATGTTTTATTTGATCTTCTGAGTCATCAGCAAGAAATTGTTGGAATGGTGCATGGCAAGGGATGATGTAAAAAGATCAAAGGCAGATTCTGTCTGGTTAGAACTGAGGAATAACAGTGGAACTGTTGTGCATTTATTTTAATTCATTTTCCAAAATGTGAATGGATCATTGGCCAGGCCAGCGGTTATTTTCCATTGGTAATTACACTCGAGAGAGTTAGGTGAGCCATCTTCTGGATCGATTACGATCTTTCTGGTGAAGGTCCTCTCACAATGCTCTTTGGGAAAGAGTTCCAGAATTTAGTTCCAGACTGACGATGAAAGATTTCCAGATCAGGATGATGTGCAATTTGAAGGGGGGCGTGCTGGTTGTGGGAGCTTGCACATTATTGATGGAATTAGGGTCTTGCAGAGAATGGATTGAAGCTCACTATGATTGCAATCCTGGAGCGGAGACGTTATTCTGTGGGGCTTGGAACAACGTACGACTCTCATAATTGTTGTGTGTGATAAAGACAAGGGGCTGCAAAAGCTGTGTCTCTGTGAAGTCTGGTACAAAGACATTTCTAGAGCAGCTGTGAACAGTGAGGTGTCAGCCAGGCGCAAAGCAATTTAACCCCTGCAGCCCTCATCCTGGACAGTTGTATTCAAAGGGCGTCATCCCCCTATATAGATAAATTGGCCCTAGCATGTAAGATAGTGCTAATGTGTGGCGATCGGCGGCCGGCCAGACTTGATGGGCCATCAGGCCTATTTCTGCACTGTATCACTAAACTAAACTAAACTAAACAAGCACCAATTCAACTTTTGCTTGCTTATGTAATCTACGTATATGATTGTGTCATCCAGTCAGGGCACATGAATTATGAGCTTTTGTGTGGACCTCTGGAAAATTCATGCGAATAGACTGCTGTGACAGCTGGGGTGCCATGTGTTCCTAGGTTAAGCTCTGATCAATTGATTTTTATGGGTATATTACTAAGACTTGACCTGTATGGGTAAAGAAACTGAACTGCCTGTGATAATGTGATACTGACTGCCAGAGGCTGCATTAGCTTGGTGTTCACTCTGGGACTAATACTAATGCATTGATTCAAATCCCAGTTAAAGTGCCAACTTCAGCATTTTAACATGTTTATTTTTGTTCTCACTTTGTTTTCCCACAAGAACTAATTTCAAGTCAAGAGGTTTGAAATTTATTCACCGGAGCTCCCTCACTGCTGTGAAGGCCAATTTTCATGATGAATTTCGACCACCTGTAGATTTTGTGCACACCCCCTTTACATTTTATTGGCATAAAATTGTGTAAAGTTTTGAAAATCAGGATTATTCTATCTCTTTCAATTGTATGGAAGGCTCCTGTCTCTGTTGTTAATTTTGTTACTATTTTGCCATTTATTTTCTGTGATTTATCATCCTGTGATTTATCATCCACATTGTGTCAAACACAAATTGCTGGAGGAACTCAGTGGATGTGAAGGGTGGGCGGCGGACTTCACCTGGCAGTGATTCAAAATCTAAGATTGAAAAATGTACTCACTCAGGAAGCAATGGTAAGTTGCACAGCATGGCAAAATGGAGTCAGTGTTGGTCAGTGTGGGCAAGTTGAGCCGATAGGCCTGTTTCCACGCTTTATTACTGAATGACTCTAAGTTCGGTCATGTTCAATGGTTCAATAGTACTTTATAGTCATAAGTACCTAGATACAGTGAAATTCTTTGTTTGGCATTCAATTCAGTAAAATCATGCTATACATAGGCACGATCCTACAGAAGTGCATGAGTGCCACGATTGTAGTGTAAGAACAGTAGGCAGTACACAAAAAGTTTCCACATTTCCGCTGCTTGAGCCCTTCAACTTTCATGGTATTAAAAGTCTAGAATGTTATCTTGGCCGTAAAGGCCCAGCGTCCTTGCAGCAGCACAGGGCAGCTTTGCAGGGCCTGGTCTGCCCTGGTCTGTGGATGGTGTTGGTGTCCTCCCCCTCTGCTCCACGCTGCTCCGCCACTCTGTGCTCCTAGAGGCCGCGTCCGATCCGTGCGCTGAACCTCTGCAGGGGCTCCAGTGGCGCCCCCGATCTATCTGGTCCCCCCAGGCTACTGCAGGGCCTCCAGTGGCTCACTCTTGTCAACACCTCAACCCGCGAACGCATCATCCACTCGCCTCCTGCAGCCGCCGCTCAGCCTCAGTGTGCCCGTGGCGTCTCCTCCAGTGGACCCCAGAACTCCAGATTGCCTCAGAGGGCGAGGGGGGGTGAGTGCACAGCTCGCACACTGGCACACTTCCTCTCCTCCATCTGCCGCTGTTGCCACATTCAGAAAGGTGCCTCTGATCTTCTTTTGCACAGTACCCCTAGACTGGCTAGGACAGACTTAAGTTCCACTGGAGACACAAGGAACTGCAGATAGACGAACGTGCTGGAGTAACTCAACGGGACAGACAGCATTTCTGGAGAGAAGGAATGGGTGACGTTTTGTGTCGAGTCCCTTCTTCAGACTGAGAGTTAGGGGAGGGGGTGTCTCGAGATATGGAAGGGTCGAGTGTGAAAACGACAGATCAAAGCAGATGAGAAAAGTTCATTGTTAGCTGAGGGGAATGTGATAACGAGGCCTAGAGTCAGTAATATTTAATCAGGAGGACAGTAGAACTATAGATGCTGGTTAATAAAAAAAGAAAGTGCTGGAGTAAATCAGCAGGTCAGGCAGCATCTCTGGAGAACATGGATAGGTGACATTTCAGGTCGGGATCCTTCAGATCCGGGTCCCAACAGCAACATTAAAAGGCTGCAGCACTGTCACGATTGACCAGTTGGAAACCCACCCATGGCAAAAAAAAGTCAGGGACTGAAGTTACAATGCTTGGCAAGTAAATCCTGGGAAGATTTTATTTTGCCATCGATAGGTTTCCAACTGGTCAATTGTGTTGGTGCTGTGGCCTATGAATTAGATTGGTACTTTCTAGGGTAAGTTGTGTTAGGACCATTCAGAGTAGTTGCCCTCAACATTAAGCCTTTGTTAAGGTCTGCTATCACAAACCTCTGAGCTGCATTGAATGTTCAAGAAAAAATATTTGAACAAAAATAAGAAGCAGGATTGTGTCTCCGTACAATTCATTAATTCTATTCTCAACCAGCAAGAACATGACTAAACCTTTACACTGACTCCATTTTGCCGTTGCTTCCTGAGTGAATACGTTTTCCAATCATGGTCTTTGATCCCTAGATGGAGAATTTACAGGTAGGAAATCATCCTCTCAGAATTCCATATATTTCATAAGATTACTTCTCATTCTTTCAAACCCCAGAGACTACAGGCACATTCTATTTAATCTCGTCTCATTTCAACAGTCTTCTCATCTCACTCAAGTGAACATTTGCGTCCCCTTTAAGTAAGTTTATCTCTCCTTGTGAAAGGAGACCGATTGTGTACAGTATGCTGCAATGTCACCAAGCGTATGTAGTAGAATAAAAGATTCTTATTTATATTTCAACCATTTTTATGATATGTTGTTGCCTGGGTAATTATTTTTGAACTCCAGGTGAACACTTTTTCTTATATGTGTATAAAGGGCAGTGTAACCTTCACAAATACTCATTTGCACTAGCCTCCCATCCAATCCCACCAGAGCAGAGCTTCACATTTCTCAACATTATACTTGCTCTACCTCCTTCTTGCCCGATCACTCAAATGGTTTACGGCCATTTGTAACCTTATCTCTACTTCACCGTTACTTTCCCCACTTAGCAGGCCTATCATAGGGCTTCTTTACCACTCTATCTACTTGTCTTCACTTTCAGGTAGTTATGGACTTGAACTCCAAGATCCCTCTGAACATCAATGTTGTTCAGGCTCATGACATTAATTGTACATTTCCCCCTTATATTTGACTTCCCAAAGTGTAACACCTCACACTTGCTCGGATTAAACTTCATCTGCCATTTCTCCGCCCATTTCTGTCGCTGATCTATATTCTGCTGTATACCTTGACAGCATTCCACAAAGCCCATGACCCCAGCAATCTTGGTGTAATCTGCAAACTTACTGACCAACCCGTCTATGTTTACGTCCAAGTCATTTATGTACATTGCGAACAGCAGCGGTAAAGTGTATTCGTGGTACTTATTGGCACATGCCTCTAACTTTACAAAGAAGTTTATATATAGCACAGAGGTTACAAGGAAGGCAGGCTCGCCAGAAGATGCATAATTGAAGGCATTGGCAATGTAAGTTGGGCCAGGACATGCTGACAATGAGCCTGTGAGCACAGAGGGAACCATCAGGTAGATGCATTTTGCGCAATACAACATGGATGTTGGGAATACCATGAAGCTCAGATGTGCATACATCTGTCCTCATGTTTTGACCAGCCAACCTAGTTAGAGCTGCTGCCTCACAGTGCCATAGAGTGAGGAGTGTTTTATTGTCATATGGAATGGAAGAATGGAATTCTTTCTTTTAGTACTTTTAGTACTTAGTAGACACCATAATAATGAACAAAAAGAGGTTCAATCAAAAACAAACAAAGAAAGGCCAGGTTCGATCCTGACCTCGGGTGCTGTCTGTGTAGTTTGCACGTTCTCCCTGTGACGCGTGGATTTTCTCTTGGTGCTCCTATTTCCTGCCACGTCTCAAAGACATGCTCATTGAAAGGTTAATAAATGGGATTACATAGGACTAGCATGAAGGGGCGATCGATGGTCGATGAGGACTCAGTGGTCCAAAGGACCTTTTTCCATTGTAGTTTTCCATCAATCAATTTAAATGGTGTCGCCAACCCCATTTAAAAAGCAAGTTTTGATAAAGTTTTCATTCATTTCAATAATATTTATACTACTAATTAATGGAAATGCTCAGTTTTAACTCTTTTTTCATTTTATTATTTTCTTTAGTGATTTTTCTTATCGAGTGTTTCTATGTGTGGTCGACTGTCAGAGACACCTAGAAACAGTGAGGAGATCCTCAGAGGGCACAAGCTGTCAGAAGGCCAGCGGGATGGTCTATTTGCGGGCCCTTTGTTTCTTCCGACAGGGCTTGGTCAAAACCTGCTGCGCCTCACAAAAGGATGGCATGGTGGCGCAGCGGTAGAGTTGCTGCCTTACAGCGCCAGAGACCTGGGTTCAATCCTGACTAAGGGTGCTTCTCTGTACGGAGTTTGTACGTTCTCCCCGTGACCTGCGTGGGCTTTCTCCAGGATCTTCAGTTTCCTGCACTCCAAAGAAGTACAGTTGGTAAATTGGTGTGATATAATTGTAAAATTGTCCTTAGGATCTGTAGGATAATGCAAATTTAGTTTAGTTTAGAAATACAGTGCGGAAACAGGCCCTTCAGCCCACCGGGCCCGCGCCGACCAGTGATCCCCGCATATTAACACAATCCAACACCACTAGGGACAGTTTTTACATGTACCAAGCCAATTAACCTACAAACCTGTACGTCTTTGGAGTGTAGGAGGAAACCGAAGATCTCGGAGAAAACCCACACAGGTCGTGGAGGAGAACGTGCAAACTCCGTACAGACAGCACCTGTAGTCGGGATCGAACCTGGGTCACCGGGTGCGTTGCAAGTGCTGTAAGGCAGCAACTCTACCTTTGCACCACCGTAAGTGTGCGGGGATCCCTGATCAGCGTGACTTGTTTGGCCGAAGGGCCTGTTTGCGTGCTGTATCTCTAAACCATACTAAACTAAAGGGATGCATTGATGATGTTGACTTTGGTTGGGAAATGCATACCTGCAAACCTTTAATGCATCTGCTGGGCTGGCGAAGGGGTGGGTTGTGATTAGCGTGATCCAGCCCGATGATTCACCACCAGCATCCTAAAGGAAATTAAATTGATGGGATTTGCAAAATTGTTTGTCCCAAAAGGCCAACTCATTTACAAGCTGTTAACTTGTCAACTGTGAGGATTGCAAACATCAAATTTAATCTTTCCAAAATAGTCTTGACCTTTGGGCAAAACCTTAGGCTGTCAGAATAAAACGAACCAACTGATACTGACATATTGCAGTGCACTGATTAGCAGTTTTAATCTGGATAGAAAAATTTATGCTGTCAATTAATGCCTATAATTAATGTCAATGAATAATAATCAAAAATTATTAATAATAATAATTTTCAAAAATACATGTCATAGAAGCAGAATTAGGCCATTCAGCCCATCGTGTCTACTCCATCCTTCAATCATGGCTGATCTATCTCTCCCTCTCAACCCCATTTTCCTGCCGCCTCCCTGTAACCTTTGACACCCTCACTAATCAAGAATCTGTCAATCTCCACTTTAAAAATACCCAATATCGGCCTCCACAGCCGTCTGTGGCAATTAATTCCACAGATACACCACCCTCCTTATTTCCTTTCTAAAGGGACTTCCTATTATTCTGAGGCTGTGCCCTCTGGTCCTCGACTCTCCCAGAAGTAGTCATTCTCTCCACATCCACTCTAGGCCATTCACTATTCGGTAGGTTTCAATGAGATCCCCCCCTCATCCTTTAAAAACTCCAGTGAGTACAGGCACAGAGCCTTCAAACACTCATCAAACCCAATCATCAATCTTGGAAACCTCCCCTGGATCCTCTCCAACGCCAGCACATCCTTCCTTCGATATGGAGCCCCAAACTGTTCACAATACTGATCTGACCAGTGCCTTATAAAGCCTCAGGATTACATCCCTGTTTTTATATTCTAATCCTTATGAAATGAATGCTAACAATGCATATGCCTTCCTCACTACCGATTCCTCACTACCGATTGCAATAATCTCAATGTATAACTTCATTATTCCACTGCTGAACTTTGGCTGTAATGGTGTGGAGGTTCTAGCATTCTATGCTTTTTGTTTAGCAGCAAAGTCTCATATTTCATCTAAGTTCCTTTCCCCACAGTTTCCCAGATGGAGCCAAGAATAAGGAGTGAATGGTAATTAGATTTGGGCTATCGATATTGCTAATGAGTTTGTAAATTCAAAAGTGAGTCACAAATTCTGGATGCACTATTTAACAATGCTTTTAAAAAGACAATCTACATCGTGCATCTTTTTGAGTTATGCTGCTTGCAATTTTTCCAAGTAATTCAATGCAATTCATCTAGATCTTAAGTATTGCCGAATCTAACATTCCATTGCATATATGAACTGGAATTTGATTAGATTTGCAGCACTTTACAATTTTTTATTAATATTTACATTATGGCAAAATGAAGCAAATTTCCATTTCACTCTCCCTTCATCGAAAATGTCTTTGGATTGTGTGTGGCTATTATGTTATGTGCCTCAGGCAGCATCTGTATCGGGTCGGGACTCCAGAGATACTGCCTGTTATTCCAGCACTTTGTGGGTTTTTTTTTCAAAACCAGCATCTGCAGTTCCTTGTTTCTATCCTTGTTAAGTGCCTAAATGTTCAACGTCTTGTCCTCCAAATACAAGGGACGGAGACCAGCCATACAAAGTTATAAAGTCTTCCTAGCTTCCTCATTTTTCACCCTCTGCTCTGATCTACAGCCCTTTGCAACTGTTGTTATAAACGATATATAACAGCCATTTGCAACTGTTGTTATAAATTATATATAACAGCCCTTTGTAACTGTTGTTTTTGTAACATTTTGGATATTCAATATTTGCATAAATGTATTCCAAAAGAGGAAGGATAAAAGTTTTGGACATTGAGACCCATTTTCAGGTTGGATTGAAGAACAGTGGGTTGAAATCTTTGGTGAACATGACATAACCAGTTTATAATGTTATCATATTATTAAAGACATCTTCCCCACTGTAAACAGATTTTTGAACGGACCTCTTATACGCGAGGGATAAATTCCCATTTTTCCAATCTACCTTGTTGCGGCTCTTGCACTTTATTTAATTACACTTTCTCTAATGATCTAATACTATATTCTGCTCTCTGTTTAATTTCATACTCATACTCTTTCATATTCATGTACACAATGCTACCTGATGTACTGATGTATGGTACAGTTTGCTTGGGTAACACACAAAGCAAAGGTTTTCATTGTATCTCTATACACGTGCCAAAACAAAATCTGTAATGATGAAGACCCTTGAAAGACTTGTGCTGGCCCAGCTGAAAAATATCACAAACCCCCTGCTGGACCCTCTGCAGTTTGCATACCGGGCCAATTGATCAGTGGGTGATGCAGTCAAACTAGGACTGCACTTCATCCTCTAGCACCTAGACCGCCAGGATGGGTTGCCAACTGTCCCGTATTAGCCGGGACATTCCGTATTTGGGCTAAATTGGTTTGTCTCGTACGCCGGTGCGCCGGACCAGGTTGAGGTGCAGGTTGTTGGTCTCACCGTACTCGACAAACTTGTCGTGGATGTCCTCCTCGGTGGCTTCCATGTGCACCCCGGTCACAAACAGGATCCACCCCTCCACCAAGTGTTGAGGGCCTAACTCATCGCCGTCTTGCTCCATGGTGTCGTAGTCGTCTCGCAGTGTGGATCGAACGCCTTCCTCGGAGCCAAATCCTCGCCCCTTCCTCTTCTTCACCTTCTCCTTCAGTTTGTGGATACTTTTGTCGCCCTCGTCGTCCATGGCGAAGTCCTCGCCGCCCGCCTCATGGAGGTCCAGCAGAAGATGGGTGACGTTTCGGGTCGAGACCCTTCTTCAGACTGAGGATGGGTCTTGACCCAAAACGTCACCCATGCCTTCTCTCCTGAGATGCTGCCTGACCCGCTGAGTTACTCCAGCATTTTGTGTCTACCTCCGGACAGTGTAGGCCCGGAGGACTGGGCGCCGCCTAACGTGGCAACCCGCATCCCGGCCCGGGCAGCTGCCATTGATGGAGCAGGAGCATGTGGCCGCAGGCTGGGTGAGGTCACGTGGGGCGTGGGGCGGTGACGTCACCTTGTCCCGTATTTGGGAGTGAGGAAGTTGGCAACCCTACCGCCAGGGAACCTATGCAAGAATTTTGTTTGTGGATTTTAGCTCTGCATTCAACATCATTGTGCCAGAGCTACTACACTCCAAACTCTCCCAGTTAACTGTGCCTGAACCCCTCTGTCAGTGGATCACCAACTTCCTGACAGACAGGAAGCAGCATGTGAGGCTGGGAAAGCACATCCCGGACCTGCAGACCCTCAGCATAGGAGCACCGCAAGGCTGCCTACTCTCCCCTCTCCTTTACTCTCTACACCAATGACTGCACCTCCTCTGTCAAGCTTCTCAAGTTTGCAGATGACACAACCCTGATTGGGCTGATCCAGGATGGGGAGGAATCTGCCTACAGACAGGAAGTGACACAGCTGGCATCCTGGTGCCTTCGCAACAACCTGGAGCTCAATGCTCTTAAGACAGTGGAATTGATTGTAGACTTTAGAACTCCCCTTCCCCTACCCCCACTCACCATCAACAACACTAGTCACATCTGTGGAGTCATTTAAGTTCCTCGGATCATCATCTCCAGGGACCTTAAATGGGGGGCCACCATCGATTCTTAGTTAAAAAGGCCCAACAGAGGATGTACTTCGTGCGGCCACCGAGAAAACACAATCTGCCACAGGCAATGATGGTCTAGTTTTATACTGCCATCATAGAGCCTGTCCTCACCTTCTCCATCATGGTCTGGTTTGGCTCAGCCACCAAGACATCTGGAGGCTGCAGTGCATCGTTCGATCATCTTAGAAGGTTGTTGGCTGCATACTTACCCCATTGACGAACTGTAGACTGCAAGGGCCAGGAAGTGAGCGTGTAAGATCATCTCTGACCCCTCTCACCTTGGTCACAAACTCTTTGAAGCACGTCCCTCTAGAAGGTGACTGCGGACTGTCAAAGCAGCCACAACCAGACATAAAAACAACTTTTTTCCGCGAGTAGTAGCTCTACTCAACAACCAAAGTCTGTAGCCTCCTTTTGCTCTGGTATTTTATTTCATTCTTCACATGTTTAAACTACAATGTTTTATTCTTAATGTTTTATATTTTATTCTTAATTGTTTACAGTATGTCGTGTTGTTACTTGCGAGCAAAGCACCGAGGCAAATTCCTTGGCCAATTAGGAAAAGGGGAGATGCAACGTGACCTGGGTGTCATGGTGCACCAGTCATTGAAAGTAAGCGTGCAGGTGCAGCAGGCAGTGAAGAAAGCGAATGGTATGTTAGCATTCATAGCAAGAGGATTTGAGTTTAGGAGCAGGGAGGTTCTGCTGCAGTTGTACAGGGCCTTGGTGAGACCGCACCTGGAGTATTGTGTACAGTTTTGGTCTCCTAATCTGAGGAAAGACATTCTAGCCTTAGAGGGAGTACAGAGAAGGTTCACCAGATTGATCCCTGGGATGGCAGGACTTTCATATGAAGAAAGACTGGATAGACTAGGCTTATACTCGCTGGAATTTAGAAGACTGAGGGGGGATCTTATAGAAACATATAAAATTCTTAAGGGGTTGGAGAGGCTAGATGCGGGAAGATTGTTGCCGATGTTGGGGAAGTCCAGAACTAGGGGTCACAGCTTAAGGATAAGGGGGAAGTGTTTTAGGACCGAGATGAGAAAACATTTCTTCACACAGAGAGTGGTGAGTCTGTGGAATTCTCTACCACAGAAGGTAGTTGAGGCCAGTTCATTGGCTATATTTAAGAGGGAGTTAGATGTGGCCCTTGTGGCTAAAGGGATCAGGGGGTATGGAGAGAAGGCAGGTACAGATTACTGAGGTGGATGATCAGCCATGATCATATTTGAATGGCGGTGCAGACTCGAAGGGCCGAATGGCCTACTCCTGCACCTATTTTCTATGTTTCTATGTATTCATACTTAGCTAATAAAATTTATTCTAGTCAATTCAATTATTCAATTCAATTCAAAACAAACAAATTCCAATACCAATACAACAACATCACACTGAAATTACCTCTTATAAGATATTGTACAATGCTTTAGGGCTGGTATGGATTGAAATATCAGAGTGCTTTGATGGTGGGCTAGTCTATGAATTAGTCCAGGAATCCTTCGCCTAAACCATACATTTGTCGACAAATATTTCTGTTTTTTTTTACACCAACATGAGGTTTGCACAAGTGGCAATTGTATAATGTACTTGCTTTTGAATGTAATTTATGCATTCATTCATGCCAAACAAAGAGAAAAACTCAATACCAGAAATTGCCTCAAAACAGCATGGAAATTCTTTGCCTCAGAAGGCAGTGGAGGCCAATTCTCTGGATACTTTCAAGAGAGAGCTGGATAGAGCTCTTAATGATAGCGGAGTCGGGGTATGGGGAGAAGGCAGGAACGGGGTACTGATTGTGAATGATCAGCCATGATCACATTGAATGGCGGTGCTGGCTCGACGGGCCGAATGGCCTACTCCTGCACCTATTGTCTATTGTCTATTGAAATTTTGTGAAACACAGATCAAATTCTGTAAGTTGATATTTGACTGTCAATCCACCCACGAATGAGTCAACATGATTTTCTTTTGTGCTAAACTAATTGTGCGCTGCTGCTAATTCCATTGCATTGTAAGCAGGGCCCTGGCTTTCTAAGTGTTTTTCATGTTTTAATGGCGATGCACCCACCTAAACTGCACATCGCTGCTATTTCTACTTTCCCTGAAACTTAAAGTCATGCGGCGTGGAAAACTGGACCTTTGGCCCAATTTGTCCAACATGTCCCTTCTACACTAGTCCCACCTGCCAACATTTGGCCCATATTCCTCTAAACTTTTCCTATCCATGTACCTTTCTAAATGTTTTTTAAACATTGTGATAGTACCTGCAAAAAACATTTTTTCAAACAACTCCATCAGCAAATCTTTGAAGCACATATCATTTAAATTAAGTTTTACTTTATTTTGTGTTTAACCATGCCCAAATTTAATTGAACGTTTATCCAGGGCCGTTTTTACAGCATTATGGGCCCCCGGGCAAAGCAGTGTACTGGGACCCCTACCGTTACTCTCCCCCACCCCCCTTTCCCTACCAGCACCCCCCCCCCCCCCCCCCCCCCCGTCGTCGTGCCGGTGAAAAGCACTTACCGAAAAGCACTTAGCGATGGACTTAGGGTGCGACATTGTTGCGAAAAGCACTTACAGATCGCTGTGAGAAGCACTTAGTGACCGAAAATGTTGCGAAAAAAGCACTTATTGAACCTACATTTTTAAAGTAGTATTTATTTATTGCAAGTCACTTAACATACACAGATCAGCATGGGGCCCCTATGCTCATGGGCCCCCGGGCAAGTGCCCATCAGGCCCATGCGTTAAGACGGCCCTGCGTATATCCAGAAACAGTAAGCAGATTATTTGCAAGAAAACCTGATTCACCTGTGATCAAGCCAATTAGTCTTTTTTTCCTGCAGGATGAGGAATGAGGACATGTAACAAATACTTGTTTAGTGGAATTTACAGAGGCAGCGAGCTTTTTTAAGTTATTCACATTTTAAAGTTTAAATCTATCTCCTAGGGAGGGAGGGAGGAGGGAGGGAGGGAGAGAGAGGGAGGTGGGGGGGAGGTGGGTGGGGGGGGAGGAGGGTGGGGGGGGAGGAGAGTGGGGGGGAGGAGGGTGGATAAAGGGGGTTGAGGGAGATGGGGAAGGGGACGTGGGGAGGGGACGTGGGGAGGGGAGGGGAGGGAGGGTGAGGGAGGGGGGATGGGTGTAGGAGAGGGTTCTGCACCAATGCAGGAGAGGTTTGGGCCCAACGGGTCCACTTGGTCTAGTTAAATATAATTCCATGAGGAAACCAACTGGTGGTGTGAGTGGAGCTGCTGTCTTGTAGTGCCAGAGACTTGGGTTCAATCTGCAGGTTCACTGTGTGTGTGTCCTTTGGATGCTTGGGTTTCCTCTCACATTTGAAAGACGCACAGGTTGGTACGTTAATTGTCCACTGTAAATTACCCCTGTAGGTGAGTATTAGAATCTGGGATAGACACAAAAAACGGGAGTAACTCAGCAGGACAGGCAGCATCTCTGGAGAGAAGGAATGGGTGACGTTTTGGGTCGAGACACTTCTTCAGATTGTTGGGGAATCTGGGATTGAGGGAGAGTTGATGAGAGTGTGGAATGAATTTAAAATGGGATTAACGTAGGATTAGTATTAATGGGTGTTCGGGTGGTCATGTTAGACGCTTTGGGCCAAATAGCCTGTTTCTGCCTTCTCTGACTGAAACAAAAGGTTACAAACTTATGAAGAGATTTGCACAGTTATCATTACAGAGAAAGTGATGGTCAATGAACAGGATAGTGTGGGTGCCAATTGTGGCTGCAGCAACATTCAACGAAGTTTCATTAGATTTGAAAATAGCAAATGTGACTTCTATATTTGAGAAAATACCAAATATGATTTTTATATTCATGAAAATAGCAAATCTGTCTCCTATAATCAAGAAAAGAGCAAAAATAACTCCAAAAATTTAAGAAAAGAAGGAGAGAAATCTGGAAACAATTGGCAAGTTAGCAAGTATAAGAAAATAACTGCAGATGCTAGTACAAATCGAAGGTATTTATTCACAAAATGCTGGAGTCACTCAGCAGGTCAGGCAGCATCTCGGGAGAGAAGGAATGGGCGACGTTTCGGGTCAAGACCCTTCTTCAGACTGATGTCAGGGGGGCGGGACAAAGGAAGGATATAGGTGGAGACAGGAAGATAGAGGGAGATCTGGGAAGGGGAGGGGAAGAGAGGGACAGAGGAACTATCTAAAGTTGGAGAAGTCGATGTTCATACCACTGGGCTCCAAGCTGCCAAGCAGGTCCTGGTGGCCGAGCACTTCAACTCCCCCTCCCATTCCCAGTCTGACCTTTCTGTCATGGGCCTCATCCAGTGCCATAGTGAGGCCCACCGGAAATTGGAGGAACAGCACCTCATATTTCGCCTAGGCAGCTTGCAGCCCAGTGGTATGAACATCGACCTCCAACTTTAGATAGTTCCTCTATCCCTCTCTTCCCCTTAGCAAGTGATGCCACTTTCAAGGAACTATGTACCTGCACTCCGAGATCCCTCTGCTCTCCAACACTCCCCAGAGCCCTGCATAGGTCCAGTCCTGGTTAGGCTTCCCAGAATGCGACACTTTGCACTTATCTGTAATAAACTCCAAACTGATTTGTGTTAAACTGATGTTCAGTCAGAAGCTTTGGAAACACGGAGGAGGTGTACCAAAATGATTCCTGGATTAGAGGATGTGAACTACAGGGAGAGGTTAGATAGACTTTGTAGGAAGGAACTGCAGATACTGGTTTAAACCGAAGATAGACACAAAATGCTGGAGTAACTCAACGGGACAGGCAGTATCTCTGCTTAGAATGAATGGTGACGTTTCGGGTCAAGATGCTTCTTCAGACTGAAGTCAGGGGAGAGGGAGATACAGAGATAAGGAAGTGTAAGCTATGAAAATGAGACAAAGGGGATGTTGATCAAGGAAAATGTCGAATAGACCATTGTTAGCTGGGAGAAGGTAACAACAAAGCAAACAGAGATTAAATGTAATCGGAGATAGTCAGACTGGTCGGAGAACTGGGAAGAGAAGATAGAGAGAGAGGGAAAGCAATGGTTACTTGAAGGTAGAGAAGTCAATATTCATACCGCTGGAGTGTAAGCTGCCCAAGCGAAATATGAAGTGCTGTTCCTCCAATTTACCCTGGGCCTGACTCTGACAATGGAGGAGGCCCAGGACAGAAAGGTCAGTGTGGGAATGGGAGGGGGAGTTAAAGTGTTTAGCAACCGGGAGATCAGGTAGGTTTAGGCAGACTGAGCGGAGGTGTTCTGTGAAACGATCGCCGAGCTTGCGCTTGGTCTCCAAGATAGACTTGGATTGTTTTCTCTGGGATGCTGGAGGTTGGGGGGAAAACTGATGGAAATATATAAAATTATGAGTGGCATAGATAGTATAGACAGTAAGAATCTTTTCAGTAAGAAACTCAAATACGGGAGAGCATAGCTTTAAAGTGAGTGGGGCAAAGTTTAAATGAGATGAGCGGGGCAAGTTTTTCACACAGAGAGTGGTGTGCCTGGAATTGGGGGTGGGGGGGGGGGTGGGGGTGGCTTAGGCAGATACAATAATGGCATTTAAAAGACCTTTGGATAGGCATATGGATATGCAGGGAATGGAGAGATAAGGATGATGCGCAGGCAGATAAAAGGTGGGTTTGGCATCATGTTCGGCAGACATTGTGCACCGAAGGGCTGTCCTTATGCTGTACTGTTTTATGTTCAAAGTACCCAATCTTCCTGAGATCCCCACCATCACAGAAACTGAACTCCATCCAATTTGATGAGTTCCACATGAATTAAAAAAAATAGCAGAGAGCAGTGGGTATGGCAAAGGCTGTGTTCACTGTTACTTTTTGAAGGATTAAGGTTGCTTAGTGGGTATGAACAATTAGTACGTTGTTAAAAGGGTCATTGCTGTTTTAATTACAAGCCTTACCATGCTGAGCTGAGGAGGCAATCAATGTGCAAATGGAGCAACTTCACAAAACATGGCAAAGTTGAGTGATGGGTGCCATTTTCAGCAGATTCTGCAGATTCTGATGTTAAGTAATTCACAAGTGTCTGGGCCCTGTCACAATTTGCTGGCCTGTTTTGCATTAATAACATAATTCATTATTCAAACATGATCATTTCATTAAAATCTGGCACTGTTTTTCATCATTGTGAATATACATTACAAGGCACTGTAACCACAGTCCTAACTAGTCCTAACTAGTTTGATTTGAGTCATTATATAATTCAGTGCATGAAATAATTTAGAATCTGCTTTGACTCCTGAGGCAGGGAAGGGCTCCTGATGTCCTGAATCCATCAGTCGGCAACACACAGATTAACTTGCTGGTATCTAACTATCTAAACATAGATGCAAAACGTATGTGGGTTACTATAATTAAAGCTGTATTCAGTCACTTTTGCGCTAACATCTGAAGTTAATAAAGTTAGACTAATCCACAGTCTGAAATTAACTGTGATAATACCAGGTAAAATGAGCAGGTGCTACAGTTGAAACAAGTAAGCCGTTTGGCCAACTGTGACTGTGGAACTAAGAAAATCAATAGCATGAGATAGTAGATAGTGTACTCATCAAGTGCAAAGTGTTACATTTTGGTAAATTAATTACACAGTTAATGGCAGAGGCCTGGAGAGTCTCGTAGAACAGAGAAACCTAGGGTTACAAGAACATAGTTCCAGGAAAATGGCAGCATAGGTAAAACATGAAGAATGTGGGTTTTTTTTAAACAAAAGAATGATTCAATTATTAAAAATAATATTTGCAATACAATAAAACAAAACAGAACCCACCACCATAATACAAGACAAACAAATATACTAGATGAACTACTGTACAACTATATTACAATCCTTGTCCAGGATACATTCAACCCCCCACGGTGCCCAACGGTCCCGGAAATCCCCCAGGGTGCCCTGGGACAGTGCATAGTCCCTCTCCAACACCACCTGGGCGCGGATATAACCCCGGAAAAGGGGTAGGCAGCTGGCTCGGGCAGAGCCCTCTTCCGCCGGGCGCTGTGACTCGCGGATGGCCAGCTTAGTCAGGCCCAGGAGCAACCCAACCAGGATATCTTCGGCCCTACCCTCTCCCCTACACACAGGGTGTCCCAAAGATGAAGATGGTGGGTGAGAAATGCATCCAGAAGGCAAGGAGTAGCCCCCATGAAGAACATGTTTGGCATGCTCACCATCAATGTTCAGGGTTTTGAGCACACTTGGAGTATTGTGTGTGCTTCTGGTTGCTTCGCTAAAGGAAGCTGAAAAGAGTTCAGAAAAGAATTCACAAGATGTTAGCGGAGCCCCCGGAGAAAACACTCGGCCACATTGAGAATGTGTAAACTCCACACAGACAGCACCCAAGGTCAGAATTGATCCCATGTCTCAGGTGCTGTGAGGCAATTTGTATAAAGAACAATTTGAAAAAGACGCTATGCAACTTGATTAGAGTGTGCTTTTTGCTTCCTACTTTTAACTTTAACTACTGGATGTGCAAGTAGAAGTATGAGGGCCAGGTATCAAAACACTTGAATACCTGTGACAGAGAAATGGCCTTTTTTCAAAACCAATTCTATTCATCACATCGACACTTTAAATTCCAGTCTGGCAAATTTCCCTCTCTCGTGCTGTGATCTGGGCAGACTGCCAGGTCATTCTCACTGCAATGACAGCTTGCACCTACACAGGCGTTTAACTGTCCGTTTTGTTCCCTCTCACTGACTTTCTCCTGAGACAGGTAAAATACTGCAGATATCCACAGTCAGCTCATTCAAATGACCATTATTCTTCTCTGAACTCTTGCATGGAAAATCAGATTTTCCCTTTCTTCCTGATTTGAGAGTAATATTGGACGCTTGGCAGATTCCTATTGCTTTGGAGGCAGTGGAGATGAAGTAGCCTTGTAATAGAACAGCAGTTATAGTCCCTCGAGAGGTGATAAGGAAGCTTGCAGGGGGTGAAGAAATCCAAAGATTTATAAATCTGCTACCCTTTTGTAGGCCTTAGTAATGGTTCTAACAAATGAGAAAACAGGTTATTTAAGAAAGTATGGGGAAAAAGTAGGAGACTGCAAACCAATTAGTCTGACGGTTGTTGAAAATATATCTTGTGTCCAGGAGAAGAATGTGATATTGGAGGAGTAAAAAAAAAACCAAGTTTAGAGAGAATCAATATTTATGAGTGAAAATAATGTTTGTTGGGATATATATATTAGGTTGATTATTCAATGAAATCAAGTCAAGTCAAGTTTATTTATCACATACATATACAAGATGTGCAGTGAAATGAAAGGTCACCCACAGTCCAGCAATAGACCAATAAAAATAAACAATTCCACACACAATCACAACCAACACAAAACAAAAAAAAGAGACATCCATCACAGTGAGTCTCCTCCAGTCACCTCCTCACTGTGATGGAAGGCCAGAATGTCTTTTCTCTTCCCCTGCCGTCTTCTCCCGTGGTCAGGCTGTTGAAGTTGCCACGTTCCAGGCCGTGTCGGATGGTGAAGGTCCTCAGCGGGCCAGCGGGGCGGGCGTAGACGCTGCCACTGCACGTCGGGGCGGTCAGGGGTCCCGACATTGAAGCCCCCATCGAGCAGGGAAAAATCCCGTGGCCTATTTCAGGCCGCGCCGGATGGTGAAAGGTCCGCGGCGGGCCGACCCAAGCCCCGCGATTCGGGGCGGGTGAAGACGCTGTCGCTGCCGGAGCTCCCGAAGTCGGCCCCCACCCAGGGCAGGGCCTGCGAGCTTCCGACGTCCAGATGGTAAGTCCGGCCCACGGGCTCTGCGAACCAGAGCCCAGGTGGTCCCAGGTGGAGGCCGCTAGCTCCAGGTGTTTGGCGATGGTAGGCCGCAGCAGGAACGGAGACACCACCCAGAAAAAGATTGCGTCTCCGTTCGGAAAAGACAATTTGACAATTTTACGGTCCCCCCCCCCCCCACACATAGTACACAACCACAAAAAACTACATCGCATCTAAACACTACAATCAAGACAAAAAAACAACTTAAAAGAATAAGGGTAAGAGTACGCAGAAAATGGAGGAATCAGATTACGGACAGTTCACGGGAACAGAAGCCTTAAATTACCTGACCACTGGCTTCAATACTCCTTTGAAGATGTAATTGGATGTGTAGATATTGGATGTAGATTATCTGGATTTCCCAAAAGCATTTGAAAATGTACCACACAAATGAATCGAGGTCTTGTAGGATTAGAAGCCCTATCTAAACTAGACCCTTTTGCCAGTGTTTGGTCCATATCACTCAAACCTTTCCGATCCACATGCCTGTCCTGGTGCCTCTTAAACATTGTTATTGCACCTGCCTCAAACACCTCCTCTGAAAGCTCATTCCTTGTATGCACCACCCTCTGAATCACATAAAGCTATAAGCGCTGCAGAGATTGGTATTAGAACCTCAGTTGTTCACAATTTAATGACTAAAAGGTTAGAATGTTTGCCATGATGTGAAGTGGGGTGGGAAAGGGAGTTTTAAAGACAAGACAAGTTTATAAAAGATCAAGTTACACAGAAGCACAGCACCACAGCTCCAGGGACTTGGGTTTGATCCTGCCCTTTGGGTGATGTTTGAACATTTTTTTCTTGAAGACTAAAATAATACCCTTAGTATAGGTAGGTGACAAAAAGAGTCAGAATGAAATTGATGGGCTTGAGAGAGAATAAATTGCAGGGCTGCAGTGAAATAAAGAGGGGATTAGGACTGATGGGATTGCTTAGTTACAATCCAACAAACATTCACAGGGCTGACTGGCCTCCTTCTGCCTGGCATTAAATCAGGGAGAAACAAGAAGATGGCAGATGGAGCACAGTGTGAAAAGAAAGGATGATTTGTACTTTGGTATGAAGAATAAAACTTTTTAAAGTAGTGCAAATTCAGTAAAGTTTTGTGCTTGGAGGTACACCCCAGGACCTCCACTGTGGGCTCAGCAACCCAACCACAACTGACAATACTCACCCACTCCATCCCCCCTCAACCCCCCTTTCCCCCCCTCCTTCCCTCCCCTTCCTCCCCTGCCCCCCTCCTCCCCTGCCTTTCCCACCCACCATCCACCCGTGTCCCCCTCCTCCCACCCCACTCCCTCCACCCTCCCTCCCCCTCCCCAGCTCCCTCTCTCCTCCCTCCCCCTTCCCCATCCTTCCCCCTTCCCCTCCCTCTTCCTCCCCCTTCCCCACCCCACTCACCCGCTCCATCCCCCTTCAACCCTCCTTATCCCCCTCCTCCCTCCCCCCTCCCTCCACCCTCCCCCCTCCCTCCACCCTCCCCCCTCCCTCCACCCTCCCTCACCCACCCTCCCTCTCCCCTCCCTTCCCCCCTCCCTCCCCCCATCTCACATAAGTATCAGATCAACGAGCCCCTACTGCACAGGCGTGGACCCGTTTGTTCTGCACACGCGCGGATCTGACGGCCATCTTACGTAAGTATCAGATCAACGGGCCCCAACTGCACATGTGCGGACCCGTTCGGTTCCCATTGTGACGTCAAACGCGTCTGATGGCCAGGGGAGATGGAAAATTGATTTTTTCAACTTTAAAATGTGAATAACTTAAAAAATATAACACCAATTTGAAAGAAACTTCCTCCAGCCCACCCCAGGACAATGGTGAGTACGGTGGGCCTAAAATTGTCGCGCTATCATGTACCGTTTTGGCTGTATTTCAGGGTCAAGCAAACTGACAAACCAACAAGATGAGAGTTTTAGAGAGATAGATAGATAGATAGATAGATAGATAGATAGATAGATAGATAGATAGATAGATAGATAGATAGATAGATAGATAGATAGATAGATAGATAGATAGATAGATAGATAGATAGATAGATAGATAGATATATTTATCTATTTATTTATTTATCTATTTATTTATCTATTTATTTATCTATTTATTTATTTATTTATTTATTTATCTATTTATTTATCTGTTTATCCATTTATCCATTTATTTATTTATTTATTTACTTATTTATCTATTTATTTATTTATTTATCTATCTATTTATTTATTTATTTATTTATTTAATTAATTAATTTATTTATTTAAAGAGATGTGCACCGTAATGTATTTCTGAGGAAAATGCATAATTTGAAGGTATGTGAACTTTGTTGTGCTCCTAAAGTGGAATTCTTCTGAGTTATAGGTGATGTTTATTAAACTATCTCTAACCAGAAAGATATACTATTGTAAGAGAATTTGACCTCTAAAACTGTTCATTGTACGCAAGACATGATACCACTGGGGTGGTGAATTATTTAGTGCTTTAATCAATGCAAAAATGTGAATTACCGTTGCTAAAGTGCATGGGATTTAGGGATGCAATTTCATATTGTGAGGTGGGATAATTCCTGGTAGGTTGCACGTGGACCGATTATTTGCACTTGATTTGATTTTATGTTCCTTTTTTGTCGTGCATGGCTACTGGCCAAAATGTATTTGTAAGCAAGATGCAGTACTTGCCCATCTAATCCATGTCTTAATATTTATAAATTCAATCTAGTGTATTTTGTAGCCACGCCAGGAGACTTTTACTTTTTTTCGAATCTCCCTACTTCATTTTATCAAAATTATTCAACCCATTACTACTCCCAGCCTTGAAAAAATCTCATAACATCAATGATTCAAAGGCATCAATGCCTTTTGGTTTTGCTTGCACTCCCGCCTTTGAGTTTCAAATTGATGCTTTTCTCTAGTATCCGGAGAATAAAGGAAATAGAAGCAAGTGGGGACCAGTTGATCTCATGAATATGCTTAGTTATTCAGTAAGATCACGGGTGATGCTGTATCTCAAGTCTACATTTCCACCTCGTCTCTATTTCCTCCCTCGGTATTAAAATATCTATTGATCTCTGTTTTGGATAGGACTGATAATTGGGCACTCACAGTCTTCTGAGATAGGAAAATCCAATGATTTTCAATCTTTCGTCTCTCTATTTTAGTCCTGAATGGCTGATTTCTTGTCTTGATACTGTGCTCCCAGTTCTAAACTCTGCAGCTGGAGCTTCTCAACATGTCCCCATCAATCACAATGCAGCGATAAGCAATGCTTGTGAAAAGGTGATTAGGTCCCATCTTACTTCCAATCTTTTGACTGTTGCAATGCAAGAATCTTTTTGGCAATTGGAAGAATTCCAGGGCAAGAATCTATTAATGTTTTGATAGGTAAGATGTGCAGGCTTAATAGTTTTTAAATGAATAAAAATCTTTCCATTAACCAAACTGGTTTGCCAAGTGCTTTTCACAGGGTGATTTAGTCATTATCCCAACTAAATTAGATATGTGGTTAAAAGATCACTGAAAATAATCTGTCACATTGAAGTACGAGTATTAATATTGAAAAAGACTGAGTATTTTTCCAAACTCTCTTCGTTGTTTTCATTTAATGTTTGTGGATCACTGTATGCTTTCTAGTCCAGGTGAAAGTGCCATTTTTTTGAATGAGAATAGTGGTGGTGCAGCAGTGGAGTTGCTGCCTTAGGGTTCGATCCTGGTTATGGGTGCTGTCTGTACAGAGTTTGTACGTTCTCCCTGTGACGGTGTGGGTTTTCTCCGAGTGCACCAAAGATGTACAGGTTTGTAGGTTAATTGGCTTCCATTTTAAAAAGTTGTAAATTGGCCCTAGAGTGTAGAATAGTGTTAGTGTATGGTGCAATCAGACTCGGTCAAAGGGTCTGTTTCGTGTTGTTTCTCAGGTTTAATCCTTTTTTTCTAATTGTTTTATGGAGTTAAGAAAAAAGTTACTGCCATGTAAACTAGGGCGAGGGAACAATACCTGTGCCTGTATGGGAAGTCCTGGAGGTGCTGGATTTTCCTATACATGTTTCCTATACGGGTTTCCTATACATGGGCTCTGTGAGTTCCAGGTTGTTCACCAGCAAAGGGAGGTCAATTTTGGCTCAAAGCTCTAAAATTTAGGACAATGGCAGTGGTCTCCTCCTGCTCTTGCCTTTTTGGTGCGATCCTGGCACGATCCACAAGTCTGAAGGAAGATCCTGAACCAAAACAGTGCCTATCCATGTCCTCCAGAGATGCTTGTGTAGAGAGGAACTGCAGATGCTGGTATATGCCGAAGCTGGACTCGACGTGCTGGAATAACTCAGCGGGTCAGGCAGCAACTCTGGAGAAAAAGGATGGGTGAATTTTCGGGTCGGGACTTTCGACCCGAAACGTCACCCATCCTTTTTCTCTAGAGATGCTGCCGGACTTTACTGAATTACTCCAACACTTTGCTCTTTACTCACGTTTCCAGCATCTGTAGTTCCTTTTGACCCTCTTTTTACTGTCTGCTGTTTTTTCTGTCCAAAGAGTTTAGCTTGGGTTAGCTAAAATAGGTTACCTATGTGTATAAGAATGATCTGCTTCTGGTGTTATTCACAGCATGTGTGGCAGGAGCACCATTTACACAGCTATACAAGGCTTGTGTGTCCAGCAAATCCATGGAACTTGTCAATGGAAAGCGCATAACCTTTCTGTTATTTCATTGGTGGTTCTTTAGTTCTGTGCAGCAGGCTGTGAGCATCACTAAAACTGTTCATACTGTTTTATTTCAGAACGCTGGAGAGTATCAAGTTTCATTACACTATAAATCCTACCAATAATTATCTGTTCAGTTGAAATTACATCGCTCAGTCCCAGAAAGGTGCTATCTTTCTCATGAGATCAACTACCAACAATAAAGAGTAACTCAAGGTGGGAGAATGTTTCTTCCCGGAGGCAAGTTCTGTTGATTTTACTTGTTGATTAGCATTGGATTGTTGATTAGCAATGGATTGAAACACCTTCTGTGTGTGCTACATAAATCAAAATTAAAATATTAACAAACCTCATTGGCTTTCCTTATTTGCTGTTTTGTAGCACACTACAACTTGTGTATGGCGTTTGTGTAGGAAGGAACTGCTGATGTTGGTTTAAACCGAAGATAGACACAAAGCTGGAGTAACTCAGTGGGTCAGACAGCATCTCTGATAGTCTATGGTCTTAAGAAGGGTCTCTACCCAAAACCTATTACCTTTCTCCAGTGATGATGTTTGACCCGCTGAGTTACTTTAGCTTTTTGTGTCTATCTTTTGTGATGGCGTTTCTCTAAACAAAAGTTAAAATGCAATGTGGGACTGAGACACAGTGATAGCTGTCCAATCTTTATTTCTTTATATTGAATACTGTAGCCACAAAGGGGTTGATTTTGAAAGGGTCGGTGTATGCAACAAAATCTTGAGCAATATCCTTCAAAGACTATATACGGTAAATCAATTTATTTTCATAGTTTAACAAAATCTATGTTCATTGTCTTGCTGTGCCTGGAAACTTATGGCTTTTTGTGTTCTGTCATATATGACATTTATAATTTATGTTGGTGAAGCAAAATCTGCCCAAAAAGTGCCATGATTTAGTTTATTTTAGTTTAGAGATACAGCGTGGAAACGGGCCCTTCGGCCCACTGAGTCTGCAACGACCAGCCATCCCCACACATTAACACAAGCCTACATACACTAGGGACAATTTACACTTAGACCAAGTATACAAACCCAAGCCAATTAACCTACAAAACCTGTACATTGGTGCCACTACCGTGGTCAGCCTTAAAATATGGTTACGCTGGAATAATACCTTGCTCCAGACTTCGGTTGGCTTGTGTTTAAGTGAAGGTATTTCTATCACCAGAAATAGCATCCTTTCTATGAAAACGCATCCAGAAGGAGCATAAACTCAGTTCCTCTGACAGATAGCCAGGCTGTGGTTCAATTTTTCTCTGTACTGCAGGTGATAGCTAGTTTCCAGTACTGACTATGAACTACAAGCAGAACTGTATCTGAACCACCCTGCCTGAGGCTATAGCAATCATAGTGGTCTTTAATTATTTTCCCTCCTGGGTCATTTCAGGTTGGTAGGTAGTGAACAATGCCTCTGCCTGTAGATCCTGTATGTTAAGTTGGGAAATCATGGGAAAGAGTGACTCCAGTTTGAGTGAAGCATTTAGCTCTCGCTGTTGGCTGCTAGCTCTCTGCTTTATGCAGGTGTTTGGAATTCTCCTTCCCCATAGTTCCCTATTTCAGAGTAAATTTGATTTAATCTGAAATATAGAAGTTTAAAATTCGTAAACTACCCAAATTATGCAGCTTTTGTGTATGGATTGGAAAATAGAGAGATAAATAATACCTGGTTTGTACAAGAACTGGAAAATAAATTCTAGATTTAGAAGTTTGAACCTACAGTAGATTTGCCAAACTCTGGGCTTAAAAAGTTTGAATCTCAGACCAGAAATTCCCGGCTCCATGTTAGTATTCTAAACCTTGAATGAAATAGTATAAATTTTTAAATTTTAGGATTGGGAAGCCACAATTGTGGACTTTATACAAGGTTGCAGCCCTGACCGAGTGAGATTTAACGTTGGCTATAGCTTTACATTGCCTATTGTGGAATCGGCCAGATTCCCACAATGATTGTTAGAGATTAACTATGACTGACCTGGAGGCATGAGGAACTGCAGATGCAGGAATCTTAAGCAAAACACAGTGCTGGTGTACTCAGCAGGTCAGGCAGCATCTGAGGAGAAAATGGAGAAGCACATTTACAGGTTGGGACACTTCCTCGGAATGATTGTAGTAGGAGAGGAGAAAGCTGGAATGGGGATGTGGACAGAACAAATCTGGGAAATTTACTACAGTCAATCTGAAGAAGAGTCCCGACTCAAAACGTTGCCTGTCCATTTCCTTCAGAGATGCTGCCTGACCCGCTGAGTTACTCCAGCACTCAGCCTATGACTGACCTGGGCTGCACTGCAGTCCAGCAAGGCTGGTGGCCCCTCTGTTGCTGGCTGAAGATTAAAAATAGTTAAATATATCTTTTAAATTGTGCTAAAGATTGTGCGCATATCATCATGTGATTGATTGTAGCAGCTTTAAATATCCTTCAGTGCTGCCATGGCAACAGCAGCTGCCAAAGACACTTGAGAATCTCTGATGCCTGGTATTGCTATAATTCAAATGACAGAAAACACATTGGATGATCTTTTTGAATTTCATTACAGCATGTTTGGCCATGTATGAACATACATATTATACAGTACATCAATTGTCACTCTTGGCAGGGCCAGCAGAATAAATCCTTGACCCGAATCCTGCTCCCGTCTATCCCACAACTGACAAATTGGCAGCAGCTGAAAAAAATGCTATTTTATTTCCTGGCTCATTATAAAAAATGTTAGAAGAATTCTTGAGTAAAATATATATTTTTAAATAGGCATTTGGACGATAGGCTCCTGGTTTATTGCCATGGTCAGAAATCTGTTTATACTCATCGGTATATATATGCGATAATGTGTAGGAAAGAACTGCAGATGCTGGTTTAAATCGAAGATAGACACAAAATGCTGGAGTAACTCAGCGGGTCAAGCAGCAGCTCTGGAGAGAAGGAATGGGTGATTTCGGATCGAGACACTTCTTCAGACTGATGTCAGGGGAGTGGGCGGTACAGATCGGTACATTGGTAAATTTCATTGCATGCGTTATCGATGATTAGATATATGCAAAGGATATATGAGGAGATTCATTAAAACCAACGAACCTTGTTGAGTAATTATTTAAAAACTATTGACGGCTATAATATTAATTAGGGTATGAATAGGCTGTGTTAAAGGTTGTTAACACAACCTGTGTTAAAGGTTGTTAGAAAGTCTCTAAGGCCTTTCTACTTAGGTCTCAATTTACTTTCTGCTTGAGACCTAAGTAGAAAGGCCTTAGAGACCTTTCTACTTAGGTCTCAAGTAGAAAGTAAATATCATGCCATGAAAATCATAGAAAATGGACAAAATATTCTTTGTTCCTATCCTGCTACAGTGCGAATGGTGGAGTGAGAATCCCAATTTGCCATTGACTACTTTCCTTATGACTTGTACAACACATGGAAGGTGGTGGGTATATAGAACAAGCTGGCAGAGGAGGCAGTTGAGGCAGGTACTATAATAACATTTAAAAGACATTTGGACAAGTACATGGATAGGAAAGGTTTGGAGGGTTGTGTGCCAAACACAGGCAGGTGGGACTAGTGCCATCTTAGTTGGCATGGGCAAGTTGAGCCAAAGGGCTTGTTTCCATGCTGTATGACTCTATGACATTATGACTTGAAATCATAGAAGGATCTGGGGGAAAATAGGATGCTTCACCTCTTGAATTCTGGCCATTGCCCACACTGCATGGGGTTTGCAGAATGGGGAGGGTGCTGTGTGTGACCTGATGGGTCCAATCGCATTGAATTAAGTGACTGAATAATTACCTGTTTCAAAATATTACTCAGTTCTCAGGTAGAATCTGTTTCTCAAGTAGACATAATAGAATGATTGAATCAATGGCAAGGAGATTGGTTTGCTTGATGGTTTGGACTGCGCCACAATTCTCTGCAATTCCTTGTGGTTTTAGATGGAGCTGTTGTGATGCATTCCAATAAAATGCTTTTATTGGACATCTGTAGAAGTTGGTAAGAGTTGTTGGGGACATGCCGAACTTCCTAGCCTTCTAAGGAAGTAAAGGCATCGGTGTGCTCTCGTGGCCATTGCTTCTATTTGGGTGTGTACTCAAATGAGGTGGCTCCAAGTTTACTGAATGATACTGTGTTGTATCTGTCTGTACACTCTGCCACATTGAGTCCAGCAGCGAATTGTAATCTCATTGCGATTCACTGGGATTTATCCTGGGGAATTGCCACTCAGAACCTCTGACAGGTTGGATCCAGTGCAGGATCCACAATCCCATTGATCTCAGTGAGATTGTAGGCCCCGGAAGAAGGAAATGGGAAGGGGTAGTTTGTTGCTAATTGTTCTGGTCTTGATTATTTTGTGTAGTTAGTTGTGATCTTTTGGCTTAATTTAAATGACTTATTTTAATGGATCTTAGTAGCATTCCCAGTCACAAAGCTGGGGACAGGACTGCTAGCTGTCAAACGCTTCGGAAGTTTTGGGGGTGGAATTCTCCATCTTACCATTCAAGGCTTTGGTGCCACTCAATTTAATGGGCCCTCCACGTCTGGGCCTGGTAGGTCTGTGTGTGGTCTAACTATGGGGAGCAATTGTGTGCAAAGCTCCTATGGCAGCAAGATCTGGTCCAACAATTTTTTCCAGGTCTCACAATATCATAGAAACTGGAGGTCTTGCAGCTACTGCTTGGCACAGCAATCATAAGGTGCTGTTGTTGCCATTTCTCAAGGCAAACGTTCTGTCCAAAATCTGACACAGTCTCATTCCACTGAGCTTTTGCAATTTGACTAACTCTTGGTCACGCTATTTACTTGAGTCAAACTAGCTTATCTCGTGTGTGTGTGTGTGTGTGTGTGTGTGTGCGCAGCTAGTTTAGTTTCATTTAGTTTATTGTCACGTGTATTGTGGTACATTGAAAAGCTTTGTTGTTGTATGCTATAGTCAGTGGAAAGACGATACATAATTACAAGCAAGCCTTCCGCAGTGACCAGGCACAAGATAAAGGGAATAACGTTTAGTGCAAGCTCAAGTCCAATTTTAAAGATTGTACAAGGGTCTCCGATGAACACCTAGCTTGACACTTAGCTTCAGTCTGTACTGACTTGGTGAGCCAAAGGGCCTGTACCGTGTCCTATCTCTCTATGTACAATAAAATAATATAATGGTTAAAAAAATGAAGCCTGCTTTTGGTAAGTCAACCTACCCAGCTGGTTTACACAATCTCCATTGTCTCAAATTTTGCTTATTGCCTCTTGAAGTCACTTATGCTTCAGAATCTGTTCATGGACCCCTCAGCTCTACAGCAGATGGATAAAGATTACGAAGGAGCACGTTGTTTCTTTTTACTTTCATCAAGAATACTCTCGTGGAATAGATCACAAAAGAGCAAAGTTTCAGCAGTATTGCTACAACCAGAGCTAAAGTATGATCCTGCTATGTTCACAGTTCCTTTTAGAAAAGCAGCAGGTATGATTTCTTACTAATTCAGATTGTTTGCAGCTCTCGAGTGTTTCTGATACTGTAAGCTGATGCATTATAGTGACAGGGCAAAGTATTACTTCATTTGTCTCCTTCACTTTAGCTAGTCAACTGGATTTATGTTTTATCTTTTTATGGAGATTTTGTGCTCAATCACCTTCATCCTTCCCTGCCACTTGAGAAGGGTGTTGCTGCATGAATTTTTAATTAAAATGGAAATTAACATAACATTTTAGGAATTTCTTAATTCAATGACTTTGGCCTGGAAATATAAGCAGATTTATGTAGGTAATGATTTCTGAAGTACTTGGGGTGTCCTTTTTGAAAGGATTGAGGAGATGTATGTGGTGTTAAAGAGGAACTTTTGATCCAATGTTACCAAGTATCTTAAATCTATGTAGAATATAATTGCTAATTTATACATGAAAGACTAATTACATATACTAATTAAATTCTAAAATGTGCAAAATAGATCTGCTTTATTATGCAAATTCATTCATTACAAAATTATCTTATCAATGATGTACATTTATATGTCATATCAGTATCAAACAGAATGGGTTTTGTATAAGCCAAGGTTGAAACTCAGCACAATGTTTAGGTTTATCATCACATGTACCAAGGTACTGTGAAAAGTTTTGTGTCGAAACATATTAGATATACTGTACGAAGGTGCTCCTCAACTTATGATGGGGTTATGTTCCGAGAAACCCATCGGAAACCGAAAATATCGTAAGTAGAAATGCATTTAATACACGTGATCACGTGGCCGGAAGCGAGCTGTGGCTCGCAACGGGTCGCTGCCGTTTGCACCATCGCAAAGTCGAAATATCGTAAGTCGAAGCATAGTAAGGCGGGGAGCATCTGTATATGCAATCAAGTCAAGGGCCTTTCCCACTTAGGTGATTTTAAGGCGACTGCCGGCGACTAGGCTGTCGCCGACAGTTTGCCAGGGTGTCGCAGGCATGATCGTGAGGAGTCTTCAAAGAATCGTAGTGGATCTCAGCGTGTCGCTGAGAAATCAACCGGAGTGAAATTTCTTGGCGACAGCTGGCTTGTCGCCAGGCATCGTTGCTTATTGCGGGCGCTGTCGCATGCTGTCCCCAGGTTTGCTAGGTTGTTTTAGATGCATTTAGAAGCATGTAATATTAAATTAAGTAAAGTCATTTGAAGATACCATAAAATACTTGTGTTTAACCAATTTATTTACCGTCAGGACATTTGACAGGTAGATTGGAGGCGGCAGTTTGACGATCAGGTAAGCATGGGAATTTACGCAATATTTATGGCCATCAGCGATTACATTTAAAGTGGGCTCCCAACCCAGATATGCAACCCAGAAACCAGGTATACATCTCCCGTACATTTTCAAAGAATGTCCACACACTTTTCACAAAAATCCATTTAACCACTTTTAAAATTAAATTTCTTAATACTGCTATTAGTAAACTGGAAGTCAATCCAGTTTATGCCTTGTTACCCTGAAGCTTGGTTTGCAAGTAACCCGGGCAAGATGTTATATTTCAAAACTCTAAAGTACATACCGACTTGTCAGTGATTTCAGCGAAAATTAGGACGCTGGAGAAGCATTGACAGCGTGGGAATTTCGCGATGTTTCCGAAGACGGTGTAATCTCGACCTGACTCGGCATTGTCGTGGTCATTGTCGTCGGGTAAAAGAAAATGTTGGCGATCTGCTACGACTTTGACAGTCGCCAGCAGTCGCCTAAGAAATCGCCGTGGGACAGGCCCTTCACTTCATAAGTTATAGGAGCATAATTTGGCCCATCAAATCTACTCTGCCATTCAATCAAGGCTGATCTATCTTTCCCTCTCAACCTCATTCTCCTGCCTTCTCCCCATAACCTCCGACTCCCTCACTAATGAAGAATCTATCGATCTTTGCATTAAAAATATCCATTGACTTTGCCTCCATAGCCTTCTGTGACAATTAATTCCACAAGTTCACCATCCTCTGACTAAAGAAATTCCTCATCCCCTTCCTAAAGGTACATCATTTTATTCTGAGCCTATGGCCTCTGGTCCTAGACTCTCCCACTGGTGGAAGCATCCTCTCCACATCCAATGTATGATCACGTAATGAATTTTCCTAAATTCTGGCTTGTTAAGTTATTTGGATATTTAAACAACTGGGGACCAAAATATTTGCTCTTTGCTGAAAGCAAACATCCACAATCCTAATAAAATTAGATCAAAACAGGAAAATCTTGTGACTTTGATTTCAAGAGGAGGTAATATTGATTGCTGCCCTAATGATTATGATCTACAGCCATTGCTGCAGCTTTTGGTAGCTTGTGGGCGTGTGATATAAATGCTTGCTTGGAGCGATGCTCCCAACCTCGCACTTCACATATGGCAAGCTGAAATTCGCATTCGGCACAATGAAAGGAATCTTTCATTTATTTATACATCTCTTATTATGTCAAGTTCCCGAGGGCACCAAATGGTACAAGAAACAATTCTGCGCAAATGACTTTTTCAAAAAATCTGTTTTTAATGGCAAAACCGTATTTGCTACTTTGGAGTGTATGTTGTTGCTGTAAGGGAGTTTAGAAAATAAATTTGCTTGGAGAACTCAAACATATACACACACACAATGCCTTTTAGACCCATGTAAGAGGTGTCGCTAGATCTTCACAGGGCTCCATGGTGGAGTGGGACTTAAAGAATAATCTTGTGGCGATATGTTTGTTTTAATTTTTTTAATTTTCACTCATTAGTTATGAAACTATGGATGCAAAAGACTACATGACATCTTTCAAGGATCAGCAATAGGAGATTCTGCTATTTTTCATTTGGGGAGATCTATGGCATAGATATGTGAGGATAGCATGTCAAGGAGGATATTGTGACAATCTTTTTAGGAATTTAACCAACTGGAATTGGCAAGCCTAGGATATTTTTTAAAGACACAATGCGGAAGCAGGTCTTTCGGCCCACTGAATCCGCGCCAACTAGCAATCATCCTGTACCCGTAAACAACACTATCCTACATACTAGGGACAATTTTTTTTTTACAACTTACCGAAGCCAATTAACCTCTAAACCTGTACGTCTTTGGAATGTGCAAGGAAACCGGGACACAAGGAGAAAACTCGTGTGTTCACAGGTACAACGTACAAACTCCGTACAGACAACACCCATAGTCGGGATAGAACCCGGGTCTCTGGCGCTGTAAGACAGCACTTTTACCTGCTGCGCCATTACCGCCCTCTTGATGAACCAAAGTTACCCAAGTACAATGGGTCATCAGGATAACAACCACAATGAATACAATGGAAAAGACATTGTATTCAATTTTCAAAGATTTGAATCTATACACTGAAAATCAAAAATATAATTTTTCTTATTTTCTCTCTTCTTTGTTCTTCATGTACATTGTTTAATATCGATGCCTAATTTTTCCATTTATTATTTTATTTCCAGCAACAAAGTATACAATGATCAGACTTGAGTGCAGATAGGTTCTTTGGCTACGGGAATTGAAAGCACATTAGGTTAAGTCCTTTTCCTGTCTTCAATTCATTTTTTGCAGTAAGAGACTTCCATTAAGGGATCATGTAGAGAAATATTAATCCCCTTCCTAATCCAGGGATACAAAATAAATTGTCTCAATTGTAATAACCTTTCAAGGGCAGAGCTGGACAAAGTGTGTAGGAAAGAACTGCAGATGCTGGTTTAAATCGAAGGTAGACACAAAATGCTGGAGTAACTCAGCGGGACAGGCTGGGAGAAGGAGAGAAGGAATGGGTGACGTTTCGGGTTGAGATCCTTCCACAGAGCTGGACAAGTTTACTTTGGTGGGTGGTTGATGGGGCTATGTGATAGGCGGTGTGGATATTAAGTGGGATTAACAGGTAGTGTTTTTGGAGCATAGATAGGGCACAAAAACAATACAATTCTAGAGTCAGATCCGTTTAAAGTCCAGGAAGTTTTATCTATAAACCAGGAAGGCTTATCAACAAGGCTTATCTAAGGTATCACAAAATGCTGGAGTAACTCAGCAGGCCAGGCAGCATCTAGGAGAGAGGGAATGGGTGACGTTTCGGGTCGAGACCCTTCTTCAGACTCGACCCGAAACGTCACCCATTCCCTCTCTCCTAGATGCTGCCTGGCCTGCTGAGTTACTCCAGCATTTTGTGATACCTTTGATTTGCACCAGTATCTGCAGTTACTTTCCTACACAACAAGGCTTACCTGCTACACACAGATTACAATTCGTATGAGATGCAGTATAACGACAATATGGAGTGAAAGCACATCTCAAAAATAACCAGATTGGATCTTTCTAGTGTTTTTAAAGTCAGTGGAATCTGGCTTGCGCTGCCTACTCTGTATATTGCAAATCAGCCATTCAGGGAGGTAAAGTGCTTTTGTGCAGCAGCACATTTGTCGATATTCTCAGTTTGGGCTGAATAATGTGTAGTTCGTAGATCACTCTAATCTGCTGTCTGAACATTGGAACCCACTGATACTGGCTTGGGCTTGGAACCTACCAGTGTAATTGCAGATGGAAATTAACCTAAAAGGTTTCCGTCGTTGAAGTCGTGTTTTTTCTTCCCTTTCAGAGTAAGCTGTTCCGTGAAAGCAAGTTACCATTGTTTTACAGTACACACGAAATAAGATTGAATAATGCTGCAGAAAGATGAGAGCCTAAGGAATATTTTGGCAAATCTCATTTGATCAGACCGATCGTGTTTCATTACCATCCATGATGTATTTGTCACTGGCATCAATGTCGAAAAAAGATAATTAACAGCCATCTTAATGGCTGATTTGTGCAGGAAGGAACTGCAGATGCTGGTTTAAACCAAAGATCGACACTAAAAGCTGAAGTTACTCAGCAGGACAGGCAGCATCTCTGGAGAGAAGGAATGGGTGACGTTTCGGGTTGAGACCCATCTTCAGACCCTTCTTTGGGTCTCGAACCAAAATATCACCCATTCCTTCTCTCCAGAGATGCTGCCTGTCCCACTGAGTTACTCCAGTTTTTTGTGTCTATCTAGTGGCTTATTTAGTGAAGTAATGTGAAGCCAATGTGGATTGTGTAGATCACGGGTTCAATCACGGGTCATGCACAGATTTCAGCCGCAGTGTTTTATAGCCTTGTTATGGCACTGTGAGAAATTTTCAATGTTCATCACAAATAATGTAGTTAAATATGAAACACCACGTGTCATAGCTGCTGTAGGTTCAGTGACCAATTTGCACCTGAGGCCCCATAAAACTGCTGGAGCTCAGGACATAGATAACGTTCCCCCTCCCGGTCGTAATAACCCTCCACGAGGAAAGCAAGTGCATTGAATATCAAGGCCCAGTTTAATGAATTATCAAGCTCGGCACCTTGGAGCAATTTCATTGGCTCGGTTTAATGAGATTTTGCTATCAATGTAAGTAGTTTTTATTTGCACATTAGTGTGGCAGATTCAACACAGCAACCTGGTGTACTACAGCCAACAACTGCATCTTTCCCTTCGAAAGCATCTCAGCGGTTTGATTTCACATTAGCTCCCACATGACTTTGGGTTCTTAACTGAACATCAACACTATTCCCAAGCACAATAACTCGGAATATTAAGATTTCTGATTGTTCTGGCTGGAAGCTAACAACATTGATTTTGAGTATATAATTTAAATGTCCTCTGCTCTATTTTTGGAAATTTACTCTGCTTTTATTCAGAGAGGTGGCTGTGGGATTCTGCCATTCATTGTTTCTTCTGTGCTTTAAATAGTGTTTTGCAAGTAAATGGAGTTACATGCTGTAAAATAGTAGGTGCTGTGAGCATGCTCATTCCTCTCACCATCACACCTCCAACTCACTGGCCAATACAACATTAGCAACATACATTGTTTTGAGAATGGACAGTTCCAAAAACGTAACTTTTTAAACTTGGTTTAGAGATACAACATGGAAACAGGCCCTTTGGCCCACCAAGTCCATGCAGACCAACGATCGCCAGTACACTAGTTCTATCCTACTACACACTAGGGACAATTCACAGAAGCCAATTAACCTACAAATCTGCATGAATTTGGAGTGTGGAAGGAAAGTGGAGCTTTGTACAGAAGCACCCATAGTCGGGATCGAACCCGAGTCTCAGTCACTGGAAGGCAGCAATTCTACTGCTACAGCACAGTACCATAACCTGTTATTAGAATTACGATAATAAACCATAAAGAAACTTCTGATTCTGTCTGTCTAACAAGTGGACATCAATGGTTGTGTGAGCAATTGTTTGTGAATTTAACTTCCCTTTCAGGAGTGGGTAAAACAGCAGGTAGACACAGAAAATTTTCAGTCAGAGAGTTGTAAATCTGTGGAATTCACTGCCTCAGAAAGCAGTGGAGGCCAATTCTCTGAATGCATTCAAGAAAGAGCTAGATAGAGCTCTTAAGGATAGCGGAGTCAGGGGGTATGGGGAGAAGGCAGGAATGGGGTACTGATTGGGAATGATTAGCTATGATTACATTGAATGGCGGTGCTGGCAACTCTGCCACTGTAACCCCCCCCCGTGAGTCTTGATTAGGGGTGCCAACTTTTTAACTCCCGAATACGGGACAAGGTGACGTCACTGCCCGCACCCCACGTGACCTCACCCAGCCAGCGGCCACGTGCTCCCGTTCCACCAATGATGGCCACCCAGGCCGGGAGGCGGGTTGCTATGCAACTTCCTTTAGACGAAAACGCTCGACCCCGCTCCCCAAACACACTCCGTTAGCCTACACATTCCGGGCCTACAGTGGTCCCCGGGCCTACAGCGGCCCCTGGACCTACAGTATCCAGGCCTATAGCGCCCCCCCCGGGCCTAATGTGGGACAAAGGCGGTCCCGTACAGGACAAACAAATTTAGCCCAAAATACGGGATGTCCCGGCTAATACGGGACAGTTGGCAACCCTAGCCTTGATGGTTGGGCACAGACTCTGTGGATTGAAAGGCCTGTTTCTAAGCTATATAATTCTGACTATGACTCCAGAAGATTCATACAGTTAGTGCTAACAATGATGAGCAGCAAACATCAGTAGGTGCCTTAAAGGCAGATGTGCATGCTCAATAAAATACATGATACATTGGGAAGCCTGCCAGAAAGCAGATGCTTGCTATCAAGGAGCATGGAATTACTGCAAGATTAGCTGGCACTGGGTTTAATGCAGAAACTCATGCTTATTCTTTTGTTGTGTCGGCTTGCCCGGATTGATAATTGTCGCTCATTTAGACTACTTTAGACTTTAGAGATAGAGCGTGGAAACAGACCCTTGGCCCATCGAGTCTCTGTTGTCCAGCGATCGCCCGTACATTAGCACTATCCTCCACACGAGGGATAATTTACAATTTTACCGAAGCCAATTAACCTAGAAATCTGTATATCTTGAGTGTGGGAGGAAACCAGAGCACCTGGAGGAAAACCCACACCTTCACAGGGAGAACGTACAAACAGCACCCATGGTCAGGATCGAACTCGGGTGTCTGGCGCTGTGAGGCAGCAGCTCTACTGCTGCGCCACTGTGCCACCCCTTCTCATGCTGAGAAACTGGCAATAGATTCGAACCCTACACACCTCAGCCTCGGACAAGTGGTTCTCCAAAGGCCATTTGCAGTCTCCCATATGGGATGTCCACACTCTTCCACCAGATACTGTGGTGTCCTGGTGTAGGAGACCTGGCATGGAGAAATCCACAGAAGTATCAATGGCTTTAGAAAAATCCAGTAGGATAATTAAGTTACTTTTGTGTGCAATTGTAGGTAGGATCACAACGTTCAAGAAGCATTTAGATGGGTACATGGACAGGTGTTCGGTGCAAAGTTAGTGGGCCGAGGGACCTGTTATCACACTGTATCTCTAAACTAAACTAAAAACATTGTGGATAGACATTTAGTGACATCAGAAAATAAGACAAATTCTGCGAAAAGAGCTCTGCACACATTACAAAGGACCCATTTTACTGTAGAGTACCCTAGGAAAAATGCAGATAATTTCATAAGTGTGTAAAATACATTTAAATATCATAGAAACATAGAAAATAGGTGCAGGATGAGGCCATTTGGCCCTTCGAGCCAGCACCGCCGTTCATTATGATCATGGCTGATCATCTACAACCAGTAACCTGTGCCTTCTCCCCATATCTCTTGATTCCACTAGCCCCTAGAGCTCTATCTAACTCTCTTTTAAATTCATCCAGTGAATTGGCCTCCACTGCCTTCTGTGGCAGAGAATTCCACAAATTCACAACTCTCTGGGTGAAAACGTTTCTTCTCACCTCAGTTTTAAATGGCCTCCCCTTTATTCTTAGACTGTGTCCCCTGGTTCTGGACTCCCCCAACATTGGGAATATCCTGAGATTCCATGCAGTAAAATTTAAATTGATTTACTTAGTCCCTGCTTGCAAATTGCTCAAATTACAAAGACCATTTTGGCTGAATTTAAGTCCTAAAGTCTTGCTAAAATTGTGCGAATATTTTTGTATTACCTCTGTTAGAAATACAATATTTCTAAATCACTGTAAATAAACATCTGATTATTACTTTTGGGTGAATAAAAATTGGCAACAGGAATTGAAGGAAATTGTCTTACTAATGTGTCAGTATAAGTTAGGACATAATTATCTCATGGTATCTTTTAATTTAAACCACCGTTCTCTTTCAGTTATGACTTCTTCCTGGACCTACTTTTGATATTGTTGCCATTTCATTATTCACTTCTAAGTGTCAATGGGGTTATCAAATCCTATCTTGCTCATGTAATGTTTTGATATGTAAGGGAACAATTTCTTCTTCCATCTGGTTAACCACTAGCATTTGATTATTTTGCTGTTAAAGGCTGGTTTGTGAAGTTTCATTTTCATGCTACCATGGCAACCAAGAAATTAGTGTTGTCAAATTATTCACAGGCTCTCAATGTTTTATTGTAAATAAAGTGAATGAATTACCAAGAGGATACTTGTCGATATGCAACAGGACATCTGGAAACAAACCTTCACCTATGTACCGAAGCTGGAACTAACCTTCTTGGACGCCTCTGAGGGCTGAAGGTTGCTGCAGACTGAGATGATTGATGTGAGATTTATGAAATATATTTCCTTATGAAATATCGGTGGAGAAGATCTGAGTGTGGCCGTCATCAGCAATAATAAATTAAAATGTAATGTCATCAGCAAGATTTCATTAAAAATGTGATTTTATTTTACTTCACCCAATGGAGCATAATTAATTATATCATTGATATAAAGGTTATATAATATTAAGCTCTATTTACCTGACATTTATGATTTGGTATTGGTAATAATTCAAAGTTGATAATCCTGTAGCTCTTCAGCTATATTTAGCCATGAATATAGACTATTACTTGTTTGAGCTTTGAAAAAGATATTGGAAAAAGTGTAATCAAATGACATACTTTATTTTCTCACTACTTCTGCTTGTGTTCTCATTGATAAAGTTATCTGTGAATATTTGGATAGAATGGTACAGCACAGGAACAGGCCCTTCGGCCCATAGTGTCTGTACCAAACATGATGCTAAATTAAACTAATCCCTTCTGCCCGTGTGGCTCAGTGACTTCTTCAGTATAGAAGATCTGATGTATTCAAGAGAGAGTTAGATGTAGCTCTTAGAGCTAACGGAATCAAGGGATATGGGGGAAAAAGCAGGAACTGGGTACTGATTTTGGATGATCAGCCATGATCATATTGAATGGCGGTGCTGGCTCGAAGGGCTGAATGATCTACTCCTGCACCTATTTTCTATGTTTCTATGTTTCTATATGTAGTCCATGTCTCACTGCCGTACAGCAGCGTGCTGTTGACACAGGCGTTGTAGACTGCTATCTTTGTCTTCACTGTCAGCTTTGTCAGCTTTTGGTCCACGTTCGAGTTGTGAGGCGAGCGAGAGTTGTAACTGCCTTCCCGATCCTCATGTCAATCTCTGTGTCCAAGGAGAGGTTGTCGGTGATGGTGGAACCGAGGTACGTGAACTGATGGACGGCATCGAGTTCGTAATCGTCGATGGTGATGACAGGTGGTGCCTCTGTATCCTGTCCCAGGACAGTAATGGTCAAACACCACCACATCAATCATACTTTAGCAGCCTCCAATCTAAGGGAAAATATAGGACATTTAGTCTTTTTTTTCCTAAGCAGAGGAATCTAGAACCAGAATTCCCAAATTTAAGATGAAAAGGGAGAAATTTAAAGATATTAATGAATAAAATTTTCCCCACACAATGAGGAATAGCTGGGAAGAGTTGCCGGAAGAGGAGGTGAGACCGAGACTGTACTTTTATCAGACATCTTATACGTTCTATTCACATTTTGAACATTAAAACATTAAGAATTTTCTCCCACAAAAGATGGTAAAAAAGGTCTTGGAATGTTTTTAGGCAGAAAAAGGCATTTGACAAGGTGCTGCAGGGTAGGCTGCTCTAGAACGTTCTATCACATAGCATCCAAGGAGAAATAGCCAGCTGGATAGAAAATTGGCTTCATGTAAAGTAGAGGTTGATGGTGGAAGGTTGTTTTTCGGACTGGAGGCCAGTGACTAGTGGTGTGCCTCTGAGATCGGCCCTGAGCCCATTGATGTTTGTTATCTATATCAATGGTTTGGATGAGAACATACAATCTATGATGAGCAACTTTGCAGATGAGACTAAAGCGGGTGGTATTGAAGATGGTTGTTAAACGTTGCAGCCGGATCATGATTGGTTGGGCAGGTGGGCTGAGGAATGGTTGATGGAATTTAATACAGAGAAATGTGAGGTGTTACATTTTGGGAGCACTAACATGGGCAGAACCTACACAGTCAATGGCAGGGCTCTGGGGAGTGTTTGTCGAGCAGAGGGATCTAGGGGTGCAGGTACATGATTCCTTGAAAGTGGCGTCGCAAGTAAATAGGGTGGTCAAGTGGTTTTGGCACATTGGCCTTCATCAGTCAGAGTATTGTGTATCGAAGTTAGGAGGTCATGTTACAGTTGTACAGACATTGGTGAGGCCACATTTAGCGCATTGTGTTCACTTTTGGTCACCTTCTTATAGTAAAAGTGTTGTTAAGCTGGAAAAGGTGCAGCGAATATGTGCAAGAATGTTGCCAGGACTCGAGGGAGAGGTTGAGAAGGGGAGCGCAGGAAGGTGAAGGGTGATTTTATCGAGATGTATAAGATCATGAGAGGTATAGATGGGCTAACTGCACTTTTACCCAGAATAGGGAAATCAAGAACCAGATGGCATAGGTTTAAGGTGAGGGGGGAAAGGATTTAATCGGAACCTGGGGACAACCTTTTTACACAAAAGGTGAGAGGTATATGGAATGTGCTGCCGGAGGAGATAGTTAAGGCAGGTACTATCACAATGTTTAAAAAAACATTTGGACAGGTACATAGATAGCTATAGGTCTAGACAGAAGTGGGCTGAACGTAGGCAGTTGGGTCTAGTGTAGATGGGGCATGTTGGTCAGCGTGAGCAAGTTGGGCCGAAATGCCTGTTTCCATGCTTTGACTAGATAGATAGATACTTGATAAAATAGGTGATGAACTGCTTTGGTGGTAGGCTGTAAGGCACACATTAGAACGAACATCATAATAGAAGTGGCAGAGCACGCTTGATAGAATGAGTTGCCCACTGCTGCACATAATTCGTATGTTCATATTTACAACGTTTAAGAGTAATTTAGACTTCTGCAAAAGCAGAGAGTTGAGGGATACAGATAAGGTGCAGGCAGATGTGACTAATTAAATTTGCATCATGATCAGTGCAAAGTGGGCTGAAGGGCTTGTTCCTGTGCTGCACTGAGCTGCATTTTATGGTATATTTACAACCTTGCCGACCCACCCCTACAGATTTGTGAATAATTGCTTGTACCTCCTTGTCCCCACCAACTTAATGACCGTGCAGGTTTGGCCTGCCTTGTAATTGTTCACAACGTTCCTCAATGTCAGATAGCTGTCACCTCAAGAAAGGCCCATTTCAGGGACAAGGCATTTATATCTCCTTTCAGTTCTGCACTGTCTCCTCTGCTAATTGCAAAACTATAAATCCTTTTTGCAGTCAAGGGAAACACCAGCAGATGTACGGTTGACATATTAGTGGCACAGGTCCTTAACCCTTGCCTTCCTGAGCAAAGCTTGCCATTGTGCTTTACAAGAAGAAATACACAACTATTCACAAAATATCACGTTGTGATTGTTCAATGCCATAAGTGAAATCCTGTTCATTTCAACGCCATCACCAATCTTACTTGTAAAGGTAATTGGTCTGTGTGTTTTATTTCACCTCATCTTAATGTTTCTAATTAGTTTGACACTCCAACGTGTTTTAAAGTTAAATCAGTATTTTTAAAAAATATATTTTTAACATTGTTTAAAATACTTTCCACTGTTGTAAATAATCTGTAAGTAAATTGTGAACTTGAATCCTGTTGGGTGGTAAAATGTCATGGTTTGCTGCTCACAAACCCCTCAGCAGTGGTTACAAAGATGACATTCTTAAATATATTTAGTAAATAAGAAAGCAAAGAAAAGGCAGCACGGTGGTACAGCTGCAGAGTTGTTGCCTCACAATGCCAGAAACCCAAGTTTGATCCTGACTATAGACAATAGACAATAGACAATAGACAATAGGTGCAGGAGTAGGCCATTCAGCCCTTCGAGCCAGCACCGCCATTCAATGCGATCATGGCTGATCACTCTCAATCAGTACCCCGTTCCTGCCTTCTCCCCATACCCCCTCACTCCGCTATCCTTAAGAGCTCTATCCAGCTCTCTCTTGAAAGCATCCAACGAACTGGCCTCCACTGCCCTCTGAGGCAGAGAATTCCACACCTTCACCACTCTCTGACTGAAAAAGTTCTTCCTCATCTCCGTTCTAAATGGCCTACCCCTTATTCTCAAACTGTGGCCCCTTGTTCTGGACTCCCCCAACATTGGGAACATGTTATCTGCCTCTAATGTGTCCAATCCCCTAATTATCTTATATGTTTCAATAAGATCCCCCCTCATCCTTCTAAATTCCAGTGTATACAAGCCCAATCGCTCCAGCCTTTCAACATACGACAGTCCCGCCATTCCGGGAATTAACCTAGTGAACCTACGCTGCACGCCCTCCATAGCAAGAACATCCTTCCTCAAATTTGGAGACCAAAACTGCACACAGTACTCCAGGTGCGGTCTCACCAGGGCCCGGTACAACTGTAGAAGGACCTCTTTGCTCCTATACTCAACTCCTCTTGTTACGAAGGCCAACATTCCATTGGCTTTCTTCACTGCCTGCTGAACCTGCATGCTTCCTTTCATTGACTGATGCACTAGGACACCCAGATCTCGTTGAACTCCCCCTCCTCCTAACTTGACACCATTCAGATAATAATCTGCCTTTCTATTCTTACTTCCAAAGTGAATAACCTCACACTTATCTACGGGTGCTATCTGTACAGAATTTGTATGTTCCCTCTGCGACTGCGTGGATTTTCTCTGGGTTTTTCGGTTTCCTCCCACACTTCAAAGATATGAAGGTTAGTTGGCTTCAGTAAATTGCCCTTAGTGTGTAGGTTGCGAAACTGGGATAACTAGTGTACGGAGGTGATTGTTGGTCGGTGCAGACTCGAAGGGTTTGTGCCAAAGGGTCTGTTTCCATGCTGTATCTCTAAACTAAATGAAATGGCAAAAAATAACGATGGTGGGAAAGCAGGGTAAATGAAGTTGCAGTAGGATATGAAGGGAACAAAAGGTCTGACTGAAAGAGATGTAAATGAGTGATTATTTGAAATTACCATAGCAAGGCAGAGTGCGCACTGGAAGTCTGAAATAAAGGTTGTTGAAAATGCTGACAACATGAAATAGTTGAATTGTAAATTAATGAGTAATTCATCATCTTACTGTGTCTGCAGTTTTTGGTTTCTTAATATATTATATAGCAGTGAAATAATGGATTGTATGTAAAGAACATTAAAACACTTCATTGCTTGTGATTGAATAGTAAATAAATGCGAGGTTTGCATATATCTGCGGCTAAGGTATAGGTTTGTGACAAAACAAGTTGTGAATGAATGGAATAACATAATGTGGTTCTTCTACCAACTAATTGAAACTTTATATTTTTCATGTTCACCTCCTTTTTACTGTATCTTAGATTTAAATTTGTACATTGTCACGTTATCTGGTCATTCTTTTCTCTAACAGTCAAAGAATAAGATTTTTTTAAATGAATTTGTTGGAGTCACAGTGTGGAAACAGGCCCTTCAGCCCAACTCGCCCACACTGGCCAACAATGTCCCAGCTACACTAGTCCCACTTGCCTACACGTGGTCCATATCCCTCCAAACCTGTCCTATCCATGTACCTATCTAACAGTTTCTTAAACGATGGGATAGTCCCTGCCTCAACTTCCTCCTCTGGCAGCTTGTTCCATACACCCACCACCCTTTGTATGAAAAGGTTACCCCCTCGGATTCCTATTACATCTTTTCCCCTTCACCTTGAACCTATGTCTTCTGGTTCTCGATTCCCCTACTCTGGGCAAAAGACTCTGTGCATCTACCCGATCTATTCCTCTCATTATTTTGGTCTGCTATAACAAACTAAAGAAGGAAATAGTGATATATGCAGAGCCTAGAAAAAATCATAGTCATTGTGGTTTGACACAAAATGCTGGAGTAACTCAGTGGGTCAGACAGCACCTCTGGAGCAAAGGAATAGGTGATGTTTTGGATGGAGACCCTTCTTCAGACTATTGTGGTGATCTTTGGCAGCATGGCCAGTCAAAATATATGAAGGGATAGTTTAATTGCTATTTCCTGTCCAAGTCCGCAAGTCGAATCTTTAGAACAGGGTGTGATTCTGTCAAATGACAGGTGCAGCAACAACGTCAGTTAGGTTTGCGATGTGTGGCATTGATGGGAATAAAAGTCCAATGTAATGTAGCAAATCTTCTCAAAATAGCCACCAGTCCTTCTCCAGATGGAGAGTGGATCGCACTCTACTTCCATCTGCTCAGTGGGTTTTGGCTTAGACTGATTCTCCAGGGTGATTACATCACCCATAATCCATATTTTTCACACTGGATAGTGAGGTTTGCCTTTAGCCATTACCTAATGGAATTCTTTAGATGTAATTTGAGTTTGGCTGTGAATAAAACATTGACTTTTGATAGGAAATTGAACTCTACAACCTTAGTTCATTAGAGTCATACAGTGTGGAAACAGGCCATTCGGCCCAACTTTCCCATGCTGACCAACATGCCCCATCTACACTAGTCTCAGGCTTCCTGCATTTGGCCCATATCCCTCTAAACCTATCCTATCCATGTATTTGTTTAATTGTTTCTTAAACGTTGTGATAGTAGCTGCAAATGTTGTGATAGTACCTGCATTGAGAAGTAGCCTGGAGCAGGACAAGTGCTACCTCACTGAATCTAGGATTTCTATTCCTAAAAGGTTTGGCTCACTGAGAACAGAACAGTTGATGCAATTTTCTCTATTAACCAAAGCTGTTTTTGGATGTTAATGATCTTTTAGCTTAAGTACATTATTTTTTTTAAATATTCCAACAAACACTGATTAGAGCCAGGAAAGAAGAAATTGAAGTGTTGATAGAGATGCTTCCTCACAGTGCCAGACACCTAGGTTTGATCCTGACCTTGGATACTGGCTTTGTGGAGTCTGCACATTCTTCCTGTGACTGAGTGGATTTCTTGTGGGTGTTCCGATTTCATCCCATTTCCCAAAGACGTGCAGGATTGTAGGTTAAATGGTCTCTAACAATTGCCCTTAATGTATAGGGCAGTGGATGTAAAAGTGGGAGAACATAGAACTAGTGTGAATTGGGGATCATTGACTGGCTTGGGCCAAAGGGCCTGTTTCCACGCTGCATATTTCAATTGATCTCTTTAGCTCACATTTTCTAGGATCATTTGTCATCAGCATAAGCAACCATTGAACAAAGGTCGTTCAGAACAAGGAAGCTACATGCTACATTGAAATGCAATATATAACATGAAATGTTCAGAAAAATTACTATTGTATTATTCCAGGACTGGTAATTTCAGATCGTTATCAGATAATTTAACAAAACATAATATCTTCTAAATTAGTGTAATCCAAAGGCATAGTTCATCGACATGATTTAGTTTCAATTGCAGAAGTATTCATTTGAGCTGATTATTGTAATTGGACCTAAAACAGAAATACTTCTTTGTCAATTATGTCTCGGTTATTGAATTTGTAGAGATATGCACAACACAATGAATGATGTTTGGGATTTAACTGTCCCTCAGGAGATGCCTTTGATTTCCATATATTTTTTACAATGATGGAAATGCCATTCATTATTGGAATAAAAGGGGCATTTATTTAGTTTTTTATGAGGTGATTCAATGACGTGAATAAACAAAACAAAAAAGCTGTTTAGAGCAAAGAACAGGGATTTTAACAGGGGAGGAAGGGTTTTGAAAAGAGTCTCCATTTATTTAACAAATTGGCAAGGCACTAAGTTCTGTTTCAGAGCGAGATACTAATTTTCGAATCTAACCCTAATCATCAATCATTGAGTTGCCTTGCATTTAAGACCAATGGTCTCATAACACCTCCCAGTAGCCTTCAGTCAGTATTTTATCAGCTCATGTTTACAATCTACATTGATTTTTGTTTCACTGAGTTTGTCACATAGATGAACTGCAGAATGTTGAATTCTGTAATTAAATTCGGAAACCAATCACATTTCTCTCTCCCAGTTATGTGTAGTGTCAGTTTACAACTAACTAGTTTCTTTCCATTCCTTCTCACCTGAGTTGCTGCCTGACCTGCTGAGTTACTCCAGCATTTTGTGAATAAATACCTTCGATTTGTACCAGCATCTGCAGTTATTTTCTTACAGTCTCTTCATTGAAATCACTATAATTGGCCTTTAATAATATCATTTTGTTTTCGGTCTGCACAACACAACTACAGTACCATGCAAGAACAGAAGATTTACTTTGCTAATTAACACATTTAGTTTTAGTTGGGAGGTACAATACGGAAACAAGCCCTTTGACCCACCGAGTCTGCGCCAACCAGCGATGTCTGTACACTAGCAATATCCCTCTCACTGGGAATGATTTACAATCTCTACCAAAGCCAATTGAACGACAAACCTGCACTTCTTTGGAGTGTGGGAGGAAACCGGAGCACCCGGGGGAAACCCACACGGACACAGGGAGAACGTACAAACTCCACACAGACACCACCCATAGTCGGGATCGAACCTGGGTCTCTGGCGCTGTAAAGCAGCAACTCTACCGCTGCGCCACTGTGCCACCGCCCTTTTTCAAGCAATCATTTTCCTACCTGCTGAAGTTACGTAGTACAATTGGGATAAATATTTTATTTATTCTTAACATGGTGATATCTTAAAATTGACCATTACTGTTTTCCCATCATACCTTCTGCCACACACTAAACTGTGCAGCCGTTTGGAGATGTTCCTTTGATAAAATTGCAAGTTTCCTGCATTGTTTTGAATATCGTTTAAAGCTTGGTTGTTTACTAAAATGAACATGGCAGCTATAGTTAAATAAACAGGAAAGACGCGGAATGAGAACAAATTACTATATAATTACTGTGCTTGGATACTGAAGGCTAATAAAACATTTGTACTAGATTATTCTGGCAGTGCTACATGTAGGACTATCACAACAGGGCAATTCCAAGCCTATGGAGACCATTGTGATACATTGATTATGAAAATGCACAATGCACAACTCTTTAGTTTCCTTTAATGTTTTTCATTTCTGAGTCTCTCTGGATATGCAGATCATCCTGCAAGCTTCCACATAAATAGGAATAGAAGCCAAGTTTGTGTGGCCTCTCCTCGTGAGATGAAAGTGATGGATGTTATTTGTTCTGATAAAATAAGCTTTTCAGATGAAAGTGCAGATGTATTTGTAGATGGCTTTAAAAAAAAAGTGCCATTAAAGGTATTCAAGAATTGATACAAACAAAATTTGTTTAGTGTTTGAACAGTTGAACTTTATTTGAGTGTGCAAGTCCATTTACAATGAAGGATATTCAGTGTATATCTTTCTCGAATGACTAAACATTTGTGGGTGTTTTATTGCATTGACTGATATGTGGGAATTGGACAAAGGGGAATATCTATACCTGTCAGTTTCCTAATGGATAATGGTGAGAAAATGTTATTTACATTTTACACTGTTAAAATGGCAACTACTTCTATTTGAGGAGACACAAGGGACTTATGATGAACAGAGTCTCTTGCCCACTCTGTTCATCTACTCGATCTATTCCTCTCATGATTTTATACACCTCTATAAGATCACCCCTGATCTTCCTGCGCTCCAAGGAATAGAGAGCCAGCCAACTCAACCTCTCCCTTTAGCTCACACCCTCTAGTGGCAACATCCACGTAAATCTTCTCTGAACCCTTTCAAGCTTGACAATATCTTTCCTATAACATGGTGCCCAGAACTGAGCACAATATTCTAAATGCGGCCTCACCAACGTCTTATATAACTGCAACATGACCTTCCAACTTCTATACTCAATACTCTGACTGATGAATGCCAATGTGCCAAAAGCCTTTTTAATCACCTTATCTACCTGCGATTTGACCTTCAAGCAACCATGCACCCTCAATCCTAGATTCCTCTGCTCAAACAACACTCCCCAGAGGCCTACCATTCACCGTTAGATGTCCCAGAATGCAACACCTCACACTTCTCTGTATTAAATTCCATTAACCATTCCTCTGCCCACCTGGCCAATCGATCCAGATTCTGCTGCAATCTTTCACAACCATCTTCACTATCTGCAAAACCACCCACTTTTGTATCATCAGTAAACTTGCTAATTTTGCCCTCTGTGTTCTCATCCAAATCATTGATGTAGATGACAAACAGTAATGGGCCCAGCACCAAACCCTGAGGAACACCACTAGTCACAGGCCTCCAGTCCGAGAAGCAACCTTCCACCATCACCCTCTGCTTCCTTCCATGAAGCCCATTTGCTATCCATTCAGCTATTTCTCCTTGGATCCCATGCGATCTAACCTTCCAGAGCAGCCTACCATGCAGAATCTTGTCGAATGCCTTACTGAAATCCATGTATACAATATCTACAGCTCTGCTCTCATCGACCTTTTTGGTCACGTCTTCAAAACAAAAAGATTTGTGAGATACGACCTCCCACGTACAAAACCATGCTGACTATCCCTAATCAGCCCTTGCCCGTCCAAATGCCTGTATAACCTTTCCCTCAGAATACTCTCTAATAACTTTCCAACTGCAGGATCTGGCAGCATCTGTGAATGGAATCAAACAGAACAATATTCCGGGTCCATTACTTTGTTTGATTTTGAGAACATTTTGGTTAATCATAAAAAAGACTTGCATTTACAGCAAAATAATAATAGATATGTTCTAGAATATTTTAACATTTGATTAGTATGGATGTCAGTGGTTATGGGGAGAAGGCAGGAGAATGGGGCTGAGAGGGAAAGACAGATAAGCCATGATGAAGGTGGAACGGACTTTATGGGACAGATGGCCTAATTATGCTCCTATAACATGGATTCATGAACATTCTATTGAAGTGTTTTGCACTATATTTGGCATGACTAAGAAAGATATACCATCATTCTTTCTAATGTAATAGCTATCAGAAGTTACTGAAAAGAATTGCAAAATATAGAACTTTTCTGATATTGAAATAATGTATTTAAAGTGCAGGGCTAATCTATATTCAGTTCATTACTCTGTCCACTTCTATATAATTATCTTTCTTGCAAATCAATCTATAATCTAATAAAAATCCGAGTGTAAAAGTCTGATGTAGTACTTATTTCCTTTTAGAGCAACAGAGTGATCTTACTGGGGACCCATTCATTCTCAAAAGCCATCATTTGAAGTGTAATTGTTAATCGTGATGAACTAACTTGCTCCATAGAATCATGGCATAATAACAGCAAGGAAGAAGGCCACTCATCCCTTTGAGCCCATACTAGTTATTTGCAAGAGCATTACCATTAATCACACTCTTTTGAAACTTCTAGCTGCCTTACAACTTTTTGGGCTTCTTCAAGAACTGATCTCACCTATTGAAACCCATGTTAAGATAAGCCCGAAAAGAAAAAAAACAAAGTGATGGAGGAACTCGGCAACTCTGACAGCATCTGTGGAGAGAATGGACAGATGACGTTTTGGTTTAGAACCCTTCTTCAAACCAATGGAGTAGGGGGCAGAAAACTGGTGTAGAGGTGGGGGTGGAGCAAAGTCTGAAGTGAAGGCTCAATACAGATGGGGGAGAGGTGGTTTGGCAGATGGGTGGAGATGGTGGCAAAGGTTGGAGGTGAAAAGGAAAGAAGAGGAGTGGAATAAAAAGGTGGCAGATGGGAGGGGTAAGAGTTGGTATTAAAGAGAAATGAAAGACTGAGAGGGATGGGGTGCACCATGAACATACGGAGATGGGGAAAGGAGCAGGGTGGGAGAAGTGTTCAGAGTTGATGGTGGAAATGTGTGGAAGGAGCAGGAGAAGGTAGCTAGTGATTCAGATAGACCTATAAGGTCTCTATGGAAGGAAGTTAACACAGCCATGGTGGTGAGTGACCTAAATGGTATTTAGATCCAGTTGGATAGCAACAGAAGGTGCTTTACTAAAGAACAACAGTCAATAAGGTGCTTTAAAACCAAAATGATAGAATAAAAGATAATTAAAATTGGTGATCTCTTGGATTTCTGAATCATAAAGTCTAGTGAACGAGCTAAGTGGCTAGTATGTTAGAGGGATGAGGAAAAATAGCCACATTGGACAGTGCAGGGTGTAGGTATCAAGGCCTGCCGTTTTCTTTGAATTGTTTGTGTTGGTCCATGTGATGTATTCATTGCGAAGACAGAGTCTTTTGGTTTCACTGTGCTCTTCTCCAAGACCCCAAATGGCAATCCCAGTGAAGACATGAGATCCCAATTCTGAAATGGCACGCCAAAATGGATTTCATTAATGTCATGGACATGTTCACCTATCAGCAGCAAAAATCTTTATAATAGTGTGGGAATTCAGGCGAGACCCACATTCAGCATCACCAGATTCACTAAGGCTGAAGCAGAAATATTTTTGTGTTTTGAGTTTCCTGGATTTGGTTAATAATTTGGTCAAGTAACAAAGACCTGCAGTCTTGACCATCAATAGAGCACTGAGAGCGGGAATAGACTTCAAGATTCTGTGCTCCTATGGGAGGCTGTCTGAATTGTAGAATATACATGCTTAGCATTGAGATTAAATGCACAAATTGCCCTGATGGGATCTGAGCTGAGGTTTTATGGTTTAAAAATTCTGGCCACTGGATTCTTCTGCTAATTACGTGATCCATGGATCTAAGCACATCTCAACAAAACAGTCATCTTCTGGAAGTCAAGCATATTTATTGGTCATAAATCCCAGGCATCAGTTTAAAATCTTCAAAATTTATTAATCAAAATAAATATTGTCCTTGAAGTTCTACCCCCTTCCTCGCTCTTCATTTACATCATGAAATACTTTTATTCCTGCCTTAACAATATTTCATAATTTCCTTAGTCCATTCAGCCATCAGCTCGTAAACCCACTCCCATTTCTATCTCTGATTTGTATGTCCATGGCTTATTCTTATGAGAACTAATCTGACAAAACATTTGATTTCATTACTTTAGCCAATGGTCTCTCCCTGTATATTTTATTATAACATATGTACTGTTAGAATTTATTTTTACTCATTTAGGAAGAGTATTAGGAAACAATGTTGGAAAGCGAAAAAAGGTATTGCAGATTGCGAGGCAGGTAGGAGAGTTTTTGAGGTGGGAGAGTGCCTGGAACACACTGCTGGAGGTGGTGATGGAGGCAGGTACTATAATGGCATATAAGAAACTTATGAGTAGCCGAGGCTTTATAAGACGTTGGTCAGGCTGCATTTGGAGTACTGTGAGCAAATTTGGGCCCCATATACGAGAAAGGATGTGCTGGCTTTGGAGAGAGTCCAAAGATTTACAAGAATGATTCCAGGAATGAGTGGGTTAGCATATGATGAGCGTTTGACAGCACTGGGCCTCGACTCACTGGAGTTTAGAAGGTTGAGGGGGGGCCTCATTGAAACTTGCAGAATAATGAAAGTCATAGATAGAGTGGATGTGGAAAGGATGTTTCCATTGGTGGGAGAGTCTAGGACCAGAGGTCTTAGCTTCGGATTTAAAGCGCACTCTTTTAGAAAGGAGGTGAAGAGGAACTTCTTTAGTCAGAGGGAAGTTAATCTGTGGAACTCATTGCCACAGGGGGCTGTGGAGGCCAAGTCAGTGGATATTTTTAAGGCAGAGATAGACATATTCTTGATTAGAACGGGTGTCAAGGGTTATGGGGAGAAGGCAGGAAAATGGGATTAGGAGGCTGATCAGCCATGATTGAATGGCGGAGTGGACCCGATGGGCCAAATGGACAAATTCTACTCCTATAACTTGTGAACGATATGCATGAAATGTAGGGATACGGATTAGGTGCAGGCAGATACGTGTTGGCCTTGGCATCATGTTTGGCACAGGCGTTGTGGCCTTTCCTGTTCAATGTTCTATTATAGAAAACTAAGTAAATTTGAAAACAGTGTGTTCCCAGCATTACTCAGAGAGAAAATGCAATGCTTGATTGCTTCGGCATGCTCAGTGTGTGTTTCCCATGTGGTTTTCAATCCACCATTCTGATCTACCCATTCTACTTCAAGGTCACACTGTCAGTTAAGAAAAATAATGTGATAATAGACAATCCACTTTCCCACTGGAGGCCCATATTCCTAACCGTTATATACTGAGTAAATGATTAGGTCATAACTTATCTGTTTCTATCAGCATTAATCGTATTTGCTGCAATCTGTCCGTATGTTGGGTGATTTACAGAGGGTGGTTGGATGGATTTTTAAATTTATTTTTTCTGCCACCTATAAATGGGAATAACCTTGAGAGAAGCTCTTGATACTATATAATGAAATGTAACATGTGCTTGTGTGTTTATTCATCCATGCATACATGCACATTAATAAACACAATCTTAATTGCCTTAAATATACCTACCTCTGTGTGATCTATTTTTCACCATTTCATAGTTTCATTAAGATTTAAACTACTGTATATGTTTTCATAATCTTACCATCGCTTATTTATACAGGCATTCAACCAACCAAAAAATAATGGCGAGTTTGTTTTCTTTATGTTGCATATAGGAAGCATAGAATAATAACTATGTCTATGAATCTGGTGCAGTACAATGCTGACAACTATATTCTGCACTCTGCATTTTCTCCTTTGTTCTACCTATTGTACTGGAGTTTGACTTGGTTGAAGTTATGTATAATATTATCTAATCTGGATAGCATGCAAAACAAAGCTTTTCAATGTTCCTCAGTACACGTGACAATAATAAACCTAAACCTAATATTTGAAATAAATAAATAGTTATAAACTATGTTTTTACTTATGCTTGATTGAATTAAATATCTAAACGATGCTAGCACAGTGCTGTTGATGGTCAAAATATCACTTTGTCTCACTCCCATATACTCTTCTTCGGCGTGTCCACAATTCGGCTTGCTTGTAGAAAAAGTGGCTGAGGGTGCAATTTTAATTTAGTGCTGTAATCATAGAATCATGCAGCATGGAAACATGTCTTGCCTATGCTGACCAAGATGCCCCACCTGCCCGAGTTTGTCCCATATCCCTCTAAACCTTTCCTATTCATGTACCTATCCAAATGTCTTTTAAACATTGCGATATTACCTGCCTCAACTACCTCCTCTGGCAGCTTGTTCCATATAACTACCACACTCTGTGTGGAAAAAGGTTGCCCCTCAGCTTCCTACCAATCTATCCTCTCTCACCTTAAACCTATTTCCTCTGGTTCTTGATTCCCTTACTCTGGGTAAATGACTGTGTGCATTCACCCTATCTATTTCTCTCATGATCTTATACACCTTAATAAGATTACCCCTCAGCCTCCTACACTTCAAGGAACAAAGTGCTTGCCTGCCCAATCTCTCCTCATAGTTCAGGCCCTCCACTCCTGGCACCGTCCTCGTACATCTACTCTCCACTAATATGTAGTCATCCTGCTTATCTCAATATATTGCTTTGCATAACTTTTATTGTTAAAGAAATATTGCAGAGAATTTTCTCAACTACCGGTGGTGGAAAAATAGGAATGAAATATCAGGAGATGCAGATAAATGAAGGAAAAATACAGTCAGATCTAACTTTTAATACAGTTGAGATTTTACACAGTGCTGGGGTTTGAAGACATCACCTGCCCATTCCCTCCGCTAAGTTCCTCCAGCACTATGTGCTTTGCTTATTGAAAGTTAACTTGTTTGTGAAGGGAACTAACTCTTAAAGTGCCAAAGATGCTTTTTGTAACTCACTTGAAGGGAAACACTAAACTTCATATCTTGCAATTTATATTTGTGATCAGTTTGTTTGTGCTTTTGCAATGGTGGTCCAGTTGTTACCTACCAAAAAGCAATGCAAGAATCAGTAATACATTACAATCCCCAGAATAGGTTGACTGGCTTTGGTAACATTGTCCCTAGAGTGTCGGATAGTGCTAGTTAGTGTATGGGGATCGCTGGTTGGCGTGGACTCTGTAAGCCGAAGGACCTGTTTCCATGCTATATCTGTAAAGTCTTTAGCAATGAAATTTGGTATTACAGTATTGGCATTATTTGGCAGATTTGGTATAGATGGGGCTTCTTGGTCAGCATAGGAAAACTGGGCCAAATGGCCTGTTTCTGTGCTGTTTGACTCTGACTATATGACTATAATAAGAAGCATATAAACTAATCTGTTCCTGAAAAACATGCTTTTGTTTGCTTTAGTTCATTTACTAATTACAATTTACTTGTCTCTGGTGGATAATGCTTAGATAGGTCAATCTATTTAAATAATGAATGGACAATAATTATTGTCTGCTGCCATCACCAACTGTGTCTAGTTTTGTCACTCAGATAAGCTTTGAACTGCACTCTTAGTTGATCATCATTTAAAAATGGAAATAAAACATATTAATGTTTTAAGCATGACATTTCAACAGAATTCCTGTTTACAGTTCATCCCTCCTGATGCTTCTTATAAATATATATTTTCTAAATTCTCTCAGTTCTGACCAAAGGTCATCACAGTAAAACAGTGTGAGTTTACCTGCTGTGTTTCCAGCATTTTCTGTTTTATTAATAATAGAAATGGTTCACATGTTTTTTTTCTTAACTTATACAATTAAACACAAATCGTGGAAGGATGATACTAACCTACACATTCAGTCAGTCAGTCTCCTTTTCTTTACAGTTCATAATAAAACACTTTGAACAAGCATCAGTCACTTAATGATGGAGGATATGAACAGGCTTGATTCATGGTCAGTGTGTGATATTTTATTGTACATAGTAAGAAGGTTTTGTTCGCTGGATATATTTAATGAGTGCATTTGAAACTTGTTCACTTTTGCGGCTCTATTTTTATATAGAGAGTTATATTTTAGTCAGAAGAAACCATGACATGAATTTTCCACACCCGAATCAAAAAAGTTTGAAAACTTTTAATATTTCCATAATCATAGTTGTTGAAGTCAAAGCTACTTCATGCAAATGTGTTTTCCCAATTTAATAGTTTTTGAATCCAATAGGCCCATGTTTCAGTAATGTTATTTTACTGGGAACCCATGCAGTCTTGAACACCATCATTTGTTAATCTTGTGATGGCCTAACTTGTTGCATAGAATTGTGCAATAGTAACAGCGCAGAAGAAGGCTGTTCACCCCTTTGAGTCCATGCTAGTTTTTTTTTGCAAGAGCATTGCAATTGATCACATTTCTTTGTTGCTTTCAGGTGTCTTACATAGAATTGGTAGAGCTGCCACTTCGCAGTGGCAGGGACCTAGGTTTGATCCTGACCTCAGGTGCTGTCTGTGGGGAGTTTGCATGTTTTCCCCATGAGTGCGTAGGTTTCATCCGGGTGCTCCGGTTTCCTCCCACGTCCCAAAGACGTGAAGTGGTTTGTAGGTTATTTGGCCTCTGCAAATTGCCCCTAGTATGTAGGGAGTGTTGCGAAACTAGTATAACAGAACTAATGTGAACGGGTGATTAATAGTCGATGTGAAATCTTTGGGCCGAAGGGCCTGTTTCTATGTTGTATCTCAATCAAAAAAGGACAGCACAGGAACCAGACTTTCAGACTACAATATCCACGCCAAACATAATGTTAAACTAATCTTCTCTGCCTACATATGATCCATATCCATCCATTCCCTGTTTACCCATGTGCCTACCCAAAGTGCAATTATTGATTCTGTCAGTAAAAAGGCCTATGTTTCCGAAAAGTACTTAATGGATGCTTTAATCAGTCTTCCTGAACTTCAATTAAAAAAGGAAAACAAAATTGAAGATGCTGGAATATAAGATGGGAACATTAAATGTCACAGGCAAAGTAATATCTGTAGAAAGAGGTTATGAAGTTCAGGGTTATGGTTTCAGGTTAATGAATTCAATCGTGAGAAAATGTGGAGTTGCTTGTATCCGTCCATCTGCGAGAGATGATGGTGTGGCTTTGAAATGGTTCTGCTTGGGGAGGGAAATGGTCGCGTTTCCTGCTGTGGCTGACCAGGCCAAGCCTTGACAAGTAGACCCTCCCACAATTTCCACAGGAAATGTTGGCATTCATAGCAAGAGGATTTGAGTTTAGGAGCAGGGAGGTTCTGCTGCAGTTGTACAGGGCCTTGGTGAGACCGCACCTGGAGTATTGTGTGCAGTTTTGGTCTCCTAACCTGAGGAAAGACGTTCTTGTCTTAGAGGGAGTACAGAGAAGGTTCACCAGATTGATCCCTGGGATGGCAGGACTTACATATGAGGAAAGACTAGATAGACTGGGCTTGTACTCGCTGGAATTTAGAAGACTGAGGGGGGATCTTATAGAAACATATAAAATTCTTAAGGGGTTGGAGAGGCTAGATGCGGGAAGATTGTTCCCGATGTTGGGGGAGTCCAGAACTAGGGGTCACAGCTTAAGGATAAGGGGGAAGTCTTTTAGGACCGAGATGAGAAAACATTTCTTCACACAGAGAGTGGTGAGTCTGTGGAATTCTCTGCCACAGAAGGTAGTTGAGGCCAGTTCATTGGCTATATTTAAGAGGGAGTTAGATGTGGCCCTTTTTGCTAGAGGGATCAGGGGGTATGGAGAGAAGGCAGGTACAGGCTACTGAGCTGAATGATCAGCCATGATCATATTGAATGGCGGTGCAGGCTCGAAGGGCCGAATGGCCTACTCCTGCACCTATTTTCTATGTTTCTATGTTTCTATGAGAAGGCACGGTGGCGCAGCGGTAGAGTTGCTGCCTTACAGCGAATGCAGCGCCGGAGACTCAGGTTCGATCCTGACTACGGGCGCCGTCTGTACGGAGTTTGTACGTTCTCCCCGTGACCTGCGTGGGTTTTCTCCGAGATCTTCGGTTTCCTCCCACAGTCGAAAGACGTGCAGGTTTGTAGGTTAATTGGCTGGGCAAATGTAAAAATTGTCCCTAGTGGGTTTGGGATAGTGTTAGTGTGTGGGGATCGCTGGGCGGCGCAGACCTGTTGGGCCGAAGGGCCTGTTTCTGCGCTGTATCTCTAAATCTAACAAAAAAAAATCTAAAACATAGAAAACTGTCATGTGCAAATAGTTGGGGAGGCCTGGAGAGAATAACTGGAGCATGTGTGATCTTGTGGAAACAAGAGAACTGGGATGACAAGAATTGATGTTGATGAGGAGAGGGTGCTGAAACCGAGTTAATGGCAGCTACTCTGTCTTCGAGAGATGTAATTAATGGGAGCAGAGAAGAAACACAGCAGTTGCTGCAAATCTTGATTAAAAAGGAGAATATTGGGGAAGTCCAGCTGGTTAATGGAGAGAAAAATTGTATTACACCAGGAACTGGCGGAGGGAAGGTGGGTGGGGAGGTTGGGGTTGGAAAGCAAAATGGCTTGTGGTGAAAATCTGAAACACAAAACAGAAGATGCTACGAACACTGTGGGCCAGGCAGCATTCCGTGGTCCATGCGGTCTCACCATCACTGGAGAAATTCAACACAGATTGGGTGATGATTTTGCAAATCATCAGAAGACTATCGGAACACAGCTACCAGCCTTGGAGGGCATCTACAACACACGATGCCTCAGAAAAGCCACCAGCATTCACAAAGACTCCTCACACCCCTGCAATAGTCTGTTCGAACTTCTACCATCGGGCAGACGCTACAAGGCCTTCTACGCCCGCACCTCCAGACTCAGGAACAGCTTCAGCCCCAGGGCCATAGCTGCCATGAACCGGTCCTGCTGAGCCGGATGGTCACATCGCACAGTGAACCGGCACAGATCTACTTGCACTTTATTCTGTTTTAAAACTGTTTCTAATTTGTTTCATTGGGTTGTTTAAATTAATACTGATTAGCTAATTAATTTATTGCATCGTATGGGAGGCGCATTCCCAATCTCGTTGCAGCCCTGTACAATGACAATAAAGATATATTGTATTGTATTGTATTGTATTGTAACTGTTCAGTCCACAAGAATGACCCAGAGCATTCAGTAGCCAGTCTTTTTTATTCTTCTTCACACTTCCACTATGATCGCTGTCATAAGGCCCTTCGAACAAAACCTTATGCATGTGTAGGAAGGAACTGCAGATGCTAGTTTAAACTGCAGATAGACACAAGAAGCTGGAGTAACTGAGTGGGTCAGGAAGCAGGTGTAGGAATGAACTGCAGATGCTGGTTTAAACCGAAGATCGACACAAAAAGCTGGAGTAACTCAGCAGGACAGGCAGCATCTCTGGAGAAAATGCCTGACCTGCAGAGTTACACTAGCGTTTTGTGCCTCTCTTCATTGGTCAGGTGAAGAGGAAAATTCATCTGGCACTTCTCAGCCAATATAGGTTATGATATAAAGCACAGTTATTTCAGCATTTTTGTGTCTATCTTTGGGTCAGGCAGCATCTCTGGAGAAAAGGAATAGGTGACGTTCCGGTCGAGATCCTTCCTCTGACAGAGTCAGGGGCCTTATGTACGTTTGAGGAACAGCCTACACCTCCATCCTGCCTCGTTCAAGGATGCCATCCATTACTGTCAATGTATCCGTCTCCGCCACATCTGCTCCCAAGAGGATTCCTTCCACTCGTGGACATCCGAGATATATTCCTTATTCAGTGAACGTGTTTACCCCCCTGCAGTTGTAGATGGATCCCTCACCAATCACTCCACTATATCCCACAGTTCTGTTCTCTCTCCCCCTCTTCCCAGATGGAACGAAGATAAAGTTCCCCTAGTCCTCACCTTTCACCTCACCAACCGCAATCCTTCACCCTGACACTTCCGCCACCTTCAATGTGATCCCACCACCAGTCACATCTTCCCGTCCCCATCTCTTTCCCCTTTCTACAGAGACTCCCTCCACAACTCCTTGGTTCACACATTCCTCCCCACCCAAGCACTCCTCCACAGGTACTTTCCCCTGCAACTGCAGAAGATGACACATCTCTCCCTACATCTACTCTATCACTTCCATCCATGGATCTCAGCATCCTTCCAGATGCTCCTCTTCAAATATATTAATCAACCCCCCACCTCACCTGCATCCATCTATCACTTGCCACACTTTGCCTCTCTTTTCCATCTTTCTCCCTCCTTCTACATCACTGATGAAGCATCTCGACCTGAAACATTGTTTGTGCATTCCCTCCACAGATGTTGCCTGGCCCGTTGAGTTCTTCCAGCACTTTGTCTTTTACAGCTGAGGGTGGCCGGCATGTTGTGAAGAATTTGAATTACATTGGCACAGAGGTCAAGGTTTATTGGACTCTGCAAAGTTCTATAAATCCGCATAATTAAACACTATTTTCCCATTTCCATCCTTCCTGTAAATCTTTATTGCCTGTAAAAGAAAACTATTGGAGGTGTCAGACATAATTCCTAATAAAGTGTCAACTCAATTTTTCATAGATTGCTTGGTAATCTCCCATAACAATAGTTTTCACGACTTCAGCATTTAGATTTAATTTCAGAAAATTCTGAATTTATTGCTCCAAGTAATTATAATTTTGTGGATTTAACCCAGTATGAAAGTGGGAAGATTTGTTTTCAAACTTGCATCATCATTTACGGCAATCCTTTATCTAGTCCATCTGCTGACCGGGCTCTGGTTAAGATTAGTTTTGTCCTGTTACTCGAAGCATAGAAACATAAAAAATAGGTGCAGGAGAAGGCCATTCGGCCCTTCGAGCCAGCACTGCCATTCATTGTGATCATGGCTGATCGTCCACAATCAATAACCCGTGCCTGCCTTCTCTCCATATCCCTTGATTCCACTAGCCCCTGAAGCAGCCATTCAATTTGTGTCGGTTTTCCACAGAGTTGTATACTTTTGGTTATTTTCTGTTGCCAGAATATCGATGTTGACATCTGCATCATAGTATGTGTCTGACTTTATTTTTGAAACAGCATTTCCTGAAACTTGTGACTGGAACTTATTAAATATCTCGGTTAAAACCAGGAAAAGAACATCAGTCCTTCGCCACCTTTTACGTTTCACTCCATTGGTCAGCCTCTCCGCAATGTAAGAACAGTAACACCAGACATCTTATCAGTGCAGATTAGCAAACTGCTAATACTTATGAGAGCTTTTGTATTGTTATCACTCGTTCAAAAGGGCTCGGAACAAAAAGGGGCCATTGCTCTATTTCTGAACAATTGCAATCCTTCATTTCATTTTGTATTGTGTGCAAAATTATAGTTGACTTCATAATGTCAAAAGTTGGTTAAATAAATCATAACTAACATTTCTTACAGCAAATATTGGAAAGCTTGCAAAAACAGTTATAATACAAAAAAGATTTGAAAAAAAGTTTGAAAGTTTGCAAGTTTGAAAAAAATCTATGAATTGATTAATATTCTAATATTCTAAGTTTAATGGAACAAAATTAACAATTCCTCCTGTGTACCTCATCAGTCATATTTTAGGATTTAAATGTTTTTAATTTCTTATTTAAGTTAAACAAACTGTAATAGAGCGATACAGCGTGGAAACAGGTCCTTCGGCCCAACTTGCCTAACCGCGATGAAAAAAACCCAGCAGCTAGGCTTAAGAGAGTTGGGTGTTTTTTTTCTTTCTTTTCTTTAAATACTGTACAGAGAAAATAAATTAACCTTTTTTGTTAACATGTCTCTGCCACACTAGTCCCACCTGCCCATGTTTGGTCCATATCCCTCCAAACTTGACCTATCCATGTGCCTGTCTAACTGTTTCTTAAATGTTGCGATAGTCCTTGTCTCAACTACCTCCTCTGGCAGCTTGTTCCATACACCCACCACACTTTGTGTGAAAAAGTTACCCCTCAGATTCCTATTAAATCTTTTCCCCTTCACCTTAAACCTGAGTCCTCTGGTCCTTGATTCACCCACTATGGGGAAGAGACTCGGCATCTACTTGACCTATTCCTCTCATGATTTTATACACCTCTATAAGATCACCCCTCATCCTCCTTCGTTCTAAGGAATAGGATCCCAGCCTACTCAACCTCTATAAAGAATAATATTCTATGAACAAATAAAGGTATTATATGAAATGCAAGACAAACCATTGAACTACAAACTGATTTAGATATTCCAGGAACCTGAAGTACTTTAAGTTGGAAAGGGCGTAGAGAAGATTTGAGGATTTTGCCAGTACTTGAGGGCCTGCGCAATAGGGAGAGATTGGGCAAGCTAGAACTTTATTCCTTGGAGCATAGGAGGCTGAGGGGTGATCTTATAGAGGTGCGTAAAATTATTGGGGGAATAAGTCGGGTGAATGCACACTTTTTACCGAGCTTGGGGAATCAAGGATTAGAGGGCAGAGGTTTAAGGTGAGAGGGGAAAGTTTTAAAAGGAGTGGCATTTTTTTCCCCCCACCACAATGGATCCATGGAATGAGCTCACAGAGGGAGTAGTTGAAACTAATACAATCATACCATTTAAAGGACAATTGGACAGGTACATGGGTCGGAAAGGTTTTGAGGGATGTGGAACAAACACACGCAAATAGGGCTATCTTAGATGGGCATCTTGGATGCATTGGGATGAAAGGCCTGTTTCCATGATGTATAATTTTAATTAAAGCATGACTATGAATACCCCATCCAATAAACCCATTTTGAGTATGGGTATTGCTATAAAACATATTTCAACGGATCAGGTATTCTACATTTTTTGTATTTTCAGGCCATTGACTTTTAAGAGGCCTCATCTATGCAATGTAAGCAGCCAGATGCGAAAAATGTAGAGCTTCATAGCATATCGCGCTTCCAGGAAAGTTTTAGTCCATTTCCTTTATGCCCAATAGCAAGTTTTCACAAACCTATTGCCAGCCATTATCATCAGAACATCAAATAAGCCGAGACGTGTTCACATAAAATGCATGTGGCTGTTGAACTGTTAAACTAGCTTTCTTGTTGAAGTTATTTAGAGATTGTATTTTGAGACGTAATCACTCAAAGGGTGCGTAATGAATAATTGCACAGAAAATACATTAAATGGAGGGGTTGTAAATTATGCAGAGAATTTTTTCGCCTTTGGCCATATATGATACTTTAGGGACATTGATTCATTTTGAAATGATACGTTTATTGGATTGCTTTGTAGTTTTTCCAAATGCTTGATGTAATGAGAAATAATGTGTTTGTGTATAACCTATATTGGTTGAGAAATGCCAGATGAATTTTGCTGTTCACCTAACAAACAATGTTGAATATATGAAGAGAGTCACAAATGGCTAGAGTAACACTGTGGGTCAGGCATTTTCTCCAGAGATGCTGCCTGACCCCTGAGTTACTCCAGCCTTTTGTGTCTATCTTCAGTGTAAACTGTTATCTGCACTTCCTTCCTACACACGTTGAAAAAGTTGTCTGATTCAAGTAAATGCAATCTCTAAAATAGCTCAACGTTACATAACTACTCAAATTACATTGATACTTATTCAAGTAAAATCAATTATAAGAAGGTACTCCAACTGCAATTGGAGAATTCCACAAATGCACCAAATAGATTTCCAGTGGATTGAATAATAGGTTAATTCCCGGAATGGCGGGACTGTCATATGTTGAAAGACTGGAGCGACTAGGCTTGTATATACTGGAATTTAGAAGGATGAGAGGGGATCTTATTAAAACATAACATTATTAAGGGATTGGACACGCTAGAGGCAGGAAACATGTTCCCAATGTTGGGAGAGTCCAGAACCAGGGGCCACAGTTTAAGAATAGGGGGTAGGCCATTTAGAACGGAGATGAGGAAAAACATTTTCACTCAGAGAGTTGTAAATCTGTGTAATTCTCTGCCTCAGAAGGCAGTGGAGGCCAATTCTCTGGATGCTTTCAAGAGTTAGATAGAGCTCTTAATGATAGCGGAGTCAGGGGGTATGGGGAGAGGGCAGGAACGGGGTACTGATTATGAATGATTAGGCATGATCACATTGAATGGCGGTGCTGGCTCGAAGGGCCGAATGGCCTACTCCTGCATCTATTGTCTATTGTCTATAGTGTAGAAAGTGTATTGTTGCTATTTATAACTATGGAAATATCTTCGAATCTAGTATTAAGGAGAAGGCAGAGCAATCATGATAGAAAACTTGTATTCCAATAAATCTAAGAGAATCCATTGAGGATTCTTTAACTAGCACTGTGAACAAGTGAGGGTTGTGGTGAGGTGGTATATCTGTGAAATATATCTATATCGAAAGGTATTTGAGACGCCCCATGAAAAGTCAATTTATAATGGGATTGGTGATAACAATTTAGTGTGGATAACAATAAATGGATCATTTTCACATAAATAGGTTGTTACTTCTGAGACGCCAAACAGATAATGGGCTTCCCTCGGTCAATATTGATGACATAAAGTTTATTGTTTTCAGATTTGCAGACAAACAAAGCTGACTGTAAAATTAAGTTTTAAAGAGTAAGCCAGTAGCGAGGGGAAAATATAAATTGGTCGAACAAATGGGAAAGAAGGTGGCAGATAGAGTATATTGTGGGATTATCTGGTCAATCATTCCTGATAGAAAAGAATGAATAGAGTATTGTGTAGATGTAGGAGACTGTTAAATGCAGGTGATTAGAATGATTTAGTCATCTATGCAGACATAAATTAAATTATCTTGTCTGGCCTTTATTGGAAAAAGGGAATAGTTTAGTTTGGAGATACAGCGCGGAAACAGGCCCTTCGGCCCACCGAGTCTGCACCATCCAGCGATCCCCGCACTTTAACACTACCCTACACACACACTAGAGACAATTTTACATTTATACCAAGCCATTTAACCTACAAACCTGGACACCTTTGGAGTGCGGGAGGAAACCGAAGATCTCGGGGAAACCCACTCAGGTCACAGGGAGAAAGTGCAAACTCCATATAGACAGCACCTGTAGTCAGGATCGAAACCGGGTCTCTGGTGCTGTAAGGCAGTAACTCTGCCACCATGCCACCCACAATAGTTTCAGGTTAGCGAGTAGTTCAAGATTGGATAAATATTGCTTCAGTCAGAGGTTTGTGGCACCCTATAACTCTGTATCACAAAAGCTTTAATCATTCTTGCTGAACTAGAATTCACAGAGAATTGGGAATTTGGGGACTGGAGTAACCATAATTTTTATTAAATATTGAAGTGTGGCTTTAGGAGGTCATATGATCAACATCTGCTCCAATGTTAATGTTTTTATTTTTGCCTGATCACCAAGTGGAGGGTTAATTAACTCTTCTTGCTGAAGTCCTTAGAATAAAGCTCGGAATTATGTTGTATTCAGTAACACAAACAGCCCTATCACAAGGCAAAGTATTAACAAATTCAGTACAGTGGTTAAATATTTATGTGTAGAAATGGGAAAAGAAGCAGCCTGCGAGACAGAAGCAGTGAATGGGTTAACATATGGTGAGCGTTTGACGGCACTGGGCCTGTACTTACTGGAGCTTAGAAGAATGAGAGGGGACCTCATTGAAACGTACTGAAAGTGAAAGGCTTGGATAGAGTGGATGTGGAGAGAATGTTTCCACTAGTGGGAGAGTCTAGGACTAGAGGTCATAGCCTCAGAATTAAATGGCGTTCCTTAAGAAAGGAGATGAGGAGGGCGGAGAATCTATGGAATTCTTTGCCACAGAAGGCTGTGGAAGCCTTTTTGATTAGTATGGGTGTCAGAGGTTATGGGGAGAAGGCAGGAGAATGGGGTTAGGATAGGGAGATAGATTAACCATGATTGAATGGCGGAGTAGACTTAGAAAACATAGAAAAGATAGAAAATAGGTGCAGGAGGAGGCCATTTGGCCCTTCGAGCCAGCACCGCCATTCATTGTGATCATGGCTGATCATCAACAATCAGTAACCCGTGCCTGCCTTCTCCCCATATCCCTTGATTCCACTAGCCCCTAGAGTATCTAACTCTCTTTTAAATTCATCCAGTGAATTGGCCTCTACGGCCTTCTGTGGCAGAGAATTCCACAAATTCACAACTCTGGGTGAAAAAGTTTTTTCTCATCTCAGTTTTAAATGACTTCCCCTTTATTCTTAGACTGTGGCCCCTGGTTCTGGACTCCCCCAACATTGGGAACATTTTTCCTGCATCTAGCTTGTCCAGTCCTTTTATAATTGTATACGTTTCTATAAGATCCCCTCTCATCCTAAATTTCAGTGAATACCAGCCGAGTCTTTCCAATCTTTCCTCATATGACAGTCCGTCCATCCCAGAGATTAACCTCGTGAACCTACGCTGCACTGCCTCAATAGCAAGGATGTCCTTCCTCAAATTTGGAGACCAAAACTGCACACAATACTCCAGATGTGGTCTCACCAGGGCCCTGTACAACTGCAGAAGGACCTATTTACTCCTATACTCAAATCCTCTCATTGTGAAGGCGATGGGCCAAATGGCCTAATTCTGCTCCTATCACTCCTGATCCTTATGTTCATCAAAATGATTGAAAAAAAGGGTGACATATTGAGGTCCCCAGAGAAGTGTTTATGGCAGTCCCACTATTTCTCATTGATGCAAATAATCTAGCCATACAAATACAATGCAAAGTGACTAAATCATACCATGATACCAAATTAAAGTGAAAGTTGAATCAGAAATGCATTTCCGAATATAAATAAATTTTATTGGTTGTATGTTTAGTGTTGTAGCCATAAATATGTGAATTTGATCTAATACTCTCAGCAAGTGGTTCTATAATTAGGGCAAATAAAAGTGGTGATAGTGGACATCCTTGTCTACAACCCCTAGCTAAATGAACAACCCCTAGCTAAATGAACAACCCCTTGCTAAATGAACAACCCCTAGCTAAATGAATTTATTAAATCTCATAACTCAATTTGGTTCATTTTCAGGTTATAGAATTAACTGGTATAAAAGTGAAATTATGCCAATAATGGAGCATAATCCGGCCATACTTCAACAATTTCCTTTCAAAATTGCCTATGAAAAGTTTAAATATCTTGGAATTTACGTGACTAGGAAATATACTTCTTTATTTAAATCAAACTTTCCTCCTTTACTTGTTAAATTACACAGAAATATCCAATTTTGGAAAACACTTCCTATATCATTAGTTGGTCGTAGTAATGCTATAAAGATGATCTTTCTGCCACAGCTACTATACTTATTTCAAGCAATTCCGATCTACCTTCCAAAAAAGTTTTTTAAAAAAATTGATTCAATTGTTACTAATTTTATTTGGGACTACAAGACTCATAGAATAAATAAAAGACACTTATGTAAGTCTAAAATTAATGGAGGAATTGCTTTACCTAATTTTTTATTTTATTATTGGGCGGTTAATATTAAAAATATAACCTGCTGGTTGGATGATTCTGATCAACAACCGGATTGGTTAAAGATGGAGAAAGAGGATTGTTTACCATTCGATATTGGTGCGATCCTCTTAGCTCCAATAAATTTAAATAAAAAAACATATGGAGGTAATTCCATTATACATAGTGTTATCCGTACCTGGAAACAATTAAAGTTTACGTTAAAATTGAGTAAATTATCTGTTTTCCTTCCTATTGCGAATAATCCTTCTTTTAAACCGTCTGTCTTAGATAGAGGCTTTGCTCAATGGAAAAGTTATGGAATTAAAAGGGTGGGAGATCTCTATCATAAGGGAACTTTTCTTTCGTTTCAGGAGTTACAGCAGAAGTACGGATTACATGTTAATAATTATTTTAGATATTTACAACTTAGAGATTATGTAAAATCACACATGCAAGAATATAAGTTTAGAGGTCCAGAAATACTTGATGTATGCCTGAATCGACATTATAACTCAAATAAATTAATATCTTTTATTTACAATATTCTCCTTGACATTGACATTCCGTCATCAGAATCTTATAGACGAGCATGGGAGGACGAATTGAATCAAGTTATAATGCAAGATATATGGGATGAAAGTTTACAACATATACATCAATGTTCATTGAATACTAGACATTCCCTAATACAATTTAAAATAATACATAGATTACATTATTCGAAGACGAAATTAAATAGGATTTTTCCTAGTATCTCTCCTATGTGTGATAAATGTCAATTTCAAGAAGCTAATTTAACTCATATTTTCGTAACTTGTATAAAAATGCAAAACTTCTGGTTGGAGATTTTTAAAATAGTTTCTAAAGTTATTAATAAAAAATTAGATATGGACCCAAAATTAATTATATTAGGATTATCAGAACATACTACAAATTTTACAGTAAGTCAGGTACATTTTCTTGATTACAGTCTAATAACTGCGAAAAAACTAATACTTAAATTTTGGAAAAAACCAATAACCCCCACAATTAAAATGTGGACTATGGAAATGACAGAGACCCTGCATTTGGAAAAAATAAGGTTTGCCTTAATCGACAAACCTGAGTTATTTTAAAAAATATGGTCTCCATTTATTGAATTTTTAGAAAAGTAAATGGGCTTGGCACAGGACTAAAATTTAAAAAAAAATTTAAATAAAAAGTTGAAACTTGAGTTGGGGGTTGGATGTACAGCTGTGGTTTTTGTCTCCCGGATCTACTCCCGTTAATTTTTATTGTTAGATCCTTTTTTCTTTTTTTTTAACCCTCTTACTCTCTCTCTCCCCAAGTTTATAGTTTTATATTTTTATTTTTACTTTCTCTCTTCAAAAATTTAAAAATTGAAGCTATGTAAGAACTTTGTAACAAATGTGTTTTTTCTTATTCCGATTTGTACATATGCTTTTCAAAAAAAAAAAAAAAGAAAAAAAAAAAAAAAGAAATGCATTTCCAAAAGTAGGCAAATCAATGACAGATTATAGCTGTTATGAACTGTAAAGCACTGTACTTCAAGGAGTAGCTCTAAAATTGTTAAGAAAGTGGAAAAAGATGGGAATTTTAGCGACTCCATGCTCCATGCTCCATGCTCGGGTTCCAACCCGATGATTGCAGCCAAGGTGGAGTAGTAATCAACATAAATATACTGTATGAACTAATATTGATGTGTTTAGTACACTGATAAGAGAAACTGATAAATAAGCTGTAAAGTGCACCAGATAGAGGGCACTTTGTACATTCGGCAATGGCACAAAAACAGCTGACAGTGTCATGCTAAAGCCTCTAGAAAGCACAGTGGGACTACTTCTCCACTGCTGGTGGAATTGAGTAAAATTTGGAAAAATAGATGCATTTAACTGATTTTTATCAAAGGATCACAATTTTTCAACAATTTAAAACAAAAATGTCCACACAGGTAAAAGTGGATTTTGGGGCAAAAATATTCCTTCAGACACAACCGGTCAATACGGACTCCAGCTGGGACAGTGAAAAGAAATTCCTTTAATTATTTGGAGGAAGGATAGATGTATCATTTGGGGAAGTGGATGTGCTGGTACCTCCAGACCTAATCTACAATTATCTTGTGAGATTGTAAAGCTTCCTTTCTTCATTTCCAACATCTTTGCCTTTGAAACCTAATTTACGAACTCTTCTTCAATACAAGAGGACATAACTGCTAATGATCAGCCGAGATAATTCATTCAATCCGGTGATCCTGCTTTTATCATGTTGTCCTTCACCAGATCAAGGACATTTTGAAAGCTTTGCATTTAAGTTCGCCTGGCAATGACTTTGTCTGCTATTTTACGATTTCAGCTACAGTCTACATTCTGATGAGCAAACCACTTATGTCCATAATTCTTAATCATCTCTACAAGCTGACCTTTCGTGACATCGTCTGAAAAAAACAATGTGAAGAACTACGTGCACACTGACAATCAGCCTGACACAATTTCTCCATCATCTTTTATTTATCACGGAAATGCCGGTCAAATGTCCACTGCAGTTGTACAGGGCCCTAGTGAGATCACACCTGGAGTACTGTGTGCAGTTTTAGTCTCCAAATTTGAGGAAGGACATTCTTGCTATTGAGGGAGTGCAGCGTAGCTTCACTAGGTTGATTCCCGGCATGGCGGGATTGTTCTATGTTGAAAGACTGGAACAACTGGGCTTGTATTCACTGGAATTTAGAAGGATGAGAGGGAATCTTATTGAAACATATAAGATTATTAAGGTATTGGGCACGCTAGAGGCAGGAAACATGTTCCCAATGTTGGGGGAGTCCAGAACCAGGGGCCACAGTTTAAGAATAAGGGGTAGATCATTTTGAATGGAGATGAGGAAAAACTTTTTCACTCAGAGAGTTGTAAATCTGTGGAATTCTCTGCCTCAGAAGGCAGTGGAGTCCAATTCTCTGCCTCAGAAGGCAGTGGAGGCCAATTCTCTGGATGCTTTCAAGAGAGAGTTAGATAGAGCTCTTAATGATAGTGGAGTCAGGGGGTATGGGGAGATGGCAGGAATGGGGTACTGATTGTGGAAGATCAGCCATGATCACATTGAATGGCGGTGCTGGCTTGAAGGGCAAAAATGGCCTAATCCTGCACCTATTGTCTATTGTTGGCTGAGCAGAAGTTGCCCCCAATCTAATTTGGGAAGACCAAAGCCATTGTCTGGGTTCTTTGGTTCCATCCCGATGATTGTATTATTTTTGAGTCACTATCTAAAATTGAACCAAACTATAAAGAAAGTTGAGAATCTAAAAATAAAACTACAGTTGCTGGAAATTTGAAGTAAAAAAAAATAGCAACTGATTTATGGAGAAACAGATTTAATGTTTCAAGTCAATGACCTTCTTCTCGACTGGAATAATTAAAAACAAATGTTCTAAGTTGAAGGAGACAAACATTTAAAATAGAGTCAAAAGAATTTTAGATCGCCAGCCTTTGTTCTTTGAGCTAGAACTGGTCAGTCCTGATGAAAAGTCAACTACGTGATCTGCTGAAATACCTCCAGTACTTCCTTCCATTTCAGATTTCCAGCAACTGTGTTCTGCCATTTACCATTTGTAGGGGATAGGGGAGAGCGCACTTGACATTCGAGCATCATCTCCGCTGGAGTTCCACTGGTAGTGCAGTTTGGAACGGTTCGATACTGCTGTAAGAAATCGCGCAATGCCAATTGTTTTGATTTCTTTTCAATTTCTACAGCACGTTTCATGGCTTGCTTGAAAACGTTGACGAGCCGCTCCGCCTCACCATTTGTGGGTGGATGAAAAGGTGCTGATGTCAGATGCACGATTGAGTGATGTTTGCACCAGTCACTGAACATTTGCGAGGCAAATTGGGGTCCATTGTCGCTTACGATTGTTAAGGGCAATCCCCAAATGGCAAACAAATCGTCGAGCATAGAAGTGGTTGTTTCAGTGGTTGGATATTTATTCATTTGGATAACATGTGGCCATTTTGAATAGGTGTCCATGACGACCAGTCACATGTCCTCCAGGAACGGTCCGGAAAAATCTATGTGGATTCGCTGCCATGGATGGTCGGGGACGGGCCATGCAGAGGTCTTTCCGGCAGATTCGGCGCTGTTTCGGCACATGGTGTGCAGTCCTTGCAGTGGTCGGCTATATAATAATAATAATAATAATCCATTTATTTTATATAGCGCCTTATCACATGCTCAAAGCGCTTTACAAAAACAATTAACATAGAAACAAACAGACAAACTATCCTGACGGAAAAGCGGCGAATACTCAACGCCAGCGTCCTCTCACGTCAGGGTCCGGCAGTAGACATTAAAAAGCACAAGACACACAGATATAATTTTTTACACAAAACAGCCATCACAGTGATTGCTCTAGGCATACCCTCACTGTGATGGAAGGCAAAGTCTTATCTCCTCCTCATTCTTCTCCCGTGGTGCCACGAGGTGATCGAGGCTCCCAACTCTTTGAAGCCCCCACCGGGCGATGGAAAGTCCCAGGGCCGAGCCGAGCAGGCCGATGAAAGTCCTGAGCCCCCACCGGGCGATGGAAAGTGCTGCGGCCGAGCCACGCAGGGTGATGAAAGTCCCGAGCCCCCACCGGGCAATGGAAAGTGCTGCAGCCGGGCCACGCAGGGCGATGAAGGGCCTGCGGGCGGGTTGATCGTACCTCGCGCTTCGGGGCGGTCGAAGCTGCTACGGCTGGAGCTCCCAAAAACCGGTCGCCAGCCAGGGACCTGCGAACTCCCGATGTTGCGGTCTGCAGGGCCCACGGCCGAAGCCTCCGAGATGGTAAGTCCAGGCCCTGCGACCGGAGTCTTTGAGGTCGATCCCAGCTGGAGGCCGCCGACTCCACGATGTTAGGCCGTAGCGCGAACGGAGATACGACACGGTAAAGGTCGCATCTCCGTTGAGGAGGAGATTTGAAAAAAAAAGTTTCCCCCAACCCCCCCACCACCCCCCTACATACACAGAATTAAAAATAAAACAAAACGTACATTTAACAACGACAATGACAAAAAAAAACAACAAAAAAAACGGAGAGACTGCCGGTGAGCCGCAGCTGCAGAACACAGCCACGCCCCCTATATCAGCCTCGATATTCAGCCACCACACATGCATGGTTAATGCATGGTCACACTCTTTGGACCAGTGCCATTCGATATCCTGTTTTCGTAGGTTGTTCAATGGTGCGCACAAGGTCGAAAGTGCCGGTATGAACTTGCCATAGTAGTTCACCTTGCCAATGCAGCTTTCAAGTTGCTTCACATTTTCAGGCGACGGCAATTTCACAATGGCGTCCACTCTTCCTTCCGATGGCTTCAGATGTGTGTCTTGTGCAACATTTTCAGAATTGGTGATCGCAGCTCCGTCGGAATGATCACTCGACAGTCGCGGAGCAGAATGCCATCCTTTGAGGAGATTTCCGTTTGAGCATTCTGGAATGAGCGGAATTCCTTGTCCAGCTTGGGACTGTTCGGCCACCCCTGAGTGACAAAATGTCGTACCTTCGACAAAATGGGATCTGTGCTCGTATAGTTGGCGACCGCCTTGCGGAGACGGGGAAATCGGTGATGACCCGTGTGTTGAGCAAGTTCACGTTTGTCTCAATTTCCATAATTGCCTCCTCTTTATCGAACGTCAGGTCGGGTCCAATCGGTAGTCGAGGCAGTGCATCGGCATTGGCATGCTCGGCAGACTGTCGGTAAATGATGCGGTATTCATATCCCATCATGATCAGGGCCCAACGTTGTAGACGCTGCAATGTCATGACAGGCAAACTTTTCTCCGGACTGAAAATAGTCAGCAGCGGCTTGTGGTCGGTAATGAACAGGAAATGTCACCCACTCAAATACTGGTGGAACTTCCGAACACCAAACACGATCGCCAGTGCTTCTTTCTCCACTTGGCTGTAGTTTTTCTCGGCGGTCGTCAGCGTTTTGGATGCGAACGCGATTGGTTCTTCCTTGCCGTTCTGCACCGTTTGTGAGATTACAGCTCCAAGACCATACGGCGATGCATCGGCGGCCAGCGAGATCGGCTTCGATGGGTCATACTGGACCAAACGTGTCTTCTGGGCGAGCATCTCCTTCAACCTGGTTAATGCATGGTCACACTCTTTGGACCAGTGCCATTCGATATCCTGTTTTCGTAGGTTGTTCAATGGTGCGCACAAGGTCGAAAGTGCCGGTATGAACTTGCCATAGTAGTTCACCTTGCCAATGCAGCTTTCAAGTTGCTTCACATTTTCAGGCGTCGGCAATTTCACAATGGCGTCCACTCTTCCTTCCGATGGCTTCAGACCACTTGCCGAGATCACATGTCCGAGATAAGTGACCTGTTTTCGGAAGAATGCGCACTTGTCCCTGCGCAACTTCATGCCGTAGTTGTTCAGTGCCGTGAAGACCTGTTTTAGGTTCTGCCCGTGTTCTTCCTCTGTCCGGCCGATGACAATGATGTCATCCAGGTAGGCGGCTACGTACGGAATCCCGGCAACCAGATTGTCGACCAGTTTCTGGAAGATGGCCGGCGCCAGTGCCAGTCCAAATGACAATTGGTTGTATCTGAACAGTCCCTTGTGCGTGTTGATCACCAGCAGGTTTTTTGTCTCGTCGTCCAATCCCACTTGGAGATACGTGTCGGACATGTCCAATTTCGAGAAGTACAGTCCTCCTTGCAGCTTGACGAACAGCTTGTCCACTCTTGGTATGGGGTGTTGATCAATGTGCAATGGAGGGTTTACAGTCACTTTGTGGTCGCCACAGATGCGCACCTTGCCGCAAGGTTTCTGAACGACAACTATGGGTGTGGCCCATTCTGAATGGTCCACATGGGTGATAATTCCCATTTCTTCAAGACGGAAGAGTTCCTTGTCGACGGCGTCCATCCGACTGAACGGAACTGGTCTTGGTTTGAAGAACGTAGGGACAGCATCGTCTTTGAGTATGAGCCGTGCCTTCATCTTTGTGCAGTGCCCGAGTCCAGGTGCGAAAACGGCCGGAAACTGGTCAAGAACCTTCTGCAGGTTGTTCTCGAACTTGCTGACCATGTTGCAGTCCGTGGTAGATGACAATGCCATGGTTGATCCATCGTAGATCAAGGCGTACATGTCAAGCTTGAAAGCACGGATCCAGTCGATGGCGTACAAGGATGTACCTTCTTTGCCAATGACGATCAGTGGCAACATCTTTGTCATTCCATTACAGGAAATGGCGACAGTGCATTTGCCTTTCATGGGAATGGCCTGTCGTCCGTATCTGAAAAGGCGGATGTTGGCCAGTTTCAGTTTCGGTGATCCGATCCTCTCCCAGATGTCCTGACCCGCTAGCGACACAGCCGCACCAGAGTCCACCTGGAACTGTAGATCAACGTTCAAGACCCACAGCGAAATCCTCGGCTTGTCAGTGATCGTGGACACATCGAGCACTTCAATAGAAATGGTCTCCGCGATTTGGTCAACTGTGTTTTGTACTTTCTTGCCCTTTCTCCGCTTTCCTACGGATTGACAGACTGCCTGGAGATGATCTTTTCGGTTACAGGCGTAACAAACGGACTCGATATACGGGCACTCACGGTGATGATGAGCAGTCGAGCCGCACCGGTAGCAGGGTTTCGATCCTTCCTCCACAAGGGAACGGCTCTTCTGAAACTGACCCTTCTTCTCTGGATTTGCTCTGGGTCGATCAAATGGTTTCTGGTGTTGCGGACGAGTCTGACGAACTGTATGCACCTCTTGAGGGAGCTTCGATGCTGTATTGCCGGCCATTTTGTGCAGTTCTTTACTTAGCAGCACGGCCATCTTAGCACACTGCAGCACATTCTTCAATGACGCGTCCGATTCCTTGAGAATCGCCTGCTGGATGAATGCGTGCCTGCAGCTCATGACCAGTCTATCCCGCAGCGCATTGTCTTGGCACTTTTCGCAGCATTGAGCTTTAAAATCACATGCCTTTGCCTTGGTGCGAAGTTCGGCAAGAAATTCAGTGATAGATTGCCCTTCCTGTTGCACTGACCGGTAGAAATCGTGGCGAGCTGCGAGGAAATTTCGACTTCTTCGTAATGCAGCTGCAAAGCCGTGGTGATTTCAGCATATGAAACTTCAGTTACTTCTTCGGTAAGTAAATTTTGAAGTAGTGCAAAAGTTTCTGGAGACATTGATGAACACAAGAGAGCCTTCTTCCTCAGGTCAGTCGTAATTGCCATATTTTCCAAATAAAACGCAGCGCGCATTAAATACGATGACCACCTTTCTCGCTTGGGATCGAAACGATCAAATTGCAGAGACGTGTTTAAAAAAATATCAAAAAATAGGCTCTTATCTGGACACAATCTGGTCTCCCGTTCCTGACACCACTTTCGTGTTCTTGTTCTCTGTCTGTATGAAACTTTGCAAGTCTTCAAGGTACAACAGAGGTCTTTATTACATTACCTTAATGCTGGCAGCAAGACAACTAAAATGGCTGCAACCACACAATTTGACTGCACGTTCCACACTGTGCACAGCCAAGATAACTATGTACAAAAAATCTCCCTTTGTCCTGTGCAGTGCCACCTGCTGCACGGGAGGAGCAACGGGTCCTCCCACCCCACACAGTCCACCAAACATCACACCAGGTCTCTGGTTCTGTAAGCACTGTAAGGCAGCAACTACAGTATACTGCTGCGCCACCATGCCGCCCACTTATTTATTGTCTACTGAGCTTTTAAAATTTGAATGCTTTGCACATTACCAATGCCCACTGGTCAATGGTGTTGTTGAAACACACATTGCTTTTTGTGCTGTGAAGCGCTGACTAGCCTGATTTGATTTTAAAATAAATACTTATGATGGTAATTAAATCAGCTTCCGATACGCTTGAATGACTCCAGGATGTAATGATGCAAACTTGCTCAAACCACACTTCACATCAATAGAAGGGGAAGTTATCCTGAAGGTACCCTGTCATGAAACTAATTTATTTACGCCCAGAAGTCCCATATATTTGTTTAATTATAAAGTTGTACTCTACTTCTCTTTTTTCAATTTAGCTCCTCATTATGCTGGAATTAAATGGAATCCCAAGGGCAGTATCTCCAGCAAATTATTTGGTCCTCAGTCTCTTCATTAGCAATTCTCAGCAGTCCAAATGTAAATCCACTGACAACTATGAATGTTTGGATTTTTGATTTTGCAAACTTGAATAAATTTAACAAAGTTTTGACACCCTTGGAAATATTATCATCAAATTTTCATTTTTCATATTGACAAAGAATGGCTATAATAATTGGCATAGCTTAATGTTGTTTGGCTACAGATTAACATGGAAATGATAATATAACAGTTTGGTTGCTTCATTGTTCTTTAAACATCAAGGTATTTTAGAATAATTTAGCAGATTATTACATAAATCTTTAACAAAATGCAGTGGCATCGCTCCGCAATGAAGAAGGGTCTCGACCCGAAGCGTCACCCATTCCTTCTCTCCCGAGATGCTGCCTGACCTGCTGAGTTACTCCAGCATTTTGTGAATAAATGAATGAATGAATACATTATTGCCACATGTCACAGTGAAGTTCTTTGCTTGCACACCCAAGGTATGCAAATAGGCACCACCTAGATGGTGCCGGCAAAGTCACAAAGTATCCCACACCAGGTCCACCTTTGTTCTCCCCCCCCCCCCCCCCCCTCACGGTGGTCCCCCCCCACGCCAGGTCCTCCTTTGTTCTCCCCCCCCCCCCCCCCCCCCCCCTCACGGTGGTCCCCCCCCACGCCAGGTCCTCCTTTGTTCCTCCCCCTGGCAGTGATGTCCTCATTCCCACGTGGTCCGTCCTCGTCCGTTGGTCGGCACCCTCATTGACTGAAATGTTGACCTGTGTATAGTCTTTTTACATTTCTTGATGTTCCTGTTTTTGGAAAAATGTACATTGCTTTTTTAAATAAATACTGCGACTGAAAGAATAGCCCATTGAAAGGGATTCTGAGAAACAAGATTTCTTTGCATTTGGAAAGGCAAGGACTGATTAGGGATGGTCAGCAAGGTTTTGAGTTTTTGATGGGGTTACCGACAGGGTGAATGAGAGCAGTGTGGTAAATATTGGCTACATGGTCTTTAGCAAGTCCTTTAACAAGATTTTGCATGGTAGGTTGGCCCAGAACCACGTGCGATGGCAGGCAGTAGTAGATTGGACAGTTCGTTACTTTTGTAACTTTGTCCATGCCGACACTTGTGCACTGCCTAGGTTATATGCAAAAACAAAGCATTTCACTGTACCTCTCTACTCTAGGTACATGTGACAAAGTATCATTCATTCATTCATTCATTCATTCATTCATTCATTCATTCATTCATTCATTCATTCATTCAGAAGGTAAAATACATGTGATCCAGGGTTAGCCAAATGGATACAAAATTGGCTTGATGAAGGAAGGTTGTTTTTTCAGGGTGAAGGCCTGGAACCAGTGGTGTGCTGCAGGGATCTTGAATTGAATTGAATAGAATTCTTTATTGTCATATGACAATTGTCATATTGACAATTCTTTATTGTCAGGTATGTAGGTTAATTGACTGGGTAAATGTAAAAATTGTCCTTAGTGTGTGTAGGATAGTGTTAATGTGCGGGGATCGCTGGGCGGCGCGGACTTGGTGGGCCGAAAAGGCCTGTTTCCGCGCTGTATCTGAAATATGAAAATAAATAAAATATGAAAAAAATATACGTGACTACTCACTGTAAAATTCTTTGCTTGCATACCCAAGGTATGCAAATAGTCGCCACGTAAAGGGCGCTGACAAAGTTACAAAGTATCCCACTCTAGGTCCTCCTTTGTTCTTTCTTCCCCCCCCCCCCTTCCCCCACGCTGGGTCCTCCTTTGTTCTTAATCCCCCCCCCTTCCCCCATGCTGGGTCCTCCTTTGTTCTTTCCCCCCCCCCTCCTCCACGCTGGGTCCTCCTTTGACTCCCCCCCCCCTTCCCCCACGCTGGGTCCTCCTTTGTTCTTACCCCCCCCCTTTCCCCCACGCTGGGTCCTCCTTTGTTCTTACCCCCCCCCTTCCCCCACGCTGGGTCCTCCTTTGTTCTTACCCCCCCCTTCCCCCATGCTGGGTCCTCCTTTGTTCTTTCTCCCCCCCCCCTTCCTCCACGCTGGGAACTCCTTTGTTCTTACCCCCCCCCCCTTCCTCCACGCTGGGTCCTCCTTTGTTCTTACCCCCCCCTCCCCATTCAGGGCAGCCGCACCACGTTGGGTCCTCCTTTGTTCTTACCCCCCCCCTTCCCCCACGTTGGGTCCTCCTTTGTTCTTACCCCCCCTTCCCCCATGCTGGGTCCTCCTTTGTTCTTTCTCCCCCCCCCCCCCTTCCTCCACGCTGGGTCCTCCTTTGTTCTTTCTCCCCCCCCCCCTTCCTCCACGCTGGGTCCTCCTTTGTTCTTTCTCCCCCCCCCCTTCCCCCACGCTGGGTCCTCCTTTGTTCTTACCCCCCCATTCAGGGCAGTCGCACCACGTTGGGTCCTCCTTTATCCTTGTTATGCTCTGCTGTTGGCTATACTTATTAATGATTTGGATTAGAGTGTAGGAGGAATGATAAATAAGTTGCAGATGACATCTTGATGTCATATTGATAGTATAATGGATAGTGAAGAATGTTGTCTACAGTTTAAACAGGAGAGAGATCAATAGGGAATGGCAGATGCAATTTAATACAAGCAAGCGGGAAGCGATTTCACATTGGGAAGTTAAACGAGGGCAGGATATGCACAGTAAATGGTGGAGCCCTGGGAGTGTTGTTGAACTGCGTACAGGGGTGCAAGCGTATCGTTTTCTGAAAGTGCTAACATAAGTAGACGGGGTGGTGAAGAAGCTATGGCATGCTTGCCTTTATCGACCTAGTTATTGAGTACAAGAATTGGCATGTTACATTACCGTTGTACAAAATGTTGATAAGGCCTCACTGGGAGTATTGTGCGCAGATCTGATCACCGCACGATAGGAATGATGTGATTGAGTTGGAGATGGTGCAGAAAAGATCCATAAGAATGTTACTGGGACCAGAAGGCTTGAGATATATGGCAAGATTACGAAGGAACTGCAGATGCTGGTTTAAACCGAAGATAGACACTAAAAGCTGGAGTAACTCAACGGGTCAGGCAGCATCTATTGAGAAAAGGTATGTGACTTTTTGGGTCGAGACCCTTATTCAGTCTGAAGAAGGGTTTCGACCTGAAACATCACCTATTCCTTTTCTCCAAAGATGCTGCCTGACCCGCTGAGTTACTCCAGCTTTTTATATCTATCTTTGGAAAAGTTAGGTCTATTGTTTCGTAGAATAGAGTTTGAGAGGGAACCTGATAGATATATAAAATTTATGAGTGGTGTAGATAGAGAAATAGCCAGAGGCTGTTTCCTCTAGTATAGATATCTAAAACCAAAGGTAATAGATTTAAGATGAGAGAGAGGAGTTTTAAAGGGGATCTGTGGGGGTAAATGTTTCACTCAAAATTGTTGGTACCTTTTGGATTGAGCTGCCAGAGAAGGTGGTGAAGGCAGGAGTGACATTTAAGCGGCATCTAGACAGGTATTTGATTGAGCAAGACAGATGGAAATGGAATTAATGCAGGCAAGTGGGATTAGCATAGCCATTAGTATAGATGGGACTGATGGTCACCCTAGACACAATGGGCCAAAGTATGTATTTCTATGCTGTAAACTCTCTGCCTCTGAGGTGACATTGCATGCAAACATTGTGAAAGGCTTTTTTTGTACACTGCCAACAGCAGGCTTGTTAAAACAAAGTGCAGTTTGCAAAATGATGGTTATATGCAGGCCCTCTCTAGAAAGGAATGAATAAACAAAATGCAATGCATTTCAGAATCGCTTTGCTTGCTGCTGCTAGTATGAGATGAGCAGAAATAGACAGCATATTTGAATTTAAACAAATTTAGTTTAGTTTCGTTTAGAGATACAGTGGGGAAACAGGCCCTTTGGCCCACCGAGTCCACACCGACCAGCGATCCCCGCACATTAACACAATTCTGCACGCACTAGTGACAAAACCAAGCCAATTTACCTGCAAACTTGTATGTCTTTGGAGTGTGGGAGGAAACCGAAAATCTCAGAGAAAACCCACACAGGTCAAGGGGAGAACGTACAAATTCCGTACAGACAGCACCCGTAGTCGGGATCGAACCAGGGTTTCTGGTGCTGCAAGTGCTGTAAGGTAGCAACTCTTACAATGCGCCACTGTGCCATCCTGTAAATGAAGGAAATCATGAAAAACACTGCTGAAAACACTTCTTGGTTCCAAGAAAGCTAAGATGCTCCTGAATAGGTATAGAAACATCAAGAACATGCTTCAGCATTTTCAGCATTGATTCATCATCTTGAAGGACATACAGTGTCTGAAGAATACAGTGTCTAAGAATAAAGGGGAGGCCATTTTAAAACTGAGGTGAGAAGAAACTTTTTCACCCAGAGAGTTGTGAATTTGTGGAATTCTTTGCCACAGAATTCACTGGATGAATTTAAAAGAGAGTTAGATGGAGCTCTAGGGGCTAGTGGAATCAAGGGATATAGGGAGAAGGCAGGCACAGGTTACTGATTGTAGATGATCAGCCATGATCACAATGAATGGCAGTGCTGGCTCAAAGGGCCAAATGGCCTTCTCCTGCACCTATTTTCTATGTTTCTATGTAAGCACATCATAGAAGGGTTATCAAACAACATTTGGGTTGTTAAATAGATTAGTCTACAGAAACACAGGCCCAGGCATGAGAAATTGCCACTTAGCAGAAAACTGGTGGGTTGTAGTCCAAGGGCAATTTTGTGTCGGTAGGAGTTGCAAGGTTGACGTAATGAGGCTGTATAATTGAAGCGTTAACAGATGAAATTATAGAAAATAGTTTGCACGAGGACCAAAGGTTACATAATAGATGCTTTGACTTAGCTGGTATTTTTAAGTTTATGCCTTTTGAAATGTCGTTAATTAGTCTGTTTCCCTGAGCAGAAAATGTCTACTTCCAAGCATAAAAATGAGTAAAAAAGAAGGACCTATTTCTTTCAGAACAAACTCTTCAAAACTGCAGCTGAATGTTTGGGTAGGGATGGTGTGTACAAGCACCATGTGTGTGCAGCCCGGTACCCGAATGACTGCCAGCCCAATGTCTACATGTATTTTGGGCAACAAGTGGGAACAATGCATGGACTCCGTGTGTGTGTGTGTGTGCGTGCGTGCGTGCGTGCGTGCGTGCGTGCGTGCGTGTGTCTCTGTCTGTGTCTGTGTGTCTCTCTCTCTCTCGCCCAGGGCAATCCCTCAAACACTAGTAGAGGGGGATTGTTCAAGGATCTTTCCCTGGTGAGGAGAACCACCAGCTATCCAAAAATGAGGATCACACTTCTGATAACTTTTTGTTAAATTAAATGGAAATTCCCAAGCCAAGCTAGAGGGGCTCTGTATTGACAGCAGTAGATCCAGAAGATCTTGAATTTGCACACTTGACTTGACTTGCTCATGGAGCAAGTTTGGCCAAAGGGCCTGTTTCCATGCTGTATGATTATATGACTTTCTGACTTTATGAATCTATGAGACAGAAGAGTAACGCTGGAGGATTGGCACTCCTGAGAGTAAATCACATTCATTGTCCACACCACCAAATCCTGACGCAGCTTAAACTAGATGGGCGTGCCAGCAGATCATAGTGTCAGGACTCAATGGAGGTTTAGCATCCAAGTGCGAACCCCCTTGGTGCTATTTATGTTTACTTATCCGTTGTGCTGCTGCAAGTAAAAATTTCATTGTTCTGTTTTGGGACAGATGACAATAAAACTCTCTTGACTCTTGGCGCTTGACCCTCATGGCCTGTTGTAGCTTTGGTAATATGATAACAATGATTCCCCTGGCCTTTTGCAGATCGTCTGCCAGAATTATAAAGCTGACGATCAGGAGAGCTCGGTGGAATCTAACCATGGTATATTTTGTGGAAGTATTTTCAACCTAACCTATCAGAGGAGAAGATTGGAGCTGTACATTTTTCTTATGTTATTTATTAGATCTGTGTTATTTATTTATGTTATTTATTAGACCCCAGTGGAATCTAACCATTGTATATTTCATGGAAGTTTTTGCCACCTAACCTATCAGAGAAACAGATTGGAACTGTACATTTTTTGTCGTTATTTATTTGATCTGTTGTAAGTTTTATATTAATTTAGCTGGCGTTTTGCTGTAGAGCCCTGCTGATCAGGCATTTCGGTGGAAAATTCCCATCTATTTCATGAAATAGAGAAGTATTCGAGCGTAAATAATAACACATTGTTTATTGTGATTAATTTTTTCATTTGATTGATTTTATCTTCTTATTTGCCAACTCATTGTAAATTGTGCAAAGGATTTTTTATGCCTTCCACTATAAATGTTTGAAATCATTTTAAACAAATGTACCAAATATGCTGCTACTTTAAAACTAGAATGTGCATTTGGAAATTCCTGCTGATTATGGGAGCATGAAATCTTCGCATCTGGCTAACGAAGTGCTTCTCCTTATTAGTTTAAAGTTAAAGGCAGTCTGCATTACCATTCTTCCCTCTGTAGGAGAATCATATGCTGAGGTGGCTGTACTCATGCATGTACTTATGGATTTCTGCAAAGACACACAGTAAGGGCAGGATTAGCATCCTGCTCCTGCACATTCAAAGGTACCTTGGATTTTATTTTCTGTGAGATAACTGGAAAGTAATTGTGATTCCAATTAACAACAGAGATGGCTTAATAAACAAAATAAACTTACAACGGGTGATGGCGAACCTGCTTCAACTTACTTTCAGACGGGCAAACCTACTTCTGCTCATTTCTGTACTGAAACATTGGCACAATATTGGTCACATGTTCCAACATTATATATATAAACTACATATATTACTATAGATTCACTTAGCTTCTTCTTCTTTCGTGTCCATCATCCATCTTTCAAATGTTGACATCGCTGTCATCGTCCGTCCTGAAAAGGGCGCAAGCTTCCGGCGACAATCAGTGGGAGCCGTCACTTGTTGCAATAGATGATGGTGGTAGCAGAATTAGCTCAGGACACTTCCAGTTTCCAGCCCCGAGACCTGGACGCTTCTGCTATGGGGCCATTCACTTTGCTAATGAAAATGCAACATTCCCAATGTAATTGCAGTTTTTCTTTGAATACCATCTTTGGATTTTTTAAATATATATTTTATCTAAAGGGGCTTTAGTTCTATGTCAAAAGTCAGCATGTCCACACACGCAACAAACGGCCAGTATTGATTGGTGTTTTTTCTGCTGGGTCTGGAAATTGTAACCGCATGGTGTTGGAATGTGTCCAACATATAAAGCTCGTTTTTGATGTCTTCTAGCAAGAGAAATGCGAAGTGCAATTGACAGTCAGTTTAATGTGCAGAAATGTCACTGAAGATACAAACTAAGTTCAGTATTCAGTGACAGTTGTGGGTAGTGAGCAACAAGGCTGCATGTCAGCGTGGAGCAGGCCAGCAAAGCATGAAGTCTTCTAAATTGTGCTGCTTCAGGGCAAACAGCTTTGATAAAAGCTAGTTACTCTCCAAGGGAACGAGAACCAGCGAGATTGAAAGTCCTACTGGAGAGGAAAACAGGACATTACTTTTTATTTAATATCATCTGGGGAAGTTTTGAGTAGAAACAATATTGCTATAGCACTATTTTGCTCCACTTCATGTCAAGCCATTTCTCAATGGAAGGGTATTGTTCTCCCCCGTCCCCACGCGTCCAAAGGCTAAAGAGTGAAAGTGAAAAGCCAAGTAGGCCATTTGGTTGAGTTTCTTAGTTTAGAGACACAGCATGGAAACAGGCCCTTTGGCCCACCAAATCTGCACCGACCAGCGATCCCCACACACTAACACTATCCCACATGCAAGGGACAATTTACATTTATGCCAAGCCAATTAACCTACAAACCTGTATGTCTTTAGGATGTGGGAGGAAACCTGAAATCTCGGAGAAAACCCACGCATGTTATGAGGACAACGTATAAACTCTGTACAGACACTTTTGTACTGCACCCACAGTCAGGATCAAACCATAATCTCTAAACAAACAGAACTTGTGTTCCAGGAACAGAGTGCGAGATTATTCATGCAAGAATCAACAGTGAAGAAAGCAAGTTTGTCGTAGATGACGTAGAAGATTATTGCTTCAGACCAATGGTTGACAAAAATGGTTTGGATAAAGGAGGCAGTATGTGACCTTAATAGAGTAAACCCCCATCTTAACAAACCTCTTTTAGTTATAATGGACTAACCTATCGATGGCTGCCCATGCTGCCTTCCCGGCCACTTGCCCTGGCTGCCCCAACACCACCTTGGCTCGCGCCACTTCCAGGCCACACCTTCTGCCACCACTGCCAGCCCACTCAGTTTCCTTGGCTGCTTCCAGGCCATGCCTGCCGCCGCTACCACTGACCTTTACCTGAGTCTGCTGACCCTGGCCTCTCCTCCGGCTGCCAGCAGGCCAGAGCTGTCAACCCATCTCGATTCCAGGCCCAGTTCCAGACCGAGAGCCCGAAGAAGGGTCCAATCCCGAAACATCCCCTATCCATGTTCTCCAGAGACGCTGCCTGACCTGCTGAGTTGCTCCAGCACTTTGTATCCCTGTGTGTATTAACCAGCAACTGCAGTTGGTTGTTTCTACTACTTATACAATGATAATCCCTAACTTGTTTATCACAGATAATGTGCACCATCCACCCCCCCCCCCCTCCCCCCACCAATATTCTGTAATAACCAGGGTTTACTGTTTGAAAGGATGATCCAAGAGATTGTGGCACTTATTTGAAAAATGGACATGGCACATAGCATGAACACAGGCACCTCAGCGTGTAATATATACTTTTCTCCAATCCTCTGGTCTGCCTATGAAATTTGTTTGGCTATGTAAAATGTGAGGGAATGCATCAAGATCTATATCCCTTGTCTCTTGTGCAACACCAGGAACTGATATTAAACCTCCAAGGTCGGCACATGGCAGACAGTCTCAGAAAGATTCAAGTTCTTGGGAATAAATACCACCAGCAATTTGACCTGGACCAGCCATGTCGAAGCTATAGCCATGAAACCACACAAACGCCTCTACCTCCTTAGAAGGCTAAGGAAGTTCGGCATGCCCCCCAAAACAACTCTCACCAACCTCCATGGATACGTTGTACACAGCATTTTATCGGGATGCATCACAGTATGGTTTGGGAACAGCTCCCTCCGAGTCTGCAAGAAATTGCAGTGAGTTGTAGACGCAGCCCAGACCATCACACAAACCAACCTCCCTTCCATTGACTCCATCTACACTTTATGCTGCCTCATCAAGACCACCACATAATCAAAATTATGTCTCATCCCGTTCACTCCCTTTACTCCCTCTCTCATCGGGCAAGAGGTACAGTAGTTTGAAAACGTGAACACCTCCAGATTCCAGGACAGCTTCTACCCAACTATTATTAGGCAACTAAATGGTCCTCTCCCCAACTAGAAACTGGCCCTAACCTCCCATCTACCTCATTGGAGACCTTCAAACTATCTCTAATAGGACTTTACTGGACTTTCTTGCACTAAATATTACACACTTTATCTGGTATCCGCATGCTGTGGATGGCTTGATTGTAATCACGTATTGTCTTTTTCCTGACTAGACAGCATGTAACAAAAAGCATTTCACTGTACCTGTGCACACATGACAATAATAAACTAACCCAAACTGTGGTATTACAGTACACAACTTCATGGGAATCTCTCCACCCCTTCCCTTTCCAAGATCATTACAAAGATAGAAACATCGGTAAACAAAAAATGCTCTAATAATAATTTACAGAAATATTTTGAAATTGATTGTAACTGCATTTTAGATGATTTCATTGATTTTCCTGTAAGGGATATGATTTTTTAAATAGTCATAAAACTCAATAACAAGTTTTTTTCCATGGATAAAGATAATGATAACCATTCATCAAGCTTTCTGGTTTAATGCCCATTATCATATTTAATATGTGCAGCAATATATTATGGATTATGGTACTCAGAAGGAGATTTGTCTCACAAAAAGTCAGGGAGCTATTAAGACCCAAAAATAATTCATGGAAACTAGATTGATTTAAGACAAAAATAGCTTGACGCAATTGGTTTTTTTTAAATGGCTCAGGGCATGACACGTCTTGAAGAAGATAGTTGTTCAGAATAATAATGTCCTTTGGTATATCAATAGTAGGCATTTTATTTAATTATCCAGGATTAAAACTAAAAATCAGGTCATACACTGCTGGGTAGCAACTTGTATCCAAATAATACTAGGAATAATACTCTTTATCGTATTAATTTAGTGACCATTGAGAAATGATCTGAACAATCCAGGGCAGCTGGGTAGAAAATTGTCAAAGTAAGTGAAAAATCAAGCAAAAACCACAAATGTGTGAAGTCTGAAATTTAAAAATTCAGAAAATGTTCAAAATAAAGCTGATAGCATCTTGGAAAAAGAAGGTTAATATTTCAGATCCAAGACCCTTGTGTCAGAATTAAGAAGGATACATTTTTTAAAATCTTTTTATGTTGTAGAGAATGTGATAGGAGAAAAGTTAAGTTTATATTTACATGCTCAGTTACAATGAAAATCTTGTTTGCAGTAGCATCATAGGCACAGACTCTGATAACCCACAAAAACATAAATTATACATAATTGGTACATAGCTTATCATTTCTAGAAGAGAGTAGAAAGAAAATAAAGACACAAAAAAAGATACAGCAGTGCAAAACACAATTAGAGAGAAAAAAAAATTAGTAAGGCTTTGGCCATGATGGAGTGCCATTGTTATTAGTCTTATTATTATTGATCTATTTAAACACAAGAATTTCCAAAATGTCTGTGACTGCTTTGTCCCTCTTGGCCTTTTCTCAAGAAAATGAAGAAAACGAAAATGATGAAATGATGTTAAGGGACCTTCTGATTAAAAATATATATATTAATGATGACCATGAAGTTGTTTCAGGAACATGTATTCATTAAATCATTCTTTTCTTTCTGCTTTTCTGCTTTCTACTGCACAGCCGCCAACAGCTGGGCTATCTCGTGCAGGTTTCGCTCGCGTGGGTACTGGTTGCAAAAGGGTTGTTTAGATGTTTATGTGGGCAAGTTTGGTGAGATGATCCATGTCCAAGTTGTCGAGCTGTGACTTGAAGAGTGACAAGGTTGGTGCACATCTGGTGGTGTCGGGAAGGATGTTCCACTCTGGGACAATCCATGGATATAATGACTGTAGGTAGCTATTTTTGTTTGTTCGAATTCTAGTATAAATGAAGTGACCTGAGGACTGTTGTAAATTTCTGGGTATTGGATTGAATGAAGTGAGATATGTTACTGTGGATGTTGCCATGAGTGTCTTTGTAGACAGGCTTTGCCGTGGGCTTTGGTGCGCTTATGTACTGTCTACAGAGTATATATGAAGTTTATATGAAGCCTTAGGTGACAGTAATCTGCCAAAAGAAGTCGTACAAAATTACTAACTGGCAGCACCAGAATTCAACTTCCTGGTAAACATCCTTTAATACAGTTTTTATGCTAGACATCTGCTGGGCAAAGTGCCTCACACACCTTCAATATCAGTCACAGCCACAGCCAAGAGTCGCATTGGATTTGGCACCTTGCATTATTTCATTGTGTGCAGTATTACTTGTTAACAGCAGTCATCACCTGAAAGAAATTGCCAGCATTGGGCAAAGAGTAAAGAGATATTTTCTTCTTCGTCTATTCACTGTCATGTTGTAGGTATAAAGAAACAATTTCCAGCATCTGCACTCATGCATCTTGATCAGCACAAGTACAAATGATGAACGCTAACATCTAAATCACAAGCAGATGGCAAATGATAGTTTCTTTAAGTTATAAGTCCTGCGGCAGAGATAGGCTCTTCAATCCACCGCATCAAGGGATATGGGGAGAAGGCAGGAACGGGGTACTGATTTAGGATGATCAGCCATGATCATATTGACTGCTGGTACTGGCTCGAAGGGGCAAATGGCCTACTCCTGCACCTATTTTCTATGTTTTTATATTTCTATGTTTCTATGCTTCCATTCTAACCTTTTTACTCATCCAACCAATCCGATTTCCCCTTGTGTCCTTCGAAACCTTGCTTGTTTAAGTGTCTAAATGCTTCTTAAAACAGATGTTGTATCGGATTCCATCACCTCCTCTGGCAGTGCATTCGAGACATCACTGTGTAAAAAAAAAACTATGCTTTTTGCCCTTCAGATCCCCTTCCTTTCACTTAAACCAATGCACTTTTGTTTTTGATACTCTTGACCATGGGAAAAATATTCTACTTACCCTATTTGTGCCTCTCATAATGAAATACAGTTATATCACGGCGCACCTCAGCGTCATTCACTCCAGTGAAAACAAGTCCAGCGTCTCTAATCTGTTCCCATAACTAAAGTCCTCCAAACCTGGCAACATCCTGGTAAACCAGGCAATGTCCAGTGCCAGCATTTGCAGTTCCTTTTTAAACATCCTGATAAATCTTCTCTGCACTCTCTCCAGTAAAATCATATCCACCCTACAGTGTGGTGACCAGAACTCGCACACCTGACTCCAAGTGTGGCCTAACTCGTGTTTACAAAAATTGCAACATAAACATCCCATTTCTTGTATTCTTTGCCTTGACTTATGAAGGCGATCATGCCATATGCCGCCTTCTCTACCCTGCGTAACCACTTGGTGGGTACTCTGGACTTGGACACTTAGATCTCTATTCATAAGCATTTCTTAGTGCCCTGGCATTTACTGTAAGTGTCCTAACCCTACTTTACCCTCCAAAATGCATCACTTCACATTTGAAAGAATAAATTGCCACCCTCCTTCCCCCAACTGGCTCCTTCTGCCCATCAACTCCCCTACCTGGATCCACCTAATCACTTGCCAGCTTCTGATTCACCCCACTCACCTGATTATTGACCATCTCCCCGCTGCACCCTGTCCTGATGCAGGGCTTCAGGCTGATATATCTCCGTGCTTCCGCCCTCTGCGTTTCTTCAGCAGCTTTTTTTCTGTTAGTAATTAGAAGCGACTTATTTTGACTGAACACCGTCCCAAGGGCTTTATGTGACCTAAGTGATGAAATAAGTGTTCTTGAAGCAACTTCAATAGTCAATAGTCATTTATTTGTCACATACACATAAATGTGTAGTGAAATGAAACATTACCAGCAGTTGAACAATAAGACCAGTAAGAATAATCAATAAAAATGCAATAACACATACAATCACAAACTAACACCAAACAAAAAGAAACATCCATCACAGTGAGTCTCCTCCAGTCCCTCCTCACTGTGATGGAAGGCCACAATGTCTTTTCTCTTCCCCTGCCGTCTTCTCCCGCGGTCAGGCTGTTGAAGTTGCCACGTCGGGGCGGACGGGGCTCCCGACATTGAAGCCCCCGCTGGGTGGTGAAAATCCCGCGGCCTATTCCAGGCCGCGCCGGACGGTGAAAGGTCCGCGGCAGGCCTACCCAAGCCCCGCGATTCGGGACGGGCGAAGACGCTGTCGCTGCCGCTGCCGGTGCTCCCGATGTCGGCCCCCATCCAGGGGCCTGCGGGCTTCCGACGTCCACGCGGCCCGCGCTGGAGCCTCCGGAGATGAGTCGCAGCCGCTCCCGCAGCCTCCGAAGGCGGCCATCGCCGCAGGTGGTGAGCGGGCCGCGGGCTCTGCGAACCAGAGCCCCAGGTGGTCCCAGGTGCATGGCCGCTGGTAGGCCGCAGCGGGACGGAGACACGACACAGAAACAAAGGTCGCGTCTCTGTTCGGGAGAGAGAATTTTACAGTTCCCGTTCCCTCCCGTTCCTTCCCACCCCCCCCCCCAAACATAACATAACAAACACTACACCATATTAAAACTACAATTCAGACAAAAACAACAAAAAACACAAAAGACAGACGGACTGCAGGCAAGCCGCAGCTGCGACGGCAGCGCTGGCTCCTCCCTATCTGTCATGGTCACATTCAGTGTGCTAAAAAGTCCAAGCATTTGCTGTATACTTTCCACTTGCATATGATCTCCAAAAGTGCACCATTTCACGCTTGTTCAAATTGGGGAGGATTATGGAGAAATTTGGGGAGAAGGCAGGAGCGGGGTACTGATTGTGGATGATCAGCGATGATCACAGTGAATGGCGGTGGGGACTCGAAGGGCCGAACGGCCTACTCCTGCACCTATTGTCTATTGTCTATAAACTCCATCTGCTATTTCGCTGACAACAACTGGTTTATATCCCATCGAATCCTTTGACAACCTTCCTCACTATTCACAATTCCAATTTTCTGCGTCATTTGTAAACTTACTAATCAGCCCAACTACATTTTTAACCAGCTGATTGTGTGCCTCGTTGTCACCTTCCACTCAGCTAACAATGATCTATTCTACATTTACTTGAACATCGTCTGCTTTGATCTGTCATTTTCACACCTTAACCTTCCACATATCTCTAATCTCCCTCTCCCCTGATTCTCAGTCTGGTCTCGACTCGAAACCTCATCTATTCCTTCTCTCCAGAGATGTTGTCATAGATAGATCCCTCACCCGTGTCTCTATACTTCTGCTCTCACTTCGCTCCCCTCCGTCCCCAGATGGAACAAGGACAGATTAACTCTGGTCCTCACCTTCCACCCCACCAGCCTCTGCATCCAAGACATTATCGTCCGACATTTCCATCACCTCCAATGTGATCCCAACAGTCGCATCTTACCATCCCCACCCTCTCCGCTTTCCACAGAGACCGCTCCGTCTGCTATTCTTTGGTTCACGCATCCCTTCCCAGCCAAACTAGCCACTCCCCAGGTAGTTCCTCTGCAACGACAGAAGATGTAATGATTGTCCCTAAACATCTTCTCGCCTCCATTCAGTGACTCCAGCAATCATTTCAGGTGAAACAGAGGCTCACGTGCACCTCATCTAATCTCATCTCCTGCATCCGGTGTTCCCAATGTGGGCTTCTTTACATTGGCAAGACTGAGCATGGACATGCCAATTGTCTTGCCATTCGATCAGCCATGACCTACTGGATCTCCTGGTTGCTAATCATTTTAACATCCTCCCCATTTCTGTATTGACCTTCCTGGCCTGGGCCTCCTCCATTGCCAGAGTAAGGCCACATGCAAACTGGAGGAACAACATCTCATATTCTGCATGGGTAGCTTACAACTCAATTATATGAACATTGGATTCACTAATTTTAGTAACTACATTACCCTCCCCTCTTCCCCCATATAACTGTCCCCCCTTCTTTAATCCCCCTCCCCTCTCCCCTGTGCCCTATCTGGTCATGCACCTATTCCTCCCATACCCCTTCCACCTACATTCCTTCCTCTAGCTTCACATTTCACAACTCTTCAATCCTTTTGTCTCACTCCTTCTGACTTTTCACCTTTGGCCTTTGTCCAACCATCTGCCGATCCAATAACCCTCCTCACCTGTATCAACCTATTACCTACCAGGCTTTGTCCTGACCCTCCTCTCTTCTTGCTTTCTTCCCCACCCCGCACACAATCAGTCTAAAAAATGGTCCCAACCTGAAACCACCCATTCATGTTCCCCAGAGATGCTGCCTGATCCGCTGAGTTACTCCACCATTTTGTGTCTTTTTTTGTAAACCAGCATCCGCAGCCCCTTGTATCTACAAGCATACTATTGTAACTTATGGTATCGCATTGTTCACTTGTGCACAATATTGTATCTCACAGCAGATGACCCACTGTGTCCAAAAATAACTGTAACATAAATCCCAGATTTTTGTCTAAATAGAATTCAAGAAAAAGTTCCCAGAAGATATGATGCTTCTGCATCCATCTGCTCATAGAAGATTCTCCTAATGATTATTGAAAAGTTGAGTGTCAACTTTCTATTTCATTTTATTTGATCAAATAACTAAGGGTTAATGAATATGGAATGGAAAGAACAGGTACAGAAATGGATACTTTTGATTGATGAAGTATAGCTATATCCATTTCTTGTTTGTACCGACCAGCTGGAGACTAGAGTGCTGGTACAAAATAATATTCTGGGGATTAAAGTTATAGAGAGGCTGATATTTCTGAGTAATTGGTTCAGTATGTGAAACGTACAAATCCTGTAGAGTAGAAACCACACCACAGGGTGTTAATCTGACATAAAATAAAAACCGTAACCTGATTGAAGTTCTGAATGTGACATTGTGTTCTCATCAAATAGCCATATGCTTGAGTGATCTGGCCAAAGACAGTATGCTATTTGCGAGACAGTGGCACATCAAAGTAAGTGGATCAAAACTCATGTCACTAAAGTAGAAAATCACAAAAGACATTTTACTTTCTATTCTTCACTGGGACCCCAGATCACGTACTATTAGTTTCAAGGACTTCCTTCTTCAATGATTCCTGTGCTCATGTAGGGAAAGAGCAAGGTCCATAGTGCATTTAAAATAGGAAAAGACTTAAATTGATAAATAAATACTCGCTTGGAATTTTTCCTGAAAAAAGTGATGAGTTGCAACCCAATTAACACACTAATCATCTATAAGGCCTTAATATTCTTAACTTTACAGTAGGATACATGAAGTTACTGCATTAAAATCGCCATAGAACGTTAAATCAGGTAATTAACAAATTATTATATTATAACAGCAAAAATTAAAAAGATAATTGTTATTGGCTTCCATCAACTACTTTTTGCCCAGTAAATGAACAGTTGGAGTGTGACGCCATCTTCCTTCAGGCAGTGGATTGTTTTTGAAGATATGTGCATAAAATCATGAGAGAATTAGATCAGCTAAACTCTTGCTCAGTGTAGGGGAATCGAGAACGTGAGGACATAGGTTTAAGGTGAGGAGGGAAAGATTTAATAGGAATCTGAGGGGTGGCTTTTTCCACACAAAGGATGGTGGGTGTATGGAACAAGCTGCCAGAGGAGATAGTTGAGGCAAGTAGTTTAGTTTAGTTTAGTTATACAGCACGGTTCGCACCAACCAGTGATCTCCGCACATTAACACTAACCTACACACATGAGGGACAATTTTACATTTACACCAAGCCAATTAAACTAATTGTCTTTGGAGTGTGGGTGGAAACCGAAGATCTCGGGAAAAACCCACACAGGTCATGGCGAGAACATACAAACTCCGTAAGACAGCACGCGTAAACAGGATGGAACCCGGGTTTCGGGCTCTGTAAGACAGTAGCTCTACCGCTATGCCACCGCGCCGCCCATTTTGCTTTTGTACAATTGCAACGTTTAAGAAACAATTAGACAGGCACATGGATGGAGCAGGTTTAGAGGGATATGGGCCAAATGCAGGCAGGTGGGATAGGACGTGTTGGTTGGTGTGGGCAAGTTGGGCCGAAGGGCCCGTATCCCCTCTGTATGACTCTATATGGTTAAGTAACAACTTTCAAAAATATTACTTTTTTTCCCTTTTTGTCTCTCATTTAGCATGATCCCATTTATTATTTTCCATTCGCCACATGATTTCACATTGAATGAATCCATTTAAATTAACCACATAAATAACCTTTTTCCACCCCCACCCACCTCTAACCACTTCTCAATCCCCAGATATCATTGCCTAACATGATACACAATTGTTCCCACTGCTGAGGAAGGTGATTCCACTGCACAATCAGTTACTCATTGCATCTGTTCAATATTACTGCTGCTCCTGGTGATTTGCAAACGTATTTTACACATTTCAGATGTGTAGAGAAAAGTGTTGTGACAGTTAACAGAAATAAAATATTTAATCGTATACAGGATGTTAGCACTACTGGCAAGATTAGCATTTATTGCCTATGTAAAAATCGAGCACTTTTTAGCTTTAGAGATACAGCACGGAAACAGGTCCTTTGGACCACTGTGTCTGCGCCAACCAGCGATCCATATACACTAACACTATCCTGCACGTTAGGGATAATATATAGGTTTTACCAAAGCCAATTAACCTACAAACCTGTACGTACATAAATACAGAGATACAGCGCGGAAACAGGCCCTTCGGCCCTACCGGTTCCGTGCTGACCAGCGATCCCCGCTGGAACTACAGTCGTGCTGGTTTCCCTGCGATATACACTGGAGTAACACAACAGGACAGGCAGCATCTATGGAGAGAAGGAATGGGTGATGTTTTGGGTTGAGACCCATCTTCAGACACATGTATATGTGTATATATGTATATGTATATTCCTATGGTTGCTTCATCAGAATGTAATTTCCTTGTGATCTTTACCACAAGGAGGCATAGTTGTGCAGTGGTTAGTGCTGCTGCCACATCACCTCAGAAACCCAGGTTCATTCCTGACCCTTGAGTATTGTCTGCGTGGAGTTTGCACATTTCTTTCTTCATCCCTCATGCCTTTCTGTTGGGTGCTTCGGTTTTCTCATCCATCCAGAGACAATCAGGTTGCTAGTGGTAAAACGTGCACAGTTGTGTTCCGTTGACAAGGGAGGATTGAGGTTGTGCAGGTTGGTTCAAGTACCTGATAATGAGATTTTTTTTGCCTATGTCTAAACTAAAATAAAATCACATACATCTGCTTAAAAAGTGATTGCATTTGATTAGTTGCAGGAGAATTAGGAAGCAGTTGATGGGGATGTGAGATTGAATAGGCTATTGGAGAATGGATGATGGAAATGCTCTGAGAACCGGCATGGGTCAAATGGTTTCCTTCTGTGGTGTAAAGAAATAAGAGAGATAATATAATAAATATCACTACAACATCATTGCCCTCGTGCTCTTAGGTATATATTCTGACTAGGTTACTTACTGTTCTTTCATTTTCAAAAAAAGTCAATTTTAGCTTGGATTTCCAGCAGTTCATAAAAGTGGGTCAACATCACTATCTCAGGACAGTTAAGAAAGGTGATGTATGTTGCTTGTCAGAGTCCTCTGCAGTGCAAAGATAAATTAAACAGAAACAACATCATTCCTCTCTTTAGACTTTGCTGATTTTGCAAATCTGAATTTATACGAGTTAAATCAGGAACAATTGTTGACGGTGCTGAAATGAGGACAAGCATGACTGTTTGAAAGATAGTCTTTCAAAAAAATCTTCACCGAGTCTACACTGGGTCTCACTGATGTACAAGAGGCCATATCGGGAACATTGGATGCAGCAGATGAAGTTAGAGGAGGTGCGCGTGAACCTCTGTCTCACCAGAAAGGACTGCTAGGGTCTCTGGATGGGGGTGAGAGACGAGGTATATGGACAGGTGTAATTGATGTAATATTCAGTAGTTCAATAGTGCTTTATTGCCACATGTGCAAAACACAGTAAAATTATTTCCGAGTCGCCAGATTTGGCGCCATTTCCAGTGCTCTAGGTCTTATGGTGCAGTGCCAGATCCAGGCATGCCCCCGGATAGTTCAACGTGCTGACGTTTCTCCTTGCCCGGGCACCATTGTGCTCTGGGGACGCTTCCCGCTGCCGACCTTGAGTGCGTGGGAGGTAATTAACCAGGTAAATTCCCAGGATGGCGGGACTGACATGATGAAAGAATGGGTCAACTGGGCTTGTATTCACTGGAATTTAGAAGGATGAGAGGGGATCTTATAGAAACATTGAAAATTCTTAAGGGATTGTACAGGCTAGATGCAGGAAAAATGTTCCTGATGTTGGGGGAGTCCAGAACCAGGGGTCACAGTTTAAAAATAACGAGAGGATTTGAGTATAGGAGTCATAACAAGCGTATTTTGAATATAGAAGTAAAGAGGTCCTTCTGCAGTTGCACAGGGCCCTGGTGAGACCACATCTGGAGTATTGTGTGCAGTTTTGGTCTTCTAATTTGAGGAAGGACATCCTTGCTATTGAGGCGGTGCAGCATAGTTTCACGAGGTTAATCCCCGGGAAGGCGGGACTGTCATATGAGGAAAGATTGCAAAGACTGGGCTTGTATTCACTAGAATTTAGAAGGATGAGAGGAGATCTAAAAGAAAGGTATACAATTATAAAAGGACTGGACAAGTTAGATACAGGAAAAATGTTCCAAATGTTGGGGGAGTCCAGAACCAAGGGCTACAGTCTAAGAATAAAGGGGAGGCCATTTAAAACTGAGATGTGAAAAAACATTTTCATCAAGAGAATTGTGAATATGTGGAATTCTCTGCCACAGAAGGCAGTAGAGTCCAATTCACTGGATGAATTTAAAAGAGAGTTAGATAGAGCTCCAGGGACTAGCAGAATCAAGGGACATGGGGAGAAGACAGGCACGGGTTACTGATTGTGGATGATCAGCCATGATCACAATGAATGGCGGTGCTGGCTCGACGAGACAAATGGCCTCCTGTCTCCACCTATATCCTTCCTTTGTCCCGCCCCCCTGACATCAGTCTGAAGAAGGGTCTCGACCCGAAACGTCACCCATTCCTTCTCTCCCGAGATGCTGCCTGACCTGCTGAGTTACTCCAGCATTTTGTGAATAAATCGATTTGTACCAGCATCTGCAGTTATTTTCTTATACTGTTTCCATGCTGTATGGCTCTATGACTATAACATACCACACTTGGCCTTTACTGATTCAGCTTCCCTCCTGAGTGGCATATTTTTGACAACCTCAGGTGCTGCTGAAATTAGCAGCAAGGCGTCAAAGCAAGCCATTGTCAACCAGTCATGTCCCTTCCAATCGACATTGAAATCTTGAGGCCAGACAGCGTTTGCCCTGTTGTGCTGTCACTTAAAAGTTATTTATCTCTTCAGATCTTTCACACCAATGTAAGGTCACTGATCTGAAACATTATCTCTTTTCCTCTTGCCAGAAACATTTGTTTAGTTGCTGAGTTTGTTTTGTTGCTGAGTTTGTATTCCATGATCCTTTGTAGAAACAAGAAACAGCAGATGCTGCTTTACAAAAAAAGATTTTAAAAAGTGCTCAGCAGGTCAAGCCGCGTCTCTGGAGAACATGGATCGGTGACGTTTCATATCAAGATCCTTCTTCAGACTAATTGTGGTGGAAGGGTGGGGGGGGGGGGGGGGGGGGGGGAGGGGGGGAGAGAGGAAGAAGAAAGATGGAAGTGAGGAGGGGCAGGACAAAGCCTGGCGGGCAATAGGTTGATACAAATGAGGAGGGTTTTTTGATGGGGAGATGGTTCAGCAAAGGCCAAAGATGAAAAGACAGAAATTTGTGAACATAAGGATTAAGGAGTTGTGAATTGGGAAGCTAGAGGAAGGAATGTAGGTGAAAGGGAAGGGGAGAAAGAGGTGTGGGATCAGGTAGGGGAGGTTGCGGGAAAGAAGGGAAGGGGAGGGTACATGACAAAGAATGTAGAGGGGAAGGGTTATGTAGTTACCTAAAATTGTTGAATTCAATATTCATACCATTGGGTTGTAAGCTACCCAGGCAGAATATGAAGTGATATACTTCCAATTTACGTGTGGCCTGACTCTGGCAATGGAGGAGGCCATGGACAGAATGGAGATCCAGCAGGCCTTGGCAGACCAAACGCAAGAGTTCAGCGAAACGGACACCGAATGTACACTTGATCTTAGCCAACGAACAGAAGGCCACATCGGGAACACCGGATATAGCAGGTTAGACGAGGTGCACGCGAGCCTCTGCCTCACCTGGAAGGACTGCTGGGGTCCCTGGGAGGAGGTGAGGAGGAGATATAGGAACAGGGTGTTACTTCTCCTGTGGTTGCAGGGGAAGGTACCTGGGGAGGGGGTAGTTTGGGTGGGAAGGGATGAGTGAACAAAACAGTTGCAGAGGGAGTGGTCTCTGCAGAAGGCAGAAATGAATGGGGATTGGAAGAAGTGACTGGTGGCGGGATCATGTTGGAGGTGACGGAAGTTTCAGAGGATAATGAAGGCAGAAGGCAGTGGAGGCCAATTCTCTGAATGCATTCAAGAGAGAGCTAGATAGAGCTCTTAAGGATAGCGGAGTCAGGGAGTATGGGGAGAAGGCAGGAACGGGGTACTGATTGAGAATCATCAGCCATGATCACATTGAATGGCGGTGCTGGCTCGAAGGGCCGAATGGCCTATTCCTGCACCTATTGTCTATTGTCTATAATGTGTTGGATGCGGAGGCCAGTGGGGTGACAGTTGAGGACCAGTGAGACTCTATCCTTGTGGGGAAATATAAGGTTGGAGGCCGTAGAGGAGAAATGGGCACAGGTATTGAGATTGGAAACGGTCTGGAAGATGAAGGGTTCCAACCCAAAACGTCACCTATCCACATTCTCCAGAGATGCTGCCTGACCCGCTGAGTTACTCCAGCACTCTGTGCCTTTTTTCACCCAATAAAAATTTTATTTTATGAAATAAAACCCAATGTGTTGGGTTTTATTTCATAAATTATATATTCTTGTGCACCAAATCCTTTTCAAGTCTTATCCTCCGACGTTTCCTTTTACATTGCAAATAATTAGAACATATTTGCATTAAGTCCCATGCTTACAGGCAAGATACAATACTAATTGGATCAAAAACCAAACTGACAGAATTTAATGGAGCTATTATGACCAAAGGATGAAAATAAATTCTATCTGATAAAACCTGCCTGTTTGGGTGTCTGGTTTTAGCACATCTTTTTGATCCTAATTGCTGATTAGCATCATCTCAACATGCCAGCCAGTGCTGAGAGGGGTGGCTGCAGGTTCAGTGCTGATCAGATACCATTTTTGTGCGTGTCTGGTCCATCACCCTGGGTCAAAATCTGCTGAATAAATTATGTGCAATCCACTGCCTTTAAAGTGGGAGAGTTGCATGAGAAAAATCGGTATGTAGACAGATCGCACTGCATTTGCAAGTCTCAGCATTTATCACCGCAGAATCTGCAGGAGACTCTGGTGCCTTAATCTCCATTGAATAGTTTCCACATCAACCCTTGAACAATTATGCCTGTGTGGCGGCTCCCGAGGGTCGGGCCATACCACTCACGACCCCTCGGCACGGGAATGGGTCGAGCCACTACACCTGCATCTTTCTCCCCCACCCCATCACCCCTATAGCGCGAGATATATTTATGTCATAAGGTCATAAGTGATAGGAGCAGCATTAGGCCATTCGGCCCACCAAGTCTATTCTGCCATTCAATCATGGCTGATCTATCTCTCCCTCCTAACCCCATTCTCCTGCCTTTTCCCCATAACCTCTGATACCCGTACTAATCAAAAATCTATCTCTCCTTAAAAATATCCACTGACTTTGCCTCCACAGCCTTCTGTGGCAAAGAATTCCACAGATTCACCACCCTCTGACTAAAGATATTTCTCCTCAACTCTTTCCTAAAAGAACGTCCTTTAATTGTATGACGTCTAGTCCTAGACTCTCCCACTAGTGGAAACTTCCTCTCCACATCCACTCTATCCAAGCATTTCACTATTCTGTATGTTTCAATGAGCCCCCCCCCCCCCCCTCATTCTTCTAAACTCCAGTGAGTACAGGCCCAGTGCCGACAAACGCTCATCATAGGTTAACCTACTCATTCCCGGGGTCATTCTTGTAAACCTCCTCTGGACCCTCTCCAGAACCAGCACATCCTTATCATTGCAGACAATTTCAGGCAATATATTTCCCCAAATACTCTTCCTGTATTTTGCACTGATCATTACATTCAAATCATGGCTGATCGATCTCTCCCTCCTAACCCCATTCTCCTGTCTTCTCCCCATAACCATTACATTCCCAAAACCATTACTCCCCAGAATCATTACATTCAAATACATGAGTTCTAAATTGGAAATGTGTGTTTTGACCATAATGCACCAGTTTATTCTGTTGCCAGACACAAGGTGGTCATATTTTGACTTCATTATTATGATTTCGGCAACCAGTCAGTATTAATAATACAACATATTACTATAGTGAATTAATGGGGCTATCAATGTTTGAATGATCAGCATCTCTTAAAGATAGCCAGTTACTTTTAAAAGAAGCTTCCATTTCTTAAAGGTGAAGTGCGTTGTGGCTTAAGCTCGCAAGATAAGTTATTTTATGGGTTGTAACGGCTGATTGGATGAGAGGCTCAAATGTTTAGTTTAATTTAGTTTATAGACAGCGCGGAAACAGGCCATTCGCCCCACCGAGACCGTGCCGCCCGGCAATCCCCGCACACTAACACAGTAATATTGAGTGGGAGGTTCCGGGGTATAGACCCAGCAACAATGAAGGAAAGGCAATATATATTTCCAGATATTTAGTCAGGGGGTGGTGAATCTGTGGAATTCTTTGCCACAGAAGGCTGTGGCGGTCAAGTCAATTGATATTTTAAGGCAGAGAAAGATAGATTTTGATTAGTACGGGTGTCAGGGATTGTGGGGAGAAGGCAGGAGAATGGGGATAGGAAGGAGAGAGATAGATCAGACATGATTGAATGGCAGAGTAGACTTGATGGTCCAAATGGCCTAATTCTGCTCCTATCACTTTTGAACTTTTCTGAATAATGTGCGACTTGGCGGGTTACCTTGCACTTGCTGCCCCTGAGCTGTCCTCCTTGCTAGTTTGGGTTCACAGTTTAGGAGGCACTACTGAAGTGGCCTGAGTGAGTGGTGGCAGCACAATTTGCCGATGGTACCTACTCTGCAGCCACCGAGCATCAGGTGGTGACAGAGTGAAACGTTGCTGGTCAACAGGCTGCTTTGTCCTGGGTTGGATCAGGCTTCTTGAGACTTGTATGTGCCGCACCACCTTGGCAAGTGAAGGGTATTCCATCAAGCAACTGACTTGTACCTAGTTGATGTGGAGGAAGGAACTGCAGATCCTGGTGTACACCGAAGATAGACACAAAATATTGGAGTACCTCAGCGGGACAGGCAGCATCTCTGGAAAGAAGGAATGAGTGACGTTTCAGGTCTAGACTGTTAGGTCGAGTGCAACCTGTCTCGCTGAGTTACTCCTGCAGGGCTTGTTGTTGCCTAGTTGATGATGGGAAAGCCTGAGGGTGTTACTCATTGCAGATACCCAGCCTCAGGACTGCTTTTGCAACCATAGTATTTATGTGCCTGGTCCAGTGGCTGGTTTCTCCACAAGAGCTGAAAGAATGCATTGGGATGCTGGCTGCATCCGTGATGTCAAGTGAGAGTCAAGAATATACAATTTTCATTATGTACCCACTACAGAACAGTGAGATCCCTACTTGCAGCAGCGTAGCAGGCCTTTAAGCACAATCACGTCATATATCATAGATAATAAAACTAAATTCAATACATTAATAACCACCAATAAATTGGTAACCATTGTCCATTAGGCAGTGATGGTGCCTGATAATGCTGCAACTTGCCTACTCTGCATTTTGTGGACTGTAAGTGTTATATGTGCGGCTCTTAATATTATTGTGATGATCCAAGACCCATAAATTAAATGCAAAAGCAGCATTCCTAATCCCCAGTTCGTGTGTTCATTGACATTTGGCATCGAGCCAAGGGCAGGTGAAATTTTACAACTAATACATTAACCTGATGAAATTACAATCTCATCAGGAAGGTTGTGGGTGATAATGATTTTAAAGCCCATTCTAAAAAATGTAGTAGGTGGACAGGGGGACCAACAGTGCATGAATACCACTCTCTTACCTTCATAGGTCAGACCATGGAATATAAGCGATGGGCCGTTATGTGACAACTCTACAAAAGTCTGGTTAGGCTGCTCCTGAAATATTGTGTGTAGCTTTTTTTTCCCAAACCATAGGAAAGATTGGATTGTGCTGGCAGGATTGCAGTGAAGATTCACCTGGATTTTTGTCTGGATTGAAGGATTTAAATTATGGGGAGAGACTGGACAAACTCGGCTTGTTTTTCCCAGAGTGGAGGGTACAGAATGAAAATTGTATATACTTGACTGTCTCTTGACATTACGGATGCAGCCAGCATCCCAATGCATTCTTTCAGCTCTTAGTTTATGAAAGGCATATATAGGGTAGCCAGTCAATATTTCCCATGATAAGGGGTATCAAGAAAAAAGGAGGGAGCATGGTTTTGAAGGAACGAGCTAGGAGTAGGTTTTTTTACATAGAGAGTGAATGGAGAGGTCCCGGCGGCCACCGCAAAGAAAGACCCGGTGGGCTGCAAAGAATTGAAAGGGGGGCAGCTACCTGCAGGGTAGAAGCTCAGGAGGTGCCGAGCTCGGCCCCGAAGACCAGCAAATCAAGGAGGAGGGAGCCGCTGGCAACGACGGATGCGAAGAGTGGGCCGGATAGGAGAGGGACCGGGGTAGTGCCTCCAGCACCTTCAGGATCAGCTATAGGAGGCGGCCCTGGGACACAGAGACGGTCGGGCAAGGAGAGGGACGTTGGTTCGCAGGGCGAGCTGGTCAAGGGCGTCGGAGGAGGCCCTGCAGCGGCCTGGGGCTTACCTGGATTGGGACGTGGACCAGACTTTGGACTTTTTGTAAATGGCGCCAAAATATGGCGACTCGTGCATGCGTGAGCTATGAAAAAATAATTTCACTGTGCAGCGCACATGTGACAATAAAGAGACATTGAACGTTGAAGATTGATCACTTGAATTTGCTGCCAGAGCAGGTTTTAGAATAATTGATCACGTTTTATGAGACATTTGGACAGATACATGAATAGACAAGGCAGTATAGAATTCAGAGACAAAAGAGGCTGTAGATGCTGGAATAAACAAGGCACTGGAAGAAACCAGTGGCTCAGGCAGCAGTTGTGGATAGAAAAGATGCAAGTCGAGATTTTAGCTTGAGACCCTGCATCAGGTATGAGAGGGAAGAGGAAAGTTCACCAGCACATAGCAGTACAATGGAGAGGTGGGCAGAGGCTGGTAGGCGATACTTGGAACCAGATGTGAAGAGATGATGGACAAATGGCAAATGGTGGGGAGGAGGAGGGAGGAGAGGATGGGAAACGTGAAAAAAGAAATAAGAAAACTAGGTGAGTTGTGTGGGAGAACACAGGGGGTGGAGAGGTAGGGGGGTGAAGGGTAAGATGGGTTACCTGAAATTGAAAAATCAATGTACTTGCCATTGGTTGTAAATGAATAAATGGGATTCATATGGATGGGCAAAAAAGTCTGCATGAATATGGTGGGCCAAAGGGCCTATTTGTGTGCTCTACAACTGTTACTCATGAGTATTCGAAGTAAAAATTATTCTGGGAAAAGACACTTAGCCCCTTTTTAAATTTCAAGTGTGCCAGAGAGAATAGAATGAATATGTCTTTTTCTTTTATTAAAAAACCCATAAAATAGTGGAATGTGAATCCTTCAATATAAATGAAAGTATCCACAATTACTAATATCTGAAATTTTTGCAGCACAAGTATTTCCTCAAAGGTCGTCCTGATCCTGTGATATTAGAAAATATATTGTGATATTAGAAGTCAACATTTCCTGTGAAAACAGCTAAAAGTAGCTATTTGTGTCGTTACTGCAGGGGCATTTATTCACAAAATGCTGGAGTAACTCAGCAGGTCAGGCAGCATCTCAGGAGAGAAGGAATGGATGACGTTTCGGGTCGAGACCTGAAACGTCACCCATTCCTTCTCTCCTGAGATGCTGCCTGACCTGCTGAGTTACTCCAACATTTTGTGAATAAATACCCTCGATTTGTACCAGCATCTGCAGTTATTTTCTTACAGTTACTGCAGGGGCATATGTTTTTATAACTTTCAAGAGATAAGGTTAACCATTTTGAAGTATACATTCCTATCTCGAATACCACATTGATGAAATTTACTGTGCGGGATTTTAATTAATAAACCATTCAAATTGTAAATTCATGCATTAATTTTGTTGTTGTCGATCAGCAAGGATTGTTAGTACTCACGTATATAGGAGTACCCTATTACTAATAACATCCTTATTTCCAGTTTTAACTGCTCATATGTGCATGCTGGAATTCACTAGTTGAGTTTAGTTTAGAGACAGCGCGGAAACAGGCCCTTCGGCCCACCAAGTCTGCACTGACCAGTAATCCCCGCACACTAACACTATCTTACACACACTTGGGACAATTTACGTTTATACCAAGCCAATTAACCTACAAACCTGCACGTCTTTGGAGTGTGGGAGGAAACAGAAGATCTCGGAGAAAACTCACATGGTCACGGGGAGAACGTACAAACTCCTTACAGACAACACCCGTAATCAGGATCGAAACCGGATCTCTGGCGCTCTAAGCACTGTAAGGCAGCAACTCTACTGCTGCGCCACCGTGCCACAATCTTGTTTGCTGGATTATACTTAGAAACATAGAAAATAAGTGCAGGATTAGGCCATTCAGCCCTTCGAACCAGCACCGCCATTCGATATGATCATGGCTGATCATCCAAACTCAGTACCCCGTTGACATGCTCACTGTTATTTCTGTTGCCATATTTTGCCCCATGCTTTTGTTCACTGATAGATATAGTGCTTACACTATTCTCTCAGATTGGTTGTGAAAGCATTCCATGCTTTTATTTTGAGGAAGAGCACAAAAATGATTTCAGTGCCTTGATTAATCTTTAACACACAATGTCTTCAAAAACTGTTCATTTGACTGAAAGAATTGATTGAAAGACACAGCGTGGAAACATGAAACCAAATCCATGCCGGCCATCAATCACCCATTCACACTAGTTTTGTCATATCCCACTTTCGCATCCACTCCCTACATACTAGGAGCAATTTACAGAGGCCGATTAACCTACAAACCCGCACATCTTTGGGATGTGGGAGGAAACTGGTGCACCTGGGGGAAACTCACACGATCACAGGGAGAATGTGAAGACTCCACATGGAGAGCACCAGAGGTCAGGTTCGAACCTCTATTGTAATGTTATGTAATTCTTTAATGGTAGTGTTGTATGGTTTGGGGGCATAGAAGTCATAAAGTTGTACAACATAGCAGGAGGTTCAGCCAACAGCATCTACGCTAACCATCATGTCTATCTATACTAATCTCACTCCCCTGCATTAATTCCAAATCCCTCTATGCCCTGCTCATGCCACCACCTGTCACGATGCCTCTTAAAGGGCGGCACGGTGGCGCAGCGGTAGTGTTGCCTTACAGCAAATGCAGCACCGGAGATCCGGGTTCGATCCCGACTACAGGTGCTGTCTGTACGTCTGGCCGGCATGGAGTTTGTACGTTCTCCCGTGACCTGCGTGGGTTTTCTCCAAGATCTTTGGTTTCCTCCCACACTCCAAAGACGTACTGGTTTGTAGGTTAATTGGCTTGGTAAATGTAAAAATTGTCCCGAGTGTGTGTAAGATAGTGTCAATATGCAGGGATTGCTGGTGGGTGGGCCGAAGGGCCTGTTTCCGCGCTATATCTCTAAACTAAACTAAACTAAATTAACTAAACTGTTTCTGCCTCCACCATCTTCTTTGGCAGCTCATTCCAGATAACAACTACGCTTCGTGTGCAACATTTTCTTCACAGATCCCATTGGGACCTAATTCCTCTCACCTTACACCTATACCCTTGTTTTACATCCCTCAACCACAGGAAATGGACACATGCTATCTACCCTATCTATGCCTCTCTCAGTTTTATGTACCTTTATCATATCAACTTCAACATCCATTTCTGCAGGGAAAACAGACCCTGCCTGTGCACTCTGTCATAAATCAAGCCCTCCAACATCGCAACATCCTTGTGAATCTTTTCTACACCTTCTCTAGTGTAATCATATCTTAGAGTCATAGAGTGATACAGTGTGGAAACAGGCCATGTGGCCCAACATGTCCCAACTACACTAGTCCCACCTGCCAGCATTTGGTCCATATCCCTCCAAACCTGTCCTATCCATGTACCTGTCTAATTCATTAATCACATCTTTCCTGCAAAGTGCTGACCTGAACTACACACAATACTTCAAGTGCAGTCTGATCAATGTTTGCATGACTGTAACATGGCATCCCAACTCTTGTTATCAGCATCTCAGCCGATGAAGCCAAGCATGCCATATGCCTTCTTCACACCCTGTCTACCTGCAGTCCAGTTTTCAGGGAACTAAGTACTTGTACAAGCAGGTCCTTCTGTTGAACAGCACTCCCCAAGGTCCTGCCATGTATAGTGCATACCCTGCCCTGGTTTGACTTATCAATATGCTTCACTTTGCACTTGTCTGAATTAAATTCCCTTGCTAATTTTCCCGGTTAATATAAATCCTTTTGTAACCTTTGACAATTTTCTTCACTGTCCACAATACCATCAAATTTATTGTCAGCTGCAAAATTACTAATCACACCATTAGATGTATAAGAATTGGAAAAAAAATAGAGATAACATTTAAACAGTTGGTTTCTTTCTGCTGTGAAAATCAGCCAGAATTGCTGAGACTTAAGTTGTTGAGGTAACTGATCTAACCTGTAGTCTAAAATGTCATAAAATATAGATGCAAGACGGTGACTATTAAGTCCTGCTACGGGACTATGGTCCCGCTGAGTTACTCCAGCTTTTTGTGTCTATCTTCGGTGACTATGAAGAGTTTGGTGTATAAGCAATCAATAAATCACACAGAGCATTGGGTCCCTCTTGTGGTTTATATGAAAATTGTCGGCAGAAATAGCTGTGATGTTGAGAAAGAGACATTAACCAGAATTGGATTCAAAAGTCATGATGATAGGCAAGTTATACATGCAGATTCATTCCTGAAGAAGTCATCAACATTTAAGCTTCCACATTACCTAGGAATCTTTGAATTCTAGTGCTTCAAAGGCTCTATTTCATCAATGGTTGTCAAACTAATCTGAAGGAAAAGTTTCAATCCCTTGTGTTTAAGATAACCAAGGCCGCAGATTTCAAGAGCAAGGGGCAGGTTATATCGTCCGCCCAAAGCCATAATTTTGGGAGAAATCCTGTTCCATTGAGATTTTCTTCCTCTATATGCTTCCATTTTACAAGGGAGAGTGCGTAGTGAGAAGATATGAACAATGGTAGTTACAAGCTTACTGGTTGAATTATATGTCCTGACACATAAAAACCTTGAATGGAATTTTCATTCGCGTGATGATTTCTTTACAATGCACATTCAATATGGGCATAACTGTCCAAGTATTTATTGCCCATATGAAATTGCCCTTGACTTGTGTGCCATTTTAGATTCCAATTAAAGCCAACCACATTGGCTTGAGTCTGGAATCAGATGTATCAGAACGAGTATGATTTCCTTTGAACAACATTAGTTAGGGAGAGAGATTTTTGCAAAACTCCAGAGTTTTGTGGTCACCATTACTAAACCTTTTATTCCGGATTTATTTACTTCATCAGCTTATATATTGGGATTTGAACTCATGTCTTTGAATCAACAATTGAGGCCTTAAAATACCAGTGTAATTATTCACTATAATTCCCATTAGGGAATCCTCACTCATTTCGCTGAATTGTTGAATAATCTCAAGGGCTCAGATAATATTGAGATTTTCTGAAAAGCATCTTCAAGTGTAATGTGGGTCTTTTAATACAGGATTATAGAATCACAGAATCATACAGCACAGAAACAGTCCCTTTAGCCCAACCCGCCTGTGCCTATTTAAGCTAGCCCCATTTGGACCCCCAACCTTTGGCCCATATCCCTCTAAACAATTACCTATCCATTTTTACTTGTCCAAATGCCTTTTAAATGTTATTATACCTGCCTCAAATACTTCCTTGTGTAGGAAAGAACTGTAGATCGCTGATGGACACAAAATGCTGGAGTAACTCAGCTGGACAGGCAGCATCTCTGGAGAGACGGAATCGGTGACATTTCGGGTTGAGCCCCTTCTTCAGACTGATATCAGGGGAGTGGGCGGTACAGAGATAAAATGTAATCAGAGACAGTAAAACTGGGCGGAGAACTGGGAAGGGAGAGGGGATGGAGAGAGAGGGAAAGCAAGGGCTACTTGAAGTTAGAGAAATCAGTGTTCATACCGCTGGGGTGTAAGCTACCCAAGCGAAATATGAGGTGCTGTTCCTCCAATTTGCGCTGGGCGTCATTCTGACAATGGAGGAGGCCCAGGACAGAAAGGTCAGTGTGGGAATGGGTGGGGGGAGTTAAAGTGTTGAGCAACTGGGAGATCAGGTAGGTTTAGGCAGACTGAGCGGAGGTGTTCAGCGAAACACTGTTGATTGTGTTCAGCGGAGGTATTCACCGAGCCTGTGCTTGATCTCGATATATAGGAGTCCACACCGGGAACAGTGAGTACAGTAGATGAGTTGGAGGAGGTAAGTGAACCTCTGCCTCACCTGAAAAGACTGTCCAGGTTCTTGGACAGAGGGGAGATGTAGGGACAGGTGTTGCATCTCCTGCAGTTGCAGGGGAAAGTACCTGGGCAGTGGGTGGTTTGGGTGGGAAACGACGAGTTGGCTAGGGCACTGCGGAGAGAACGGTCTGCGGAAAGTTGAAAGGGATGGAGATGGGAAGATGTGGCTAGAGGTGGGATCTTGTTGGAGGTGGTGAAAATGTCAGAGGATTATGTGCTCAACCACTTCCTTTGTATGTACCACAAAGGAAGTGTGAAAAGGTGTGAAAAGGTTGCCCCTCGGGGTTCCTATTAAATCTTTCCTCTCTTACCTTAAAGTTATGCTCTCTAGTTTTTGATTCCCATGCATCCATCTTATCTATGCTCCTCATGATATTATAGACTCCTATAAGGTTATCGCTCTGTGTCCTATGATCCAAGGAATGAAATCCTAACCTGCTCAATGTCTCCCTATAACTCAGAACTCGGGTCCTCATTCTTGTAAATCGTCTTCGCACTCTTTCCAGTTTAATGTCCCCTTTTCTAGAGCAGGGTAACCAAATCTTTCCCTTCTCACCTTAAAGCTAAGGCCTTTAGTTTTAGATTCCCCAACCCTGGGGAAAATAACTGTGCAATCACCCTCTCTATGCCCTTCATGATTTTATACACCTCTTGGAGATCAGCCTGCGCTCCAAGGGGTTAAAGTTCCAGTTTGCCAAACCTCTTCCTATTATGCAGTCTCTCGAGTCCTGGCGATTAGTGTAGTAAGTAGCTTACTGAGACATGTGCATTAAGCAACTAAAACTGTTTACTGCAGCAGTCAAATTCAGACTGACTGAAAGGATGCACAAAAAATATGCTTAAGCATATGACATGTTTTATTATGGTAGTTGCAACCCACCAGCCCAAGGGACTAACTACAGTATACATAAAGCTGATCGACATACACCATGATTGAATAGGTCAAGGCAACCAATTCTGGATCCTGAGCTGCATTTTCAGTAAAGAGCCTCGCCCTTTGAAAGAGTGCATTGAAAACATTGCTTGCTGCACATGATTTTCTAACTAGATAAAAATGAATGCATAATTTTCTGGTATCTAAGAAGCTCTGTGCATGCATGTGCATTTACAGAGTGTAGGCAGAATATTGAAGGCAACGATGTCTAAACCATAAACGCAGTGAATATGTTTCCATACAGATCGTGTTGTTTACAAATCTTATGTGGATCCATTTAATTCATTCCTGATATGTGTGTACCTACTGCTAATATAATCTCAGTATATTTTGGTGACATAATTATCCAAAAGTCTGACCTCACCCCATGCATTGAAATGTATTGTACCGTACATCTTCCTTCCAATCATGATAGTCTTTTCTTTAATTATCTAAATTATTTTATTTGACTGGATATCACGCAAACAAAAGCTTTTCACTGTACCTGGGTACGTAACAATAATAATAATAAACTAAAATCCTCCTTCTTGTCTACAAAGCCCTAAGTGGCTTAGGGGCAACATATCTTACAGAGTCCCTCCTGCCGTATGCCCCTACTCTAGCGCTCAGGTCAGCTGATGCTGCCTGTTAGCCACTCAACACCGCAGCAATAAAAACATTGGTAAAGTAGCCTTTTTCAACTATGTCCCCAAGCTGTGGAATACCCTACCCAGGGCCATGAGAGACGCCCATTCACTTGACATTTTTTAAACGGCAGGTAAAAACTTTTTCTTATTGAACTTTTAACTGATTTTACTTTGTTTGTCTTTTTACACTCTCAATTTTACCTTTTATATCTATATACTAAAACTCTCGTTTGTTTGTTTATTTGTGATCGAGCCACGGTACACGATAGCTTGAGAATTTTAGGTCCACCTTACTCACCGTCATCACTTTAATGGTAAAGCAAGTAGTTTCATTGAAATCGGTGTTATATTTTTAAAGTTATTTACATTTTAAAGTTTAAATCTATCTCCGAGGGAGGGAGGAGGGAGGGAGGGAGGGGGAGGTGGGGGGGATGGAGGGAGGGGGGAGGAAGGTGGATAAGGGGGTTGAGGGGGATGGAGAGGGGGAAGGGGAAATGGGGAGGGGAGGAGGGGAAGGGGAGGGGAGGGAGGGGGGGGGGGGGGTAGGAGAGGGTGCTGCACCAATGCAGGAGAGGTTTGGGCCCAACGGGTCCACTTGATCTAGTTTTTATATAAATCTGTGCTTTGTATGCTATTAACAGTATTGTATTTTAAATTGTATTTTTGTTTAGACATGTGTTTGTTTTTGTGCAAAGCACTTTGGGCTGCATTCAATTGTATGAAAAGTGCTATATAAATAGGTATTATTATTATTATAAAGTAAACTTATATATTGATTTGAAATGTTGCTACATTTTTGTTCATTGTTCCTGTTATTTCTATTTGATGCTTGTAATCAGAAACCTTTGTTTCTCACCTAACAGATTTTTGTTAGTCATCGGATGCTTAATCCTCGCCGTTTTGTCAACATTTATTGAATATGAGAAACTCTCACAAGAATGGCTCCTGATACTGGTTAAGTATAATTTAATTTTGATCTACACTATATTGCTAATCTAGATATCAGATTTGAGTTAATTAATTAGTTTGTGTGTGTTTAAAGTCAGAATTCATGTTTGAATTCAGAAATCTGCAATGACTTTCCATTCCAATTGATTTGTTTTCAAGGAACCCAGCTAAAATGCTCCGCCATTGCTCAACTGTTTTGACTTGATTTGATCCAACATCATTTAATTGAATGGTGAAATAGTCCCGATAGGATGAATGGACTGCTTCTATTACAGAGTCATAAAATCATACAGCTATGCAGCATGGAAACAAGCCCTTCAGCCCAACGCATTCATGCTGGCCAGGTTGCCCAAACGAGCTAGTCCCATTTGCCTGCAACTGCCCCATATCCTTCCAACCTTTCCTGTCCTTGGATCCGTCCAAATGTCTTTTAAATGTTGTAATTGTACCTGCCTCTGCTACTTCTTCTACCAGCTCGTTCCATGAACGCAGCTGCCTCTGTTTGATAAAGTTATCCCTCAGATACCCTTTAAATCTTTCTCCGCTCAATGTAAACCTGTGCCCTCTAGTTTGAGATTTCCCTATTGTGGGGAAAGGACTATGACTATTCACCTTTTCTATGCCCCTCATAATTTTATAATCCTCCATAATATCACTCCTCAGCCTTGTACACTCCAGGAAAATAAGATCCAGCCTATCCAACCTCTCCTTATAACTGAACCCCTCTGTGCTTGGTAACCTCCTCAGAAATCTTCTCTGCACTCTTTCTGCTTTAAAGGCAGCCTTCCAACAGCTGGATGACCAGAAGTGTACACAGTACCTCAAATGTGATCTTACCAACATCTTGCTCAGATGTAACATGATGTCCCCACTCCTGTGCACAGTGCATTGACAAATAGGCGAGCATGTCATATGCCTTCTTTACCACCTTGTCTACCAGTTTCACACTTTAATAAAACTATGTACCTGCACCACTGGATCTCTCTATTCTACAACACTCATCAGGGCTCTACTATTTACTATGCATGTCCAACCCTGGTTTGTCTTTCCAAAATGCAACAAGCTGCAATTATTTGAATTACATTCCATCTGCCATTCATCAGCCTCTTGGCCCAGTTGACCAATTTTCCCGTGGTAATCTTCATTAAGATCATAAGATCATAAGTGATAGTAGAATTAGGCCATTTGGCCCATCAAGTCTACTCTGCCATTCAATCATGGCTGATCTATCTCTCCCTCCTAACCCCATTCTCCTGCCTTCTCCCCTAAACCTCTGACATCCGTACTAATCAAGAATCTATCCATCTCTGCCTTAAATATATCCACTGACTTTGCCTCCACAGACATCTATGGCAATGATTCTTAACGTTCTTCACTGTGTACGATATCACCTATTTTAATGTTATACTATTTTGGTACAGGATAGAATACCATATTGCCAACCAATTCCCATTTTCTCATCAAGAAAATGGATTCAATGCTGAAGGATTGGAACACGTCTCCTTTGTAATTATGAAGCACTTTAACGTTTATGAGAATGATCCCAGGATTGATTGGGTTAACATATGATGAGCTTTTGGTGGCACTGGGCCTGTACTCACTGGTGTTTAGAAGGATGAGGGGGACCTCATTGAAACTTACCGAACAGTGAAAGGCCTGGACAGAGTGGATGTGGAGAGGATGTTCCTACTAGTGGGAGAGTCTAGGACCAGAGGCCATAGCCTCAGAATAAAATAATTTAGAAAGGAGATAAGGAGGCATTTCTTTTGTCAGAGCTTGATGAATCTATGGAATTCATTGCCACAGAAGGATGTGGAGGCCGATGGATATTTTTAAGGCAGAGATTGGCAGATTCCAGATTAATACGAGTGTCAGGGGTTATGGGGATAAGGCAGGAGAATGGGGTTGAGGGGGAAAGATAGATCAGCCATGATTGAATGGCAGAATAGACTTGATGGGCCAACTGGCCTAATTTTGTTCCTACAACCTAGGAACATATTTTTGCACAATGATGAACAGAACAGAATTTGCAACCTTCATGGAGATGAGGAGGAATGCACTCTCTCAGAAGGTTGTGAAGTTCTTTGCCCAAGCGTCCTGTTGAGGTAAAGGCTGAGACTGATACTGAGACTGATAGATTTTTGTATTCCGGGGAAGTGAAGAATTGTGAGTATCAGGCAAGAAAGTGTTGAGGCTGGGATCAGATCTGTTATGAACTTCTTGAATGACGAAGCAGGTTCAGGCACTGCACAGTCAATTTCTGCTCCTTTTTCTTATAGTCAATCAACTAGCACATCACACGTTGTCCATTTAGTTATGTAATTTGTCCGTCTACTTCTTTCCATACAACATCATTTGACACTCCTCCTACAAAACTCTCCTTCATCTCCATGGGATTATTTCTTCTAACAGTCTGGCCATCTGTTTGATCGGAACCTCATCAAATTCAGTTATCTGTATTTAACAACATACATTACCCTATGCATTCTATCTCTACCTCACCACCTTGTTTCCCATCTACACATATAAATACATGATTCCTCCTTCCTCTTCATACATCACTCATTCATAATGCTACATACATTGCACATTGATCACATTCAAAATCTATATAAATCACGTCTCCAACTCTTCATACACTGCTATCTATGGCTGTACAAATTTCACTCATCTATCCCCTTATTACATGACACATCTAATCCTCAAGCCCGATACATATACCATTCGGATTGATATACATTGCACTTTACATTATTCATCCATCCATTCATCTAACCTTATTTATATCCAGTCTGAAGAAGGGTTCGACCTGAAATCTCACCCAATCCTTCTCTCCAGAGATGCTGCCTGTCCCGCTGAGTTACTCCAGCATTTTGTGTCTACCTTAATTATATCTAAATTGCTCATCTGGTTCCAGATATATGTCACTGGTTTACCTTCCAAATACACCACACAGCCATATATCTTCATATGTTACATCAAATCTTCTGTACACTTCATTTATTTGTACCCCTTTATTTATAATATCTACTTTTCCACAAATATTACTCATCTATTCCCCATCATACACTCATCATCAGGCCCTCTATAAATATCACATCCACACATATTACACATTTTAAACCTCTTATTTTACTGATTCATGGGATCTGAGCATCACAGGCAAGGCTGTGTTGCTGTCTCTAATCACCCTCAAGAAAGTGATAGTGAGCTGCCTCTAGAATATTTGAAGGGTCTCCCACGATGTTAGGTAAGGTGTTGCAGAGATTTGGCAAAGAAATAATGAAAGAACGCTGATGTTCTGGACTCCTATATATTGGCGAGACCAAGTGCAGGCTCAGCGATCGTTTCGCTGAACATCTCTGCTTAGTCCACCTAAACCTACCTGATCTCCCGGTTGCTAAACACTTTAACTTCCCCTCCCATTCCTGCACTGACCTTTCTGTCGTGGGCCTCCTCCATTGTCAGAGTGAGGCCCAATGCAAATTGGAGGAACAACACCTCATATTTCGCTTGGGCAGCTTACAGCCCAGCGGTATGAACATTGACTTCTCTAACTTTAGATATCTTCTCTGTCCCTCCCTTCTCCTCCCCCTACCCAGTTCTCCCACTGTCTTCCTGTCTCCACCTATATCCTTTCTTTGTCCCGCCCTCCCTGACATCAGTCTGAAGAAGGGTCTCGACCCGAAACGTCACACATTCCTCCTCTCCAGAGATGCTGCCTGACCTGCTGAGTTACTCCAACATTTTGTGATACCTTACTTTTCTCCTCTCTCTCCATCCTTTCCCATTCCCAGTTATCCAACCAGTCTGACTGTCCCTGATTTCATTTTATCTCTATTTGCTTTCTTTTACCTTCTCCTGGCTAACAATGATCTATTCTACGATTTCCTTGATCGGACCCCTTTTGATGTCTCGTTCTTACACCTTAAGGGCCTATGCCACAGGCGATTTTTTTGGTGACTGCCAGCGACTGTCAAAGTCGTAGCAGATCGCAAAAAAATTATTTTACCCGGCGACAATGACCACGACAATGCCGAGTCAGGTCGAGATTACACTGTCTTTGGAAACATCGCAAAAATGTCCACGCTGTCAATGCTTCTCCGGCGTCCTAATTTTCGCTGAAATCACTGACAAGTCGGTAAGTACTTGAGAGTTTTGAAATATAACATCTTGCCCGAAAACCAAGCTTCACTGTAACAAGGCATAAACTGGATTTACTCTGGGCAACCCAATCTATTCCTCTCATGATCTATTACACAAGTGTATTGATGGCTTAGCATTGATATTAAATTGTAGTACTGTGGCGGCTCCCAAGGGTCGGGCCATACCACTACCGACCCCTCGGCACGGGAATGGACCAGTCCAGGGGGGGCGGTCCGGTACTACGTATATAAGGACAAGGTTTTGGGCGCGAAGTGATTCCGTCTGATAACCGAGGAATAATAAAACAGAACGTCCCGAAATACCCGGCTTCTCGCCTTTATTTCGGGCCTCTTCCGACGCGCCACAGTACTTTGCAATAACTGTGTGCCCTTTTTTTTAACAGGAAGCTGTTACCATCGTGGTATTTGGCGTAGAGTTTTGTCTCAGGGTCTGGGCATCTGGCTGCTGCTGTCGATACAGAGGATGGAAAGGGCGCCTGAAGTTCATCAGAAAGCCATTATGTCTTCTAGGTCAGTAGTTGTTTTATTAACAGTCAACTAAAAACGGAAACTTTCTGTTAGATAAGTTAATGCAAAATTATTCTCACTGTTCAAGCTTGATCACTGTGATTGGTGATTGCTGACCAATGAGAGAAAGGATGGTAAATGCCTGCATTTAAATAGCTTATTATTTCATTCACATTGGGCAGCCCAGTGGCAAAGTTACTAGAGCTGCTGCCTCACAGCACCAGGGACCCAGGGTCGATCCTGGCCTTGAGTGTAGTCAGTGTGGAGTTTGCACATTCATCTTTTAACCATGTGGGTTTTCTCTGAGTATTCCGGTTTCCTTCTGCATCCCAAATACATGGGGGTTTGTGAGTTAATTGGCCTGTTTAAAAAAAAAAATGCCCCAGAAATGTATGGAGTGGACAAAAATGTGGGATAACACAGAACTCATGTGAACAGGTAATCAATGGTCGGCATTGACTCGCTAGGACGAAGGGCCAGTTTCCATGCTGTACCTCAGAACAGTCAACAGTGCCATCAAGATTGCTGGGGACGCAGAATGTGAGGAATGTTGTCAAAGTATACATTGAGATATAGATCAGCTACAGAAATGGGTGGGGAAATGGCAGATGGAATTTGTGATTTGTCATACATGGAAGAACTCAGCAGGTCAGGTGCACCTGGAGAGGGAATGGACAGGTGGCTTTTCAGGTTGGGACCCTTCTTCTGACTCAATGCTGTCCCTGTGGTACAATAAAAAAAAACATCAACTAAATGGTGCCCACAGAAGTCACACATTAACCTGTTGCCTAAGGGATAGATGCAGGCCCAATTACAGGATTGTGCTCTGGGATGTTTGATGTCCATTTGAGAGGATTATAGTTGCCAACTCAGTTGAAAGATGACAACACCAACAGCCCATCTGTATTGAACTGGAACGTCAGCCTAGTTCTTACAGGGCGTAACTGCACAACCTTCTCAATCTGGAGATGGTGCACTGTTGATGGATAGCCACCCATTGAAGAATCTGACTGAAGTTTTGACTCTCTTAGATTCAGTCTTCCTCACACTAGAGTATTTTCCTTGTACCTTTCCAGATATCATCGTCTTGATTGGTTCCATAGTGATTGTTGCCGTGGGCACGTTGCAGAACATTGTGGCGACGTCACTACGAAGCTTGCGATTTCTACAAATACTCCGCATGTTGCGGATGGACCGAAGGGGAGGCACTTGGAAACTTTTAGGTTCCGCAATCTGTTCACACAGCAAGGTAAGTAAGGATAGACACAAAAAGCTGGAGGAACTCAGTGGGACAGGCAGCATCACTGGAGAGAAGGAATGGGTGATGTTTTGGGTCGAGAGTCTGAAGAAGGGTCTTGACCCTGAAACGTCACCGATTCCTTCTCTCCAGAGATGCTGCCTGACCCACTGAGTTACTCCAGTTTTTGTGTCTATCTTCGGTTTAAACCAGCATCTGCAGTTCTTTCCCAAACAAGGTAAGTAAGGCCTTCAGAAACAGAATAAGGCTACATTGTTGCCTTACTGGTGAAACAGGTTCTGATTTAATACCTGATATTATTTATGTTTTTAGTTTTAGTTTGAGAGATACAGCACGGAAACAGGCCCTTCGGCCCACCGAGTCCGCGCCGGCCAGCGATCCCCGCACATTAACAATATCCTACACTATCCTAACCATTATGGTTACTGTCATTTTATTAACGGAGCTGAATATAGCAGCTGTTTTAATTTAACATAAATTCATCCCAGAACATCATGTGATGCAACGATAACAGAGGATACAAACAACGAGAAACTATACTTGGTATTTTGACCGATGCAAAGCGCCGGAGGAACTCAAGAGGTCAGGGCTATGGTCCGATGGGCAGTATGGGCATTGTGGAGGGAATGGGCAATATGGAGGCAGTATGGAGGCGATGGACGGGCAACGTTTCGAGTTGGGACCTTTCGTCAGACTGAATGGAGTAGGGGGAGAGAAAGCTGGAGGAGAGAGGCTGGGATGAGACAACGTCTGGCGAGTGACAGATACAAGTGACAAAGTTAGAGGTGAAAAGGAGACTAACGATTGTCAGATAAATAGAGTAGAGAATTTAGCCAAACTGGCTTGTTCAGAAATTGGGGTTGGTGGTGACAGACGAGGGATCCGAGCTTGGTAGATGGTGTGTGATTTGGCCACTTGGGCAATGTATGGAGGTGGAGGGAGGAGAGGGGAATTCAGCATTCTAGTGGTCCTAGAAGGAGTTGGTCTGGGTGAGATTATTCCTTAGAGATGTGATGAATGGGGGAGGGGGTGGGAAATCACAGGAGACAGAGGTTATGGGGAGAAGGCAGGAATCAGAGGTTATGGGGAGAAGGCAGGAGAGTGGGGTTAGGAGGGAGAGATAGATCAGCCATGATTGAATGGCGGAGAAGACTCGATGGCCGAATGGCCTGATTCTACTCCTATTCCTTATGACATGATCTTATGAGACGTTGATTTGGGGGAGATTATTCCTTGAGGATGCTATCACAACCTTGCGCGTGCTTATCCACTTGGAAGGAATTAATAGATCTCTCTCTTGTTTATCAGGAACTCATCACTGCCTGGTATATTGGTTTTCTATCACTCATTCTGGCCTCGTTCCTTGTTTACCTGGTTGAAAAAGATGATAATGCCCGGAACAGCACTCAGGACTTCAACACCTACGCGGATGCATTGTGGTGGGGTTTGGTAAGTGTTCAGTCTGGACGTTGAGAGGATATCTGGGCCTTTCTGGGACTGAGGGACTTTTGTTTCCTGTCTGCAAAATATTCTGGGACAGCCAATCTATCAAAAATCTCCAATCAACAAAAATAGAAACTGTAAATGCTCAATAGATCAACCAGCATCTGTTGGTTTAGTTTAGAGATACAGCGCAGAAACAGGCCCTTTCGTCCACCGGGTCTGCGCCGACCAGTGATCCCCGCACACTTGCACTGTCCCATACACTAGGGGCAATTTACAATTCTTACCAAAGCCAATTTACCTACAAACCTGTGCGTCTTTGGAATGTGGGAGGAAACCAGAGCACCTGGAAAAAAATCCATGCGGTCATAGGGAGCACATACAAAATCCGTACAGGCAAAACCCGGAATTTGAGAATTTGAGCACCCGGCCACAGTTTGAGAATAAGGGGTAGGCCATTTAGAACAGAGATGAGGGAAAACATTTTCAGTCAGAGAGTTGTGAATCTGTGGAATTCTCTGCCTCAGAGGGCAGTGGAGGCCAATTCTCTGAATACATTCAAGAGAGAGCTAGATAGAGCTCTTAAGGATAGCGGAGTCAGGGGGTATGGGGAGAAAGCGGGAACGGGGTACTGATTGAGAATGATCAGCCATGATCACATTGAATGGCGGTGCAGGCTCGAAGGGCCGAATGGCCTACTCCTGCACCTATTGTCTATTGTCTATTGGAATCAGGATCGAACCTAGGTCTTTGGTGCTGTAAGACAGCAACTTTACCGCTGTGCCACCGTGCCGCCAGTGGCGTATCTACGGTAAATAGCGCCTATGGCAAACACTGAAATTGCGCCACTGTCCAAATATCTGACAGGGACCAGGTAGGGCCCATCCTGTGCGTATTTGGGGGTTTAGTTTAGAGATACAGCACGGAAACAGGCCCTTTCAGCCCACCGGGTCCGCACCGAACAGCGAACCCCGCACATTAACACTATCCTATACCCACTAGGGACCATTATTACATTTACCAAGCCCATTAACCTACATACCTGAGTGTGGGAGGAAACCGAAGATCTCGGAGAAAACCCACGCAGGTCACGGGGAGAACGTACAAACACCGTGCAGACAGCGCCCATAGTCGGGATCGAACCCGGATCTCTTGCACTGCATTCGCTGTAAGGCGGCAACTCTACCACTGCGCCACCGTGCCGCCCACAGGTCCTACAGGTGCTACTGGTCCATCGCCGATTTTCCTGCAACCGGTGATCCAGCCCCCTCCCCCCCTATTAATCCGGACAGAGAGCGCACTTGAAATCTCCCCATGGAAGTCCTCCTTCCCCCCCCCAAAAAAAATGTTGTGCCCAGGCTGGTTGAGGCGGCCGATCTTGACCTCATCGGGACCTCCGTGCCAAGTGGTGGGTCGAATTTGCTCCCTGCGGCCGAGGCTCTGGAAATGTAAAATTGTCCCTTGTGTCACTGGCGCCCCCCTTCAAGTGGCGCCCAGGGCACGTGCCATACCTGCCATGCCCTAGATATACCACTGCCTGCCACCCCATCTGCTCTGAGAGGAATAGTTATTTTAGGCTGGAGACATTTAAAGCTCGTGGAAAATATATAATGGTCTGGGCTAAAAAAAGTAGAGGAGAAGCATTTTGAGACATTTAAAGACAGAAGAAAATAGAGCAAAGCATTGAGATTTGGGGAGGCAGCTCCCTGGTTTAACAGCATGGCACCAAGCGAAACAGCAGCTTTGACAATGTTAGAGGAGTGAATATATAAAGCCTGAAAGTAGCCTGTGGTAGAAAAATGCAACGGCAAAGATCCTGAGATCAATATCAGCAACAAAGTAGCCACCAAAGCCTGCCAAATTCCTAGTTGATAAATGAGTTGTCATTTATGGGGAGTGAAAATTGCAAGGCAAACATTGGAAAGACCGATATTTGAAAATGAGGGCATAATAAATCTGAATCTTGGTAATAGTAAGGGTGAGGCAATGAAATACGACATATTTGGAGTATGAAGGGAACATGGGATGCTCAGATGCACTGAAGCGCTAAACAAATATATTGCACCAGAAAAGGCAAGTGAGATCAAGGCAGGGGTTCACAACCTTTTTTTGTCCCGTTTACCCCTTTGCAACTTTTTGAAAGTAAATTTACCCCCACCCTGTTTTGTTCAGTAATTTGAGTTTACACTTCTACCATAATAAAGCAACTGACAAAGGGGACATTTTAAAATACTGTTTTGAACATTATTATTTTCAGTTCAAATAATAATAATAATAATAGCACATAAGAATGTTATTTCACTTATGAACAACTAATGATGAACAGATACCAGTATATCAGAGCCAAACACAGTCAGTATAAATCCAAAATCAACAAATTTACCCGCTGGGTAGGTGAAATTTACCCCAGGTTGGGAACCCTTGGATTAAGGGAATGTAAAAGTAACGGAGGCATAGAGGTTGATTTCAGTCTGTCCTTGTTGAGTTGGAAAAATATAAGCGTATTTGCTGAAAGACCATGTTAACACTGCATACTGTTCTGAAGACAATGGTGGCTCTAATTTATGAATGTGGGATGAATGAGGAATTATTTTATTCCTACAAAATAAAGCCACCTTTGCTATTCATTACTCGATTCTAGTGCAGATGATTATTTGATCACCAGTTGTTCGTGCATCTTAACGCTTTCATTCTTTAGACTTCTTTAGATACAGCGCAGAAACATGCGCTTCAGCCCACCGAGTCTGCCACGATCACGCCATACACTAACCTCTACACAGGGGGTAATTTTACAACTTACCAAAGCCAATTAACCTGCAAACCTATACATTTTTGGAGTGTGGGAGGAAACTGGGGTGCCCAGAGAAATCCATACAGTCACAGGGAGAACGTACAAACTCCATACGGACAGAATCCATAGTCAGGATGGAACCTGTAAGGCAGCAACTCTACATTTGCACCACTGTGCCGCCCATCTCCGCTATAAAAATACCCAATGACGGCCTCCACAGCCGTCTGCGGCAATGGATTCCACAGATTCACAACCCTCTGAATGAAAGAAATTCTCCTTTTATTCGGAGGCTGTGCCTCTGGTCCTGGACTCACTCAGTAGTGGAAACATCCTCTCTGCATCTACTCTACCCAGGCCTGTAAGTATTCAGTACGTTTCAATGCGATCCCCCCCTCATCCTTCCAAACTCCAGTGAATACAGGCCCAGTGCCGTCAAAAGGTGCTCACATGTTAACCCAATCATCCTTGGTATTATTCTCATAAACCTCCTCTGGAACCTCTCCAATGGCAGCACATCCCTCCTCAGATACAGGGCCCAATTCTGTGATTCAATCAATATTGCGTTTTACACCATATTCAGACATAATTGTGAAGTGGGTATTATAATTTACTTCACTCTCCTGGCTGCACATGTTAAGCTGCAGAGAGGAGATCCCAAGGTGTTTGGCTTGCACTTGAATTAACATGGTTCAGTCATTACCTCATTGTACTTTCTTTAAAAACTACTCATCCGTAGCCTTTCACAAAAGGCTAACAGCAAAATATGGAGAAGAAATTAAAAAAAGACTAATTGAATACACAAAGCAGAGATCCAATATGCAACTGTGCCACCAAACAATTTAAGTTGACCTTTGCAATCCAAGGTCAATGACTTTCAAGGCGGCAAGTGACGCAGCGGTAGAGTTGCAGCCTTTCAACACCAGAGACCCGGGTTCGTTCCTACAGGTGCTGTCTATATGGAGTTTGTACGTTCTCCCTGTGACCAATGTGGGTTTTCTCTGGGAACTCCGGTTTCCTCCCACACTCCAAACACCAAAGATGTAGAGGTTTGTAGGTTCATTGGCTTGGTAAAATTGTAAATTGTCCCTTGTGTGTGTAGGATAGTGTTAGTGTATGGGTATAGCTGGTCAGCGTGGACCCGATAGGCCGAAGGGCCTGTTCCTGCACTGTATCTCTAAACTAATCTACATTAAACCTTATTACTGATCTCCTTACTTGGGCGGTCAGTGATCAGACTTGCAGCATTCTGAGTGGATCGGGATTCCATCTATCACTGGGCAGCAATTAAAAGAGTGCAAGCACTTCAGAACCATATCTGAAGTGGTTGGCACAGTGGTGCATCAGGTTGAACTGCTGCCTCACAGCACCATAGGCCCACGTTCTATCCTAACCTCAGGTGCTGTCTGTGTGGAGTTTGCAAGCTCTCCCTGTCACCACGTGGGTTTTCTTCGATTTCTACACTTTCCTCCCACATCCCAAAGACGTGCAGGTTAATTGGTCTCTGTAAATTGCCCCAAGTGTGTGGGGAGTGGATGAGAAATTGGGATCACCTAGAACCAGTGTGAACAGGTGGTCGATGGTAGGCATGGATTGTGGGCCGAAGGGCCTGTTTTCATGCTGTATCTTTAAAGTAAACTAAACTAGTTGTTGTTCCACACCTGGGCACATGAATGGAAACTCAAGGAATAAATAAAATGGGGAACTAGGAGTATAACTACCTATACTCCTATATTTGACCACTGCTAGTTCCTTCCCATTGTTGTTATAAAATTCCAGTGCACTTAAATTTTATGGGGTTGATGTCCCAGATCACATACGAATTACCAATGAGAAGGTATTGGCGGTTCTAAAGCACATTAAGGTGAATATAACATCCAGGCCTGACCAAGTACATCCTTGAACCTTGTAGGAAGGTAAACTGGAAATTGCAGAGGCCCTTGCAGATATATTTGCATCAGTTTCCACTAGTGGGAGAGTCTAGGACCAGAGGCCATAGCCTCAGAATAAAATGACACCCCTTAGGAACAAGATGAGGAAATTCTTTAGTCAAAGGGTGGTGAATCTGTGAAATTCATTGCCACAGAAGGCTGTGGAGGCCAAGTCAGTGGATATTTTTAAGGCAGAGATTCGCAATATCATATATATACAGCCGGAAACAGGCCTTTTCGGCCCTCCAAGTCCGTGCCGCCCAGCGATCCCCGTACATTAACACTATCCTACACCCACTAGGGACAATTTTTACATTTACCCAGCCAATTAACCTACATACCTGTACGTCTTTGGAGTGTGGGAGGAAACCGAAGACCTCGGAGAAAACCCACGCAGGTCACGGGGAGAACGTACAAACTCCTTACAGTGCAGCACCCGTAGTCAGGATCGAACCTGAGTCTCCAGCGCTGCATTCGCTGTAAAGCAGCAACTCTACCGCTGCGCTACCGTGCCGCCCTGTGCCAATATGTTAGCTCTCATTGCTGTGCAATAACTTGCTGTCTTGATTGCACTGTACACTGCCTTGATCGTATTGTAATTGTTTTGTCTATATTGTATTAGAGGTCAGTTTGTTTAATTCAGTAGATTAGGTTTAGCTTGTTATGGATAAAGGTTTATCCTTTGTACTGTCTGCTGTGTGTGATTGCATCATCTGGACTGCTTTAATTTCGCTGTACTTTGTGTAGTGACAATAAAGGTTTTTACATTTTTACATTTACATAAATTCTTAATTGGTACGGATATCAGAGGTTATGGGGAGAAGGCAGGAGAGTGAGGTTGAGAGGGATAGATCAGCCATGATTGAATGGTGGAGTAGACTTGATGGGTCGAATGGCCTAATTCTGCTCCTATCACTTGTGAACTATCTTTAGCCACAGGTGAATTTCTGGAAGGTGAATTGAGCTACATCCCAACACTACCCATAATAGAGAATGAAAAATGAGCTATCTGAGCCTGTGTTTGTCAGCACCTTTGAGTGAGTGGTTTTAATACTGTTAGTTCAATCGTGCCGGATAAATAGCTGCAAGTTATCCCAGTTCACAATAGGTTCTGACTCAGTCAATCACCGAGGCAATTGTCCAGTAGCACAATTCTTGCCATTGAGAAAGGAAACAGGATAAGATCAAGACTTGAAAGGAAATGTCCAGCTTTGGTACAAGGATGGAAAGGTTGTCTGTGAAGATACAGATTGTTCTTTCATGTTGCTATCAACCTGACATGTTATTGGAGGCCTCAGTGGAAAACCAGTGCTGCCTCCTTGGAAGGTAGCCCTACTAGAAAGAGCAGTCAGCAGAGTAAGTGCTTCAGAAGGAACTGCGGATGTCAGTTTACACCGAAGATAGACACAAAATGCTGGAGTAACTCAGCAGGACAGGCAGCATAAGTCATAAGGTCATGTGATAGGAGTAGAATTAGTCCATTTGGCCCATCGTCTACTCTGCCATTCAATCGTGGCTGATCTATCTCTCCCTCCTAACCCCATTCTCCTGCCTTCTCCCCATAACCTCTGACACCTGTACTGATCAATCTCCGGAGAAAAAGGAATAGGTGACATTTCGGGTCAAGACATTTCTTCAGAGTAAGTGTTTGATTGGGGCAGAAGGAGCAACATTACATGTCTGGGCCATACAAAAAAAGAACAAGGGAATCATTTTTATAGACGTTCTCCCCTCCCTAAACACCTATCTTGAGCTGGAAACCTTTGCTCTGGTCCCTCTGACTTTGAATTCCTTTTATAGAAGATTTCATCTCAGTGCTCATACATGGCTATCTTGATAAGCAGTGAAAAGATTCTATTGATATTTTCTTTGCTGTGTTTAGAGAGGCATAGTAATGATTAGTAACATGTCAGGGGTTATGGGGAAAAGGCAGGAGAATGGGGTTGAGAAGGATAGATAGATCAGCCATGATTGAATGGTAGAGTAGACTTGATGGGCTGAATGGCCTAATTCTGCTCCTCGAACTTATGAATAAATAGGATAGACAGTCAGAACCCTTTTTCCAGGGTGGAAATGTCCATTAGCATATAGCGTAGCTATAAGTTGAGAGGGGGAATGTTTAATGGACACGTGTGTGTAGCAAGTTTTTTACACAGAGGGTGGTGGGGGTCTGGAACACATTGCCAGGAGTAATGCTGGAGGCAGATATGATAGTGGTGTTTCAGAGGTTTTTAGACAGGCACATGGAAGTGCAGGGAAGAGAGGGATATGAATCATGTACAGGCAAATGAGATTAGTTTAACTTGTTATCATGTTCGGCACAAACAATGTGGGCCGAAGGGCCCATTCGTGTGCTGCACTGTTCGATGCTATTTATAACCATGAAAATATACATTATTTAATTTCTTAATTTTTGCAGCAAACCCTTGATTTTATTTATTTTCTTTCAGCCTTGATGCATCTGACCTTCTGAACCTTTCCCATGGTTTCCTATAATGGGAACTTAATAGATCACTTATGTCTAGATCAAGTTTTGTACAGATATGGCATTGCTTCCTTGTATTTTAGTTCCATTAGAGAGAAAATGAGCAATCCTATTAATGCATATTCTGCAGACTTTTGGATGCCAGGAAGTGTTATTGGAGCATAAAGGAGCATTAAAGAAACATTTAGGAGAGAGGGAATGGGTGACGTTTCGGGTCGAGACCCTTCTTCAAGAAGGGTCTTGACCCGAAACGTCACCCATTCCCTCTCTCCTGGATGCTGCCTGACCTGCTGAGTTACTCCAGCATTTTGTGATACCTTCGATTTGTACCAGCATCTGCAGTTATTTTTATACACGTTAAAGAAACATAGGTAGTATAAGAAGATAACTGCAGATGCTGGTACAAATCGAAGGTTTTTATTCACAAAATGCTGGAGTAACTCAGCAGGTCAGGCAGCATCTCGGGAGAGAAGGAATGGGTGACGTTTCGGGTCGAGACCCTTCTTCAGACTGATGTGGGAAACATAGGTGACTGGGCAAGACGTAATGGAACGGTGGTAAAAAAGAGATTTTAATAATGATTCAATGCCGTGTGCAAATCCCATCACAGCTGTTGCGAATGTATATTCGGTTAATCAGAGTACAAAACTAGAACTTGAAACACTGATCTTGAAACCACCAGATCGCTGCAAACACCATCAGTACGTGGAGCAGACAAAATGTGTAGGAAGGAACTGCAGGTGCTGGTTTACACTGAAGATAGACACAAAGTACTGGAGCATCTCAGTGAGTCTGGCAAGCATCTCTGAAGAAAAGGAATAGGTGACATTTCGGGTTGAGACCCTTTATCGGACGGTCTGATCAAGGGTCTCGACCTGAAACGTTCACCTATTCCTTTTCTCCAGAGATGCTATCTGACCCGCTGAGTTACTCCAGCATTTTGCGTCTATCTTCAGGTTTAGTAATGTCCTTTAGATGATCCAGCCTGGTCATTATCCGACTCCAGAAATAAAACTATGTAGTCGACTCTAGACTGCCCACAGTAATTGCTTATTAGCACTCAGCTCAAAAGCTGTTAGAGATCAGCAATGGAATAGGAAGGAGTCGTGTTATATTTATGTAAAGGTCTAATTAGACTGTAGGCACAAAAGACGACAGTCTGAAAGAGCTGGACGAACTCAGAAGGCAGCATCAGTGGAGGGAAATGGACAGATGATGTTTCAAGTTGAGACCCTTTTTCAGACTGGGAATCCTGTCATAAAACCATCAGCCTGGAGAAGGGTCCCAGTCCAAAGCTACTCCTGTCCATTCCCCTCCACAGACACCGCCTGGCCTGCTGAGTTTCTTCAGCATTCTGAGATTTTTTTGGCTTTAATTAGACTGTTTCTGGAGCAGTATATTCAGTCCTGGGATCTGTGCTCATGAAGAGTATATTGAGTTTCAAGTGAGTCAGATTCAGATTACGGTAGAATGTTGGCACAAGAGACTGCAAATCCTGGAATCTGTAGGAAAAAAACAGGGGAGCTGCTGGAGGCAATCGGCAGGTCAGGCAACACCTGTGGAGGGAATGGACCAGACAACATTTTATGTTGCGATCTTCAGTCCAGCTTCAGTGAACATAAACACAAAATGCTGGGGTAACTCAGCGGGGCAGGCAGCATCTGCGAAGAGAAGGAATGGGTGACGTTTCGGGTCGAGTCCCTTCTTCAGTCTGCTTCAGTGGTTCAATGATTTCTCTATTGTCACATGTACCAGGTACAGTGAAATACATTTTCTGCATACAGCTCTTGCAAGACTATCCCCATGCATAAGTACAAACGCCCCGGTCAGAACAGAACAGCCCACTGAGTCCATATGCAAGAGGCACCATCTTGGCGCCATTTTACAATCCTCGCTGCAGCTTTGCAGTCGTCACCTCCATTTCAGTCTTTCCGTGTCCCGATGTCCCTCTCCATGCCTTCCCCTCTTCAGACCATGTTCCCCAGGGGGTGTCTCCACAACCGGCCTCAAGGGCACAGAAGGCAAGACCCCCCCCTGGTTCTTCTCACCGGGCCACTGGAGGGTCTCAACCTGAAACATCGACTGTCCATTTCCCTCCACAGATGCTGCCTGACCCGCTGAGTTCCTCCAGCAGTTCTCATTTTAATCTCTGCGACAGAACGTTACTAGAATTGGAAAGGTTACAGCACGGGGACGAGTAATAAATCCGCACTTGTATTCCATGAATTAAGGACAGATGTAAGCGAGGTGTTTGAAATAATTGAAGGATTTCATGGGGTTAGGTGGAAATAAATCATTTATTCCATTGAGTGAGTCACCAATGAGAAGAAAATCCTAGGTAGCACAATAAGATCATACTGGAGAGATGTCAGAAAGTATAAGAAGGAACTGCAGATGCTGGTTTAAACCGAAGATAGATACAAAAAGCTGGAGTAATTCAGCGGGACTGAGAGCATCTCTGGAGAGAAGGCCTGAAGAAGGGTCTCGACCCGAAACCTCACCCATTCCTTCTCTCCAGAGATGCTGCCTGCCCCGCTGAGTTACTCCAGCTTTTTGTGTCTCTCTTCTGTCAGAATGTATATCTTGACACAGTGGCAAGTGGAATTCTGGAACTTCCCCATACAATTAGATCCAGTGAGGATTTTAGAAGTGAAATCAATTAGCATTTGTTTGGTGTCGGGATTATCTGTGCTGGAAAACGTAGATGGAGTTGACATTCAGAAAGCCCATGAATGAATGAATGAATGAATGAGGACTTGCGGCTTACTTACGGGTGGCATGGTGGCACAGTGGCAGAGTTGCTGCCATAGAGCGCATGCAGCGCCGGCGACCTGGGTTCGATCCCGACAGCGGGTGCTGTCTGTATGGAGTTTGTACCTTCTCCCCGTGACTGCGTGGGTTTTCTCCGAGATCTTCGGTTTCCTCCCACACTCCAAAGACATACAAGTATGTAGGTAAATTGGCTTGGTAAATGTAAAAATTGTCCCAGTGCGTGTAGGATAGTGTTAATATGCGGGGATCGCTAGTCTGCACAGACTTGGGGCAAAGGGCCTGTTTCCACACTGTATCTCTAAACTAAACTAAACTACTTGTGATTCTGGGATTTAGTTACTGGGCATTTTTAAGAAGACTGGGCTTCTAAAGGACAATATGTAACAGCAAGAACTGCCCTTGTGTACTAGCAGTAGACTGAAGCACATTTGGTGATGTCCATGGACTATCCTGATCACACAAAGTGTGGGTTTCATTCTGTGCCAAGACTCAGCGAGGCGTGGAGTATTAGTGTCCGTGAATGAGTTAATTATTCCGGGCCCTTTCAGAGGACTCTGTAAAACAGGAGATTGGAATTGCACCCATTCCAGCTTTTCAACGAACTGTCCAACTAAGTCCCACTAGCCATTACCCTCAAATCAGGATAATTAGTGCTCTTTTTGGACATGTACAACTGCCTTGTGAACGTTATTGTGCGACCTGATTTCAGTGTATTTCTGTCACAGTTGCAGACCTAAACAACCACGTATGTGAAGATATCTCTCCTTGCTTTTAGTATTTGTGCCAATTGTTTTCAATACATTTACAGTATAAAGCAGGAATACTATAGTACCAGAACACGTCTGATCAAGGGTCACCTATTCCTTTTCTCCAAAGATGCTGCCCGGCCCGCTAAGTTACTCCAGCATTTTGTGTCTATTCCAGAATAGTTTAATGATTAATACGTGGGTAATGGGGAGAAGGCAGGAAAATGGGGTTGAGAAAGAAAGATAGATCAACTGTGATTTAATGGTCTAATTTTGGTTCCTTTGACTCATGAACTTATGAATAAAATTCAGGAACAGGAACTCGGGCCTTTGTATTCTGTGGGACTTGAAGCCAACTGCAGTTACCCATCCACCAGCTCACTGTGGGAACAAGGAACTGCAGATGCTTTTTATACACTAAAGTGCTGGAGTAACTCGGCGGGTAATTCTCACTGTGGTAACCAGCTCACTGTGTTCAGATACCAGCCCAGGGTGAGGATTGGAACTGGAATCTCTTTCATCTAATGGCTTACAATGAGGATGTATGAAGCTTTAGTGGTCACAGCTCCGTAACATGGATTGATGGCAAAATCAAACCCTTGTGAGCTATCCGAACTGATGTTGCCTACAAAAATTTCAAAGGATTGGAGGCAGTAAGCAGCAGTTAAACCATTTGATGTGAAATTCATGGCAACAGTTCTTACCTGAGATTCTAATGGAAACATAGAGCCCAAAACCATTTTTACTTCTGATAGTGCAGTAAATATGTAATCCCTGCATTTTCTGGTATATGCAGCTACATTTATATGCAGTGTGAAGTGCAGATATTCATTTACACCACGCTTCCACGGCAAGGCCACCTCGACAAGGATGAGTCTTACCCTGGACATTCCCTCTTCTCCCCTCTCCATCAGGCAAGAGATACAAAAATGTGAAAATGCATACCCCCAGATTCAGGGACAGTTTCATCCCAGCTGTTATCGGGCATTTGAACTATCCTATCACCAATGAGAGAAGTCCTGATCTATCATCTACCTTATTTGAGACCCTCGGACTATCTTTAGTTTGTCTTTAGTTTATCTTCCACTAATGCATTATTCCCTTTACCCTGTAACTGTATCCTGTGGGTGGCTTAATTGTAATCATGTACAGTCTTTCCGCTGACTGGGTAGCATGCAAGAAAACAGCTTTTCACTGTACCCCCGGTACACGTGACAATAAGCTAAACTAAACTAAACTTCCATTCTCACTGTATCAGGGATTTCTAGAGGTAGCTCAATTGCTTTTGTTAATGTGTGACTTTTCTTTTGTGTAGATTACTCTGACTACAATCGGCTACGGTGACAAGACTCCAAAGACATGGGCAGGTCGTCTGTTGGCCGCGATGTTTGCACTTGTGGGAGTGTCATTCTTTGCATTGCCAGCTGTAAGTACCATTGTTTAATGCTAAAGCATGAAAAATACCCAAACATATATCGGATATTAGGACCAACAGAATCAAAGGGTATGGGGAGAAAGCAAGAACGGGGTACTGATGCGAGATGATTAGCTATGATCATATTGAATGGCAGTGCTGGCTCGAAGGACCGAATGGCCCACTCCTGCACCTATTTTCAATGTTTCCATGTTTCTATATCCATTGTGGGCATGACATTGCCTCAAGTCTGCAAAGACAAATGATAAAACATGGATGCAAATATGAATGTAACAGTTCCGCCCAGGAGGAAAAGCCATTTGGTGATAAAGCCTCCCAGGTTCACTGGCTTTTAATTGTTTTTTTTAAATGTAGCTGAAAGAAAGGTTCCATATATTAATTTCATTAGTCAGTGATTTTTATATGTTAGCTCTCAGAAAGGTGATGGATGTTCTTGCTGTTGGAGCAGGCAGCTCAGTCACCGTCATGACTTGGGACTATGCTGCTCTTTCTTCAATAAGACACAATTGTTCTAAGTCTTTCCTGATCTCCCACTGGAACTCTGTCAAGAAATTAACGTTTACCAAAGAAACAGCAGAAGATGGTTGTTTTCAGCTTTTGATGCTTTTTCACTAGGTCATTTTCACATCCATCTACATTCACTAGGTCATTTTCACATCCATCTACATTCACTAGGTCATTTTCACATCCATCTACATTCTTTCCTCTAGCTTCACAATTCTCACCTCTTCTTTACTTATCTCACACCTTTTGTATTTTCATCTCTGGCTTTGGTCCTACCATGTACCTGTTAAAAAATAACCTTCACCTATATCCACGTAGGGGTCTCGACCAGAAACGTCGCCTATCCAAATTCCCTGAAGATACTGCCTGACCCGCTGAGTTACTCTAGCACTTTGTGTCCACTTATTACTAGCCAGTCTTTGTCCTGCCCCTCCTCTCTTCCAGCTTTCTTCCCCCCCCCCCCCCCCCCCCCCACCACAATTAGTCTGAAGAAGGGTCCCGACCCAAAACGTCACCTGGCCATCTTCTCCAGAAATGCTGCCTGACCCGCTGAGTTACACCAGCACTTTGTGTCTTTTTTAGATTATATTTCGGGTTGGGACCCTTACTCAGACTAAGGGCATATCGACTTGGTCGAAACCCAACATAAAATGTGTCTGTCCATTTCCCTCCATTGATGCTTCCTGACGTGCTGAGTTCCATACATTAGTTTCTTTATTGCTCACTCCCCAGAGCACCTGTCCTCCAGTTTGCAAACCAACGATCTTGAAATCATGGATCAGGAAATGGGATATTGTTAAGGGGAAATAAATTCAATGTAAACATATAGACGGTACTATCACAACATTTAAAAAAACATTTGGAAAGATACATGGATAGGATAGGTTTGGAGTGATATGGGCCAAACACCGGCAGGTGGGACTAGTGCAGATGGGCCATCTACACTTTTGACTGTTCTTGAGACAGGGCCTCTGAAACGTCACCCATTCCTTCTCTCCAGAGATGCTGCCTGTCCCGCTGAGTTACTCCAGCATTTTGCATCTATCTTTGGTTTAAACCAGCATCTTGTAGTTCCTTCCTACTGATAGTTTTCCAATATTTCCATTTAACTTCTTACAAAAAAGCCGGTGCATTGGTTCCCTGTGAGACGAGTTAGTATTCCTGACTACTGTTGTCAGTAGAAGGGTCTCAACCCGAAATGTCAGCTATTCCTTTTCTCCAGCGATGCTGCCTGACTCGCTGAGTTACTCCAGCTTTTTGTGCCTATCTGCTATTTCCTTCATCTTGTTTAAGGTTAATCCAAGGGAACTGGTGTCCTGGAGGCCAGATTAATAATCTATAAAATTTAAATGCTAATAAAATAAAAAGATGGGCGGCACGGTAGCGCAGCGGTAGTGTTGCTGCTTTACAGCGAATGCAGCGCCGGAGACTCAGGTTCGATCCTGACTACGGGTGCTGCACTGTAAGGAGTTTGTACGTTCTCCCCGTGACCTGCGTGGGTTTTCTCCGAGATCTTCGGTTTCCTCCCACACTCCAAAGACGTACAGGTATGTAGGTTAATTGGCTGGGTAAATGTAAAAATTGTCCCTAGTGGGTGTAGGATAGTGTTAATGTACGGGGATCGCTGGGCGGCACGGACTTGGAGGGCCGAAAAGGCCTGTTTCCGGCTGTATATATATGATATGATATGATGATGATAATGTGGAATAAAAATCTGGCATTCGTATCAGTAATGATGTAAAAAATGAATCAGGTTGAACTGATATAATTCGGGAGAGGAAATCTGTTTTGTTCATACTTTGGTCTATATTTGACTCCAGACCCATTGTAATGGGGTTGAACAGAGCAACAGTGCTGGAGAAACTCAACGAGCCGGGTGCAGCATTTGGACCCGAAAAGCCGTCTATCCATTTTCTCTCCACACGCTGCTGCCTGACCCGCTAACTTCCTCCAGCACTTTGTGCTTTGCTCAAGATTCTGGCACCTGCAGCTTCTTATTGAGTCTTAACTGGCCTCTGGAATGGAGAGAGCAAACCACTCGATTGAAGGTTAATAAATACTGCCCCTTGGCAACAACACACTGACATCCACGACAACAATTATTTAAAAAGGACTTCCTATTCCATCCCGTTCCAAATTCTAACAAACAACCAGCATTCCAAAACTGCTGTACGCTTTTCACGTGGGCTGGCATATGTTTTACCTATTCCCATTTTATTCCCGATTTACAGTGTTTGTGCTTGTTGTTCTGATGCCATGCACATTTGGAATGTTATTCTACAGCTCCCTCATGTGGAGATACTAAGGCACTGCATGAGAAACCTGCATGAGAATTAATCTCAGGAGTCAGTCTCCTGAACAATTTTAAAAGTTCCCAGCACAGGCATTGATTCCTAAGGCAAAAGATAAATTAGTACTACTGTTCCTCATGAAGCAGGGCTGGATGATCATACGTGGCCAGCTTGATACTTCCCTGAGCCTCACCTGAATGCACACGTATTTCTCCAACAATCCCGCCCATCTCTCCTCCTCCCTCCGTCCCTTTCCACCTCTTTCCTTGCCTCTGGCTCCATATTTCCTACCTCTTCTCTCTTTATCTCCTTATCCCACTGACTTTTGTCCTTTTATCTATGGTCTATGTTCAACCATTTATTTGCCAATCAATTCCACCCACCTATCACTTTGTCCTGCCGCCACCTCTCTTCCAGCTTTCTCCCCACTATTACAATCAGCCTGAAACATAAAAACATAGAAACATAGAAAATAGGTGCAGGAGTAGGCCATTCGGCCCTTTGAGCCAGCACCGCCATTCAATATGATCATGGCTGATCATCCAAAGTCAGTACCCCGTTCCTGCTTTCTCCCCAAATCCGTTGATTTCATTAGAGCTCTATCTAACTCTCTCTTGAATACACCTCTCTTGAAGAAGGGCCCCTGACCTGAAACGTATCCTATTCATTTCCTGCCTGACCCGTTGAGTTACTCCAGCACTTTGTGTACTTTTTTATCATTCTGTACGTCCTAGAAAATAGACAATAGACAATAGGTGCAGGAGTAGGCCAACAGCCACATGGGCACTGTAGAGAAGAAGCTGCTACTGAACCTGGACTCTATTGTTTTCAGGATCCTTTACCTTCTTCATGATGGCAGAAGTGAAATGAGTGTGTGGCCAGGGTAGTGTGGGTCGCAGATGTAGGTTAATTGGCTGGGTAAATGTAAAAATTGTCCCTAGTGGGTGTAGGATAGTGTAAATGTATGGGGATCGCTGGGCGGCACGGACTTGGAGGGCCGAAAAGGCCTGTTTCCGGCTGTATATATATGATATGATGATATGATGATGATGTTAGCTGCCTTTTCAAGGCAGCGACTTGTAGATCCCTTTGATGTTGGGGAGATCAGTTGGACTGGGCAGCATTCACCACTTTTTGCAATCTTGTTGGTGCTCACTGTTAAGGTAGAGAGTAGCAGCAGCAGTCAGGTCGTTAATGGGGGTCATACAGGAGGTTAGCAAGTGGTCGGCAGCACAGGCTGACAGATTGGTGGTTGGGACTACACGGGAGAGAGAGGGAGAGACAGAGATTGTGCAGGCCATCTCATGACATAGGGAGTGACTGTAGGGGGCCTAAAGGACAATAGACAATAGACAATAGACAATAGGTGCAGGAGTAGGCCATTCAGCCCTTTGAGCCAGCACCGCCATTCAATGCGATCATGGCTGATCACTCTCAATCAGTACCCCGTTCCTGCCTTCTCCCCATACCCCCTCACTCCGCTATCCTTAAGAGCTCTATCCAGCTCTCTCTTGAAAGCATCCAACGAACTGGCCTCCACTGCCTTCTGAGGCAGAGAATCCCACACCTTCACCACTCTCTGACTGAAAAAGTTCTTCCTCATCTCCGTTCTAAATGGCCTACCCCTTATTCTTAAACTGTGGCCCCTTGTTCTGGACTCCCCCAACATTGGGAACATGTTTCCTGCCTCTAATGTGTCCAATCCCCTAATTATCTTATATGTTTCAATAAGATCCCCCCTCATCCTTCTAAATTCCAGTGTATACAAGCCCAATCGCTCCAGTCTTTCAACATACGACAGTCCCGCCATTCCGGGAATTAACCTAGTGAACCTACGCTGCACGCCCTCAATAGCAAGAATATCCTTCCTCAAATTTGGAGACCAAAACTGCACACAGTACTCCAGGTGCGGTCTCACCAGGGCCCGGTACAACTGTAGAAGGACCTCTTTGCTCCTATACTCAACTCCTCTTGTTATGAAGGCCAACATTCCATTGGCTTTCTTCACTGCCTGCTGTACCTGCATGCTTCCTTTCAGTGACTGATGCACTACGACACCCCAGATCTCGTTGAACATCCCCTCTTCCTAACTTGACACCATTCAGATAATAATCTGCCTTTCTATTCTTACTTCCAAAGTGAATAACCTCACACTTATCTACATTAAACTGCATCTGCCATGTATCCGCCCACTCACACAACCTGTCCAAGTCACCCTGCAGCCTTATTGCATCTTCCTCACAATTCACACTACCCCCCAGCTTAGTATCATCTGCAAATTTGCTAATGGTACTTTTAATCCCTTCATCTAAGTCATTAATGTATATCGTAAATAGCTGGGGTCCCAGCACCGAACCTTGCGGTACCCCACTGGTCACTGCCTGCCATTCCGAAAGGGACCCATTTATCCCCACTCTTTGCTTTCTGTCTGTCAACCAATTTTCTATCCATGTCAGTACCCTACCCCCAATACCATGTGCTCTAATTTTGCCCACTAATCTCCTATGTGGGACCTTGTCGAAGGCTTTCTGAAAGTCGAGGTACACCACATCCACCGACTCCCCTGTCAATTTTCCTAGTTACATCCTCAAAAAATTCCAGTAGATTTGTCAAGCATGATTTCCCCTTCGTAAATCCATGCTGACTCGGAATGATCCTGTTACTGCTATCCAAATGCTCAGCAATTTCGTCTTTTATAATTGACTCCAGCATCTTCCCCACCACTGATGTCAGACTAACTGGTCTATAATTACCCGTTTTCTCTCTTCCCTCCTTTCTTAAAAAGTGGGATAACATTTGCTATCCTCCAATCCACAGGAACTGATCCTGAATCTATAGAACATTGAAAAATGATCTCCAATGCTTCCACTATTTCTAGAGCCACCTCCTTAAGTACCCTGGGATGCAGACCATCAGGCCCTGGGCATTTATCAGCCTTCAGTCCCATCAATCTACCCAAAACCATTTCCTGCCTAATGTGGATTTCCTTCAGTTCCTCCATCACCCTAGGTTCTCCGGCCCCTAGAACATTTGGGAGATTGTGTGTATCTTCCTCAGTGAAGACAGATCCAAAGTAACGGTTTAACTCGTCTGCCATTTCTTTGTTCTCCATAATTCCCCTGCTTCTGTCTTCAAGGGACCCACATTTGCCTTGACTATTTTTTTCCTCTTCACGTACCTAAAAAAACTTTTGCTATCCTCCTTTATATTATTGGCTAGTTTACCCTCGTACCTCATCTTTTCTCCCCGTATTGCCTTTTTAGTTAACTTTTGTTGCTCTTTAAAAGAGTCCCAATCCTCTGTCTTCCAACTCTTCTTTGCTATGTTATACTTCCTCTCCTTAATTTTTATGCTGTCCTTGACTTCCCTTGTCAGCCACAGGTGTCTCTTACTCCCCTTAGAGTCTTTCCGCCTCTTTGGGATAAATTGATACTGCAACCTCTGCATTATTCCCAGGAATACCTGCCATTGCTGTTCTACCGTCTTCCCTGCTAGGGCCTCCTTCCAGTCAATTTTGGCCAGCTCCTGCCTCATGCCTCTGTAATCCCCTTTGCTATACTGTAATACTGACACTTCCGATTTTCCCTTCTGCCTTTCCATTTGCAGAGTAAAACTTATCATGTTGTGATCACTGCCTCCTAATGGCTCTTTTACCTCTAGTCCCCTTATCAGATCAGGATCATTACACAACACTAAATCCAGAATTGCCTTCTCCCTGGTAGGCTCCAGTACAAGCTGTTTTAAGAATCCATCTCGAAGGCACTCTACAAACTCTCTTTCCTGGGGTCCATTTCCAACCTGATTTTCCCAGTCTACCTGCATGTTGAAATCTCCCATAACCACCGTAGCATTTGACAGGCGGTGTTTCAGGTTGGGTACTTTCTTTCGACAGATTGTAGGGGGGGGGGGAGCTGGAAAAGGGGTGGGGTGGAACAAAGCCTGGCAAGTGATTGGAGGATAAAAACGATTATAAGATCATAAGAGATGGGAGCAGAATTAGGTCATACGGCCCATCAAGTCTACCCCGCCACTCAATCATGGCTGATCTATCTCTCCTTCCTAACCCCATTCTCCTGCCTTCTCCCCATAAACTCTAACACCCGTACTAATCAAGAATCTATCTATATCTGCCTTAAATATATCCACTGATTGTTCCACAGCCTTCTGTGGCAAAGAATTCCACAGATTCACTGCCCTCTGACTAAAGAAATTTCTCCACATCTCCTTCCTAAAAGAATGTCCTTTAATTCTGAGGCTATGACCTCTAGTCCTAGGCTCTACCACTGGTGGAAACATCTTCTGCAAATCCACTCTCTCCAAGCTTTTCACTGTTCTGTACGTGTCAATGAGGTCCCCCCTCATTCTTCTAAACTCCAACGAGTACAGGCCCATTGCTGGCAACACTCATCATATGTTAACCTACTCAGTCCTGGGATCATTCTTGTAACCAAAAAGATATTTTGGTACCACGCGATTCACCACAGTGCGGCTCAGTGGCACGACGCCAGAGTTGTCGCCTTACAGTGCCAAAGACCCAGGTTCAATCCTGACTAAGGTGCTGTCTCTACTTTATATTAGCACACAATTAAAATTGCAATTACTAATGTTGCTGCACCTTCGATATGAATATTGTTGTTTTATTGAATGTATTTTCATCTTTTACATGAATTAATTAACCATAAAGTTGCTTGATTCCGTTTCTCTTTGCAACATCTCTTGATGTTTATTTCTTTTTAAGGGCATTCTTGGTTCAGGGCTGGCTCTTAAAGTACAGGAGCAGCATCGCCAAAAGCATTTTGAGAAAAGACGAAATCCTGCAGCAAGCTTGATCCAGGTGTGCTGGTGCAGCATTGGGAAACTGTTAAGTTGCAAAAACATGTTGAAATCAATATTTAGAATGCACTCTACATTAAAGTTCATAACTTCACACGTCATAGAAGCAGAATTTGGCTATTCAGCCCATCGAGTCTACTCTGCTTTTCAATCATGGCTGATTTATTTTTTCCTCTCAACCCCATTCCCCTGAATTCTTCCCGTAACCTTTCACACTCTTACGAATCAAGAATCTGTCAACCTCCGCTTTAAAAATACCCAAAGACATGGCCTTCACAGCCATCTGTGGAAATGAATGCCACAAATTCACCACCACAAATTCATAAAGAAATTCTTCCTCATCTCCTTTCTAAAGGTACATCCTTTTATTCTGAGGCTGTGCCCTCTGGTCCTAGACTCTCCCACTAGTGGAAACATCCTCTCCACATCCACTCTATCCAGGCCTTTCACTATTCGGTAAGTTTCAGTGAGGTCCCCCCCCTCATCTTTCTAAACTCCAGCGAGTGCAGGCCCAGAGCCATTAAACGCTCATCATATATTAACCCATCCATTCCCGGAATCGTTCTCGTAAACCTCCTCTGGTCCCGCTCCAATGTCAACACATCCTACCTCAGATATGGGGCCCAAAATTGCTCCCAATACTCCAAATGCAGTCTGACCAGTGCATTAGAAAACCTTCGCATTACATCCCTGTTTTATTCTAGCCCTCTCGGAATGAATACTGACATTGCATTTGTCTTCTTTACTACCAATTCAAATTGGAAATTAACTTCTGGGTACCAGCACCCCCTAGTCCCTGTGCACCTCCAGTTTCTGAATCTTCTCCACATTTGGAAAATAATCCACGCCTTTATTCCTACTACCAAATTGCACAACCGCACATTTTGCTCCGCTGTATTCCATTTACCACTTCTTTCGCACTGTCCCAACCTGCCCAATTCCTACTGCAGAGTCCCTGCTTCCTCTACACCATCTGCCCCACCACCTATCTTTGTATCATCTGCAAACCTGGCCACAAGTTACCCATTCCTTCTCTCCAGAAATGCTGCCTGTCCCACTGAGTTACTCCAGCATTTTGTGTCTACCTTCGATTTAAACGAGCATCTGCAGTTCCATCCTACACATAGAGTTACCTACTATTTGTCTTTCTCCCTTCCCTGGACAAGCAACTTGCCAACAGCATTTGTGTGTGCAAGAAATTGCAGCGAATTATCACCCATTCCATCTCTCCAGAGATGCTGCCTGTCCCATTGAGTTACTCCAGCATTTTGTGTCTATCTTCGGTTAAAACCAGCATCTGCAGTTCCTTCCTACACAGATTCTCGGTCTTGTCTCAATGTTTAAATTCTTGTTTTCTTTGATTCTGTTGATAATCTTTCTGCTGGCGAACTTAGAACCATAGAATTGTACAGCACAGAAATGGGCTCTTTCAGCCTACTTCTTCCGTAATGACCATGATAAATGTCTACGCTGGTCCAATTTGCCTTTTCTATCCAAATATCTGTCCAAATGTCTTTTAGACTTTGTAAACTTGTTGAACTTCACTTATGCTGTCTGTAGGGGAACTCCCTTTTTGTAACTGGAGGTGGCACAGCGGTAAAGTTGCTGCCTTACAGCGAATGCAGCACCGGAGGCCCGGGTTCGATCCCGACTACGGGTGCTGTCTGTACGGAATGTGTACATTCTCCCTGTGACCTGCGTGGGTTTTCCCCGAGATCTTCGGTTTCCTCCCACACTCCAAAGACGTGCAGGTATGTAGGTTAATTTGCTTTGTAAATGTAAAAATCGTCCCTAGTGGGTCTAGGATAGTGTTAATGTGCGGGGATCGCTGGTTGGCGCGGACCCGATGGGCCGAAAGGGCCTGTTTCCGCCCTGTATCTCTAAACGAAACTAAAAAAAAGACTGATGATTCTGCGGTCATTCTGTCAGGAGATTATTGATACTTTTGGGTCATTCAACAGCATGTCCTTGCTGAGAAGTCCTGAATTTCCAGCTTTTGACAAAGCTGCAGTTCACCCGGAAAACAAAACCTTTGTACTCCCCCATAGAGACGGTTCAAAATAGTCCAATGTTCATTTAGTTTAGAGAAACAATGTGCAAACAGGCTGTTCGGCCCACCGAGTCCATACTGATTAGGGGTGCCAACTATCTCACTCCCAAATAAGGGACAAGGTGGCGTCACCACCCCATGCCCTATGTGACCTCACCCAGCCAGCGGCCACGTGCTACGCTCCACCAATGGCGGCCGCCCGGGCCAGGAGGCGGGTTGCTACGCAACCTCCGTTAGGCGGGGCCAGGGCCTCCGGACCTAAAGTGTCCAGACCTACACTGTCCGGACCTACGGGGTTTGGGCCTACACTGTCCGGACCTTCAGTGTCTGGGCCTACAGTGTCCGGGCCTACACTGTCCGGGCCTACGGTGTCCGGGCCTACAGGGCCACCCGGGTCTACAGCACTCCTCGGGCCTAATATGGGACAAGGGCAGTCCCATACGGGACGTACCAATTTAGCCCAATATATGGGATGACCTGGCTAATACAGGACCGTTGGCAACACGAATGCCAACCAACGATCACCCATTCACTAGTTATACCACTTTCATATCCTACACACTAGGGGCAATTTACATAAGCAATTAACCTACAAACCTGTACGTCTTTGGCATGTGGGAGTAAACCGGAGCACCCGGAGGAAACCCATGCAGTCACAGGAAGAACGTACAAACTCCATGGAGACAGCACCTGTAGTCAGGCTGGAAAGGATCAGTGAGGTTCAACAACCTGCCCAACAGAAGTGCATACAAAAGTAATACATCAAAACACATCCTCGTAAATCTTCTCTGTACCCTTGCCAGCTTGACAACATCTTTCCTATAACATGGTGCCCAGAACTGAACACAATATTCTAAATGTGGTCCCACCAGTGTCTTATACAACTGCAACATAACCTCCCAACTTCTGTACTCAATACTGATGAAGGTCAATGTCCCAAAAGCCTACCTGCGACTCCACCTTCAAGGAAACATGCACCTGAACTCTGCAACACTCCCCAGAGCCCTACCATTCACTGTGTAGGCCTTGTCCATGTTAAACTTCCCAAAATGCAACATGTCATATGTATGGCAAAATGCCATGTATATTCTCATCCAAATCATTGATTGGATGATAAACAGTAATGGGCCCAGCACTGAACCCTGAGGCACACCACTGGTCACAGGCCTCCAGTCCAAGAAGCAACCTTCCATCATCACCCTCTGCTTCCTTCCATGAAGCCAATTTTCTATCCATTCAGCTACCTTGGATCCCATGCGATCTAGCCTTCCAGAGAAGCCTACCATGCGGAACCTTGTCGAATGCCTTACTGAAATCACACAAACCACTGTACCTCAGTACACATGACAATATACTATACTAAACTTAACTAAATTATTTCTGTGTGTGAGCAAATCCTGTTTCTATCTCCACAATGTTACGTTGCACCCATGTTACCCCAGAAATGACTGATGACGTTGATTACCACTCATTCAGGTAAATACTCGCACACAAATGCTGTTGGTAAGGTAACTCGATGTGTAGGAAAGAACTGCAGATGCTTCTTTAAATGCTGGAGTAACTCAGTGGGAAAGGCAGCATCTCTGGAGAGAAGGAATGTGACATTTCGGATCGAGACCCTTCTTCAGACTGAAGTTACTCCAGCTGAGTTACTTCAGGATTATGTGTCTAGTAAGTAACTTCAGGTCTCTTAGATTAACATCTCTTGTTGACAAGATGCTGAAGTCTATAATCAAAGAAGTAATAGCTTTCCATTTTAGAAAAGCTTAGTGTGAAAATACTGTATCAAGCTTAATATTTTAAAAAATCATCTTGTGGTTTTCATAGGAAAAGGAAATCATGTTTGACAAATTTGCTGGAGTTTTTTGAGGGTGTGTCAAGCAGAGTTGATAGTGAGGGACTCGTAGTGGTAGTGTATTTGGATTTTCAGAAACCATTTAGCAAGATGCCTCATAAAGACTGGTGGAACAATATAAGAACTCATGGTATTAGGGCCAAAGTCATGGTAATACAGCATGGAAACAGGGTTTTCAGTCCAACATCCAAGCCAACAAGTTGTCTACTAAAGAAATACTATTTGTCCGCATTTGACCCATGTTCCTCTGAACTTTATTTTTATCCATGTACCTGTCCAAATGCCTTTTAAACATTCTAATTGCATCAGAATTATTAAGACTGGTTAATGTGTAAAAGACAGAGAGTTGAGATAAAGGTTCTTTATTCAGGCTGCAACCAGTGGAATGCCCTAAGGATCAGTTCTCGTCCCTCAATTATTTAAATTGATGACTTGGGGAGAGAAGCAAAGTGTGACGTATCCAATTCTGCTGAGGACATAAACATAGGTCGACAGTATGTGGCGATGGAGATATTAGGACTCTGCAACTGGATATAGATTAGTTGAGCAAGTAGACCAATGTGACAAATTAGTTGAGCAAGTAGACCAAATTGTGGCAAATGTGGGAAAGTATGGGGTTATTCACTTCAGAAAGAGGAATCTAAAGGTAGACGATTGCTCATCTGCAATCTTTTATACACTGAGATAATGTATGGGGAGATTTAGGTGTTCTTATGCACAAATCATAAAAAAAGTTTACAGGCAGATGAAGTAAATAGTTAAGAAGGCAAATCGTTTATTGGCCTTTATTTCAATAAAGTTCACGTTTAGAAACGTGGAACATAGAACAGTACAATACAAACACAGGCTCTTCAGCCCACGATGTCTGGTCTGAACATGGTGCTGAGACTACTCTTATCTAAATTGGGAAATAGTGATACAGAATGTTGGTGATGCCATTCCTGGAGTAATGTACAGAGTTTTGGTCCCTTTATTTAAGAAAGAATTTCCTGACATTGGAGGCAATTTAGAAGGAATTCACAAGGTTAAATCCAAGGGGATTATGTTGTTTTTCTGTTTCTTTTCATGTGTATGTATGTGTGCGTGTGTGTGTATATATATATATATATACACACACACGCACACGCACTGATCTATGTTTTGTTTACAGAGTACTATGCATATCTATTGTGCTGCTGCAAGTAAGAATTTAATTGTTCTGTCTGGGACATCTGACAATAAAGCACAGTTGACTCTTGACTCTTGCTATCACAAGCAGCTATAAATATTCAACCTCTATTCTTTGGAGTTTAGAAGGAGAGGTGGTGAACTTACTGAACCATGCAAAATGTTGATGTTGAAACACTCTTGGACATTCATGTGGGAGAATCTAGAATGGATGGAAAAGATTATGGGCAGTCATTTAAAACTGAGATCTCTAGAATTCTCTATCCTGGAGGGTTGTAGACGTTAGATCATTGTGAGTATCTAAAGAGTAAGTTCATTGTGGGTATTTAAAGATTAGGAAAAGGAGAGGTGCCATGAGACCTGGGTGTGCTTGTACATCAGTCACTGAAAGTAAGCATGCAGGTACAGCAGGAAGTGAAGAAAGCTAATGACATGTTGGCCTTCATTGCGAGAGGATTTGAGTTTAGGAGCAAGGAGGTCCTACTGCAGTTGTGTTGGTGAGACCACACCTGGAGTATTGTGTGCAATTTTGGTCTCTTAATTTGAGGAAGGACATTATTGCTATTGAGGGAGTGCAGCATAGGTTCACCAGGTTAATTCCAGGGATGGCGGGACTGACATATGATGAAAGAATGAGTCGACTGGGCCTGTATTCATTAGAATTTAGGAAGAGAGGGGATCTCATAGAAACATATAAAATTCTTAAAGGATTGGACTGACTAGATGCAGGAAAAAATGTTTCCGATGTTGGGGGCGTCCAGAACCAGGGGTCACAGTTTAAGAATAAGGGGCAGGCCATTTAGGACTGAGATGAGGAAAAACCTCTTCACCCAGAGAGTTGTGAATCTGTGGAATTCTCTGCCACAGAAGGCAGTGGAGGCCAATTCACTGGATGTTTTCAAGAGAGAGTTAGATTTAGCTCTTAGGGCTAAGGGAATCAAGGGATATGGGGGAAAAAGCTGGAACGGGGCACTGATTTTGGATGATCAGCCATGATCATTGAATGGTGGTGCTAGCTCGAAGGGCCAAATGGCCCACTCTAACCTATTTTCTATGTTTCTATGATATGGTGAAAAAGGAGGAATGGGGTACTGATTTTAGATGATCAGCCATGATCATATTGAATTGCTCAAAGGGCTGAATGGCCTACTCCTGCACCTATTTTTCTATGTTTCTATGTAAATAGATTAGGGAATGAGGAGCAATGGGGAGCTGACAGAAAAAGGAGATGAGGCATAGGGCAGATTATCCATGATCATATTGAATGGTAATGGCACAGCGAACTTGAGGGACTGAGTGGCCTACTATTTCTCTTATTTTTGTCTCCTTTTATGTTTAAAATTTGCCACCAAGGAGACCAAAACCTCAGATTCAGGGTTAGAGTCTTCAATAAAAGAGATATTGATAGAACATAGAACAGTACAGCACAGTAACAGGCCCTTCGGCCCACAATGTTCATGCTGAACATGATGCCAAGATAAACGGATCTAATCTGCCTGTACATGATCCATCCCCCTCTATCCCCTGCACTCCCATGTCCCTGTCTAAAAGCCTCTGAAACACCCATGATAAGAAGATGGTAAGAAGAAGAAAAATCCTGGCACGGGGAGGTCCAAGGCTTTTATGTGGACCCACAAACACATTTCAAACAATTTTATTAAACAAGTGCAGGAGGGGATTTGCTTAATGGGACTCTCCCCTCCCTGAAACTCCTGGCCCTCAAACCTACCCTGACGATGTTTCCTCACCCAGCTCTGTATCTCATTGTACCTCTTGTGTGGCAAATGAGAAGACTCGGCACAAAGTTTGTTGAATCTGGATTTCCTACTCTTCATTTATATTGAAATAAATTCACAAACACTAAATATTACATATTTGTTTCCAAGAGTGACAATGATAACCCTGAAAAAAAAGAAAAACTGATTATGATATGATAGGGTATACCCTTCATCAAAAAATATTCCAAACTGTTCTCTTTGGTACTGCTGGCTCATTTGATTGATTATATGTGATGCTATTGTTTTAGATAGGCACCCTTCAACAATTTAAAAATCTTATTTTGAAACAGTACCGCCAGTTACCTGGTGATGGCGGTAGTGATCTGTTGGATGAGCTGGTGTTCAACCATTTCCTGCTGATTCCCTCACAATCTCCTGGGTGATTCTAAATCTGGTTTGACAATCTCTCTCCGGAATAATTGAACAACCAAGAAAAGGTGCAAAATGTCAAGAAGTTCAAAAATTCATTGGATCTCAGAATTAATAAATGCATATTTGATAGGCATAAAGTTTAAGGTGAGGAGAAAGATTTAATGGGAACCTGAGGGATAACTCTTTTACTCAAAGGTGGGTGGGTGGGTGTACGGAACAAGCTGCCGGAGGAGGAAGTTGAGGCAGGTACTATCGCAACGTTTAAGAAGCATTCCAACAGGTACATGGATAGAGTTGGCTTAGAGGGATAAGGGTCAAACTAGACAGGTGGGACTAGTTTAGATGGGGCATGTTTTGGCCACCATGTTATAGGAACGATGTTGTTAAGCTGGAATGGGTGCAGAGAAGATTTACGGGGATGTTGCGAGGACTCGAGCTGAGCTTTAGGGAGAGGTTGAGTAGACTGGAACTTTATTCCTTGGAATGCAGGAGGATGTGGCGTGATCTTACAGAGGCATACACGATCTTGAGAGGAATAGATTGGTTAAATGCACAATGTCTCTTGCCCAGTGTAAGGGGAATTGAGAACCAGAGGACATTAGTTTAAGGTGAGGGGGGAAAGATTTAATAGGTACCTGAGGGGTAACGTTTTTACACAATGGGTGGTGGGTATATGGAACGAGCTGCTGCAGGAGGTAGTTTAGGCAAGTACTATCATAACGGTTAATTGGACAGGTACATGGATAGGATAGGTTTAGAGGGATATGTGCCAAGCACGGACAGGTAGGATTAGTGTAGATGGGACATGTTGGTTCGCATGGTTGGTATGCAGAAGGTCCCGCTTCCACACTGTATGATTCTATGCACACTACCCAGTGCCAGGGTAACAGTTCCACAGAGCTGCTGTGGGATATTGAGCTACAGTAGCTTTACTGCCTTGATATCTACACTTAAAATCAAGAGTTAAACTTGATTAAAAGAAGTCCTAATTTCAATGTTGGAACTGCACACAGATTCCCAGATTGCTGTCCTCTCTGTTCCTGTTATTCTTGACAGCCAGGTTAGTACCTCTGCCTGAGGGTTTCCCAGGGTTGATGTTACAATGCTTTTTCAACTTCCATTTAGTGTGTGGCTATATGTCAAATGTCTTGATTGGATATGGACATCATTGGCCAGGCAAATGCACCTGTCCATTTCCCTCCACCGATGCTTCTTGGCTCGCTTAGTTCCTCCAGCACTTTGTTCTTTGCTTTATTATCAATCCCTGACTGTTACTGAAGTGAGCTGCCTCACACTACTTGATGAAGGTAGTATGGTAATGCTGTAGAAGTCTGGACGTTTCTAGCAATGGTGAAGGTGTGTGAGCTACAGGCAATACTCTTTCCAAGCATCTGCTCACCATGCCCATCTAAGTGATAGGAGCTTAGAGTCATACACCACGGAATCAGAGCTTTCGACCCAACTAACCAAAGCTGACCAAAATACCCCATCTATGCTAGTCCCACTTGCCTGCCTTTGGCCCATATTCTTCTAAAGCTTTCCTATCCTACCCTATCCTATCCTAGCTTGTGGATCCAGTTCAAGAAGCCTGGGTGAGTAGGTGCAGTTATTTTGGTAGATGGTACGATACAATACGATATGATTCGATATGATAGAACTTTATTTATCCCAGGAGGGAAATTGGTCTGCCAACAGTCATAAAACACATGAAACATAACATTAAAGTGACGAGTGGAAAGGATTGGAGATGTGCAAAGATTGGGAGGGGGGGGGGGGGGGGGAGAGTACAACTGTAAATTGGAGCCACTGAGCATCTGTAGTGGAGGGAATGACTTGGATTGATTTCTCTTGGTCGCCAGAGGTTAAGGGGAGACCTGATAGAAGTATATAAAATAATGAGAGGCATAGATAGGCGAGACAGTCAGAATCTTTCCTACAGGATGGAAAATTAAATGCTAGAGGGCTTAGCTTTTAGGTGAGAGGGGTAAAGTTTAAAGGAGATGTGTCGGGTAATTTCTTTACACAGAGGGTGGTGGGCCACTGGAATGTACTGCCAAGGGTGGTGGTAGAGGCAGATACGATAGTGGCACTTAAGAGACATTTGGATAAGCACATAGAATTGAGGGATATTGATTATTGTGAAGGTAGATAAGTGTTAGTCAAAGCATCATACTAAGTATAGTTGTGGGCTGAAGGTCTGTTCCTGTGCTATACTGTTCTATGTTCTAATGAACATTCTGGGTAGTGAATGTGGTGAAGAACAAATTAGTAACTTTGTTCTTGATGATGTTGGGCTCTTTGAGTTCTCTTTGGAGCTGCATTCATCTTCGCAAGTGGATATGTGTACGTATGAACTGCAGATACTGGTTTACACCGAAGATAGACATAAAATGCTGGAGTAACTCAGCAGGTCAGGCAGCATGCCTGGAGAAAAGGAATAGGTGATGTTTTGGGTCGAGATGGTTCTTAAGGCACTGCCTGGCCCATTGAGTTACTCCAGCATTTTTTGTCTATCTTAGACAAGTGGAAAGTTTAGCATCATGTGGCTGACTTGTGTCTTGTGACTGTTGTAATCCTATGGGAGGTTGGCTGGCAAAGTTACAGGCACAAAACATTTAATCCAAGAATCCATGAAGGAGAATCTGCAGAAAACAACATTGATGGTGATTATCCTTTATAATTTCTTCTTTTCCATGTTTTTGTATTATTGCAGACTGCGTGGAGACTTTATGCCACCACCATCACCAGGAAAGATCTCACTGCAACCTGGAGATACTACGAGACTGTCATTGCAATTCCTTTCTTCAGGCATGTATGCCGCTGCTCAGTTCAACTCTACAAAAGATAATACATATTTAACTGATATTTTATTTACCATTATGTCTTTTGTCGCTTCCATTCCCTTCCCAAATTGATAATTTATCTTAAAACTTTGGTGTGCATGGCATTATTATGCTCCTGATGGGAATTCAGTTTGCGTGGCAACATGGAAGCCAGTATTGAAGGCCTTGAATACGTGCAAAAGTAGGTACATAGGTCACTCATTTTCCACATGTTTATTCTATGATTTATTTAATTTATATATAGTTTTATGTCTGTCTCAATTGTGATTGTTATCGTTTATAACAATCTGATTCATTTAAAAAATATATAAAATAAAATCAATGAACAGGAATTCTGAGATGAAAAATAAAAACACTCAGATTTTGAGAATATAAAGCTCTGAAAACTCACAAGTGTCTTTATTTAGTTCTAAATGTCTTCCAAATTAGGTCATAAGGTCATAAGCGATAGGAGGAGAATGAGGCCATTCAGTCCATCAAGTCTACAAGTCTACATCGCCATTCAATCATGGCTGATCTATCTCTCTTTCCTAACGCCATTCTCTTGCCTTCTCCCCATAACCTCTGACACCCGTACTAATAAATTAGTGCCTTTAAGCAAAAAAGGATTTCAACCCTTTTTATTTAACAATTTAGATACAATTTAATATTTTCGCCAAATAAGTTTAGATTATGATAGCCAGCTGGAAGGAAGCTTGTGCAATATTCGTCTTTAATTTTTTCTTTCAATATATTTTAAAAAATGTTTAACATTGTAGGCAGTGGGTAAGTTTATGATTATTTTGGGAAGTAATGAAGATAAATTAATTTAAGTCTTAATCATGTCATTGGGAAATTATTCCGACATTAAAACTAATTTTGGGAAATTATTCTGATATTAAAACTAATTTTGATTTAACAATGCAATTAGGTTCACCCAGACCAACAATTGGTTTTCGGAATTAAGTCTAAAATGTCCTTTGGATTTCCTGCCTTTACTTTGGGTGAACCAGTGAAACTCTATATGCCTATCGATAGTGCATCAGACAATTAAGGGAGCTCTGTAGAAATTCTACTACTTTACTGCAGCATCAGATTTAAGCAACTCCCACATTTTTACAAATTATACCTATAAAGATTAGAAGGTTTAACTAGTTATGTGCCTCAGTGAATACCATTTCAGAAAACCCCCAATTAAACTGCTGAAGATTCATCTGATCTGATTTTCTCAGACTGGGTGGAAGGGGGGATTGCAATTGGCTGGGAAGAGAGTGGAACAATGTTTTAAATTAAGAAGATGTACAAAAGTAATTTGTATTATGTGAACCACTTAAATTTCTTTATGTGACTTTTGAGGTTTGTACAAAAGAAACTAATCTTCATGGGCAAATAGACGTAAAGGTCTCATCCATTTCAATTTTACATTAGAATAATGCTCAAAAATAAAAAGGTAATTCACTGGAAATGAACCATAAGGCCATCAGCATCCGTGAAAAGGTAATGACAGATAATGGTTTAGCAGACCAATCATCAGAACCCATCACTTCTGGAAAATCCCAGGACTGTCAACTGCCTGCACTTAGCCATGGAAATCTCAATACGTTTGGGATTCCCGTGCAAATGTCCAATCCTGCTGATATTTTCATGGTCGTGCTCTAACACTGGAATCACTCTGAAGGCAGAGTGCACACCTGTCAAATTCCTCAGTATACAGTAAATATCCACTCCTACTATGCCAATTTAGCCCTCCTGCAGGAACAATAGGCCTGTTCATTTGAATAAAGAAATAGGTCTATGAGGGAGAAGGGTAAGTATAAGGTAATTTTTCTCTTTTGAATTCCTCTTTCTGTTCAGTGTTTTAATCATTGAATACTCCAGGTCCACCACTGATTTTCCAGCATCCTTGGTTCCAAAACCTTGCCGGATTATCCATTTTGCTGGACCAACAGATTGTCACATATTAAAGATAAAACAATACACTTTTGACACACTAATTATACCCCTCCCATATCTCTAAAGCAACGTGGACTGCTAGAAACTTAAGTAAAACAAGGATTAAATGTAATGTAAATGTGCTTATGCTTGACAGACACCACTACTGCCACTTGGATATTGATTAGAAGCCATAGCTCGGGGTAAATGTAAGCAAAATATGCTAATAATTGCACAAAACTGAGGGATCACTACCAACAACTGCAGATATAAACAAATAACTCTTTTGGGGCAGAGGGATGTGTCCTGAAAGAGGGCAGGCCACACACAACGCCATCTGTGGCCGCCCAGTGAACTTCAAGCACGCTCTCGTAATTTTGTCCGGATTATAGGACTTGCCAGATCATCAGTTACCAGAAAATCGGGTGTTGATCTGTTTTAATATTTCAACTAATTTATTTATTTTACTTTTAACAGGTTAAATAGTTTTAATTCTTTAATTTATTTCCAATAGTCTTTGACTCTGAAGGTCAGGACTTAACCACTACCAAAGTTTTATTCGTCTGATTCATGGGCAATGCCAAGCCACACAATGGCATTGTGCCACATGCTGGCATTCAGTAGCTCACTATAAAAGACCTATCAGCATGGTGATGTTGAGGCATCTGTAAAAGGTAACTTTTTATTGTGCTATATATCAGCAGGTTCGGGCATCTATTAATTGAGATGTCCTTGAGCTTAGTGAATAGATAGTCCAATTTGCATCTCTCTGGGTCTTCAATCCCAATGACTTCAAGGCACTTATTTAAGATGGACCTCTGACTCATTACTTCCCCTTTTACATTATCGGCCAAAGTCAAGTTTGCCATCAAAGATAAACACAAAATGCTGGAGGAACTCAGCGGGTCAGGCAGCATCTCTGGAGAGAAGGAACGGGTGACGTTTTGGGTCGACCCTTCTTCAAACAAGTATTGCCATCAGTGTCAAGCATTGACACTGGGCAGAGAAGTAGAAACAATTATTCATTTTAATTGTTGGAGCTAAGAAGGCTTGTGCTTTGAGATTAAGTGTGTTGAGCAGCACAGGCAACTTCTTGCACTCCAGTCCCATGTATTGTTCAATTGTTACCAAATCAAAGTTGTAAATGGTCCATGAGTCATTGGCTGTGGCTATTGGGGAACAGATCTCTTTTTGCGAGGATTGAGAGCAGCACCAGTTTAGGGGCTTTCTAACATGTTTATAGCAAATGACATGAATATACGTTAGTCCAATGTGATCAGTTCCATCTCTAAACTATACCTGTAACCTAAAACAGTTGAGGAAGAATTGCAAAGACTTGTAGCGATGAGCTTTCTATTTATGGGGAACAGGTTGTACAAATTCATAATGAGAGATCTAGCCTTCATATTTTCCTACCATACACAGGATGTAAAATTAACAATTAATTTACCTCAGTGACAGTAAAGTGAAAGTAGAAAACACCCATAAGAATTTTTTTTTTCTATTTATATTTCATAATATTACATATGGAAATGCTGACATTTTCTGTGCTTCTAAACATGTTATCATTTCCATTACGTATGATATGGCAGAACTGCATTAACAGTCAATTAAACAATGCATAGAATTACAAGCTCTCTGTTTTCAAGTTTACCCAATGGCCTCTGGCACACATGGGATTAGTGGTGTTTAAAATCACTTCTGATGAAACAGAAAATAAGCAGTTTATAATTATAGAAATTGGCTTTCTTCCAAGCCTCCTTAGGATTAGTTCAGTCGTAAGGCTCTGTGGATTTTTAAAGTAATCTTTTAAAATAGGCCCTCCAATTTGACTATCTTTATTTTGATACTTTTTATTATTTTATTATGCAGCTATGCTTTCGAATGTTTTCGTGTAATATTTTTCACTAGCCTTAATTTGCACCTTGCAGCCAAGCGTGTGAGGATCTGACCTAGTATCAATATTCATCCAACTAATTAGTTTAGTTTACAGTTTAGTTTAGAAATACAACGCAGAACCAGGCCCTTCGGCTCTCGGAGTCCGCGATGACCAGCAATCCCCGCACACTAACACTATCCTGCAGACACACTAGGGACAATTTACTATTTTAGCAAGCCAATTAGCCTACAAATCTGTACGTCTTTGTAGTGTGGGAGGACATTGGAGCACCCGGAGAAAACCCATGCAGGCCATGGGGAGAATGCACAAATTCCAGACAGGCAGCACCCATAGTCAGGATCGACCCCAGATCTCTGGCGCTATAAGGCAGCAACTCTACCTCTGCGCCACCATGCTCCCCTCTGCTATACTTACTCTAGGAAAGTTAACAATGACTCTCCCCTCTGTTTTGCCTCTCTCTATTGAGCCAGCCTTAGAAATTGATTGGACCAGAGCTGTATCTATGGTCGGGCTTTAATCAACTGGCACTCCCCACGCTATGTTTAACGCATATCTGTACAACGATGAAAAGTCAGATCTGCAGGGAGTGAATATTAATTATCATGTAGCATCAAGATTTCACATTTATCACAAAGATAGTTTTGGTTTCTGGTTAGTAGATGATTCACACAAGGTGCATATCCTGGAGCAGGAGCAGGAAACTAGCTCAAATTATTTATCTCCTGAATATTATGTATCCCTTTTTATGATTCAGACACTGTGAATCACACATAATGTAAGATTTGCTTTTCTCCCAGCTTCACCAGTCTCCTCTCAATCCTGGGAAATTGATGAATGATGCCATTAACAATGTACAAAAGCAGCATTTATCTACACGCTGGATTCCTCCAGCAGTTTGCTATTCTGCTCCAACTTCTAGCATCTGCGTTCCCTTGTGATTCCATTTAACTTTCAGGAACGGTGTTGATTCACAGCTGATGTGTTGCCAGGGCTTTTTAGCAGCAGGCATTGTTACAATCTTAGTGTAAATATTAATGAGAGGGCTGCAATCCAGAAGTAAGGTAAGATCATTAATGGCACAACATCAAGGCATCATTTAACTAGGGAGTCCAAATAAATCCAAAGTCAAAATGTCAAAGGGGAAGCAAGCGTTTTTACTGCATGAATTCAACAAAGCACAAGGATGATTGAATTTGAAGGACGGAGATTTCAGTCCCAAGCATTAATGCAAAAATTCCCTCACCCCAGCCATCATCATCTGCTTCATCAATGATCTTCACTCGTTCTTAGAGCCAGAAGGGTAGGTGTTGATTGAGAAAGGCGCAGTGTTCATTTCTGCACATCATTCCTCGGGAACAAAACAGTCCTTGCAGCAAAATCTTGACAGCAACCAGGCATGATTCAATAAGTGGGTGGGAGTTCCTGGCAGGTTCCTGGCAGTGATCATCTTCACCAGAGAGCATAATCATATCCCCTTTATACTCATCAGTATTACTGTAGCTGAATCCCTACCAGCAACATCCAAGAGGTGTCACCACTGACTAGAAGCTCAGTTAGATTGGCTAAATAAATGCCATGACGCCAAGAAAGGGTCAAAGGTTGAATATTCTGTGGTGGGTGCTGGCGCTGTAAGGCAGCAACTCTACCGCTGTGCCACCGTGCTGCCTTCTGCTCTGCTTACTCACACCTCTTGATGCCCCATAGCCTTTCCATCACCAACAAATCTGCCTATTAGTCTCCTTGCTGCCATGTTAATCATATGCTCCCTACACCACCAGTTGACCACGAAATGAACGGCAAGCAAAACAGCCACATGGGCACTGTAGAGAAGAAGCTGCTACTGAACCTGGACTCTATAGTTTTCAGGATCCTTTACCTTCTTCATGATGGCAGAAGTGAAACGAGTGTGTGGCCAGGGTAGTGTGGGTCGCAGATGATGTTAGCTGCCTTTTCAAGGCAGCGACTTGTAGATCCCTTTGATGTTGGGGAGATCAGTTGGACTGGGCAGCATTCACCACTTTTTGCAATCTTGTTGGTGCTCACTGTTAAGGTAGAGAGTAGCAGCAGCAGTCAGGTCGTTAATGGGGGTCATACAGGAGGTTAGCAAGTGGTCGGCAGCACAGGCTGACAGATTGGTGGTTGGGACTACACGGGAGAGAGAGGGAGAGACAGAGATTGTGCAGGCCATCTCATGACATAGGGAGTGACTGTAGGGGGCCTAAAGGACAATAGACAATAGACAATAGACAATAGGTGCAGGAGTAGGCCATTCAGCCCTTTGAGCCAGCACCGCCATTCAATGCGATCATGGCTGATCACTCTCAATCAGTACCCCGTTCCTGCCTTCTCCCCATACCCCCTCACTCCGCTATCCTTAAGAGCTCTATCCAGCTCTCTCTTGAAAGCATCCAACGAACTGGCCTCCACTGCCTTCTGAGGCAGAGAATTCCACACCTTCACCACTCTCTGACTGAAAAAGTTCTTCCTCATCTCCGTTCTAAATGGCCTACCCCTTATTCTTAAACTGTGGCCCCTTGTTCTGGACTCCCCCAACATTGGGAACATGTTTCCTGCCTCTAATGTGTTGAGCTGTCACATTGCATCAATATGTTATTTAAAGGGGCAGTTACCCAGTGCCAAACTTAGACAGGTGTTCTATGATGTAACCTTGAGATTAGGCCTAAAATGTACATTGAAAGATCTGTTTGCATCTTAATCGCCTTCACAATCTAAGGGCCTCACATCTGTTAATGATAATCCTTTTGTAACTTTTGTATATACCTGGGCTCCTCCATTTTCTAGCTTTTCAAGAACATGGAGGAATTGGAGAAAAAAAATGTTGGCCATCTCGCTCTTTATTTTTCATTTTGACTGCTTTTATTATTGAAATTGAATTGTGCAATCCCCAGAAATCTGACACTGGGTAATCCAATTTCCAGGCTTGGGAGTTTACAGCCTGTAGCTTATCTTTTTTATCCATAACCGATTCCCTTAAGCTTATTTGTTGGTGTGCATTGGAATTACACTCACCTGTGTTGTTTAACTAATGGCCCAGATTTGGCCAGGCTCCTTCAGTAGTGCCCTGGCTTTTGGCAAAGCAAATGCCGGAAAATTTGCTGGCAATTTCCTACCACCACACTCGGTGGATTCCAGTAGCACAGCAGAAGGTTGCTGGCATCACCTGAGTTCATGCCGAGACTCTACATCCTGTACTAGATTAGACTGGCTCATGATCTGCAATGTTACAGCAAGGTGCAAGGAAGGTAAGGATGATGTTGGTTATGTATTTTAATTACCTCTTCCTGCAATGTTTGTAATCATTTGTGCAATAGGTGGATTTTAATTTTGAATTTTTTTGTTTGCTCATTTCATTTTTAATTGTTTTGAATGTTTCTGAATAACTAAGGCTTTGTGAAGTATGGCAATATCTTCATCAAGACTGGGGCTGAAGGGAAGGAAGGGAGATGTGTGCATTTTATCTGCCTGTGTATGGGATTTTGCCGGCTAGACTTATTCCAGCCCTCTCACGTGATCCACTGCATTTCTCTGCTTAGCATCAAAAGATTGTTGGTCAGTAACATTACCCCCCAGATGTAGAGTTGGTAAATACCCTGCAATGGGACTAATCCTGGACAGGTTCTGAGGTAAAATCTGAGCTAGGAAGCCATGTAACACATTTCTGAGAAGTTTCACTTCTGTTACTTTGTTCAGGGACTTCATTAATATTTAGAGGAAAGCATGCAAATGAGTCAATAGTCGAAGTATCAATATCACGCAGCATAATTTAAAACCATCTGTTTCAGGAAATGTGTTTATATTTGTGATGGAACTGTAATATTTTGCACTTTTACTAAGTTCATAAGCTATCAAGATCTACCGCAGAGCTAAAGCTTGTTAAGGAAGGGGAGGAGGTGGTAGATGTGAGAAGACTTAAGGAGCAGGGTGGGGTGGCGGTCAGGTGCATAGTAGGTGTTTTCTGAGATGAGATCTGAAGGTAGAGATAAAAGCAACGATTTAAGATAATTTCAGAGTCCATCCCTGAAGAGTCATTGACCTAAATCTACAATTCTCTCTACATGTTGGATGCAAAATATTTCTGACGTTTACCGTTTTGTATTACGGGTGTGTAATGTCCGAAATCTCCAACATCTACCCTTGAGCAAAGGGCTGAAGTGGACGGGTTGGAAGATTTGTGATGGATGCATGGATGGAGAAGATACCTATGAGGGATCTGAAAATTACAGGCGAAATTTGTGGAGCAACTCGACTGGGAAAGCACACAGGAAATGGGAGTAACTTAGTTTGTACTAAAGTCAATATAGATAGTGTTGGAGAAGACAAGAAAGAGATTGAAAACCATCCCAGAGTTTGGTTTCATAAGCTAGCAGCACAAATTGGCCACATTATATTGTGATGAACAAGATTTAGGGTGGGAAGCTCAGTTCAAGGCTGACGAGGTTGAAAATATGACTTTTGTTTACAAGCATAAATGATTGAATGATACTTTATTGTCGCATGAGCCTAGGTACAGTGAGAACATTAGGAACATTCTTAAAAACATATGGCCATGAGGCACAGGATCAGAGTTAGATCATAATCACCCCGTCCTCCCTTTGAATAAAGTCTATGGCTGATCTGATTGTTGATCTGAACTCCATTTTCTTGCCTGATCTCCACAATCCAATATTCCAGATATCTACCTAGCCTTGAATATGGTCAATGGCACATCCAAAGCACTTTGTGGCAGACAATTTGAGACATTTATAACCCTCCGAGAGGAGAAATTTAGATTTCTGTCTTAAATGAGTGGTGAATCCTGTTGAAAGCACCCCTAGTTCTAGATTCCTGTACCAGGGCCAACATCCTTGAAGGCACTTTTCTATCAAATTCGATCTTATATTTCAATAAGCATGGATGCATTGGGAGAAATAGTTTTCTTCTGTGCTGAGTTGCTGTTTATCTTTGATAAAATCACTTCTTATTTATCCCGAGACTATGAATCCAGTCTAATCAAGTTTTCTTCACAAGACAATTCCTACATCTCAGGATTTATCTAGCATAAGATCAGAAGACATAGGAGCAGAATTAGGCCATTCGGCCCATCAAGTCTACACCTTTCAATCATGACTGATCTATCTCTCCCTCCTAACCCCATTCCCCTGCCTTTTCCCCATAACCTCTGACACCCATACTAACTAATCAAGAATCTATCTACTTCTGCCCCAAAAGATATCCACTGACTTGGCCTCCACAGCCTTTTGTGGCAAAGAATTCCATTAATTCACCACCCTCTGTCTAAAGTAATTCCTCCTCATCTGGGGCTATGACCTCTAGTCCTAGACTCTCCCACTAGTGGAAACATCTTCTCCACATCCACTCTATCCAAGCCGTTCACTATTCTTTACGTTTCAATGAGGTCCCCCCCTCATTCTTCTAAACTCCAGTGAGTACAGGCCCAGTGCCGTCAAACGTTCATCGTATGTTAAATGATAGCAAACCATGAGAGGCACATCCTTCCTTAAATAAATTCCCTAAGCAGTCAGCTCTCACTGAAGTGCTAAACAGGTGAGGCATGCCCACATTTTTAGTCAATCTCTCTTGCAACACGGGGCTATATTCCATGTGGCTTAATAATTAAGTGTGTTTCTGCATAGGGATTTTCTGTGAAAACACACCAGTACCTAAGCAAGAGCATTCATTCAAGATTCAAGATTCAAGATAGCTTTATTTGTCATCCAAAAAAACTATTTTTTTGGACGAAATTCAGTCACCCACAGTCCAACACTAAAAGCATTAAAATAGGCAGATCTTACACTATTAGAGTAACAGGCTTTTCTATTCTCCTCCACCTACTAACTTTAAAGTCTCTATATCTCCTTGCAGACTTCATGGCCTCCTCACAACATCCTCTCCCATTTACACTTGACAAACTGACAACAACAGGACATCCCAAAGCACTTTACACCTAATGAAGGACTTCTCAGGTCTAGTCCCTGTGGTAATATAAGAGATGCAGCAGTTAGTTTGCATATTGCAAGTTCCCACAGACTGCAATGTGATAATGATCAGATGAATGCACAGCTTTCTGACTCCGAAGTGAAAAAGCTGTTAGCTTAGCCTGTGGCTGACACTGTGTAAGTGTGCAGACACTAAGACTGAGTATGAATACGTATCTTGGGGAAGTGAATCACCAGCCGAGGTGGGAGCACAGCTCTATGTCTGTTGTTGATGAATTCTAACAAGCAAAACTCCTCCATAACCTGTGCCTCTCAATAAGGGTTCTGAGGGTCTGCCTCTACTTGCACAAGCCAGAGTTTCCAGTGCTTGCTTGCGATATGTGAACGACCTTGCTATCAGCGAGAACTCTAGGGAGCAGGCAGAGTCCTGTCTGTTCAGCTTTTCTGTTTATGGGTAGAAAGGAACGGCGGATGCTAGTCCATACTGAAGATAGACATAGAATGCTGGAGTAACTCAATGGGATAGGCAGCATTTATGGAAAGAAGGAATGGGTGACGTTTCGGGTCGAAACCCTTCTTCAGACACTTTTCAACTTCAGACTTCAGATTTCTTTCAAAGAAGGGTCTCGACTCGAAATGTCACCGATTTCTCTCCAGAGATGCTGCCTGTCCTGCTGAGTTACTCCAGCATTCTGTGTCTATTCCTGTTTATGGATGCAGGTCAGGCAGCATCTGGCAGAGATAGACTCAAAGTGCTGGGGTAACTCAGTGGGTCAGGCAGCATCTCTGGAGAAAACGGATGATTCGGGTCAGGATCCTTTTTCAGACTGAAGGTGAGGACTAAAGACGTAGAAGAGGACATGCGGGAATCAGAATGACTGGAACTGAGAAGGCCAAGGGGGCGACAATGAAGAACGATATACAGTATAGTGAGAACCCTTCCCCTATCTATAAACACAAGGCACAGGTATAAAGTAAGGCAGGAGGAATTCTTTATTTGAATTCTGGAATGCACTGCCAAAGGGGTTGGTGGAGGCAGGTATTCTCATAACGCACAAGAAGTATTTAGATAAACATTTGAAAAATCCAGGCTAAGAAGGCTGCAGGCCTTTAGTGGGAAACGGGATTAGTGTGGGTTGTCATGGACACGGTGGGATGAAGAGCTAATTTCATGCTGTTTGACTCTATTGCTATGAATTGCACTGTTCAAACTCATTCCAATGCAACTGTTTAACGAGCCTGAAATAGCTACTGAGGAATGTTTGAAGAGAACTACTTAAGGTTCTCTAGAAAAGCAGCAAAGGAATAATGCCTTTTGATGCAACCAGAATTTAGGATAAACCTCACCACCAGCCATGTATATATTATGCTTTATTGTTGCCAAGGTGGGACTATTTATGTGGGAGCCATATATTGCTCATAGAGTGGAAATTATCTCTGTTGATTGGCTGAGGAGATAATGCTGTTGTGGATATAAGAATTAGAACTGCCAGTAAAATGTTGCAATGAAATACAAAAGGTTGGCAGAAGTGGACTCTGCACTTGACTCCAACATCAATCTCAGAGCATGCACCTAAATAGCATTGCCATCGTTTAAATTGCATATTGAGTTTTCCATTTTAAATGCAAAGTCAAAATATGTTGGCACTTAAGGCGCAAGCAGCTTTTAAATATTCGTTGAGATTTTTTCCAATCAGTACTGCTGTCACTCTGTTTTTCACTTCACCATTGCTATGTAGTGCCAGCAGAGAAGTACAGGACTGATCAGTAACGCAGGCTAGGTGAATCTCTGAGCTCCGTGCAGTAAGCACCACATATGAGAGTGAAATAGAGAGAGTTATGTCATCTTCAATCACTCCAATGATAGATGGTGGGGCATTTAAAAAGTTTATTGTGAGCTTCCTCAAATGGATCAGTGAAATGCACAGAGAGCAAGCACTGTTCATAAGTTCATATATTCATATGTGATAGGAGCAGAATTAGGCTATTTGGCCCATCACGTCTACTCTGCCATTCAACCATGGCCGATCTATCTCTCTCTCTTAACCCCATTCTCCTGCCTTTTCCCCATAGCCCCGACTCAAGAATCTATCTATCTATCTATCTATCTATCTATCTATCTATCTCTGCCTTAAAAATGTCCATTGACCTGTCCTCCACATCCTTCTGTGGCAATGAATTCCACAGATTCATCACCATCTGACAAAAGAAATTCCCCCTGATCTGAACTCTGGTAATACATTTCAGCCAAAGTGGTAGGAGGTGCTATGTAATCTCCATGTAGGATGGGGAGTTCGGCTGCAACCTCTCCCAGAGGTACAGGATAAGGATGGGGATAGGATGTCTTTTGAATGAGGTAAGGATGACAACATTCAGTATCTGACCATATGGGTGAATGGTGCCCCTCAGTTATTAGCCACTTGTTGCTACCATGAACTGCACCTCAGATATTAACTACTTGTTGGTACCAGCCATCTAATGAACTGCACCTCAGCTAGGAATGAGACTGAAAATGAATTGCAGGTGATATTTTTTTATTTGTTTTATAATCAAGACATTATAAACATTTTGACAACTATTTTTTTGAAATTACCTTTTAGATCTCTTCATATCCATATTAATATTCAGCAGTTCACGTCTCAATAGCACTTATGACTCATGTATTCCCTGATCATTTGCAATGATGCTTTCACCTCAAACTGTAACAACTTAAATACGAGGAGCTAAAATGGGAGATAATCTGTTTTTTCCACAGCTCCTTGTAGATTAGTTACTGATTTCCTAATCTGTGGCTCCCTTGGAATTTTGGGTAATTGTGAGCACCTGACCACAGAGAACACTTTCACAACTTTTAACATAGAACAACACGGCACAGGAACAGGCCCTTCAACCCACAAGTTCCGTGGCGAACATGGACTAATTAAGCGAATCATCTCTGCCTGCATATGATCCATATCCTTCTATTTCCCACATATTCACGTGCCTATCTAAAAGCTTCTTACTGTATCTGCCTCCACCACCATCCTTAGCAGTGCATTCCAGGCACCCACCACTCTCTATGTAAAAAAATCTGCCCTGTATGTCTCCTTTAATCTTTTCCCCTTTCTCCTGACAGCTATGTCCTTTAATGTTTGATATTTCCACTCTGCGGAAAAAGGTTCTGACTCTCTACTCTATCCATGCCTCTCATATGTTTATATATTCTATCAACCTCAACCTCTGCCATTTCAGAGAAAACGATCCAAGTTTGTAATAAAGTCTGTATCCGAGCTGTTTTGTAACCATCCCCCAATATGTTCCATGAAGTCTCATGTTAGAAGAGGCCATCTTTGATAATCTGGTTCATTTTAGAAACTGACTTACAATTGGAAACTGTACGAATCTTCTATTCTGACGATGATGGATGGAAAATGACTATTTTATGGTGCATCTCATACATAGCAATAATATATTGAGATTGTTTTGCTTGAGGATTGAATAGAAGATGTAAAATCTATTCTTTGTAAAAATTGTACTTTTATTTTTTTAGACTTTAAAAAATCTCATTCTATGGCTGATTGTAGAATACTCTCTTTTTTTCCCCTTTGTTAATTCTAAAGAAAAGATCAAGGGGATGAAGCTACCAGGTTTGTTGATTTCTTTCACTTTTTCACTTTCTGTATTTGATTTATGAAAATATATAAAATGTGCTTAAAGGAAAACCGCTGGTTACAGAAGACGGTCAATTTGGTAACTTAAGATTTTCTCTGATTTTTAATATCTAAAACAAATAGGTTTCATGTATTTGGAGTCAATCATGTACAATATGGAAGACTCATAAAGTCAATGTTATCTAAAAATGCAGCCTGCAATTATATTGTTATGAGTCCTGCTTATATAGTAAGTTTCATTTGTCCAAACTCGATTCCATTGATATTTTTATTGTTGAATATTTCCATTCGAAAGTGATAAAGGTCTTCCCGGCAGAGTATTGTTAACAAATACTACCTGTTGATTATGAGTAAGAAATGGTGACTTGAAACCGAACACTGTAGTCATTGCCCATTATACTCACAGCCCACAGAAGCATCTGTGGTGCAACAATGATTGTGTTACCTACATTGGACAGGGAAGGTAGGTGGGAAGGATAGGTCATGGAAGAACAAAGCGACAGAGCTGAATAATAATCTAATTTATCAGGAAACAGGTATAGAAGTGTGAAAACGCACAACACCAGATTCAGGGACAGTTTCTACCCAGCTGTTATCAGGCAACTGAATCATCCTATCACAACCAGAGAGGTGCTGAACTACTATCTCTACCTCTTTGATGTCCTTTGAACCACCCTTGATTGGACTTTGCTGGCTTTACTTTGCACTAATCGTTATTCCCTTATCATGTATCTATACACTGTAAATGGATTGATTGTAATCATGTATTGTCTTTCTGCTGACTGGTTAGCACGCAACAGAAGCCTTTCACTGTACCTCGGTACATGTGACAATAAACTAAATTAAAACTAAACTAAAACAAAATGTGTCATATTTCTCAGATGCTAAGATCATAATGTACCATATAACTCATATTTTGAGAGGATGCTTCCAGTCCTTCTTACAAATAGAGTGGCCCCAGTCAGGCCAGTTTTTCCAAGGTCATCCCCTCTCCCCCATTCTGAGTTCACCTCCAGTAAAACACTTAATTAAACATAACTGAATTTTCAAAATACCAACTATTCAGCCCTTAACTTTCAGCAACTACTGATGAGCTCAACCACACATTCACCTTTACGCTTAATGCCCCTGATCCACACTAATACTCTGTCTCACTTGAACACTTTCGCCGGAATGCCCTTCATATTCACACTCTCAGGCCCATGTAAGACAGAGTTTAATGAAATGACTACAGAACTGCCTGAATCTGTGCACGGAATTATGACGTTGTGGCCATTAAAGAGCTCAGTTGCCGGATAGACGGGACTGGCAACTTCACGCTCTAGTTTTCCAAAGGTTCAGATATGATAGAGAAGGAGATAAAGGAGGTGGAGGAGTTGCATTGCTAATCAGGGAGAATATCACAGCTGCATTCAGAGAGGACACACTGGAGGGTTCATCAGGGCCGTCTTTGTAGCATTATGGGCCCCGGGCAAAGCAGTGTACTGGGGCCCCTACGACAACTACTCACAGGAATAAAAATGTAAATGGTCGATAAAATGGGGCCCCTATGCTCGTGGGGCCCCGGGCAAGTGCCCATCAGGCCCATGCGTTAAGATGGCCCTGGGATTCATCCATTGAGCCACTATGGATAGAGCTCAAAAATAAGAAAGGTGCGATCACTCTTATAGGATTAAACCATAGACCTCCCAATACCCAACAGGAGAAAGAGGACCCGATATGGAGTCAGATTATGAAAAGATGTAAATGCAACAGGGTTGTCATAGTGGGTGACTTTAACTTCCCCAGTATTGACTCGGACATCCGTAGTGCAAAAGGCTTGGTCAGGCAGAATTTGTTAGATGCATCCAAGAGGGTTTCTTGAAACAGTACGACTCAAAGAGGGGCCATATTGGACATTGTGTTGGGAAACGAGCCTGGCCAGGTGACTGGTGTTTCAGTGGAAGGGCATTTTAGGAACAGTGATCACAACTCTTTAAGTTTTAAACAACGTGCTGGAGGAACTCTGTGGGTCAGGGGAGAAATGGATAGACAATGTTTCAGATTGGGACCCTGCTTCAGATTGCCCATTTCTCTCCACAGATGTGCCTGAGCTGCTGGGTTTCTTTAGCAGTTTGTTTTTTTTACTCAATTTTCCAGAATCTGCAGTCTTTTATATCTCCTTGAGTTTTTAAATAGTTATGAGTGAGCATAAGTCTGGACCTTGAGGGAAATGACTAAATTGGGAAGGGCAAATTGTAACATGGTTAGGAAGGAGCTAGGAAGAGTAAACTGGTATTGGGCAAGACATATCAGACATGTGGGAATCATTTAAAGACCATTTATGGGCAGCACGGTGGCGCAGTGGTAGAGCTACTGCCTTACAGCCCCAGAGACCTGGGTTCGATCCTGACAATGTGTGCTTGTCGGTACAAAATTTGTACGTTCTCCCCGTGACCTGCGTGGGGTTTCTCCGAGATCTTCAGTTTCCTCCCACACATCAAAGACATACAGGATTGTAGGTTAATTGGCTTGATATGAATTAAAAATTGTTGCTAGTGTGTGTAGGATAGTGTTAGTGTATGGGGATCGCTGGTTGGTACGGACATGGTGGGCCAAAGGGCCTGTTTCCGTGCAGTTAAATAGAGTTCAGGATGAGCAAGGAGGCGGGACAAGAATGGCAAGAAAAGGGAACTTAGGGTGACATGCGTGGTTCTAAATTTGGTCACAAAAAAAGGATGCCTAGATAAAGTTTAGGAAGATGAAATCAGACAGGGCCTTTAAGGAAAGGAAAACAGGAAAAAACTTAAGCAGGGAATTAAGAGGGCCTGAAAGGGCTTGAAATATCCTTGGCAAGTCCGATTAAAGAGAATCCTGAGACTTTTATACAAGGGTTTCTCGCGAGAGGGTTGAAACACTTAAGGATACGGAAAAAAAGCTTTAAAAGTCAGAGGATTTAGGCAGTACTAAATGTGTACTTGGCATCTGTATTCACCAAGGAAGGTTTGAAGGCTATGGAATGCGCTACCAGAGGAGATAATGAAAGCAGATACGATAGTGGCATTTAGAAAGCTTTTAGATAGGCACATGAATATGCAGAGAATGGAGGGATATGATACATGTGCAGGCAGAAGGGATTATGGGGCAAAGGCAGGAGAATGGGGTTGAGAGGGAAAGATAAATCAGCCATGATTGAATGGCGGGATAGACCTGATGGGCAGAATGGTCTAATTCTGCTCCTAGAACTTATGAACGTGAAGTTAATTTAATTTGGCAACATATTTGGCACAGACATCATGGTCTGAAAGGTCTGTTCCTTTTCTGTATAGTTCTATGTTGTAGTCTTTTTGATTTAGCCATTCACTGCTATTGGATTAATCTTAAATAACATTAAGCCCTGATAGAACATTTCATAGTTCTAGGATCACCTTGGAATGGAAAGGTAACCCTCAGCTTCTTTCTTTTACTGTCCATCCAGGGCCTGGTTGCTAAGGTTGTCCATCTAATCAGTTGCCTCTGCCACTCCTCTCTTCCCCGTTCCACGCAACTAAATTTCCTTGAAGAGCCTTCCCTGCCCCAACTTCCAAGATTCTTTCCCTTGTTTCTCTCCTCCCTCTCCACGTGCATTCTCTAAATTTGCTTTGTCTTGGCATGCACCATCTGCTCGTCCCACTGACATGCTGACTAAGAATCTTCTCTTCAAGATCATATACTATTAGATGATGTTAATAGTTTTCTCTTTGACAACTTTATCCCACTCCTTCAAATTTGCTGTCATCAAAGAAATCAACCTTCGATTCTTCTATCCTTGCAAGTTATCGTTCCTTCTCTGGGCTCCTTGTGGGAGCCTCCAAATCCATGACTGTTTTTCCTGCAATTGGATGATGATGTTGATGATACGTTATCATATCATCATATCATATATATACAGCCGGAAACAGGCCTTTTCGGCCCACCAAGTCCGTGCCGCCCAGCGATCCCCGTACATTAACACTATCCTACACCCACTAGGGACAATTTTTACATTTACCCAGCCAATTAACCTACATACCTGTACGTACTTGGTACGTACGTTATGATGATACTTTATTGACACTTGTACCCAAGTACAGTGAAATTCCTTGTTCTTCATAAGATCATATCATAAGTGATAGGAGCAGAATTAAGCCATTCGGCCCATCAATTCTACTCCGCCATTCAATCATGGCTGATCTATCTCCCCCTCCTAACCCCATTCTCCTGCCTTCTCCCCATAACCCCTGACACCCGTACTATTCAAGAATCTACCTATCTCTGCCTTAAATATATCCACTGACTTGGCCTCCTCAGCCTTCTGTGGCAAAAAAAAATCCACTTGCATGCAAAGTACACAAAAGAGTTGTCACAAAGGCGCCGACAAAGTTACAGAAAGTACTCGTACCTTCTTCCCCCTCGCTGGGTCCCCCTTAGTTCTCGGCGGCCCCCCTCCCCCTCCCCACGATGGTTGAACACCATGGTTCTACCCAGGCACAGCGATAAAACAACCTGCTGAAACTCACAAGCAGCATCCTATCTGTCTCGACTGGTGTCATGTGTCTCTGCCTGCCCTTTTACATCTCTCTGTAATCCTTTAACATGATTGACCACGCCGTCCTTCTTTAATGCCTCTCCACCATTCTCCAGAACTGGGTAGCGCTGCAATTGCCCGATTCCATTCTCATGCATTCTATCGTAGCCAGAGAAACACTTGCAAAGACTTCTCTTCCCATATATTGTTTAATTAGATGTCTTCCTTTCCTGTCGTAATTCAGGCAATTAAATAGCAACTATTCATGCGCATGGTTTATTTAAAAGATTTACTGCTGCACTTCCCTCATTGAAGACTCCTGGCACATGAAAGTTATAATCCCCAGGGGTCACTTTTGTTTTGTAAATGATTTGTTTCTTGATTAGTAAGGGTGTCAGACGTTATGGGGAGAAGGCTGGAGAATGGAGTTAGGAGGGAGAGTTCGATCAGCCTTGATTGAATAGCAGAGTAGACTTGATGGGCCGAATGGCCTAATTCTGCTCCTATCAATTATGACGTGCGTGCAGCAGGCACAGTAGAGCAATGGAACTATATCACTGATATAGGCAGTGGGCAGTGGGCATTTCCAATGCCCCCAGCTATTTGTCCATTGCAATCATCCGACCAACTTTAACCTAATCAGCCAGAATAACCTACGGGGTGGAAGTGATGTCAGCACTAACAACATTCTAATTTTAGTTTCAGGTTAAAATCTTTCCCCTAAGTCCCTTCAGCTGGCATGGAGCCCAAACTGTGATACGGTGTCGACTCATTTCAGTTCCTTTTCAAACAGCTTCACTCGATGTTTACTTATGGACTGCCTTGGGCAGAGTAACCTTGGCCTCGTCATCTGTGGGAAATATGGAGACTGTCTTAAGATGTCTACACATAACTCAGGAATAATTACTGCTTCCATTGTCAAGTAGTACGAGAACAAAACTGCAGGATTATTCGTATCTTACAAGAAGGGAAAAGAAATGTTAAAAATCAGACTGATCACAGTTCTAATGTTCTTTCAGACACAGCAGTTAGACCTGCAGCAATTTTCCTTTGTCTGGTCAAGTCAATACATATTTCTTTCACTTCTAATTTGAACTGACAGATAAAGTATCTCTCGGTCCCAGTGATATTTAGGGGAAATTGTTTGACTTGTTTGCTGAAGCAAACATCTGATCTACTCATTGAATAGCTACTGAACAATATAATAAATTAGCGGTGGAATAAGAACAATGCCATTTCTTTTCCCTATGTTTTCATTGTAGAATAATGGAATATGTTGGTTCATCCATGATCATACAAATCTAAATTCCCACAGGAAGAAAGAGAATAGAAAGATAGAATCACACAGCGTGGAAACAGGCCCTTCGGACCAACTTGCCCATGCCCACCAGGATGCCCCATCTCCTCTAGTCCCACCTAGCTACATTTGACTGATATCCTAAACCTTTCCCATCCATGTACCTGTCCAAATGTCTTTTAAATGTTGTGATAGTATGTCCCTCAACTACCTCTGGCAGCTCGTTACTTCTATCCACCACTCTTTGTGTGAAAATGTTACTCCTCGAGTTCCTATTAAAGCTTTCCCCTCTCACCTTAAACCGCTGTCCTCTGGTTCTTGATTCCCCTACTCTGGGTAAAAGACTGTACATTTATCTTATCTATTCCCCTCATGATCTTGTATGCCTCGGTGAGACCAGCCCTCGTATTTCACTCCAAGGAATACAGTCCAAGGCTGCCCAAACTCTACCTATAGCTCAAGCTCTCGAGTTCTGGCAACAGTTCCAAAACATAGAACAGTGCAGCACAGGAACAGGCTCTTCAGCCCACAATGTATGTGCCAAATATAATGCAAAGATAAACTAACCTCATCTACCTGCACGTGATTCATACCGTTCAATTCTTTGCATATCCATGTGCTTACTTCTTAAATGCCACTATGTTCTGTATTATTGTCTGTAGAAGGGAATTTTATGCTTTACCCATACCCGAAATCTGATTTTACTCAGATAGGCAGACACAAAATAAAACAGTGGTGAGTCTATCAATCAATTCAGTTTAATAAAGGCCTTAGCGATGTACATCGGGAAACAGTGTGAGCAAGCCCAAGCTGCTTCAAAGTCCCACAGTAATGTAGGATTCTTATACCCTCATGACACAATGGTTACTTGTGGAGTTGAAATAAACCGTCATTAATCAATATCTCCCCAAAGGTAACTGTAATCTTGCATTTCTTGTTGTTTAGAAATATCCCTCCCATATATCTAACATGTGGATACCATAAATGTCCAGATTCTACTCGCCAAATGGAGTCCCCCTCGTAAAAGAGGTAATTTGTTCAACTTTGGGAGACTTTCCTGCTAAACACAGTGACCAAGAGCAGCTGTGATGCAAGATTGCAACAGATAAGAACCTAGGCAGAACTGCAAAGGACTATCCTCCTCCCCTACTGATAAGGAAGCCTGCTTCTCAGCAGAATGTTTCAACTTTACCTATTTTAACTACATTCTATCTCGGCCATTTCCCCATCATGCTGCCAGTCTACGAGCTCCAGGGTTAACCAAACTATAACCTACTCATCTTCCTTATACTTCATAAAATTCCCAACAACATAGTCCCAGTATTGCAGGCCCCGGGAATGGTGCAAGGAGAAGTAGGAATGAAAATGACTGTTGGATGGTCGTGATAGGGGCAGTGCCCCACGGTGAAAAAGAAGCAAAAGTCCATCATCCAAAGTGCGATGAGGCCCACAAAATGGAGAGGGAAAAAATTTGTTAAAATCTGTGAAAATTAGCAATCATTACATTGGGGAAGTGTTAAATACTTTCTTCAATAAGGCCATAAGGAATAGGAGTAGAATTAGGCCATTCGGCCCATCAAGTCTACTCCACCATTCAATCATGACTGATCTATCTCTCCCTCCTAACTCCATTCTCCTGCCTTCTCCCCAAAACCTCTGACACCTGTACTAATCTAGAATCTGTCTCTGCCTTAAAAATATCCACTGATTTGGCCTCTGCAGCCTTCTGTGGCAAAGAATTCCACAGATTCACCACCCCCTGATTAAAGAAATTTCTCATCATCTCCTTCCTAAAAGAACATCCTTTAATTTTGAGATTATGACCTCTAGTTCTAGACTCTACCATTGAAGGAGCACCTCAACTTCACTTTCCTGCATTCAAGAGAGAGCTAGATAGAGCTCTTAAGGATAGTGGAGTCAGGGGGTATGGGGAGAAGGCAGGAACGGGGTACTGATTGAGAATGATCAGCCATGATCACATTGAATGGTGGTGCTGGCTCGAAGGGCCGAATGGCCTAGTCCTGCACCTATTGTCTATTATCTATTGAAATGTCAGGAAGACGTTTGGATTGGTAACTCCCTTTAACTGTCGAGTGTCCTGATTTCAAGGTAACCCAAGCTGCAACAGTAAAGATTAAATTGGAAACAGGAAACAATGGAAATCTCGGCAATTCGGGCAGCATGTAAAAGGAGAGAGAAGCAAGGTTGACATTTCACCTGAACTGGGTGGAAAAACATGGTTAAAGAGGTTTTAATGCAGGGCAAGTGTGGGGTGCAGAAAGAACAAATGGAAGGCCTGTGCTATTGTGGTAGATAGCAAAGAAGAAATGGTAAAGGTTGGCAGTGCCAGGTAAAAATAACAAAAATGGACTAGTGGAGAAACAAATAATAGATACAGGAGAGGTGAAAATAGGATTAGTGTAATTCATTATCTGCATCATTAAATTATAAATTGGGTTCTCACTCAAATCGTGTGAGTCCAATTTAAATACATTAATTAAGTGTCTCTTCACTCCTTGGCAGTATTCAATATCCATTGCCATTTTAAAAAGAAAGGTTGCACCCACTTTGGCTGCAAGCACTTTGTCCCCCCTGACCTCAATTCTCACCAACCTTCATTAGCTTTCCTTCCTTGGATGCTCTGGCTTCAAAATACTTTCCGCAGGATTATGCAATTACAAGATAATTACAGGTGAAGAGAGCGATTTAGCTCATTTCTGCTCATCCACTCTGAATGACATTTGCAGCATCCAGCTGCTTCTTAACTAATATTATCTGGGTTTGCAGCTCCACATTTGCTTTTATTTTCAAAAAAAATCTATTCAATGCTCTATCCAGAGAACACTCCCATTCCTTAATTCGGAAAACTGCGCTCTGCTTCAACTGTGCCTACAATGATTAATTGAAAATATTTAATCATTTCCACTCTTCTCCTTCCCCGTCATCTTGCAAATATCACCTTTTTGAATGTCCATGTAAGTCTATGTTGAAACATATAATGGAATTTGTCCCCTCACAGTGCATTCCAAATCATCATATCAGGCTCATACATCAGCTCTGATCGACTAGCACCTTGCTCTACATCGGTGTAGGGGGGAACAAGTCGAAGAACCAAAACGTCACCTATTTCTTTTCTCCAGAGATGCTGTCTGACCCGCTGAGTTAGTCCAGCACTTTGTGTCTGTGCTGTACATCCGTCTCCATCTGTTGTCAAATCTTCCACTGCTGGAAATAGTTTCTTCTTTACTTCAAAATTCAGTGTGATTTTGAGCTTCTCAAACAAATCTCTTTAAAAACTTTGGATAGCCACAAAATGCTGGAGTAACTCCGAGGGACAGGCAGCATCTCTGGATAGAAGGAATGGGTGATGTTTTGGGTCGAGACTCTTCTTCAGACTAAAGTCAGGGGAGAGGGAGATACAGAGATAAGGAACTATTAGGTGTGAGAACGAGACAAAGGGGATGGAGATCAAGGAACAGGTAGAATAGATCATTGTTAGCGAGGAGAAGGTAACAACAAAGCAAATGGAAATAAAGTGTCATTGGAGAGTCAGACTGGTCGGAGAACTGGGAAGAGGGAGGGATGGAGAGAGAGGGAAAGCAAGGGTGATGAAGTTAGAGAAGTCAATATACCTCTGGGGTGTAAGCTGCCCAAGCGAAATATGAGGTGCTGTTCCTCCAATTTGAGCTGGGCCTCACTCTGACAATGGAGGAGGCCCAGGACAGAAAGGTCATGTGGGAGTGGGAGGGGGAGATAAAGTGTTTAACAACCGGGAGGTCAGGCAGGTTTAGGCGGACTGAGTGGAGGTGTTCAGCAAAACGATCGCCGAGCTTATGCTTGGTCTCCCCGATATATAGGAGTCCACACCTGGAACAGCGGATACAGTCGATGAGGTTGGAGGAGGTGCAAGTGAACCTCTGCCTCACCTGAAAAGACTGTCGGGGTCCTTGGACGGAGTCGAGGGAGGAGATATAGGGACAGTTGTTGCATCTCCTGCAGTTGCAGGGGAAAGTACCTGGGGAGGGGGGTAGTTTGGATGGGAAGGGACGAGTTAACCAGGGAATTGCAGAGGGTATGTTCTCTGCGGAAATCGGAAAGGGGTGGAGACGGGAAGATGTGGCTAGTGGTGGGATGCCATTGTAGATGGTGCAAATGTCAGAGGATTGTGTGCTGTATGCGACGGCTGATGGGGTGGAAGGTGAGGACTAGGTGAGTCCCTGGTGTGACTGGGGGAAGGTGGAGCAAGAGCGGAGCTGCGGATATCGAGGAGACCCTAGTGAGGGCCTCATCGATGATGGCAGAGGGGAACCCCCGTTCCCTAAAGAATGAGGACATCTCTGATGTCCTGGTATGGACACCTCATTTTGGGCGCAGATGCGGCATAGACGGAGGAATTGGGAGTAGGGGGTAGAGTCTTTACAGGAAGCAGCATGGGATGAAGTGTAGACTAGATAGCTGTGGAAGTCAGTAGGTTTATAATAGATGTTTTTTTAACTTTTAGTTCTTGGGGAACAACAGTGTCGTTAGTCTTTTATCCCTGGGTAGCATCCTTGTAAATTTCCCCTTATATTGTCTCTACCTTGACTCCTTGATCTTATATTCTTTCTATCTTGACAAGACTTTGACAGTTTTCCTGAAATGTGGCATGCCCAGAATTCACCATAAAATTCCAGTTGGTGTTGTTTTATAGCTTCATTAATATCTACTTTTAGCCCCCATGTTTTTGCACTTGATTCCATTGTTTTTGTTTACACCTTTTAGAGCACCTTCTCTAAAAAAACTTGTTCACCCATACCCTAGATCTCACTCTTCCTGTTCAATAGGAACAGACATTGACAACTGACATTGACAACATCCTCATTAATGCTTGTACACTTTCCAGATTTGTGGAAAACGTGCGCTGTTGCCCTTCCAGGACTTGTGTTGAAAATACTGCTCCTTTTATCTAGGATTAATTATGGCCTTGGGTAGGCAGGCATAATTTCAAAAGTTGCAGATTACATGAAATTTGGAAATTTAGAAAGTAGTGAGGAGAGTGATACCTGACTTCCAGAGGAATAGACAGTAATGAATTGCAGAGAGTGATACCTGACTTCCAGAGGAATAGACAGTAATGAATTGCAGACACAGAAATTTAGAGTCATAGAGAGTTAGAGAGCCACAGTGCATGGAAACAAGCCCTTTGGTCCAACTTGCACACACCGGCAAACATCTCCCATCTACACTACTCCAACCTGCCTGTGTTTGGCCTATATCCCTCTAAACCTGTCCTGTCCATGTACCTGTCTAATTGTTTCTTAAACGTTGCTATAGTCTCTGCCTCAACTACCTCCTCTGGCAGCTCATTCCATACACCCACCACCCTTTGTGTGAAAAACGTTACCCCTCAGGTTCCTTTTAAATCTTTTCCCCTTCACCTTAAACCTGTGTCCTCTGGTTCTCGATTCACCTACTCTGGGTTAGAGACTGCGCATCCACTCCAATCTATTCCTCTCATGATCTTATACACCTCTAAGTGTAAGAAAATAACTGCAGATGCTGGTACAAATCGAAGGTATTTATTCACAAAATGCTGGAGTAACTCAGCAGGTCAGGCAGCATCTCAGGAGAGAAGGAATGGGTGATGTTTCGGGTCGAGACCCTTCTTCAGACCTCTAAGATCACCCCTCATCCTCCTGCTCTCCACGGAATAGAGTCCCAGCCTACTCAACCATATCATATCATATCATCATATCATATCATATCATATCATATATCTACAGCCGGAAACAGGCCTTTTCAGCCCTCCAAGTCCGTGCCGCCCAGTGATCCCCGTACATTAACACTATCCTACACCCACTAGGGACAATTTTTACATTTACCCAGCCAATTAACCTACATACCTGTACGTCTTTGGAGTGTGGGAGGAAACCGAAGATCTCGGAGAAAACCCACGCAGGTCACGGGGAGAACGTACAAACTCCTTACAGTGCAGCACCCGTAGTCAGGATCGAACCTGAGTCTCCGGCGCTGCATTCGCTGTAAAGCAGCAACTCTACCGCTGCGCTACCACTTAATCACAAATTTGTGAAGTGATTAATTTTCATAGAAAGAATGAACCTGGTCCTATTAAACCAAATGAATAATTTTGAACAATTGAGGAAATAGTGAACTTTTGGATAAAAAGTTAGTCTGGATAAAAACTATATAAAAGAGGTACTGAAAAGACTGCTTGTTCCCGAAATCCCAAATTACTCATTCAGAATGCATCTTTCCTTTCCGTCCTTTTACAACTTTTGTATCATCACAGCCAGTGATTCACTAATCTCCAAAGGTTCAAAATTTATAACCGATCTATTAAATGGGTCTTTATCAAAGGTCATTTGAATATTCTCTCTCACGCACACACAAAAACGCACTCACACACACACCTGTATTATCCTTTTTAGCTATCATCTAGTACTTTGTTGAAGAACTCACTAAAGTTGTTTTTAATAAATACTGGTGATGTCCCCAAATGAACCCACTTTTTTCATTTAATTCCGCTGTGAGATAGTATCTTTCACTTTTTCCCTACTAACAATGACTCAGGTTTGTGCTTTGATGCAGGGTTACAATACATTTTGGCCTTTAGGCTTCTGGCATGATTAACATGCCCACTAACACTGTAGCCTTCTCATTCTCTCAGTGGCATGATGAAACCCCATATTCTTATTTCACTGCCTTCACCATGACTTCATGTTAACTCTTTACTTCACTGATATTTCTAATCTTTATTAGGCCAACAACAAATCGCCAGCTTCCTCAGACAATAGAGATTTCTTCTGAAATTGCTAATTGTAACAATTATGGAGAGAAAAAAAAGTAGTTTCTGTCTGTAGACTCCATCATGTCACAGAGCAGGTGAGGAGGGTAGAGTATTAGTCAGCATGTTCATCACACAAAGAGTGGTGGGTGTATGGAACGAGCTGCCTGAGGAGATAGTTGAAGCTGGGACTATCCCAACATTTAAGAAACAGTTAGACAGGTGCATGAATAGTACAGGGTTTGAGGCATATGGACCAAACGCGGGCAGGTGGGATTCGTGCAGCTGGGACACGTTGGCCGGTGTGGCCAAGTTGGGCCGAAGGGCCTGTTTCCAAGCTCTATTGCTCTATGACTCTGACTCTGAGCCAGGTTTTGTTTATATTTCTGTTCACAATGCCACTAACTCCAGTGGTGATGACAGTCTCATTATTTGCTAATTTTAATGTTATTCAAATACTATTAGCTCAAGAAAATCTACTTATTGCATATTATAGTTGGAAATGGAAATTTTACACCATTTTTATGTCTTTATACATGACTTTCTATTATTAAATGACCGCTGTGGGGAATAGTTTTAGAATATTCCTATTGCTAATAATTAATATTTTATAACGTTATTTCTGTTGGTTATAAATATTCAAATTCAGCAAAAGGTATATGTGAAAATGTAACAGGGGAAATCAATTTAAACTGGATTTTTGTAATCCTCCACTTTTTCTAGCTCCATGGGACTCATTTTCATATGTATCTAGCTGAGCATGTATATCCACACACCTGGCTGAGCCTTCTCTCACCTGATCTAGCTGCCACATAAGGCCAGGAGACAGAGGAGCAGAATTAGGTCATTTGGCTCATCAGGTCAGCTTTGCCATTCAATCATGGTTGATCTACCTTTCCCCCTGACTTCTCCCCATAATGTTTAACACCCTTACTAATCAAATACCTATCAAACTCCACTTTAAAATACCAAATCACTTGGCCTCCACAGCTGTCTGTGGCAGTGAATTCCACGGATTCATCCACCACCTGGCTAAAGAAATTCTTCCTCCTCTCCTTTCTAAAGTTACATCCTTTTATTCTGAGGCTGTCTTTTCCTCAGGTCTTAGACTCTCCCACTAGTGGAAACATTGTCACCACATCCACTCCACATCTACTCAATCCATGCCTTTCATTATTAGGTAAGTTTCGATGTGACCCCCCCTCAACCATCTAAACCCCAGCGAGAAGTTGACCAGAACCATGAAACGCAGATTAAACATTAACCCAATCATCCCTGGGATCATTCTCGTAAACCTCTTCTGGACCCTTTCCAAAGCCAGCATATCCTTCCTCGGTTATTGGGCCATTCGGCCCTTCGAGCCTGCACCGCCATTCAATATGATCATGGCTGATCATCCAGCTCAGTAGCCTGTACCTGCCTTCTCTCCATACCCCCTGATCCCTTTAGCAAAAAGGGCCACATCTAACTCCCTCTTAAATATAACCAATGAACTGGCCTCAACTACCTTCTGTGGCAGAGAATTCCACAGACTCACCACTCTCTGTGTGAAGAAATGTTTTCTCATCTCGGTCCTAAAAGACTTCCCCCTTATCCTTAAGCTGTGACCCCTGGTTCTGGACTCCCCCAACATCGGGAACAATCTTCCCGCATCTAGCCTCTCCAACCCCTTAAGAATTTTATATGTTTCTATAAGATCCCCCCTCAGTCTTCTAAATTCCAGCGAGTACAAGCCCAGTCTATCCAGTCTTTCCTCATATGAAAGTCCCGCCATCTCAGGGATCAATCTGGTGAACCTTCTCTGTACTCCCTCTAAGGCAAGAACGTCTTTCCTCAGGTTAGGAGGCCAAAACTGCACACAATACTCCAGGTGCGGTCTCACCAAGGCCCTATACAACTGCAGCAGAACCTCCCTGCTCCTAAACTCAAATCCTCTTGCTATGAATGCCAACATACCATTCGCTTTCTTCACTGCCTGCTGCACCTGCATGCTTGCTTTCAATGACTGGTGCACCATGACACCCAGGTCACGTTGCATCTCCCCTTCTCCCAATCGGTCACCATTCAGGTAATACTCTGCTTTCCTGTTCTTGCCGCCAAAGTGGATAACCTCACATTTATCCACATTATATTGCATCTGCCATGCATTTGCCCACTCGCCTAATCTGTCCAAGTCACTCTGCAGCCTCCTAGCATCCTCCTCGCAGCTAACACTGCCACCCAGCTTCGTGTCATCCGCAAACTTAGAGATGTTGCATTCAATTCCCTCGTCCAAATCATTAATATACACTGTAAATAACTGGGGTCCCAGCACTGAGCCTTGCGGTACCCCACTAGTCACTGCCTGCCATTCCGAAAAGGACCTTGTGGGACCTTGTCGAAGGCCTTCTGAAAGTCCAGATATAACACATCGACTGCTTCTCCCTTATCCACTCTACTAGTTACATCCTCGAAAAATTCTATAAGATTCGTCAGACATGATTTGCCTTTGGTAAATCCATGCTGACTTTGTCCGATGATTTCACCACTTTCCAAATGTGATGCTATCACATCTTTAATAACTGACTCTAGCATTTTCCCCACTACCGATGTTAGGCTAACTGGTCTATAATTCCCTGTTTTCTCTCTCCCTCCATTTTTTAAAAGTGGGGTTACATTAGCTACCTTCCAGTCCTCAGGAACTACTCCAGAATCTAAAGAGTTTTGAAAAATTATCACTAATGCATCCACTATTTCTGAGGCTACTTCTTTAAGCACTCTGGGATGCAGCCTATCTGGCCCTGGGGATTTATCTGCCTTTAATCCATTTAATTTACCTAACACCACTTCCCGACTAACCTGGATTTCCCACAGTTCCTCCATCTCATTAGACCCCCGGTCCCCCGCTATTTCCGGCAGACGGTTTATGTCTTCCTTAGTGAAAATAAAGATTAAACTTTAAACTTTATTTTAAAGGCACAGCATGGAAATAGGCCCTTCGGCCCACCGTGTCTGCGTCGACCAACGATCCCCACGTATACTAACACTATCCTACACACTGGGGACAATTTACAATTTTTACATAAGCCAATTACCCTACAAACCCACACATCTTTGGAGCGTGGTAGGAAACCAGAGCACCTGGAGAATACCCAAGTGGTCACAGGGAGAATGTAGAAACTCTGTACAGACAGCAACCATAGTCAGGATCAAACCCGGATCTCTTCTGCTGTAAGACAGCAACTCTACCACTGTGCCACTCTGCTGCCTAATAATCTTCAAGCATCCATTCTTAGTTCTCTTCCTCAACTACCTGGTGCACCTGGGTGATTGTCTCAGCTTACATGTGCATTTTCATTGGCATTCAGAGCAGGCCTCACTGCATAATCTTTGATGTCCTATTGGAAAACAAAATTAATTCCTGACCCCATTCCATGTGAGAAAAAAATCAGATTTTGCAATGACCATGTCTCAGCTCCTTCTGCTGTTGAAATCTATTTATTTGTCATGGCAAGATCTATATTTCATATTCCCATCAATGATACCACCGTTCTTATTGACATAGTAAGTACAGCATCTCACTTGATGCTTGTGTGTTCTCACTGCTTCCGCCATTAACCTCTGGCCCCTCACCCTATCCACTCCCAACCCACTCACAAACTCTTGTGTGACTCCAGCCATTCATTCACTACTCTCTTGTTGCCATGTGATAAACAGGTTGAGCAGCAATCATATTAAGAATCCATTCCCAGACCGTTTTTTATCAATCCCTCTTACCTCCATTAAGGTTCCACTTCAGAACAATGGCTTTAATTTAGTTTAGTTTAGTTTAGTTTAGTTTAGTTTAGAGATACATGGCGGAAACAGGCCCTTCGGCCAACCAAGTCCACGCCGGCCGATTCCTGTACACTAGCACTATCTTGCACACTAGGGACAATTTACAATTTTTACTGAAGCCAACCTACAAACCTGCTCGTCTTTGGAGTGTTTGAGGAAACCGGAGAACCCGGGTAAAACACACGCGGTAATGGGCAGAACATATAATCTCCGTAAAGACAGCACCCATAGTGAGGTTCGAACCTGGGTCTTTGGCACTGTGAGGCAGCAACTATACTGCTGCGCCATTGTGCCACCTCATAATTAGGTCTATTCCAATGACCTCAAATCAAAGTTCTCTTGGTGGTTTTGTGAAAATTTTGGAATATCTTTCTACATTAAATCTATTATGCATTTGTTAATAGATACAGATTTTTTTGAGCAACCTATCATTTTTTTTTCAATTAGCTCTGATATATGTTAATGTAAAGAAAAATAATCTAGAATGTTGGATCAGCACATTTTTGGTACATTAATTATATCAGGACGAAAGACATTGAAATTGAATGTGACATTTTTTCATTAGCCTTCCTTTAAATGCAGTGCTGTATTTGATGTTTATACTCTAGTGCTGATGTTCATTGGTACTTGAAAAATGAATAATTTTGTATAATTGCCTGTGATCATATCCAGGGCTAAAAACTAAGATCACAGTTGACCAATTTCCCAAAGGACTATTTGATCATTTTTACTGTGGTTGAGATTATTAAATATGATTAATAATCAATAATTACCTAAGTAACAACCTGCCTGCCTCGGGCTTTAATTTTTAACACTAAGTTGGCTGTAACTCTACTTATCATTAAGCAATAAGGCTGGGAAAAGTGAGGAAAGGAAATGTTTAATTTGAATATGTAATTATCTCAACTGGATCAAAATCTCTCCTTTGTGCATCAGTTTGCACTCACTGTGTTACATTTAACCTGAATCCATTCGGTTACTGTCTTTAATTTGCACTTTGTGGCGTACTTGCACCTTCTGAGTTTCATCAGCTCCCCCATAGTCACCTCCAAGAGGTTGCTGATCTCTTTAAGTTGCATGCAGAACAGATTACATCTTTTTTGTGTGGCGAGGTTTCTGTCTGTAAAAAAGATTTAAAAAAAAATCTGATTATTCAAAAAAACCCGAATGAACCAAATTACACAGAATTACAAAATCCTCTTAATTATCTGTGATAACAAAGACACTTAACTTTTCTGGTAACGGAGTAAGAAAGTAGTGGCAAACAATTTTTTTTTCACGTAGACAGTGAAAGATTTTAAATCATTCTGTGTTCTATGTCTTTAAATTCCACATAATCTACTCTAATGCTAATATTCTTCCTGAGAATCACTTTGAAGCTTTAGCTAAGGTACAGGGGAGCATTTATTTAAAAAAAATGGAAGATATTTGGGCCAATGACCTGTGCTGGGCTTGTTCTTTAAAAACAAATTGGTGCTCATTCCAGCTCCCTGTTTTTTTCAGGTATGATTTGTACTTTTAAATTTTTTTTAATGACTTTGCTTTTTTTCTTGGTGTGGACACGCTTGTCTGATTGCAAATGGGTAACATGGAATGAATGCATGTCCTTCTGAGTGTTTCAATGGATTGGCTCTCAAAGAATGTGCACGCATGGTTTAATATTTATGAATAGTAATACCATTATTTTTAATTATTTAACCCAACCGATTACTTATTTAAATAATAGTGCACACTAGACCATGACTTACATCAAAGGGAAGAAGTTGCATACAGAGTACTTGGGCTAATAGTATACTGCATGATATTATTCTTCTTGAATTCCCTTCAGCAAGAAGTTTGTTATGAGCTTTATTCCGTGGACTCATTTACTTGTATTTTCTCCCACTCTCACACAAATATAAACCTGGTTGAGTGATATATCTGATTATATTTCTTCTAAGCCAGGCTTGTATGCTGTCATGGTAAAAGAATACAGTGATAACTGTTGCTTTCGTTCCAGTACTAACCATTTTCTTCATCAAACTAACATGAGGGTTTATCACACCTCAAAATACTGCACGCTTTCTGATTGCATTGTTATTGCTGTTAGATGGGAAAAGTATTGATTGCCTTTATTTAAGTGAGGAGATATACGAAGAAAAAGTAAAATAAGATGGCACCAGTGGTGCAGCTGGTAGAGTTGCTGCCTCACATCACTAGAGACCCAGGTTTGATCCTGCCCTTAGTTGCTGTCAGTGTGGAGTTTGCATATTCTCCTTTTGACCACGGTGAGTTCCTCCTCGTGCTCCGGTTTTCCCTCACATCCCAAAGCAGTGAATCATCGTTCTCAAACATCGTTGCAACTTTAGAGGGTAGTTAGTCACAGAAAGTGTTCCTTAATTCCTCAAGAGAGAGTTAGATTTAGCCTTAGGGCTGAAGGAATCACAGGATATGGGGAAAAAGCAGGAACGGGGTACTGATTTTAGAGGATCAGCCATGATCATATTGAATGGCGGTGCTGGTTCGAAGGGTCGAATGGCCTACTCCTGCACCTATGTTTCTATGTTTCTATGTTAAAGGAGTGACAGCATTAAACAAGCAATTATTGTCTTCAGGATGACATTGCTTTCGACATACAATAGACAATAAGTGCAGGAGTAGGCCATTCGGCCCTTCGAGCCAGCACCACCATTCAATGTGATCATGGCTGATCATTCTCAATCAGTACCCCGTTCCTGCCTTCTCCCCATACCTCTTGACTCCGCTATCCTTAAGAGCTCTAACAAGCTCTCTCTCTTGAATGCATTCGGAGAATTGGCCTCCACTGCCTTCTGAGGCAGAGAATTCCTCCTCGCTCAGCCTTTATGACAAGGTCTTGTATGTAGAGGGAGTCTCTCACATGCCATGAGAGATCCACATGCGTGGAGACAATTTAAATCCCATCCACAACTTTGGCTAAACAGTGCTCCCTATTTTGTTTAAATGTAGAGTTCCTAATTCTTGAATTTGAAAAGAGCCCTTTTTAAACACTATCCTAACAAGAAGATGTCTGCAATATGGTTTGGGTTAGAATGATTCACCATCTTTTAATTAATCTGGAAATTATGATTAAGCCTTTACCACTTCTTAATTAAGGTGGAGACCATTGTAACAAAATGTCATTAAAGGCTGCACAACCTCCATTAGTGGTCCATTAATCTCCTTAGATCCTGTCTTTGTCTGTGGAAGTAATCACTAGATCAGATCTACACAAATGTTGCTTGACTTTCTCTTTTACTTTAAATTTACTGCTGCTGCTGTGATCTCAATCTCACAGTTCCAGCATGTTAAGTTTTTTGTTATTTTTCTAACTATTCCTGTTCTTCTCCCCTGTTGACACTCCACCAGTCAAATCATCTGTGATTAACTGGATGCCACCAAAAGGAATTCTGTCAATGGACAACCATGGTCTGGTCACATTCATTGCGTCTTTCCTCCCCATGCTTACCCCTCTCTGAAACATTATATGTCTTGTTTCTCCGGTTCTGAAGAAGTGCCACTGGCTTGAAACAACTTGACTCTGGTTTTCGCTCTACTGATGCTGCTTGACCTGCTGAATTTTTACAGCATTAGTGCAGATGGGCAAAAAGGTCAGCATTAGTGTAGATGGGCTGATAGGCCCACTTCTGTGCAGTACAACCCTGTGACTCTGTGAAACCTTTGCCTCCACAACACATAATCCTTGTCAAAATGAACCCTTCCCCCAAGACTTCATTTGGACCTCCAAATGACTGCTTTCTCACACAATCAGCCACCCCCGAAACCTGGATTTGGCTATAGTAGAATCAAAGAACTGCAGATGCTGGTCCATACTACTGTTAGACACAAAGTGCTGGGGCAACTCAGCGGGTCAGACAGTATCTCTGGTGAAAAAGGATGGGTGACATTTCGGGGCCAACAGACCCTTGTTTTCCTTCAGGACTCCACAGCACAAGATGGAAAGCATGGAGCAGTGGTGATTTGGCAACAGCGTGGTATTAGTGAAGGGTGCTGAGGAATGCACTTGGCCAAAAGGTCCTTGCTTTGCTACACCATGTCTATGGAGCACCCATTTTACAGCACAAGCTACTTTTCAGATCTTTGTGCTTTACATCTCCTTATAGTGACACCACACTAAAGATCCAGAGTGGGAATGATTGTCAATCATGCTATCAATGCCACTCTACTATAAGCGATTGAGATTGATTTTATGTACATAATTAAAACATAATGAACCTCTTATATTATTGTTATTATCTTAATTGCGTTCTTCTAGAGTTATTACCCTGCTCCTCACTCGATAAATTGACATGGTTCACTGTGTAAATTAACTTTATTGGTGTAACAAAAGATCTTTAGCTGTGAGTCATGCTCTCTTGTTCACCTCCAACTCATTGCCTGAAGCACTGTTGTCAATAAATACTCTCTATTTTTAAAAATAGAATATCGCGCACTGGTAGCAGAAGGACTTTTTATGACTTCTGGGCAAGACAATGCACAATGCAGACAAATATATTTCTTGATAGAGTGTAGTAATGTGATGGCAATTTAGTGCTGAATAAGGTCCCCCAAACAAAAATGCCAGGACACCAGAGAGAGATCAAACTAGTGACAACGATAGTTGAGTTTAGTTTAGTTTATTGTCACGTTTACCAAGGTTCAGTGAAAAGCTTTTTTTGCGTGCTAACCAGTTGGTGGAAAGACAATACACGATTACAATCAAGCCATCCACAGTATACAGATACACGATAAAGGGAATATAGTGAATAACGAACATTTTACATCCATCTGAGAGAATTGACTGCGCCTCGGTTCAACATTATTCCCTTATCATGTATCTGTGATGTAAATGCCTCATTTGTAATCATGTATTGTCTTTCCACTGACTGAATAGCATGCAACAAAAGCTTTTTACTGTACCTTGGTACACGTGACAATAAACTAAACTGTTAACTGAAAGTGCACCATTACCTCCGTGTTGCACTGGAGTGTCGCTGTAGATTTTGTTTGCTTGTGCAGAGTCAGAATTCAGCACAAGTTCACCAGATTTGGAGGTATGAGTTCTACTGCCCCTGAGGCATGACTGATACGGCCATAATCTCTGGGGCCTTTGATGGAAAGCCTGGGATGTTATCAATGAGGGGATACTGGATAATAACTACTTTGAGAATATTCCCCTGCAATTGTTTCTGTTACAGCCAGAAGCTGAGTCTCTTCGACCGAGTTCGCAGTTCTGGACCCAGAGGTGCCAATGTAAAGAGCAAGCAATTTACACCACTGCACACTGAGGGAGTAGAAGATAGTCCTTCAAAAGACCAAAAGAGTTTGGGTTTCAGTGACCTTCGAGCTGCCGTTCGCATTAGAGCTTTTGGATTCAGACGAAGCTCAGAAGGTACCACAAAGTTATTTTATTTGTTTTCTAATATCCCAGATATTCCTTGTTATCAGATAGAAGTAGGAAGTTCTGCAGCACAGTGGCACGGCTGGTGGAGCTATTGCCTCACAGCGCTAGATATCTAGGTTCCATCCTGACATTGGGTGCTGTCTGTGTTGATAGTCTATGTTTTCCCTGTGATCACGTTCCCAAAAGACGTGAATGTGTAGCTAAAATGGCCTCTGTAAATTGCTCTTAGTGTGTAAGAAGTGGATGTGAAAGTGGGATAAAAAAAGAACTAATATGAATGGGTGATCAATGGTAGGACTGGACATATTGGGCCAAAGAGCCTGTTTCCATGCTTTCAATCAATTAATCAAAACTTGAATCTATATTATTCCATATTTTATCAGTGGGCTTCACAGTCAAAGAGCCAGTGATTTCTCCTTGATAGAAGTACATCTGCACTAACCTAAACATTTTGCCTTCATGTTAGTTGATTGAAGGTGCTAGTGTTGACCAAGACTGCAAGAGCACTCACTTTCCAAGTCCTAAAAGGTTTGGTTTGGTTTGGAGATACAGTGTGGAAACAGGCCCTTCAGGCCACCGAGTCCGCGCCGACCACGATCACCTGCACACTAACACTATCCTACACACACTAGGGACAATTTACAATTTTACCAAATCCAATTAACCTACAAATCTGCACCTCTTTGGAGTGTGGGAGGAAACTGAAGATCTCAGAGAAAACCCACGCAGGTCACGAGGAGAACGTACAAACTCCATACAGACAGCACCCGTAGTTGGGATCGAACCCAGGTCTCCGGTGCTGTAAGCTCTGTAAGGCAGCAACTCTCCCGCTCCACCACTGTGCCACCGTCTTTGATTGGATTCCCTTTGGTTTTGAAGTAGATTGTCCGCCTAACTCCTTTTATTACACTAAATCCAGGCTCTTTTGTGAGTGCACACTCGTTGTGTTCAGGTATGCTTATATCCCTATGGTATTTGACATTCAATCCATATTCAATGAGAACATTTAAGTTCCTGACCGTGCTCAAACCCTTAAATATAATAAGCAGTGATATTGGCACCAATATCTGTCGCTTCCATGTTCATATTAATGCTTTCAGGCTGTTGAGTGGATGGGCACAGGTAGTAGATCTTTTATATAAAACTTTTTTTTTCCTGGAATACCAAAAGTATCAGGCCTGTGACATATAGACTGTGTCTTCTTCAATGATTACACTCTCATAGATAATAGAGCCATTTTCATTGACTTGCAGATGCCCCTGAGGTGGAACAAGAACCTGAGGACAAGGCTTACCAAACTGATCTCATGGATGACTTGATCCCGACACTGAAAACTGTTATCAGAGCTGCAAGGTAGGATTTATTAAAATGGAAAAATATGTTTTTATGGTGCCTTTTTTAAATGCTAAGAATTGTGATATTTTGAGATTAGAATCACAAATCAAAAACGTGCAAAGCAAGTTTTGTAACAATTTAAAGTCAACTTTATATTGCTTCATACTTAAACTGTAGAGCACTGTCAATATATAAGTTCATAAGTCATAGGAGCTAGTCAGAAGTAGGCTAGTTGGTCCATCAAGTCCACTCCGTCATTCTATCATGGCTGATCTTTCTTCCCCACTCAACCCATTCTCCTGCCTTCTCCCGATAACCCCTGACACCCGCACTAATCAAGAATCTATCTATCTCTGCCCTACAAATATACGATACGATACGATAGAACTTTATTTATCCCAGGAGGGAAATTGATCTGCCAGCAGTCATAAAAAAACACAAAATACATGAAACATGAAATTAAAGTAACGAGTGGAAAGGATTGGGGATGTGCAAGTGTTGGGGAGGAGGTGAGTCACACTCAGTCTACCCCATGACAGAAGGGGGAGGAGTTGTACAGTTTGATGGCCACAAGGGAGAAGGATCTCCTGTGGTCTGTCCTGCATCTTGATGGAACCAGTCTGTTGCTGAAGATACTCCTCAAGTATCCATTGATGGCCTTCACAACCTACTGTGGCAAAGAATTCCACAGATTCACCACCCTCTGACTAAAGAAATTCCTCCTCGTCTCCTTCCTAAAGGAACATTCTTTTATTCTGAGGAAAGACCAATAAAGCGATGTTTATACACACAACTTCTCTGGCTTCACTATCTTCTATTACTGAGAATAAAATGTTGCTAAAAGGCAAACATGTGCCTGTAAATCAAACGGCAGGGCTCCTTCCAAAGAGCTAACATATATAAGATGCTTGCGAAAGGAACGAGCAGCCATTTCCTTCAGTTAAATATCGGCAAGGCTGAAATCATCATCTCTGGCCCATGCCATGAAGTTTGTACTCAACCCCCTTTCCAGACCACTGTCTCCAGTTGAAGTCATCATAGTCTTGGTAGCTTATTTGTCCAAGAGATGAACCTCTGGGCCTGTTTGCTCTCCACCTTCCAGGTGACTGTTCCCATGCTGCTGAAACAGCCATACCTCCTGTTCTGTTTGTGATCATTTTAATGTTTTTCTCACCTGCCTCCCCCAGCCATTAGCATTTGACTTCTTAAACATTCTGCTTATCTATATCTCAATATGCATTCCATTTTGCTTTACCCATGGATTCTATGCTTTCTGACATCCTGGAATTAGACGTCTCCTGTTTATATTCTCATCCCTGTCATCAAAGCTCTAATAGGTCTCCCATCTCCCTGTCTCTATAAACTTGTCTTAACCTACAACCCATCTCTCCCTCTGCATTCCTTAGATTGTTAGCCATGTCATTTGATTTGCAGGCACATGTTTGTTTGCCTTTTGGCAACATTTTATTCCCAGTAATAGAAGACAGTGAGCCCAGAGAAGTTGTGTGTATAAACATCGCTTTATTGGAGTTTCCTCAGGATAAATGGACGTTACTTTAGGAAAGAGATGAGGAGGAATTTCTTTAGTCAGAGGGTGGTGAATCTGTGGAATTCATTGCCAATAGTAGTTTGTGGCAGCCAAGTCAATGGATATTTTTAAGGCAGAGATAGATAGATTCTTGATTTGCTCCACCATTCCCATTCAGACACAGGATATAGAACAGTACAGCACAGAAATAGTCATGGTAATCCTAGTGATATTGAGCTTCGCAATTCTTTGAGGAACCCCATAACGTAACACAGCCTCCAGTGGACCTTGTTCAGCATGGGAGAGGCAGTAATTGACCTCATCCGAACAACAAATAGTAAAAGGCCTGATTATTATCAGTAAAACCATCCCAACAGAATACAAGGCTCCAGGTAATATTAAGTGTAATACTAAGTGATCACCTTTCCTTAAACTTCTATTATTTTGGTCAAAAAGAATTGTATCCAATGTGGTTTGGGATTCAGTCATTGAGGTGAATTTTATGTTCCCACACTCAGCAGGTGGTGATGCTTAAAAGACTCACAGTAGAGAGAACTGTTGCCTCTGTGCTTCAATCTTGAAATCCACACTGGGAATATAGAATTGCATGTTTTCTCCTTCTTGTACAAATTGAGAAGTCAGGGTGGACTGTAGTTGCAAGGTGCCATCATGATTGAAAAAAAAAGGGTGCAGAAATGCCACAGAGTAGCAGAATTTATATCATGCAATCTCGGGGCTTTGTGGTTTTGAGGTAAGAATTAGTTTACAGTGAGGGACAATGCTACCTCTTCAACTTTCCAAATCTTTGAAGTGTGATTGTGACTGTCAAAGCTGGCTCTCGAAAAATGGCAGCTCTGTGCATGAAGGATTAAAGTGTACGATCTATTTACTTGTGAACTTCAACCGATACACTAAGCACACAATACCACTCAGCTTTCATATTGCATTACTGACAAAATAAGGACCAAGCCAAAATCACAAAAGTAGATGTTATTTTTACTTTCAAAGTTACTGAAACACAATATATTTTGAACAGAGCAACTGTTATGTTGAAAAAGAAAATCACATCACTTTCTGATTAATACGCCTTGAATTACATGGTGAAGTTGAACCAAACAAGCGTATAATTGTGTTGAATCATTTCATGGGTAAAATCTGACTCCAATAGCTCTCCTTCTTCCGGCATGAGTATGAGAACAGAAGAATTCCATCTGCAATTTAGAAAGAGCATTAATTATACTGCCAAAGTTGAAGTAGCTGAATTCATTGTGTTTTGTATTAACTTCAGATTAAAGCCCAAACGTTGTAACAATTAAGATGAAATCAGTACATTAATTACAGGAAGGAGGCTGCTTGGGAAGTTATTTTTTGAGAGATTTTGATAAAGAGCCACGACCTAAAATATCCAACACCCTTAACTTAGAAGAGGATAAAAGATCAGACTTATCAAATTAGCAATTAAACGCTCTCGGGTCTGGATTTTGAGAAGGAATAGAGGCAGAGTTCCAATGTTTAAGATTCGAGAGCAGAGAATCTGGTGAGGTTTGATTTAAACACAGTAAAGGGAGTAGGACCAGAGGCCATAGCCTCGGAATAAAAGGACGTACCTTTAGAACGGAGATGAGGAGGAATGTCTTTAGTCCGATGGTGGTGAATTCATTGCCACAAAAGGCTGTGGAGGCCAGGTCAATGGATATTTTTAAAGTGGAGATTGGCAGATTCTTGATTAGTACGGGTGTCAGGGGTTATGGGGAGAAGGCAGGAGAATGGGGCTGAGAGGGAAAGATAGATCAGCCACAATTAAATGACAGAGTAGACTTGATGGACTGAATGGCCTAATTCTGCTCCTACAACTTATGAAGGGAGGAGAGAATATAAAACTGTGACAATGAAGATTAGGGGAGATGAAAGATGTAGAAGAACATCAACCATTAGGGTAGTGCTAAAATGAAAGGAGGGTGAAGTGCCCAAAAGAGCAAAGTTAGAAGAGTCATTTAGATTTAGTGATTGCCAGCTAAGACTTCCCATTATATATTTTACTATCACTAACTGTTAGTGTTTAAATGGCAAAATGTGTTTTAGGTTTGCAAGGTCTGTTAAATTCTGGATTATTATGCTTGATTAAATGACAGTGGAGATGCTGAGTAAGATTAATGCTGCCACTTTCACAGCAGCATGGAACTGCACATTCTCATTTACAAAAATGAATGCTAGAAAATGGATGATTGAAAATTTATTTGGAAAACCTACGCAGAATATCCCCCCAAAAATATGTTTCTGACTTAAATGGCAGCAGGAAGCATTTTCCAATTTTACAGTTGGTACTCCAATCATTAAAAGAGGAACTAAAAAAAATCTTATTTATCTCTGCAGTATCCTGAGGTTCTTCCTCACCAAGAAAAGGTTTAAGGAGACTTTACGACCTTATGATGTGAAGGATGTTATTGAGCAATACTCAGCAGGCCATCTGGATATGCTTTCTAGGATAAAATATCTACAGTCCAGGTAAATGATGAGGAACAAAACATAAAATTGAGAAATGGTGGATCTTTAAATGTCATAAAATCACCGATGAAACCAGATGCATCATCCGTTCTTACAACATGGTTTATGTGCTGATGTTCTGCACATAATCCAAGGTGAGGAATTTCTGTGAGTCCAATTTTCCCACGTTCATTGATTCCCTCTTATTCTGCTAGCTGCAACCTTAGAAAATCTGGATGAGGTAAACATAATTTTTCTTTCATGAATCAAACTTTTTCCCCCCCTGAATGCCCTTTTACCATATCCGGGCAGTGTATATCCACTTAGTTTAGTTTAGTGATACAGCGCGGAAACAGGCCCTTCGGACCACCAAGTCAGCTCCGACCAATAACCACTAGCACTATCCTACACACATGAGGGACAATTTATAATTTTTACTGAAGCCAATTAACCTACAAACCTGCATGCCTTTGGAGTGTGGGAGGAAACTGGAGCACCCGGTGAAAACCAATGCGGTCACGGGGAGAACGTACAAACTCTGTTCCAAAGGCACCTGTAGTCAGGATCGAACCGGGGTCTCTGGCGCTGTGATGCAACAACTCTACCGCTGCGCACCGACTATTGTGTCAGGTTAGCTGCTCTATGGTTGCTCATTTTCCCAGTCTCTTCTTTTTCTTTTGGACGTTATTTGCTGTCATCCAATCTTTGAGAATACTTTTAGAATCTTTGGAAGCTTTAAAGATTGTGTTCTGCTTGCGGCTTTTGTATAAGTGTCTCCAAAGGAGCTATCCATTTTGTTTTTGGAGTCCCCGAGGTGGAAGAGATCATATTCTATGGAGGGAATACTGTGCACTGATTTGAGAAAAGTTCAAATAAATCATCTGGAAAGTGTTTGGAGTTCTGTGTGGTGAGAAGAGAGCAGGTAAAAGGGCAGTTTCAGTAGTCACTCATCAACTACAAGTATTAACTCAGTTTACCTCTCCACAGATACTGCCTGACCTGCTCATCATTTCCTGTATTTATTTCAGAATTTCAGCACATGCTATATTTTTCTGTCGGCAAAATAAAACTTGTAGAAGGTTGCAAAGGAGCGTGCCGTGGGGAGGGCAGAAGATATGAGTGATGACTGATGAACTAACTAAGATGTTGCGATGTGTAGAATTATTTTGGAATGCTGAAAGTTAAGGTGGGGGGGGGGGGGTGAAAGTGTGTGTGGAAGGTGGGGATACTGTGATTCCTATTGTGGTTATGATGGGGATTAGGAAGAGTCCAATTAGAAGTCATAGAGTCGGAGAGTCCTACAGCGTGGAAACAGGCTCTTCGGCCCAACTTGCCCACACCAGCAACATGTCCCATCTACACTAGTCCCACCTTCCTGCATTTTGCCCAATTTGCTCAAATGAGCAGATATAGCAATTTTGGGCTATATCTGAGGAAGGATGTGCTGGCTCTGGAGAGGGTCCAGAGGAGGTTTACAAGAATGATTCCAGTAATAAGTAGGTACTGGCCTATCCATGTACCTGTCCAAATGTTTCTTAAACGTCGCGATATTGTACCTGTAAGTGTGGGAAGTGAAATGGACTCAGATTCAGATGAAAGATCATCAATCTGAAACAGTATCTCTGCTTCGCTCTCTACAGATGTTGCTTAATCTGCCGAGTATTTCCAGCATTTTCATTTTCTTATTATGCCTTGAAGTAGCTGGGGCAATCTCATGCTAAACCCATCTGCATGGTTTGGGTTTGGAAGCTTCTGATTGAGTTTTTTCACTTATTGCACTATGAGGACATTGAATGTGCAGAATTGATCTGCTCACAAAACCTAGCTTGGTAATTGTGTATCATGCTTTTTCTTTGCAGAATTGATATGATTCTACCACCTGTACATCCTTCAACTCCAAAGCAGAAAAAAACAAGCCTGAAAGGCTTTATGTATCCTTTACAACAGTCACCCAAGTACGGAATTTATGTTAATTTTATATTAAAGTTTATGCATTTGCCCAATGTAATAGCTCAAGACAATCCATTCACCATTAATTCCTGTAGATTGTATTGCCCTAATAGGGTAGAGTTTGAATCAGCTATACAATTGTGGTCTTTTCTGCAGGCCCACATTACAAACATGTATTATACATTTAAGTATCAGTTTATTGTGAAGAAAACAAGGATTGAAATTCATTGACATCTCAGCTTTGAGCTACGGGGATTGTGCTAATACTTTACCGAACTCTATGGGAAAAAAACAAGGCGCTGGAAAAGGCCGCATTTGAAATATTGTGAGCAATTTTGGGCTCTATCTGAGGAAGGATGTGCTGGCTCTGGAGAGGGTCCAGAGGAGGTTTACAAGAATGATCCCAGTAATGAGTAGGTTAACCTATGATGAGCATGTGTCAGCACTGGGCTTGTACTCGCTGGAGTTTAAAAGAATGAGGGGGAACCTCATTGAAACATACAGAATAGTGAAAGGCTTGGATAAAGTGGATGTGGAGAGGATGTTTCCATTAGTGGGGGAGTCAAGAACTGGAGGTCATAGCCTCAGAACTAAAGGACATTCTTTTCGGAAGGAGATGAGGAGATATTTCTTTAGTCAGAGAGTGGCGAAGTCAGTGGATATTTTTACGGCAGACATAGATAGATTCTTAATTAGTACAGGTGTCAGTGGTTATGGGGAGAAGGCAGGAGAATGGGATTCGGAGGGAGTGATGGATCAGTCATGATTGAATGGTGCAGTAGACTTGATGGGCCGAATGGCCTAATTCTACTCCTATTCCTTATGACCTTATGACCCTTATGTAGTAACCTATATCCAGCGTAAATGGGTCTGGCATATCCAGTATATTCTTGGTATGAGAACATGCTGAATATTCTTCAGTTTGAAGAAGGGTCTCGACCCTAAATGTCACCCATTCCTTCGCTCCTGAGATGCTGCCTGACCCGCTGAGTTACTCCAGCATTTTGTGTTTACCCTGAATATACCTGATATGGGAACATGCTGGAATATGCCAGAGAAGCCAAGGACCTTTAAACCAGGCTGGATCTCTAAAATGGGCTGACGAAGTTATGTCGAACATCTGTAACAAAGAAAATGACTGATGCCCTTCAGTTAACAGTTCAACAACAAATTTTAGAGCCTGAGTGTTTAAAAAGAGGTCCTGTTAGAAAAAGTGTCTGGTTATTCTTTATTAACATCAGGATGGTAATACAAGCACATACATTCAGCATAATGAAGAAGCAAAGAACTGCAGGTGGTGGTTTATACCAAAGATGGAGACAAAGTGCTGGAGTAACTCAGCGGGTCAGGCAGTATCTCTGGTGAAAAAGGATGGATGACGCTTTGGGTCAGGAAGAAAGTCTGAAGAAGGACCCTGAACCGAAACATCTCCCATCCTTTTTCTCCAGAGATGCTGCCTGACCCGCTGAGTTACCCCAGCTGAGTTACTTTGTGTCTATCTTCAGCATAATGAACCCTTAAATGGTAGAGTGTACATGTTACTTTTTAATATATTAAGATTTATAGTAAAATCAAGGAATTACAGAAGGGACGAAGGAGGCAGAAAGGAATATGGTGAACTATTTTAAATATCACCGATTCATGAAGGAATCTTATATTGCTATTTGCTTTATGGATTTTTATTCATTCAAAACTGTTAATTTTGATCTGATTTTAATATTATCCATTAGAATTGATCCTGACGCTGAAGACCAAAGTATGATGGGAAGATTTGTGAAGGTTGAAAGACAGGTAATGCTTCAACGTATTGGTCATTACCCAAGGACAATGCAGATAGGTTTTGTTTTGAAGGACACTGAGGTTCTCTCTTTCAGACTGAACGTCTTTGCTATGCGTTTTCACAGTTCTTGTGTACTAGGGAAACATAACTTTGCCTTCTCACCAGCCACAATCCAATCCATGCTGTTGTCAGGCAACTGAACCATCCTCCCAACAACTAGAGAGCAGTCCCAAACTACCTTATGCCTCATCGGTGACTCTCGGACTATCTTTGATCGGACTTTACTGCCTTTACCTTGCACTAAACGTTATTCACGTTATTCCCTTTGTCATGTATCTGTACATTGTGGATGGCTCGATTGTAATTATGTATTGTCTTTCCGCTGGCTGGTTAGCACGCAACAAAAGCTTTTCACTGTACCCCAGCACACGTGACAATAAACTAGACTCAACTCAACTCTTGCTGACTCAACACTGAGTTCAACAATGGCAGATAATTAGCATGTTCAGCATTTTAATTTCAGGTTTCCAGCAGCTACAGTATTTTCCTTTGATAATTTAAGATCATTTGGGTGGTGTAATAGTGGAGTTGCTAGAGCCGCTGTTTCAGAGCCAGAGACCCAGGTTTGATCTGAGACCTCGGGTGCTGTCTGTGTGGAGTTTGTCAGCATGGGTTTCCTCCGGGTGCTCTGGTTTCCTCCCGAGTCACAAAGGCATGCCACTTTGTAGGTTGAATGGCCTCTAAAAATTACCCCGAGTGTATAGGAAGTGGATGAGGAAGTGGGATAGCATGGAACTAGTGTGAATGATAGTGTGATCGATGGGGGCGTAGACTCAGTGGGCGAAGGGTCGGTTTCCATGCTGTTTCTCTAACACTAAAACTAAAAAAAGTCCCACTTCTCCCATTTATATCTCCTCGAGACCAACCTCCCTCCAGCTGCTCCCACGTGCCCACAGTGCTGTGCCGTCAAGTTTGTCAGAGTTTCAGGTAGTCCAGACTTACAGCAATAGTACCGCTGTGACACTGTGCCACCCATAAAATAAAGATGGAACTGGTCTCCATACTGATGATCAACACCAGGCAAGTCGCAAATAGAACATAGAACATGGAACAGTGCAGCACAGGGATAGGCCCTTCGGCCCACAGCGTCTATGCCCAACATGATACCACGATACACATACCTGCACATTTTCTGAGTAGGTGACCCCACAAATACCTAAAAATTCAGTCTCAGTTATTGACATTAAACCCATTACACTTATGCAGCAGTCTGTTTCATGAGTTCATTTCTAGGATCAGAATTAGGCTATTTGGCCCATCGAGAGAGATCTAACTCTTAGAGCTAAAGGAATCAAGGGATATGGGGAAAAAGCAGGAACTGGGTACTGATTTTAGATGATCAGCCGTCATCATATTGAATGGCTGTGCTGGCTATGTTTCTATGCTGAACCACTGATTTTGCTGACATGCCCTTCAGTTTAATTTTTAGATTTAGATTTAGAGATACAGCGCAGAAACAGGCCCTTCGGCCCACCGGGTCCGCGCCGCCCAGCGATCCCCGCACATTAACACTATCCTACACCCACTAGGGACAATTTTTACATTTGCCCAGCCAATTAACCTACATACCTGTAAGTCTTTGGAGTGTGGGAGGAAACCGAAGATCTCGGAGAAAACCCACGCAGGTCAAGGGGAGAACGTACAAACTCCGTACAGACGGCGCCCGTAGTCAGGATCGAACCTGAGTCTCCGGTGCTGCATTCGCTGTAAGGCAGCAACTCTACCGCTGCGCCACCGTGCCGCCCTATTTACACTAAGTATATAGAATAGTCCTAAGAATTTTCATAACTCTAAATATTCCTGTAAACTAGGTGTTAAAGTATCACAAGGAGATTCACTGAATGATGTCTCATATTTTAGAAAGATGCCTTTTCCAACTGAGGCCATTTGATCCACATGCCAGCATTCTTGCTTTATATCACTGACAGTTTTATTGCTGAATTGGATGAAGCAGTTTTGGGTCATCGCACTGGGTTTTCTCTGAGGGACGCTGAGAAAACCAGTAGTTTTTGATTCGTTGATCATTTGTCACATAAATTACAATCAACAACAGTCATTTATTCGGGGCCTGAGAAAAGATGAGCAGTTAAGACTCTGTTTTTTTAGTTTGGTTTAGTTTAGTTTCGAGACACAACAAGGAAATAGGCCCTTCGGCCCATCGAGTTCACACCGAGCAATGATCACCCGTTCACACTAGTTCTATGTTATTACACTTTCTCATCCACTCCCTACGTGCTAGGGGCAATTTACAGAGGCCAATTCATGCACACACCCACACGTTGGGTTTTGGGAGAAATCCGAGGGAGGAACCCTGAGGAAACCCACATGGTCACAGGGAAAATGCGCAAACTCCACACAGACAGTGGCCGAGGTCAGGATTGAACCCGGCTCTCTGGTGCAGTGAGGCACCAACTCGACCAGCTGCACTTACAGTTACATTATTTTCCCTTTTTTGAAAATATCCTCAAAGAAAATTAAAGTCCAGGAAGAATTTTCAGAAGATCAAAAGATCTAAAGATGTCTGCAGTTATTAAATTGATTGCATTTTCTCTGATCCATCACAGGTAGGCGGAATGGAAAAGAAGATTGACTTCCTGGTGGACATGCACATTCAGCAGATGAATACACAGCAATCTGCATCAACTGGGTATTATTCAACGAGAGGGGCAGAGCCTTCCACTGGACAAAGTCCAGTTGACAACAAGGTGGAAGACAAATACTCTGAAATTAAAAGAGTCATCTCAAACTATACTGATTCGGGCACCTACATGGGGCCTCAGAATTGCTATCAAGTCCAAGTCTCTTCTGTTGCTCCTTTTGGTTTCTTTAGACCAAGCACGGGAAGTACAAAGTTTACATCTTTAGCTGCCGACTTGTCAAGATTTCCCCCACCTCCTGCTCCGTCGTATACGGAAAGACCAACGGTTCTTCCAATCTGTTCACTGACAGACACACCAGATAACGTATGCCCTAGCTATCAGGGAGGAAGGATAACAAGTCCCTACTCGGACAAAGTAACAGCGAGGCAGGAAAGAGGCACTCAAGACAGCGACACCCCCATCTCCCTACTCTCAATCAACCATGAAGAACTACAGCGATCACCAAGTGGTTTCAGCATCTCTCAGTCAAAGGACGACTTGACGTTTGGATTTTATGGGGGCGGAAGTTGGCCTAAATCAAAACTTTACTTAGCAGAGGGTGAAACAGACACGGATACCGATCCTTATACACCCTGTGGTTCTGCGCCACTCTCATCAACGGGTGAAGTACTTCCTGACAATATATGGTCAATGTCAAACAAACCAGCTTAGCAGGGATGACTCTTTGAATTATATGTACAGTTGATATAAAAAAGTTCACATTCCTTGCTTTATGCAAAACCTCCAGAGCTTATTGTTACATGTCTCACTGACAACGTTGCATGTAATGCATGGACATATTGCTGGACAACTGTTAACATTTTCAATATTCCAAGAGCAATTTTTTTGATAAATACATTTTAGAAAGTTGTAAAGATTTGCATGTTAGTGCATGAGCAAGTTGAACAATATTAATAACAAAGCGACACTCTGCTGTGTTATTGTATAGTAATGATGTCATTTTAATCCCTACAATATACGTGGGTTAGAATCTATGCAGAGTTAGTAGGTATATTTGTTTTTAACAATGCTTTGACCTGCAAATAGGCTCTCAGAGACAGTGTTCCTTCCATTAGCCTAACTAACTGGATGGGTTGTACCTTGGCATTTCTTTTTTTTGCTACATTTTATAACTGCAATGTTGCTACCAAGTAAAAATGTTCAGAAGTTTCTTCCGAAAAGTTGAATTTCAAACAGAAAACTAAATTGAAAAATCTGTTCCCTTGTACTGTAAAAAAAACTAGCAACATTTGTGAAAAGCAAAAAGGGGAGGCCATTTAAAACTGAGGTGAGAAGAAACTTTATCACCCAGAGTTGTGAATTTGTGGAATTCTCTGCCACAGAAGGCAGTGGAGGCCAATCCACTGGATGAATTTGAAAGAGAGTTAGATGGAGCTCTAGGGGCTAGTGGAATCAAGGGATATGGGGAGAAGGCAGGACAGGTTACTGATTGTAGATGATCAGCCATGATCACAATGAATGGCGGTGCAGGCTCGAAGGGCCAAATGGCCTCCTCCTGCATCTATTTTCTATGTTTCTATCCCTAAAGCCACAATTTAGGGAGCTGGTGGAACAAAATAAATGAAGGGATCAACTAATGGTGATGACAATGCTACCTCCTATATGGTGCAAATTCCAGACCGCCGTGCCCCTATTGTGTATGGGTTATGGATTTTATTTTTAATCCTACAAACACTTTCACAATCTTTTGCACCTCTTCAAGTGCACTTACCTTCCCATGTCTTAAATGTAGTCAAATGATTTGCTATGAACGGAAAGCTATTGTTAGTTTTGTTGGACTAACTGTAGAGTATAATAATGGTAGAAACTAATGGTGGGATTTTAACAAATGCGGCGTATCAGTTTGTTTTTTTAAAGTTTTGTGTCATGTTTGCAAAGCAGTGCGGCCATACCTTTGTGAATCTACAGCTATCGTGACCTTATTTGAAGGAAGCGATAGAAAATGAGAGGAATTATTAATACTGTGCTAATTGAAGGAGCTGCAGATGGAATAAGTAACGGTAAACTGTGGACTGAATTAAACTAGAAGTCTTACAAAACAGTAGAGTAATATTTATGTTTAATCAACAGTAGATTGGTTAAACAGGTACATGCCATGTCTCTTGGTCTCTTGGCCGGCAGTAAGAGTATTTCCATATTACCCCACCTATTTTCTTTCTCACCAATGGATATTGTTCATATTTTTAAATTCAACTTTATAATTCCAAGAAACTTGCACAAATAAAGGTAGTGACCAGAATAAGAGAGAGTTCGTACTAATGAATGTGCCCCCTTGTCATTGGTCACCGATGGAAAAATATTTAATAATTTTCCCTTTTTGCCTGTTACATTGGATTACGTCTAAGAAAGGCAATGCATCTAAACAGTATCATATCTTCATATCATATCATATATATACAGCCGGAAACAGGCCTTTTCGGCCCTCCAAGTCCGTGCCGCCCAGTGATCCCCGTACATTAACACTATCCTACACCCACTAGGGACAATTTTTACATTTACCCAGCCAATTAACCTACATACCTGTACGTCTTTGGAGTGTGGGAGGAAACCGAAGATCTCGGAGAAAACCCACGCAGGTCACGGGGAGAACGTACAAACTCCTTACAGTGCAGCACCCGTAGTCAGGATCGAACCTGAGTCTCCGGCGCTGCATTCGCTGTAAAGCAGCAACTCTACCGCTGCGCTACCGTGCCGCGTAGTGCAGGCACTTTCCTTAGCAGTTATTTGGTGCATTTTCTGTGCTTTCTGCCAGAACAGTTGCCTCATTGAATTATATGTTACAATTGTGTTTTAAAAGAATAAAGCTCAGTCCATGAGTCTAACCCATTTACAAGACTAAATCAAATCGGTGAGAGAGTACAGCTTTCGCAGGATATAAAGTATTATCTTTAAATGCTATTGTAGTTCAAGTGAAACAGATGCAAGATATTCCAGGATTTTAATTTTAGAAAGGAGAGCTGGTATAAAAAAAACATTTTTTTAGATTGGATATGGTAGCTCCATTGAATGGCAAACCAGCCAAGCATAACATCTATTTGTTACAGTTCACGATATTTTCAATAGTCCAAGATAAAAAGAAAGGAGAGGGATGCTGTCTCTTTAAGAGTAAAATATGAAAGGGCCTGCCATACCTTTTGTAACACTAACAATTTGTCCTACTCGGTGTTTTATAACAATATTTCAAACTATTAAAGGTATATATACTGAAACTGAGAATAGCTGACAGGTATTTGTGCCTTGCCCAGGAGACATTTTCTTGATAAATATAAATGAGTGAATACCAGTTTGCTGTTTCAAATTAAAGAGAAACATGATTTTCAAACGTGGCCTTCAGTGCTATTTCTATGTTTTGTTATCATTATTTCTAATCAACTTATTTGAATTGTTCTTGTAACCTATATTCTCAATTACCCAACCTTTTGGAAGATGTATGGTTGTTACTTTACTGTATGCATTATTTAAACCTATATTTAAGATTAGTGATTCTATTATTTCTTTACAATAGCTACAGTTATAAATAAATGGATATCAAACAGCCCTGTGTTCTTCTGCTGTAACATGCTATCCGTCCTCTAAGTAATCCGACTAAGTAAGGTGGGCGGTGTGGATAAGGGTAACTTTGGCCAACAAAACTTGCTTTCAACAGCCTTTACAGGACATCTAAGATAACCAAAACTTTGCCAGACTGTTTTTTTGCCAAAATGTAACAGAACTAAAAACAATGTCTCTCCTTCTCTGAGTTGCCTCAATACTTTTAACACTGCCATGACTCTGGCTAGAGTGTATAGGGCTGACATTAGTCAGTCCATGTTTGTTATTCTATCCTCCCTAGGATTATCAGATGTTTTAATCTGCCTCCACATTACAGTGCAATTCTCTCTTAAAACATCTCGTTCAATCTGCGAACGACAACCTCTGTAAAACCCAAGGTTTCAGGCAGTATCCGTGGAGGCGAAGGGATAGTGGACATTTCGGGTCGAGACCCTGCATCAGGACTCACCTGCTTTGTCTTCTGTTCTCCATTCAATCTTCACATGGTTCAATATATTCAACAATTCCATGCACAACAAATAATGTTTGAAATGTGGAGCATACGGACTTTTTGTTGTGTACAGAATTGCTGAATGGACTCAACAGAATTCGTGCAGTCTCATCTTGTCAATTATAGGTGTGAAACTCAATTGATTTTACCTCAGACTACACACCTCCTCCATGCTGGCTCTTTTACTTCATAGAACAGAAAGTGCTGGAGTAACTCAGTGGGTCAGGCACTTTTTGCTTCACATTTTGTTTTGGGGCTCTTGTAATAGCACAGATGTAGTCTTGAAACTCCCATAAACTAGCATTCAAACAGCTCGCGTTGATTCTTTTGAACTGCTTGCCAATGAAGTTTGGGCCTCTGTAGAAATAAGCAGCTGCAGATGAAGAAGTCTGAAGAAGGGTCTCGACCCGAAATGTCACTCATTCCTTCTCTCCAGAGATGCTGCCTGTCCCACTGAGTTACTCCAGCATTTTGTGTCGAAATGCAGATGATTTTTTAGAAAATGGGACACAAAGTGCTGGAGTAACTCAGTGGGCCAGGCGGCCTTCCGAGAATATGATGCTGTGGGTCGGGACCCTTCTCTAGGCCGAAAGGGTTCCTACGCGAAGCGACACGTTCTATCCACGTTCTCCAGGGATGCCGCCTGACCCGCTGAGTTACTTGAGCACTTTGTGTCTTTTTTCAAGGTTTGTGACTAGCGCTTTGCTCGGCACAGTGCTGCAGCGGTAGAGTTACTGCCTGACAGCGTCAGAGACCTGAGTTTGATCCTGACTACTGATGCTGTCTTTATGGAGGTTGTACATTCTCCCTGTGACCGTGTGGGTTTTCTCCAGGTGCTCCGCTTTCCTCCCCATTCCAAAGATATGCGGGCGTTGTAGGTTAAAATCACACACCTCCAGTTTCGTCCCTGCTGTTATCAGGAAACTGAAGCATCTTACAACAAATAGAGAGCAGTCCTGAACTACTAGCTACCTCATTGGAGACCCTCAGACTATCTTTGATCGGACTTTACTGGCTTTATCTTGCACTAAACGTTCTTCCCTTATCATGTATCTGTACTCTGTGAATCGTCTTTCCACTGACTGTTTAGCATGCAACAAAAACTTTTCACTGTACCTCGGTACACATGACAATAAATTAAACAAAACTGAACTAATTGGCTTCTGTAAATTGTCCCTAGTGTCTAATGTTAGTACTAGTGTGTGGGTGATTGTGGTCGGAGTTCACTCGCTGGACCTGAGGGTCGGTTTCCACGCTGTATCGCTAAACTCAACTAAACTATTAGAATAGTTTAGGAAAGAACTGCAGGTGCTGGTTTAAATCAAAGGTAGACTCAAAATGCTGGAGTAACTCAGCGGGACAGGCAGAATCCCCGGAGAGAAGGAATGGGTGATGTTTCTGGTGGAGACGTGATGGTACCTAGTTATGTTGATCCATTTCCTCTCCTGAGGCAAAACAGCAGATGCTTTCATCCAGTTCTTGCATACAATATGACCTTTATATGTTATACAGTAATTGTAACAGAGAGTAATACAGACCACCAAGGTGGCTCCAATTACATTTACATCCCCCTTTGTAGCAATGTAATGCAGCATTCCCACCTTTGGCACTTCGGTCACGAATTGCATAAGAAACACATATAAACCACGTTTTGCCGAGACAGAGCAAAATCCCAGGAATGAGTAGGTTAACTTATGATGAGTGTTTGCCGGCATTGAGCCAGTACTCGCGGGAGTTTAGAAGAATGAGGAGGGACCTCATTGAAACATACAGAATAGTGAAAGGCTTGGATACAGTGGATGTGGAGAGGATGTTTCCACTAGTGGGAGAGTCGAGGACTAAAGGTCATAGCCGCAGAATTAAAGGACATTCTTTTAGGAAGGAGACGAGGAGAAATTTCTTTAGTCGGAGGGTGGTGAATCTGTGGAATTCTTTGCCACCGAAGACTGTGGAGGCCAAGTTAGTGGATTTTTTTAAGGCAGAGATAGATGGATTCTTGATTAGTTCAGGTGTCAGAGGTTATGGGGAGTAGGCAGGAGAATGGGGTTAGGAGGGAGCCATGTGCGGCACGGTGGCGCAGTGGTAGAGTTGCTGCTTTACAGCGAATGCAGCGCTGGACACTCAGGTTCGATCCTGACTACGGGCGCCGTCTGTACGGAGTTTGTACGTTCTCCCCGTGACCTGCGTGGGTTTTCTCCGAGATCTTCGGTTTCCTCCCACACTCCAAAGACGTACAGGTATGTAGGTTAATTGACTGGGTAATATGTTAAAAAATTGTCCCTAGTGTGTGTAGGATAGTGTTAATGTGCGGGGATCGCTGGGCGGCGCGCACTCGGTGGGCCGAAGGGCCTGTTTCCGCGCTGTATCTCTAAAAATCTAAAAATGATTGAATGGTGGGGTATACTTGATGGGCCGACTGGTCAGATTCTACTCCTATCACTTATGACCTTATGACCTAATGGAACAAGTGCAGAGAATCACACTGAGTTATAAGGGATGTGAACTGTTCCCCATCGGAATGCAGTTGCAGGATTAACAGAACAGTGGTGGAAACCATGGCACCATTGCCATTTCTGCATGCATGCTCCCTGTCTGCACCTTGGAGTTGTGCTCTGTGTGAAACTGGTTCACATTTTTTAAATACCACCTGTATTCTGGTGGCCAGGCCACATGCTCCCTCAAGTGTCAAACCCAACATGTCACAAAGTTCCGCCTGGATTCTCTCAGCTGCCAGTCCACAGACTAAGTAGTCCCACCATGCACGATCTAAACCATCTGGAAAGTGCAGCTGTCACCAATGCCGTCAGCCAACCATGCACTGGGCCATTTCCTCTGGTCCTTGGCTTCACATTCCATACTGGCAGTTACTGAAAATCACTGACTGCTCAATTATTAAAATGTTCAAGTGTAATTCGTACTATTCTCGCTATTGAGGGCGTGCAGTGCAGGTTCACCAGGTTAATTCCCGGGATGGCGGGACTGACATATGATGAAAAAAATGGATCGACTGGACTTGTATTCACTGGAATTTAGAAGGATGAGAGGGGATCTTATAGAAACCTATAACATTTTTAAAGGATTGGACAGGCTAGATGCAGGAAAAAATGTTCCTGACGTTGGAGGAGTCCAGCACCAGGGGTCACAGTTTAAGAATAAAGGGAGTTTAGGACTGAGATGAGGAAAAACTTTTTTACCCAGAGAGTTGTGAATCTGTGGAATTCTCTGCCACAGAAGGCAGTGGAGGCCAATTCACTGGGTGTATTCAAGAGAGAGTTGGATATAGCTCTTAGGGCTAAAGGAATCAAGGGATATGGGGAGAAAGCAGGAACGGAATACTGATTCTGGATGATCAGCCATGATCATATTGAATGGTGGTGCTGGCTCAAAGGGCCGAATGGCCTACTCCTGCACCTATTTTCTATGTTTCTCAGAGATCTGTACACAGTTTCTGACATTTTGCTGCATCCTTACCTACGAAAGGCATCAACAGCAGACAGGCAAAGAATTGCATAAGAAACACACATTAACCATGTTCTACTGAGACAGAGCGAAATGGCATTTGGTCCAAGTGCAGAGAGTTATACTGAGTTATTAGGGATGTGAACTGTTCCCTTCGGAATGTAGTTGCTGGACCTACAGAACAGAAGTGGAAACCATGGCACCATTGCCATCTCTGCATGCTTGTTCCCTTACTGCACCTTGGAATTCTGCTCTGTGTGAAACTGGAGGAGTAACTCAGCTGTTCTTTTGTTTTACCTTTCAACATGGGCAGCACTTCATTCTGTGGGAATCGAACCTTACTCCAGTGATTGTCCCCTTCAGAGCTAGGCTGAACCTGCCTGGTGCCGGTGGCCCATAGAGTCAAAAACAAGTCATCTAAACAAAGAGCTTGTGAACTCAAAACTACACCTGGACACCCTAATCTTCCTACATAGATAACAAAGCCTATCTATCAGTGGAAAGTTACTGAATGCTCGATCACAATAGTTAACCCTGTAAACAAGTGTATGTGACTACCCTTGCTTTTATGCCATCAAAAATGGCATAAAGACACTGCCTACTTTGAATCTACAGGACAGTCTCTCGCTTGACTGTTCTCCTTGTCATAGAGTGATACAGTGTGGAAACAGGCCTTTCGGCCCAACTTGCCCACACCTATCCACACATTACCCACATATATCCCAGCTACACTAACTCAGCAGGTCAGGCAGCATCTAGGGAGAGAAGGAATGGGTGACGTTTCGGGTCGAGACCCTTCTTCAGACTGAAGAAGGGTCTCGACCCGAAACATCACCCATTCCTTCTCTCCCGAGATGCTGCCTGACCTGCTGAGTTACTCCAGCATTTTGTGAATAAATCGATTTGTACCAGCATCTGCAGTTATTTTCTTATATTATCCCAGCTACACTAGTCCCACCTGCCAGCATTTATTCCATATCCCTCCAAACCTGTCCTATCCAGGTACCTGTCCAACTGATTCTTAAATGTAGGGATAGTCCCAACCTCAACTACCTCCTCTGGCAGCTTGTTCCACACACCCACCACCCATTTGTGTGAAAAAGTTACCCCTCAGATTCCTAATAAATCTTTTCCCTTTGTCTGACAAGTTATTGTGAATTAAGTGGCTACAGTTTGATAGTCATGTCTCGTGTGAATTATTCTGAAACTCCCCATAGCAGCCAGATGGCAGCAACATAAACTGTGGTTACCACGGACAGGAGAGGCTGTCGTTGAGAGAGAAAACCACTCCAAATCTAGCCCAAGGGACCCAACATAGTGAAAGGCTTGGATAGAGTGGATGTGGAGAGGATGTTTCCACCAGTGGGAGAGTCTAGGACTAGAGGTCAAAGCCTCAGAATTAAAGGATGTTCTTTTAGGAAGTTGAGGAGAAATTTCTCTTGTCAGAAGGTGGTGAATCTGTGGAATTCTTTGCCATAGAAGGCTGTGGAGGCCAAGTCAGAGGATATTTTTAAGGCAGAGATAGATTCTTGATTAGTACAGGTGTCAGAGGTTATGGGGAGAAGGCAAGAGAATGGTGTTAGGAGGGAGAGATAAATCAGCCATGATTGAATGGCAGAGTGGACAATGGGCCGAATGGCCTAATTCTACTCCTGCACCTTATGGCCTGATGACATTCCCATTCGTGGGATGAGTACCAGGAAGTGAGTACGTGGAAACAAGGAACTGAAGATGCTAGTTAATACACAAAAGGACACAAAGTGTTGGAGTAACTTAGCAGGTCAGGCAGCACCTCTGGAGAATAAAGATAGGTGGCATTTTGGATCAAGACTGAAGAAGGGTCTCAAACCTAAACGTCACTTATTCAAGTTCTCCAGAGATGCTGACTGACCTGCTGAGTTACTCCAACAATTTGTTTCCAGGAGATGAGTTCTGTGTGAAGACAGTACAGGTGGCCGATTCTGGACTCTAGATCGAAAAACAGACCGCTAAAGGAACTCAGTGGGTCAAGCAGCATCTGAGTTTTAGAGATAGTTCTATGTTATTCCACTTTCACATCCTATACCTAGGGAAAACTTACAGAAGCCAATTAACCTACAATACCAGCATGTCTTTGGATGTTGGCGGAAACAGTAGCACCCGGAGAAAACTCACATGGTCACAGGGATAACATGCAAACTCCGTACAAACAGCACCCGAAGTCAGGATCAAACTTGGATCTTTGGCGTTGTTAGGCAGAAACTCTACCGCTGTGCCACTGTGCCACCCCTGTATCTGTGCATCTCTGGAAGCAAATTTATGTTTTGTGCTGAGATCCTGATTCTATTTGGGCCAGGGGAAAATCAAGACATTATCAAGTTTTATCCAAAATGCAAAATATATCATCATTTAGTCTCTATTAATTAATTTAAGCAACTAATTTCTCCACATTCAAGAATCGTGTTAGTTGCATATATTCAAAATCGCTCCTTGCGTTTAACTTAGTGCTTCCATGATTGAGGCAGGAATTTGAGGTACAGACACTCCCCGACTTACACAATAGGCGACTTACGTAAACTCGCATTTACGTAAACAATTCTGTACTCAGTAACTAGTGCAATCAAGGCAGTGTGTAATTTCCACATCACTATTTGATCACCCAAGTTCACATCGGAAACAAGCCAGCAATGGCGGCCGTGCCTACCCAGAAGACCATGCGCGGCAGAAAGTGTCTCGGCCCTAGGAAGATGCTAATGCCGAGACAGCTAATGCTCTCAATGGGTTATTTCGGGCAGGTGATGGGAATGGTGATTCAGACTTACGTAAGTTCTAACTTACATAAGATTTCACGTAACAAAACCCTTATGTACTGTATGTCGGGGAGTGCTTATACTTTTATATGCTTACAATACCACAGATATTGTACTTATAAATTTATAAATATTGTATTTATAAATTGTATTTACAAATATTAGTGTGTACAAAATCATAGATCGGGTAGATGCACAAAGTCTCTTGCCCAGTGTAGGGAAATCGAGGACCAGAGGACATAGGTTCAAGGAGAAGGGGAAAAGATTTAATAGGAGTCCGTCCTTTTTCATACAAAGGGTGATGGGTGCATGGAACAAGCTGCCAGAGGAGGTAGTTGAGGTTGGGACTATCCCATCGTTTAAGAAACAGTTAGACAGGTACATGGATAGGACCTGTTTGGAGGGATATGGACTAAGCACAGGCAGGTGGGGACTAGTGTAACTGGAACATGTTAGCCGGTGTGGGCAAGTTGGGCCGGAGGTCCTATTTCCACACTGTATCACTCTATGACTCTATGAAATATCAGATTATTTCTTCATACGATCATAAGATCATTAATGATAGGAGTTGAATTAGGCCATTCGGCCCATCAATTCTACTTTGCTATTCGATCATGGCTGATCTATCTTTCCCTCCTAACCCTATTCACCTGCCTTCTTCCCAAAACCTCTGACACCCGTACTGATAAAGAATCTATCTCTGCCTTAAATATTTCCACTGACTTGGCTTCCACAGCCTTCTGTGGCAAAGAATTCCACAGATTCACCACCCTTCGATTAAAGAAATTTCTCCTCATCTCCTTCCTAACAGAAGGTCCTTTTATTCTGAGGCTATGACCTCTAATCCTAGACTCTCCCACTAATGGAGACATCCTCCCTACGTCCACTCTATCCAAGCCTTTCACTATTCTTATTATGCGTCTCAGTGTTTTTTTCAAGAATTTGTAACTTTTAAAGCAGAACATTCTCTTATTTGATATTGGCAGAGGCTACGTTTCCCGTCTGTAAAATTATGAAGTGGCAATTAGTTTGTCCAAAGCCTGCTGTCATAATATTAATTTGCTCATCCTTCAGACTTATCGTTGCGGTCAATAATTAAAGTCATGATGTTAACCTAGATCTTGGCCAAGGTTGGCACACATTTCCAAGCCAGAGCGATTTTGGTGATTTGATCCAGCACATACCGCAGAGACTTGCTTCACGGATGATCTGATTTCAAATACCTGAGCAGTGAGAGAGAGAGAAATAACCTGCAAATTCAAAACTGTTCGGATCAGTGGGATCAGTGGCTCAAATTCATTGCCACTTAACTTTTAGAAATACTTCATAAAACTCACACTTTGGATTACTTTTGCAGATGGTGCCTTTGGAATAGTGTTTTGAAAATAAGAATCTTTCAGCAGAGGAAAGAGGTTAGTCATATGTAAACATATGTCTGTCTTTTATTTTTGTTAATTTAAATTAAATGTACAATGAAAATTTGTTTTTGGTACAATAACAATGTAAAAGTTAAGTATGGATTTTTTATTCAAGTTATCCCATACCTATGAGCTCCTTGTTTGAGAACCGAATCTAAGTTAAATTTAAAATTAAAGAGTCAGCATTCACTGAAAGGACCAAATGGATTTCCACTATTGATTTGATTTGAACGAATATTGATTTATCTAACTTGAAGTAACCCCTGCATTCCCTTTATCTCCATCCCCACTTCCCCCACCCCAGTCGCACCAGCTTCTCATTCTCACCTAGCAAACAGCTACCAATGGTCTGTTTCTTTTATCATCGTCACTTGTTTGCATATCTTTCATTCATTTGTTCTATATCTCTCTACATCACCGTCTATATCTCTCATTTCCCATTCCCCTGATTCTAGTCTGAAGAAGGGTCTCGACCCGAAACGTCACCCATTCCTTCTCTCCAGAGATGCTGCCTGACCTGCTGAGTTACTCCAGCATTTTGTTTCTATCTTTGGTTTGCATCTGTAATTCCTTCCAACACATTTCGTCCACTGTTCTGTTACCATTTGTGTTTCAATGTATTTCCAAACATAGTGTCCAAGGGCAGCATACAACGGCTGGATACCTCACGGGAAAATCCAGTGTATTACTCTGCCTCGAGGTTTGGAAAGAAAAATTAGGACGTTTATGTTCAGCTCTGGAAGATAGAATATCAAGAGCATTAGATGGACACAAAAAGCTGGAGTAACTCAACGGGACAGGCAGCATCTCTAGAGAGAAGGAATGGGTGGCATTTTGGGTCGAGACCGTTCTTCAGAGAGCATTACATTGGCCTGAAACGTTCTCATCTTTTTTGCTGGCAGTTTGAAAGAGAACTGGCAGCGAAAGAGCTCCTTTTAGGTCAGTCCAAAGTAGACTTCCGCACCTGTGCTTTGCATGGTGGATGTTCGGTACATGCTGACGGTGATCCTGCCAAGCTTCTCCAGCCCTGAACTCATTACCACGTCTGCAGAGGTCCTGGGTCACCCTCTGAGGGGCTAGGTATGCAGCATATCAGCCCCTTCATCAGTGTGCCTATCATCCCTTCTGCATCAGCTTCCTATTTGAATGGGGTCATCAAGCGAAATGGAAAATGTACATCAATAGAAGTATTTTTAATCCTTTATCTTAATTATTATTAATATCGTAAAGTCAAAGTATAACAAAGAAAGAGGACCTTCGGCCCAAATCATCCATGCCTATCTAAGCTAGTCCCATTTGCCTACATTTGGCCCATAATCTTCTGAGGATTTCCTTTTCATGTACCTGTACAAATGTCTTTTATAATTATTACATTATAATTGTATCTGCCTTTACCTTTCTCTCTGGCAGCTCATTGCCTATACCTCTCACTGTCTGCATGAAAAACAGGACCCTCTGATCATCGTTCGTTCCCCTCTCACCTTAAGCCTGTGCCCACTAAGTTTAAACTCCTCTACCTTGCGAAAAAGGCTATGCCCTGCATGATTTGATTTCCCTCTACAAAGTCACCCCTCAACCTCCTTCACTCCAGGGAAAAAATCCCAACCTGTTCAATCTCTCCTTGTAACTCAAGTTCATGCAACATCCTAGTGGATAGTAGAGGTACTCAAGGCCAGGGTCAGTCAATAACGCTCCATTTAGTTTAGTTTAGAGATACAACACGAAAACAGGCCCTTCGGCCCACAGGCCCTTCGGCCACGCCGACCAACGATCACCTGTGCACTAATTCCACCCTTCACACTGCGGACAGTTTACAGAGGCCAATTAACCTACAAACCCGTGTGTCTTTAGGCTGTGGGTGGAAACTGGAGGATACCCACATGGTCACAGGGAGAATGTGCAAACTGTGCAGACTGTACCTGTAGTCAGGATCAGTCCCTAGCACTGTAAGGCAGTAGCTCTACCGCTGCACCATGCTACCAGCTGTGCCACTGTGCCACCCCCTTTCATTTCTATCACAGATTTAATGTTTGTAATGATGGTTTAGTTTAGTTTGAGTTTATTGCCTCGTGTACCGAGGTACAGTTTTTGTGTGTGTGCAACATATAGATGCAAATCATTTAATGGTGTGATTCATCAAGATTTCGTTTGTGCTATACATTTTAATAAAATAAATTTGTGAACACTATTTTCAACAGTGAGGTTGGCCTAGAAATTATCTCCACGTTCAAACATGAAGGGTACGGTCCTGTAGTCCTGTAGTTTCTAACGAGTGATTTGTGTTCTATGTTTGATCGATGAGGTTATCTGTTTTTCATATTGCCTATGAATACACTTTCGTGCTGCCCATTCATGCTAACACTGATCCAGGTCTACATTCATTCTGGAATGGGAGACATGGATTAATATTGCCAGAATGATGGTGCTGGTTTCCATTTACCAACCACAAATGGATTGGTTTGTGAGTTACAAAATGTTTCTGTGTAACGTTTTTCTATAAGGATGTTGTCAGGCAGTGTCAGGGTTAATTTTAACCAAAGTTTAGTTTTGTTTAGTTTAGCTTAGCCTAGTTTAGTTCAGCTTAGCTTAGCTTAGCTTAGTTTAGTTTAATTTAGTTTAGTTTACCTTAGTTTAATTTATTATTGTCACGTGCACTGAGGTACAATGGAAAGCTGTTTTGTTGTGTGTTATCCAGTCAGCGAAAAGATTATACTTGATTACAATCAAGGCCTCCAGAGTGTACAGATACAGGATAAAGGGTATAAGTATCCCATTGCCTAGAAATGATAGTGTGCCAAATGGTGCACCTGTCCCATGACACTCTGTAATGGCAACGGATGTGCATAATTTATTTGAGGTCCCCGAATCATAATCCTGAAATCAAGATGAGGTTTAGTCTGATTATCAGGAAACTGAATGCTCTAGATTTCTATGCAACAGTTACTTCTCAAAAGGGATCATTGATCAGGAAATGTTCAGACAAATTAACAATATGGATAATCTGGACTGAATAGTTGCCTTTCAGCTAAATGCCTCTCCTAATATCATGCATGGTTCTCAATACAGATGAATGAAGGGGGTCAGATTGGGTCAAAAATGCCTAGAAAAATCTTAATTCTGATAAAATATTGATTTGGGAAATCATGATACAATAAAAGCAATTTTGTTCATATTGTTTTGCTGTATAACATTCTCTACAGAGGTTTCTTGCCATGAGAGTAATGGTTTACTATCACAATGGACAACACTCTTTTGCTTTGGATGAAGTGTAGTTACCATAATGCTGCTACTAAGATGCAAAGTTCCTGCATATTTTTGTCTGATTATCATTTATTGCTGATGAAATAAAATTTCTGTAGAAAACAGTTTTTAGATGAACTGCATTTAATGTTTTATTATTGGACTCACACTTCTCTTTTCTTGTTATTATCAGGGAGGTATACAAAATGCAGGAATTCAGAAGAAGTCTATGTGTTAGACTGTGTGTGGGACTAATTGGGTTCATTCTCTTCATCAGTATAGGTATCTATTTATATATCTATTTATCATGTCGCTTCGTGTTATACTAAATCTGGCGATTAAAATACATTTTCAACAGATCTTCCGTTTTGGTAACTATATGAAATTAAATCGGAGTTCAGTAAACCTCCAGTCCTTGGATATTAGTTGGACCTAGGCTGGAAAATTTGAACACTGAAATAATCAGAACACTTATGCCATCCTCTTGATCCTCTTGAAAAGCCACGATTTAGTAGAAAATATGTTGTGTGCCCCGGTTCAGAAACTATGGGGTGAAATTTCCAGAGTAAATTCACAGCTACCCTATATCGACACCAGTCGGCCAAACTGTTGCCCCATTGAATGGCTCAACCATATTGTAAATGAACAGATCAACCTGTCCGACCAATTACTAGCAAATTAACAAATCAGCCTGCCCTACTAACTGCTGGTCCAGAGAAATAGAGAAATTGGCCAGATACTTTGCAATTCTTTGGATAAAATGCTTTGGTATTGGCCAAATTTAACAGTAGGTTCTTAATCTGCAATTGCCCTGCACAGTTATCTGTTATTGTTTATGGACATCACTTTTCATTTAATAACATTCCTTTGCAATCCTTTTGAGAAAATTAATTCAGGAATCCAAAAAACGTTCTTGCTGATGCACACAAGATATTAACCTGAACTCTACAACAAAATCACTGAAGCATATTGAACTTTTTTACCTAAACAATAAACGGACTGCAAGTTACAGATAATATTACAAGGTTCCAATACTTTCATCTGTTAGAAGTACAAACATGAGTACATTTGCCTTATAAAGTTTGTGTCACTTAAATTAGATGGAAAGCTGATCTCACGTGCCTCTTGCTTACAATATCTTTGTATGCATTGGAAAAGCGAGAAAGCAAGACTATCCCAAAGATAGTCTGAAGAAGGATCTCGACCCGAAACGTCACCCATTCCTTCTCTCCCGAGATGCTGCCTGACCTGCTGAGTTACTCCAGCACTTTGTGAATAAATACCTTCGATTTGTACCAGCATCTGCAATTATTTTCTTATACTATCCCAAAGAGTTGCCCTTCATAAAGGGCGGCACGGTGGCACAGTGGTAGATTTGCTACCCCATAGCGCCAAAGATCCGGGTTCGATCCTGACTACGGGTGCTTATCTGTACGGAGTTTCTGTACGTTCTTCCCGTGACCTGCGTGGGTTTTCTCCGGGACGTCTAGTTTCCTCCCGCGCTCCACAGACGTAGAAGTTTGTAGGTTAATTGGCTTCGGGAAAAATCAAATGGTAACTTGGCCCTAGTGTGTGTTGGATAGTGTTATTCTGCGGGGATCATTGGTCGGCGTGACTCAGTGGGCCGAAGGGCCTGATTCCGCACTGTATCGCTAAACTAAACTAAACTAAACTAAACTAATTGAAACATTAAAGCAAATAAATTTGTTTTTGTCACAATACATCAAGCACACTGGTGCTGCACAGAATCTGACAGCATCACAGGTGACCATTCCAACTGTATCATGTAATTAATACTTGATTGTGCATGTGCATATTAAGATACTTAGCCATTGTGGGAAAATTTGCATAATTCTTGCATTTCGAATCTTATACATTCGTGGTTTGATTATCTGAAAATTGTCGCTTTCTGAATTTGCAGATTAGTGACATGAGATTCCCCTTTCTACTTCATTTAACAGCCACATCAAAATTTCATGTAGTCATCCAACATAACTGTGCTAAAGTAATCCATAGGATGTTGATAAAGGAATACCATGGGCAAATGCATGCTAATATCTAAATAAATTATAGACCTCTTTCTTTTATATGTGTTGTTTTCCTTGTAATTGTAAGTATAGTTGTTTTTTCTCCATAAAGCAATAATTGTCCACACTGCAGTTCTGCCAGGTGTTTGGCACAGTAATGTTTCACATCATTGCATCAGTGGCACCTCAGCATCAGTGGCACCCTCCGCTCTGCTGCTGCCAATCTCCTATCCCCCCACATCCGAACCAAACTCAGATCCTGGGGGGACAGGGCTTTCTCCATCGCTGCTCCCACCCTATGGAACTCACTACCCCAAACCGTTAGAGACTCCTCCACACTCACCACATTCAAAACATCACTGAAGTCTCACCTGTTCAGTACTGCCTTCAACCACTGAAGGTCACCTCACCTTCTGTCTCCTTCTCTGTTCGTTTACTTATTTACTTATTTATCTATTTATTCATTTCCCTATGTTCTCTAAATCTCTGTAAAGCGTCTTTGAGTATATGAAAAGCGCTATATAAATAAAATGCATTATTATTATTCATATTGCCAACAGTTTCTCTATATATTTCAATGCTACGCTATGACATCTTTGGTGTCTTGAAAAATCTGACCCCAATGCGAAATGATAGGGTAGGAGGAAATTCTCATTATGTGATTCACTGAGTGTTCAATATATAATCTAAACCCATCTCGTGTTCATGAATCCATAATGCAAACACTCATTACTTATTTACTGCAGTGCAGAAGGAGTTCATTTAGCCCGTCGACTCCATGCTGCCTCTCAGCAGTGCAATCCCATCTATACCATTATCCTCTGTAACTTATTCTCTTTCACAATCCTGCCAGCTCATTTTTCATTCTTTTGGCAGCTACCAACACGAGGGAGTAATTTAGAATAGAAAGTACTTATCGGGAACTAAACTCAAACTCAAACTCAGCCAGTGTATGAAGGAACTGCAGATGCTGGTTTAAACCAAAGATAGACACAAATGCTGGAGTAACTCAGCAGGACAGGCATCATCTCTGGAGATGCTCAGCCTGGTTTGGGAACAGCTCCATTCAGGACCGCAAGAAATTCCAGAGAGTTGTGAACTTAGCCCAGACCATCACGCAAACCAACCTCCCTTTCATTGACTCCATCTACACTTCAAGCAGCCTCGGCAAGGCCACCAGCATAATCAAGGACCAGTCTCACCCAGGTCACTCCTTCTTTTCCCCTCTCCCAACAGGCAAGAGGTACAGAAATTTGAAAACACACACCTCCAGATTCAGGGACAGTTTCTTCCCAGCTGTTACCAGGCAACTGAAATTGTCCTCTCAGCAGCTAAAGTGCGACCTTGACCTCCCATCTACCTCATTGGCGACCTTTGTACTATCTTTTCACAAAATGCTGGAGTAACTCAGCAGGTCAGGCAGTATCTCAGGAGAGAAGGAATGGGTGACGTTTCGGGTCGAGACCCTTCTTCAGAATGATGTCAGGGGGGGCGGGACAAAGGAAGGATATAGGTGGAGACAGGAAGACAGTGGGAGATCTGGGAAGGGGAGGGGAAGAGAGGGACAGAGGAACTATCTAAAGTTGAAGTCAATGTTCATACCACTGGGCTGCAAGCTGCCCAGGCGAAATATGAGGTGCTGTTCCTCCAATTTCCGGTGGGCCTCACTATGGCACTGGAGGAGGCCCATGACAGAAAGGTCAGACTGGGAGTGGGAGTTGAAGTGCTCAGCCACCGGGAGATCAGGTTGGTTAAGGAGGACTGAGCGACGGTGTTGAGCGAAGCGATCGCCGAGCCAGCGTTTGGTTTTGCCGATGTAAAGAAGTTGACATCTAGAGCAGCGGATGCAATAGGTGAGGTTGGAGGAGGTGCAGGTGAACCTCTGTCTCACTTGGAAAGACTGTTTGGGTCCTTGGATGGAGTTGAGGAGGGAGGTAAAGGGACAGGTGTTGCATCTCCTGCGGTTGCAAGGGAAAGTGCCCGGGGTTGGGGTGGTTTGGTTAGGAAGGGACGAGTGGACCAGGGAGTTACGGAGGGAACGGTCTCTGCAGAACGCAGAAAGGGGAGGGGATGGGAAGATGTACTATCTTTAATCGGACATTAATTTTACCTTTGCACTAAATGTTGTATCCTTTATCCTTTATCCGTGTACTGTGGATGGCTTGATTGTATTCATGTACAGTCTTTTCATGTACAGAACGCATACAAAAGCTTTTGATTGTACAGGTGACAATAATAAACTAAATTAAACTAGCCAGTTAACCTACCAGCACATCCTCTGGAAGTGGGGAAAAGCCAGAATATATCGTCACAGGGAGAAAGTGCAAACCTCACGCAGATGCCACACGCAGTCTGGTTCAAACCCAAAACACTCAAGCTGCAGAACTGCGGTGTTAATTGCTGCATCACGATGGCAACTTTTTACTCTTTCTTTCACTCTTCCTAAAGATCTCCTTCAAAGATTTCTACTTCCCTTTTCTTTTCTAGAGAAAAAAGAAACTCTAATCTAGAGTCTACATGGACCTTTAGTCATATATGGATTATCCGACTGACAAGAACAATTAGAATAAATTGTACAGTATAGCAGACAGCTCCTTTAACCCATAATGTCTGCGCAGAACATAATGCCGCATTAAATTAATCCCTTTTGCCTTCACATGACCCCTCCATTTTCCCTGCATATTCATGTGCCTATCTAAAGCCTTCTTAAATCCCAGTGTCCTATTTACTTCAACACCACCTCTGGCAGTGCATTGCAGGCAACTACCACTCTGTAAAATACTTGCTCCACATATCTCCTTTAAACTTTCCTCCTCTCGCCTCAAGCTCTCCAGTATTTGCCATTTCCATCCTGGGAAAAAGGCCTGGAAGTAATGGTTCTCAGGTGTCTGTATCATCTTCCCAATGGTAACACTGAGAAGTGAGCTTAGTCAGGGTGGTGTTGGTCTGTGATGATGTTAAATGCCTCTTGACTGTCCCTGTTTGTCCATTTTCTTGCAAATGCATCGAAATCCCATCCCTAAGAGTTTTCTCCAAAAGATTTCTTACCACTGACGTGAGGCTCACCTGAATATCCCTGTCTTCCTTCTTAATCAAAGGAACAACTTTGGCTCCTCTTCATTCCTCTGGGACCTCTCCTGTGGCAAGAAAGCATAAAAGGATCTTCATCATGGCCCCAGCAATGGTCTCTCTCAATAACCTGGCATAGATCCCATCAGACCATGGGGACTTATCCAACTTAAAAGCTCACCTGGAAACCCAACACCACCTCCTCTTGATCTCAAAGAGACCAACTGTATTGGTATGCCCCACACTGATTTTGCTAACCTCCATATCCTTCCCCTTGATGAATAACCTGCAAAGTATACATTTTATACCTCACATACATCTTCTCACTCCAAGCATATATTCCCTCCTTGAATGGTCCTACCCGCTCCCTAGTTACCCTCTTGTTTTTAATGTATGTATATAAAGCCTTGCGATTCCCTTTAATGCTACTTGCCAAGGACAATTCATGGCCATCTATTCATTGTCCCTACTCATCCCCTGCATGAGTTCTCTTCTTCTTTAACTATATTCTTCAAAGACGCTGTCTGATGTCATCTTCCTGACTATTACATATGCTTCCTTTGACATGGTGACCGTATTTAAAATCTCGTTCCTCATCCACAATACCCTATTTGATATCCTTGTCCCTCCTCTCTACTGTTTGCCGGTACTGAACTTAGATCAGCTGGTCTTTAAACAACGCCCACAAGTCAGATGTGGCCTTACCATATAAACAGCTTCTCCAAATTTACTCTTCCTAGTTCCCTGCCTCATAATGCTGTAATTTGTCCTCCCCCACTTTCATACTTACTCCCAAGGCCCCAAGATTGATCCTCATTCAGAGCAATCTTCATGACAACGTAATTTTGATGTGATAAAGATATTTGTTTTGGGAAAATTAAGCATGAGACTTTAAACTTGTAATTGTTTTTCTCTCTTGCACCATTCTCGCTAACAATAACCTTGGCCCAGCATCAGATAACCAAAAAGAAAATGGTTGGTGGAAAAGAGCCCTGTTAATGTCCACAGGTGAGCAGCCCTTGAAATATTCTGACATGTATCGGATATTAAAACATTGCACTTTTTCCCCAGGTCATGTCACATTTGTAAATCTTTGGATTTCTGTTCCTTATTACCGGCTATCCCTATCATCATCATCATCATATCATCATATATATACAGCCGGAAACAGGCCTTTTCGGCCCTCCAAGTCCGTGCCGCCCAGCGATCCCCGCACATTAACACTATCCTACACCCACTAGGGACAATTTTTACATTTACCCAGCCAATTAACCTACATACCTGTACGTCTTTGGAGTGTGGGAGGAAACCGAAGATCTCGGAGAAAACCCACGCAGGTCACGGGGAGAACGTACAAACTCCTTACAGTGCAGCACCCGTAGTCAGGATTGAACCTGAGTCTCCGGTGCTGCATTCGCTGTAAAGCAGCAACTCTACCGCTGCGCTACCGTGCATTGGAATTGCACATATCTTTATCCTAAAAGCAGCTGGTATATATATGTAAGCGCTATAACCCCATTTTGTGGCAGCCCACATATGCCCAGTATCTCACTGCAGGTTCTCCCTCTAAGTAATAATAGGGTTGTGGTGTGTTGAATAGTTAGGTGCTGTAGACATGATAGATATCTGTCATAAGAGACAGCTAGATGAGGGTCCAATAGAATGTGAGAGTGAGTGTGGCTGTGGAGATACACCCTCCTCCCCCTCCCTCCCTCCTCATTGTTTCATCTCTGGTACTATCCACTGTCTCAGCCTCAACCTTTCAGTGATGGCGAGGACTGTTTCCTCCGTGCAGGTAAGCAGATGTGGCTGAACCAGCAGGATAGTTGCCATTGACTCTGAATGTCTTCCAACTTGCCTTGAGAGGGGGAGGCATGCATTGTCAGTGAATGTTTCACAATGCTTTTGTGTGGTGTGCCTGGCATGGCTGAAAGGCCAACAGTGAGCTTTCAGCAGGGTTATGTTTGTGGCGATGATTATGTGAATATTAGGTGGTTTAGAGGGACGTGGGGCAAACGCAGGCAGGTGGGACTAGTGTAGATGGGGCATGTAGGCTGGCGTGGACAAATTGTGTCTGTTTCCACACTGTATCACTCCATGACTCTATAACTTGGATTAATTTACCGCCCAATTTATGATACGTACACTGCAAAACAAATCATTTGAATGCCATACTAACAATGTATATTTCCAAAGATTAAAACCTAGTGCAATAATTAAAAATCATAAATGCAAAAAAAATCAATAACACGCTCATGTTATTTTTCTGCCAAATCCGAAAAGGAATTATTAAACCTTAATGATTTATGTATACCATCCAACTCTTAATCCTAGTGTTAACATGGTCTGCAGGGTCCAACTCACTTGAACTACCTCAACGTCTTCTAAATTCTGCTGGCCATTTGCGCACTAAACAAGTGTCCTGAGGCAGCTTGAGGGCATCGGCCTTGCGAAAAGGAGGAAGCTCTCACCTGCTATATCTGTTCCCCATAAGATTCACCCAGCACACCCTGACTAGTTCAACACCAGACTTTGCCAAAAACATAGATACAAAATGCTGGAGTAACTCAGCGGGGCAGGCAGCATCTCTGGAGAGAAGGAATGGGTGACGTTTCGAGACCGGAAACATCACCCATTCCTTCTCTCCAGAAATGCTGCCTGTCCCACTGAGTTATTCCAGGTTTTTGTGTCTATCTTCGGTTTAAACCAGCATCTGCAGTTCCTACTTACACAATGATCTATTATACATTTTACTTGAACTGCATCCCCTTTGATGTCTCATTTTCACACACTTGTACTTCCTTATCTCTGTGTCTCCCTCTCCCCTGACTCTCAGTCTGAAGAAGGGTCTCGACCCAAAACGTCACCCATTCCTTCTACCCAGAAATGCTGCCTGACCTGCTGAGTCACTGCAGCATTTTATGTCTATCTTCGGTGTAAACCACCATCCGCAGTTCCTTCCTACACATTGCTAAAAACATAGATGAGATAGCTCATTCACTTTATCTCTGAGTAGCTAGATTTAGTTTAGTTTAGAGATACAGCGCGGAAACAGGCCCTTCGGCCCACCGAGTCCGCGCCGACCAACTATCACCTGCAGACTACTTCTATCCTACACACTAGGGAAAATTTACAGAGGCCAATTATCCTACAAACCCACACGCCTTCCGAGTGTGGGAGGAAACTGGAGCACCCGGAGGATACCCACACAGTCACAGAGAGAATGTGCAAGCTCAATAAAGGCAGCATCCGTAGACAGGATCGAACCCGGGTCCCTAGTCCCGAAGAGGCACAGTGGTGAGAGGCTTGAGATGAGTGCGATTGAGTTAATTGAAGGGTTCGTTTTTCGTCAAGACCCACAATGGCAAATCTTCTTGCCAAGCACACACCTCTCTCTAAAGCCAAGATTAGCAGCGATTACATTTGTTTCCTGTTCACTTGCCTATTTTTAGAAAGGTGTTTCTATGGTGTGAATAATGTTTAATTCAGCATTGATGAGTGTCATGCAACTAATGAGACGTCACTTGGCCCTCTCTGGCGGAGAATATTTATTAGACAATTAGTTACATATCATTTTATTCTACTGATGTTTTCATGGGCTATAAAGTTGTGTTTCCTTGCCCCCATAAGTGCAACATATGGTGCAACTGCAGTACAAGGGCATTGATGAACAGGAGTTTGGATCCTGCCTTTGTTCTGCAAGAAAGGTCAAGTGCAACTTATACATTCATTTGGCCTGTGCCTCATTATCGTGGCCCCAGAAATGAATGATTCTCTTGGTGTATGCAGTCCAAGATGCACTTCAATCTCTGAACTCGCCAAACATTAGGCACCAGCCTAAAATGACCTGTGGCAGTGAGAGGCTTGAGATGTCAAATTGAAGCATGAATGTGCAATAGATCCAAAGAATGGAGAATAAGCTTGTGTGAGGGCTTACCTTGGGGTGAAAATAACTTGTGAAGGAAACTACACTTATCAATGGTGATTTTTGGATCAGCAACAGAACACATGGTATAGTTAAAAACTCCAGATTCTCCAGATTCTGTTTGTTTATTTTCTTCTTCTTATATTCAAAAGCCTTTCTGGAATATGGACCACATTGAGCATGTTCATGCTATTGTACCAGGATGCAGCTTGGGGACCGTGCATTAAATCGCTAGATGTAACCGGCCACTTGTACTACTGCTGTATCAACCATTCATACTGCTTTTCCATTACACTTCATACTGCCTTGCCCTAGGTTTGGGCCGGAACTCAAACATAGGTGAAATAGATTTGAAAGTGTTATGAAGATGAAATGATATCTCGTAATATGAATATATTTTCCATTGCGAACATCACTTTCATTTGTACTTGATTAGTTTAGTCTAGTTTATTGCCACGTGTACCGAGGTACAGTGAAAAGCTTTTGTTGCGTGCTATCCAGTCAGCAGAAAGACAACACATGATAAATTGATATATGATACAATACATGGTACAAAACATGATAATGCATTGACTAAAAGTACACTTTGATTTGTACTTGATTGTCAAAAGTTCCTCTTTGTTTCCCAGGAATGATTCCCTTCATAAAAGCAGAGATGAGGAGGCAAACAGGCATATAACATATAACATATATAACATATATAACATATATAACAACTACAGCATGGAAACAGGCCTGTCCGGCCCTACCAGTCCACGCCGACCATTCTCCCTGACCTAGTCTCATCTACCTGCACTCAGACCATAACCCTCCAATCCCCTCCTATCCATATACCTATCCAATTTACTCTTAAATAATAAAATCGAGCCAGCCTCCACCACTTCCACCGGAAGCCCATTCCATACAGCCACCACCCTCTGAGTAAAGAAGTTCCCCCTCATGTTACCCCTAAACCTTTGTCCCTCAATTCTGAAGCTATGTCCCCTTGTTGGAATCTTCCCCACTCTCAAAGGGAAAAGCCTACCCACGTCAACTCTGTCCGTCCCTCTCAAAATTTTAAAAACCTCTATCAAGTCCCCCCTCAACCTTCTACGCTCCAATAATTTATTATTGTAATTATAAATTTTAACTTTTGGAACATTTAGAGAATGTCAGCACACACACAGGTTGAATCACCATTGAATATTAAAAACCGCACCTGCACAGTGCAATTTCTGATCCACACTTATTTTCAGCTTATTTCATGCTTTCATTATTTTGATATATGCAAAATAATTGGCATTTTAAAACACTCAGGGACAACTGTGCTTAAATCTATTTTGCAAAATAGTAATGCAGTTAATGGAAATTACTGCAATTATTATTCATTTTGTTAATAGCAAATTGTAAATTAAAGTTACCTGAAAGGCTTTTAAGGTCAATGTGAGCAAATTACCATCATTAACTCTAAAAAGCATTTTTGGTACAACGGTGTTTTTATTAAGTCAATTTTAATTTCAAGGCTGAAAGTATTTAATAATACTTGAAAGGATATTTAGCATTTTCAAAATTGGCATTCCTCATTTTTGTGACATCTTATTTTTCAGGCCTTCTAGAAAGTAGCCCAGGCTTTCATGTTCATAAGTTCATAAGTGATTGGAGTTGAATTAGGCCATTTTGCTTGTCAAGTCTACTCTGACATTCAATCATGGCTGATCTATCTTTTCCTCTTAACATCATTCTCCTGCCTTCTCCCCAGAACCCCTGACACCCGTACGAATCAATAATCTACCTATCTCTGCCTTAGAAATATCCATCAACTTGGCCTCAGCCTTCTGTGTCAATGATTTCCACAGATTCACCACTCTCAGACTAAAGAAATTCCTTCTCATCTCCTTCCTAAAGGAACATCCTTTTATTCTGAGGCTATGACCTTCGGTCATAGACTCTACCACTAGTGGAAACATCCTCTCCACATCCACTCTATCCAGGCCTTTCACTGTTTGGTAAGGTTCAATGAGGTCCCCCTCATCCTTCTAAACTCCAGCGAGTACAGGCCCAGTGCCATCAAATGCTCATCATATGTTAACCCATTTATTCCTGGGATCATTCTTGTAAACCTCCTCTGCGCCCTCTCCAGCACTAGCACATCCTTCCTTGGATATAGGGTGCACAATTGCTCTCAATACTCCAAATGCAGTCTGACCAGCACCTTTTAGAGCCTTAGCATTACATCCTTGTTTTTGTATTCTAATCCTCTCCAAATAAATGCTGGCATTGCATTTGCCTTCCTTAATACTGATTTGACTTGCAAATTAACGTATTGGGAATCCTGCACCTGCACTCCCAAGTCCCTTTGCACCTCCATTTTCAGTTTTAACTTTCCTACTGTGTAAAATGCGTGGACTTCTCAAAACAATAACAATGTTAAAAAAATTATTGGCAAGCTGCAATAATTAGAAGCAGCAAGCAACTATTCAATTTTACATCAACTTGCAACTGGAAAACAAATCATTTAAAATTGGGCGGGTGACAATAGTTGCTGTGAAGATGAACTCTTCTGAAAGTTACATTCAAGTAAAATCTTAATTGTATTTATCACTTGCACATTAAAACTACAGGAAACTACCTTAATCACTGCAAACCAATCAATTTAATTGATGTGATATTAAGTGCACCAACAGTGGGGATTAAAAATTCAGATTACAAAGCATGACTGTGCCAGTAATTTAAAGGACCTCCCGTGACTTTAACTCAATGTCAGGCAATTAAAATCTGATCAAATAATTTCCATTTACAAAATAAAGAAAATAATTAAGGTGATGGTGGATGAATCATTTGAAGTGATGCATTTATAATTAATGGATAACTTTGCCTTCAAATTAGTCTACTATTTTGAATCATTGGATCCCTGCATTATTCCGTTAGTCCACTACACTTTATGGGGACTAGCGGACTAGTCCCATTCTCATATCCTAGAATAACTGACCCAGTATGTTAAGTTTTAATTTTTATTTTAGAGATACAGTGCGCATCGAGTCCGCACCTACCAGCGATCCTCGCAGTTTAACACTATCCAAAACACACTCGAGGGACAATTTTACACTTATACCAAGCCAATTTACCTACATACCTGTATGTCTTTGGAGTGTGGGAGGAAACCGAAGATCTCGGAGAAAACCCATGTGGTCACGGGGAGAACGTACAAACTCCATACTGACAGCACCCGTAGTTGGGAGTTAAAGTAACATTTCTTTCGCTATTTTTGGACACTAAATTATAAGGCTAGAAATTTGTTAGAGGTGGCAAAGCTACTTTGCAGATTCAAATAATATGTCAAAACAAACATATATTGAGAGATAAGGTCATAAGGTTATCTTGGACTACCCTAGATCGGACTTTGCTGGCTTTACCTTCCACTAAACGTTGTTCCCTTATCATGTATCTATACATTGTAAATGGATTTATTGTAATCATGTATTGTCTTTCTGCTAACTGGTTAGCACGCAACAAAAAAACTTTTCACTGTACTTCTGTACACGTGACAATAAACTAAACTAAACTAAAACTAAAATTAAACTAAAACTAAAAAGGTCATAAGTGATGGGAATAGAATTAGGCCATTCAGCCCATCAAGTCTACTCTGCCATTCAAACATGGCTGATCTATCTCTCCCTCCTAACCCTCTAATGCCTCCATTATAATAGGATTATTATGAGAGTGCATGGCAGCGTACATACTTAGAAACCAGTTTGCACCAAGCTTTGTGTACAAAAACATTTTATCGTTTACATCAAATCAGGTACCACAATAAATGCAGTGTGAATCATGAACAGTGAAAGTGGAAAAGTTTACACCCAGAAACAAGTGCTGAAATGAGAGCTGCATGCTTCTCGATAAAATCTCACCCAAATCGAGGGCATCTGCCAACGTTTCATTGCCTGGCATTTAGAGAAGGCAACAACACATAAATGCAAACTCGCCCACCACTGCAGCCAGATAGCAGCAACACAGGCTTCTGTTGCCATGGAGGAGAGAGAGGAGCAGGGCAGAAGGATAGAATTCTCACCCGCACTCTGAGACTTGGAATTTCTGGTCAGTCAGGTACATGGGTGGTCCTGTGCATGGGGGTGTCAGGTGGGGGAGGGGTACGGGTGCAGATGACCCACCAAGCTCACCATTTGGAGTGTGAACGCTCACAAAGTAGAGCGATGCTGAAAGAAATGCCATGTCCTCACAAAGGTGATCTTCACACCACTGTCTACATCCATAAATCCTCAGAGGAAAATTTATTTAAGTGTTCTTTAAACTAGAGGCCCCTCGTCAAGAATTAAGTAAGTATTTATTGTGGAAAGTCATTTAGGGAAGCGGAGCAGGCAATGGCATTCCTTCAATTGGTTGATGAAATCATTGCAGTTGGATCTGCAAAGCAGCAGTGAGAGGATTTCTATGTGTCATCTGTCATCTGGGCTCTCCTCGCTGATTATTGGTGTGCAGTGCTGTTGGGAATAGATTTGGGCATGGATAGCTTGACTTGCATTGGGAACTGCGATTTTGTGGGTTCCTTGGCTGTCTCTGTATCAGGGAGTCTTCAAGATGGGTGAGAGATCATGTTTGTTTCGTAAATCTCAAAATAAATGATATTTTCACTTCAGTGAAGGGTGAAGCTTGTTCAATGCCATAGCGGGGAAATTTAAATTTACGGAATGCCAAGTTTATATGTGTTTGCTTTGCAAAAATCAATTTTACCTGGAATAGATCTTGCTGGTAAAAATTGCTTGGTGGAATCATATCAATCACAAACTCATGATGAATGTCAAACGTCTGGGAGAGTCAATGTGACTCTTTCATGGTGAGTAGATTGTTAGTGGTCAAGGGCTGGAATCATGGGACAAGGGTTACCCTAAACTCCCCGATGCTCACACACACCAATGCGCTGCACAACCACAGCAGCCTGGGATAGACACATTGAGAGTCAGTTTAGAGGGATAGATAGATCAGCCATGATTGAATGGCGGTGTAGACTAGCTGGGCCGAATGACCGAATTCTATTCCTAGAACCTATGAACTTGTCAACATGGCAACGTAGCAGTGGAAAACACTGCCGGTCTCCTCCACAGTTGTCTGCAGCAGTAGATGTCAGGCAGATGTAAATACTTCATGGTATTGGGCTTTACACTGTAAGTCAAAGGCAACTGCTGGTGTCAGAGGAACAGCAAGGAGACTCCAAGCCTGAGGGCCATGAGACAGATTCTGAAGAGCAGCAGGAGTCTGAGAAACAGAGGAGGAAATAGGCAACCAAAGGAATATCCCTGCTCAGCATCCTCAGTCTCATCTGCCAGCTGAACAGAGAGAAAGATTGCCATTATGAAACTGTTATTGCAAGCTATCCCTATGAGATCTGAGTTCACTGCATTGGAATCGCATATATCTTTGTCCTCGAAGCAATTGACATATGTGAGCCCTGTTGTGCCACTTGGTTACAGCCCACATACCCAGTATCTCACTGCAGATTCTGCCTCCAAGTAATGGTAGGGTACAGCTTCATTTTATGTTGACACATACCAAAATTAGGCAAAATGTAGACACAATGTCATTGAGTAAGTGGCTAACACTAGACTCCTGACGGGTACCCATAAAAGGGACCACATCACCCCGATTCTGGCCTCTCTCCACTGGCTCCCAGTACGGTACAGAATCAACTTCAAGCTCCTCCTATTCACATACAAAGCCCTAAACGGGCTTGCCCCCCCCCCCCTATATCAAAAATCTTCTAACCCACCACTCTATCCCCAGGTCCCTCAGGTCAGCCGACTTGGGGCTACTCACTATCCCGCGGTCTAGGCGTAAGCTCAGAGGTGACCGCGCTTTTGCGGTTGCAGCTCCGAGACTGTGGAACAGCATCTCTCTCCCCATCAGAACTGCCCCCTCCATCGACTCTTTTAAGTCCAGGCTCAAAACCTACTTCTGCTCCCTAGCGTTTGAGGCCCTCTGAGGGGGCGCTGTGAACTGTTTATGAATGTGCTGTTATGTTTGTGTGCCATTGTATGTTCGTTTTCTTAGTACCTGAACTGATGTACAGCACTTTGGTCAATGTGGGTTGTTTTTAAATGTGCTATACGAATAAAATTGATTTGACTTGACTAGAAAGGATCTGTGAGGCACCAATGGTCATGGGTGCATGGAAGTTTCCCATCTTAGTTTATGATTGGGTTTTTTTCACCAAGCTCTATCACCAAGCTTCACTGAAGTGAAAATATTAGTTCTATCAAGACATGTGAGAAACATAAAAGTTTGAGCTGAAACTCAACCTTATTTACAATAGGAAAAACTTGAAGATGTGGAAGGTATTCTAATATCACAAAGTACAATGAAATAAAACATGTACAATTTTTATCAAGAACAACAATGTTGTTCAGAACACTTTTTAAATTAATAATCAAAAAATCCAGCAAGGAATGGACACTTGTTATGCTAAACATTAATAGGCTAAGAAGGAGTTAACTTGAAGTTGAAGCTTAAACATAATAACTGGACAAAAGCCGATAGGAATCGTTGTTCTGGGTGAACTCTGGTTCCATGATTTCAGTCAATGTCCTAACATGTACACAATGAACAACAGAGAAGGTAAATCTCAATGCAACACATGGTAGAATGTCAGTGGTGTGTTTCAATGTTTCAACAGCAAGGCAAAAAAGAAAGAATTAATCGATTATATCAACAATTAGAAAATCTGATAAAAATAACTCCTTGAAATTTTCTATGTGGCAGTAACGGTGGAAAATAACATGGTGGGGGTGAGAAATGATGGCTGGAATTCTGTTTTCAGTGATTTGATGCATCAATTGAGAAACATTCGCTGTCCCTTATCATGTATCTATACACTGTAAATGGATCGATTGTAATCATGTATTGTCTTTCTGCTGACTGGTTGGCACGCAACAGAAGCTTTTCACTGCACCTCGGTATGTGACATTAAACTACACTGAACTGAATCCTATGGCAAGGATGATGTAATAAGTTATTGAATGTTTATTCTCAAAAATGACACTCAAATGCATACATCAAAGGACATAAATCTTATCCCAGGCTGCTGAAAGGTATGAAGATGAAGATGTATATATGTTTATGCCCACATTGTCTCAATCACATACAATGCTGGTGCTGATCTTTTACTGGCTTCAGTCAAATCTAAATCATGTGCACACTTTCAGCATTGGCAATTACCATCATGATTCAGGAGGCCCAAAACTGGCTTTACTGAGCAAGACAATTTAGAGAAATGTAACCTTTGCATTCCCTGTCTCTTCATCCATCCCCCACCCTAGTCGTCCTATTAGTTTAACTGGTCGTATGGTTTCATTATCACCTCTTCTACAGCCAACAAAGGGCCATTGTGGGCTTCACATTTCCCGGGATCACCATGCCGGCTCCGATTTGTTCTGTATCTTTTCAAACGTCTAATTTCCCTCTGCCCTGACTCTCAGTCTGAACAAAGGTCTCGACCTGAAAGGTCACCTATTCCTTTTCTCCAGAGATGCCGCCTGACCTGCTGAGTTACTCCAGCATTTTGTATCTATCTTCAGTGTAAACCAGCATCTGTAGTTCTTTCCCACACATCCCTTGACCCATTATCAAGCAGTTGCAACAACACTTGCATGAATAACTGTTGATATCTCCTGAATGCTTTGAAGGAATGGTGAATAATTGTAAAAAATGACAAGAAGTGCTGGCATGACTCAACGGGTCAGGGTTTCTCCAGAGATGCTGCCTGACCCGCAGAGTTAACCAGAAAAATTGGGTGGCACAGTGGCGCAGTGGTAGAATTGCTGCCTTACAGCACCAGAGACCCAAGTTCGATCCTGACTACGGGCGACCGTGTGGGTTTTCCCTGGGTGCTCCCGTTTCCTCCCACACTCCAAAGATATACAGGTTTGTAGATCAATTGGCCTGTAAAGTTATAAATTGTCCCTCATGTTTAGGATAGTGCTAGTGTGCAGGGTGATTGGTGGTTGGTGCAGACTCGGTAGGCAGAAGGGCCTGTTTCCACACTGTATCTCTAAAGTCTAAAGTCTAAACAATTGAGAGAAAACACATGTAGTTGCTGAGAGATCATGCAAACTCCATACAGACGGCACCTGTATTGCACACAGGCTATTGAAACTATGAACTGTGCCACTATAAAGGTGAAAGGAAACATTTTTCAAGGATTATTAAGGAAGCTTTGTAGTATGTGAAAAAAAGACAAAGAGGAATATGAAGGAGTGGAGATCTTTTAAGAGAGTACTCAACAGCTAGGGTGCCACACTGCTGAAGACATTGGCACCAAAGATGAGGCAATAAAAGTAGATGTAGAAGAAGAGGACAAATTGAAAATTACAGTGCAACAAATGCTCATTCAGCACTAAGACCTGTACACATCATAAACATAACAATCAGGATCCTGAAGTCTTCAATAAATTCTTTCACAAGATGAACCTGAGACTTCCTGGATCTATCATTTGACAACTAGATAATAATGAAAAGTATTGGAACCGAAAGAAATATATAGATATAATATCTTGATATTTCCCTCTAGCTATTGGTGATATGTAAAGATGTTTCTCCATTTTCAGAATTATCTGTTGGATCTCTTGACTCTGGTGCCATTGATCTGACTGAATTAGTCAATAAAATGATCAATACAACACTTGAAGGTAAAGCTTTCACCTAATCTAATCATTTTGTATGCTTAGATATGGATATAGGCAGACATTTACATTTGGAATATCACATGATCCACATACATATTAATTTTACGTGTAAAATATTCACAGGAGATCAACAGTTCTTCTCATTGCTGGGCGTCACTTCCCATAGTTCTCTTGCACTCCATAAAGTGTCAATTCTCATTTATAACAGTAAGTACTCACTTTAACTTTTTGTAGTTTGTCATGAATTCCTACGGAGTTGTAAAACTGTCGTGACTGTTTAGTTTAGTTTAGATATACTGCGCATAAACAGGCCCTTCGGCCCATCGAGTCCCCGAAGACCAGCGATCCCCATACACTAACACTATTCTACACACAATAGGGAAAATTTACAATTTTCACCGAAGCTAATTAGCCAACAAACCTGTACATCTTTGGAGTGGGGGAGGAAACTGGAGCACCCGGAGAAACATAGAAACATAGAAACATAGAAAATAGGTGCAGGAGTAGGCCATTCGGCCCTTCGAGCCTGCACCGCCATTCAATATGATCATGGCTGATCATTCAGCTCAGTAGCCTGTACCTGCCTTCTCTCCATACCCCCTGATCCCTTTTGCAAAAAGGGCCACATCTAACTCCCTCTTAAATATAGCCAATGAACTGGCCTCAACTACCTTCTGTGGCAGAGAATTCCACAGACTCACCACTCTCTGTGTGAAGAAATGTTTTCTCATCTCGGTCCTAAAAGACTTCCCCCTTATCCTTAAGCTGTGACCCCTGGTTCTGGACTCCCCCAACATCGGGAACAATCTTCCCGCATCTAGCCTCTCCAACCCCTTAAGAATTTTATATGTTTCTATAAGATCCCCCCTCAGTCTTCTAAATTCCAGCGAGTACAAGCCCAGTCTATCTAGTCTTTCCTCATATGTAAGTCCCGCCATCCCAGGGATCAATCTGGTGAACCTTCTCTGTACTCCCTCTAAGGCAAGAACGTCTTTCCTCAGATTAGGAGACCAAAACTGCACACAATACTCCAGGTGTGGTCTCACCAAGGCCCTGTACAACTGCAGCAGAACCTCCCTGCTCCTAAACTCAAACCCACACAGGTCACGGGGAGAAGGTACAAAGTCCATACAGACACCACCCATAGTCAGGATCCAACCCGGGTCTCTGGCGCTGTAAGGCAGCAACTCTACCGCTGCACCACCGTGCCACCCATAGAAATTTTAGAGACGCAACACGGAAACAGGCCCTTCAGCCCACAGAATCCGTGCCGACCAGCGATCACCGGTTTTGTGATTTTGTGATTGATTTTGTAATTTCTCTGCCCGTAGTCTCAAGCTTCTGGAAAATTGATCCATCTGTTTTCCCATTGAAATACTGCTACTGCTTAAACAACAGGACAAATGACTTGACAGGTCAGTTAATGTCTAAAGTAATTCTACTCGTAAACATGTTCTGCAGCCAAAAGAGTTTAGGAATAGTTTCTGATATCAAGAGAAAAAAGAACAGTTATGACAAAAGACGTTGATATCAACTCTTTGGTACTATTGAATAAAGCAAGAGGGCCACTACTTAGAGTCATGGAGTCATGCAGCACTGAAACGGGCCAACCAAGCCGGGCCAACTTCATCCCAACTTGTCCATGTCAACCAAGATGCTCCATCTACACTAGTTGTACCTGCCCACTTTTGGCACATACCCCTCTAAACCTTTCCTATCCATGTACCTGTCCAAATGTCTTTTAAAAAGCACTTTTAATCAGCAGCTTATTCCTAAAACTTGGAATATCCTGTTTAAAGACACTCCTTGAAACATATCTCTTTGCCACTTACCTTATCTCTGTTTATGTAATTTTGATTGATGTTCTATGAAACATATTGGGTGATTTTACTGTGTTAAAAGTATTCCATAAATGTTGGTTGTTGCAATTAGGATAGCAACACAGATCAATCCGTTCATCCCCCTTTCTGGTAAATTGGGTTTCACATTCAAAGCACGATGGATTGAATAGCATTTTGTGGTGTTGTTCCTTTGACTCCATCTACACTTCATGTTGCCTTGGCACGGCCACCAGGACAATCAAGGACCAGTCTCACCCCAGTCACTCCCTCTTCTCCCCTCTTTCATCAGGCAAGAGGTACAGAAGTTTGAAAACACATACCTCCAGATTTAGAGACAGTTTCTTCCCAGCTGTTGGCAACTGAACAGGTCTTTCATCAGCTAGAATGCGGTCCTGACCTCCCATCTATGTCATACCTCCAGACTTTATCTTATTCCAAATGTTGTACCCTTTATCATTTATCTGTGCATTGTGGACAGCTAGATTGTAATCATGTATAGACTTTTCTTTGACTGGATAGCATGCAAACAAAAACTTATCACTGTACCTCGGTAGATGTGATAATAATAAACTAAACTAAATTAAAACCAAAGTAAAACTGTTTCATAAGTATCACTTAATATAAGTGAGAAATGAGATACACTCTGAATCACTTACTGCATTTAAAAAATGTGTTCCTTTCTGGATATTTTATCTTAAATCTATAATATAATTAGAATTCCCTGATAACACCCAGCAGGGCGGACAGCATCTTTGGAAAGAGAAACTGAGTAAATGTTTCTGCCTGAATGACATCCATCAATTAGTAATCTTTTCAACACTTTTGATGAATTGTCCGAGACCTGAAATATTAACCTTATTTCTCACTTTGCAGGTGCTGCCTGACCTGACGAGTATTAAGTATATTTTACAGAAGTCATTTGATTGTGCTAATTCATCTTATTCTGAGGGCAGTGTTCCTTAAATAATTAGAATGAAAGAACAGAATAATTAACCATAAAAATGCATGTACCATTCCAATATTCATTACTTTGGAGCAACCTTCTATATGTTTTTGTCTTTACAGATTTCACTGCTATTCTGGTTGACTTTGTGGGAAATACCACCAGTTTCTTCAAGGAGATTTTTAAGTCCAGCTCCATTCTCTATGGTTTTCTATTTTATTGATTATTGTATGATTTCTTGTGTATTACCCCCGGGTACTTTCAAACTAAGCAAGCAGAAAGTTTGGAATTAGGAATATTTCCAATTAGGAATCCTCCTTTGGCAAAGGGGAAGAATTTGTGATTTGGGCATAAGTAAAGGATTAAGGGAATGTTAGTAATCCTATAAATGTGGGAAATGATGCTGAGTCCAGGAATTAATGTAGGTGATAACTCCTGCGCATAGATACAGTTGGTGTTCCTGAATTTGTAGAGGAAATGGTGAAACTGACAATAGGGATGATCTTGTGATCCTAGGAACACTGGAAATGGATATCTTTCTGAGAATGAGAATGGGGTATTCCAGGAATGGGGGAAGCGTTGGTATTTTGTGGAAATGAGGGAAGGGATTGTGAGTCGGGAAGTATAAGAAAATAACTGCAGATGCTGGTACAAATCGAAGGTATTTATTCACAAAATGCTGGAGTAACTCAGCAGGTCAGGCAGCATCTCGGGAGAGAAGGAATGGGTGACGTTTCGGGTCGAGACCCTTCTTCAGACTGATTTTTCAGTCGGGAAGTGATTCTTCAGTCGGGAAGTGTTGTGTTCCTGGGAATGGGAAAGTGTCTGTGACCTGGAGAATAAGGAAAGAGGTTATGATCTGGGAATTGGGGTAGGTATTTTGATTCTGAAAATGGGGGAAGTGCTTGTCACCCAGAAATGAGGGTGAATTTTTGTGATCATTGTAAAAGGGGAAAATATTAGTGACCTTGGGAATAGAGGAAGGGTCAGTGATTCAGGGAACGAGGAAAGGGTTGATAATTCTGGGAATGAAGACTAGGTTAATCTCGAAATTTAACTAAATTTAATGACCTTGGTTATTTAGTTAATGCTTCTTGGCCTGGTCAATGGGGTAGTGATCTTGAACATGGGCTAGGTTCACGTGACCTTAGTATGTTTTAAAATTATTGCCATTGTTATACTTTAAAATTGAATTTTATAACTCCCTGGAGAAAACAAACATCATTTGATGACACATTTTATTTTTGATTTGCCATCCCATTTCACTGTACAACAAAATCAAGAGGAACTACATAGCAAATGTTGTTATCATTTTACTATCAATAGTCAACGTCAATATTGTTTTCTAGGTCTAATGTTAATGGATGAGGTGATGGTTTTCCATCAAAAGTGTAGTTCTGCACTTCATTCCTGCAATTACTGCCAGCAATATTCTATCAAATTATTGAAGCTCAGTCTGTTAGATCGCAATGAGGACCCTACCAAGGGATTCACTAAGAATGGATCAGTTCATTTTCACTGCCTAACCTTAATTTAATAAAATAAGCTGAGCAAAATGATACCTTGAAAATTGTATTTTTTTTGATAAGGCTTTAATTTAATAAGGTTCTTTGGTAGGATGAAATAAATTCTGTATTCAGCAGAACAGGAATCAGGATTTCTCTTTACATCATAAAAAAGACAGGCAAAGTGGCAAAGTTAAATCAGATTAAGCTTCTCCTAATTTCATTTTCATCGCTTCATACAAGATATAGAACATGGGGTTCACAGCACTAACAGCATTCAATGGTGCTTTTTTGTCACATGTGCGAAGTGCTCACAGTAAAATGCTTTATCTTACAAACAGTCCAGTAGAGTATTGCCATACCCCTGATCGCATGCAAGAGGCACCAAGTTTTGTTTCCATTTTCAAAGTCCACACTCAAGTGTTTATGAGCGGCGCCTGTTCCAGGCAAGTCCCAGGCTGTTGCGGGCCTCCAGCCATCTCCTTCGTGGGACGCCACGTCCCACTCCTCGCCCGTCCACCTTTGTTTCCTAGGGATGCATCCCGTAGCCGACCACAAGGCCGTGGTAGATCAGACCTCCGAGCCTTCTCCTCTCCTCGTCACCTGTCATCGCTGGCTCCATCCTCCTGGTCTCTAGTTTTCAGGGGACAAACATGAGCCTCCCTCTGCCAGGCCGACGGACTACCGGATCCAACGAGCAGGGGACCGGCTCGGTGACTTCCACCTGCAGGCCGCAATCCACCAGGCCTTCCTCTGGAGCCAATGTAGTTGTCTCCTGCGGCCGAGTCAGAGTTTTCAGAAATGTTATGTGTACAGCATCTGATACGTCCTCACAGGAGAGGAAAAACAGTCTGAGAATGATCCTGATCATTCAAAATAACATGGGCACTAATATTAGATACTTCTGCCCCATGAGGGATATACGGCTCCTGTTCTTGAGGAATTACTTAATAAGTTGTTATTCTCTATATTAAAGAGGCAGAATGCAATAATTAAAGAACAGATTAATTTAAGATCTATTTCTGTTGCAGTGAGCAAAAATGAAACAGACTGCATTTTCATCTGTGTAATGGCTGGCGTTCTGGGTGAGATACTTTCTTTTTATGGTGAAATATATTCAAAACTGGTTATTAAACATGTTATTGCAGACACTTGAGCTGAATATCCCAAATAAGCTGGTGGGTACATTGAACGAGTGGCCAGGGGAGGTAGTTGAGGCAGATACTATAACAGCATTTAAAAGACACTTGGACAGATACAGTATGTGGATAGTTCACGTTCACAAATTATAGGAGTAAAATTAGGCCATTCGGCCCATCGAGTCTACTCCACCATTCAATCATGGCTGATCTTTGCCTCCTCATCCCATTTTCCTGCCTTCTCCTCATCCCATTTTCCTGCCTTCTCCCCATAACCCATGACACCCGTTCTAATCACGAATTTGTCTATCTCTGCCTTAAAAATATCCACTGACTTGGCCTCCACAGCCCTCTGTGGCAATGAATCCCACAGATTAACTACCCTCTGACTAAAGAAGTTCCTCCTCACTTCCTTTCTAAAAAAACACCCTTTCTGAGGCTTTCATTCTGAGTCCTAGACTCTCCCACCAATGGAAACATCCTTTCCATATCTGCTCTATCTATGCCTTTCATTATTCTGTAAGTTTCAATGGGGTCCCCCCTCAACCTTCTCAACTAGGAAAGGTTTAGAGGGATATAGGCCAAATGCAGGCATTGGGACTAATTTAGATGGGGCATCTTGGTCAGCATGAACACGTTGGGCAGAAGGGCTGTTTCCGTGCTGTATGATTCCCTTTTTCCTTGTGGCTATCAAACTGTATAACTCCTCCCCTTCTGTCGTGGGGTAGACTGACTCTCCTCTCCCCCCCCCCCCCCCCCCCCAATCTTTGCACATCCCCAATCCTGGACTTCCCACTCGTCACTTTAATTTCATGTTTCATGCATCTTGTTGTGTTTTTATGACTGTTGGCAGACCAATTTCCCTCCTGGGATAAATAAAGTTCTATCGTATTGTATCATATCTTATCATGCTGTTATAGATAGTGCAGCTGTTTCAGAGCTCCAGTGACCCAGGTTTGGTCGTAACGTCCATTGCTGTCGCCATGCAGTTTGCATGTTCTCCCTGTGACTGAATGGGTTTTCCCCTGCGGGATCTTCCCCTATCCCATAGTTATCCTGGTTGTTCAGTTAATTAGTTGTCAATTACCCTTAGTGCAGATGTCTGGTGAGAAAATCAAAATGTTTTAGTTTAGTTTAGAGGTACAGTGCAGCAACAGGCTCTTCGGCCCACCGAGTCCACGCCGACCAGCGATCCCCCCGTACATTTGCACTATCCTCCACACCAAGGAAAATTGACAATTTTTACCGAAGCCAATTAACCTATAAACCTGCACATCTTTGAAGTGTGGGAGGAAACCAGAGCAACCGGAGAAAACACACGCGGTCACAGGAAGAATGTCTCCATACAGACAGCACGCAAAGTCAGGATCGAACCCGGGTTTGGCACTAAAAGGCAGCAGCTCTACCTCTGCACATCGTGGTTAATGGGCATGTGTGAGAGAATAGGTTGCAGGGAATTAAATAAATAAACGAGACTGATGGGAGTGCTGTGGGAGTTGACAGAGACTGAATGTTCCCCTCAGATCACTAAGAAAGAGAGATGTGAAACAAACATAAACACAGGTATTAAATGTTTGACACAAAGTGCTGTAGTAACTCAACAGTTCGGGCAGCATACATTTTTAAAATCAGTTTAGTTTATTTTCACATGGAGTGAGGTACAGTGAAAAGCTTTTGTTGCGTGCTATCCAGTCAGTAGAATGACGATACATGATTACAATCGAGCCATTTACAGTGGGAATAATGTTTAGGACAAGGTAAAGCCAGCAAAGTACGATCAAGGATAGAAACATAGAAAATAGGTGCAGGAGTAGGCCATTCGGCCCTTCGAGCCTGCACCGCCATTCAATATGATCATGGCTGGTCATCCTACTCAGTATCCCGTTCCTGCCTTCTCTCCATACCCCCTGATCCCTTTAGCTACAAGGACCACATCTAACTCCCTCTTAAATATAGCCAATGAACTGGCCTCAACTACCTTCTGTGGCAGAGAATTCCACAGATTCACCACTCTCTGTGTGAAAAAAAACTTTCTTATCTCGGTCCTAAAAGACTTCCCCCTTATCCTTAAACTGTGACCCCTTGTTCTGGACTTCCCCAACATCGGGAACAATCTTCCCGCATCCAGCCTGTCCAACCCCTTAAGAATTTTGTAAGTTTCTATAAGATCCCCAGTACAATAATCCAAGTGTCATCAATGAGATAGATAGTAGTTCAGCACTGTTCTCTGGTTGTGGTAGGATGATTCAGTTGCCTGATAACAGCTGGGAAGAAACTGTCCATGAATCTGGAGTTGTGCATTTTCACACTTCTATACCTTTTTTGTCCGATGGGAGAGGGTAGAAGAGGGAGTGGCCAGGGTGCGACTCGTCCTTGATTATGCTGCTGGCCTTGCTGAGGCAGCGTGAGGTGTAAATGGAGTCAATGGAAGGAAGGTTGGTTTGTGTCTCTGGAGAAGCCCTGACCTGCTGAGTTACTAAAGCACTATGCATCTCTTTTTTTTATAACTAGTATCCGCAGTTCCTTGTGTCTATAATAATTGTTTGATATTTTTTTTAATATTTCAGACAGGGATATAACTTCACTGTGGTTTTCAGATTCAATGCAACCAGTTATAAATGAAACATTTTACAACAGAAAACCGACATCAACTGGTCAGTACCACACTACTTGCTCATTTGTTCATCTTTTACTGCTTATAATTATATCTCATGAAGCATGGTACTGGGGCTCATGGATGAGGCCAGATGAATTGTGGCAATGAGTGGAAATCAGGTTGGCAGGTAGCTGGGGCTAGAGCAATAGCAGAAACAAACATCAAGGTGAGGTTCAAAAGTACCAATCATCGCAGAACAGGGAAATCAGCAATGGGCAAGATCAAGGCTCATACTGGAGATATGTGAGCTAAAGAGCAGGACACGTGTTTATGGTGAGGGGGGAAAAGATTTAATAGAAACAAGTTATAGGAGTAGAATTAGGCCATTCAGCCCATCGAGTCTACTCCATCATTCAATCATGGCTGATCTCTACCTCCTAATCCCATTTTCATGCCTTGTCCCCATAACTCTTGACACGCGATCTAAACAAGAATCTATCTATCTGTCTTAAAAATATCCACTGACTTGGCCTCCACAGCCCTCTGTGGCAACGAGTCCCACAGATTAACTGACCCTCTGACTAAAGAAGGGTAACATTTTAGGTTGCTTTTCAGTTTTACTTTTTAGATAACCTTTTAGGTAATTCAGGGAAAACCTGAGGGACAACTTTTTTACACAAATGGTGGTAGGTATATGGAACAAGTTGCCAGAGCAGATATTTGAGCCATGGTACTATCACAACGTTTAAAAAACATTTGGACAGATACATATGTAGGAAGGAACTGCAGATGCTGGTTTACACTAAAGATAGACACAGAATGCTGGAGTAACTCAGCGGGTCAGGCAGGATCACTGGCGCAAAGGAATGGGTGACTTTTCGGGTCAAGCGTTACCCATTCCTTTTCTCTTGAGATGCTGCCTGACCTGCTGAGTTATTCCAGCATTCTGTGCCTATGGACATATATATGGATAGGTATAGGTTTAGGGGAATATGGGCCAAATGCAGGCAGGTGGGACTAGTGTAGATGGGGCATGTTGGTCGGCATGGGAAAACTGGGATGAAGGCACTTTTTGAAGTCACTGTAAGACTCTATGACTCTAAATAGTCAGAAGGCATTTTGAACATGAGGAAATAAATCGATTTCATTTTTGAATGTTTGCTATTTTCTGGAAGATGATGAAGTGCCAATATGTTGTGAGCTGCAGATAAACAATGCATTCAAATCTGTTTCCGTTTTTCCTCAACAAAGTTTCTACAAATAATAGTTTTTTTTCCCATGATATTATTTGATTCCATGGAGTCATAGAGTCATAGAGTCATAGAGTGATACAGTGTGGAAACAGGCCCTTCGGCCCAACTCGCCCACGTCGGCCAACAATGTCCCAGCTACCCCAGTCCCACTTGCCTGCACTTGGTCCATAACCCTCCAAACCTGTCATATCCATGTACCTGTCCAAATGTTTCTTAAACGATCGGATAGTCCCAGCCTCAACTACCTCCTCTGGCAATTTGTTCCACACACCCACCACCCTCTGCATGAAAACATTACCCCTCGAATTCCTATTAAACCTTTTCCCCTTCACCTTGAAGCTATGTCCTCTAGTCCTCAATTTCCCTACTCTGGGTAAAACACTCTGTGCATCTACCCGATCTATTCGTCTCATGATTTTGTATACCATAAGATCTCCCCTCACCCTCCTACTTTCCATGGAATAGAGACCCAGCCTACTCAACTTCTCCCTATAGCTCACACCCTCTAGTCCTGGCAACATCCTCGTAAATCTTTTCTGAACCCTTTCAAGCTTGACAATATCTTTCCTATTACATGGCGCCCAGAAGTGAACACAATATTCTAAATGCAGTCTCACCAACGTCTTATACAACTGCAACGTGACCTCCCAACTTCTATACTCGATACTCTGACTGATGAAGGCCAAAGTGCCAAAATACTTTTTGACCACCTTATCTACCTGCGACTCGACCTTCAAGGAACCATGCACTTATACTCCTAAATCCCTCTGCTCTACAACACTACCCAGAGGCCTACCATTTACTGTGTAGGCCCTGCCCTTGTTCGACATCCCAAAATGGAACACCTCACACTTCTCCGTATTAAATTCCATGAACCATTTCTCCGCCCACCTGGCTAATGGATCCAGATCCTGCTGCAATCGTTCACAACCATCTTCACTATCTGCAAAACCACTAACTTTTGTTTCATCAGCAAACTTGCTAATCTTGCCCTGTATGTTCTCATCCAAATCATTGATGTAGATAACAAACAGTAACAGGCCCAGCATCGAACCCCGAGGCACACCACTGGTCACAGGCATCCAGTCTGAGAAGCAACCTTCCACCATCACCCTCTGCTTCCTTTCATGGAGCCAATTTGCTATCTATTCAGCTATCTCTCCTTAGATCCCATGAGATCTAACCTTCCAGAGCAGCCTACCATGCGGCACCTTGTCGAACACGTTACTGAAGTCCATGTACACATCTATGGCTCTGTCCTCAACAACCTTTTTACTCACGTCTTCAAAAAAATCAATCAGATTTGTGAGACACGACCTCCCATATACAAAACCATGCTGATTGTCCCTAATCAGCCCTTGCCCATCCAAATGGCTGTATATCCTATCCATGAGGCATAACCGACCCACATTACCACCTACAAATAGAGGTGGGGTGAGAAACTGAGTGTGCAGATTGTACATTCCGGTGAACATATGCTGGGGCCAAAACAGTCTTTTGCCGACTGTGTCACATCTAAGATCAGAAATAAATCCAAGTTAGGCAACTGGTAGAATGGAATGGATCGATATATGAAAGAATGGGTCGACTGGGCTTATATTCACTGGAATTTAGAAGGATGGGAGGGGATCTTATAGAAACATATAACATTTTTAAGGGATTGGACAGGCTAGATGCAAGAAAAATGTTCCCGATGTTGGGGGAGTCCAGAAGCAGGAGTCACAGTTTAAGAATAAGGGGTAGGCCATTTAGGACTGAGACGAGGAAAAACCTTTTCACCCAGAGAGCTGTGAATCTGTGGAATTCTCTGCCACAGAAGGCAGTGGAGACCAATTGACTGGATGTATTCAAGAGAGAATTAGATATAGCTTTTAGGGCAAACGGAATCAAGGGATATGGGGAGAAAGCAGGAACGGGGTACTGATTTTGGATGATCAGCCATGATCATATTGAATGTTGGTGGTGGTTCGAAGGGCCAAATGGTCTACTCCTGCACCTATTTTCAATGTTTCTATGTTTCTATGTCTATTAACTGGCCGAAAGCTCTAATTTTCCAAATGGTCACTGATTGGCACTAGTGAAATTAGCCTGAGAGTTTTTACTTCACAATTAAAGCATGTCTACAAGCATTAGTACTAACAGGCACTGCTTCAGTTTGATGCCATGACTATCATGCTCGAACCAGGCTCACCATAGATATATCATCCTTCATATATCATTCACAATTTCTTTCTTGGGAAATTTCAACAGATAGCCCAGTAACAAATAGCTCTAATTGCACATCAGAAATACATTTAAAATAGATGAATAATGTCAATCTCTCCAGAGAATCTAATCAGAAGCACCCTTGACTCATTGAAGAGATCATAGCGATGAGTTCAAACCAAACTGTGCGGACTTGAATATCTAAAGCGGGCTGACATTTCAATTCATTACTGAATAAGTGTTGCACTGGTGGATGTGATTACTTTCAGACAAGATAATAGACCAAGACCCCAAGTGCCCTCTCAGTCATAAAAGATTCTACAATTCCTATCCGAGGTGGTGCTGGCAGTTGCCACTGTAATCTGGGTGATTTAAGAATTTTAAGTGTAAAACACAAAGTGTTGGAGTTACTCAGCGGGTCAGGCAACATCTCTGGAGGACATGGAGGGGCGATATTTCGGGTAGGGACCATTCTTCTGTCTGTCCTCCATGTCCTCCAGAGATGCCGCCTGAGTTACTCTTGCACTTTGCATTTCACTCACGATTCCACCGTCTGCAGTTCCTTGCATCTTCAAGATTTTTAAGAGTTCAGTTGGTTGTGTTTGTTATTTCTCTTTGTGGGTTCTTGCCATGTATAAACTGGCAACTTCATTTATCTGCATCACGTTAAAAGTATTTCCTTTTTTACAAAGCATTTTGAAAGATGCTATGAACTTGCAAATCATTTCTTTCCCTTTATCTTTTGCCACATTCCAGTACTTATTTTCCCATTTATCCTCTCATTGCTTCTGCAAGCAAAACAATGTCTCTAAAACCTGAATGTCGCAACTCTCTACTTTATATTACCAGTGGCTTGCATTGGCATTAATCATTCATTGGATTCTTTAAGTAAGAATGCATCTAATTTTTCATGGCTATTTTCCAATCCAGCTTGCCAGCTCACTACTGCTATAATTTCCTCCAAACCTACATTCCTCTCAAATTTCCAAATCTGGCCTATGCTATTATAAATAGTGCTTTCAGTTGCGAAGACATTAAACTCAAGCATTTGCTTGCTCATTCTCTCTATCTCTTACATTATTTTAAATGCTCCCCATAACCAATCTCCTATTGCAAGCTTTTGGTCATCTCCCCTTATACAGTTTGTGGCTCAATGAGATACGTCATTTGAACAGACAGGATACATGTTCCTACATTAACGGTTATTTGTTGATAATGACAGCCTCAGCCTATATTGTCATTAATCTTCCCTCTGAGCATATAGATTCTCACCCTCAAAGGAAGGGAAAATTAAAGCATGTGTACAGTTTTTAAAAGAGGGTTGCTTTTATATTTCAGCATCTACCACTGTTTCGACATTGATCACAACAGCTACAGAAGGCCTCAGAAGGATGAAGACGACCACATTGCAGGCTGAGCCACCCACAGGTGCATGTGGTGTTAATGTTCAAGTGTTTTGATGTGATTGAGAGTAAGGGAATAATTTCTCACACTGGAGCAGAGCTGTGAATTAAATTCTAAATCTCTACTGGCTTGACCTAATTTTACTCAGGAAAGGTGATAGCTGAGATTGAAATTCCACAGAACTGTCCCCACTTTACACGCATGTGCTTTCTACCGCTGTTCCTGGGAACATTGATCAGCCTGCCTTTTTCTTTTCTGTTTCTCTGAACAAATGTAAATGTTGGTGTTTAAGGAAGACAAGTTAAAAAAAAAAGCAAAGAAAAACTGAACACAGAAAAGAACTGAACTGTTAACTGCTTGGGGCAGCCTACAGCCCAGCGGTATGAACATTGACTTATCCAACTTTAGATAGTTCCTCTGTCCCTCTCTTCCCCTCCCCCCTCCCAGTTCGCCCACTGTCTTCCTGTCTCCACCTATATCCTTTCTTTGTCCCGCCCCCCTGACATCAGTCTGAAGAAGAGTCTCGACCCGAAACGTCACCCATTCCCTCTCTCGTTGATGCTGCCTGACCTGCTGAGTTACTCCAGCATTTTGTGATACCTTCGAGCTGTTAATTGAAGTAATTTATGGAAAAGTTCCACGTCCAATTTCCTGGACACACAAAGAATGCATTTACCGGGATATCAGAGCGAATCATTAAGGCTGTGAATTAAATGAGAGAGTAAATTAAAATGTTGGAATCGAAAAAGTAAAAGGTCAAAAAGAGCTTATGCCACAGAATAATCTTTATTCTGTGTTTACCTCAACAATAAATTGGACTGGACCGAAAACACCGATGCGCTATACAAAAAGGGCCAGAGCAGACTTTATCTGCTGAGGAGACTCAGGTCCTTTGGAGTCAGGGGGCACTCCTAAGGACCTTCTACAACATGGTTGTTGCATTGGCCATTTTCTATGGAGTGGTCTGCTGGAGCAGCAGGATCTCAGCGGCGGATGGGAAGAGACTTGACAAGCTGGTCAGGAAGGCCAGCTCTGTCCTGGGTTGCCCCCTCGACTCAGTACAAGCAGTGGGAGAGAGGAGGATGATGGCAAAGTTAACATCGCTGCTGGACAACGACTCCCACCCCATGCAGGACACTGTCACTGCACTGAGTAGCTCCTTCAGTGACAGACTCCTTCACCCCAAGTGCGTGAAGGAGAGATATAGGAGGTCCTTCCTTCCCGCTGCTGTGAGACTGCACAACCAGCACTGCTCCCAGCAGACGCGTCAACAGTAACATTTAAGGAACACACAGTAAACTGATGATAATTTATCCTTGTCTTTACTTTTATTTATAATGAATGATCTCTTGCTATCCACTTTGCTGCTGTAACACTGTAAATTTCCCCGGTGTGGGACAAATAAAGGAATATATATATATATATATATACATATATATATATATATATATATATAATCTAACTTGTCTTAAGTAAATTTTGTAAAGGGTGGTATTTGAAAAGTTCAATGAAATCTGTATATTCATTTTTAGGATCTCCAAAATATGAGGTTCAATCTACTCCAAGCATTACCATTGGACAAGTGCATTCAAGTAAGTTCTATAGAGTGGATATCATGAGTTCATAAGTTCAGTTCATATCATGCATGAAGTAAATCTGAAAGATACTAACGTGGTTCAACTTTCACATTGAGCATTGCTGAGTTGTTTGGCTATTTTTGGTCTACTCTAAAACCTTCTAACCTCCCCAGAAATGCTGAGTGCATTGTTTCTATCATCGGCTTAGAAAGAGTTATTATCAAAAATAGGGCAGCACGGTGGCATAGCAGTAGAGCTACTGCCTTACAGCACCAGAGATCTGGGCTCGATCCTGACGACGGGTGTTTGTCTGTACGTTCTCCCCGTGACCTGCGTGGGTTTTCTCCGGGATCTTCGGTTTTCTCCCACACTCCAAAGACGTGCAGGTTTGTAGGTTAATTGGCTTGATGTAGATGTAAAATATTGTCCCCAGTGTGTGTAGGGTAGTGTTAAAGTGTGGGGATCGTTGGTCGGTGCAGACTCGGTGGGTGGACGGGCCTGTTCCACGCCGTATCTCTAAACTAAACTAAACTAAACTAAAGAAACATGTTCAATGTAATACTGCAACATTCTGATTCTCTAAAGTAGGACAGATTAGTCAGGACGTTGCTGGAATGGAGGCCTGTTGTTAAAGGAGAAATTGTTTAGGCTGAGTTTATTCTCACTGGAATATAGGATAGAACATAGAACAGTAAAGCACAGGAACAAACAATGTTTGTGCCGAACATGATGCCAAGTACAACTGATCTCTTCTGTCTGAACATGATCCATATCCCTATATTTCCTGCGCTTGTGCCTATCTAAAAGCTTCTTAAATGCCATTATCGTATCTGCCTTCTCAACCACGTCTGGCAATGCGTTCCAGGCCTCCACTACTCTGTGTAAAAATAAACGTTTCCCGCACATCTCCATTAAACTCTCCCCCTTTAATCCTTACAGCTATACCCTCGAGTGCTGGACGTTTCCACCCTTTACAAATTATGAGGGGCATAGATAGGATAAATCATCATAATCCTTTACCCAAGGCAGGGGAGCGTAAAATTAGAGGGCTCAGGTTTAATGTGAGGGGGGAGAAATTTAAAGGAGATCTGAGGGGTAAATCTTTCACACAGAGTGTGGTGGTTATATGGAACTCCCAGTATTTGAACAGGTGCTTATAAAGGAAAGGCATAGAGGGATATGTGCCAAATGCAGGCAAATTGGATCTGTGAAGAGGGACCAACATGACTCTAATGAGTACTTTTGTAACTTTGTCGGCTTCAGAAACGTGGCGACTCTTTTTGTACTTGTTGCGTTGTCTGTAAAACAAAGCATTTCACTGTACCTAGGTACATGTGAATAAAGTATAATTGAACCATTGAAACATTGAGGTGGGCACCATAGACATCATGGACAAGGTGGACTGGAAGGGCCCATTTCTATACTGTATGATCCTATGGTTCTATGGGCCGGCTGTCGATGAGAGAATGGGGGGGGGGGAAGAACAGGTGAGGGAGGGGGAAGAACAATGGAGGACCCGATGTGGGGGGACCGCCGTGAGGGAGGGGGGTGGACAATGGAGGACCTGCCGTGGGGGGACTGCTGTGAGAGGGGGGTGGACAATGGAGGTCCTAGTGTGGGGGGACCGCCGTGAGGGAGGGGGGTGGACAATGGGGACGGAAGGGGATGAGGGAGGGAGAACAATGGACAATGGAGACCTGGCATGGGGGGACCACCGTGAGGGGGGGGGGTTGGATAATGGGGGGTGAGGGGGGTGAGGGAGGGAGAATAATGGACAATGGGGACCTGGTGTGGGGGAACTGCTGTGGGGGAGGGGGGAGGGGGGAGGGGGGAGGGGGGAGGGGGGAGGGGGGAGGGGGGAGGGGGGAGGGGGGAGGGGGGAGGGGAAATACAAAGGAGGAGCCGGCATACTTTGTAACTTGGTCAGCGCCGTAGATGGCCGCTATTTGCACATCTTGGGTATGCAAGCATAGAATTTCACTGTGCCTCGTCACATGTGACAATAAAGTATTCCATTCCATCCATTCCATTAGCTTTGTGGAGGTGATAAAGCTAAGGGAAAGGATATGGCCGAATGGACATTATGTTGCACTAAGCTTATTATATATGAGAATTTAACTCTCGTGGTAGACTGCAGAGGTGTTCCGAGGCACAAAGAGGAAGAGAAGCCCGTCGTGGGTGTACAAACTATTAATCGGTGTGTTCTGGAACTTTGTCGATTCTTTCAACGATGCCTTTGCAAAATGAAGAGAATTCAATCAAAGAGAACTGCCATAATGTAAGTGAAAATGCGCATTATTGTGGCTTTTATGCTTGACTCAACAATGAGATGTTGTCATATAGAGTTAACATTAATATAATGCAATACATGTCATCCATTCATACATCATCCGTAAGAATGGAAACGTGGTTTTCTCTTGGTGGGTGAACAATGTAAAATGGGCGTTTCTGCTGGGATTGTGCCAATATAAGGGATCATGATAATCAACTATGGTAATGATTATCTTCATCGCCTATCATTTACGCTTGTTTGCAAGTATTCACTTTGGTCACAGTTTTAGTTACGATAGGATCAATTTGATCTTTTGTCTTAAGATGGAAAATAAAAGGTGTACGAATTTCAATGCATAATTTACTTGAAAGAAATCATAGCAATGCATTATTAATTTGAAGGAAATGTTAGTGGATATAAAAAGACGTCTTTTGCTAAACATCAAAATATATTGACAGACATGTGAATATAAAAATTAGGAGCTCACACAGAGGCCACAGGTTATCTGAGCGAGAGGCCAATCTGTCCCTGCTATAAGATCACTGCTGAACTAAATGTAATCTCACAAAGTGCTGGAGTAACGGTGGGTCAGGCAGCATTTCAGGAGAGCCTGGACAGGTGCCAATTCGGGTCGAGCCTCTTTCGACCCTTCTTTTAGTTTCTACATTTTAATTGTAGTCTCATCTCCACATCCCATTCTCCCAATGGTAAAACTTTCACCTCGTTACTTATCATGTACCTATCCATTTCTGCCTTGAGTACTCTGTTTCCACCATCCTTTGATAAAGGGTGTTGGAAGATGCAGGGTTCTTAAAGAACTCCAGAGCAATACTGCAGAATTTCCTGTCATACAGCATGGAAACAGACCCCATTTACATTAGTCCCGCCTGCTTGCATTCAGCCCATATCCCTCTGAACCTGTCCCATCCATGTACCTGTCCAATTGTTTCTTAAACGTTGCAATACTACCTGCCTCAACTACCTTCTCCGGCAGCTTGTTCAATACACCACCACTCTTTCTGTGAAGAAGTTACCCCTCAGGTTCCTATTAAATATTTCCCCCCTCACGTTAAAAATATATTTATATTGATTGCCTTACTGTCTTTTATCTTTGTTATTTCTCTACTTATGGAAATGATACAGCAATATGACTGTCTACATATGTGTAACTATTTTTCAATGTTAACATTAACAATAATTTAATGTATGTTCAGGTACTGCACTGATTACTACTCCTGGTACCAGGCACAAAAAAATAACATCTGTAAAATCACAAAGGGCCTTTCATCCCTGAGATGTAAGTATAACAGCACTGAAGATATGGAACTAAAACGAATTAACATGGGGAGAGAAAGGAAAAAGGGATTAAGAGACCTGACAGCGAGGGTAGTTGAAGGCTCTTCCCCCAGTGATAGGGCTAGGAAGGGGAACATGTGAATGTCATGACTCAGAGGACTGGTGTAATTTGAATACATAAGAAGAAACATAGCGTTTTTTGGAGTTGTGTTTTTCTATGAAGGTGGCAGAAAAATAAGGATAGGGGATTTAATGGAGGTGTGAATAATGAAAGGCATAGATAGAGTGAATGTTGAAAGGATGTTTCCACTGGTGGGAGAGTCTAGGACCAGAGGTCATTGTCTCAGAATTAAAGGGCGCTTTTTTAGAAAGGAGGTGAGGAGGAACCTCTTTAGTCAGAGGGTGGTTAATCTGTGAAACTCATTGCCACAGAGGGCTGTGGAGGCCAAGTCAGTGGATATTTTTAAGGCAGAGATAGACAAATTCTTGATTAGAATGGGTGTCAAAGGTTATGGGGAGAAGGCAGGAAAATGGGATTAGGAGGCAGAGATCAGCCATGATTGAATGGACCCGATGGGCTGAATGGCCTAATTCTACTCCGATAACCTGTGAATATCTGCGGGTGAAGTTTTTTTACACAGAAATTGGTGGGGGCCTGGAACGCATTGCCAGTGATGGTGGCGAAGGTAGATACGATAGTGGCATTTAAGAGGCTTTTAGATAGGCACTCGGAAGTGCATGGAATTGAGGGATATGGATCATGTACAGGCAGGTGAGATCAGTTTAATTGCATCATGTTTGGCACAAACATCTTGGGCCGAAGGGCCCGTTCCTGTGTTATACTTTTCTATGTTCTATGTTCTAAATTTAGCGTCTTAGGTTGGTGATGGTGAGCACGTAGACATCAGTGGGAGCAGGCAATGTGATCTCTTTCAGCATTCCTGACAGTATGAATATGAAATCTCCACTAACTAGTTATCACTGTTGAAGTTCAAGACAAAATCGTCTGTTTGCATGTAAATGGAACATTCTCAGACCTGTAATATTTCCCTCTCCCTGCTGCAGCTTTGATGAAGATATGCCTGTCACAGATCTGCAAATCAAACCGACTATCATAACTTCAGAACAGAAATGTTTTCATGGAACGATCAGTCATTTCTGTATCTATTCGCAATAATTCATTCTTATATTATTATGATTGCTGCACAAAGTGATTCAGTAAAAATAAGGGGTAATTAATATAAGCACACTGATTAATGAATCATAACCAAAATGTTCTGTATTAATACATCAAATGTTAAATGTTACTGAAATTCTTAAGAAAAACGTTTGGACTCCAGAAGACTGGATTTTCTTGTTCTTTTAACTCTTCAATGAAGGCACACTAATTCTATTCTACCCGTTTCTTTGCTTAGAAATGTCTATTGTAGTTTACTGGATGGTATGGATCACTGCCCTGCCAACTGAAGGCAATAGCCACAAGGTTTAATTTTCTCATGGGATCTGGGGAAAAAATTATCGGTCAGTTGGCACGAATGGTTACATCTACCGAAACATAATCAGTTTGCAATGGTTCATTAAAAACAACATTGGGCGGAACATTGCAACAGCTGGTAGAGCTGATGCCTCAGCGCCAGAGACCCTGTCTTGATCCTCACTACAGGTGCTGTCTGTGTGGAGTCTGCACGTTCTCCCTTTGACCGTGTGGGGTTCCTCCGGTTGCTCTGGTTTCTTTCCACATCCCAAAACCACACGGGTTTACAGGTTAATTGGCCTCTGTAAATTGCCCGCAATGTGTAGGGAGTGGATGCTAAAATTTTGATCATATAGAATCAGTGTGAATGCGTGATCAATGGTTGGTGTGGATTCAGTGGGCCGAAGAACCTGTTTCCATGCTGTATCTTGCAATGCAATTCAATTCAGATCAGTTCACTTGAAATCAATTCAATTCAATTCAATTCAATTCAATTCAATTCAATTCAATTCAATTTAATTCAATTCAATTCAAAAACCTAGATTTGGAATGGCTAATTTAACTATTTCTTTAATAGCAAACCATCTTAAATATTTAAGAGAAAACACCAAAATAATAAAACATAATTTGCCGTCAGAAAGATTGTGAGGCTTAAACATTGCATTTGATGCAGCAAATTTAGGCAATGGACAGTTGCACAGTTAAATTCCAAAGTTACCATCCGAGTTTTGCCACTGATATGAGTCCTATGAGCATCGCTGGAGAGAAGGAATTGGTGACGTTTCGTGTCGAGACCCTTGTATATAGTCAATATCAATAGTCATTTATTTGTCACATACACATAAATGTGTAGTGAAATGAAAAATTACCCGCAGTTCAACAATAAGACCAATAAGAATAATCAATAAAAATGCAATAACACATACAATCATAAACTAACACCAAACAAAAGAAACAAAAGAAACATCCATCACAGTGAGTCTCCTCCAGTCCCTCCTCATTGTGATGGAAGGCCAGAATGTCTTTTCTCTTCCCCTGCTGTCTTCTCCCGTGGTCAGGCTGTTGGAGTTGCCACGTCGGGGCGGTCGGGGCTCCCGACATTGAAGCCCCCGCCGGGCGGAGAAAATCCCGCGGCCTATTTCAGGCCGCGCCGGACGGTGAAAGGTCCGCGGCGGGCCAGTTGTTCAGATTAGCACCTGTCCTAAATCGTGCTGAGAACGTACATCCGCTACTCAGCTGTGCACAGACAACAAGCTTTGGCTGCAACAGTATCGCTGTTTGAGACTCCATTTTTCTGTTTCAATGCCATAAATTCAGCCATTTTGGTTGCAACATTCATGAAATTCACTGCCAGTTCAGTAGTGAATATATCAGGCTTCTTTGCAGTCTTCTTTGTGATTCAAAGGCACTCCACTGAGCAGTGACCTGACATCGAATTGACGTTCTTGAAAAGTCAGGATGGTCTGCAGAAACATCTTCCAAAACTCATTGATTTGGTGGAAATCCACAATGAATAGTTTTTAGTGGGTATGAGGAACCCCGGTGTTTATACTGCTAGCTGCATTTACTGGAGGAATCAGTGTCGTCAATGGGCAATGGTTCTTTATTATCACATGTGCCGACGTTCAGTGAGACTCTTATTTGCACACAGTTCAGTAAAATATCGCCATACTTGATTTTGATTGTCCAAGTGGTGTAGGTTGAGATCTCACCCCAAGATACCTCAGGAGGCACCCACGTGAGCATCATAACCCTACAAACATTTGGACAAGTTTGGATGGATATGGACCAAATGCAGGCAGGTGGGACTAGTGTAGCTGGGACATGTTGGCCAGTGTGGACAAGTTGGGCCGAAGGGCCTGATTCCACACTGTATCACCCTATGACTATGACTCTATAACCCTATTTCCAGGGAGTGTCTAATTGCACAGTTTGCTCTCTGCACTTCGCTGAAGAATAGTACCTTCACGGGCTCAGGTTTGCTAAGGTGCCTATAATGGTCACATATGAACTGTTCGGGGAAGGACTTGCACCACACTCTCATACCAGGGCTGCTCCATGCTCTGGATTGTGCAAATGATGGAGCGGTGGTTGGCTGACACACATCTGCACCTCTCCAGCACTAGATCAACCTCCAGACTCGTTTTGCTGAATCCTTCACCCCTCTCCTGAGAGGCAGCGGTCTCTGTGTGACTGTAGGAATGTGCTCAATATAAACTGATGCTTGAGTTGAGGAAAGTGAGTTGCGTCTCATATTTCTGCTGCTGCATACAAGGGAAGATTCTGTGCATGTCGTACACCTGTGGCCTAGGTTTCACTGTGCCCATCGGCACCACACATAATATCCATTTACGTGAAAAGCCCAATTTCTAGGCACACTTGTCTGGTTTTATTTGCAATTGGTGATTTTAAAGTTTTCCTTCATGTCTATTTGTTCAACCTCTCTCTTACTCCGGGCTTTCCCTCCCACTCCACGCTCATCTTTCTGATTCTGATCTGTGCAGTCATTGTAATTTACACCTCCTCCGCACTATTTGTGCTGTTATTTTCCAAGTCTCTCGGTCTGGTACAGAACAGCTGCTTGTCCTCTTCTCTGGTGTCAGGTTTTACTCACGGTAATGTTATTAGCTCACAATTTCACCGTGTACCGCCCCAAAACAAAATCATAAAAGCAAACTTCAAGAACACCATGCCTCAACATATAATGACCCATTTAGAGTCATATATTGTGGAAACATTCCCTTCGGCCCAACTTGCCCACACCAACCAACATGTCCCATCCATACTAGTCCCATTTGCCTATGTTAGCTCCCATATCCTTCTAAATCTGAACTATCCATGCACCTATCTAATTTCTTCTTAAACGTTGCGATAGTCCCTGCCTCAACTACCTCCTCCGGCAGTTCATCCCTTACACCAACCACCTTTTAAGTGAAAGAGTTACCCCTCAGGTTCCTATTAAATCTTTCCCCCTTTCACCTTAAACCTATGCCTTCTGGTTCTTGATTTGTTTTCAAATATTTCTTTTAAAATCATTTAAAAGTATCAAATAATTTTTTACTAAGTCTTCAAAATCAGTTTGGTTTTCCCCACTTTCTCACTTTCCATGTTTCACATACCACAGTCAGCACCTAACACATTGGCAAGGCAGACAGCTAGCTGTTGGTTCGCCCTCCGCCTTTAGGATGCTATAATTGGCCTGACAAAGGCTCAGACAGGAATCTCTCCTGATATTCTGATTCCGTGTATAAAATCATGAGAGGAATAAATCGAGTAGATGTACAGTCTCTTGTCCAGAGTAGGTGAATCGAGGACCAGAGGACAGGTTTAAGGTAAAGGGGAAAAGATTTAACAGGAATCTGAGGGGTAACTTTTTCCACACAAAGGATGGGTGTAAGAATCAAGCTGCCAGAGAAGATAGTTGAGGCTGGGACTATCTGAACATTTAAGAATCAGTTAGACAGATACATGGCTAGGACAAGTTTAGAGGGATATGCAGGTGGGACTAGTGTAGCTGGGACATGTTGGTCGGTGTGGGCAAGTTGGGCAAAGGGCCTGTTTCCACGCTGTATGACTCCCCTTAACCTCTTGGGAAGCTCTCTTGCCATTCCTAAATTTCATTTGCAGTAACAGAACAAAAACTGGGCACTGAATACAGTGGAGTTCATTGAAATCATCTCACATCATTTTGTCTACATCTTTATCCAAATCAATTTGGTTTGAGAACATTTGCTAACTTTGCTGCCTCTGACTTTGTATTGGCTTATAGTGTCCGATGGAGGAAAAATATTGCAATTTGTTTTCTGGTATTTATTAATAATGCAATTTCACGTTATTAATAATTGAAAGCTGGTATGAACAGATTGTTCCATCTTATTATTCAGCATAATAGCATGCAGGGTAATATTACAGAGTCATTGCTGGTACCACTTAGAAACGGGCCCTTCGGCCCACCAAGTCCATGTCAGCCATTTTGCCCTACATTAGGTGTGATCCCTTCCATGCATTGCCTATACAAAATGTCTCTTAAATGTAGTGATTGTATATAATTCTACCACCCCTAACAATGAGAAAAAGTATCTATATATATATATATAGATATCTTTTCCACTGCTCAGAATTACATTGGTAAATAATATCTGGTGTTCTAATATGTTTTGAACTGCGTTCGTTCTGAATAAATAAACTAATCATAAGGACAAAATGTTAATTCAAATGACAAAAGCAGCTTATTCTGGGATTCACTTTGCCTGTTGCCATCATCTATTTTTTATTTGGAGGGGGTGGGCTAATTGCAAATAAAAAGGTTTTCACAGATCTATTAGACATTTCCTAATAAGGTTCCCAGCCTGTCTGACTTAATTTGCTTTTCAGATCCACTGTGAAGAACCTTAAGTAATTTTGCATTGTTAATGAGGGAATGGTTAAGGCTGCCTGATTCATATTCTGTCCAACCCAACTTCAGTCATTGCTGTGTAATTTTCTTGGCACTCTTACAAGGCCAGAGTTAGCCACTGTAATCATAGGTGAGTCATAGAATATCTGATTCAAGTATTCATAGCATTAAAAGCTGGGTTGAGATAGTTAATGCAGGGCATGCACACCCAGAGGTCTCTGTGTAGCTTAAAATTAGCGTTGATAAATGAATGCATCGTTAGGCTGATTTTGATTAAAAAGTAAATGTGATGTTCTTGTCGTTTCTATTTACAAGGTAGTGAAAAGTGATTTTTAATCTTGCTCTGACAAAGCTGATAGATGGGCTCAGGCTTATGTTCCTATTAATTTTGTATTGACACATTGATAACATTATCAACACTACATTTCCCATGAATATTGGTGGATATTGAGGAATGTACATATACTTCTCAATGGGGATACACTGGTTACCAAACAGGAGGCTATTTTTAATATTCCCGCATATGCGGGAATTTATTTTCAGCGGGATACCAAAACTGGATGGCAAAACGGAGGAGGAGAACTGATTCATTTCTAAATCGGTGTCAGCGAGATAATTGTAATACCTCTATTACCATAATGGATAAAATTATCAACATTGGATTGGAAATCAAGTCAGGTCTAATTTATTCCTTCTCTCCCGAGATGCTGCCTGACCTGCTGAGTTACTCCAGCATTTTGTGAATAAAAACCTTCGATTTGTACCAGCATCTGCAGTTATCTTCTTATACTAATTTATTGTCAAACTAGACCAAGTGGACCCGTTGGGCCCAAACCTCTCCTGCATTGGTGCAGCACCCTCTCCTACCCCCCTTCCCTCCCCCTCCCTCTCCCCTCCCTTTCTCTAGCCCCCTTCCCCCCTTCCCCTCCCCTCCACTCCATCCCCCTCAACCCCCCTCATCCTCCCTCCTCCCCCCTCCCTCCCTTCCTCCCCGTCCCTCCCTAGGAGATAGATTTAAACTTTAAAATGTGCATAACTTTAAAAATATAACACCGATTTCAATGCAACTTCTTCCATTAGCACCAAAGGGACGAGGGTGAGTAAGGAGAGCCTAAAATTGTCGCGCTATCGTGTTCCCGTTTTGGCTGTAGTTCAGGAACAAACAAACAAATGAGTTTTAGTATATAGATGCACAAGTAGATACAATGAAAAGGGTTAAGAAAGGTCTCGATCCGAAACGTCACCCATTCCTTCTCCCCAGAGATGCTGCCTGACCCGCTGAGTTATTCCAGCTTTTTGTGTCTATCTTAGGTACAATGAAAATCTTGCTTGCAGCAACATCATCGGTTCATAAACTAGACCAACACACACAAAATTATTTATTTCAATGGTGCTTTATTTGTCACATATGCAACTGCACAGTGAAATTCATTGTACATATGTCACACATGCAGGCACCACAATGTTTGGCGCCATAATTCAAAGTCCAGAGTCTGGTCAGCCTGCCCGCTCAGTGTGTTGGAGCTGTTCCCACGTACTGACGTTCCGTTCCTCTCCTCTCCCCTCCTCTCCCCTCCCCTCCCCCCCCCCCTCCCCTCCCCTCCCCTCCCCTCCCCTCCCCTCCCCTCCCCTCCCCTCCCCTCCTCTCCTCTCCTCTCCTCTCCTCTCCGGGGCACCTCCTTCAGTGGTCCTTAAATGCACTGGAGGGATTGCAGGTAATAGGTGAATGCAGGCAAGGTGATTTTAGACAGGCAGGTGGTTGGACAAAGGCCAAAGGTGAAACAAATAGATGTGATATAAAAGGATTGAAGAGTAACAGATTGTGAAGCCAGAGGATGGAACGTGAGTGGAAGGGAAGGGGGAAAAGGTGCAAGACCAGATGGGATATAAGCATGGGAGATTGGGTGGGGGGGGGGGGGGGGGGGGGGGAGAAAGGGGTGTGTTGGGGGAAAGAAAGAGGGGGCTTGTTAGAGGGTTACCTAATATTGGAGAATTTGAAGAATTGCAATGTGTGGATTTGTATTAGTGCCAAAATGCAACCTGCTTCTTTCTGACAGGAACAGGCTATCTACCACTTTGCAGACATCAATTTTTTTTAAAGTACATCAGCTCGTTAATGCAAGCTCCCTGTGGCAGCTAGACTACAGCAACATAGGCTGTGACTGCCAGGCAGGGGAGAGAGGCTGCAGAGGGAAAGCAGCAAGATTCATTCAAAGGGATCAGAATGTCCTGGCAATGAAACTCATGCCAGGAAGAAGCGTTACAGCGAGCTGAACAGAAGTCGTTGCTCACTCATGCAGACGCGTGCACACACACGGAGTGAGGAACTACAGATGCTGGTTTATACTGACGATAGACACAAAGTGCTGGAGCAACTCAGCGGGTCCGGAGCATTTCTGGGGAAAAAAGATGGGTGACATTTCGGGCCGAGACCCTTCTTCAGACGCTGAGTTTTGGATTGAGGATTAATGTAACCAACTATAATAATCCAACAATGGTTCACTATGTGAAATTGATTGCAATCTCAGGTACCTTCTCTGCCACTTGGTCGATTCCTACAATATTCAAAGGAGGGTTCTTGTTAGGCTCAGGAAATGATTAAGATGCATCGTGGGATTGAGATCAAACTTCAGATCTATGCTGTCACGAGCAGCATATATACACAACATGCTGGAGTAACTCAGCAGGTCAGGCAGGATCTCTGAAGAAAAATATTAGGTGACGTTTTGGGTCGGAACCCTTCCTCAGACAAACCTAGTCTGACCCAAAACATCACCTATTTTTCTTCAGAGATGCTGTCTGACTCGCTGAGTTACTCCAGCATTTTGTGTCTATCGTCAGTATATCTTCAAGCATCTGCAGTTCCTTCCCACACGAATTGCATATACAAAATAAGACACACATTGCTGGAGTAACTCAGCGGGTCAGGCAACATCTCAATCAGCTGTCAAGAAGGGTGCCCCCCTGAAACGTTGCCTATCCATGTTCACGAGAGGTGCTGCTTGACCCACTGAGCTACTCCGGCACTTTGCATCTTTTTCTCAGCACTACATTGCCTGTTCTTTGGGGCCATGATCCGTCCCTCTAGGTGATTAATTGAAAATGGCATTTATTCACAAAATGCTGGAGTAACTCAGCAGGTCAGGCAGCATCTCGGGAGAGAAGGAATGGGTGACGTTTAGGGTCGAGACCCTTCTTCAGACTGATTGAAAATGAGGAAGGGAGTGTAAGTCAATTGTGATTATTTGCACATACTTGGAAAGTATGATGCAACGAAGTGTTCACATCCAATTGTTGTGAAGGAACAATAGATTCTTCCAATGCTCGGGCTTCATCAGTTTCTTCTCGTTGTTTATCTTGGAATGGCCAGTTGCGATCATGACTTAACATGAACAGTTCCAGTTCCACCAGGGTTTTTGTGTTTAGAGATCCAGTGCAGAAACAGGCCCTTCGGTTCACTGAGTCCGCGCCGACCAGCGATCACCCCGTACACTGGCACCATCCTACACATGAGGGAACAATTTACAATTTTTCACAGATGCCAATTAACCTACAAACCTGTACGTCTTTGGTGTGTGGGAGGAAACCGGAGTACCCGGAGAAAACCCACGCGGTCACGGGGTGAACGTACAAACTCCGCACAGACAGCACCCGGGAGTCAGGATCGAACCCAGGACCCTGGCGCTGTAAAGCAGCACCTCTACCCCTGCGCCAGTGTCGCCCTTCTCGTCACTGAGATGGACTGTGGCTTTCAATGGCGTGGCATAACCTCTTAGTGCAACTTAGCAAGGGAGCAAAAGGTCAGACAGGAATGCAGGATTGTGATTAGCTTATTAAATTGTTGAGGAAATTTGAGGGGCTTCGTGTCCAACTAATGCTTCTGATTCATGTGATCAAATGTATATTTAAATATCGTAATGCACATTCCTCTCAGCCGCAGATGGTGCAACCGTGAATAGCTATCAATTATGTCGAGCGAGTTGCTTTGTGTTTTTAATTGACAGCGTGATTATAAATTGGCCATCGCCTCTGTATTCCTTTTACTGAACATCTGTAAAACTCTCCGTGAAAGCCCTTTGTGATGATGACAGTCCTCTGCAGTCAATGCCTAGAGCAAAATAAATGTCCTTCCTTTTTCAAATGAATATATTTAATAGTTTGTTCCTAAATACAAGTCACCTGCCAAAGATCAGTATTCCAGCACAGCATTCCAGATGTAACCTTGCTTTCACAAATGCATAAACATCTCCACACATCCTGAAGAGAGGTATAAATAATGCATAAACATTAACTTAGATATCTCCTCTGGAGGATTGTTACACAACATTAAGCGAGCTTCAATTATCATTACTTCTTCCTCCTCCTCCACTGTTCCATTGTTCCTGTTACACCAAGAGTCGGATATTGCACCTTAATATGTTAATATGTTTGAAGGCTACTTCATACGTCCGACGTTTTGACATGATAATTGACTTTGAAATAAGCAAATACAACGGTGTGGTTTTTATTACGCTCGAGTCTGACACGCTCTTGATTCTGCCGTCTTTTTTTGAATGAGACACGTTGTTTTATTGGATACATGATCAAGGGCTGACAGAAGCAGCATTGTTCTTTGCAATGCTTTACAGCAGTTATGTCTAGCACCAAGGAGCAAATGAAATTATCTGTAGATTAAATCCAGGAACGATTCCAAATGGCAGCAGATGTTTTGCTGAAATTCTCACCTACCCCCAGTGTTGTTCTATAATACTGGTGGGAATGTTCTGCAAGCAATGCCTGGTAGGTCTGATTCAGGTGCAGGACTTCCTCATTTGTTCGGTGCCTTTTGTTTTCTATCTTTTACTTCCCTGTTGCTTTTGGGACTGGCTTAATTTGGGACATTTCTCCAAGGATATGAAGCACTGTTATATCTCGCCCAAGTAATTATACATTGTGCGATGCTGTTGGCAACATCACGGTCACACTTGAGGATTTTGTTACTTGACATCATATAAAATGATGAGAGGAATAGATCGGGTAGATGTTCAGAATCTCTTGGTGGGACTAGTGTAGCTGGGACATGTTGGCCAGTGTGGGCAAGTTGGGCCGAAGGGCCTGTTTCCACACTGTATCACTCTATAACTCTATGACATCTAGACAGCAGTGGAAGAAGCAATGTTAATGGAAATACAAACCATAGTTAATTTAATATCCAGACAATTAATCCACAGCTATGCATTCCGAGGTACTTTATAGCAAATATCTCTCCATTATAGTCTGGGGTGGAAATCTAGTGTCGTGTTCTTTTCTTCCTAGTCTAAAGCCAAAGGCAATGACATTCACTTCATTGACCTAGAATCCTGTACAGGCCGACCCCAGGCTAGGCAGGGTACTGTTCCTGTAAACTGTAGTTTGCAAGTCCCTGTTGCAAGTCGGAAATGTGGCCAGAGTTCCACATGTGGCAGATGATTTTTGTTTTAGAGATAGACTTTAGAGATACAGCGTGGTAACAGGCCCTTCGGCCCACCCAGTCTGCGGCGACCAGCGATAACCCCTTACACTAACACCATCCTACACACTAAGGACAACTTTTACCGAAGCCAGTCACCCGTCTATATATCTTTGGAGTGTAGGAGGAAACTGGAGCACCCGGAGAAAAACCACGTGGTCACAGGGAGAACGTACAAACTTCGTACAGACAACACCCCTAGTAGTCAGGATCGAACGTGGGTCTCTGGCGCTGTAAGATAGCAACTCTACCGCTGCGCCACTCTGCCTGTAGTCTGGCAGCAGTCGGCAAATCCATCCCACCAGTCTCCCAAATGCTCGCTTGTCTGTATGGACTGTACATAAGTCAAATGTACGTAAAGCCTGGGCAGACCTCCACGATTACTCACACCTAGCAGTGCAATTACCCGCTCAACAGCAAGCGAAGCAGAGGACCCCCCTGTGACAGGTGGTCTGAACCTACCGTGAAACAATTTAAACTTCTACTTTGGAAAACACAACCGCTCTGAAAGTGAAATTCCACATTACTGAAACAGAATCAGCCTGAAGAAGGGTCCTGACCTGAATTGTCATCTTTCCTTTTCCTTACACGAATGCAGTCTGGTCCGCTGAGTTCCTCCAGTAAAACATGTTTTTTTTTGTGTTGCATGGCTTTTCCTGTCCCAGTGAAAATCGAATGGAAACAGGGGCTCAGGGGAATGTTGGCGCCCAATTACTAAGTACATTCAGGGCTGATTGGTGCACGATTTCAGAACCCATCCACGGACAGCACCCTCGCCCCTTTTTGAGTTCACCTGAAGGCAGATCTAATCTACCACCATCGAGCTGTATGGGACAGAGCCACCATGGAATGGGCAACGCATCTAGGCGAAATGTTCTTTTAGGAAGGAGATGAGGAGGAATTTCATTAGTTAGAGGGTGGCGAACCTGTGGAATTCTTTGCCACAGATGGCTGCGGAGGCCAAGTCAGGGGATATTTTTAAGGCATAGATAGATCAGTACAGGTGTCAGAGGTTATGGGGAGAAGGCATAATCTACACCACATTGCTTCAGAAAAGCAGCCAAATAATCAAGGACCATTTATACCCTAGTCATTCCCTCTTCTCCCCTCTCCTCTTAGAAAGGAGATACAAAAGCTTGAAGGTACATACCACAAGATTCAAGATATCTTGTTTTCCACTGTTAACATACTACTGAACGGTCTTCTCAGAAGCTAAGTCTCAATTTACCAACTTACCTCATTGTGGCTCTTGTACTTGTACTGCATTTTCTCTGTAGCTACAATGCTGTAACTTTAGATTCTGCATTATACTAGTTTATTTCTGTGCACTACCTGCTGTACTCATGTATGGCTTGATTGTACTCATGATTTGACTATGTAGCACACAAACCAAGTTTTTCCATTGTATCTTAGCACATATGACAATAACAAACCAATATCTTAATGAAAAATGCTACAGGCTGCAGTAAAGCTGTTTATTTTATCCTTCACATTAAGTTTATAATATTTCTGAAGATGAATAAAGCTTCAATAATACATAGAAACCCACATTTTAGACATTTACAAAAAAATTCAAGGTGTAGAGAATATTCTGAAGATATGATACATGACTAGGATTACATAATACATCACACATGATCATAGTTTAAGCACATGCAACAAAGCAGACTAAATTTGAAGTAATATTTTCCATGAGGCATCATAAACAGAACATACGCTGTGGTCTTATGGCATAAATTCACAAGTCTTGCACAGACACCATAAAAAAGACCTGCTCTTTAAAACAAATGGTGTTTAAAAAAAGTGCTCAATCAAGTTAAAACATTCACCGAATGCAAATGTGACTTGAACCAATACAAAAATTATATTGCTCACAGTATCAATCAAGTCCAGAGGAAACCACAGATTCCAGCATTGAAACTTTTGGATTTGCCATTATTTGGTTTAAATCATTAAACGTCATAAATGGAGAGATTTGTCTAATGCAACCTTTTCCCACATTATACTACTTTCAATTTTTTAAATTACATATATAGATTAAAAACAGGTAGCAACGTATCTATTACTTACAAATACACGTGGAATTGTAAATTGTAAGCAAAGCTATTCAAAACAAAGCATAATCATGTGCAAAGTGCCAAAGCTTGATTGTATAATTTGACTGGAATAGCAAAAGGAATAAATTTAATTACTGTTATAAAACAGCATATTCCTGCCAATCCCAGAATTGCTGCTTTAAATTTGGCCGATGGGTGAATGTTCCGCAGAATCTCCAAAAACTAGTATTCTTTGCAATTTTCTATCTGCATTTACACATCTTAATGATGTAATACAAAAAAAACCTTTTTGCCCACAGATTTTTAACCTCAGCTTCTCAGATTTCTTTAAACTGGTCCAATGCATAGATATTTCTCATGGGCCCTCCAGAATAATACAAAACAGTCAACTAAAAAAAGGTTTCAAAAGAATAAAAACTGGCCAAATGTACATTAAAACAGAATACGCATTGACTAATGTATACCATATCATTTATTAGAAGGCTTGATTTCCAGCTTATATTCTAGGTTTTCAAACTTGGGGCATAATAGAATTCAGAGGGATGTAAAAAATTGGCCATTAATAATGTGCACCATGAAAAGTTTATGCATCAGAAGCAGATTTTCTATAATATATTGTAATGTAAAATAACTGCAGCGACTTTTTGTTTAACAGTGCCAGAATGAATATACAGTACTATCTGATGTAAATGCACATGGCCCAGCCACCTCTGTAATATTGCTCCGAGTACTATTTTATACTGTATGTTTTTTTAAAGAAAGAGTATTTTTAAGTGAATGGTCAGTGGTACATTGACTCAAATTGTTTTTATTCGCTAAAAAGGAAGAGTTTTAATTCAACGTGGACAATTGTGGAAGGATAGAAAAAAATGCTCTCTCTATAATAAACATTCAAATGTTTTGGATCCTCTGGTTTATCTTACTCATGGGTCAATTGTTAAAATATATACACTGACTATAGTGCAACTTTGCTATTTTGTAGTTGTAATTGAAATAGGAAGAATTGCTATTTAATAACAGTAATGTTGTTCTGTACGAACATTATCTACAATTGATTTCAGATATTTCATCCTGGATATCTCGTATCGGAAAAGTGCACATTTTCTTTAGAAAGTTAGCTGATTTATGTATTTAACTTGTTTATATTCATTGGATGGGACAAGTTTGGGATTTTATTTTGGCGTGCAGGATTTGCTGAAGATATTGTCCTTGTGAGTTGCACTCACAGGGGCAAGTAAAAAAAATCCTCTAGGTCCAAGACAGCCTCTGCAGGACGAGCCTCGAGGTTAATCTCAATAAAACTGCCAACTTTTATAGGGCATCCAAAACCAAAAAAATGTTCCTTTATTAATGCCGTCGATATCTGGTCTTTTAACAAACAGAATATTAGTTTATTAATCCTGGAGATTGGGAGAAGTACCTGGGCACCAGAATAGACCCCTGGGTTGGTTGCTCTCCAAGGGTCTGGAGTGACAAACTGGAGGAATGTGGGAACTGCCTTCTGCAAGCTGGGCTCCATCCTTTACAGAAGGTTGAACTTTTTAAAACCTATTTTATTTCTCTTTTTTTTAAAATATCACCGTAGTTTTATACGAGACCTCCCAAAATGGTTTAGTTAGGCTTGATAGTGTTAGTAGACATTTTCTAAAGTTCCTACACCTGTCTACTTCTACCAATAATGGCATGTTATGCGCTAGGGGTAGGATCCCCAAGCTCGAGACACAAATCCCACTACCCATCATGAAGTACTACACTGATTTCAAGAGTGCTAGTGACCAAATGGCGAGATTGACTTGAGCTTGCGGGAATTGACCTGGACCGAGATTTTTTTTAAAGATTAGGAAACTCTGCTGTCTCACGGCAGTAAGCATCCTTGAGGACATCGTTAGGCACAGATTTAGCCAGGATATCACTAGAATTAATAGGAGACATCAGAGGACTGGTGTCTTCTATTTTAAAAACGACCCACAGGCTAATAGGGTATTCATCTCAGGGTGAACACTTCAGCGCGTATTCCTCACTGAGTCAATCCCTGCTCTTGACCTCCCTCCAGTTACGCTGCAACATTGACCCTGCGTGGAACATGCTGCCCATTTATACTCCCTCCCTGTGTAAGAGATGCAGGCCAACTCGGGAGACCCTCAGACACATCTCAAGTAGATGTGTTTTTTTGCTAAGAACCGGAGGATCTTCTGTCACAAGAAGGTTCTCCACCTATTATGGGAAAATGGCCAGCTCCGACTGGGGCCATCCTGCTCCGAGAACAAAGATTCCTCGACAAGGCTGAGAATACACGAATCCCCAATGCCATCTTAGTAAAGTGCTGTGCTTGATGACGTCTCGGTAAGGTTTGAGGATAACTCTTGCTTGCTGGGGACAGCTTTCTTGGAGAAGGTGAATAGTCAGAGGAGATAGTGAAGGAAACATGCAGTTGCCACCGTCATCTTGTTTGGTTTCATCGTTGGTGCAAGGGGGTCAAGGTTCCACTGACAATCAGAACGTTTGAGAGGTTCTAGGGATTCGCAATTTTAAGGATGTATCATCCAGATGACCAGAACTGCTTTAACCATTACCACCCTAGCGTTTTTATGGACAATTGATTTGTTTACCTCTTAGTTAATATCTCATAGTTTGTTTTACTTCCTCACACTGTTTTAATATTGTAAAAATAAAGCAGTTCCCTGAATAACACGCATCAAATGACGTTAATGTATAAGAACCTGACTTGCATGATCTAGACCCAGGCTCTCATGGGTGACTCTCTAACTGGTGTATTCTGTTTCTTTGTATTTTTTAACCGTCCCAGCAGTTTTCGATCACATGGACAAATAAGGGAAATACTCGGAAAGGGAAGCGTGCTGCAGCATTACTTTAGTATAAATAGCCGAATGCCTCATCAATTAATTACAGATACGTATGAATGAATGAACAAATTTGCCACTGTCCCTACCCATTATATAGTGAAACCACAGCCAAGGCCACAGGCTTGGCAGAATCAGTGGGGATAGACGACCCTGTCGAGTTTGATTCCAGACTAGCACTGCGAAGAGACTTGAGAGGTGTAGAATAATGGTCGGCCCTCCAGTTATGATACACACATTTATACAATCAATTTAATTATACCTACATAATAGTTGTGCAAATACTAAATACCAGCAATCTAGATGGAATTCTGTGTACCAAAAGTGAATAAAATCAAACCATTTCACATATAGTTTTGAATAGCAATATCAATATACTCCAATGCTCAATGTGGATGCACGGAGAACAGATTAGAATTGAAAATTAACAAGAAATATGTGTTACATTTTTATAAGTTTGGAATGCTGTAGAACCAAAATTAAAAGGAGTTCCAATTAACAAATATGACAAATTGTATAAAGCATTTATGTATCACAGATTCATTGATAAAATCCATTCTTTTACTGAATTAAGTTTATTTTAAATATGGTAGTCATGACTACACTTTGATAGTTGTAAATGTTGGCAATTCCTCCTACACGTTGCCCCTCTGGCAAGGTGAAACAATAATTTTTGAATGTAAATATTAAGTTCTTAAATACACCCTTGGCCTACCTGATTCTTGCATGTTTAGACATTATACATTTCAAGGACTAGAACTCATCACAGTGAACACCAGTTCAGCAAGCCCTAAAAATTAACTTGACTCTTCAACTAATTTATTTAGAGATTCAGTGAAAGTACTCGACAAACACCATTTTGAAAAATATTAAATCAATGGGAAACATGTATGCTTTGTTATGTTTCCTTGAGGTATCTTAAACAGAAGCAGCAACTAATAAACACAAAGGTCTGGAAACTTCATTTCGTAGACCGGGATGGAATGGTATTGAACGTGGCCCGCTGTTACACTCATGGATCCCGATGGGCTCGGAGGTGGCCTGCTGGAGAAGAGGCTAAATCAGATTACTGACTTTCTTCCATCTTTGGAAATAAAAAGCCATTTAAAAACATTTAGAAGTCAATGAATAGCACAATAGGTCACCGTACTTAAATGTATTATCAAAGAAAGGTTCTTTTTAATTTATTTTAATAATAAAATTGTTGTTTAAAATAAGCATATCAAGTATGGAAGATGTCCAATTATCCTGTCCAAGAGGTGTTCTCTGGACAAACTGGCAACTGTGAATACACAGGATCCCAAAGATTAATTCTACCTCCAAGTCATTAAAGTTATTTTCATTCCAGTTTCTGATATTGAACGTGTTAGATTCAAATGGACAGTATTCTGCAAATTGAAATGTAGTTGCACTTTGTCTAATTTAATTCAATATATTTAATTCTCTTCCCCTCCCCCTACATAGCGTGTTCAGATATTTGAAAGTAGTACTCCAAAACTTTATTTTAAGTTATGCAGAAGGTTTTACTTTGGAGAGAATACTTCCATTTATCCAATCACACTTTTCAAACTATGCTCAATTTTACTAAATAGGTTTTATGTTTTTGCATAATTTTATTCTCATGGGATAATGATGACATGCTTCTACTGAAGTTTTCTAGTTTCTGAGGTGGCTGATGAGGCTAATGTAGGTCACGTAGTAGGGGAGCGAACTACTACTGGAGGGTATTCTGATGTGCTTCTTCCACCATTTATACTCAATGTCATGCACCCAACATTTGTATGAGCTTCTCAGGACCACCTCAAATACCCCTCCTCTATTTTCTGTGAGATTATGGGACTGAAATTACCCAAGAGTTGTTTAGGACGTTGCACTTTTTCCAAGGTTGCTTTGGGAACTTGATAAAATTATTTCCTCTTTCCACTGATAATTTCTTGCCGATATAGGGTTGGACCACCCTGCCTGTTTTGGGTGCCTGATGTTGGATGTGCTAATGATGTGGTTTGTCCATCAGAACCATCTGACTGTAATTAGAATTCAATCTGGGGTTGTTAGGTCAGGAAAGCATGCTGATATTGGTTTACTTTGTCTGCCTGTGGTGTAGGAAGATTACGTGTAGAGTTATTAGTGGTCAGGATTGAACCCATACACTATGTCACTCCTTGGTAGGCCGAATGGCCTGTTTTTGCTCTGTACAGCACTATTAATCTACGAATGCTGAAGTCAGACAGCACATAGATAAATAATTTATGTTCATTTTCAGGATATATGATAGTCCTGTTGCCAAAGAGTAACAGAGGAACAATGAACAAATTGCTAGACACATAGCGTTCTATTTATTGGAAATGGTAGAGGATAGAGTAGCGCAACTTTTGAATTCATGGTGATATCTACGGAATACAATCAGCTTGTTTGAAATTATCCAATAATCTTTTTTCCTATTCTGTCATGTAAATCTTATAGTTTTATAGACAATAGGTGCAGGAGGAGGCCATTCGGCCCTTCGAGCCAGCACCACCATTCAATGTGATCATGGCTGATCATTCTCAATCAGTACCCCGTTCCTGCCTTCTCCCCATACCCCCTCCCCATACTCCGCTATCCTTCTTTACAAAGAAAATCGAAGGTGTATGAAATTTTAGACATGCAATAAATTGATTGCAAAGAGATAACCTTAGCTGCGTCACAGTTTGTTCATGATATTTTTTTTTGTACTGGTCATTAACCACTACTTGGAATATGTTGTCTAATTTGGTCTTGGACAGCAAGCCACTGAATGTGAAACTTTAAAATTTGAGGAATTACATTCTATTCACTGGTGGGGTAAATTCACATTATTTTCATAATTGTTTTAACATTTGGCATTTAAAATACATTGAAAATACATTTTCAAGCCATGTATCAACATTGATAAACTGTTTTGGTTGTGAAGATGATTTTCTTATAGGTGTGTGGGGAAAACAATTGCAACAGTTAGGTCACTCTGATGACAGATGATTAAATTGTTACCTCACAGCTGTTCACACTTCCAGATCAAGTCTCTTCACTTCTGGTAAAGTTAAAGACTAATAACAGAAGGTAGTTCAATCTACAAGTTAACATTCTTTAGTTGCTGTGTAATAATTGTACACTCATTTTATTGTATTCTATTGGATACTAGTTAGCTATTATAAAATTAAATACTGATGCTCCCCGGCTTACGATGCTTTGACTTACGATATTTCGACTTTGCGATGGTGCAAACGGCAGCGACAGCTCGCTTCCGCCCACGTGATCACGTGTATTAAATGCATTTCGACTTATGATATTTTCGGTTTCCGATGGGTTTCTCGGAACGTAACCCCATCGTAAGTTGAGGAGCACCTGTACATTTAAACATTTTTATTAAAACAGAAGCACTCACCTTATTGTCAATTCAAATATCTCTGCAAGTTTGTCATGGAGGAGGTTTGACTGGAAGAGAGGTAAATAAGACATTGTGGGAAATACACCAAAGACAAACTGATATAGTATAAAATTATCTAACCTTTGAACTAGTTATGTTTTAAGACTAGCCCTCTATTAAGTGTTTGACCAGATTTTGTTTAAATTGCTGAATAAATCATGTTGAATATCATGGCAAAGAGAATTTTGGTATTTATTCACAGACACACGATTCCTTGCGCTCAGATGTTAATTAAAATGTTCCAAAATATTTCAATTCCAGCATATCCCAAAATGAGCAATGTGCCCTGCTCAACAATCACCAACCTGTAACCTCTCACAAAGAACGTTTTCAGTTGGAAAGAGAATGGGCGGCACAGTGGTAGAGTTGCTGCCTTACAGCGCCAGAGACCCGGGTTTGATAATCTATGGGTGTTGTCTGCACGGAGTATGTAAGTTCTCCCGGTGACTGCGTGGGTTTTCTCTGGGTGCTCCTATTTCCTCTCACACTCCAAAGACCTACAGGTTTGTAGGTTAATTGGCTTCTGTAAAAGATTGCAAATTGCCCCTAGTGTGTAGGATGGTGCTAGTGCACAGGTCGGCACAGACTCGGTGGGCTGAAGGGCCCCATCTCCATGCTGTAGAATCTAAAGGAAAAATGCAATAAGCAGAGCAGATATGTTAAAAACACCGCTGCTTGATCTAACCTTGGATTCACATTGAGCTGCAATCTCCTCAAATGGTGCCTTCTGGAACTTCTCAATTATCTGGCGGCGCTTCTCCCTTTCTTGTTCCTCAAGATTTTGGCTATCTGAAATGACAAATTCCAATTCGTAAAAATGACAAGATAACACGGAACCCGTTAAAATAAGTGCCCACAAACCGTTGACACAAATCCATGGCACGTATTCACATGACATTTTCTTCAGAACCAGCCTGTAAAATGCATTCAATAAATGCTAATCGGGATAGTTCAAAGTTTATTCCATATTCCAATTCTGAAATTCTCACCACCCCAAATCCTGTCATGTTGTGCTATGACTTGCTTTACCACGAAACACATACCGATGGCTTTCTTTAGTGCTTCAAAGGTGATTTCTTCAACTATCTTTGCCTGTGGAAATAAAAGGAACACTTCTATAGATATTGCACCAAACCATGCACCACTTAAAGAAAGACACAAAGGCCACAGAGGAGGTTTGCTAGCAGGATTCCAGGGACGAGTGGCTTTAGTTATGTGGATACTCTGGAGAATCTGTGTAGTAATAGCATGGATGAATGCCATTTGATCAATCTTGTCTCTAACAGTTCTTAAGTAGGAGCAATCTAGCTAATTCCACTGGCAGCAGACAAATTCACTCATTTCAAATACTTTCTTCTTTCCGGAACTTTTCAAATTTCCATTTGAATGTTGAAAATGAATGCCCTCTGTTACTTCCCCCTCAACCTAGATTCCATCTCTCCAGAGATGCTGCCTGAGTTACTCCAGCATTTTGTGTCCACCTTTGGTTTAAACCAGCATCTGCAGTTCCTTCACACCCTGTTCACACTAGTTCTACGTTATCCTACTTTTTCATCCACTCCCTATACACTAGGGGAAATATACAGAGGCCAATTAACTTACAAACCCACACGTCTTTGGGATGTGGAAGGAAACCAGAGCACCTGGAGGAAATCAATGCGGTCATAGGGAGAACGTACATGTAGCACCTGAGACCAGGATCGAACCCCGGGGTCTATGAGGCAACGGCTCTACCAGCTATGCCACTGTGCTACCCTGTCTCAGATATCCAGCTTGCAAATATTGCCTCTGCTGCACTCCTCTTTGTCACTACATGCTTCTGTCATGGAACATTATTTTTAAGAATTTGTTGCAGAAACGGCCACCAAGCTATTACTTGGACAGCTAGAATGACTAGGAGATAGTTGTGCGCCATGGTGGTGCAGCGGTCAGTTGCTGCCTTGTAGTGCCATGGATCCAGGTTCGATCCTGACCACAAGTGCCATCTGTATGGAGTTTGTACGTTCTCCCTGTGACCATGTGGGTTTTCTCCCGGTGCTCCAGTTTCCTCCCACACTCCAAAGGCGTACTGGTCTGTAGGGTGATTGTCTTCTGTAAAATTGTAAATTGTTCCTAGTGTGTAGGATAATGCTAGTGTATGGGGATTGCTGGTTGGCACGTACCCAGTGGGCCGAATGGCCTTTTTCTGTGGTCTATCTCTAAACTAAACTAAAGATAGACATTATGGAAGTGCAGGACGGCAAGTGTTAGCAGCCCACATGGATTTATTCCATGGACACCACTGATGTAATGGCAGACTGGGAATTGAAAGGCGCCTGTACGGTTAGAATTTAACAATTCTGGAATTCCACAAATGTCAATACAATTCTTATCCCTGCACATTAGACTCGTTAAAATACTTCATAATGTAATTACATTTTTAAGCAAATACTTCCAAATATAGTTCCAACGAAATCATTTATTTTTAGAGAGAGGTTATAGTTTGTTGATGGGGGTGAAACAAATTTATAGGAAACGTATTTACATTTCAGAGATTTCATTCCATAATAGCCCAAATGTCAGAAAATTAGGAACAATATTACACGTAGGAAAAAATGTTTACTTTACCTTGTCCTGCTGAACATTGACACCAAGGAGGTCAACTTGGATTGACACTGTGTCAACAATGCTTTTTCTTCTGGACAGCCTATCTTCATCTGAAAAAAAAAATACGCGCAATATAAATCAAAAGTTGTTATTCATAGTACTTAAACCATTTACTAAAATATATAGATATATTGGAACGTAGCATTTAACAACATGCTGCAGTATCTAACCTTGTCATTGTCCTATTTCATAAAGTATCACAGGCCCAGTTCAGGACAAGGAAAGTGTTACCTTAATTTGGTGCAAAATGTCTAGTAAAATGCATCAATAAATGTAGGCAGTACCAATCTTTCTGGTCAAGAGCCTCCAATCCGAAATACATCCCTTCACGCCCACTCTGACCTCCACCACCAAGCTAATTTTGTATCCAGTTGGCTAGCACCCATAATGAATAGTAATGTGAACTTTGCAAGGACAAATTTATGCAAGTCGAACAGCTAAAACGCCAGTAATTGGAGTTTAACACACCTCACTCAACTGAGATAGTTATCAAACGGGAGATATAATTATTGCACCCAGCTCCATGTACATTCACCCTGCTCTGGCCCATAACCTTAAACTGCATTATCCATGGATACCATATGTTCTGCGGCACGATATGCTCTCTCAGATTTGATCAAGAAACAAAACCCACTATTTGACAATACTTTAAAATTGTCTGCACTTGGAAGTTGGTAATACTCATTCGATGGAGCAACAATATTGTTAACTTGCTTCATGCTACTTGTACGCCAGTTACCTAATCTTTAGTACTTGGACAATGCTCAGGACAAAGCTATCTGCCCACATACATTTAATTATTCATTGGGACCAGGTCTTGATTTCCTTTTATTGCCATAGGCGAGTCAGGGCTAAAGTCTGACTAACTTGGTCGAATCAAATTTGAAGGTGAAGTGTAATGAAAATGTAGGGGAGGCATTTTATAACAGCTCTGCCCACTGTGCAAGGAAAGCCTTAACAATAGAGTTGGGCGATAGGATTATTAGCAAGCCTATTCCTTTGTTGAAGTACTGTTGAGTTTTAAGTTTTTAATAAGGTTGCAACTAAATGATTGTGTTGATTTTTCATTCCTTTCATACGGTGGGTAATAGAAAGCCTGCAAGTAGCTCAGATGATTAGATGAAAGCCATTAAAATAAAAAGGGCCAAGATATTTGGGATGTTTTCCTCTATAAAAGGAATTTATTTCAAGATATTTGATTGTGGCATTTAAAATATGGCATACTAGACAGTATTTATTTGTGGATATATATATTAATCTAATTATATAACCATTAGGGTGAACCTTGGACATGGGCACAATATACTAAAGCACAATTATGGTAGATGAAATGTTTGGCAGAAAGAGATTAACTATTTAAACTCACAGCTCAAACCAATGCTGATGAAATGTCTTAAGTTTCCGAATGTGGATGACAGGCAAAATAAAATGGAAAATGTTTGAAACACTCAGATCTGACAGTATCCAAGGAGAGGAAAACAGAGTTAATGCTTGGGTTTCATAATCTTAGAGTTAGGAACAGATGTAGATAAACAGACTTCAAAACTGCAGAGAAAGTAGGGAGAAGAGCAACCAAGCGATAAGGTCTTTAATGGGATGGAAGGCTGCAGTGATTACATGCTAAAAAGGATGATAATGTATAAAATCTAGAGATGTAAACGCAGAAAGTATCAAAGTAATGGAGAGTGAATGCTCGAAATGTTTCATAAAAATGCTGGAATTGGTGAATTAAATGTTGAGTTTGGAAGAATGTAATGTACCTAGTCAAAAAAATGAGGTTGACTCCTTATAGTTAATATCCTCTAATCCAGGCAGTATTTTGGTAAACCTCTGCAACCTCTGCAAAGCCTCCACATCCTTCCTGTAATGGGGCTCTAGAACTGTACATAATATTCTAAATGTGGCCGAACCAGTTTCATAAAGCTGTAACAGGACTTCCTGACTCTTGTACTCAATCCCCCCCCACCCTAAAATCGATTATGACCAAAACATCAAACTGCTGCTCCTGTTCCTCTTGCAACCAAGTCTCTGTAATGGCAACAACATCATAGTTCCATGCACTGATTAAAGCTCTAAATTAATTTATTTTATCCATAATACTTCTTGCATTGAAATGAACACTTCAGCCTATCTGTCTTACCATGGTCATTAACGTGTCCCAGTCTGTCCACCCTTTCAGACTTTCGTGTTATGGTGACCTGCTGCTCTGGTTCCCATCCACATGCCATTCTAGTTTAAACCCTTTAAAAAATCTAGCATAGTTTTGCATATAATCCGCCATCTAGAAAATTCTGAAAGTGTTTACAATCTTCTGAGTGAAGAAATTTCTCCCTTCAGTTCTAAATGGCAAACACCTTCATCTCCAGTTTTAGGGTCTTCAGTCCAGGAAAAAGGCCACCCAGTATCTGTCCGCCAATCATCAGAATTACTTTGAAAATGAGAGGTGACCTTACTCAAACTAAGGTAGCTTGACAGAGCTTGTCAATGGTCTTTTCACTAGGAGACATAGCTATAAATTAAGTTACCAGTCATTTATAAATCAGGTGCTTAGGTATTTATTTCAAGGTCAGATAATCTTTGGAATTCGCTGCGCCATAGAGTGGTAACGGTCAGATCACGAGACATCTTCACAGTGGAGAATTGGGTGGAATAGGAAACTAGTACAGAGCAGAAAACGAGACCAGCATAGATCAGCCATGATCATATTGGATGCCAGGGCAGGCTGGAAGGGCCTACTCCTGCCACACTTTCCCCACATTTTTGTATTGTCTTGCATTGTTTTAATTTTAAAAGACTTTCTCTCTCCTGAGTGACATCCAGGAGTCCATTTCAAAACAAGGGTTTGGCCATTTGGAACCGAGATGGAAAGACATTTCTTCAGAGGGGAACAAATTTTTGCAATTCATGTGCCAAGGAGGTTCAGACATTAAATATATTCAAGACAGGGATTGGCAATCTCTTTTGAAATGAAAACCATTAAGGGATTTAAAGTTAGTTTGGAAAAGTGGCACTGAGGCAAGAGATCAGCCAAGGTATTAATATATAAGGAATGTCTTCCTTCTATTTCTTATATTCCAGCTCCCTCATTCCAGGGATTATCTTGCAAACATTAGCCTGCCAAGGCACATACAAGGACAAAGCAAACAGAAACATCCAAACTATTCCCTCGTGTGGTTTAACCAGTCAATCGCATCAGCTTCATTTATCATGTTGCAACATCCTTGCAATAAACTTATTTGCAAGACTGCTTCGATAATAGGAAAATTAAAAAATCAGTTCAGTTTCGGTTTAGTTTATTGTCACATGTACTGAGGTACAGTGAAAAGCTTTTGTTGCATGCTAACCAGTCAGCAGAAAGACAAAACATAGGGATATCAGGGATAATATTTAGTTAGTATGCAGAAAGAAGGAACGTATTGTAATCATGTATTGACTTACTATCGATTGTAATCATGTATTGTCTTACTGCTGACTGGTTAGCATGCAACAAACGCTTGTCACTGTTCCTCAGTTCAGTTTAGTTTATTGTCACGTGCACCGAACTGTGTGCTGCTGTCACAGGTGACTGCCGCCTTGCTCAACAGCAGAGGCATGTCGGTGCACGGTCTCTACAGCTCCCGCTAGTTCACAGCGTCAGTCACGGCTTAATGAGCAGCTCATTTTGCTCTGCATCAAAAGGTAGTGTTAAACACAAACAATCTTGGCTGACACGGAGGCAGCGTCGGCCTTTCAGTGCCAGACTCTGCTCTCCCAGCTTGACGATACATTTCCTACGTGACATTTCCTGAAGAGCAGAGAATTGTCACCTCCTTCCTGGCCAACATTTCCATCAAACCACATACTCAGCGTTAGATTGCCGCTTTTGCATGCCAAATGTGGACAAATGGCTGCAACAATTTGATTCTATCCTGTACCTTTTTCATACCCTTAGGAATTGGGGGAAACTTTTTCTAATCTCTTACCTCGACGGAGATGCGATTTTTGCCATATCGTATCTCCGTCTGCACTGCAGCCTAACATCGTGGAGTTGGCAACCTTTGCTGGAGATAGACTGGGAGCTCCATTGCGGGACTTACCATCACGGAGCTTGCAATCCCTGTCGGAGGGGGGGGTCTTCTTTGGGCCTCCAACTGTGAGAGTCTACGAGACTTTAACATCGCGGTGCCTGCGGTCTCTGATAGAGACCGATATCGGGGACTCCAAGCCGCAGGAGTTTCGACCGCCCTGACGCAGGAGTTTCTATCGCCCCGATGGGGCTTTGACTGCTGGGTGCGGATAGTTCGACTGCCCCGACCGCGGGAGAATAAAGAGGAAGGAGATTGGACTTTATTGCCTTCCATCACAGTGAGGAACGTGGGGGATCCGCTGTGGTGAATGTTTATGTTAACTTTTATGTAGTTGTGTGTATTGTTGTTTTTTTTAGTATGGCTGTATGGTAATCTGAATTTCACTGTACCTTAATTGGTACACGTGATAATAAATTGACCTTGAAACCTTGAATATTTGACAAGCACTGTGGAATACAGCAGACATCACCGCTATAAACTCATGGCACTGGATGTATGAATAAACCTTGGTTCTGAAGCACGGAAGGCTAAATACCCCAGCTCAGGCAGAAATTCCTCTTCCTAGAATATATAACCGATGGACTTGCCCATTACTTAAGAGTTTAAGTGATGCAGATGCAGGGTTTAACATGATTTTTTTAAATTTCAAGATGAATCTCAGATTTAATGCTGAAATGAAAATTCAAACATTTAGTTAACCAATTTACTTAAGTAATTACTGATATTAGCTGAATTCTGCAATAACATCTTAGATAGCTTTTATCTTTCAGCAATTTCTAGAAAATGCATTGATCAGTTTGAGATATTTTGCAGTCCAATATTTGTCTTCAGACATCAAAAGAGCCAGTTATTCTTACACAATTTATAAGATATGGCACGCCTATGCATTTCGCTTTGAAATCAGCAGCAGCACTTCTTACGGGTATTTAGCTCATGTCTATGAACTAGTGCAAGGTAGCAACAATTTGATGAAATAGAGTCTTATGCTGGGATGCATCCATGCTTTTGTGTTTGAAAAACATGATGCGGCTCCTACTAAGCTAATGTTTACCTCTCGATTTCCGCCTGCAATTATATCTGGGCTTTCCTGAAGTGGGAAACTTTCTGAGGACTAGGCATAGGAGACAAATTAAAGAGAAAAGTGAAGGTAGGTGTAAAATAAAGGTATACTTATGAGAAATAACATTAATATTTCTATTTTTGAATGAACCATAGCAATATCATCCTCAAGTATTGGCAACGTATGTAATCTCATGCTTTAAAAAAATGAAAAATGTATTTTAAATGGTGACAATTCTGATTTTAACCATATTTTATGAGCAAATAAAATTAAGCTATATGTTCATTTGCTTGTTTAAATTCGTTTCCACTTCCATGAACAAATGCCCTTTTCTGCTTTTCTTCAGCAGCATTTGAACAAAAAAAATTAAAACAAAATTTTGAACTTTTTAGTCACCTGCAAATTAATATCTAAATGTTCATTATTGCATTAGATTTGAAGAGATCATTACGATTTCTTCCGAGAAAAGTTTTCATGTCTTTAAAATAAATCGATTGTAAATAAATAAAAGAATGATCTGTCTTGACTATGACATGTCTACAAACTTTAAAAGGAAATTTCCGACTCAATTATACTTTATGCAGATTCTAGAAAGACAAGGAGTCCCAAAAGATACAAAGTATTTATCTGCCACTTAATGACAGAAGCTGGGCATATGAACTAAATATTATTTGCTGGACAAATTAAGGCAATGAGTAACCTTTTTGAAAATATGGCCAATCCTCAAATCTGGAACAAAAAGTAAAAATGCAGCAAGTAAAATTGGGGGCGGAAAATATAAATCTGTGGAGAGAGAAGTAGAGTGAACATTTCAGGTTGATGACCCTTGATCGTTACAGGAATAGCGATAAAACGTGTGTACAATTTGCAGAGTGAGGGAGGGTCGAGGTTGAACGGATATCGATTTTGTTATCGGACCTCTAGAGAATGGGTTGAGCCCAGAATTTTTAACCATGCTGCAACTTACTTGATTGATTCAGCATGGAAATCTTATACCTCACCATTAAGTTAACAGGGGATTCTGCAATGCAGCAGTTTGATAAGGGTCATGTGCAATGTTCATGGACCAAGCTCTATCCATAAAAACCTTTGACATTCAGCTGAGCTGTGGCCTCTGCTTTACATGGCTATTGAAGCCGTTCACCATTTCTGAATGTGTAACCGTTGGAAACACTGGGCTTATCTTAGCCTCACTTCAATCTCACATCAATTTTCTTCTATTGAGGTCAGGAGATATCTACGTCATTGCCAACAAAGTGCAAATTTTCAAAACAAGTTTCAAATATAAATGTGAAGCAAAATTCCCACGTTATAACTCTCAAGACAAGGAATGTGGCAGGAACCAGCAACCACATAAACAATTCAGCACAACTGATTTCACCATATTTAAAGAATTAATAAGATTGTAAACAGCTACTCTGTGAATTGCTAACCACTCCTAAAAAATCCATGCTACACCTGCAGATAGGTAATTAGACTTCTTCCCATAATACATGCAACCTGCTTGCAAGTTCAATTTGTTTCTGCAAGGTGTCAAATAAATCATCCATAAATCAAACTTTTTTGCCAAAGGCAAAGATATACTTAATCAATTTTGCCGATTTGTTTTCAAACACTCCAATAAAAATCTTGTTGTAAGAGATCAAAGCAATCCTGTGTTTCTGGCCTCTATTATCATAAAGACAGATACTACAGATTGTAACACATACACTTACCTGTAGGTTGGGGTACATAAGGCACAGACAGCCTGTCTACACTGTAGCCACTGCCAGCCAGTGCGTCAGCAATCTTGTTTTGCAAGAAAATACAGCTTTTGTCCTGTGTCTCCAAGGACTTGGGCAATCTAAATAGATAGAAATTATAGAGTAAGTTCATACAAAACTCCACAAATGCAAAACCAGTAATCCAATTACCTTTTCATAGAATTTAAATCCAGTGATAAATCATTGCAAAAATCATGAAATCTGAATTATGCAATAAACGTGCAACAAAAACTATTGAAATATCATCTGACTATATTTGAAATGTTGCCAGATCTGCTACACTTACAGCCTGGAAGCCTTAGAAAATGGTCATCATGCAATGAGGACACAGTGGCGCAGGTGGTACAGCTGCTGCCTCACAGCACCAGGTTCGATCCTGACTTCAAAAATCCTTCCAAATATGTGCGGGTTTGTAGGCTAATTGGCCTCTGCAAATTGCCCTCCCTAGTGTGTTGAGAAAGTGGGATAACATAGAACTAGTGTAAAGAGGTGATCGATGGCCGGTGTGGACTTGGAGGGCTGAAGGGCCTGTTTCCATGTTGTATCTCTAACCTAAACTAATTTGGTATGGATCCTTGATGCCCCCATGCTTCTGTAAACAGGTCAGAGATAATATAGACTACAATTAGGTGTGGCATTTAACATGGTTCCACCATTTAAATTTCCAAACATTTCTTGCTTGGTCCTTTCTTGTCACACCCTGCCTCCATCACCCTCCACCCCCTTGCCAATCACCCATTTGCAGAAACAATATTCAAATTAGTAATCTTGGACATCATCCATCAGCTGAATGAAGATCAAAAGATATGAGAACTTCAAATAAGTTTGGGCCTGAATGATTAAATAGTGTCCACAATAAAAAAAAATGAATGGCTGATGAAGAAGTTAAAAGGCATTTTATACAAAATAGTTAATTAACTCAATCTGGGGCTGATAAACCAAAACTCTTTGCAAGCCGGCAACCTCATTATTCCCCAATGAAATGAACTGCAAGAGACACAGAAAGCTGGGGTAACTCAGCGGGAAAGGCAGCATCTCTGGAGAGAAGGAATGGGTGACGTTTCAGGCCGATACCCTTCTTCAGACTGAAGAAGGGTCTCGAACCGAAACGTCACCCACTCCTTCTCTCCAGAGATGCTGCCTGTCCCGCTGAGTTACCCCAGCTTTTTGTGTCTATCTTTGGTTTAAACCAGCATCTGCAGTTCCTTCTTACACAAATTAAGTACAATAATCAGTTCTAATGTGTTGGTCGAGTAATGATATGGAAATGCTGGCACTAACATTTGAATTAAACTTTAATTTTGCATGAAGTTACATGGCCAACTGGGTAACTTGCATTTGATCAAAATGCACAAAAATTAATTCATAAAATTAAACACCAGACAAATCTAGAATATGATAAAGTCTACTTCAGTAAATACTGTAAAGTGCAAAACAACTAGCCTTGTAAAAGAAACCCAAGAAACAAATTTACAACAATGATAATTACACTACTTTCGTCAAGATTAAAAATGCTTCAGAATTAGAAAGCATTCAAAAAACGAACTGGATACATAATCTCTCCACTGACCACAACAGCACACAAACTATCTGTTGACAGTGCCTATTGTAAATTAGCAATGGGAATAATTACAACCATTTTGAATAATAGTACCTAATATGCCATTTCTTTCCCATACCAAACAACAAATTAGCTAGCCAGAGGAAGAACTAGTGGGAAATCATCCCACTGCCGAAAAAGACTGTCATCAGCGGCTTTAACGACTACCGTCCGGTAGCACTCACACAAAGTGCTTCGAGAGGCTGATCCTGCAGCACATCAAAGCCAGCCTCCCAGCCACCTTCGACCCATACCAGTTTGCCTACAGAGCAAATAGGTCTACAGAGGATGCCATCGCCACTGCTCTTCACACTGCACTGACCCACCTTGAACACCAGGGATGCTTTTCCTAGACTTCAGCTCTGCCTTTAACACAGTCATCCCGGGCAGACTGGTCACCAAACTTTCTGACCTTGGATTTTCCCAAACCATCTGCCAATGGATCAAGGACTTCCTGACCAACCGTCCCCAGACCGTCAAAATAGGCCCTCACCTCTCCTCCACCCTTACACTGAGCACCGGCTCACCACAGGGCTGTGTGTTGAGCCCCATCCTCTACTCCCTCTACACTCATCCCACCAACACCATCATCAAGTTCGCGGATGACACGACTGTGGTTGGACTCATCTCAGGAGGAGATGAGACAGCCTACAGGGATGAAATCCAAAGATTGGCAGCATGGTGTTCAGTGAACAATCTTGTCCTGAACTCCTCAAAAACAAAAGAACTTATAATAGACTACCGGAAAACCAGTGCAGAACCCGACCCACTCTACATCAATGGGGACTGTGTGGAAAGGGTACCCACTTTCAGGTTCCTGGGTACGCACATCGCAGAGGATCTCACCTGGTCTACCAACACCATTACCATAGTGAAGAAGGCACAGCAGAGACTCCACTTCCTGAGGATCCTCAGGAAAACCAACCTGCAGGAGAAGCTCATGATGTCCTTCTACCGCTGCTCCGTCGAGAGTGTGCTGGCATACTGTATAACCACATGGTATGCCAGCTGCTCAGAGAAGGACAGGAAGGCTCTTCAGAGGGTCATCAAGACAGCCCAGAAGATCATCGGCTGCTCACTGCCCTCTCTGGAGTACCTGTTCAGCCTACGCTGCCTCAGCAGAGCAGACAAAATAATAAAAGACCCATCCCACCCTGGCCACCATCTGTTTGATCTTCTGCCCTCTGGTCGACGTTTCAGGTCGATCAAATTTCGCACAAACAGACTCAAGAACAGTTTTTACCCCAGAGCCATACGTGAACTGAACACCGTCAAACACTGATACGCATTGTTACACTGACTTTCAGCACTAAGTTACACGTTTTAAACTGCACTACAATGTGATCCATATTCATTTCTGTAGTTATTTATTTTTTTATTTATCAACTACTCGCTTGTTTGTTACATTTTGTATTTGCATTTATTGTATATATGTTTTATTTCTCGTGCGTTATGCACTGTCAGGATTGCTATTTTAATTTTGTTGTACCTGTTGCAATGACAATAAAGGAATTCTATTCTTCTATTCTATTCTGCCACTACAAAATGAGTAAAACAAAGTGTACAAAGAGCTGGAATTAGATAAGCACAGAAATGTCAGTGCGTTGCAGGGTTGGTGGAGGTTCATGCAAGGAAATAGGTGGAAAACTTTGAGTGAGCTTGGGCTTTGTCTGATAGAGCATGTAGGTTGAGCCCAAACACACTAGAGTAACATTTCCTGGCTTTGACCTTATAAACATTTCAATCTTGTTTCCTCCTTTAGCCTTTCTTTGTATCTTAGTTATTGTTTCTATATATTTTTTAAATTCCAATGAAACGTATTCCACAAAACATTGTTTATTTGACTTTGCAAATGTTATCTGACGCACTCAGCATTTCTGTTGTACACAAATAGTCTGTCTAAACTTTAATTGGAAACAACTGACAATCTCTTTAAATATCACAAAACAGTGATTCAGCGCTGAATGCCACAGTATAACAGCGAGTACAAAAGTTATATATGAATATGGCCAAGTGGACTGAAATGTCAATTTCTGTGCTGTATAATTCTATGACTCTATAAACTTGTTTTTATCAAAGATAGACACACAGTGCTGGAGCAAATCAGCAGGTCGAACAGTATCTCTGGAGAACAGTCTGACCCGCTGAGTTGCTCCAGCACCTTGTGTCTATCTTCGGTATAAACCAGCATCTGCAGTTCCTTCCTACACACTTGTTTTGATCACCTTTGTTGCCCAGAGAAGAAATCTGCAGTTTTAAAATTCTCAAACTGGCCTCTAGTTTTTTTTTGGCCTATGCAATGATGTAGCTGTTGGTGCATGGAAACATAATCCTTAATTTCAACATTTCTGTAATTCTTGCACATCTATCATCTTTAATTCACATAATTACAAGGGATCTGAAGGATTGTTCACATATAAACCTTCATGCCAACTTTAGTAATTAGTTTCTTTTTCATGATACTCATCCAAAACTATGCACAAGCAGTGATTTGGATGTATTCTTCTCCATGAGCTTCTAAGCTTTAGAATCAACTTAAATGCAGAATTTAATACCGATACGCAAATAGATCAGATTAATTTGCTACACCACAGACATTTTGTTAGATCAAAATAAACACAAATTAAGTTAATTTCTAAGGATTATAACCACTTGCACATACTTTTCTCTGGAGAGATTTTCTGGCAGAAGATATGGAGCTTCTTTGCTTCTTACTTCAATCACCTTTCAGAGAAAATCAAGGTTATATAATATTAATGCTGGACAATTCAATACAGCTCATTCCAGGTCCCTGGATATCTGGTCCAATAATTTAACTCCCGTACACTTGAACCACATATAAACATGGAAACTCAATGCTTGTTTTGAGCTTTGGTCACTGACGTATCTGTCAAGATGGAGCAGTTACTTTTTAATGAAGCCACAATTTAAAGGAGTGCAAATAAATCAGGCATTTCCAGGGATGGAACAGATTACACTAATCAGGAGGGCCAGGGTCAAGGAGGAATTTGAAAGCACATGCGAGAACTTTAAAATCAAGCAGTATCTTAACTTGGGAAGTATGCAAGGCAAATAAACAGTAGTGTGAAGAGCAAATGGAATATGGTGTAAGAAAGGAGACAGAAAGGATTCTGATTATTCAAATTCACAGAGGATAAAATGAGAGAGAAAGCTGAGTGTGTGCTGGAAAAATACAGTTTAGACATTAGTAGGGAGGGGAATTTTCAGAACTAGATGAAAATAGATAGCCAGTATTGGCATTGATGTGGTTGGGAAGCTCAACTCAGGGATAAATCTGTGGCTTGGTCTGTGGAAAGGACCAAAGACAATGGTTTGGGTCTTTCCAATGATCAATTGATAAAATGTCACAGAACTTGGCTTAGCAGACATTCCATAGGAAGCAATGCTTTACTACCAAACAGTAGTTGTGCATGTGTAACAAACTTGTATGTTGGAAAAAGCCAACGTCCAGAGAAATTTCAGTTCAAGGTTTTCATTTCAAGAGGTATTGGGCAAAGCATACTTTCCTGCTTATCTTTACACAAGAAGACTTCATAAAACAGTGTTTTAAAAGCTCAACTGAGTATTTTCTGAGCTTGAAAGTTAGTGAACTAAAATATCTCCCTCTCTACAAATGCTACCTGAACTGCAGAATTGAGTTCCAATATTTAGTTTTAGAGATCGTGTGGAAATAGACTCTTCGGCCCACCGGGTACGCACTGAGCAATGATCACCCACACACTAGTTCTATGATACCCCTGTTTTGCTTCTTACACACTAGGGGCAATTTATGTAAGCTAAATTACATAACTTACAAACCTGCAAGTCTTTGGAATGTGGGAGGAAACTGGGGCACCCGGAGTAAACCCACACCGGAGAAGACCCACACAGTCACAGGGAGAACGTACAAACTCTATACTGACAGCACCCATCGTCAGGATCAAACCTGGGTCTCTGGCACTGTAAGACAGCAACTCTATCGCTGCATCACTGCGCTGCCTCTATTTGTGTTTACATTTCTACTCTGCTCCAAATCAGCACTTAAAACAACAATTGGGTCTTGGTTATAATTGCATCCAACGAACAGATTTAAAGAAACTCCCAACTCCATTCAAGTAGTTATCCTATTTGTGAGGAACTTAAAATTGTGGTTAGCCAGATTGAGAGAAGAAGGCATTTGAACCCTAGCTGCATTTTAACTTCTCCAAGTTGACTCCACCAGACAAGGAGCACGGCATTTTCACTGCCAATCCTACTGACATTACTCAACAACAAACAACCTGGTGGAGGAACTCAGCAGGCCAAGCACCATCTGTGGGGTGGGGGAATTGTTGATATTTTAGGTCAAAAGCCCATATCAGGACTGAGAGTGGAGATAGCAAGTATAAAGAGAGAGAGAGAGAGAGAGAGAGAGAGAGAGAGAGAGAGAGAGAGTGGTGAGACAGGACCCAGAGGCGATTGAGGCAAAGTGAACAATGGTGGAGCCAGCAGGTAGGAGGCATGGAGTTGTGAGTTAGAGGCAGGTGATGATAGATGGGAGGCAGACTAAACGGAAAAATAAGATCGATGGAGCCAGGTGCAGAGGGAGGAGGAGGAGGGGGTGAAGGTGAAGCACATGGACGGTGATAAGCAGAAACACAAAGGTCACCAATGCTGGAATCTGAAAAGAAAGTAAAGTAATAATGGGAAAGGCAGATGGAACCTCAAGGGAGGAGAGGGTAAATCCTCTGGGCAACACGTGTGTAAGTTAGTAAATGGAACGGGGGAGGCAAGAAACAAAAATTGATAATGTTGCTCCAGATTCCAGCATCTGCAGTCTCTTGTGCTTCTATATGCTCATAATTATCCACATGCCTATAACCTTCCATTACACCAACATCTACTTCAGAATTTGGCTACCTATTATCAACAAATGCATTATTCATTTTAAAATATTTTCATCCATTGTAGCTAATAGCTCATCTGAGCATTGCACAGTCTGCTGACATATCCAAGCATCCATTCTTTATACGACCCGAGAAAGTATTTCAAACAAAACTTACCTTATTTACATGCTGACAAAAAGCTGGCACTGCAATCATCTGACTCAGGAAGCTTAAGTACCCAGCCACAAGAGCATGAATAGCACAGCGGTTGTAAGTGGGCAAATTATCCTCATTGGACAGAGCCAAATCCTATTAAGATAATTAGAAAAAGAAAGTTAGAAATAAAAGCAATAATCAAGTGATTTTAAACGTGCTCCTGAAAGTTGTGATCTTTTCCAAACTAGAAACAATACGGCAAGCGGATATTTTACCCCTAACATGGGGCAATACATCACTGCATTTCAATCTGAAAAGAACAGCTTCAATGCCATATACAAATTATGGATGAAATTAAGTTATTTATGTATTGGAGCTTATGGAACTTTTGTTATAGGTATATTAGGGAAGGATACAAAGGACAAGACATTAGGAAAATTAATGAGGACATGGATTTTTCATTTCCAAACATCATTATCTAAGGCATCAGGTAATCATTATCTAAGTCACTCAACACATCTTTAAGTAGTATGGCCATGCAATAAAATTATCTTCTCAGACTTCAAAGCAACTATTTTTGGTTTGATGTCAAATGTTCTTTGTTCACCTACAATCATCTACAATGTGGCAAAATATCAATTAATTTTAAGCATATGCTACTTCCTATGTTCCAGGTGATCTCTTCTGCTAGTTGAAGAAACATTACATTGGTCATGACCAAAAAAACTACCATAGCTCAATCAAGCAAGTGGACTAAGGCAGAAGGGAAAGGACACAGGTGCTGAGTGGACATTTAGATCATGAACCTTTAGGGATTCTCTACTCCAAGGTACTATGGAGAATGAATCACTGAATACATTCAAAGCCAAATTGAAAAGGCTTTTGATCTTATTGAATGGTGAAAGTGGCTTAAGGAGATATTTGGCCATTCCTGGTCTTATTTCTCATGCTCTTGTTACTTTGTTCAGTTTATTATGGTCACGTGTACAAAGGTACCGTGAAAAGCCTTTTTATTGTGTGCTATCCAGTGAATGAGAAGGCTATTCATGATTACAATCAAGCTGTCTGTCCACAGTGTAGTCATTAGCTTTGTTACTATTTTTTATTTCAAAAGGTGTAAATGCATTAATAATAAACTTTAATAAAATTAAAAACTACAGAACAATAATATAGCCAATAAATGGTTCCATACAAATTTTTTTTAAACAAATATAACTAAACGTTATTCATTTCTAAAATATTTTCAAAAAAACTTAGTCGAATTATCAGTGTTTAAAATGCTAAACTAAAAGCTTACAATTAACAATTGATGTAGAATTTTAGACATTAAATCCCAGTCAATTCCTCAAAGTAGTTTTGATTGATTATTTGCATTAATACCATTAAAGGTTATTAACCATTAAAAAAATCACTTCGAGACAAAGCCATAAACTTAGACTGTGTACTGTACCTGAATAGCCAGGGCGAGACGAATTAAGTCTATGGTCACTTCGTCATTGGCCAGTTCAATTGTAACGAGTAAAAAAGCAATGAATAGGGATTCAAAGTTTTTCTGATCATTATCTTCTTCTTTACATCCCACATATATATGTCTGTACAACTGTTGTCCTTGCTGTAAAGAGGAATGAAATTAAATTATTGGTCACCATGATCGGAAAATTGTTAATGACTGTTTAATGGTAAATACATTTAATTGTGATAGCAAAACTTCCCAAAATCATTGCAGAGTAGTGGATTGGGCCTGAAGATTAATTATTCAAGTGACATTTTTTGGTAGTCAATAACTTCTTTAGAAGAAAATTAATGACTATAATCTGTTTCTGTTAAATCAATTTTCTTTTGCACTAACTCTTGCTTGACTGCCAGGATCACAGCCGGACATGACACAACCATCCTTGTTTTTCAAATCTCAAACTAATTATTTCACAATTCTGTCAAATTTCCTGCATGCCACCTCTTCCTCATATATTTGTCATTATATAAAAGGACAATATGTTGATCTTAAAAAAAAGGAAAGTGTTTGGAGTAACTTAACGTATCAGGCAGTATCTCTGGAGAACATGAGATCCAGAGATGTTACCTGACCCACTGAGTTACTACTGTATTTTGTCTCTTTTTTGAAAACCAGCACTTGCAGTTTCTTGGTTCTATAATATGTTGGTAATATAATATGTTGGTTAAGAGTTAACTATTTGCTCCTTTAGAAAAGAGTATAAGAAAATAACTGCAGATGCTGGTACAAATCGATTTATTCACAAAATGCTGGAGTAACTCAGCAGGTCAGGCAGCATCTCGGGAGAGAAGGAATGGGTGACGTTTCGGGTCGAGACCCTTCCTCAGTCTCGACCCGAAACGTCACCCATTCCTTCTCTCCCGAGATGCTGCCTGACCTGCTGAGTTACTCCAGCATTTTGTGAATGCTCCTTTAGAAATCTTTGCCTTTAATGATGCAGCATATTTCAACCTATTAAATGGGGATATAATGAAAGCTCCCCACAATTTGAGAATACTTAAATCAAGGTCAATGGTAATTATGGACATGACCATTTTCTTTTAGATCCTGAAAAATCTAATAATTGAGCCATTACCAACTGCATTACTAAAACCATAAGCAATCTAAATGTTTTGAACAAAGTTTTATTTAATTGTCTCTGTTAGGTGGCTGAAAATAATAAAACCTTAAGGACCTTAACCTTAAATTGAAAGTCAATTTTGTATCAGGAATTATGCAATGGACACATCCATGCTGTATCAAAGGATACAGATCAGCCACAGAAGCGGGTGGAGAAATGCCAGATGGAGTTTAATCCGAACAAGTGTGAGGTATTGCACTTTGCAAGGTTGAATGCAAGAGGGAAATATACACTGAATGGTATGACCTTTAACAACACTGATGTGCAGAGAGATCGTGGGGTCCAAGTCCTTAACTCCCTGAAAGTGGCAACACAAATAAATAGAGCGGCAAAGGTAGCATATTGTATGCTTACGTTCAATGGTTGGGGCACTGAGTGTAAGAGTCAGGGAAGTCATGGTGCAGCTTTATAGGACTTTGGTCATGTTGTATTTGGAGTACTGTCTGCAGTTCTGGCCCTCCTATTACAAGGAGGACGAGGAGGTTTTTGGAAGAGTGCAGAGGAGGTTTACCTAAATGATGCCTGGATTAGGGGATGTTAGCTGCAGGGAGAGGTTGGACAGACTTGATTTGTTTTCTCTGGAACACCAGCAGTTGAGGGGAGACTTGAAAGAATTATATAAAATTATGAGGCATAGATAGGGTAGACAGTCAGAAGCTTTTCCCCAGGATGGAAGTATCAACTGCTGGAGGACATAGCTTTAAGGTGCAAGGGGCAAAGTTTAAAGGAGATGTGCAGGGCAAGTTATTTTTGTTCTTACACATGGGGTTAGGGGAAGAAATAAGAGAAGGGGAAAACCCATGAACAGAATAGTATCTCACCAGTAGAATTAAAAAATTGGAGGAGTCTCATGTGGAATATAATCAATAGCATAGATCAACTGGCAATGAGAGTTGCTTCAGTGCGTTGAACACGATGCAATGTGACCACTTACTGTTTCTATTCAATGCCCAAAATTTGTCAGCCTCCTGTATGGAGGTAAACATAGGGCCAGGAACCATAGCACAATCAACACAAACAGGGGGAAAAAAAGAAAAATAAACAGATAAGAGAATATGACATTTTTGATAAAAAGGAAATAATGAGCAATTTTCAGGATTTTTAGAGAATGTTTAAATAATTTAGAACTCCAGCCTGATACATTGTCTTCTTATAATCCTGTGCTTTGAAGAACTACAAGAATCCACCAGCATGTTAGCTCACAAGCCTAACTAATGCCTGTGACATTTTTCAACATTTTCAATTAGCTATTCATTACAAGCCAAATGAAACAATTATGTCAATTACTTTTTTCATGAAACTTATGTCTTGCTTCGAGCTCTTGTCTCTTTTTATCTTCAGCGCTGAAACATCAGGGATGATTCTGATTAGAAAAGAACGGAATTATTAGTGAATAATTTTGTAGGATGTCACTACTGGTAAAAGTGATGGTTCACTAATAATATATTCAGTCTGAAACCTTCAATCCTGAAACAATTTTCATATCATTTTACCATCTCAATTATAGTTGTATTTGACCAATGACTCTTAAGTGACCACCTGGTATAACTGGCATTCATCATCAATACCTGTAAGAACGCAGCCTTTATATGAAATGAAAATGAGTTATGAATAATTACTGCACAAAATCATTAAAAATAAATGGAAGTAGTCTTTAAAGGCATACATCCCAAATTACTTTTCAGCTACACAATATTGAGTACGTGTATCAGTGCTTCATTGAAATACTACAATTTAACAATATACAAGTATACTACAAGATTAGGTTCCTAGATTATTTACAACACTAGCTCAAATAATCTTATTACACTAAGATAGACACAAATGCTGGAGTAACTCAGCGGGACAGGCAGCATGCCTGGAGAATGAATGGGTGACGTTTCGGGTCGAGACCCTTCTTCAGACTACACATCTTATTATACTACATATTCTGACAAATAGCCGACGATGTTTATATGGCTGTGACCAAGCAACACTGCAGTTTTCAGAACAAGTCTCATTTCATGTGCAATGTTACATTTGAGTCTTATAATTTTAAGATCATAAACAACTGCAGACTTTCATTTTTATTCATACAAGAATATTTTATAGCATTCCAGAAAGGTTAAAGACAAATGGATAAAGTAATTCAAGATTATTTTCCATGATTGTATGCTCTCATAAGGGGATATCTTCAAAATATTCCTATCTCCATAAAATTCAAATCAAACTATATCCATAGTTCTACTGTACTTAGGCAAACAATAAACATGGTCCCATTTAAGGGATCTTCACTGAGAGATAATGTACATTACAATATTTTCTCATTCATATGTATGAAATGATTTGTGATAAGCATTTGTGATAATATTAGAATAAAAATAATTTTACCTCATTCCTTTGAATTTTGCTTTGTTCTCATGACGATCAACAAGGTTGTGTAGTATATGCAGGACAAGCAATCTTAGTTCACTGTCCTCCATTAAAGAGACTGATAATATTGGTTCTAAAAATGGAGAAGGAAGTGCAGCTGCTATACTTTTGGCCTTGTATCCTGAAGTTACCTACATCAATTAAAAAGTTGAAAAAATGAACTACCTCTGGCTGAATTTATAAACAAGTTAAATTTTTTGCTTTATTTGTTTGATAGCCTCATTTCAACTGTGCTTAATCTCCACTAAACTATATGCTTTCTGTACCGGTGTTCTGTTCTGACGAGCACTTTCGGTGAAGCAAGATCCTCGGTACAAAATTGCAGCAGATTTCCACGAGGAAAGAGCTTCTATTGTGAATTTTATTTTGCCAAAGAGTACTTTCAACCCCTTTTCACTCGTGTTATGTATAGGTAATCCACACTCCTGTAGGTTGTTTTGGAGATTTTATTAAATATTTGGACCTTTCAATTGTCATAATTTTCATCAGCTGACCCCCCCCATATAATTCATTTTTTATTCATTTATCATTTTCATAGGAAATGTACAAAATCTCTCTCCAAAGTCACCCCTCTAATAAGCCCACTGATGCAAGTTCATTCCTTGTAAATTATGGTATAGCAACAAGGTAGAAGGCTGCCAATGTAATTTCTCAAACTACATATTAATAGAAAAAACAAACACAGACTGGATGATTGCTTCGTAGAACATCTCTAGTCAGGCACCAAGCATGTCCCATTCCTTCTCTCCAGAGATGCTGCCTGTCCCGCTGAGTTACTCCAGCATTTTGTGTCACCCAAGCATGATCCCAAGCTAAACACAAAATGCTGGGGTAACTCAGTGGTAGAGGGAGTATCTCTGGAGAGAAGGAATGGGTGACGTTTCGGATCAGGATCCCAAGCTTCTCGTCTCAGTCCATTCCATTCACTCCCTTTCTAACCTCTGTCTTTGGCCTCTTGCATGGCTCCAACAATGTTAACAAAAGGAACACCAACTGATTTTTCATCTGAGCATGTCATGGTTATCAGAAATCAATTGAATTTCACAATTTCTGGTAGTCTTTTTTTTCTCCCCCTTTTGTCACAGATTTGTGCGTACTCTCCTGTCTCAATTTTTGTGTCGACTGATTTTATTTTAAAGTAATCATGACCTTGATAATCCGAGTTTAACCCTCCCTTAGACATGCCATTGTTCTCCCCACCCCTTCCCTTCTTAAAACATTGCACACTTCATCAGCACTGAAAAGCCGAACAGAGTCTGAATATTCATCTGGAGATTGTTTGGATTACTTGATAGAATTATTTCCTCAATAATTTAAATTCAAGTCAAGTAATCTCCTAGAGAGTAATTTTTTGATATATAATTGAGATTTCTGGATTCAATCTCACCATTAGTAGTGATCTCAGTAGCTTGACCTGGATGGCTCTTGTTCCACGTTCCCTATAAATAATTCAAAATCAGTCTAAGTTTCTTGGGATTGGAAAATGCAATGTTACGGCATCTAAGCATCGATGTACTGCTTCTAATTCAATCGCGATCAAACAACATTTTAAACCGTAAATTAAATTGCAAAATTAGCTTGTTATGTTGAGGGTATTTATTTCCATTTAATAAACACAGCTACCAAACATAAATATTCCACTTAGAGTCACCGCACAGTCCATTGTCCTTCAATAGCAGTCAATTGTCAAAGAATGAAAGAAAATGCAGATGACAAAATCTGAAATGCAAACAGGTAATACTGGGAATATTCAGCAGGTCAGGCAGTAGCTATGGAAAGGGCAACAGGTTTAACGTTATTTGAGGTCAAAGATTCCTCATCCGCGCTCTATCTCTCACCCAAACCTAGAAACTAAACTAAACTAAACTGGGGGAGAAAAAAAATCAAAGAATGTGCTTCATATTGGTAACAATATCATTAGACAAGGTCCTACAGGAGTTGGGAAAAACAGAATTAAAAAGCAGGGTTTCAAAAGTTGGTCGCCTCTAGATATTTCACCGTGTTTTACGCCAGCTAGAACGGAAATTGGAGAACAGCACAGATAAACATGCAGCTGCATAAATAGCAGAGCAGGGAGAGCTCGATTGCTGCGGAATGGCAACTAAAGTTGTGGGTAAGATGGGAACCACATTGTCCAAAGAGATTGGACCTCGGAGGTGCGACCAAAGTCCTTGCAGGAAGTTTCACCAGAGCAGTGGATGGAGGTTTAAATCAGGCAGATACAAGACACAGGAAGTTTAGTTTGGTTTAGAGATACAGCATGGAAACAGGCCCTTCGGCCCACCGAGCAGTAAATATGCTGAACTAGAGCAGTAGCTCTACTGCTATGCCACAGTGCCGCCCAATATATTGACATAACGAAAAATACTTTACAAAAAAATGAGAGGGTGGGTAAAATAAATTGTATCAAAACAATAAACAGATGTTTTGACAGAGGACTAAAAAATATTTTACTTTGTGGCAATGATCCATATTGGCTATGATAGAATGGATGCCCAATTCCTTCAGTGCATTTCTTATCACAATGAATTTTGTTAATAGTAGTACATTTGACTGTGGAGGTGAATTGGTCAAGTCAAAACTGATTAAATATGAACAGATTGATTAGTACGGGTATTGGGGGTTATGGGGAGAGGGCAGAAAAATGGGGTGAGGAGGGAGAGATAGATCAGCCATGACTGAATGGCAGAGTTGACCTGATGGGCCAAATGGCCTAATTCTGCTCCTATCACTTATAAATTTCAATAGCTGATCCAAGATTGAGAATTTATTAGGGAAAAGGTACAAATTTAAATTCCACACTAACTTTCTACTTTACAGCAATCAACACTCACCCAGAGTGGCTCATTTCTAGAGCTCCAGCATCAGAAGTGGGTACCTTTCCCATAATGAACATAATTATTTCTGATCTTTGATAATCTGGAAGATTGCTCCCAAAAGAGCCTAAAAAAGATAAACACCAATTCAGCCATTGTGTTAAATTTTGAAAATAATTAATGCATAATGACTAATTCAGTTATAAAGCTTTGCATTCCAAGATCCTCAGACAATCAAACCAGCAACAGAAATGGAAGATTAAAAAAGACGTACCATTTTCTATATTTATATTACACCTGCAAAGTCTTTAAATTGTTCCTATCATTTTGCAGACAGATCATTTGGGTTTGGAGAGTTCCAAAACAGGAAAACAAGAAAATATTGCTTATTTATGCATAAATGCCACTGGAACAGCAAGATGTGCCATCCATCATTGACATTAAGAAGCTGTTGTCAGATGTGGTCCTCCACCATTATTTACTGTTGGCTTCTTGGAATTGTTTCTTGAGCTCATGCTCTTCATGAGATTCCAGCATTGGCACATGCCATTTCAATTTTACGTTCTATTTAGATAAAATGACTGTTAATTGCTGCAAGTCAAATTATTTAGTACTGAAAATTAGTTTAAAATTGTGGAGCCAATTTTTTTCCAGATGTTGTCATTGAAATTTACAGATTCCGAATGGCCTCCTCCTGTACCTATTGTCTATTGTCTATAGCACACACACCCTTTCATTTTCACCTCGCTCTCCCAGTTCAATCTTCCCTTTCCGTACATGATTTGTCACTAAATTCATCATTCCAAAACACACTTCTTTTTTCAGTCTCTGTTCTGCAAACTTCAAAAAGCTTCACACCAGCAGGCTGCTGCTTGCCGTGTTCTCTCAGATGTCACACGTCTCATTTTCTCTTGCTGTATGGTTTCCAATCTGTGGTTCCAGAAACTTGCAGGGGAGAATACTGACAACTACATGTGTCGGGATGATTAAAGATTTTTAAAACATTTAATTACAAGAAATAGGTATAGCTGGCAAGGCCAGAATTCATTGCCCATTCCTAACTGTCTTTGAAGTCTGCGGTTAGCTGCCTTCATCTGCAGCTTCCTTCAGCATCAAAGCAATTGCAATTAAAACAAAACTCATTCTTAATGAAGCACGAGGATCTGCATATGTTGGAATCTTGACCAAAACACAAGGCGCTGGAATAACTCAGCAGGTCAGGCAGCATCTTTGGAGGGAATAGACAGGCGATGTCTTGTGTCGGGACCTATCTTCAGGCTCATTCTTAATGCGCTTTCTTACAGCTGTCGTGCAGTGCCAATGAATAGAGTCACAGATCTTTGTCTTGTCCAAGATGAAGTACATTGAGTGAGCAGATTCATTCCTTTGTATAAGTGCTGGATAACTATGAAAATGCGGGGCTTCTGCATTCTAATGCAGGATACCAGATTGCTGACATTTAACCATCTAAGTGCCAGCACTTCACAGCATTTGCCAGCCCTAAGTTATGCTTGATTTGAAAACTGAAATTAAACAGATCACTAAAACTGTTGAAATAAAAATGGCACAGGAGTTGTAAAAATTCACCAAAAGAAAATACGAAATATTTTCCATTCCAATTTACACCATTAACATGCATGGAGAATTAATGTCATCCGAAATGATATACACAATTTCACACTACTAAAGAACTGTACTCACCAATGGTCTGTATAATTGCATCCTGAACTACTTTCTCATCATTGTTTGTTGATAAGGCATCAGAAGACGCAAGCTGGTTAGACAACTCAAAATCAACACTGAGGCGCAAGTGTTTCAACAATGTGTTAAATACTTCTAAAACAGTTGGACCTAGGTTGAAAAAAAAATTCAGGGTTGGTACTCACTTAAATTTTAATTTGTGATCTTTTGAAAAAAAACAAAGGAGAAAGAGACTACAAAAAAAGGTAACTCAAGCAATCATACCCCAATAAACAAGCACAGTCTGGATTAGCCAGACAGCAATTACATATTTAGCTTCATAAACATGTTAAGGGGCGGCACAGTGGCACAACTGGCAGAGCTGCTGTCTCACAGCATCAGAGACCTAGGTTCAATCCTGACCTTTGGTGTTGTGTGTGTAAAATATGCACGTTCTCCCTGTGACTGCATGGGTTTCCTCTGGGTGTTCCAGTTTCTTTGCGCATCGCAAAAACATGCTGGTTTGGAAGTTGATTGACTTCTGTAAAATTGCCCTTAGTGGGTAGGGAGTGGATGTGAAAGTGGGATAACGTAGAACCAGTGAGAATGGGTTATCGATGGTTGGCATGGTCTTGGGTAGGCCGAAGGGCCTGTTTCCATGCTGCATCTCTGAACTAAAACTAAATATTAAAAGTTGCAATAGTAGATTTTAGTAAGAATAATCAATAAAAGGAAACAGAACTGACAAATTCAGTCTGAAGAAGGGTCCCGGCCTGAAATGGCATCCATTTTTTCTCTCCAGAAATGCTGCCTGTCCTGCTGAGTTACTCCAGCATTTTGTGTCTATCTGACAAACTCTAAAGTGGCCTTTAAAAATATTTATACTTTTGCGAGAAGATGGAGTGGGGGATGAGGGAGGGGAAGTAAGATGGAAGCAAAGGGTACTGGATCATACTATTTATCTTAAGTTTAAATATTCTTGTTGTCTTAAAGTATACATGAGCGTGTCAGTGGTCTTTTAGGTTCCAGTTTTTTAATCATTTCAATTATTTTAAACTAGTTTTTGACTGTTTCTACATTGCCCCAGGTTCACCAGGACATGAGGGGTAGCCTCCCTGCAGAAAGCTGCATCAGACCCGAGCAGGAAGAAACTATAACCCAGGACACAGACATACTGGCAATCTTTAACAACACAAGATTTGCCCCAAACCGAGCTAGTCGGTTCACTTTATAACTCTCAAATTATATATTTAGCTTTCTTAGATTAAAAACTCATAGAGAGATACAGACCAAATGCACGCAAATGGGATTAGAATAAGTAGGCAACGTGGTCAGCATGGGCAAGGTAGGCCAAACGATCTGTTTCTACATTGTACGAATCCACTGTTCTATGCAAAACTGAATTTTAGAAGAAACTAGACCAAGTGGACCCGTTGGGCCCAAATCTCTCCAGCGGTCCTCTCCTGGGGCAAACCTCCCCCAACTGACGATCCTGTGGGCCCGGGAACCCTCTCCAACTGACATAGCCCGTTGCCGGACGGGAAATGTCTCCTGGGGCCGTGGGCGGGCGAGGGGGGACAGGGAAGGGGAGAGGGTGCGACTCACCTCAGCCCTGTGCCGCCAGCACTTTAGCCAGAGCGAGCCATGGACCCAAAGCCTCTCCTACATTGGTCTAGCACCGTCCCCCCCACTCCATCTCCCCTCCCCCACCACTCCCCCCATCCCCATTCCACCCCATTCCCACCTACCCCCTACTCCCCTCCCCCCCCACTCCCTTTATTAAGCCATAACCCCCACCGTTACATCTGCAGTGAACATTCAAACAATCAGCATTGTTAAGTATCTTAGCATTTACTCTTTCGTCCACTGTTCACCCTACTTACCAACAGAACCTTTGGCTGCAATAGTAATGGTCTCTAAAAGGACCTGTACAATGCCAGCTCGAACTCTCGGGGAATCCTTGTTGTGAGTGTCCAGGTGTCGAAGAATTTGCTGAATCACATGATGAGAATGTTGAGCCTGTAACATTAGATATATATTGTAACAAGCAGACCTAAAGCATATACAATTGAGACACTACAAAATATTTTCATACCAGTAAGGAATGGAGTTTCAAAATGAAAATACGCTGAACAATTTAAATTTGCTGAAACGCGTAATTTAACCTTTCAACCATCAAGTATTAACACGTAATACTTGATCTCACTGTAGATCTTGAATTAGATAAAATGTTACTTTATTTTGCATAAGGTCATAAGCGATAGGAGCAGAATTAGGCCATTCGGCCCATCAAGTCTACTCCACCATTCAATCATGGCTAATCTATCTCTCCCTCCTAACCCCTTTCTCCTGCCTTCTCCCCATAACACTACTGCTGCACTACAAATGGATCAACATAAAACAAACCTATGGGTTTAAAACAAAACACAAAATGCTGGAAACCTTCAGCAGATCTGGCAGCATTTGTGGATTTTTTCCGATCGATGACCCTTCACCAGAACCGATAGAAAGTTAAAAAGGGTATTTCAAGTTGCAGAGGATGGGAAGGAATAAATAACATAAAGGGAATACCTTAGGATTGTTGTGGAGACTAACAGTAAACAAGAACATTTCTTGATGGGTAAATGTGAACAGTTAGAGCGAATCCTTACAAAGTATAAAAGCAATGGAATCAATAGCTTGGGTGAGAACATAGGGTAAAAAATTGTAAAATACCAGATAGTTTAGTCTGTACTAAATAGGAAACTGAGCATATATCACAAATGGACTGGCCAGTTCTGATAGAGAAAGAGTGTTATGAAGTTGTAGAACTCAACCTCAAGTCAGGAAGGCTACACTATGCCTAAATGGAAGGTGAAATGCTGTCCCTCAAACTTGTATGGGGTTCTTTATATTGGGTTTTGTGATAACGTTGCAGGAGGCCACATTCAGGTCAGAGAAGAAACAAATGACGATTTACATTAATTGTATTTTTACACTGTAACTGCCACATTTTATTGCCTTTTCGATGTTTTGTTCAGACTAACTTTTTCCATTAACCCACCACTAGGTGACCATGCTCACAGTTTAACCCTGTGGCATCTCTTACCTGACACTAGAGATATTACTTTTGTCTGAAACATTCCTCAGCCTCCCTTTCTACAAATTAAAATCAACTTTATCTTTCCCAATTCTGATGAAGGATCTTCAAGCTGAATTGATACCAGTTTCTTTTTCTACAGACACTACCAGACCTGCTAAACATTTCCAGAAGTTTGTATTTTAAAAATCTCAGCAACGCTGCAAATATTCAATTGTTTAATTCCATGGCTTCAAATGTGCAGAATATTGACACCAGACTCAACAATACTTTTCAAAATGTTATTTTCATCTATAGTGCACTTAAGTAGCTGCAGAAAAAGTAACAAAATGATTTTAAAAATAAATAGAACTGCACATTTTTCCCATTTGTAAAATATTGTACACATACCTGTATGGAATACATTGTAATTTTAAAGCAGGAAACAGCAAATGCATTTGGGTCCCAGAGTTGATGGTTGTCTAAATGCCTATAAATGCCACAAAATAAAATTAAAAAATACATTCCAGAAACTAATAATCATACTAGGTTTATAATGGGTCCAGTCAAAACAGAGAAAATAAGTACACACTCTGACAAATGAGAGGTGTTGGACTTTGGTTTATCAAACCAGAACAGGATTTATACAATAAATGGAAAAGCCTGAAAAGAGACTGGGTCCAGTATGACAACTTGGTTGATATGGACAAGGTTGACGGAAGGCTCTGCTTCCAAGCTGTACAGCTCTAAGACTCCACAACTCTGTACTCAAAAGCTAAATTACAGTTTGGATGGCGATTTATCACAAAATTGGCACAGTTACATTGCATTAATTACTATCCCAGTAGGAAATGCTTTAAAAGTACTACCAATGTCAAAATCATAAATTTAACTCAATAATCCACTTTTGTTACTGCTTCATACATTATTTAGAATTAATATTATTTTCGAAATTCAAGCAGCAAAACAATTTTGTCACTCAAAGTGACTTATTTTACCGGCAGTGAATGTAGTATGTTCTTATTTTGTCCTCTTACTAGTTCCAGTAAGCTATAAGCATGTGTGCAACCTTACAACTAGTTGACATCCTCAGCTCACGATTCAATTATTTATTTGTCCATTGAACTGCAATGGTTGCCATTTATATCTACACTGCAGTGGACTTTAAGTCATTAACCATTTACATTAGATTCCCAAAAATTTGGCTTCTAGTTCCTTTTTCCTTGTTTTGGTAAAAGCAGAGTGGGGAGGACAAAATAAGAACATACTTTTCTGTGAAATGCATCTCTCACTATGTGAACTCTGCCCTTGGGAACCAATGGTCAAATTTTCCACACAACCTTTGTGGGGAACAGTCACATAATCAAATGAGGACAAGACAAAAGTAGAACACTTGGTAAGGATGAAGATAGGTTTGCATACTCTATTACAGCTTTAAGACTCCCAATGCATTCCCTTTCGATTTATTCCTTGTTTATCTGCATGTAATCCATTCTCAGTTGCCCAACTCACTTCCTCTCCCATTTTTTTTCTGCCACTCAATAACAAATTTAAAAAAAAAAAATTGCAGTGATTAATTAACTTAATCAGTACATCTTTGGGACCCGAGAGACAGCAGGAGCACCTGGGGAAAACCCACATCATCACAAGAAGAATCTGCAAACTATATAAAGGACAGACCCCAGGTCAAGATTAAACCTGGGCCACTGGGTTGTGAAGCAGCAGTGATAATGCTGTGCCACTCAAATATGAGGTGTACAAATGCAAAAAGGTACTAAGTGTTGGAGTATCCTCGTGGATTTTTCTGCTATTCCTCTAATATAAAGCCAAAGATTCCAGTGCCTTTCCTGCAGGTGAAAAGATTTGTTGACATTTCAGCTTGAAATTCCACACCCGCAAAGAATGGAGTCGGAAGATAGCAAGTATAAAGAGGAGGGAAGGAATGACAAGATAGGGACCAGGAGCTGATGGGTGGACCAAGGAAGGAGGGAGAATCACAGGCTGATGAAGGCAAGGGAGGGGTCGAGTTGGGAGAGTGGATGACAGGTGGAAGCAGGCATAAAATGTAGATGGAGCCAGGCGGATGGAGGGGAGGGTGAAAGCAGGGCCAGCTAGGAAGGTGATACTTGAGAGCACAAAGGCTAGCAGTGTTGGAAAATGATAAGGAAGACGAAAACCGTGAGGGCAGATGGAACCATATTAGACGAGGGAAATGGGGGAATGTGGTGGATAAAATAATGGGGAGGGAGAACAAAATGGGTGTTTAGTGGGGACTGGAGAATATGGGTAAGGGAACAAACATAGGAAAATTGAAAAAGGGAAAAAACCAGAAGGCAAAGATTACTTGAAATTGAAAAATTCAATGTTCATATCATAGACAATGCATGTGGAATGCGCGGCTGTTCTTGTAGCTTGTGATGGGCCTCACCCTGGTAGTGGAGAAAGCCAAACACAAAGGATATTTTGGGAACAGGAAGGGGAGTTGAAACGGTATACAACCGAAAACTTGGAATGGGAATTGAGGAAAGAATGCAGGGGCAAATTGGTCACCTAGTCTGCGTCTCGTCTTGCTGACGTCGACAAGGCCACTTTGAGAGCAATTAATGCAGTAGACAAGTTTGGAGGGGGTGCAAATGAATATTTGCGTCACCTGGAATAGCTACCCAGACTACAATTGCTCTGGGTTTGTTGATGAAGTGGGGATTGGTCCAAAGTGATTGGAGTGCTGCACCTGTGCCGAAGCAAGGTTGGAGTGGCTGAAGGGTGTGGAAAGGTGATAATTGTTCTAACAAGTCTAAAATGCCTTTTAAAAGTAATCACCGTTCATACAGTGTATCCATGGCAGTTGAAATGATAAGGTCAAACAAATTAAGGTGGTACGAAAACGATGGTCAGCAGTTGAGACAGCAAAACATGTCCAATAGGAGATGTCTCACTATTGTCTGACTTGGATTCAAAGAAAGTGGTGTAAAAATACAGAGATTAGTTAAAAGAAAATGAGCTGTGGCATGCTTAAATTTGAGGGTTTTGCTCAGTGCCAACACTATTCACTCAGTTCTAGCTAACTGACTCCGGTTAATCTTTCACATGGGGCAGTGGGCTTCGCAAGGTTTTGTTTCGAACATTCTCTGAAGTAACACCAGGAGAAAATCCAGAGCGATCTCAGCATAAACTGAGAAATAAGAATTTCTGCCCTGTTGTTTCACAATACATGTAACTCAATGTGCAGGAAGGAACTGCAGTCTAAAGAAAGGTCTTGACCCAAAACATCACCCATTCCTTCTCTCCAGAGATGCGGCCTGGCCTGTTTGAGTTACTCCAGCATTTTGTGTCTATTTCGCATTTAATTCAATGTTATGCAAAGAGCTACAGAGCGATCTTTAAAGATCAATCACTTCCACATCTTACAGTTTGTCTAAAGTAAAATATTCAGAAATATTACAAAGTATCTTATTTTAATAACTGATTTTGAAAGTATGTCATCATCAATTAAATGTGTAAGAATTAAGTCATTTTACAATTCAAGCACACCAATATGGACTGAATGATAAAAAACATTTCCACAAATTAACCAAGAGAAAATGGATCTGCTTTGATTTATGTATATTGTAGTGTTATACTTTCATTACAGGCAATGCAACTTTTAAATAAGGAAATTAGCATTTCACAGCAGTTACTGGCTATACAACAACTCTTTCATCTGCTACTTCTTTGACGTGAACAAAGATCGAGCAGATTAAAGCGCCAGTTCTCGTCACCTAGTTAAAGGTTTGAGCAAGCTGTGGGACAAGTAAAATGTCATTTGTCTGCTTATTGTTCCCTTTTAATTGGCTTCTACTTTCAAACCAGCTAAAGAAATTCTGATCCTTTCATAGTTGGAGAAAGATTCAATAAACAACCCAGAGAAAGAGAAAACATCTTACCAGCTAGATAAATGAACTACATTCATTAAAAAAATCACTTCAGATATGCAGAGCAGACACAGGTCCTTCTGCCTACCCAGCGATCACCCAATACACTAACAATATCCAACACACTAGGGACAATATTACACTTTATACCAAAGCCAATTAACCTACAAACCTGTACGTCTTTGGAGAGTGGGAAGAAACGACAGCACCTGGAGGAAACCCACGTCACAAGGAGAACGGACAAATTCCATACAGACAATAGTACCCATAAGTCAGGATCGAACCCGCCTCTCTGATGCTGCAAGGCAGCAACTCTACCGCAGCACCACGATGCTGCCCTAAAACATATGTACAGCACAGATACAGTGCATTCAGAAAGTATTCAGACCCCTTCACTTTTTCCACATTTTGTTACGTTACAGCCTTATTTAAAAATGGATTAAATTCATTTTTTTCCATCATCAATCTACACACAATACCCCAGAATGAAGAATGCGAAAACAGATGTTTAGAAATTTTTGTAAAGTAATTAAAAAGAAATAACTGAAATATCACATTTATATAAGTATTCAGACCCTTTGCTATGACACTCAAAATTGAGCTTAGGTTCATCCTGTTTCCATTGATTATCCTTGAGATGTTTCTACAACTTAAGTGGAGTCCACCAATGGTAAATTAAATTGATTGGACATGATTTGGAAAGGCACACACCTGTCTATATAAGGCCCCTACAATTGACCGTGTATGTCAGAGCAAAAACAAAGGGATGAAGACGAAGGAATTGTCTGTAGACCTCCGAGATAGGATTGTGTCGAGACACAGATCTGGGGAAGGGTATAAAACAATTTCTGCAGCATTGCAGGTCCAGAAGAGCACAGTGGCCTCCGTCATTCTTAAATGGAAGAACTTTGGAACCACCGGGACTCTTCATAGAGCTGGCCGCCCGGCCAAACTGACAAATTGGGGGAGAAGGGCCTTGGTCGGGGAGGTGACCAAGAACCCAATGGTCACTCTGACGGAGCTCCAGAATTCATCTGTGCAAATGGGAGAACCTTCCAGAAGGACAACTATATCTGCAGAACTCCACTCAGAACAATCAGGCCTTTATGGTAGAGTGGCCAGACAGAAGCCACTCCTCAGTAAAAGACACATGACAGCCCACTTGGAGTTTGCCAAAAGGCACCTAAAAGACTCTCAGACCATGAGAAACAACATTCTCTGGTCTGATGAAACCAAGAATGAACTCTTTGGCCTGAATGCCAAGCTGCTTATCACCTGGCCAATACTATACCTACAGTGAAGCATGGTGGTGGCAGCATCATGCTGTGGGGATGTTTTTCAGCGGCAGAAACTGGGAGACTAGTCAGGATTGAGGGAAAGATGAACGGAGCAAAGTACAGAGAGATCCTTGATGAAAACCTGCTCCAGAGCGTTCTGGACCTCAGACTGGAGCGGAGGTTCACCTTCCAATAGGACAACGACCCTAAGCACACAGCCAAGACAACGCAGGAGTGGCTTTGTGACAAGTCTGTGAATGTCCTTGAGTGGCCCAGCCAGAGCCCAGACTTGAACCCGATCGAACATCTCTGGAGGGACCTGAAAATACTGTGCATCAACGCTCCCCATCCAACCTGACAGCTTGAGAGGATCTGCAGAGAAGAATGGGAGAAATTACCCAAATACAGGTGTGCCAAGCTTGTAGCGTCATACCCAAGAAGACTTGAGGCTGTAATCGCTGCCAAAGGTGCCTCAACAAAGCACTGAGTAAAGGGTCTGAATACTTATGTAAATGTGATATTTCAGTTCTTTCTTTTTAATTACTTTGAAAAAATTTCTAAACACCTGTTTTCGCTTTTTTATTATGGGGTAGTATATGTAGATTGATGATAAAAAAATGAATTTAATTCATTTAAAAATAAGGCTGTAACGTAACAAAATCTGGAAAAAGTGGAGGGGTCTGAATACTTTCTGAATGCACTGTACAGATCCCTTAGCCCACTACATCTATACTGACCATCACGACTACTTATACATCTTACACGCTTGTATCAATTCCATATCCTTCTAAGCCTTGGTCATTCAGGTGCCTTCCAAATGCTTCTTAAATGTTCCTGCTTCCACTACCTCCTCAGTAGCTCAAGATACTAAGTAGTCAGTGAAAACATTTAACTCTCAGATTCACTTTAAATCTCCTCACTTTTAGCATAATCCTATGCCCCCTCTAGTTTCAGATATTCTTACCAAACAGACTATTCAGTGCCCTCCATAATGTTTGGAACAAAGACCCATCATTTATTTTTGCCCCATTACTCCACAATTTGAGACTTGTAATTTTAAAAAAATCACATGTGGTTAAAGTGCACATTGTCAGATTTTATTAAAGGCCATTTTTATACATTTTGATTTCACCATGTAGAAATTACATCAGTGTTTATACATAGTCCCCCCATTTCAGGGCACCATAATGTTTGGGACACACGGCTTCACAGGTGTTTGTAATTGTGCAGGTGTGTTTAATTGCCTCCATAATGCAGGTATAAGAGAGCTCTCAGCACCTAGTCTTTCCTCCAGTCTTTCCATCACATTTGAAAACTTTCATTGCAGTTTATCAACATAAGGACCAAAGTTGTGCCAATGAAAGTCAAAGAAGCCATTATGAGACTGAGAAACAAGAATAAAACTGTTAGAGACATCAGCCAAACCTTAGGCTTACCAAAATCAACTGTTTGGAACATCATTAAGAAGAAAGAGAGCACTGGTGAGCTTACTAATCACAAAGGGACTGGCAGGCCAAGGAAGACCTCCACAGCTGACGACAAAATATTTCTCTCTATAATAAAGAAAAATCCCCAAACACCTGTCTGACAGATCAGAAACACTCTTCAGGAGTCAGGTGTGGATTTGTCAATGACCACTGTCCGCAGTAGACTTCATGAACAGAAATACAGAGGCTACACAGCAAGATGCAAACCACTGGTTAGCCGCAAAAATAGGATGGCCATGTTACTGTTTGCCAAGAAGTACTTAAAAGAGCAACCACAGTTCTGGAAAAAGGTCAATTCAACACACCTGAGCAATTACAAACACCTGTGAAGCCATGTATCCCAAACATTATGGTGCCCTGAAATGGGGGGAACTATGTATAAACACTGCTGTAATTTGTACATGGTGAAACCAAAATGTATAAAAATGGTCTTTATTAAAATCTGACAATGTGCATTTTAACCATATGATTTTTTTCTATTACAAATCGCAAATTGTGAAATACAGAGGCAAATAAATAAATGATGGGTCTTTATCCCCAACATTATGGAGGGCACTGTATAGTATACAATGCTTTGCAATTTTACATGCCTATATCATTGGTTTAAAACCAGGCTCTGTTTTTTTAAAACCAACATTAAGGTAAATAGCACATGGTCGTTTAAATCTGTGTCATCGTTTCAGAAAATCAGTTATTATTTGGATAACCTAGGAAGTGGAGCCAATGCAGTTGTTAAATGAAGCTATTCAATCAAGAACTCTATGTTCCATCTTCACATTCAAAGGTACCCATCATAGGAATCAACAGTGAGACTCTCATCTTCATTACAACTGACTTGCTTAAAACCCAACCAAGTCCCAAAATCTACAGTATTATAAACATATAGGACACAAATGAAATTAATTAATTTCTAATAGCACAGTCTGCTTTGTTGCTCAGTATGGGTCTCTTGAAAGTCTCATTAAACTTTGGCATGGCCAAAAGTAAACGTCATGGAGAGATAGACATTGGCACTCAGGGCAAGATATTCACCAAGTAATTGGTGGGTAGCTCACACAACCCACCATTACCACCTCCTCACACGTCCCACCCCTCTCCAACGGGCACTTCTGTAAAATCTAGGTACGACCAACTCTAAATGCTTGTGAACTCATGTTTACCTCGTACCAGACAAGTACGAGGTAAAACATTTTATGAAAGTAAATTCTGGTAGGACACAGAGCAAATGGCAGGGATCTTAGGAGTATTGACATGGGGTACAAGTCTATAGCTCCCAGAGAGTGGCAACGCAGACAGGCAGGGTAATGAAAAAGACACTTGGTATACTGCTTCATAGATGGAGGCATTGAGTATAAGGGCCGGGATGTCACGTTGCTGTTATACAAAACAATGGTTAAAACACACGTGGAATATTGTGCACAGTTCTGGTTGGCACATTACATGGAAGCAATAAAAAGCGTACAGAAGAGATTCACCAGGATGTTGTCTGAAATGGAGGGCTATATTTAGGAAGAGAGTTTTGATAGGCTGGGTTTCATCTCTCTGAAGCATAGGAGGCTGAGGAGTGACTTTAGAGATTTATAATATTTTGAGGTGCAGAGATAGGAAAGATAGCCAGAATCATTCCAAGGCAGAGGAGTCTGGAACTATAGGGCACAGATTTTAGGTCAGAGAATGGACATTTAAAGATCTGAGGGTTAGGTTTTAACTGTAGAGAGGACGGTGAATATGTGGAATGAGCTGCCAGAGGAACTTATGTAAGTATATACAATTACAAAGTTTAAAGAGGATTTAGAGAGGTATTTAGATAATAAAGATGCAGAAAGATACAGTCCTAAAGCAGCCAAATAGGATTAGTATAGGTAGTCATCACTGCTGACATGGATAAATTTGGCTCAATGAATCAGTTTCTGTGCTGCAGGTTTCTCTGATTCTTCTCCAATTTCACAAGATTAGTCAAAAACTTACACACATGAAGCCTGTAATGAAATAATTTTATTCCTATCTGCCCATGGGTTAAAGCACGCATATAAAATGCTACTACAATTAATTCTGGAACAAAAGGATTAGCATCCATTCTACATTCATGGACAATTAAGCACAACATCGAAATATGAACATATTAATTTTATACTAATGTTAAAAAATGTACTACACATGGCAGTTTCATTTCAGATTGAGTCTCTGGACTTCCCCAATCCCACCCAACATGTGCACTACCACAGCAAGATGTTTGTCACATTTACAGTATGGCTTCACTTCTGAACACCAGGTGGTATTCGATGGTACTGGATAGACTCGGCTTGTACTCGTTGGAATTTAGAAGATTGAGGGGGGGTCTTATAGAAACTTACAAAATTCTTAAGGGGTTGGACAGGCTAGATGCAGGAAGATTGTTCCCGATGTTGGGGAAGTCCAGAACAAGGGGTCACAGTTTAAGGATAAGGGGGAAGTCTTTTAGGACCGAGATGAGAAAGTTTTTTTTCACACATTGAGTGGTGAATCTGTGGAATTCTCTGCCACAGAAGGTTGTTGAGGCCAGTTCATTGGCTATATTTAAGAGGGAGTTAGATGTGGCCCTTGTGGCTAAAGGGATCAGGGGGTATGGAGAGAAGGCAGGTACGGGATACTGAGTTGGATGATCACCCATGATCATATTGAGTGACGGTGCAGGCTCGAAGGGCCGAATGGCCTACTCCTGCACCTATTTTCTATGTTTCTATGAATCAGCCGGCTTCTTCCCTCATGCTGCCAGCATCTCATACCTAACTTGACAAAAGTCCTCCCTCACCTCTCCATTTCTCCAGTCGAGGAAAAACAAATCTCACAATTGAACCACCAACTGCCACACAAGGATGTTTTACAATTTGTCCCCTTCCATTTTAATGAGCAACCCTTACAATGCTCACCGACTGCATTTCACTCCATCCCCCACGCACACACCCCATGCTTACATTAACACGCTGTTCAATCAAAGCTACCTTCCTCCTCCGCCTGTCTGCCTTTTCAGGTTTTACTCTCTTTTCCCTCATCATATTTTGCACTAAACACTATTTGACTTACACTAGTACAGGTCTGATGGCATTGTTCATGTTACCATAGGCTGCGCGGCCCAGTAATTCTCGAAAACAGCTTTCTGCTAGAGTAGCAGGGTTCTCATCTTTATCAGCACTTCGTGGTATCGATGGTGGATTGTTCATGCTAAAAGGTGAAAGAAATAGCATTACAAATTATTTTTACATTGTAGCACATTAGATTGATAATAAATGGATCAAACCAGATAGTCGGTAAAGCAAAAAACAATTTCACATGGAGGTTTGAGGTTTTAAAATCCTACGCATCCTAACAGCCAAGGATAGAGGAGAGATCTCCAATTATTTTAGTCTAAACAACAGCGCATGACTTTCTATTCCCCCAAGGAGTTCTCCTTTCAACATCTTAATTCTTAGCCTTTCAAGTTCCCAGGAAAATCATGGCTCATTAAGTAAATCTTGTGCATGTTAGTAATACATTTAGTCCAATTATGCAGCAGATGCACAGGAATGTGTTATTGATATTTCTTCTGCTATCACAGCAAAACCAAAAAAGGGTAGTGTGGCAAAGAAATGAACAGCAAGCAAAAAACACTGTTGTTTTGTTCTCCCACTCCCTATTCGCCTACACCATCTTCTACTAACCCATAATGCCTGAAACGCCTCTACTTCCTGAGAAGACTACAGAGATTTGGTATTTCAGAAAGGATTCTCTTGAATTTCTACAGGTATACAGTAGAGAGCATATTGACTGGTTGAATCACGACCTGGTTCTGCTCTTGAATGCACAGGAGCAAAGTAGACTACAAAAGGTTGTGAACACTGCCCAGTCCATCACGGGTTCTGACCTCCCCACTGTGGAACGGATTTACTGGGGTCGCTGCCTCAAAAAGGCAGCCAGCATCATCAGAGACCCACACCACCATTGGGAAGAAGGTGCAGGAGCCTGAAAACTGGCATGTCAGGTTCAAGAACAGCTTCTTCCCGACACCCATTAGGCTATTAAACACTACAACCTCAAATAAGCTCTGAACTACATAGACCATTATTGTAAGTTTGTTTTCCATGTGTACGTATGCTTATACACACACACTGAACATTTATTATATTGTTTACAGTGTACTATGTTTACATATTTTGTTGTGCTGCTGCAAGAATTTCATTGTTCTATCTGGGACATGTCACAATAAAACACTCTTGACTAATGAACAACAACTGACCAGCAATCTGAAACAATGCCATTTCAGAATATGTACAATTTGCTGTCTAATCTACCATTTATACTTAACTAAAATCACTCCACTCCACCACATTCTTAACCTTGCCAAGTAGAATGAAGAACATCCATTTGAACAGGAAGCCCATCGGCTTTAATGGTTTCTCCCTACAACTCCTTACAAAGTATTGAGCATCTTCTACAAGAAGAACTGTAATGAATCAAAGAACACTTCAGTTTTCTCCTCTTTACCTTGTTACTTAATCCCAATTTTCTCATTGCTCATTTTCTGCCTGAACAAAGCAGTTTAAACTATGCTTGACGGTAAAACAATATGTAGAATGCCAAAAGGGGAAAGAATCAAAAACAATGGTAATGCATGCGTTTGTAAACTGCTCCTAAAATTTGTGTATAACAGGCACTGCAAGCAATTGTGACTTTTTGCAAAAAATCACTGATATTAGTAGCAGCAATTATTATGTAACTAAAGTTCTCAGGAGGTCAACTGTTTAAAAAATAAATAACATCAGAACATACATGATTATTGTGGCAAATCAACTACAGAATAAAGGGACAAGGCCTCTTGTATGCAATCCCAAACTCCATTTCAAAGGAGGGCTCAATCTCAAAACTTCACTCGCTGTGCATCTCAGCATAGAACTTCAAATGCACACTAGTTTAGGCATTAATATTTTTAAAAGGTTTAATAGATCAAATATATTTGACTACAACCAAAATCACTTTTCTGTGGTTTTGTGCACAGACCTTGTTTTCACCAGCCGAACGATTGCATTTACATTACAGAAGGCCCTGGTTGCAATGTTTGTTTTTTTGTTTTTTGCCCCTGAAATTTGCCATTGGCGGATCACACAAGGTCTTTCTTTGGAGGTCAACAGGGATTGTAGGCAACTTGCAATACTTCATCTTTTAAAAGTCACCTTGCATTATAAAGGAAAAGATGCTGACTTTAAATGATAACAAAGCAATCCGTGCCCCAGTCACTGGGCAAGGCCTGTTTGACCAGCATTTCTGCTCAGACTTTCACAGTACAACTCTTCATTCTTTAAAACAAAAGCTGTTATAATTTATGAAAGTTGCAGAACAAAAATAGATCCATCTTTCAAGGGTGCAGCCTTGTCTTTTCAGAAGTGAGTAAAACACGTTATGTATTTCTCAAATTACAAGACTTTTATAATAGTCTAGCATTTGATGGAATCCATCTAGCAGTTTTATGTCTCACCTGTATCCATCTATCCCTTGGCAGACATTCAAGTCAAGTCAAGTTTATTTGTCACATACATATACAAGATGTGCAGTGAAATGAAAGTGGCAACGCCTGCGGATTGTGCTAAACTACAAAACAGAATAGAAAAAAAAAATTTTAACACAAAAAATAAATTAATACAGTTAATTAAATTAGTCCCTGGTGATATGAGAGTTAACAGTCCTGATGGCCTGTGGGAAGAAACTACGTCTCATCCTGTTATCACAGCGCGACAGGGGAGGCGTTTGCCTGGAACAGTCCATTGCTGGGGTTGTAGGGATCCTCCATAATGTTGCTGGCTCTGGATCTGCACCTCCTGATGTATAGATCCTGCAGGGGGGCGAGTGTAGTTCCCATAGTGCGTTCAGCCGAACGCACTACTCTCCGCAGAGCCTTCCTGTCCTGGGCAGAGCTGTTCCCAAACCAGATTGTGATGTTCCCGGACAAGATGCTTTCTACAGCCCCAGAGTAGAAGCACTGAAGGATCCTCAGAGAGAAATTTCCTCAACTGTCTGAGGTGGTAAAGGCACTGCCTTGCCTTACTCACCAGTACGGCAATGTGTGTTGTCCATGTCAGGTCCTCTGTGATGTGGACTCCCAGGTATTTAAAGCTGTTCACCCTATCCACAGTAGTCCCATTTAACTCCAGTGGCGTGTACGTCCTCGGATGTTGAGCCCTTCTAAAGTCTACAATCAGCTCCTTAGTTTTTGTGACATTCAAGAGGAGGCTGTTGTCCTGACACCAGAGTGCCAGATCAGCCACCTCCTCCCGGTAGGCCTTCTCATCGTTATCGGAGATCAGGCCCACCACCACAGTGTCATCAGCAAACTTGATGATGGAGTTGGAGCTGAACCTGGCCACACAGTCATGTGTGTACAGGGAGTACAGTAGGGGGCTAAGGACGCAACCCTGGTGGGATCCTGTGTTCAGGGTGAGGGGGTTAGAAGTATGTTTCCCCATCTTGACCATACGGGGCCTGGCGGTGAGAATGTCCAGGACCCAGAGGAGTGTTAAGCCCCAGTTTCAGCAGCTTCTCAGCAAGTCTGATGGGGGACTATTGTATTGAAAGCTGAACTAAAATCAATGAACAGCATCCTCACATAGCCCCCCTTCTGGCTGTCCAGATGCGAGAGAGCGGTGTGCAGAACCTGGGAGACCGCATCATCCGTGGATCTGTTCAGACGGTATGTGAACTGCAGCGGGTCCATATTACAGGGGAGGAAGGCACAGATGTGGTTCTTGATCAGTCTATCGAAGAATTTCATGACCACCGAGGTGAGGGCCACCGGTCGGTAGTCATTCAAACAAGCTGGAGAGGCATTCTTTGGCACAGTACGATGATGGATCTTTTGAAGCATGCAGGGTCCACGGACTTGGCCAAGGAGAGGTTAAATATTGTGGTGAGCACTGGAGCAAGCTGAGTGGCACAAGACTTTAGTGCTCGCCCAGCTATACCATCTGGGCCTCCAGCTTTCCTCGTGTTCACCCGCGTCAGAGCCCTCCTTATGTCGTGCTCGGACACCGAGAATGTGTGCACATCCCCAGCGGTGGATCCCCCTCCAGCCTCGCTAGCCAGCGCGCTGACGGTGTTGTTTTTAGACGGCGAGCTAGGGGTAATGTTGCCCGTCTCGAACCGTGCGTAGAAGGAGTTCAAGTCATCAGCTACGGAGGTGCCGGCACTTCTGGTTGAGGGGGGGCTGCACCGGTAGTTAGTTATAGTCCGTAGCCCCTGCCAAAGGCACCTGATGTCCTGCTGCTCCATCTGCAACTTCATCCTGTCCCTGTACCTCCTTTTTGCGTCCTTCACCACCCTTCGCAGTCGGTAGGACTCTACCTTGTAGTCGTCCATATTGCCGGATGCCAGGCCGGAGTTGTAAGCAGCGGTGCGAGCATTCAAGGCAACGTGAATAGACCTGTCCACCCAGGGTTTTTGATTAGGAAAGATACTAACCCTTACCGTGGGGACGATGTTATCGGCTATTGGTGCAATGAAGTCCGTAACCACTTCCGCAAACTCATTGACGTCTCTGGAACTTGTTTGGAACATGCCTGACCTGCTGAGTCACTCCAGCCTTTTGTGTCTATCTTCAGTTTAAACCAGCATCTGTTGTTCCTTCCTACACACTCCCTCATATTTTACTTTGACACAAGTCCCTACCGCAGGAATGGCTGCAACAAGTCGAGTGAGTGATAAACAAGAAGTCCTGGATCTTCAGGAAGCAGGAAACAACTCGGCATTGGGGCCGAGATGCAATCGCTCGCAAGCCAACGCATAACTAATGGCGCGAGTATACAACTTTCACCGTGAAGTAACCAGCGAGACCCGTCGGTGGGAAGTTATCGTTCAAATGGGGAACAGCCTGGAGCAGCATCATATGGCTCACATCCACTTAACAAACGTTTAAAACAACATCACTTTAAGCAGTAGTCGACAACTATCTTTAATCCATCCAAATTTAACTATTGAATTTTCCTGCTTCCTGAAGATCCAGGACTTCTTGTTTGTCACTCACTCGACTTGTTGCAGCCATTCCTGCGGTAGGGACTTGTGTCAAAGTAAAATATGAGGGAGTGTGTAGGAAGGAACAGCAGATGCTGGTTCAAACTGAAGATAGACACAAAAGGCTGGAGTGACTCAGCAGGTCAGGCAGCATTTCTGGAGAAGGAGGAATAGGTGATGTTTCAGGTAGAGACCCTTCTTAAGACTGAGTCAGGGGAGAGGGAAATGAGTAATAGAGAACAAACGAATGAAAGAAATGCAAGAAGCAAAGATGATTAAGGTAAGGTGGAGCCTGCCATGGTCCATTGTTGGCATGATACAGTGAAACTCAGCAGGATGACAGTGAAACTAGTACGATGACTAGGATGGGGGAGGCAAAGTTGTATACTCGCGCCATTAGTTATGCGTTGGCTTGCGAGCGATTGCATCTACGGCCACTCACTTTCTTCGTTTGTAATCCAGTCATGGGTATTCTCAATTTGTAGAAGAAATATTTCAACCAGTGCCCACAAGTATTGCCACTGTCAATATTATTTGCAAAGAATTATACAAAGTGGAAGGTATTTAATAGATGATATACTTCTATTTATTGGAGCGCAACACTGTCCATTAAATTGTCATAGATCCTCAGCTAACATATTTCCCATCAGCTTTCAGCTTTACATAATTAAATCAAGTTGAGGCACCTTTATTGGAAAATCTACATATTTTGTAAAATGTTAAATGATGGCAGCTTGTGATAGTAAACAACACAAGTTAACAGACGGTTATACAGGGTCTTGAACTTTCGATTGGGAGAAGCAAGTTTCAATCTTAACGGCAGGAGAATTGAAATTGGAATTGAAGTCATTTAAAGAAAATTGAAATGAAGGGCTTTTGTCAATAAAGGTAATGATGAAACTACCAAGATAATAAACCAAAACTTTATACCAAATGTTATAGAGGTTCTCAGTACCATCCTGAATGTTTCACCTCCATTATTCGGAATTATGTCCAGGGATTCCTGAGTGTCAAGAATGTTACATTTATTCCCCAAAGGGGCTTTGAATAGATGTCTCTGTCCACGTGGCAATCTTTTGCTGTTATGAAACATGGAGCTGAGTGCCAATTTTGGAATCCGTTTCTGGTCATGCATTGACTTGGCTTGCCCATCAGAGCCAACCAGATATAATTAGAGACTTGTTGTTAGGGATGTTAGCCTGGAAGAGTCCCCCCAAGGTCAGTATGGGAATTGGAAGGAGAATTAAAACTGTTAGCAACCGGGAGATCTAGCAGGCCATGGTGGACCCAGTGCAAGTGTTGAGCACTGTCTCCTTGGTTCACTCCTATATTCCTTGCTTCATTTATCCGTTCCCATCAAAACTACTCCCTCTGCAGGTATTTTCCCCAGCAAACGCAACAGATGTCCCTAACACTTGTCCCTATATCTCCTCGCTCACATGCATCTAGGGACCCCAACAGTCCTTAAAGATGAGACAGAGGTTCACTTGCATCACCTCCTACCTCAATCTACTACATTTTGTGCTCCCAATGTGGCCTCCATTACATCAGCGAGACCTAGCGTAGACCAAGAGACAATTTTGCGGAACACCTGCGCTCGATCCACCAAGGACAGTTAGATCTCCTAGTTGCTAAGCGTTTGAACCCCCCTTCCAATTCTCATACTGACCTTTCTATACTGGCCTGTTCCAGTACCAGAGTGAGGCCACATGTAAACTGGAGGAACAGCACCTAATATTCAGCATGGGTGGCTTACAACCCCATGGTATGAACATTGAATTCTACATTTTTCGGTAACTAACTTACAACCCCCCCACCCCCCTCCCCCACTCTCTCTCCTGTGCTCCCCCTGGAATCACACACACTTTTCATTCCCCCATCTCCTTCCGCCTGTATTCCTTCCTCTGGCTTGACGTTTTATGTCTATTCTGTCCTTTAATCCTTATCGCACTCTTTTGTCTTTTCATCTCTGGCCTTTGTCAAACCATCTGCAAATCAAAAACCTCTATCTGTATCCACGTATCACTTGCCAGATTGTGTCCCATCCCCACCAGCTTTCTCTCTCCTCCCACCCCTCCCCACACGCTCCCCCCACCCCCACCTCCATCAGTACAATCAGTTTGAAGAAGGGTCCCGACCCGAATCATCACCTATCCAGAGATGCTGAATTTACAAACCAAACCTGCCTTCCCTTTTCATGGGAAACTGGAACTAGAAAAGCCTTCGAAGGTTTTCATTGCATTCTGTCTAATTCCCCTCTGGTTGTAGACTTACTTACCTGCTAAGCTCATCTGTTGTTTGCATGTTGAAAAGAAGTGAAGGAACAATCTTATCCATGTGTTGAGGTTCCCAGATTATAGTCTGCAGCTCATCATTCACAGTTTTCCGTACGACTCCTTGAATACCCTTGATGCCTGCAATCCTGATCCTGTCAGCAAAAGCAAAGAGTTTATCCTTTCAACAACCATCCATTATTAAACTTTTTAACTTTAACAAATCTCTCAACTAATCGCCTCTCCTATTTGAATTAATGCAGGAGAATGCCATAGATTGTACTGAATATTCTATCAAAATGCTAACAAACAAAGATAGATAAAATGGTGCCATTGCATCTTTTGCACCCTATGTCATCCAATTACAAAACGTAAGATGCCACACTTTTTCAGAACAAATCATAGTTCTATTTCAACATATACAGTAAATGTCAAAGCCCTGGAGAGTGCTGTAGAACAGAGAGATCTGGGAGTAGATGTTCGTGGTTGCCTGAAAGTAGCACATCAGGTGAAGGGGGTATAGGATGAAAACAACCCATGCTTCAAAAATGATTTTTTCGTTGTTAATGTTATGCCTATTGCCCATGATATTCCAGCTGTGGTTGTCTATCCAGATTTTGTTTTGGCATAAACAATCTTTCTTGACTTCTGCCAAAAAATGTTTGAACAGTGTTATGTTACAAAGGACTTCAGTTGTCTGGGTTTCTATAAAATATCTTCACTGCTTAAAAATAAACCACAAGTTTCAACACCACCAAATGACAGAATTGCAATTTTAAATAGGTGGTCATCTCTGCCTTTCACATTGCAGTTATCAAAAAGTATCGGAAATTTTCGTAAGCCAGACTCCTTTTTAGAGACTTATTTAGTCTTAAATCAATGAGGTATTTGCAGTAAAGGGTGATTCATTAAGCAAAATGTTTTAATTACTTTTCATTAAACATCCATAATTTCATTAACCATCCATAACTCCCGCTGAGTTACTCCAGCATTTTGTGCCTATCTATTATTTGTCCCTCGCTGTTTGCTTATGAAGGAAAGTAGTCTGTTATGACTATGGATGGTATGCAAAGCGTTCCAGATGTAGGTGGGAAGGGAGTACAGAAGGGGAGACAGGTCTTGTGTCTCGCAAATACTAGAAATCAGTTTCTAACCGTCTTGTACAACAATGTATCGTCAGTGGGCTCAACTGTGGATACTGGAATCTTGAGCAAAACAGTACTGAAGGAACCCAGTGGACCAAGCAGCACTCTAAAGGAGGATCCTGACCCACTTGTGCAGGATCTTTACCATCCACAAATGCTGACTGACCCACTGAGATCCTCCAGCACTTTGTGTTTGGCACAAGTGGCTTTGAAGGTCACTGAATATCATCCACAAACTTGAGAACTTCAATATAAGTGTGCAAAACTAAATCCAAAATAATCCTACACCCAATCAAAGCAAGACACGTGCTGCAAATCATTAGCTTGTAATGTGGATCAAGATTACTTTTGAGTCACTAACCATCAGCTTCCAAATTAAATATATGCAGCCACCGACAAGCTTTACATATTCTCTGCACCGAACCGAACAAAAATAGAAACATTGCTACTGAAACATGGCTTGCGTCATCCGAATACTTTCCTGCAATAATTAGCACATTTTCCAGGGTTTAAATTATCACCCTTACTCGCAGAAATTTCAAGTTTTGAGCGAGTTATTTTTAAAAACTGGGATCTGTAACTCTTGCTATCAGTTGTGTGAAGGCGTTATGTGAAAACCTGTCTCCATTAATCAGATCAAGATTTATTTGATTCCGAATGTCATCTGTAAAGTACGAGGAAAAAAATATATTTTTGGATCTTTGAGCACCTTCTGTTACAAAATAGCTGCAATGCAGGATAATATTTGAAAACAATTTTATAATAACGAAAAGAAACGCACAAAAAAAACCACCTAAATTTAGGACAGCCTTTTGTACTCACTTAGTCTTGGTATCCAGATCATCAATGCAAGAATGGCACATTGCGCTGAATCGAGACACAAAGAAATCGTAACGTCTATGGTATGAAGCAGTGTCTTCCTCAATATTTGCGAATTTGACAAACTGGGAGAAAATACAAACTGTTAAAATGCAATTCTCAGCTGCAACAATGCATTTAGGGCATTGCTAATTGCCCAAGTAATCTGGATCAATGGCAAGACTTAAAGGCTAGTTTCATTCAATGTTCAGAAAGTCTCAAGTCAAAGAGAGAAGCACAAGAACCATTCTGGTCACAATCACAAGAACTAATAATGTCTATCATGGATAAACTATGAATCCCAAGAGGTTAACATTACTCAATCATATTCTTTGGGAACCACCAAACTATTGTTCTTTTAAGTCTGTGCCCAATTTCCCCAAAGCAATGGAAAATACTTGTTTACAGTTCTTGGGGGGGGGGGGCGCTCAGCGATGAAGTTGCTACCCCCAGGATACCCGGGTATCCCCAGAGACCCAGGTTTGATCCTGACTATTGGTGCAGTCTGTAAGGAGTTTGTATGTTCTCTTTGTACCAGCATCTGCAGTTATTTTTCTACACTACTTGTATGTTCTCTCTGTGAGTACGCGAGTTTTCTCTGGATGCTCCAGTTTCCTCCCACATTCCAAAGATGTTCAGGTTTGTAGGTTAATTTGCTTCTGTAAAATTGTAAATTGTCGTTAATGTGTAGGATAGTATTAACGTAAGGGATGCTCAGTGGGCCGAAGGGCCTGTTTCCACGCTGTATCTCTAAGGTCCAGCGGTGCTGGCTCGAAGGGGCAAATGGCCTCCACCTATTTTCTATGTTTCTATGTCGCGGCTTCTGAAGGTCTTTTCAACTACTTCTAAATGTCTCTATTGCTCAGAGAAATCCAGCCCCTTGGCACGGAACTTTACAAAGCATAAATCTTCAATCCTTCCCACAGGCGCACTGCAGCTGGCTGGCATCTCATTGAAACTGGCTAAGTAATTTGTGCAATCTGTTTCAATTATTAGTTGCAATTTCAACATATGGTACAGTCAAGCATTTATCAACTACATTAACATAATAGATTTGTTTCATTTCTGGATTGAACTTGGGAGTTGCATTATTTGTATTTTTGCAAATCATTGCAAGGGTATTTAAAACGGATAACTATAACTATTTTGATTGTTGAGAATCAAGCACACAATCTCCACATTTAACGCTCTCAATTACATTTTTTAAATTCCAAACAGTATAACCAAATGTGGTTCATTGTTCGAAAGTAATTCTGTTTTTAAAAAGTGTGGTTTTATGAAAGCATTAATTAACATTTTGCCTGAAAGGTTGTAATTTCTTCCGGAATTTTCAATGGCTGGTGCAATCAATTTGAGGATGACACCTCAATCTGCACAAAGGCTGGGCCTCAGCAGTGGAGAGGTAATAATCAACATTCTTACAATCTTTTATGTTGATGATTGGCATTAGATGTTTGCTACTCAAGTCTGAGATTTGTAGCAGGCTCATTATTCATTTGTTGGTAAAAATAATCAGCTTATTTGATTTGAAGCTTACTTCATGAGGAAAAAATATATATGATAGGATGCAACGTTAAAATGTACTCCAACATTTAAACCCTGCCCAATTAGCCATATTTATTCTCGAGCGCAGGTCTGGTGTGAATGTTAAATGGACCAGTGAAACAAAAAGTGACATTTACATCAAATGGTTATTTACAATATTCAATGAAGTAACCAACATATAGTTTTGCAAACTTAGGAAGCACACTCATGTGTAAATTCAGTACAGAAAGCATCAACAAGTAAGCCAAGAGTTTGTAAATCCCAGTGTCCTCTGTTTATATTAACTAGAATTCAAAAATAGAGTGATGCAGTGTGGGAACAGGCCTTCGGCCCCACTTGTCCACACCAACCAACTTGCCCCATCTGCCTGGATTTGGCCCATATCCCTCTAAACCTGTCCTATCCATGTACCTGCCCAAATGTTTCTTAGACCGTGCAATAGTATCCGCCACAACTACTTCCTCCGGCAGCTCGTTCCATTCACCTTTATGTGGAAAAAGTTACCCCTAAGGTTCCTATCAAATCTTAACTCCTCCCCCCCCCCACTGCCTTAAACCTATGGCCTCTGGTTTTCGATTCCTCTACTGTGGGCAAGAGACCTGATCTATTCCTCTCAATTTTGTACACCTCTACAAGATCAGCACTCACCCTCCTGCACTCAAAGGAATCGAGTCCCAGCGTACTCAACCTCTTCCAATAGCTCAGGCCCTCGAGTCCTTGGCAACATCCTCATAAATATTCTCTGCACCATTTCCAGCTTGACAACATCTTTCCAAATACATAGTGTTCAGAACTGAACAAGATACTCTAAATGCAGTCTCGGCTACAGGTTATATAACCACAACATGACCTCCCAACTTCTAAATACTCTGACTGATGAAGGCCAATGTGCCAAAAACCTTTTTGACCACCCTATCCACACGTGTTGCCACTTTCAACAAACTATGTACCTACAGTCCTAGATCCCTCTGCTCGATAGCACTCCCCAGTAGGTTTGCCAACTGTCCCGTATTAGCCGGGACATCCTATATTTTGGGCTAAATTTGTTTGTCCCTTGCCCTGTATTAGGCCCGGGGGCTGCTGTAGGCCTGGACACTGTAGGCCCGGACACTGTAGGCTAACAGAATGTGTTCGTGGAGCAGGGCCGAGTGTGTTCGCCTAATGGAGGTTGCGTAGCAACCCACCTCTGGGCCTGGGCGGTCGCCATTGGTGGAGCAGGAGCACGTGGCCGCTGGCTGGGTGAGGTCATGTGGGGCGCGGGCGGTGATGTCACATTTTGTCCCTTATTTGGGAGTTGGACAGCTGGCAACCCTACTCCCCAGACCCCTTCTGTTCACAGTGTTGGTCTTGCCCATGTTAGTCTTCCCAAAATGCAACACCTCACATTTCTCTGTATTAAATTCCATCAACCATTCCGCAGCCCACCTGGCCAATTAATTAAGATCCTGCTGCAATTTTTCACAACCATCTTCACTATCTGCAAAACCACCCCTTTTGTATTATCTGCAAACTTGCCAATCTTGCTGTTTTCATCCAAATCACTGATATAGATGACAAACAGTAACAGGCTCAGCACCAAACCCTGAGGCACACCACTAGTCACTGGCCTCCAGTCGGAAAACCAACTTCCACCATCACCCTCCCATTCCTTCCATGAAACCAATTTTCTATCCATTCAGCTACCTCTCCTTGGATCTCATGGACCTTCCCGAGCAGACCACCATGTGGAACCTTATTGAAATCCATATACGTCTTGAGCTCTGCCTTGACCAACCTTTTTGGTCACATCATCAAAAAAAAGATTTGAGAGACATGACAAACACGCCATGACATGGCAGACACGTACGAAACCATGCTGACTTTCCCTGATCAATGTTTAAATGCACTATAATTATCAGATTTTCAAAAAATAAGATTGAGAGATTTAGTCAATGTGTCAGTGATAATTACAAATTGATCTTGTAAACAATTAGTGTTCTGAATAATGCATATGGCTTTTTATACATCTATGAAAACATCAAGAATCACTAGAGATAAGAGGTTCAAGATTGCTGTGCTTTTAGTTGAAATTCCTTTATGATATATGTAATGGCTCAGGCTCCAGACTGATCCGAAGATATGCCAGGAAATCCCACGGTATCATTCTGCATCCCATTTCTAAAGTGTCTGCTCTTGCTGACCGAAACTCATGTGGCTGGAAACGAAAATATTTTAGGAATGCGATTCCCTTGTATATGTACATATAAAATTCTTAGAGGATTGGACAGGGTAGATACAGGAAAAATGTTACCGATGTCGGGGGAGTCCAGAACCAGGGGGTCACAGTTTAAGAATAAGGGGTAGGCCATTTAGGACTGAGGTGAGGAAAAACTTTTTCACCCAGAGAGTTGTGAATCTGTGGAATTCTCTGCCACAGAAGGCAGTGGAGGCCAATTCACTGGATGTATTCAAGAGACAGTTGGATATAGGGCTAATGGAATCAAGGGATATGGGGAAAAAGCCAGAACAGGGTACTGATTTTGGATGATCAGCTATGATCATATTGAATGGCCTATTCCTGCACCTATTTTTTTCTGTATTCAGACCCAAGTCTGGAGAAGGGTCTCGACCTGAAACGTCACCCATTCCTTCTCTCCAGAGATGCTGCCGGCTGCAGCTACTTCAGCTTTTTATGCTGTTTTTGGTTTAAACCAGCATCTGCAGTTCCTTCTTACATATTTCCAGTGTCAAGGTGTTTAAGGCTAGGGGGAGTGTTAAGATTTAATAGGAACCCGAGGGGTAACATTTTCACACAAAGGTGAATTGGACGAGCTGCCGGAGGAAGTAGTTGTGGCGGATACTTTGTACCGTTGAACAAGTATTAAGACAGGTACGTGGATAGGACGTTTAGAGGGATATGGGTTAAATGCAAGCAGATGGGACAAGTTGGTCGTTTCTGGCAGTTTTATAATATTTTCAAAGGATGTTCAATACACCAGAGTGTTAAATGGCAGTCCTAATGGCTGGGATTGACAATTATAGTTCAATACACATGGATTTTGTGCGCGCAGTAATCCAAGCACTCCCGCTGCAAGATCAGTGCGGTTAGTTTAAATACTTAATTTACTTTTCTAGTTGACTGAACGGTTAAGGGAGGTCATTTAAAATATGTCTATTCCTTCTCCCCAGAGATTCTGCCATGTCTTGCTGAGTTACTTCAGCATTTGGTGTCTATCTTCTAATTATTTGAATGTACAGCTAGTTACTACTTAATCTGCCCAAAATATTACTCTACTGAAAATATGCATAACTTGCCATTTTCCAATTTTACTGAAATATCGTTCTCCTGATGTTTTATATAAAATAATATGTGCTTTTATAGAAATAGAAAGAGACAAATATTAAAGCTAATGCAAACAAGAGAAAATATGAGATTTGGTTAGGAGGTAGGAAAGGACAAGAGGTACATGTACTAGTGGGATGTGATTAATGACATCTCCTAGGAAACTACAGTAAAGCATTTGTTCTTCACTATTATTTATAATTGGCTTTGAAAAAAGTACATGGAGCCTTATAATTAAATCTACTGACAATACCAAGTTAGATGGCAAAGTCATGTGGATGGAAATTGTAAGTGGCAATGGGATATTGGGATTAAATGACTGGGTAGAGCTCTGGCTGATGGAGGTGGGTGGGGATAAGTGCAAGGTTACCTACTCTGTCTAAGATAGATGGATCAGAGTATTCGCTGAATGGTCAGAAGTGAACTACTTTGGGAGAGTAATGGTCAATTTAATTCGTAAAGTTAATTAGCCTTCACAAGGGGAAGTTCGAAGCAAAGAAAATAATAGGTCATTTGGCTCTTTGAACGTGATCCATATTCTACCCCTGATCCAAATCATTGATATTCAATAGCTGAGGCCAAGTAATAACCCCTGCAGTATCCCACTATTTACACAAGAAAACAGGAGTAGACCATCGGGCACTTCAAGCCTGTGCCACCATTTCATATGATCATGGCTGGATCCACGCTGTGCCATTTCTCCTTATGCCTCCATTCTGTAATCTATCAAATATTTATCCACCTCCACTTCAAATTATTTCTAATGCTTCAGCTTCCACCAGAGATTCACCACCCGCTGCGAAAAGAAATGTCTGCATTTCTCAATTATAAAGGAACGGCCCAATACTTTGTAGTTATGCTGTTCGAGACTCTCCCACCAGTGAAAACATCCCAACATCGACCCCATCAAGCCCTCACAGGATCATGCGTATTTGAATAAGGTCACTTCTTATTTTCCTAAACTTCAAGGAATACAGGATCAAACTATTTAGACTCTCTTGACTACATCTTTATTCAGCAGGCAGACCAAAAGTGTATGCAGTATTCCAGGTGAGACATCACCACTACCCTGTACAATTGCCACAAACCCTCACTATTCGAACCCCTGGCAAGAAGGCCAAATTTTTATTTGCCTTTTTAAACTACTTGTTGGACCTTTCTGCAAGCTTTTATGTGACTCATGCACTATAACATCCACAAAAAGCACCTGGTCCAGACGTTATATCTGGTCAAGGACTAAATACCTATGCAGATTAACTTTATTCAAGGATATCTTCAACCTCACACTTCTGAGCTCCCCATCAAGGACCAGAGGACATTAAACGCTTTAATCGGAATCTGCGGGGGTAACCTTTTCATACAAAGGGTGGTGAGTGCATGGAATGAGCTGCCAGAGGAGGTAGTTGAGACAGAAACTTTCACCACACTTATGATGCAGTTATTCAGGGACATGGATAGGACAGGTTTGGAGGGATATGGGCCAAATGCAGGCAGATGCGACTAGTGCAGCTGGGACATGTTGGCCGGTTGGGCAAGTTGAGCCAAAAGGGCCTGTTTCCACGCTGTATGACTATGGCAGGCAGTGACTAGTTTAGTTTAGAGATGCAGCGCGGAAACAGGTCCTTCGGCCTACTGAGTCTGCGCTGAGCAGCAATCCCCATACACTTACGCTATCCTACACACAGTAGGGACAATTAACAATTTTACCAAGCGAATTAACCTGCAAACCTGCACGTCTTTGGAGTACAGGAGGAGATTGGAGATTCTGGGGAGATTCTGGAGAAAATCCACGCAGGTCACGGGGAGAACATACAAACTCTGCACAGACAAGTACCCGTAGATATGATCGAACCCGGGACTTTGGCGCTGTAAGGCAGCAACTCATATAATAACATGATGCATTGCCAAGTCTAGGAACAACATACGTCTGATTGAACCTCAAGAAGCATGCTTCTCGTCGATTTGGACAGTTAAGGTACATGGTGGATGAAGGGCAATGCGAATAAACTTAGTGGGGTGAGACCTGGGTGTCCTTGCGCATTCCAGTCACTCAAAGCAAACAAATGCAGCAGGGGATTTAAAAAGCAAATTGTATGCAGGTCTTCATAGCAAGAGGCTTAGAGGAGAGGAGCAAAGACACTGTGCCCCATTTGTACAAGTGAGGTGGTAGATATGGTTTCCCTGAGGAAGAATGTTCTTATTTTGAAGGAAACTCAGCGAAGACTGAACGTGCCAGATCCCTTGGAGTGCAAGACTGATGTATGGAGAGATTAGATCTATTTGATTTACAGCAAATAGATTCCAGAAATTTGAGAGGATCTCTCATTGAAGCTACAAAATTCTGAGAGAACTGGACTGGTTAGATGCATAATCCCAATGTTTGAGAGACTAACATCAGGGGTCACAGTACAAATATTATGATATGCTATTTAAGGCTAAGACTAATTTTCTTTCTCTGATAGAGGTGAGCCTATGGAATTTTCTATTACTGAAAGCAACTGAAAACAACTCATTAAATATATTCAAGGACATAGATATTTTTGTTAAGACTAGAGGTGCCAAGGAATTTGAGGAGAAAGCTAGAACTGGGTACTGAATAATTAATGGCATTGCCAGCTCAAAAGGGCTTATTCCTGCTCCATTTAAAAAAAAAAAATCTATTTTGCATATGCTTCACAAATACAGAGAAAGTGACATATTGCACAAGCACCAAGAAAATCTGCACACATTTTAAAATTCTGGCTTCCACATCATCCTGAACAGCATTGGCAACACATTTGTCAGATGATAGCAGAAAATGACCCAAAATGCATGGAATCTATCCAATTTAAATGAACAAGCCTGGTCATCCCACATACCGAATTGGATCCAAGGATTTGTAGCTCAGGTTCTCCCGATTCGAGTAGTTTGGCTACCATTTGAAGAAAGCTCTCAACAAACAGATTAATGCTCTGGGAATGACAAGCCATCAACAGCTGGTCCAATGCCTCCATCGCAGTAAAAACATACCTGTACACGAAACAAAAATGATCAAATGTAATGCAAAACAAATCACTTTTCTCCCCATTTTCACTCCATCGTTTCCACATAATCTGTACTGTTCTAAATATCTAAGATTTAAGCCATGGAAAGAGTGGAAAACAAAAATGCCGAAATAAAAAGACTGTTTGTGAAAACAAACAAAGTAAATCTTAAAATTCATTTATTCCATCAATATTTTATATTGGGTTTATTTTTCAATGCATTGGAGAAACATACATAATACAAAGAAAATATACTAGAAATATTCAGTTCTGGCAGCAACTGTGGAGGATGTAGTGTTACTTTGAATGCTTTTGATCAGGATTATAAAATGCTTGAAATATATCAGTTCAAGTAGAGGCATTTGAAAAGGATAAGTAAAAAGGCTTGGGGATGGTGGATTAAACGATTAAAGCGACGAAGCAGCAAGAAAATATGAATGAACTATTCCACGAATAATGGAAGTCCTGGATAGTGATTGCGGAATGAATGTTTCCACCATGGGAGAGTCTAGGACCAGTGATCGTAGCCTCAGAATAAAAGGATATTCCTTTAGAAAGATGATGAGGAGGAATTTCATTAGCCAGAGAATGGTGAATCTGTGGAATTTAGTGCCACAGATGGCTCTGGAGGCCGACAATGGATATTTTTACGATGGCGATTGACAAGATTCTTGAAGTAAGGGTGCCCGTGGTTATGGGAAGAAGGCAGGAGAATGGAGTTGAGAGGGAAATATAGATCAGCCATGATTGAATGGTGGAGTAGGCTTGAAGGGCCGAATGACTCAATTCTGCTCTTCGAACTTATGAAAATGGAGTGAACGTGAATAGAAGCAAAAAATCAGCTTCAAGGGAAGCAAATGCCAGAATTGGAATACAATGTATGAATGTTATTAAACTGCATGTTTGTCATAAGCAGCGAAGGATAAATTTCTGCCATGTTCCAAAAGTACATGAACCAAGATGATTATTGAAACCAGTAGCTGAAGGGTGGGCAGGCAAATCGTGATATACCGAGGAATATATCAACAATCAGTTTTTGAATATAGGAGCAAAAGCATTTTTGCTTACATTCGTTATGGCCATATGCTATATCCTTGTCCAGTGCCCTCCATAATGTTTGGGAAAAAGAACTATCAAATATTTATTTGCCTCTATACTCCACAATTTGAGATTTGTAATAGAAAAAATATCACATGTGCACATTGTCAGATTTTAATGAAGACCATTTTTATACATTTTGGTTTCACCATGTAGAAATTACATGTGTTTATACATAGTCCCCCATTTCAGGGCAAAATAATGTTTGCGACACAAGGCTTCACAGGTGTTTGTAATTGCTCAGGTGCGTTAATTGCCTCCTTAATGCAGGTATAAGAGAGCTCTCAGCACCTAATCTTCCCTCCAGTCTTTCCATCAGCTTTGGAAACTTTTATTGTTGTTTATCAACATGAGAACCAAAGTTGTGCCAATGAAAGTCAAAGAAGCCATTACGAGACTGAGAAACAAGAATAAAACTGTTAGAGACATCAGCCAAACCTTAGGCTTAACAAAATCAACTGTTTGGAACATCATTAAGAAGAAAGAGAGCACTGGTGAGCTTACTAATCATAAAGGAACTGGCAGGCCAAGGAAGACCTCCACAGCTGATGACAGAAGAATTCTCTCTATAACAAAGAAAAATCCCCAAACACCTATCCGACAGATCAGAAACACTCTTCAGGAGTCAGGTGTGGATTTGGAAGACTTCATGAACAGAAATACAGAGGCTACACTACAAGATGCAAACCACTGGTTAGCCACAAAAATAGGATGGCCAGGTTACAGTTTGCCAAGAAGTACTTAAAACAGCAACCACAGTTCTGGAAAAAGGTCCTGTGGACAGATGAGGCGAAGACTAACTTAGATCAGAGTGATGACAAGAGCAAAGTATGGAGGAGAGAAGGAACTGCCCAAGATCCAAAGCATACCACCTCATCTGTGAAACACAGTGGTGGGGGTGTTATGGCCTGGGCATGTATGGCTGCTGAAGGTATTGGCTCACTTATCTTCATTGATGATACAACTGCTGATGGTAATAGCATAATGTATTCTGAAGTGTATAGACACATCCTATCTGCTCAAGTTCAAATAAATGCCTCAAAACATTGGCCGGCGGTTCATTCTACAGCAAGACAATGGTCCCAAACATACTGCTAAAGCAACAAAGGAGTTTTTAAAACGAAAAAATGGTCAATTCTTGAATGGCCAAATCAATCACCCGACCCGATCTGAATCGTAGACTTCAAGCAGTCATTGCACGCACAGGATATGCAACAAAATACTAAACATGACTACTTTCATTTATATGGCATTGCTGTGTCTCAAACGTTATGGTGCCCTGAAATGGGGGGACTATGTATAAACACTGCTGTAATTTCTACATGGTGAAACCAAAATGTAGAAAAATGGCCTTTATTAAAATCTGACAATGTGCATTTTAACCACATGTGATTTTTTTTCTATTTCAAATCTCAACTTGTGGAGTACACAAATTGTGGAGATAAATAAATGATGCGTCCGTCCCAAACATTATGGAGTGCACTGTAAATTCTCCAATCTCTGTAAAGGACCTGCATCTGTCCATGCTAGCCTTTTCCTCTTTACATATGTTCAAAGGTTCTAGGTATATTTTGAATGTTTTATTTTGATTTACTCATTCCATTATCTTTTTTCTTAAACAAAATTAATTTATTAGGCAATCTTGAAAAATTCCACAACACTCCCAATCCTCAAGCTTGCTGCTTTTTCTGGCAATTTTATAAACCATTCCCTTTAATTTCCCCTGTAATCTATAGTTGAACCACTTATCTCCTTGTTTATATGCCTTAAAGGAATGCAAGTATGTTGCAAATGTGTGTTGCAAAGTGTGAATGCAAGTGTGTACGGGTGTCAGAGGTTATGGGGAAAAGGCAGAGGTTATGGGGAAAAGGCAGAGTAAGGGCAGCATGGTGGCGCAGCGGTAGAGTTGCTGCCTTACAGTGAATGCAGCGCCGGAGACTCAGGTTCGATCCTGACTATGGGCGCCGTCTGTACGGAGTTTGTACGTTCTCCCCGTGACCTGCGTGGGTTTTCTCCGAGATCATCGGTTTCCTCCTACACTCCAAAGAAGTAGTACAGGTATGGAGGTTAATTGACTGGGTAAAAAATGTGAAAATTGTCCCTAGTGGGTGTAGGATAGTGTTAATGTGCGGGGATCGCTGGGTGGCGCAGACTCGGTGGGCCGAAGGGCCTGTTTCTGCGCTGTATCTCTAAATCTAAGAATGGGGTTAGGAGATAGATCAGCCATGATTGAATGGCGGAGTAGACTTGGTGGGCCGAATGGCCTAATTCTGCTCCGATCACTGATGATCTTATGAAACCCTGTTTTGCTTCTTTACCCTGTTTTGCTTCTGCTACAGACTTGCAATCTTTGAAGCAGATTGGAGCACAGCCAACTAACTGTTCTTAAACTATCATTGTTTCACTTGCTTAGATTAAATTACCTCATTTAAACGCAAGGTCAAATACAATACAATATCATATCATATCATATATATCATATCATATATACAACATATCTTTATTGTCATTGTGCAGGGGTACAACGAGATTGTTAATGCGACTTCCATACGATGCAATAAATTAATTAGCTAATCAACAGAAATTTAGACAACCCAGAGAAACAAAATTAGAAACAGTTAAAACAGTTAAAATAGGTCTGTGCCGGGTGAGCGATGTGACCATCCGACTCAGCAAGATCGGTTCAGAGCAGCCATGGCCCTGGGGATGAAGCTGTTCCTGAGTCTGGAGGTGTGGGCGAAGGTGTGGGCGAAGAAGGCCTTGTAGCGTCTGCCAGATGGTAGAAGTTCGAACAGACTATTGCAGGGGTGTGAGGAGTCTTTATGAATGCTGGTGGCTTTCCTGAGGCATCGTGTATTGTTGATGCCCTCCAAGGCTGGTAGCTGTATCCCGATAATCTTCTGAGTGTAGACTACCCGCTGAAGAGCTCTCCTCTCTGCCTCCGTGCAGCTGAGATACCACACAGGGATGCCATGCGTTAGCATGCTCTCTATGGTGCAGCGGTAGAAGGTTGTCAGCAGCTGTTGGGGTAGACCAGACTTTTTCAGTGTTCTCAGGTAGAACAGTCTTTGTTGTGCCTTCTTGACCAGCGCAGCGGTTAGTGGACCATGTGAGATCCTCCGAAATGTGAGTGCCCAGAAACTTGAAGCCGGATATTCTCTCCACACTGTCCCCGTTGATAAAGATTGGAGCGTATTCCCCATTATGTGACCTTCGGAAGTTGATGATCAGCTCCTTGGTTTTGGAGGTGTTTAGGGACAAGTTGTTATCTGAGCACCAGTCCGCCAGGTTCTGCGCCTCCGCTCTGTAGTGTGTTTCATCACTGTTGGTGATCAGCCCGATCACCGTTGTGTCGTCTGCAAACTTGACAATGGTGTTGGTGTCGAATGCAGGAACACAGTCATGTGTGAAGAGGGAGTAGAGCATGGGGCTCAAAACACAGCCCTGTGGTGTGCCAGTACTCAGGGTGATAGCAGAGGACAGGTGTGGGCCATACTATTGCCAATCTTTCCTTAGGGTTGCTTTATAAACAAGATTATTAATTAGTCAAATCATTCTTGTGCAGAGTAATGGATCCCAAACAGTCTGTCTCCTTGTTGGTTCCTCAACAACCTAGATATTCATCTCATACACAATCACATGCACAATCCACATACTCATCCTCAATACTGTCAATATTAATTTGATTTGGCCTGTCCATGCTCAGAAGAAACAACTGTGCTATTCACATTACATACACCTCTAATTTCCTCATTTGCACCGCATCTAGTAAACTGGTGATCTTTAGACATTGCCACCAATATTTTCTACCTGCTACTGCTGTTTTAATCCACACAAATTCATTCTATATCTATATAGTGATCTGCCAAACCAAGATCTCCTTTAATTCTGTACCTATGCTATCTTTATTTAAACAAAACAACCCCAGGTTTTTATTTTACCTGTCTTTCTTAAACATTGAATACTCGAGAGTCTTTACTTCCAGCTACAGGTATCTACCTGGCAGGCAATTACTTTTTACCCATTTCTGACTCTTTGCACTATTAAATCATTCACTTTGATGCAGGTGCAGTGTGTATTTGGAAATAGCACCTTTGAATGTGGCCAAAATATGGTTCCAGATTTTGACCACATTTGCCAATTGCTTGTGTTGCTGTCACTTATTTATTTAGCTTACTGCATTTCCTGTTCCAAATTTCTACCTTTTCTTCTCTCTATTCTGACAATACTCAAGGTTTAATTTCCCTGCCAAGCTTGTTTAAATTTTCCCCAAAAGGACCAACAAACTACCTTGTCAGCATAGTGGTCCCAATCTTGCTAGAGTCAGAGAATTAGAGTCAGTCATACAGCATGGAAACAGGCCCTTCCGCCCAACATGCCCCATGCACACTAGTCTCACCTGCCTACATTAGGCCCATATCCGTCTCAACCTATCTTATCCATGTACCTGTCCAGATATTTTATAAAGATTGTAATAGCTCCTACCTCAACTAACTCCTACGACAACTTGTTCCGCATACCTTCCACACTTTGTGTAAAAAAAAAGTTGTCCCTCAGGTTCCTATTAAATGTACCCCCCCCCCCCAATCTTAAACCTACGTCCTCTGGTTATGTACAAGATTAACTTGGTGGATTCCTGGACTCCTTGCTTGCTATTCTTAGTCTGTTTGATGGTCACTCATTTCCTTTCTATTTAAATAAACCCAAGACGTGATGTGACACAAATTCAAAAAGCTCCTATTGCATTTGGTTTAAAAGAAAAATCACCAGAACAATGTACATAGGTCTGATTACACTTGAGTCACTTTTTAAAAGAAACTAGACCAAGTGGACCTGTTGGGCCCAAACCTCTCCTGCATTGGTGCAGCACCCTTTCCCCCCCCTCCCCTCCTCCCTCCCCCTCCACCCCGCCCGCCCCCTCCACCCTCCCCTCACCCTCACCTTCCCCTCTCCTCCCCCCTCCCCTCCCCCCTCCCCCCACTCCATCCCCCTCAACCCCCTTATTCTCCCTCCTCCCTCCCTAGGAGATAGATTTTAACTTTAAAATGTGAATAACTTAAAAAATATAACACCGATTTCAACGAAACTTCTCCCATTAGCACCAAAGGGACGACAGTGAGTAACGTGGGCCTAAAATTGTTGTGCTATCGTGTACCGTTTTGGCTGTAGTTCAGGAACAAACAAACAAAGGAGAGTTTTAGTATATAGATAGTCTATTAAAATAAATGACCACACAAATTTTAATCACTTACCCGTATCTATGCCTGATAACATCCCGACTGAGCCTTTCTGCAAGGTACTTTCCTATCCGATCCAGTTTATCTGGTGCTGAAACTGCATAGAATGTCAACTTCTCCATGTCAGCCTTTACAAGACCATCCTAATAAGAAAGTATGGAGAAAGTTAGAAGTTTTTTTTTCTTCTACACTTCAGGCTAATTTGCTGTAATGCTTTGCTTTTCTCCTATACCTTATAATTACTTGAGGCAAAGAATCCTTCTGTAAGGATCATAACACCTCTGAGAATTGACATTTCCAGCCAACATTCCCAAAAATAAACTCCACTCTACTTGATCAACATACTTAAGCCAAACCCTCAATGCATTGATGTTGCATATTACAATGAACAAATCCATATCATTTTGTAAAAGCAAGAATTCAGAAATTCCATTCAGAAATTCAAGAATTCCAATTCCAGAATTCAGAAAATTCAAGAGCTTTGCCCTCCATTGATCAAGCAAAGGCATCCCCTTGTACTAATAAATCTGCAAAGACTCTCCAGGTGACTTATGGTTTAAAGCAGTCATCATTGTCAAATGAAGGTAACTGCATCCTACAGTTCATGTAATAACAATATTTAATAAAGCTCCATCTATAAATTTCAGACTTCATGTTCATGGCATCAGCAGTAATTTTCTTCTCCAAGAATCCATCTCGGAATGGGTACTGTTTAGCTGTTTTGAACACTTTGGCCACTAGGTGACATTATACGTCTGGATCTGTAGCACATTCATAAGTGGTAGAAATAATAATAATAATAATAATGCATTACATTTATATAGCGCTTTTCAAACACTCAAAGACGCTTTACAGGGATTTCTAGAACATAGAGAAGTGAATAAATAGATAAATACGTAAACGAACAGAGAAAGGAGGCAGAGGGTGAGGTGACCTTCAGTGGTTGAAGGCAGTGCTGAAGAGGTGAGACTTCAGTGATGTTTTGAATGTGGTGAGTGAGGAGGAGTCTCTGACGGTTTGGGGTAGTGAGTTCCAGAGGGTGGGAGCAGCAATGGAGAAAGCCCTGTCCCCCCAGGATCTGAGTTTGGTCCGGATGGGGGGGGACAGGAGATTGGCAGCAGCAGGGGTGCAAGTGGGAGTGTGCCTGTGGAGGAGGTCAGTCAGGTAGGATTACAATAGTCTGATTACAAGATACGTAGCGAAGAACGCCAAATGGATGGGTTCATAAACAACAGTCCATAGTTTGTATGGTCCAACAGATGTGCTATCCACTTGCTTTATGTCTAAAGTGGCAATAGTGACTGCATAGAAATTGAATCAAATATTGCAATGGGTCAATTTTATTAGTTATTTGCATAGATTTGACTGACATCAGCTCAAGTGGCAGACCATTTCAAAGATGTACCAGTTTTTAACCACGATAATACCATCTAAGATTAACACTGATACACCATCCTAACTTCCAATCTTAGTCTGTTTACAATTGCTCTTATTGTAATAAGGCAACAATTATTATAGTTTATTGCTGCAAGTCAGTAATGTGGAAAAGACAAGAGTAACACTCGCAGTGGTAACTGAATGCTTTGAAGAACAAAACATGAATCTCCATTATAGAATAGGCAACTGATATAGCAGCAATGTTTAGTATCTTTCTTTAATTTCCCCCTCATTAATGCTGAGTACACATCAAGTGATTATCCCAATATTTGAGTTAGCCACTACCAGTCCATTCTCCATCATTCTATTCCAGTCTGATCAAAATTCTGTTAGATTTGGCTCTTGATTAGAAGTTTCATTAAAATATCTGAAGGGTTATTAAATGAGGATAGCCAAATGCTGGAATACTGCCAAAAGCCTAGTTTCAATCCTTTTCACTCTGTCAAGCTTCCAAGTGTGTCGAAAACCTCACAGCCCATTTCCCAAGTATGCAGAAATCTAAAATATGAAACTGTGCTCAACTGAGTGAAGAATTTTAATGGTTTAATGGTGTAATCTCATTGTTGTTCAGATGCATTCAGGCGTGAAATGGTTACACTATAACTTGCACTTCTCACATGTTTCAGTTTTCAGTTTAGTTTATTGTCACGTGTACCGAGGTACAGTGAAAAGCTTTTGTTGCGTGCTAACCAGTCAGCAGAAAGATAATACATGATTACAATCCATCAATTTACAGTGTACATACCTTAATGCATTAAGTTAAATAATTTATCTCCTTCATTTTGACCAAAATGCCTCTCCCAGTGCTGAATTTACATCTTGAGGTGTTCCTCCATTTATGATTTTGTGGTTAAATTTTTTTTAAATTGAAGTGTGGAATTGGTGATGTGCCTAAACATAATTATCAGCATTGTGCATTTTGAGGCAAAAATTTCCTCAATGATAAATCTAAACTCGGGTATGCGCATTCCCTGAACACAACACAGATTGATTTTCTAGCATGCAGAAAATGTCATCTCCTGATGGATTACCACACAGTACGATGCTATTTTAACACAATGCTGTGGATCATTTTTCAGGAAGAGATGCAGGCTTAGAAAATATACTCAATATGATTGTAAATATGAATCTAAGCCAAACAATTCTTCCAGACAATGAAACAAAAATGTACTTAGTCTATCTTCCAAGAAGGAAAGACGAAAGAAGGAAGAAACAAAGAACTGCAGATACTGGTTTATACACAAAAGACTTGTATTTAGCCTGCAATTGACTGTGTTGGTATTAAAGTTTTCCAACTCAAAAGTACTTCTAATGCAGAGTAGTTTTAAGTGAAACATGTATATAGTCTGTAAAAAATAAAGAAAAATTACACGTGCTGGAAATCTATATTAAAAACAGGTATTAGAAATACTCAGATGATTGGACACCATTCTGCAGAGATGAAGAAAAAAATAAAGTCGTAAGTGATAGTAGAATTCGGCCATTTGGCCCATCAAGTCTACAGCGCCATTCAATCGTGGCTAATCTACCTCTCCCCCCTAACCCCATTCTCCTGCCTTCTCCCCATAACTTCTGACACCTGTACTAATGAAGAATCTATCTATCCCTGCCTTAAAAATATCCACTGACTTACCCTCCACAGCCTTGTGCCCAAAACTGCTCACAATATTCCAAATGTGGCCTTACCAGCGCCTTATAGAGCCTCAGCATTACATTCCTGTTTTTGTGTACAAGCTCCCTTGAAATAAATGCTAGCATTGAGTTTGCTTTCTTATCTAATATTTCTTATCTAAGATCCTCCAACAGAATAAATACTACAAGTTATTTAAGATAAATGAATAAATAATTATCAGCAGTCTGATAATCAAAAGTAACACATTTACTGGAGCAACTTGAATTGGATGTCCTGAAAATGAAAAGCAAACCATGCATTCTACCTCTTACAACTCAACGTGTAACTAAGGTAATTTTTGAAGCAATTAGTGCTTTTATGAGAGATACAGAAATTCAAGTCTGGTACAACTTTTCATTAATCCCAGTGAAACTGAACATCTAGAAACATATTTGCAAAGTCTCTCTTAAAATCTTGAATCATAGCAAACAAATCCATTAAAATGGCCCAATTATTATTCACTGTTTTTAGATGGATGTGTTTTGATTTATTTTTAAACAACTTCTTTACTCCTGAGAATGTGCATTAATATTGTTAGTAATCCTCCCTGGAAAAAAAGTGTGACAATGTAAATCTCATGCTGGGAACGAGCGAATATTCAAATTACAAGACAACTCATCTGGCAATAACCAGTTAATTAAAGTAATAAACAAGATTTCTGCAGGTAACAGCTTTCAACTTGCATCTAATGATCGAGTCACCCAGAAGCAAAAGATGGACAGTATTATTTTTGTATTAAAATAATTAACTAGAATTGATATCAATCGTGATGTAATATAGGACAAAGCCACCGGGGCAAATAACTATTTCAAACATTTTGCCAAGTACAATGAAGGTTATTATTATACAGTATATGTATTCACAAACCCTGAAGAGGGTTCCGACCCAAAACGTCACCTATTCCTTTTCTCCATAAATGCGGCCTGGCCTGCTGAGTTACTCAAGCATTTTGTGTCTATCTTCTATATATTAACAGATCTTATTTATTTTTCATCTATTGCAATGTCTCACTAACCTTGCAGGAATGAAGGTATATTCTTACAAATGATGGCAAAGTTAACTCCAACTGCTTAAATCCCCCAAAAGTTATAAAACCTTGTTGATTAATGTTTCACTCTGGAATACCATGAAAACAATGAATAGGCAATAATCTACTGTGCTGTGGTTAAATCATATTGGGCTGCTGAATTATTATTAAAATAATTAATGAGATGCCAACTTTTTTTGGAGAATACTAATTACGCTAACCAATTGGTTCTAGTTGAGCATGGTTTGGTTAATTTGGTAAATGACAGTATTTTTGTTTTGGATAGTTTGGCAGTTAAAGCTCCACTAAAACAATAGGTTCAACATTTTTGGTTAAAAAAAAAAAATCAGCAACTAAAAATTGTCACTTACTTTTGGATCTTCTGGGAAAATGTTATCCACTAGGCGTTTGTATCTTGGGCGCAATGCACCACAGCAGCCACATATTCCTGCAGACAAACAAAAATCAGGCTTTAAACCAACTAGTTGGGGAAGGATCTCCAATAGCAGTAGAGCTGCAACAGCAGTGGTGAAAAAACATGGACAAAATTCAAGCAGAAGAGATAGAAGAAAGAATAGGATAGGAATTAGCTAGAGGAAGCGATCACAGCAGCCTTGCGTGGATTTGCATGTGGGCTGACAGGGGAACTATTACGAACAATTCACAAGCTAGAGCTATAACAGGTCACGCTGCAGCTTTATAGGTCTTTGGTTAGGCCACATTTTTAGTACTGCGTGCAGTTGCGGTCAACCGATTACAGGGCGATGTGGAGTCTTTGGAAAGGGTGCAGAGGAGGTTTACCAGCATGATGCCTGGATTAAGGGGTATTAGCTACAGTAAAAGGATGGACAGACTTGGATGGTTTTCTCAGGAATGCCAGGTATTGCAGGGTAACCTGATAGAAGTATATCAAATTATGAGAGGCATAGGTAGGGTAGACAGTCAGAATCTTTTTTCAGGGATGGAAAGATCAAATATTTGACGGCATGGCTTTAAGGTGGGAGGGGCAAAGTTTTAGAGATGTACAGAGCAATTCTTTTTACTACACAGAGGGTGGTGAGTGCCTGAAACACGTTGTGTGGGGTGGTGGATGTGGCAGAAATGATAGCGCCATTTAAATTTTGGATTACAATACAATACAATACAATACAATATATCTTTATTGTCATTGTACCCAGGGGTACAACGAGATTGGGAATGCGCCTCCCATACGATGCAATAATTTAAGTAATTAACAGCAACCCAACGAAACGAAACAATTGTAACAGTTTTTAGACAGGGTAAAGTCCAAGTTGATCTATGCGTTGTGGCCATCCGGCTCAGCAGGACCGGTTCATAGCAGCTATGGCCCTGGGGATGAAGCTGTTCCTGAGTCTGGAGGTGCGGGCGTAGAAGGCCTTGTATTGTCTGCCCGATGGAAGGAGTTCGAATAGACTGTTGCAGGGGTGTGAAGAGTCTTTGTGGATGCTGGTGGCTTTTCTGAGGCATCGTGTGTTGTAGATGCCCTCCAAGTCTGGTAGCTGTGTTCCGATGGCCCTCTGAGCTCTATGGACTACCCGCTGTACAGCTTTCCTTTCTGCCTCCGTGCAGCTGAGGTACCACACAGGGATGCCATGCGTTAGGATGCTCTCTATGGTGCAGTGGTAGAAGGTCGTCAGCAGCTGTTGGGGTAGACCAGACTTTTTCAGTGTTCTTAGGTAGAACAGTCTTTGTTGTGCCTTCTTGACCAGCGCAGCAGTGTTATTGGACCATGTTAGGTCCTCCGAAATGTGAGTGCCCAGAAACTTGAAGCTGGACACTCTCTCCACACTGTCCCCGTTGATAGAGATCGGGGCATATTCCCCGTTATGTGACCTACGGAAGTTGATGATCAGCTCCTTGGTCTTGGTGGTATTTAGGGACAGGTTGTTCTCCGAGCACCAGTCCGCCAAGTTCTGCACCTCCGCTCTATAGTTTGTTTCATCCCCGTTGGTGATAAGCTCGATCACCGTTGTGTCGTCTGCAAACTTGACAATGGTGTTGGTGTCGAATGCAGGAACACAGTCGTGTGTGAAGAGGGAGTAGAGCATGGGGCTCAGAACACAGCCCTGTGGTGTGCCGGTACTCAGGGTGATAGTGGAGGACAGGTGCGGGCCCATTCTCACTGCCTGCGGTCGTTCCAGCAAGAAGTCCAGGATCCAGTCACATAATGACGAGCTGAGGCCTAGCTGGTGGAGTTTGGTGATGAGCTTGGTGGGGATGACCGTGTTGAAGGCAGAGCTATAGTCTATGAATAGCATCCTCACGTACGTGCCCTGTCTCTCTAGGTGAGTCAGGACAGTGTGAAGAGCCAGAGAGATGGCGTCCTCTGTGGATCTATTTGCCCTGTATGCAAATTGATGTGGGTCCAGTGAGTCAGGGATGCTGGATTTGATGTGTGAGAGGACCAGCCTCTCAAAGCACTTCATGATCTATCGGATATGGATATGCAGGGAATGGAGGGATATGGATTATGTGCAGGTAGACAAGAGATGATCCTGATATCATAAAAAGTAATATAATTATATTTTATATTCAGGTGTTTATAATTAATCAGAATCAGAGCAGAAAACAGGATGGAAAATATAACTTATTATTTTCATGTCTCAACATACCATAATTGCAATAAAAACCTTAAATATTATCTTGAAAAATAATACGCATGACTCTCAGAAGTACACATCAGTAAAATGTGTTGGATTTTAAAAAAATCTTTAAATTTTTTTTAAGGTCAGCAATGATCACATAAAAAGCTACAAGCTATGTTGGTGATGCCAATTGGCAAAGTCCAAAACATTGTTGGGGAACTTAAGTTTTCAACTGCACAATGACATGAAATCATAGTTTTTGTCGTTGCTGCAGCAAGGGTGCTCAGTTGAAATTCTGGTTCGATATTGACATTAAATTCAGTTGCGCTAATAATAATGCTAGTCTCAAGCTTAACATTTGATATAAAAAAGGGTAAGCGAGCAATGAAAAATTGAAAAGCTCTGGAGTCGAATCGTGTGCTTTGCGATTCATCTAATTGCAATATAATTAATGGATATATTCTAGGAGAATCACAAAAGAGAAATTTGTGGAATTGGCGTGTAGGTTCAATAAAGAATTAGGAAGACAAATGGAGTATGTCATTGTCGTAAAGGGAATTGATTACAAGAATTAGGAAGCTTTGCTACATCTGAGCAGCTCTTTGGTGAGACAAGTACTGTTTTAGTGCTCGTTTTCATACTTGCTTTGGAGGCCAATTTTCAGACCATCCGCGAATTAAGGGTTTTGAAGAAAAGAGAAAAAAAAATGCAGCAAATGGAGTTTAGATCATTCACGATCTGAAAGAACATTTTCCATTTATATTCGTATCCTGGTTCCCCCACTTTTACAGTGAAGATTTTCAAACATTGCACTAAAATGGGAGGTAGAATATCAACTGAGAGGTAGAATATCAACTTTCACAACTCTCATGTATCGCAAGTGTCTGACACAATTCCTTTCATCTCCTTCTGGCCTTTCTACATTCATCACAACATGACACTGGATTGAAAAATAATGGAGAATAGAGAGAAATACTGCCAAGAATACTTTTTCTGCACCAAGAGATCCAATCAGCAGGACAAAAAAAAGTCTGAGCTAGGTGAAAATGAAATGTTCCAACTGACTGAGCAAAATGGGAGGAAGCAAATGTTGCCTTGATAACATTCAGATAATGTTAAAACATAAAAATCAGTTTAATAGAACTGGAGTAATAGCGCACCCAAACAATTGTAAATAGATTTATATTTGGCAAATTCTAAGGAGGTAAACTGATGCACTGGTTTATCTAGAAATAAAATTGAGTGCAAAAGAATATCCCCAAAATAATATGAACTGTGGTAAATGACACATTGCACTTGTGGTCAGTACAAAATGTATTCAACATACATTTGTATATAGTAATTAACAACATTTCAAGAATAACAGACATAGCATATATTTGAATAATGAACAGCATCTGGCCTTTAATCACTGGTAATTAAGTACAATACCTACCCGATAAGAATAAAACTAGTTGAAAACAAAATATTACTGTCAGAAGTCCATGTTTAATTTTTAATGTGGTTATGTATCGTTGCTTTTTTGTATGACTGTTGGCAAATCAAATTCCTTGTATGTTTACATACTTGGCTAATAAATTAATTACAATTACTGAATAAGTAATTGAGACATACAATAATGACCAAGTGCTTCCAAGGAAAATATATTGGACTAAAAATCGAGAGCAAACCAACCAGGAAGGACATGCCACAGATAAACAAAATTAAGAATAAAACTGAAGCCAACGATTTTTAAAAAAATCTACTCATGCTACTAATGCATAGACAAAAGAGAATGAAAAAATACTAATACCAAGTTGGAAAGATGGAAAAGGGAAGAGATGTACTTACAAAATTGAGCAAAAATATTTCAAACTGAAATAACAGAGTACTGGTTACAAATTTTAATAGAAAAGGTGCAATAGATTAGGTTAACCTAGTAAAGCAATATCTTTGGATCACCATGCACTAAAAGATAACCTATGTCGTTGCTATTGAGGGCGTGCAGCGTAGGTTCACTAGGTTGATTCCCGGAATGGCGGAACTGTCGTATGTTGAAAGGCTGGAGCAATTAGGCTTGTATACACTGGAATTTAGAAGGATGAGGGGGGATCTTATGAAACATATAAGATAATTAGGGGATTGGATACATTAGAGGTAGGAAACATGTTCCCAATGTTGGGGGAGTCCAGAACAAGGGGCCACAGTTTAAGAATAAGGGGTAGGCCATTTAGAACGGAGATGAGGAAGAACTTTTTCAGTCAGAGAGTGGTGAAGGTGTGGAATTCTCTGCCTCAGAAGGCAGTAGAGACCAGTTCGTTGGATGCTTTCAAGAGAGAGCTGGATAGAGCTCTTAAGGATAGCGGAGTGAGGGGGTATGGGGAGAAGGCAGGAACGGGGTACTGATTGAGAGTGATCAGCCATGATCGCATTGAATGGCGGTGCTGGCTCGAAGGGCTGAATGGCCTACTCCTGCACCTATTGTCTATTGTCTATTGTCTCACGGCTACAGACTAGAGTCAGGACTAAAAGCAGAATAGATAGACACTCGGCTACAAAGCAGAAAAGTATTAAATGCTGTTACTCAGAAGAGTACAAAATGAGAAAGGGTGTCCCACCTGAACCAGTGCTGAGATCACTGCTCTTCACAATTTACATAAATTTACTTGGATTGGATTGAAGGTATATTTTGAAAAATCTGCCAATCGCACAAAATATAGAAGTTTTCAACAAAATATAACACATCTAAACATTTGTAATGTGGATATGCAATTATTATAAGACCTCCAGTCAGGGCTGTGGAGTCGGAGTCGTGGAGTCAGAGTCCGAGCAATTTTGGTGCTGCTGGAGTCGGAGTTGGATACACAAGAAATCAAGAAGTCGGAGTCGGGTGTTTTGGGTATCGATTCCACAGCCCTGCCTCCGGTACAGAAAGTTACACGCTGATACACATGTTTTCAGAAAGAATAAGGAAACTACAAGCAAATTATGTCACCAAGTGGGATCAAAAGGTAAAGAAATCAATTAAATGAACAATGCAGGACATGTAGGCCATAGAAAACAAAGCAGTTAGGTTCATTGAAATGAACAAATGTTGAACATGTAGAACTTTGGGAATGCTACCACTTACAGTATTGTAGTCAACTCTGTGAAATGTTGGAGGTGGAATAGTACAATGACACTAGAAATACAATATTTATCCTGTCAAATTCACTGAGCTCTCTCATCTCCAAAGAGAAGGATGGTCAATAGCTATACAAACAGGATGTCAACACTGGGAATACGAATGGCTTGACAAAAGTCTAATAATTTGGTAAAGAGACATGCAAAATTAAAGTTATTTTCCTGCAGAGGAGGTCAGGATGAGGAGCCATAAATATACTCACCAAGTAATGGGAATTCAAGAAAAGCATCTTTACCCAATTATTTGGACTCATAACCATGGGCAGTTACGACAAATAGTGTAGGTGTTTGATTAATTGAAAAGGTACGAGGAGGTTCATATGGGGCACGCATCAGTGTGGAACAGATGAATTGTTTCCGCTGCAAATACTATGTAAACATTAAATACAGAACTATCTGTTTTACAATACAAAATAGGGCATCTACTAAAAGTTATCTAGGTCTGCGTTGGACTCTCTAAACATTTGGTAATACATCAGTAAATTTTTGAGGAACAAAATAACTTTTGTAGTTTCTCTGGAGTTTCTGAACTTGAAGAGCAACACACTGCAGTCCATAGTACACTGAATATTTCTTTCCTGCATCATAAGAAAGTCTATAAAATGTTATAAACTAATCTAGAAGTTATTGATCATTGAAAACGGAGGACAATAAACTTAACTCCAAGAAAATACATTACATTCTTCCAGACAAAAAATAAAACAGATAATATACTTTATTCTAACTTACCACAGGACAGCAAGGGTCTTGGTTCCCACCCAGTGTTAAACCTGTAGACTTGTTCAGGTTCAGCTCTTGGTACCTGAATATACCTTCGCATCCTGAGCACTCTGCAGCTTCAGATTTAAGACTTAGATTTCACTGCACCTACAGAATTGTATACCCATAATCAGACAGATGATCTTTGGATTCCATTTACAGTAACACTAGACGAATTGATATCAAATAGACTAGCTACTAATTAAAATCAAGGATAGTCAATAGCTATACAAACAGGATGTCAACACTGGGAATACGAGATTTAAAAAAGTTATAGTGATTAGCTTTTACATTAGAAGAGCTAATGTACTCAGCACCAGAATAATACAAATCATTCGGTCCAGTATGACATCAACCGAAATTTCAAAATGAATAAAAGGTTTCTGATTTAATTACATTTTATGTATATATTTCATCAAATGGTGAAATTTTATTTTAAAATTTAACAGAATTTGAATGGACTAATTAAACAAATCTTGTAGTCTCAGCCACCTAGGAAATTAAATGCCAGCAATGTTATTCCCTGAACAACCATAAACTATTTACCATTTCATGATCTCTAGATAAAAAAGAAATGGCAACATACTCCTCTGGTATAATTAAAGATTAACTGGAATAGATTGGAAGGCATGCATGGTGAATTGCAGGGAATAATAAAATCCATCCACTAAAGATAAAGCAATTTAGCATGGGTTTTACATTAATATTGTGCATTTAAAATCAACGGAGGAAATACATGAAATATAACATTTATGCACAAGACAAAAACAAGATCTTACAAAAGCACGCCAAGAATTAGTTAATGGAGTTTCATAGATGTATCATAAAGTTCATAAATCACTTCAAAACCAATCGACATGATTAGAGGTAGGAATTCTTCAAAATGTTTATTTTTAGTGAAGAAAGATAAATGTGTAACTTGTGTGCCAGGATAATAGAGAGCAACTTGGACATAAAGAGCAAATATAGTTCAATAGATCAGATGTGTAGATAACTAAAACCATTGTGAACCAATCATTTTAATAGGTCTGTAACATGCAAAAAGAAATCAAGTCATACTGATTTACCTTCGATTTAAACCAGCATTTGCAGTTTTTTTCCTAACCAAGTCCTACTTTGTTAAAAAGTAAATGCATTTCTTTGAAGAAATGTTAACATAGATTATGACAACATCATGGAAACTCATTTGTACAATTATCAAGTGATTAGAGTTAAGATTTAATAGGTGAAATAGTTCAATTATCGAAATGAACTGAGCCTCAGAATAAGCAAGCATTAACAAATTTATAAAATGTATTAATTTATAAAATAAGGAATTGGGCTCTTGCTGGTATTTGGTAGCATTAGTGTTGAAAGTACTATTAGGGGCGGGGTTTGTTCATCCACATTGCGGAATTATGATCATCTTAGGCAAGAGAAGACAAATTAATGTCAGTACCAAGGACAATATACATGATTAGTTTGAAAACATCTTTCTTTAATACATAGAACATAGAACAGTACAGCACAGGAAAGAATGAACGAGAAGCATGTTGCAAAATCTTTATATTAATTATTTTCATAAACTAATAATTTCGTTTTAAAGTGAGGCAATCTGCATGTAAATTATTGCTACGGCTCAAAAGTAAACAACTATGTTTATAATACTGGAAATGGGAGATGCAAATTTACCTATTTTTTTTGCCAAAGTGCCTACGTCAATAAATTTAACGGAACTAAGCAAATTTAAAAGTCAGATTGTTCCTGTCTGCACAACAAAGATTTTTAAGTGCATACTCAGAAGGGTCCTGACCTGAAACACTGCCTATCTATTCCCTCCACAGGTGCTGCCTGAACTACTGAGTTACTCCAGCACTTTGCGTTTTGCTCAAGATTACAGCTTCTGCAGTTCCTTGAGACTCTACTCTAATACAATACCCTTTCTTGTGCAGAACAGTCTGTTTTACAGGAGAATGATCATTTTGATCAGTTACTGCAAGTACAGGCTCCCCGACCTATGTAACGGTTACTTTCCATGAACCTTTATGCAACTCCGTCCGATGTTACACAAGTTGGAATAACCATCCCCATCCCCTGCCCGAAATAACTCATCCGCAGCGTCCTGCTGCCTCCAGGGCACTTTCTGCAGCACGCGGCCTTCTGGGTAAGCACTGCCAGCTTGTTTCCGATGTAAACTTGAGTGATTGTACAGTGTTGTGGAAATTGCAAACTGACTTGATTGCACGAGGGACTGAGTACAGAATTGCTTACGTAAGTGTGAGTTTATGTAAGTCGCCTATCACACAAATCGGAGAATGCCAGTGGCTATCATGCCAGTCCAAGCCATACAAGTCACAAGTTTTGATTTAAGTACCAGCATTGCCCACCTTGGCTACAGCAATTAATGTGACCAATGTACAATCAAGACACTTACTGCCTTTTTACATTAACAATTTTGTTTAAAACATTAATTTACTTAAAAATTTAGATCCTACTATATCAAACTAGTTGAAATGCGAGCACTGCAAAGTTAAAATATAATGACATCTACGCCACAAACACCCCCAACTCACTTCAAAAATACGTCAATGAGTGTTCATGGAGATTTACACCAGCATTTATATCAATTAAACATGATCAATCGCACCAAAGGGTTCGTTTCTGAATTGATAATGACCAAACAAAAAGAGAACAGGTTCATGCTCATCATCTTCAATTCCTACATTGGCCATGTCCAATGTGCAACCAACCCTAAACAGGATTTGAACTTGTCAGTGCAAAGCCAAGTTAGTTCTGAACTACTTCCCTGCCAATTATTTCATCTTTCTCCCCAAACGTTGACCTGGCTGATAAAGACTGCATGCAATCTCATACTTCTGTCTGGTGCCCAATTCAAGACCCAAAACCTTTCCATTTCAGAAGAGAAAGCGTACTTCTGTCCTCGCAAAATTCTCCAACTCTTCCGTTGCCTTCACTCTTTAACTTAATTTAATCTTCAAATCTGCTTTGTGTAGGAAGGAACTGCAGGTGCTGGTTTAAACCGAAGATAGACACAAAGTGTTGGAGTAACTCAGCAGGACAGACAGCATCTCTGGAGAGAAGGAATGGGTGACGTTTCGGGTCGAGACCCTTCTTCAGTCTGATGTCAGGGGAGAGGGAGATACATAGATCAGGAAGAGTAAGGTGTAAAAATAGAACAAAGTGAATGAAGCACAAGGAACTTGTAGAATAGATCATTGTTAGCTGGGAGAAAGTAACAACAACAAAGCAAACAGAGATAAAATATAGTCGGAGACAGTAGGACTGGTCGGAGAACTGGTAAGGGGAGGAATGGAGAGAGGAAAAGCAAAGGTTACTTGAAGTTAGAGAAGTCAATGTTCATACCGCAGGGGCTTAAGTTGCCCAAGCGAAATATGAAATGCTGTTCCTCCAATTTGCGCTGGACCTCACTGACAATGGAGGAGGCCTAGGACAGCTTTTACAAGTTCAAAACCCATTTTAGTCTTAAAATTCCAACTCGTCAAAAACCCTGTCCAAAATTCAGTCTGAAGGGTTCCAAGGTGAAAAGTCAACCGTGCATTCTCTCCACAGATGTTGCCTGACCTAATGAGTTACTCCAGCACGTTGTGCTTTGCTCAAGACACCAGCATTTGCAGTTTCGTGTGTCTCCATATAAAACACAGCCGTACATCTAATTCAAAAATAAGAAGTCTGAAGAAGGGTCTCGACCCGAAACGTCACCCATTCCTTCTCTCCCGAGATGCTGCCTGACCTGCTGAGTTACTCCAGCATTTTGTGAATAAATCAATTTGTACCAGCATCTGCAGTTATTTTCTTATACATATAATTCAAAAATAATCTGTAGATTCATGGTTTCATCATTATTAAATTGTTTTGGCTTAGTTAGCATATCAACTCTCATTATCTTCACAATTTATGCCTCCCAATTTCAATTCTTACCATAATATCCTTTTCTCTCAAAAAAAAGTTTATTCAAACCTTGTACATTTGACACTGTATCTTGGTGTCCCAGTACTTCAACATTGCAAAATATGACAAAATTATTTTTCAATTTAATTTACTGTTGCATAATACAGTATGAGCAGAGAATTATAATTTTGGCAGTGCTGGTCAAAGGATAAATGGTGAACGCTCATTTCCCCTTTTGCACCATTTTGTTAATTCACTTAAGTAATTTAAGATCCATGTCTTCAAATATATTTTGCCTCCTAAGCCATGTCCTCTTTCAATTCGATTTAAGTTTTTTTCCCCCCACTACCTCCAATCTTTTAATACGTGCAGTATATACCTGAGTATTTGTATTGAATACCAGTCGTTTTATCGTATTATACTCCATATCATACAAGTCTAAGATTATTTGTTCGTCTAATGAAATCAGTAGAAAAGTGAACTGGTGCACTCACCACCAATGCCGCCTGATTTGCTGTATATTTTCAATATTTTCTGTTTGTATATCTGATTTTCAGGGTACATGGTATTTTGGTTCTTTATTATTTGAATTATTAGAATTGAGATCAATTGTAGTTCTATAAAAAATAATATTCTACTGGAAAATTTACCTTACTTTGCAGCCACTATCCAACCAAGACCAAAGCCAAACCAACCGCACACCGATTCACTTATTTTCCATGTGCTCATTGAAAACATATCCTCTCAGAGTTTTTCCTCACTTTCATTACTGCACTTTCCTGACATTTAGCATCAGTACAAATATTCACTACTCTCTGGAAGAAGCAATTCTTCTCACTTTTGTTCAGAATGACCAAACACTTGTTTTGAAACAGTTACGCCTATTTTCAGATACCCAAGGGAAACATGAAATTCACATCTCATGGCCTGTAAAAATTCTGTAAATTTCAATTAGACGATCTCTTGCGGATATAGCCCCAGACCCTATAAAACCATCATTTATAGGTTAACACTGACACCCGAGGAGTCGATCTAGTGAACATTCATAGTATATCCTTGCCAAGTAGGAGAACAGACCAGTGCATAATATTCCATTTCCAATTCCATGTACAATTGCAGTCAGCTATCTCCATTATACTCAAATCCTCTTGTAATACTGTTTGCTTTCTGATCGCGTGCTGTACCTGCATATTAGGTTGTGTAATAAAATATAATGCAAGTTCATAAGGTCATAAGTAATAGGAGCAGAATTAGGCCATTCAGCCCATCAAGTCTACTCCACCATTCAATCATGGCGAATCTAACTCTCCCTCCTAACCCCATTATCCTGCCTTCTCCCCATAACCCCTGACACCTGAACTAATCAAGAATCTATCTCTGCCTTAAAAATATCCATTGACTTGGCCTCCATAGCCTTCTGTGGCAAAGAATTCCACAGATTCACCACCCTCTTGACTAAAGAAATTCCTTCTCATCTTCCTAAAGGAACGTCCTTTAATTCTGAGGCTATGACCTCTAGTCCTAGACTCTCCCACTTGTGGAAACATCCTCTCCACATCCACTCTATCCAAGCCTTTCACTATTCGGTACATTTCAATGAGGTTCCCCCTCATTCTTCTAAACTCCAGCAAGTACAGGCCCAGTGCCGTCAAAAGCTCATCATAAGTTAACCCACTCATTCTTGGAGTGGTTTCAGGAATTCAGATCAATAAATGGAGAAAGAGCATATTGAAGAGTATGAGCAACTTTATTTATTAAAGCAAATACAGGAGAATTATTAATAAAGCAACAAGTCTCACTAATACAAGAACGGGTTTCAAAACTAGCTATCCCCCTTGTGCCAAAATAACGCAAGTTATTTGTCATATCATATAGCCAAGCTAGTCTCAAATGTCTCTGGGAAGGCAAATGTTTATCTTAATGACCCCGTAGGTGGTCTCATGATTCACCTGTCCCTCCAAGTCAGCCTAAGCATTCTTCCAACACACCTAGTTGTTTACCTGAGCAAGGTTTGACATGCGTTGCTACTAATTTCGCTATCAACTCCATTTTAGCTGACATAATCTATTTAACCCTGACATTTTCAGATTGTGATCCCTGTACAAACATACCCAACTTCATTTGATCACAAACACCTTTCAGTCACTCATCATTTATATACACAAGGTGTCGAAGATAGACACAGAAAGCTGGAGAACTCAGCAGGACAGACAGCATCTCTGGAGAGAAGGAATGGGTGACGTTTCGGGTCGACCCGTCTTCAGACGGTCTGAAGAAGGGTCTCAACCAGAAAGGTCACCCATCCCTTTTCTGAGTTACCACAGCTTTTTGTGTCTATCTTCCGTTCAAACCAGCATCTGCAGTTCCTTCCTACATATTTATATACACAACCTGTTTTTGTTTACTCGCAAAGTGAATAACCTCATATTCTTCCATATTAGTTCACCATCTGTCACATTCTATATATTACACTTGAAGAAGGGTCTTGACCCAAAACGTCATCCATTCCTTCTCTCCAGCAATGCTGCCTGCCCCGCTGAGTTACTCCAGCATTTAGTGTCAATCTTGATTCACTGATCCAATTTACTGATAGAGATTATGGGCAGCTGGGGCTACATCCCACTCTTCATAGATCCTTTTTTGGATTTGGAGGCTGTTTATTTCGGCACCTGCAGTTCCTTGCGTCTACATTTTCCTTCCTTTCTCTTCTTGATTTCAAAGGTACTTTAAAAATGTGGCATCTAGTCCATGCTCTGAAATACCAACATCCATTTAAATAGTCATTATTTTTGATATTGTTACATTTTGGATCTCAAAATGTTTCTCAGGACTCGGGTTATGACATCTAGTTACATATATGTGAACATGCAAAACTGTGATCAACACCTTCAGCCACATTCGGGCTACTCTAGGCTATTATTATACCTTATACTTCATTACATCACATCTATTACTCTACCTCGTGAACATGGAAAACAAAAATAAACCCAGGCCAATCAGGGCAGAAAATCAACTGCTGTTTGTTTTAATCCCTTTGGCAATTCCACAAGTAGTAGCACAGGAAATCAACATTAACTGTTCGTGTGACTAACCTGTTTTCTACTTGATAGTACCCGAGGATAGAACACGCAATCCAGTTTAGCATTATATGCCTCACCTTTGGCCCTGCCAATTTACTCAGTTGAAATTACTAGTTTGATATAAATGTAATTTGGCCCTTATGCTATCCAATAAATATTAATAAATTGCCACTAGCTGCATGTTAAACCACAATTCAAGACACATAACCCATTCTGCCTATCAAGACTACAAATATTTCAACCTAAGAATTAATCTAGTGACCTGTCTCTGTAGCCTTTGAAGTCTCAATGTCCCAGTTACAGATGAAAACTAAAACAGATGGTGTAATACAATGAAGGGCAAACCGAGATTCCCTACACAGTTTACATTTCTATGCTTCATTGAACATCAAGTGATTTGAGTTAACCAGAGGTCATAGCAGATAGACAATTGCTAATCTTTTTTCTTTAAAATCCTGAATAACCAAATGCTATGTTTTCAGTTACAATACATTCTGCTTGAACCCCAACCTTTACTTAGTAAAGCTACACAGCAACAGACATTTTAAATTTGATCTAAAAAAAATCACGTTGTTTCCATGATCTAAATTCTACCCCTATCATTATAGTCAATACAGCTTTTTTTAAAAAACAATGTACTGTACATCTGCTCACTATAATAATAAGATTTTGTATCACTAATCTGGAGTTTAAAACGGAAGGATAAGTCATTTCACATCTGTAATCAGTATTTGAAGAGAAAAATTAGCCATTGGCAACAAAATACTTACAACTTCAACTAGATAACTTTGAATTTATATGATGAGAAACTGATAAACAAATCATTGAGTATTGAAGCATGATCGTGTACAAAGGATACATATTGGTGGAATAATAAGGAATGGTTTTGTTTATTCAAGTTAAAGTATTAAGCTGCAGCTCTGGACAGCACAGTGGCACAGCTGGCAGAGCTGCTGCCTCACAGTGCCAGAGACCCGGGTTCGATCCTGACCTCTGGTGTTGTCTGTGCGGAATTTGCACATTCTCCCTGCAACCGCGTGGGTTTCCTCCAGGTTCTCCGGTTTCCACGCACATCCAAAAGGCGTGCAGGTCTGTGGGTTAATTGGCCTCGGTAAATTGCCACTAGTATGTATGGAGTGGGAAAGTGGGATAACGTAGAACATTCATACAGTGAATGGGTGATCGATGATCAGAATGGACCAGGTCTAATTCCATGCTGCATCTCCAAACAGAAGTATTGGGTAATTAACTTATTTATTTTATTATAATGCAGTATTTTAAGTGGGAGCAAAATAGAAGCAACACCATAACAAAGATACCGCAGGTATCTTAAGGTCCACTTAAATTATTTATGTTAAAAACACCAGCAGTAAAAGTGATCTGGATTACTTGTGAATACCTACATAGTAGGATATGCATTAGATTTATACACCAGGATGCAATTAAATTCCTTGTCTCATGCAACTCAGAGTAAATGGTATACCTACAGTAACGAAGAATACAATAAGTACAAAATAGCTTTGTTTTAGTTTTGCTTATTTTTGTCACGTATACCAAGGTAGATTATGAAGCTTTTGTTTGCATGCTATCCAGTCAAGCTGTCCACAGTGCACACAGAGGATAAAGGGTACAACATTCAGTGCAAGATAAAGACTGATTAAAATGAGTTCAAAGGTCTCCAGTTAGAAGAATGGTGCAAGATTATATTGTAATCTGAAGTGGTTCCAAAAAAAATCCGGAAGAATAATGGTATAATCGAATGAGGAAGAGTTAAGAATGGCAACACCTCCAGGAAGGGGCGTGAAAGAGGCAATTGCAACAGTAGCAACCTGACCTAGGTGTACTTATTGACAGTAAGACACAATGTTATTTCCAATACACAAAGACCAATAATTCTGGCCTAGACACTATTTCTTCCCCAAGATTTTGACTATTCGCACCCCACTTCTTTCATTCCTATCAGATATTTGAACTTTAAATCAGATTTGTGATCCATAGGGTACAAAGACAATTATCGAGGTATTCAATGTCAAAAGACTCAAAAAGTATTTTTTAATTGAATTCTAACTTGCTATGTCTCATAGCTCATATAGAGTAATCCATTTGCCACTATACTGACTCATATCCTTCGGTATGTATTATTACAACACATCCAAGATAAAATCGTCCACTTGACTGGAATGATAACATGCATTTCTCTCCAAAGCCAGTGGACATGGCTTGTGTATACCATCTGTACTTTGTTAAGGCTTATGAAATGTGAAAGAAAATTAATTTATCTCCTCCTTTAGTCAAAATGTTATTGTACGTTATACGGCTAAAGACAACTCATCATGATTTCTCCTGTGTTAGCTTTTCCCAAACATAACATTTCAAATGGAGGAGTTTAATATCAAATTGTTCCTCATGGTACAAGTACAGGTCACAGCTACCAACTAGTAAAGTAGTTTC